>NW_024870696.1:20380000-21648750 GCF_019054845.1 Dipodomys spectabilis
CTCAGGCAGTGTGAAGTTCTAGAAAGAGGGAAGATAGACCAACCTACCTAACTTTCCATCTATCACACTCATTCCTTATCATTTATAGAGAATAGTTTTTGATTCACATTGGCAAAGCAAGTTGCATGAACAGCAAACCCTAGTATTGAGCGAAAATTATTGGCAAAGGAAAGTACATTACTCAAGAGAACGAAAAAGGAAAAGGCATGCTAACTTATTCTAACAACCATTATCCTTACTTTTTAATCACTATATAATGTTGTGTGCTTTCGTGTACACATTAGGATGAACATACAATAATGTTTGCAATCAAATTTTAAATTTTAGTTACTAAATAATCTTTGGTCAATGATGCCATAAGTATAAAGATTACACACTTAAAAATGTGAAGAAGTAGCAGCTCCCAGGCCATGCCTCCTCAGGAACCTATTGTGACGTTATAAACATGACAGAAGCCCTAGTATAAGGATTTACTGTTTGTAATTTCTAGGATGAATGAGCCCAGCCTTTCAGGAGCCCTCAATCTCTGCTGCTAGAAACAGACAAGAAACAAATATTGAACAATAAAACTCCTTCCTCACGATAAGAGAAATATAGACAACAATAAGGCAATTTTGTCAAGGAAAACCCAGTCTCTGTGTATTAGATATCATCTGTCCCTTTAATCAAGAGACAGTTCAATAAAAATTTCTGGGTCTGCTTCAAGAATCAAATACATCTTCATGATAAAATGATTCCCCAAATAAGCTGTCGTGTTTAGCTTCTCTCTGGGGGCATATTGAATTTCCTGAATGATCTTGCTGGCTTGCTACACATGGCAGATGAATCAGGTCAGCCACGAAACTCTTTGTTACTACCAACATGGGAAGGGCTTTCATTTGTCTCTTGATAACATTAAAACCAACAGCAAACATAAATTTCACATTGAGGTATCGCAGATAATGGAGCTTTCAAAATCCCATAGCTTAAGGAAAGGAAGGAAGGAAGGAAGGAAGGTGTTAGGTTTTTAAAAATAGGTAACCGAGTAAGAACAGCACCAGCAGCATGTGGTATTCAGGTAAGGGGTAGGTTTATTCAGTAGACCTGCTGGGACCAGGCAAGGTTGGCACTCCACGCGGCTGGCGAAAGAGTCCGTCTGGCCCCAGGTTAGGCCTTATATAGGGTAGGGGGCGGGGAAGGGTGTGTCCAGGTAAAGGAAAGTGGGATCAGGTGGGAGAAAGGTGTGGCCACATCAGATTAAGATGTGACCTCAGCGGATGCGGATGTGACCTCTTCCAGGTGTCCCAGTTGCCTAGGTAACGCAGGTACTGGGCGAGGTCTGTTCGCCGTCCAGGAATGGACCTTACAGAAGGAAGGAAGGAAAGAAGGAAATAGAGGAAGGAAAGAAGGAAGGAAAAAAGAAAGAAAGAAAAAAGAGCAAGGAAGGAAGGAAGGAAGGAAGGAAGGAAATAGGAATGAAGGAAGGAAGGAAGGAAGGAAAGAAAGAGAAGCAAACAAGGAACTCCACTAGCTAAATTTTGGAGACATACAGATCCAACTCACAAAGAAAATGTGACCCAGGTTGACAGCAAGGCTGGCTGATTTGTAATGCTAGATAGGCTAGGTAAAGGTGGTCCAATGGCTAAGCTATGTTTCCACAAGCCTTTAAATATTATTTGAAATTGGTCTAAGAATGTATTTAGAAGATGTCATGATTTATTATTATCACAATTACCGAATTTTGCTGGCAGACTAATTCTTAAGAGTCCACTAACCATTTGCTATTTGTGTGTGTGTGTGTGTGTGTGTGTGTGTGTGTGTGTGTACTGGGACTTGAACTCAGGGCATAGGCACTATCCTTTAGCTTTTTCAATCAAGGTTGGTGCTCTACCACTTGAGCCATGCTTCCCATTCTGGCTTTTTGTAGGTTAATTGGAAAGAGGAGTCTCATGGACTTTCCTGTTCAGGCTGGCCTTGAACCATTATCCTAAGATCTCAGCCTCCTGAATAGCTAGGGTTATAGGTGTGAGCTACTGGCACTAGCTTTAACCGTTTGTTATATTAAAATGTACACTTCACCTTGCATTAACTTTAATACAATATTGAATGTGGAGAGGAATGAAGTGGTAAACCACTGTCTACTGATTTATTTTAAGATTCAAATACCCACTGACTGTCAGTGTGTCTTTCTGGATCTTTTAACAAAACCAGAACTTTCTAAAAGTTTCTAAAAGCTGTTCCCAAAAGTTAAGAGATTAAAGAAAATTTTTCCAGGGGCAAAGATTATTATCTTTTTGTGTTCTTTGGTACAGAAAAAAGCATAAAAGAAAAATTAATCTCAGGTGATTTGATGTTACCCCTGACAAAAACACTAATGGTACTAATGGTACATTAGCATGAGAGAAACAGTGTATATTATTCACTGGTTACAAAACTGCTAAAAACAGCATGGTTGGTAAGCCAACATTCAAAGACTGATGTGCCAGGAACCCTACCAGCATGATATACACACTCCTAGAAAAACTACCTCTTATATAGTAGTCCACTAGAAGAGGTTGTCTAAATGAAATATATTGTGAAAACTACAAAATAAAAAGTCCTGTAGCTCTCAAAAATAGTTTTCATATTTATGCTTATTATCCTAAACTGTGTGTGTGTGTTTTTTTCAAATAAAATAGGCAGACTTATAAAAGCCACGTAGGTTATTCTTTTAGATGTGTGTGTACATGAATGTGCTGCTGGCCAAGGCTGCAGAGAGAAATATCTGTAAAGATTCATTCTCACTACTCACAGTGATCACTCTGAATCTTTGACATATAGCATCATGGATAATCTCTATTTACTTTCAGCTTCTTCTTTGTTTTTCAATTTTTGACCTAGAGCTTATTTTTGTCATAATAAAAATCAATAAAGCTACTTCCAAAATCATCATCTAAACAATTTCTCCCTATACTCTTCCATGACAATGTTGTGGGCCTTTATCTTAATACTCTCTTCATTGGAACACCATACCATATTTATAAATGTATTAAGTTCTATTGATAAATGAATATGTTCCAGGCCTTCTTGGCAAATTACACTGAATAAACCAAAACCTCTAAGATACTATGAACACCCAAATATCATCCATCAAAAGGGAGCTGGAAATGAGCTGTTAGCTTTCTCCTTAGCCTGGCTTATTCTGGAAGAATGACTCATGGAGGGAGTGGAATTGAAGACTTTGCTTTCTTAAGTAAGAAAATAAATCTTTGCTATCATATGTAATCATTCACTCATTATTTATCCTTTGAACCCTCATTTGTGAACATGTAACAATATGTCAGGCATTGGGCTGCATGATAGAGATACCACAGAAAATCAGAAACACATGGAGCTTGCTCTTATACTAACAAAGACAAACCAGATAAGGTCATTGCTAAAGATGTCAGAGATCAAAGCCCAGAATTTCCCAGCCTTCATTTCATGGATCAGAGAGGCAGATTGACACCCTTCTTTTCTCTATATAGATAGTTTGATAGTAGACTCAAATCTCTTGTCTGTCCTGTAGAAAGCACACTCCCTTGTGTGACTTCTATGGTTTTGGTATGTGACAAAGAAGGGACAATGGTGACAATTGACCTAGTTAAAGTATGAGTCAAGTGGAAACAGAGAAAGTTTATAGGTGTCTAACCTAATTACATGAGATTTTCTCAAGTATACTAGAGTTTTCTGCAGAATGGAAAAGACAACTGGGTACCTGAGAAGAATTTGATGGGAAGGAGATTATCTGTGGCTGAGATGGAGTTGACTAGCATCATGGGGCGGGGATGTGATGGCGTTCTCTAGAAGCTGAGAACAGTCCCCAGCCGCCACCCAGTGAGAAAATAGGGGCTTCCATCTTACAACCATACGGCTCTGAATTGTGCTCATAACAGGAGGGACCCTGAGCTCCAGTGAGCTGACACCAATGTCTGCCTTCAGCAGAGCACTCAGTCAGCTTCGCTCAAATTTCTGGCCTGCAAAAGATGAGATTTTAAGCAACCAGGATTGTGGTCAATTCATTAGCAGAGCAACAGAAGAGCAGTGAGTGCTCTTTCTCATTTACAAACCTCTCCAGGAACTAGTGATCAGACTGCGGTATACCCGAACCTGAGGTTCATGGATCTCCTTATTAGCCACCAGTGAACCTGAGGTCCAAAGGTTCTACCATATTGGCCTTTTTCACTCTTAAATTAACTGATTTAATCTTTGTTTTGAAACTGCTAGAATATTTGGAAACACTGTATAAACCATTTATTTTCCTTGAATGTTTCCAGTGCATATATTCCTGATTTACACAATTAACCCCTTGTACTCATGTGTTTCTTTAAAAAAGATGTTCACTATGTAAGTATAATATTCCCAGTATTAGCCATCAAACTTATTCATTCATTTATCAGACACCATTCATCTTTTATAAAGTATCCAAAAGACTTCCTTCTTAGTCAAAGATCTCCTTTGGAGTTGCATGCTGTTTAGTAAGCACGTCTGGTTAGCCTTCTTCTTTTACAATACTTTTCATTCTTTTCATGACTTTTGTGACCTTGAAACTTGAAGATTACTGACCAACTATTCTGGATAATGTGCTTTAATTTAGATATTTCTGATTTTTCCATGATAGGCACTTTGGTAGGAATATTAAAGAAATGAAGTGTTCTCTTTGAGTGCTATAAAACTGTACAGAATTTTAATTCATTCTAATACTAATGATCTTAGCACTGATCACCTAAGTTGTTATCAGCCAGGGTTCCTCATGGGCAAGTAATCTTTTTCCATTTTTTAATGAACAGCTGTTTTTGTAAGAAGATAATTTGAGGCTACATGAATATCCCATTTCTCACCAAGCTTGAAATTTATTCATGTATAAATAATCATGTCATTATATACTCATGGTTTCCTATTTTATTAAACACTCCATAACATGTTATTATTATTCCTTGATACTCAAATTGTCAGAAATTTGGCTAAAAGGAATGAGTCCCTTCCAACTTGTCTGCTTCACAGACACTCAGAGATGTTCCAGGTCCCTCTACTGGTTCAGCACTTCCTTACTTTCTGATAAAACAACATCTGAGGACTTGACCTTTCCTCCGGGGTTTCCTGTTTCTTTTTTAGTGAAAAGTGACATTTAGAAACTGAAGTTTGGACAGTAGGTTTGCCTATTACTTTTGTGATGTTGCTGCCCCTACGCGTGCTGATCCTTTTGAAAGATCTCCACAATATGTACTCTCTTCTGCCTTATGACTTTCGTGTATACTGTTTCCTGTATCAGGGATGTTCTACCCTCCTCTTCCCACAGAGAACTTTGTCCACTCTGGTCTCAGATTACGAATGAGCCCTGTTTTGTCAGGGAATCTGTCACTGCACTGCCTGCCTATACTGGTTAAGGTCTCTTCTGACAGCATCGTGTCCCTTTAGAGCACTTAGGTGATCTCAAGCATTGTAATCATTCAGGAGCCAATGTCTCCTCCTCACACCATGTAGTAAGCTGTGGAGGATAAGGGTTGTCTGGTTTTGATTAACATTATGTCTGAAGTGTCTGACAGAGAGCCTACCACATAGTAGTTTCCAACAAACACTTGTGGACAAAGTAAGTAAGTATATAAGTGAGCAAATGCACAAGCCAGTGCAAGTGGAGATGTGGCTCAAGTGATAGAGCACCATCCTTAAGCAAATAAGAGACAGTGCCCAGGCCCTGAGTTCAAATCCCAATACCAGAATAACCCCCCCCCCAAAAAAAGGAATGATCTCAATCAAAGTAGTCTTCACTAAATCCTTAGCTGTCCTGTCATAGATTGTTTCTGACAAACCTTTAAATTTTGCACACTGAACCAGTTTTCCACATTATTTTTTTAGTTTAATTTTATTGTCAAGATGACATACAGAGAGGTTATAGTTACATAGATAAGGGAGTGAGTACATTTCTTGTTGAACTTTTTATCCCTGCTTGATTTTTCTCCTTTTTTCCCCTCTCCCCAATCCCCCCCCCCCCAAGTTGTACAGTTCATTTCCAACATATTGTCTTGTGAGTATCGCTGTTGCATTGCTCCCCCATTGTGCTTTGTATCACCATTTTGTTGTTCCCCTTCCCTTCCCTAGTTCAGATAAACATATGTACAATACTCAGGGTACCAAAATCAAATAAAATGACAACAGGGGATAAACCAAAGGGGAAAAGACACACACACACACACACACACACACACACACACACACACACACACATACAAAGAAATCACATAGTGCATTAATTATTTTTGAAGTTATTTTTTCTTAAAATGGATTCAGACAAAAGATGGCAAGCCAAATGCCCTCTGGAAAGGCCACAGAGTTTGCTGCTGCTGATCTAATCACTCAGGGTTATTCTCCATTAGATTTATTTCTGAGTAACTCTGTAAGTTGTTAAGAAAACAAAAAGCTGCAGAAAGATATTTAATTTGATTGCTGAGACTTCACCACCTCCTGGGTCCCTAATTAAATCTTCCCGTCCATGCGCCTTTGTCCTTGAGAGTAGGCTGCTCAGGAGGGGAACTTAACCGAGGAAAATCCAGAGGCCTGCCCTGAGACAGCACGGAAGTCCTGCCAGTATCTCCACAGGTTGCCTCAACACAATTGTCCTCTTAGCTTTATGTTTTCACCGGGCTCTTGTCAGACCTAGATTGAGCAAAAACCCGCCTGTAGTATCTCCCTTTGCATGCATTCTGTCGTGCTGTATGGTGTCTTTGACACAAGTGATTATTACATTCTATTCATTTGCTAGAAGGAAAATGTGTTCAGAAGGGCAGGCCTAAAACAACAATATTTCTTTCAATCTAAAGAGATATACTGGGAGTTTTTCAAAGGCTTTTTTTTTTTCTTATTTTACAACTTTGGAGACGAATTTCTAAGAGTCCTGGTTATTTATCTTCCACTCGTTGCATGTTATGAAGTGTTTACATAACATAAATCATAAAATGATGTTACATATATACATATATCCAGAAAATCTCATAGCAACTTCTACAATGGGAAATGATTACTCAAGATTTCTCTTTGTCTCTTATTTGCATTGAAGTTCATTTCCATTCTAACAAACTAAAAGTCAAGGCTGTTTGAAACAAACTGTACTAGTGGCTCCACTCAGCGAGG
Source organism: Dipodomys spectabilis (assembly GCF_019054845.1). Classification (NCBI taxonomy): domain Eukaryota; kingdom Metazoa; phylum Chordata; class Mammalia; order Rodentia; family Heteromyidae; genus Dipodomys; species Dipodomys spectabilis. The sequence goes on from NW_024870696.1 coordinate 20,387,126, forward strand.
ATGGGAATGCAGAGAAACATCAGGTTTGAATTGGTATTCCCTCCTTTGATCGTCAGCGCCTACAATGGAAGAAAGATTGTCTGCGTTCTTAGTTGTTTTGAAGTTCCTCTATCTTTCTATTTCAATACTTGCACCAAACACCCTAATAAAATCATTATGAATTCAAGCAAAATTCCTTTCTTCTTCAGTCTCCTTCTGGTGGCATTATTTTCCTCATTCAGTTGTATTTCAGGTGTCTCAGTCATGACTCATTTCCTATGATGCTTAAAAGGAAGTTTTGTTAATTTATCACAGCTAAAAAATAATTAAAATGGTTCCCGTTCCTGGATGCAATTTAATTAACTAGAACTTTTTTTTTTATCTACACGAAGAAAATTATAATGTGGGTTTTACTAAACTATCCTGACCAAGACCCAGCTGAGTATTCTAAGAATCAAAAGCAGTGAATCAAAGCCAGCTTGTAAATATCTCCTTTAATGAGAATGCTGTTTGAAAATATGTTGTTCAGCTTTGAAATGAAAAAGTGCTAAGCTACCCGGCTCTTCCACTTCCTAATGAGGGATGTACTCTGTTGATCACTTTTAAATTTGGGAAATAAGATCTACAATTTATGTGTCCTTTCAAGCAAAGGGCGCAGGGAGTTCATCGGGTCACTGCACACTATGCCTTCAGGACAGCCTGAAAATGGAACCATAAAAGGCCCACTCACTCTCCTCGGACTATATATTATTTGTCCAAATAATTGACTGTAGGATGCCAGGTCATTCCAAATACAGAATAATAGGAGCTAAGTTCAGCAGAGCAACCTGATGTTGAACAGCACAGAACGCTGACGTGAACAGAGGCGCTGGGAATATTTTGGTCTGGTCAAAGAACAGTGAGTGGGGCTCAGTTAAGTTATCCAAAGAAGACTTAGATATGGGATATATTCATCGCTACAGAGCTCTTCCGTAACCACCCACAGAATATTGTTTCAAGTCAAAGAATGCCCCAGAAGTGGCATGACTGTGGAGAGAGCCTACAGGACCTGTTTATCTACTGGGGCAGCTGAGGAGGGGACAGCCAGCAGGCCAATGTGTCCATTCCTGGCATAAATATTTACTTTCCTCTGCTTGTCAACAGCTGAGTGCAGTCCCTCTGCCTCTCACTGGCAGTGATGTGATATCCCGGGAGGATCATCTCCCTTGGAGGCTGCTACTGTTCATCTGCCAAGTGCTAACATTAAAGCGGAACTCTTGATTCTCATCGCAGCGAGCCTGAGGGGGATTTCTGAGCCTGCCTTGCTTTCAGAGCCTTGCATGTGGCCTTTGTCTTCAAAGGTAGCTAGCGTGGAGCTACTTCTTTCAATATAAATCCAATGTATTTTCTCAGCCAGAAATTAAAAAATAAGGGGCTGGGAAGGTGGCTCAGTGGTAGAGCGCTTGCCTTGCATGCATGAGGCCCTGGGTTCGATTCCTCAGCACCCCAGAAACAAAAACAAAAAAAGCCGCAAGTGGCTCTGTGGCTCAAGTAGTAGAGCGCTAGCCTTGAGCTGAAGAGCTGAGGGACAGTGCCCAGGCCCAGAGTTCAGGCCCCACGACCGGACCCAAAAAAAAAGAAAAAAGAAATTAAAAAATAAAAAGTAGATACATACTTAGAATTCAAATTGAAATATTTACTTTTAGAAAACTTCAATTCCTTTGATAACTTTTAAGTATGCTCATCACAAAATGCTTGAAAGTATTTAGAGAAATGGGAATCATTTAGGAAACCTACAAGTTGCGTGAAAAAAACCTGCATTTTTCAGTTTTTCATTTTCTTACACAGAAAATTAAATCATCCAATTGAAGTAGAAATTAAAATGTCTAAGTTCTTCAATGGTAGGAGTTATTGTAATCTCAATACCTAGTGAGTAGTATGTGCTTAGTAATGGTTTGTTAAATAAATGAATAGATGGATGGAATATTGACAAAATCAAAATGCATCTGGTTAGGTAAAACAAGGGAACCAGAATAAAATTATATTATTCTTTAAGAGATGAAACTATGATTTTGAATTATCCTATTGCATGTTTAGCAGATTTAACTTCATCTAAGAAAAAGCATTCAGGAAAATTACTTTTACGATTAGTAAGTATAATATATAAGGTTGTTCCTTTGATCTCTGTATTTATGCTGGACTAGTCTTTGTTTTTTTCAACTTTTTCTTGAGAGTACTGGATTTGAACTCAGGACTTCATGTTTGCAAAGCAGGAGCTTTGCCACTTGAGTCACATTCCCCAGCTCTCTTTGCTTCTTTGAGCCTAGTTTTATACCTCTTCCTAGTAGAGGGAACTTTGAGGGGGAACTGATTTTAAACAGCACAGAGTGCCAGGAACTAGGACTGATGGTGAATACAGAGACAACACAAACTATTTACCTGGCACTTTTCACAAAATGTTCTATCTATGGTCATCATTTTGTTGTAAGTAATAATGGTAAAAATTTAGAAAATCAAGTCCTTTGACTTTTAAAATCCTTCAGGATCCTTTTGTGTCGCTGGAATAAAGGAATAAAACTGTTACTGCAACCTAGAAAATAACTTATAACAGTGCTTAGATTTTTGTGTTTCTTTTTCTGATGTAGAATACCCAACGATGAACCAGTATTCAGTATTTATTATGTATCAGCACTATTCTAGGTATAATATGAAAGGGATTCATATCACAACCACTACATTCTGATGACATTCTTCTTACCAGGGAAAATAAAACTAACAACATGAGACAATACAGGACAACCAGAAGAAGAAAGATGCTTGGGAAACAGATGATAAAGAGATTGACTTCATGGAAAAGATCCATAAAAGAAGACAGAAATGACCAGGGCCTGACAGTTGAGTGAGACAGAGGAACAGGGAATACACATAGCATGAATGAAGACAGAAGTGGATCCACTGAGAACTAAGAAGTACTTTATCAGACTAGTACACGGGACCCTAGAATCCTTCTTAGTGCACACCACAAACAATCATTACTAAAAGCCTAAGTGGAAGGAAAAATCTCCACTAGAAGACATTAGACTTTGAAATTATTGCTTGTCAGGGAAATAATTTAAGATACCAGTTTATTTTTCCCTTTTCCTGTGTCCATTCCATGGTGCATTTCAAGTGCGTGTGTATCATTCAACTATGAGACCAGTGCTCTATTCATCTAGAGAGCAATGACTTCTTCAAGTTCTTGGCATGAAATTTCAAAAGACTTGATACCTTTATAATACCTTTATAATACTCAAACAATGGTTTGAGAGGAAAAGCCATAGGATGATATTTTACCATCCATTGTCTTGCTCAATAGCTACCCTTGAAAACATATCTGTTGTGTGAAAAAAAATGAGTAAATTGAGAAGACAATCAGAATATTTAGATTTTTTGGTGTGTATATTGGTATTGGGGCTTGAATATAGCCTGGGTGCTGTTGTATATCTGGCTTTTTGGTGGTTAATTGGAGATAGGAATCTCATGGACTTTCTTACCTGGGCTGGCTTTGAACTGTGATTGTCAGATCTCAGCCTCCTGAGTAGCTAGGATTACAGGTGTGAGCCACTGGCACTCGGCTCAGAATGTTCAGACTTTTGTCTGTTTTAGGGTGATCGTGCTCGCCCCACACTAAAAATGAGGAAGGAATTCTCCTTTCAATTTTATTGTCTGGTGAATACAACTTGATCAGAGAAGTTCCTGAGATCTTCATAAGGAAGACGAACAAAGTGTGGTAGGCAAAGTCCAGTTCAGGCTCAAGGAATCAGCTGCCGAATTGCGTCCTTTCAGAAAAAAGGGCAAAGATGGCCAAACAAAAAAGCAGGTTGGGGTAGGGAGGATACAAGGAGATGCCTCTGAGGGTCCTTGAATCCCGAATTCCAAGGACAACAGGGGAAAGGAATTTAGGACAAGGAAAAGAAGGCTAAAAGAAGCCTGAAGATTGGACCAAAGGAAGAAACAGGAACAACAGCCCGGGGCTTTGTCTGTATCACTGACTTCTACGTAGATCAGCTTGAGGCAGAGACCAACTGCAAATGACAAGCCATTGTGCATCTTGGCAGGTTGAAATATGTAAGATGTGCCTGAAAAATCAAACCAGATCAGCTAAAGCTCAAAGACTGTCAGCATCAGATCAAATGACATCAAACCTGAGAGAGAATGGCTTCCTTCCCAACAAGACTGTAGGCCTTTTAAGTAAACTGCGATACGAAGTTACCCCATCCCTCAAGCCCAGTCAAATCACGGAGAACAGACCGGAGAAGAACCACCAAGGAAGATTGACATAACTTGATGATAAACTAGGATTCCAGAGAAACTGTGACATATTCTGAAATGAGTTGATATAAATGGTGTTGATATTTATACACATGAAGAAAGCTACAAGTCAGAAAGCTACATGAATTATGGAAAATAATGTTGAGCTTTTCAACGAGTGTTCATGTCCTTATTGATGCGAGCTTCCTTCATCTTCTGTGCGGCTCCTTGACCAGTGATCTCATCCTCCTCTTTGGCTCCTCCCCACCACCACCTGTCTCTCAGGAGACCACAATTCAGAATGAGTTAACCCCAAATACCAGCGTTGCTACGACCATGAAACCTTTGCAGCTAAATCAGTTGTCATTTTGCTTTGTCCCCTTTAATCTAAGGTAGTTCCTCAGACTTCCTTTGTCTTTCAACGGTTGGCTAGTTGTTCTGTGGAATCTCTCTTAATAGAGGTGTGTCTGATATTTTCACGTGATTGAATTCTCGGTGCAGTTTTTAGTTAAAATATCGAACATATGATACCCTGCCCTTGTTAGAGCATGCTAGCAGGATGAGAGGCTGTCGTGAGATATGTGGTATCAATGGGTTGTGTTTCTGGTGATATCAACCTTTATCATCTGCCTCAGCTGACACCTTCTCCCCTCAAGTTGGTTTTTTCCTCTTTCTAATAAGTATCTGGCAAGGAAACACTAAGACTACATAAATAAATGTCCTGTTTCTCATCCTATTTTTCTCCACTAATTTTAATATCCATTGATAATTCTTACCTGAATCAAATATTAGTGTGAGGTTTACTAAATATTCACTTTTAAAAATTTCATTTCTAACAGTTTATACACACACACACACACACACACACACACACACACACACACACAGGCATATCTATCTATTTGAATAGCAAGTCTATTAACTTTAGCATGAAGTTTATACAGATTTGTTTGGTTTTTGTCTTAAGCCTTACAGCATCTAGTCATAAATATTATTTTCAGGCAGCTTGTCAGTGACTCACACCTGTTATATTAGCTGTTCAGGAGGCTGAGATCTGGAGGACCATGATTTGAGGTCAGCCAGAAAAGTGAGCTAGATTCTGTCACCTGATAACCAGCAAAGTCAGAAGCGTATGGTTCAAATGGTAGAGTGCCAGCCAAGGAAGTGCAAGGCCCTGAGTTGACACCCCCAATAAGTAATAATAATAATAATAGTAGTTCTTAAAAATGTTTAACTCCTTCAACCACAACAATAAGTTCTCAGAAGTCTATTTTCCAGAGTTACTTAGGTTGGTCCTTATTTCTTGCCTGTACAGTGTGGCTGTGTTACTCACTTGTGATACGGTTTGTTTATTTAATATATTTTCCCAAATGGTTTCCTATTATCTTTACAAAGTTTCACCCACCAATGTTTATGTACAATCTATCTTGATCAGCATCCCTTCTTCCATCTCTCCCCATCTTTCCCATCCCACCCATCTCCTCAATTTCCCAAGTCCTTTTTTCTCATATGTATGTTGAGCATTATAACTGTGTTCACCAGCTACTCCTCTCTGTAATAGAGTGTAGTCCTTTGTTACTACTTACATTTTGTGTTCGGTCACATCTCATGCCTGGGCATGTTCTGGTTGGTTTTATTTGTTTTATGAGTTTATTTGTGGAGTTCATGTATGTACGTGTGTGTATGTATGGCTTTTAGCAGTATTCTATTTTTTAAGCCATGACCTCAGTTCCTTTCCTTTATTTAGTTTGTTTTCAGATCAGATCTTTCAGGCTGGCCTCAAATCTCCATCTTCCTCCCATCTCCACCTCCATAGTAGCTGGAAACATAGGCCAGAGTTACATATATTTTACAAAAGGACAAATAGATATAATCAGAAAAGTATCACTGATATTTATCTCTGCTTCCCCTTCGAGAGATGGCTAATCTCTTTCTGGTTTATCATACTCATATTTCTTTCTACACATTTAAACCTACATACATTAAATTCCTTAATTTACCAGATTACACACACTAGTTTGTCATTTTCTTACTTTTCACTTAACAGTGCATCTTAGAAATTATGCCATATTAGATCAGTTTTCAGCATTCTGCCCAAAGGAACAAACCTGTCTAAAGGGACATTGCAACCATGGAGAATTACAACTCTGTCTGGGGTCTGCTAACACATTCCAACTTGGAAAGGATTGTGTTGACATTTCTTCTATTAGTTATCCAAAACAAGATCTTCTGACCCAGAAATGATGTACCAAATTCTCTAGTGGAACTTTTAATCTCCCTTCCTGCTTGCTATTCCTGACTCTCTCAGAATCCTTTCTAAAGGAGGAGGGATGAGTAGTGTTCCAACAGTTTCCTGACTGATTCAGCTAAAACCTATACTTCTTTCTACTCTGTACGTTAAAGTAAAAGGATTCCTCTGTTTTCTTCTCCAACCTTGATATTCTTTTTATTTTTTTTGCCTTTGTCATGGTGTTTTTTTAAAGGTGTCACCTTTATATGCTGAACTAAATTTCCCAGAATTACTCCCTCTGAACTACAAGTCCCAGAGTTATACATGGATGAGAGTGGGCCCAAACATCCAACTAGTGTCATATTGTTATGACAGCCTGAGCTGATTAATACACGCCAGTGGGCAGAGCCAAACGTTATGGAAGAGTAGTACTAGGCCTGGAAACCCAATCCAAGAATTTTTAATATTTACTGGGCTAGATTTCAGAACGGGTATGGCTAGATTCCAGAAGGAGATAGCTGTATCTGGATTCTGCTCTCTCACTCTTTCTCAAAAGGAAACCTTTGCCAGGTTGTGGAGTTGCCTGATAGAGGGAATCATGGGCAGAGAACAGACATCTCTGACCAACAGTCAATGAATGTTTGAGACTTGCCAATAGCTAAATAAATAGGGTTGGAAGTAGACAGTCTTCTAATTGGGCCTTGAGATCATTTGAGTCACAGCCAACAACTTCATGGCAACCTTGTTAAAAAAAAAAATCTTGATCTAGAGAAATCTGCTTGAACATTGCCCAGCTTTTGACACATCATTTTGGGATAATAAATGTTTGTTGCTTTTAGTCACTAAGTTTTGGTACAATTTCTCATCCACTAAAAAAGAATTAATGTATTTGTGATCTCTGCATCGTCTGACTTAAAATATCTCCAATGTGTCCTTACATTTAGCTTTTATATAATATTTCCTTTCACCCTTCAAGCTTTAGTCTACTCGTCTCTTAGATGTGTAGTAAAAATGTATATTTTTCTATAATTATTATATTTGTAATACATAGTACATGATTGAATTGTAAATTCTATATATCAAAGAGAAAAAAATCAATTTACTATTAAAGAATACTTAAGCATATGTAAAAGAAGTGTGAAAAACCTAATAGATTACATGTGTACTCTATCAACTACAACATTCATGGTATCTATCTATCTATCTATCTATCTATCTATCCATCTATTTATCTATCTATCTACAGTAGTAAGGAGATTTGAATTCAGGACATCACAGTTAGTCAGCCAGTTTGTTTAGCTGATCTTTCTGCTTTCTTTCTTGGTTTCTTTCTTTCTTTCTTAAGCCACTTCTCAAGCTCAATTTTTGCCAGTTATTGTAGAAATGGAGTCTCATGGACTTCTTTTATGCCTGGATTGGTGTCAAATTTTGGTCTTCAGATCTCAGCTCCCTGAATAGCTAAGACTGTATCTGTGAGCTACAGCATCCAGCTCATTGTCACTAGTAGACATATCAACCTATGGCCTACATTTTTTCACCTCTTCTTCTACTTACTCGTCTCCCCTTGATTATTAGGAAGCAATCCTTAAATATACCATTTCTTCTGTAATATTTCCAGTATGTATCACTCTTTGTAAAAACATTTTAAAGTGATTACTTCACCACAAAAATCACATGCAGAAGTATTTTAGTAATAGAGATAACAGAGGCCTTGGAAGTCAGGACAAGTTTGGCCCGTTGTTGGTAATAGTCTCTCACACAAAAGGACAGATAAAATACTGTACAACAAACTGAAGAGAAGAGGGGAAGAGTTGAAAGAAGTTGAGAATCCAAATAAATGGTATTAGTCTGAATTCAAATGACCAGTGATAGATAACCGCATGGAAACCTTCAAGTGACTTTTACCAGCGAGAAGTCTAAGAATGAGCATTAGATGATATCAAACACACTGCATTTTTTTCTATGATCTTGTTTGGGGCTCTCAAGTCCTTCAGGAAACTGGACTGTCTTTGTCCAGACAGAATAAAGCAGAGTGAAATAGTGCAGAAAAATGGCCTGACAGATCGGAAGTGAAAGGCTGAGAAGAACTTGGGAATTTAACAGAGAAAAAGTCAGAAGTCAGAAGGGATGGGGAAAAGCATTAAGTGATGTCTTTCCCATCAATCAAGCCCAACAGGAATCAGCAGAGGTGGGAAGAGGAGTCAGTGAACTTTTTGTTTAAACACTGAAAGAAAAATGGCTCTAAAAGAGTAGAGTGGGGATAATTGCTCCAAGAGGCTGATGCTTTAGTTACACGCGCAGACACACACAGATTCCTATAGGAACACACTTGCTGTGATTTACACATGCTGTAACTCCTTCCCTCTAAGGCTCGTGCGTTGGAGGTCTGGCCTGCACATGGCAGCTGTTAAGAAGTGCTCTCCCAGGGAGTCATCAGGGTGTGGTGTGTGTATTCTCGCAGGGGATTCTCAGCTCTCATTGGCATTCCAGTCTTCAGATCTCAGCTCCCTGAATAGCTAAGTCTCTGGTCTCCTGTCTCTCCCTCTGGTCTCTCTCACACACATAGCCCAGCTATGGCTAATGCTGGTACCGTGCCTTTGAACCTCCAGAACCATAAGCCAAGCAAAAATGTCTTCTTTGTAAAGAATCTAGTCTCAAGTATTATAGTAAAGTATCAGAAAAAAATTAATACAAATTTCCTGTTCATAGATCAAGAAAAATACCTCTATTGTTGCCTGTTAAAATATCTACCTTTGTGATGAAATAGTAAAGGAAAAGATGGAGAAAGAAATTTTCCATTTCGGTCTACTTCAACAGGGACCTCCTAGATATACGACGTGGGGCCCAAATATAATTGGCTACTTTGAATATATAGGCAAAACTCAGATATCGCTATTTATTCACAAATTGCGCAGGAAGAACTATTAAATGTATAAACAATAGATTATTATATTCACTTAATATGGAAGATTGCTTTTAATCCTGTTTAAATAAGGATTATATTAAGATGATACTACGTTTCTGCGTTCTAAAAAGTTCTGTGAGGAACCAATCCTACTTACTATGACTCAAACCATTTCTTCTTAAATTCCAGGAATTTGTTTCCTTTACTTTATACAATCGAAGTTGCAGAGGGCAGTGAGAATCTTACATAAGAGCTTTATCCTGGTTTTAGTAACTTAGCTTTCTTGTAACAGCACCCATGATTCACAATTGTACCTTCAACCCATAAAACTGGTATCTTCATCTCAAACACATAATTCATTGTACCAACGGAATACTATATTTTTCTTGAATTTTATTGTCAAACACAGAGGGATAATATTATAGAGCAATTTCTTCCCTATTGCCCACAGCAATGATAAACCAAAAATGTGTGTACAGGAGTAAAGTATGTCAATCAAAAAAAATCAATTTTCCATATATAGTGTGGATCTTTTTGGTTTGTTTTTTAATAAAAGAAGTTTTTCTGGTGTAAGTATTGACCTGTTCGTGATTTCTGAGATTCTGGATGATGGTTTTAGTGGATATAGTAAAAAATCTAAAGGCTGGCCCAATACCTTATGCGTCTCACAGGGATTAGTGATGCAGATTTAAAAGTTACCATTTTCACCTCCTACCTCCCCATCCTGCTTATCAGAAACATCTTTACATTTATTTTTGTTTCACAACTGAAGGTTAAACCCAGCACCTGTGCATGACAAGCAAGTGCTCTTGAGCAATATCCCCCACAGTTCTGTTTTTACATTTTGTTTTCCAGATAGGGTCTCAGTTATCTGGGCTGGCCTCCAACCCAGGATCCTCCTGTCCCTATTGCCACCCCTTGGTAGCTAGGATTGCTGATGTGTGTCACCATGTTGGACTCCAAAACAGCTTAATACTGGCGTGAGGCAAACACGATGTGGAAGGTCTATGAACACTTACGTTCATGTCACTTATATACAATCGCAAACGTGTCCACTCATGCATGTATGTACTGTGCATGAATGTATGTGCATAGAGGGGAGAAAATGGGGATGAGAGGAAATGCAGAAGAGAAGTAATCATAACATTTTCATTTTACTCTCTGAAATTCTAGTTTTCTTCAAGCTCATTTTGCTGGGTTTATCCTCCTTGTTCCTCTCCTTCTCCAATTTCTCCTTTGCCTTTCAGGCTGTTTCTGTGCTGGCCCTTGGCATTCCCCTTCTTATGTCCTTCTGGTACACAACTTGATCGGCCTCATGACTAAGCACTTCACTGTACAGTTTATTGCCTCTGAAGGTCCTGTGTGTCAGCTTCATCAAATCAACTTCGTGACACAGTGCTGAGGACTCTGAATTATCATCAGGTGTTGCCACATCTCCTTGAGCTGTGCTGTACCATGGATGTTAAGTAAATGAGCCACAATAGACTAAAATAACAAAGATTCCAATTAGGTGGTCATTTTTAATAAGACATTATAATTGATTCTTCGTATTGGGGCCTACATTTTTTATAACATTTCTATGCCTTGCAGACATACATATTCTCTATTGGAATTACAATAGTGCTTAGAGGTTAATGCCCCATTGTCTTTGGATGATAGAAATCTAGTAAATGATCTTGAGCAAATATCCTCCAACAAGTTTTACTGTTTATAAAAGGGGAACAATTATAGCATCTGACACACAGATCAGTGTGATTATTAATTAATTCATTATCTGATATCCAATATCTGATACATAGAAATCATCTATAAATGAGAGCTGCTTTGTTGTGGTAAAATAAAATAATAGTTCAGATATCTAATTTAGCAACTTGCACCAAAAGTTGACTAGTGTTGGCTTAGAGAAACCAAAAGTATTTTAAATTTGATTTCTAGATGCTAAATCTCTATCTCAAAGAAAGATAAAAGATGAATTGGCGGGCTAAGTTTGAACTAAAGATGCAGGAAGCCAAGTGTCAGTGGCTTATGACTGTAATCTTAGGTATTCAGAAGGCTGGAATATGATGATCACTGTTTGAGGCCAGACAGGGGAAGAAAAATCGGGACATTTATCTCTAACCACCCAAAAGCTGAAAGTAGGAGTGTGACTCAAGTGGTAAAGCATCAGCACTAAGTAAAAAAGCTAAGGGACAGTGCTCATGCCTTCAGTCCGAGCCCCATTACTGACACAAAAAAAAGGTGGTGGTGGTGGTGGGAAGCACATAAGCCTTCAGGAGGTGTCGAGGTGAACTAAAATGAGATATCTTCCACAGACCTACATTTGTATTTGATCACTGACCTAAGAAAGTTTAGACCAGATTATCAAGGGAAAGTTGATTTTAGGACTATTATTGGATACTAGGGTTCATGTGCCCAATAATTTAAGCAGCTATGCTAGTAAACTGACAGAAATGATATTTATCTTGAGGGTGAGTATATATATATATATATATATATATATATATGTAATATTTATACATCTGTAATGCTTGCATCTATGATTTTATATAAGTAAAATATTAATAAACTTCTGAACTTATGAAATATGGAAAAAATTGAGTATGTGAAATGAAATGAAATAAAAATGACATATGTGAAATAAAAGAGAATCCAAACTAGGCCAAGATAAAGAATAAGTAAAGAGGGACTCATGACTGTAATCTTAGTTACTCAGCAGACTGAGATCCAGAATGCAATTACAAGCCAGCCAGGGCAGAAAAACCTGTGAGATTCTGATTTCCAACTAACCAGTAAAAAGCCAAAAGTGAAGCTGTGGCTCAAGTGGTAGAGTGCCAGCCTAGACTATAAAAAGCTCAGGGACAATGTCAAGGCCCAGAGTTCAGGCCCCAGGATACACAAAGATAATTAATAGCATTAGCTATTACTATGTGCTGCTTATATAATTTTTTAATTTTAATTTTTTGTGAACATACTGTACAGAGGGGTTACAATTACATAGGCAAGATAATGAGTACATTTCTTATCAAGCATTGCACCCTCCTCCTTTGTTTACCCTTCACATCCCTTCCCAGCCTCCCCCTGCCCCCCTCAATTCCTCCCCCCATCAAAGTTGTAAAGTTCGTTTTCGACATGACAACTTGTACTTCTCATTGTTGCAACGGGTCCACCTGTTTCCTTAAACGACTTGTTTTTCCCCATCTCCTCCACAAATTATACCAACATCAAATATAGTGAAAGCGGGGATTATACTGTGGGGGAGGGACATACAAAGCAACAAAGAAATAATCTTATAAACGCATTTGAAACAAATGCATGAAAGAAAAAAAGCATTTAAATACATATCTAAGAGTTCATTTTCCTAACATCACATTATCTGACCTTTTCTGCTTGACTCATACATATACTAGATATTGCAAATAAGGGAAACCATGGGACCTATGTTTCTTTGGGCTTGACTTACTTCACTTAATATAATTTTTTCCAAGCCTTTCCATTTCCTAACAAATGGGGCAATGTCATTCTTTCTGATGGAGGCATAGAATTCCATTGTGTATATATACCACATTTTCTTGATCCATTCATCTACCGAGGGGCATCTGGGTTGGTTCTATATCTTAGCTATGGTAAATAATGCTGCAATAAACATAGTCATGCTGGTAGCTTTAGTGTGGTCTTATTTGTAAACATTTGGGTAAATGCCCAAAAGTGGGATTGCTGGGTCATAGGGGAGCTCTATGCTGCTTATATATTTAAATTGTATTTTCTGTGCTCAGTTTAGGATGTTATTTCTCTTGACTCTGTGTTCTCATATGTCAGTGCAATACAACCAAATTAACTTGCTTAGAAGGAATGAAGTGAGCAATAATTTGCAGACTGTGGTATATATCTAAGTAGCACAAAATTTGACTTCAGATACATTGATGGAAATTCTGCTTCCTCATGAAGTACTTGCGAAGTGTAAAACACTAGTTGTAAATGATGAATTCATTTATTAAGGACTTGGAAATCAGGTAGTAACTGTCTGTGAATCTGAATCCTGCCACTCTGTCATTTATATGTTCTGGGTTCTACAATTTTTTGTAGACTTGGGACAGTAGAACTTCTTGGGGACAGGGGCTTACATTTGATTGATGATCTCAACCCTTCCTCTGCCACTGTTTTATATCTCCCAACTAATCTAACTGACTAAAGACACTTATTAGGGCATTGTTTCTCTTGGTAGATTACTGGGAAGTAGTGGGGGGGGGGGGAAGAGTACCTTGGTGTGTCTGCCTCTGGCATTTCTCCACTAAAAGTTGGAGTGGTAAACTGAGTCATGACTTTCTCCTCAGAGAGAATGGACTAACAAATTTCAGCCTTTTAATTAGACCACTGTATTGGGGTTTTAGGAGAAACTCATGTAATACATAATGCCACCCCTGTCATTGTCCATACTTCTTATTGTGGCATGTAAGCCATATTAAGGCTAATTAATACTTATCTCAGCATAACCTCTCAAATATATTTCATAAACTTTTTTGTGAAAACTAAATAGAATGGTTTGCTAAGTCCTTTAGTACAGTGTCTGGCACATAATAAATGACATGAAGTAGTTTTCTCTTATTGTTCCAACGTAGTGAGTTAATAGCACAATAAAACTCAAACTTGAAGCATCTATTTCTTCCTTTTTGGTTAAGTGAATAAAATAATGTGTTTCCTGATGACATTTTCATACAATGTATATAACATACTTTGATTATTTTTAACCCTATTACCTACCCTGAGGCTCCTCTTTATTTCTGCTCTACCCCATCCCTTCCCATAGTTTTCCTTCTATTTTCATGTCTTTAAAAAATAATCTCAATTCTGCATATGACAGAAAACATGCAATATTTATTGTTCTGAGTCTAGCTTATTTTACTGAGCAGGCTAATCTCTAATTCCATCCATTTTTCTGCAAATAATTTTGTTCTTCTTTTTGGCTGAGTAATACTCCACTGTATTCTTGTACTATATTTTCTTTTGATGGAAGGGTACCCCACTTGATTCCATTAGTTGGCTATTAAGAAGCACCTGTTTATTACACAGCGTTTTCTTCTCACATTGCCATGTCCTTCCAGCCTTTTGTGCCTTCTGAATTCTGGGGAGACATCTGCTCAACTGCCCCCTACTCAAGGTGACTGCCAGCCCTGGTTCCATACCCAAGCTCTGATTGTATCCTTCAGACTATTTTTTTTTCGGTCCCTGTTTCTGAACCACATTCAATAGCATCGTTGAATTTTCACTTCCTTAGAATACATTTCCACAGGTGTGTCTCCATTCAGAGTTCTCTCTGCTATGCTGATTTCCAGCTGTCCCTCCACAATCACTGTCCTCCACTTTTCCCTCTAGGTGTTTGAGTAGCGCCTTTCTTCGGTTGCTAATGGTGATCAGATCCCAGATCGTCTACTTTCTAGACCAATGTTGATTTTTTTTTTTTTTTGGCCTAACACATTGTTCACTTTTCTTCATTTTCTGATTTTACAGATTGAAATTCTATCTTTTCATCAAGATCTAAGACAAATGACACCATGCCATGATCAAACAAACAAGAGTCTGTCATTGGTCTGTTGCTTGCCCACAACCTTCCCTCATTGGATTTCATATAGGCTGCAGATAATGAATCTGTCTGATATAACATGTATCCAGTGAAAACCCTTCCAAATAGGCAGTTCTCCATGTATGTATGGAAAATAAATGATGGAACAAAAGAAACAGGTAAAATTCAGAGATCTGTTCACTAAATCTGCAATACATGAAAGCATTGAAAGTCATCAACCATGATGCATTGTGTTCTAAATGATTTAAACAAAAAGCTTCCTAGCTGAGCGCTGGTAGCTCATACCTGCAATCCTAGCTACTCAGAAGTCTGACACCTAAGGATGCAGTTGGAAGCCAGGGCCAGCAGGCATTTCCATGAGACTCTTATCTCTAATCAACAATCAAAAAAAAGTAGTATGGAGGTTCCTCAAAAGACTCCACATAGAGCTCCAGCAATCCCACTTTTGGGCATTTACCTGAATGATCACAAACAAGACCACACTAAAGCTACCAGTAGGACTATGTTTATTGCAGCATTATTTACCATAGCTAAGATATGGAACCAACCCAGATGCCCCTCAGTAGATGAATGGATCAAGAAAATGTAGTATATATACACAATGGAATTCTATGCCTCCATCAGAAAGAATGACATTGCCCCATTTGTTAGGAAATGGAAAGACTTGGAAAAATTATATTAAGTGAAGTAAGCCAGGCCCAAAGAAATATAGGTCCCATGGTTTCTCTTATGTCTGAGACAAGCAGAAATGATCAGATTAGTTGATGTTAGGCAAAACAAACCCTAAGATAAGGACTCAAATGTTTTTCTTTCTTGCTATTGTTTCTAACATATTTATATTCTTTGATGCTTTGTATGTCCCTCCCCCACGGTATAACCCCTGTTTTCACTGTATTGGATATTGGTATAATTTGTGGAGGGGAAGGGAAAAAACAAATTGCTTAAATAGGGATACAGGTGGACCCATTGCACCAATGAGATGTACAAGATGTTATGTCCAAAAATGAATTTACAACTTTGGTGCTGGAAGGTGGGGGAGAGTTGGGAAGGGATGGGAAGGGGAAACAAAGAAGGAGGCAACAATGCTTGATAATAAATGTACTCATTACCTTGCCCATGTAATTGTAACCCCTCTGTACAGTATTTTCACAATTAAAAGAAGAAGAAGAAGTAAAGAGCTAGTTTTGAGCAAAAATGAAGCTCAGGGGCAGTGCCTAGGCCCTATGACTGGCACCAAAAACAACAACAACAACAGCCACCAATTGTCCCCCCTCCCCCAATCTTCCACAGTCATTCCCCGGTTTGTTCTTGATGTGTTTTCCTTTTGGTAGTGATGGTGTTTAAACGTAGGGCCTTGTGGTTACTAGAAAGGTGTTCCACCTCTAAGCCACATTTCCACATCTTCTATTGCGCTAGTTATTTTGAGAGGGTCTGTCTGCCCAAACCCACACTTGGTATGCAAGCTTCCTATTGCAGACTTACTGCAGTAGCTGATTTATGTGGCACCGAAGAATCGAACCCAGGGCTTCCTGCAAGCTAGACAAGCACTCTACCACTAAGCCTCATTCCCGGCCACATCCAGGTTCTTCCACTGAAGAAGTATCACAAATTTATTTTGCTTAAGCTAGCCTGGCACCACGATCCTCCCTACCTCAGCCTCCCACAGTATGGCCTCCAGCTGTCAGTTTAAAGAGACTCCTCAGAGCTTTTTGTCCTGGTTGGGCAAGAACTATAATCCTCCCAATCTTCACCTCCTAAATAGCTAAGATTACAGATGTGCACCATGACCTGCTTTATTATTGATTTTTGGACAATAATTTTATCTCTCTTCGTGAAGTCTTTCCTTTAACAAGAAGAATGGAGTTAGCAAATTATAGCAGAGAGCAAGCTACTAGGGATTTAAAGATTAAGTTTGGAAATCCATGAGTCTTTTTAATAAACGAAGAGAGTCAGTTCACTTAAGTGTGGAAAGACTTCTAGCCAGAGAGCCAGACTAGTAAAATTGAAAAAAAAAATGAGTCAGTTTTTCTTAGTGGATGTTTAAATGTAAAACAATCTGTCACCCCAATTCCTCTGTTTCAGTATGTTTATTATAAGTAAATGTTTATTATACTAAATTCCATTTCGAACCGCAGCGGAGAGGAGAGTGGCTTCTAAACTGTAGGCATTTCATGCACCTCATACATGGCTTTAACTTAAAAAGGACAAAATCATCAATGTACTTCTATTTTTGGCTATGTTGTTTATATAAAACTCAAAAGAGGGTTAAACAGTAAAATGCAGCTCCAAATGAAAATTTGTTCACTGGAAAATTCTTAAACACACACACACATGCACACACACGCGCACGCGCACACACACACACACACACACACACACACTTCCATCACCAAGGGCTGCCAGGCATTTCTTTAAATGAGGAAGCATGGGTAGAAAGAAAGAGCAGGTGGGAATAGACTCTGTGGCATTCGGAGCCACAGCATGGCAATGTGTGGTAACCATGGAGATAAGTAGATAGGGATTTAGATGTTTGACTTAACTTGCTTTACTTCAATGCTATACAACAAGTAATTCTTGAATATTTGTAATATGTAAGGCAGTGTTGCTGGCTAGGAAATATAAGGTAATCAATGTTCATTACAAATGTACTGGAGGGTCCTCAAGTTATCTAGAAGTTTGAGGTAGTGTAGCTACTGTTCAAGGGTTACAATCTACCC
This sequence comes from Dipodomys spectabilis, assembly GCF_019054845.1. Taxonomy (NCBI): domain Eukaryota; kingdom Metazoa; phylum Chordata; class Mammalia; order Rodentia; family Heteromyidae; genus Dipodomys; species Dipodomys spectabilis. The sequence goes on from NW_024870696.1 coordinate 20,404,804, forward strand.
CACTATAGCACGAGTTCTTTGAGAGGCAAGGTTTCTAAATGACTGGGTGATTCTTTCCATTCATCACTTAACTCATTTGATTCTCTAGGAATTACGGTTTTTAATTTGGCCCAAATCCAAGCATTTTCTTTAAATTCATCTTAAAGACATTTCCAGAAATGAAAGTGTGTAGCTGTGGGGATCTGAAGGTCTCATTGAAAACATTTTCACATTTTAGTATCGTTTCTTTGTGTATTGTAGTTTGGCGAGTTCTGTGAAATGCCTGAAATTATCTTCCCTGAAAAACAATGAAAGATTTTATTTCTAGAAAAGTTGAAATACAAATCGAACTTAAAGCTATCTCAGGTAGGGGCTGGGAAGGTAGCTCAGTGGTAGAGCGCTTGCCTTGCATACCTGAGGTCCTGGGTTCGATTCCTCAGCACCACGTAAGCAAAAAGAAAAAAGCCAGAAGTGGTACTGTGGCTCAAGTGGTAGAGCGCTAGCCTTGAGCTGAAGAGCTGAGGGACAGCACCCAGGCCCAGAGTTCAGGCCCCACGACCGGACTCCCCCCCCCCCAAAAAAAAAGCTATCTCAGGTAAAAATGAATCAAAATGTTAGTTTCTTCAAAAGTTATTAACTAGTGTACTTACTATCAATAAAGTTGAGCTTTTTAAAAGTCCAACTAGTTTGTGTACTCCCTAAGAAGTATTCTTTTTTATTTCTGTAAATCTAACAAAACCTACTATGGTATCTAATACTCACTGGGCAGTCATTAATGTATGTTAATGAATGAGTGTCTAAATCACTCCATGTAGTCTTGTAGTATTTGGAAATTTCCCCTCTTAAATTAAAATTATCCATAAAGGTAAACAAAGGAAGGGTTTATAACTCTCCTGACTCTACCATCCAGAAAACAGTTACTTCATAGGGCAAAAGGAAGAAGCTCATAGGAAGGAGCTGTTATCATCTGAATCTTAAATGGTTTTTCATGGCCAAGATACTGACTGAAGATGTGGTAGCCTGGTCTGGGTGCTCTTGAGAGGTGGAGGTTAGGTCAACCAAAGGTATCTTTGAAGAGGGGGTTGGGATCTTTTTGCTTCCCAGCAACCACGAATTGAACACATCTCTGCCACATGTTCCTGCTATATTGCACTGGCCTGCCACAGGTCCAAGTGACCACGGACTCAAACCTCTAAATCAGGAACCAAAAGGAAGCTCTCCTCCTTCTAAGTTTATCCTAATATTTTATTGAAGCAATGGAAATTGACTAACAGAGGAGAGTACCTATCTGGAGGGGGACAATTAGCCATACAGAGAAGACACTCCATTGGACCTTCTGGTGAGATCTTATGGGATACATCCATTGCAGACACATCGCCAAAGGTATTTCCTGCACAGAAAACCTTCCCACTCAAGGCTAGGGCCGTTAACCTGATAGCCTGGAAACATACAGAGCTATCCAGTTCCAAAGAGTCAACAGGATTTACTGCCAAGATTCCTTGGTGAAAGCTAGAGGACATATCATTCTCATACTTTGCCCTCATTAATGAGGGATTTAAATAAACACATAGTTCCATTCTTCACTAGCTGGGGATTCTTTGAAACTTCAGTTACGGATCATTCTGGAGAACAGCATGACCTCCAGGAGAGCTCAGGCTTGTAGTTCTTTGAGGAGGGTAATCACAAGATTAATGTTTTCCCTATTTAAAACTGATTTAAAACTAAAAATAGCTGCACCCACCTCTACTTAGATGGGGAGAGAGGCTGGCAAGGAGCAGGGATTACACTGTTAGATAACGTTGACAATGCATTCTGTGCAGGGTTTCAGCACTGAATTTGTTACTAGGACTCAAGCTCTAGTTCACAGGTACCATGTACCTGGTTTTATCAATAAAATGTGTGATTATTTTAACCTTCGGGGAGAATGTAAATTGAAATTCATTATCTTCGAGTTATGGTTTTTTTCATACATTGCAATTTAATATTTTTGCAGGACTTCAAGCATTTAAAAGGTCATTGGTTTCTGTGCTGAGAAGCTCACTTGTTTTTCCCATTTTGGTGAGAAACATGAAGGAATTTAACTGACATTACCAAGGTCATCAGCAAAGAAAGGATGGAAACCTGAGAGGGAATCTTTTCTGCTTCCAAATGGTTAGAAGTTGGTTCAGGGAAAAGGGGAAAAAAGTATGATAAAAGAGCACTTCTGAGAATGACAATGTGAAACCTGTGTCTCAATGCCTAGAGATCTATGCTAGCTCCAGAGAGAAAGCTTTTCATTGTAGGTGCCAACCTCAAAGTGATCTTCACTTTAACCGGACATCCTCCTTGTTCTGTTCCGAACTTGGAGGAAAAAAAAGACAAGAATTATTTTAAATCCACAATTTTATACTATTTGTCCTTGTGAGCCCAACTTATAATGGCAGAGTTTGATGCTTTGGGCATGCATTTAAATAACTTGGTGTTTTAGTAAGTCATGCAAGTAAAAAAAAAAAGGAAAAAGATAGCTTCTGGATTGTCATATTCTTGAGCCAATATTTACTGGAAACTTATTAAATACTAGTTCCAACTTTACATTTAGTTATTATATGTGTTTTCTCCCTGCCCCACGCCCTCCGGCCCCCCACCCCCACCCCGCTCCAAGCTGAGGGCCAAACTCATGATCTTGCATTTGCCAGGCAAGGGCTTTTGCACTGAGCTAAATCCCCAACCCCCATTCAGTTCTTATAAAACACTGTGTGTGTGTATCGGGGGGTACTATTCTTGTTTGTTCCGTTATACAGATGAAGAAATCAGATATGTAAATGTTAACTGATGTTCCCAAAGTCACAGAAATAAAATGACTGGAGAAAAACACAAACAAGCTGAGTATTTATCCCAAGCAGAAACACAAGTCTAGAGTGGCCCAAGTGGTAGAGCACCAGCCTAGCAAGAACAAGGCCCAGAGTTCAAATTCCAGCACCACAAAAAGGGGGAAAATCACACAACAAAATAGTACATTAAATTAACTTCACAGCCTTGCGAAAGGCCGCTTTCTGATCAATAAAATCTGCTTTCCAAGAAGCTTATAAAAACAACTATAAAAACAATAGTACCTTCAACAGAATTGTGATTCAATATAGCATATGCATAAACCTTTACTTTCATTTTCTAGACTTTCCCTTGTTTTATAACATTCTCCATTGGCTTGATTTCTACTGCTGTTCTAGGCAGGAAAACATTTGCTAACTGAATCCAAATTTCTGCTTTCCAACACATGGGACACATGGCCTACGGCTTAAAAGGCAGTTTCACATTGGTATTCAGTGAACCTTTTCAAATTTCTAGCTTTTAATGTTTTGTTAGGAAGTAAAAGAGAATTTTGGAGATTGGGTCAAACTTGTTCATTTATAATTGGCAAAAGATAAAGCTTTGAGAAATTGAATGTTTTTTTTTTTCAATTTCTGGAGATTAAGCTCAGGATTCAAGCATATTAAACAGGTCCTCTGCTATGGAAACCAACACCCAACCTTTACATGGCTTATAAAATCTTCCCATCCAGCTCCATACATACCAGGATTGAACCCGGAATCTTAGAGTCCAAAGTGCATGGGCATCACTAACCCCAGGCTGCCTCGAGCTGATATTACCTGGAGTTCAGAGTTTTCAGTATAACCAGGGGGAGTTTCCATAAGCAGATGTGAACTGAGTCCCTGGTGATCATCTGTGTTGTCTCTCATCTGTTAATTTGAACCAATACATATTAGCAGAGCTCTCAATGCTACATGCTTAACTTTATGGTGGTCTCCTTGTCTTTTGACCCTTTGCTTCATGACATAATTGAGTTTTCATACTTCATAGGTCTCCGTGCTGTGAGCATCTCCATGGAGTTTCCCCTAGGGAGCAATTACTTACAATTACTGCTGTCAACTGGCTCCTTTAATGCACTAAGATGTCTGCGACAAGGTGCAGGGTTCTGCTGCTTTCTGGCTTGGTGATGTTCACAATTTAACTGCTAATGTGAATAAACAGATAAATGCCTTGCTGAGCCAACCTGCAGGTATCACCAAGATGGAAGAACAAGGAATATCGTGGAGAAATCAGGTTCTAAAAACCTAAAATGGAAGAAGTGCAAGGCGAATTACATTTCAAAAGAAAAATGTATAATTCCTGACCTCAGATGAGAAGGAGGTTGTAGAGGAATGGGATTGGAATAGTTGACACAGCCCTGGCATGGATAAACTTCTGGTTTAGTCTAGGTAAAAATGCTTAGACTGACTATGAACTTTTATGTAAGTCACACTTGGTAATATGATTGCTAAAAGAATAATTTCATCGTGGGCAGCCTTACCACTATGGTTATTAGAACAAAGGAAATGATCATTTGGTTCCACTCATTTTAGTCAGATTACCTATGGATTATTTTCCTTTCTAGGTACCAAGATGATAGTTAAACTGGTGTGTTTTATTATATGAATAAGAGACATGTCAAGGGCCAAGCATGGTAGTATATTCCTATAATCCGAGCCTTCAAAAGTCTGGGGTAGTAGGATCTTGAGCTACATAGCCAGTTCTAGTCTTGGATACTCAGAAGGCAGGGGAGGGTCAAAACATGGCAATATTAGGCATGTTGAAGGCACAGCAGGTGCTTGTCTCAGGAGAATATGGTAGCTGCCAAGAATTGCAAGCTAATAAATCAGTCTTCCACAGATTCATGGATGCTAATATGAGAGGTACGTTTCTTGGGTCAGTGACACAGGACAGTATTACACACCATAATGTGTGTGCATGCGTATGCACAGTCACACGCATGCATGCATGTACTCATACACACACAGTCACAATAACAGCATTTTCTTGTGCCCATGCCTAGTTGCCACAGGGAAGCTCAGGAAGGGCTCAGTGACACTCAAACTCACAGTTACTCCCTGTACAGGAGTAGAACTTTGAGCTTAGGAAAGCTCGGCCTTTATAATTAGCTCCTGGTAAACCTTTCCAACAAGCAACACTCTTTAGAAAGAACAAACGATCACCGAGTCTTTGCTGGAAAGATATGTAGAAACTAGAGAGGACCATGGGAGTTGGGCTTTCTGTAATCACCACATCTTAAGATTATGATGCTTACAAGGACTGGAATGGCTATCATCCCAGCTGACAAAACAAGATGGAGCTGGTGAAAGTTACAGAGCAACAAATTCCTGGAAGTTAAGAAAATATTTTATTAGTAAACAAAAGAACAAACTCAAAAATAGGATGGACTTGAAGAAGTTGACAGGTTCAAGAAAGAGCAGGCCGCCAACTGTTGTTGATTGTGAAGGAAAATACGCATATGCCACAGAAGTACTGAATTCAAGGATCCATTAAACATCCTTCTGCACTCCAGCTACCAAAAATCAGAAGAAGACCAAGAGGCAAAGTACAGTACTTCCCTCTTCACTGCAAGGGGTGTGTTGCAACCTCAACAATTGCCTAAAACCATGAGTCATCTCTGAATTCTAGATACGTATTTTCCTGGCCATATCTACTTAGGACAGTGTATAAATTAGGCAGTTTATAAATTAGGTTAACAATAGTCACTATCAACAAAAGAGAAAAATAATAATACACTGTAAATAAAAGTTATGTAAATAGAGTCTTTGTTCATTTCTGGAATTTTCCACCTCATATTTCAGAGTGCCATTGATAGCCAATAACTAAAGCTGTGGAGGGAGAGGGGAGAGGGGGAAGAGGAGGAGAAGAGAAGGAAACCCCCTCTAAAGAGGGGAAGAAGGGGAGGACAACTACTATAACAAAGAGAAAAGGAGAGCAGAGAAGGCTAAAATGCCCTTTCAAACGTGAGATACTTCCTCTCACAGTGTATCTATCTTCTGTAGCTCTGGCTGTATCCCAAGATTTGCTTTGGTGACCCATGACATTGTAGTAGCTATAGCCTTGATGAGCTTGGTTGAAAGCTCCCATGTTACACCTCTTCAGCTAAGGAAAACAACTCAAAAGTCTGGGTGGACATAGAGGAACTTCGAAGCCTTTATCCTCTGAAGTCTAATTGGAAGTCTTTCTATTTTCCCAGACTTCAACTGAAACTTCAGCATTTTCCAAAAGAAAATGCAACATCCAGGGCTTTGTTATTGCTCCTCCTTTTGCTGTCATATTGTTCAGCAAAAGAATCTTTTCACATATGAATTTACTAGGGGGTCATTCTGTTTGAATGGATCTACACACCACGTAGGGAAGATATTGATTACAGCTAGTGGGTGGTTGTGTCTTATGACCGATTTCTCTATTTCTTTAAATGTAAAATAAGACAATTGATATAGATGATGCAACCTTTCTAGCTTTTTAAACTTCAACCCATGACATTACTTTTTACAAAATGGCATAAGCTTAGGGCTGATAACAGGGCTTGGAAGAGAATAAAGGGGGAAGCCTCTTTTGAAAGATGATTTAAAAGGAATACCTCTTAGTCTAAAGCAAAGGAACTATGCAGACATCAGTCATGATCCTGGGGAAAGCTGTGGGGTCCAGAGACCTAAGAAAATCCTTTGGCACTTTGAGACAAGGCATGCATATTCATAGATAGCAGGAAACAGGAGAGAAAATGTAGTGTAGGCTGCCTTGCTCTGTGCTAACCAGCATACTTCCTATTCTAAAACAAATGACCTTGGAAAGATCTCCAAACGGACTGAAGTGTGGAGCCCTTGCTCATCTTCCAGGTTAAAAAGGCTCACATCTGCAGAGTCACATCTGTCTGGGAATAATTCCTTCATCCCTTCTAAGAACAGGAAAGACAAGCAAAGCTTAGAAGAACTCTTCTTTTACCATGCAAAAATAAGCAAATAACCTCTTCTGCCATGAGCTGGTTTATTCCTGAACTACACAGGCACCGATAATGATGCGGGCACTTTTACTAGAAATTGTAGCTCTAATCTGCAACTTTGTGATTCATCATAAATGAGACATCTACCTCACGTTCTACAAATCTCAGATTTTTATCCTTTACTTAGAGGCTCAGACTATTTCTGAAAAATAATTGCTTCTCAATGTATGCTGTGTGTCAATTCTCAAAACTGACATCTTGAAACTACAAGGATTCTTGCTTAATTATTTATAGTGAAATTTTTTATTGCAACAAATTTATCAATATGCTTGTCCCATCAGAGTTGAAGTACCATGCTGTGCAATGAACCCAATAAAAAAGAAAGTCAAATGCATATTTTTCTGCATCTATAAACATACGCACTAGCTTCTGCCTCCCGAAACTTTCATTTCGCTTCAGCCTTAACTCTTAAAAATAGCAGAATTTTCATCTCACGATGCTTATTAATGTAATAGCAGGAGTCAAGTCAACCTCCTCATTCCAAACTACCCTTGATTTTTCTCCCCTGTTCATGAGCCTTTGCATTCTTTCAGAAGGAAAGATGCTGATCCAGAACTTGGGGGGTCTCCGAGCACATTAACCATGCTCTGAGTAAGTAGGAGGTGATTTAATGCTCTGAGTAAGTAGGAGGTGACCACATTTTTCTAAATCAAAAGTCAAATCTATTCCAGAGTGACCTTGGGAAAGTTTCCTTTTTCTTTGTTGTCATGAGATGTGGATGTGCACCATAAAGGCTAGCTGAACTCATGCTAAATATCTTGTAGGATAGGCAAAGTGCTGTGTTGTAAGTCCTGTAACCAGAAACCCGAGAGAGAGAGAGGGAGAGAGAGAGAGAGAGACAGACAGACAGACAGACAGACAGAGACAGAGACAGAGAGAGAGAGAGAGAGAGAGAGAGAGAAAAGCTCCTGTGACCTTTCACGAATATGCGGCTCACCCCAAGGAGTGAGAGTAATTATAACACACTGAACACTTCTCACAGGGGGATCAATTTTCTCCGGAGAGGCCAAAGCTTTTTATCACTTGTTATGTTTCTCTCCTCTGAGCCAGAGAGCAGCGGAGAGCCTCAGCCAGGGGAAGGTAGAACATGGAACTGTAATACGAGAAGAAAAAGCAAAAATAGAGTGGGGAAGAAAGAAAAGCGGGCAGGCTTCAAGAGAGCCGGTGGCATCTGCTGGCCGGGCCTGGCTTCCAAGTCTGGGTCTGTCCCCTGATAGAGTTTAAACTCATGCTGCACGGAGGAAGGGGATGGAAGCCAGACCCAGCACACCACTCTCTGCCTCAGTTTTGTTCTTGTGAACCAACAGTGGCGTCCACAGTTCACTTTCCCAGCTCTGCCTTGGCCTTTCTCCGCTGAGCTCTAGCTACCTACCACTCCCATTACCTTCGTCACCCAAGTGTTTGACACCCACTCCTCCGTTTCCTGATTCTGTTTCCTTGTTCCTTCTCCTTTTCTTTTATACGTGGCTAATAACACCCACCCCGTCTTCTCAGGTCAGAATCTGATTGACTTTTTAAGAATAACTTACACTGTATAAAGTTTTATAGCTAGCACTTAAGCATGCATTTGGCACACCTGCGCCATTGTCTCCTGGGACATTTTTTTTCGTCGCCGTTTTGGCCACACTTACTCCTCTCTCCCTGTGTTTTATCTTCAGGAACATCTGTGCACTAACTGAGAACTGCAGAATCAACTACACCCTGGGATGAAAGTCAGGAACAAACAAACTCCCAGGGAAAGTGACCTAGGTGGCAGAATTCTGATTAATGCATCTTAGATGCATCGGCATTGTCATTGTACCATAACTGTGATCGTGCCTATGCCCATGCCCATGACTATTTTTAAGATAAAATCCTATACAGATGGTGAGCTCCCGGATGATTTGGGGATGGGTGAGCTATAGGGTTTGGGGTTTTTTGGGGTTTTTTTTGTGGGGGGGTCTTTTGATTTTTCTTCAGTTGTAAAGCTTGAACTGAAAGCCTGGGCGCTGTGCTTGAGTTTTTCTTGAGCCACGTTGCCACAGCTGGATTTCTGGTGGTGAATTGGTGATATAAGCCCCATGGACTTTCCTGTTTCAAATCACCATCCTCAGATCTCAGTCTCCTAAGTAGCTAGGATTAAAGGCATCAGCCACCGGCTAAGCCATGGCTTCTTAATTGGTCATTTGAACAATGACTCAGCCATACTAACTTTCACTGATTTCTCAACAAGGTAGAAAGGCTTAACAGAACGAGAACCAGCCCTGTCCCTTCTCTTTCTTTCCTGTGTTAGCAATATCAGGCTCAAAACAAAGGCTTCATAAACACTTGAATGGTGATCAGTAGATGCTCAGGGAAATCAGGAAATTTTTTTAATAAGAACATACATGGCACATTTGAAGGAAAAAAACCTTATAATCATTGAGGTAAAGATGTCTGGATTTGTAAGACAGGAAAAATACTTGGTGGTTCAACGGGCTACAACATAAGCACAAATCCAAAGCAGTCTTTTGCTTTAGATCTGGAAGGAAAGGAATTTTGAAGGCATCAACACACTTCTAGCATGTAGACATCATGAGTGTTTGTTGTTTAAATCTGAGTCATTCTTAGAGTGGTGTGTTAGTTATATAACTTGCAGCAAAAAAAGAAATTTGAATAGCTGGAAAGATTTCAGAAAAGAACCAAAACTCTCATGTTGCTGATAAGGATACAAAATAAAATCACACAGTTCTTTTCTCACAATTCCTCAAAAAGTGAAATATTGAACTATCGCGTGACCCAGAAAATCCACTCATAGATGTATACTGAAGATAACTGAAGACTTGTCAAACAAAAACATATACACAGGTGTTCTAAGGACATTACTCAAAATAGCCAATGAATAATCACGAAAGACAAAGGATAAACAAAATGTGAAACAGATAAAGAATCAAAGAAGTGCTGACACTGATCAAGACACATTGTGTTCACAAACCACTTTGTTGGATGGCAAATCCTTTGTACAACTACTTAAAGATAACAATGTTTGGGGAAAAAAAAGAACTGAAGAAGAAAATGGGGAATGGAAACCTGGATCACAGGATACTCAGAATGCAAGTATATGCATATAGAGACAAGAATGAAGTTAGATAGGAAGGGTACAAGAATGAAGTTGTAATTTTCTATGTATATATATTGAACTGGAACTAGGAAAGTTGAGGGGATGGGTGGGGTGGGAGAAATGTGGAAGAAGAGTAAAAGGGATGACACTGATCAAGATACATAGTACTCATAAGTTGACCTGCTGAATTGAAACCCCTTTGTACAATGACTTAAAGGTAATAGTAATAAAATAGGCAGGGACCAGTGGCTTAAACCTGTAATCCTAGCTACTCAGGAGGCTGAGATCAGAGGATTGTGGTTCAAAGCCAACCACATTAGAAAAGTCCTTGTAACTCTTACAATGAATTACAGAAGCTAGAAGTAGTGCTGTGGCTCAAGGGGCAGAGTGCTAGATTTGAGCAAAAGGCGCTCAGGGACAGAGCCCAGGCCCAGAATTCAAGCCCCAGGACCAGGAAAAAAATAAATAGAATAATTCAAAAAATAAAGTTTGATTAAAGACTACCTTTTGAGACATAATTAGCCTTTTCTATTTCAAAGAACTTTGAAAACTGATCATTAGTTGAGGAGAAAATTGGAAGACAGATTATAAATACAGCCAGAGAGAGTTGGTTTAGATACAAGTTATTCGTACCAATAAATATACAAATGTTCACATATTCTTTTTCAGAATGGATATTTTGTCTATTTTGTACCTATTAGCCATATAAAATAATGGGTTTCATGGTGGCATTCTCATACTTTTACACAGACAACGTACTTTGATTATACTGACCCCCATTTCCCTATTTTACCCCCCACTTCACTTCTTTTCACTTCCCTAATAACCTCCCTTTAGAAAAGGTTCTGTTTGTTACATCTTGTCAGAACAATCTGCAGGAGCCCTTCTTGAAGTGAGATAAGGATGCATTAGATCACCTTTCATGTTCTTTGCTCTTTCCCACCCCCCCCCCCCGCCCTCTCTCAGAAAAATCCATACCATACAGCACCCCAGCACATTTGTCTTGGTGAACTGAGAGGAGGCATTGCAGATTCTTGAAAGGTTTTCTTATTTGATGACTATATACAGTTATAAATGCACATTCTTCTTGATGATGCTAAAAGTCTTCTCTAAACTTTTTCTTATTTTTTTTTTTAATGAAAGCGACCTGCAGCTGTACTTGTAACCTATTATTTAAATCGGTAGTGTAAACAAAGTACATTCACGTTACGTATAGCTAGCTCTACCTGTGGTATGAACATGAGGACAGAGAATGTAATAGGCCTGCTAAGCTCTGGTAAGTTTTGAAACCTCTCACATAGCCTTTCCATTCAGTTTTGCACTAAAATGATACCACTTGTGTCTGCCAAGGTCAGAACCATCTCTTCTAAGCCTCTCTTTACTTGCCAGTGTTCCCTGCTTTGGACAGAACCAAGTCCCTGCCTTGAGTTCTCTAACCACACTCTTTCTTCCTCTGCCCAGGAGATACACAGAGCAAACTGAGAGGCCTGAGTGGAAGTAGGCAGCCAGTTCTTCCTAAGTCACCAGATTGGGATCAGCTCCTTTCTAAATCCTTTCCTGTCTGGTTAGATTAGCCAGCAATTTGGTTTAGGGTAAACTCAATGGCAGTGATGATATTCTTGGTTTTTACTGTCATATAGTCCACAATAGTCACTCATCGACTAAATAGACATTTAGACTGTTGTGTGTTTGTTTTGGTTGATATCATAACCTTTTCTACCATCCTCAAATAAGATATCCTTCACGTACTTGTGTGTTTATGGAATCATGAGTTGTGGTCTTGGGACTAGGTATTGTTAAAAGTTGATTTGTTAAGAGCATCCACAAAAGGGAATCTGCACTCTGGCATGAAATACATTTCACTCTGTCTGGAGGCGAGGCTGCTCTGTCCCTTTAAGCAAGGGCATGGTCAAACTGCCCCTTTTCCAGGCCTTCAAGCCCATCGGCCCACGTTGAGGTTGGCATGCTCCGATACGGGTCCAGAAGAATCCGGAAGCATCTGACGATGAGGATGCCCAAGAAAATGAACAACAAAACCACAAAGACAAATGTTGTTTTTTGCTCCAGAGACATGCTAGAGTCCGCTGACGCATTCCCAAGGGGCAGCAGGGGGGAAGGGACAGGCTGCCCTCCATCCATTGTCCAGGGGAAGCAAATCGCAGGCGTTCCTGACCTCCTTTCCTTCCATCATCAGTCTGCTGACATCATGGCGGCTGCACTCCAGACAGGCTGAGCTATCGTTAGGGAGAAAGAAAAGGGAAGGAAAAGGAATAACTATCAAATATCAACCCGATCGTCTAGATTTCCAACCATGGTTTTCAGACAGCAGTAATCTATCAGCCAGCTTTGCTTTTCATCAGAGGGGCTTGATTCTGTGATTACAGAGAAGAACATTTTACTCTTGCGTGAAATTACTATACCCAACTGTCCTCACAGTGGCCACCTGGGGCTAGGAGGGTTGGCTTGAGACACAACTAAGCCAAATCCAGCCTCCCTGCCAAGTTCCCTCTAGCTTCCCTCTAGTAACATTACCGCCACCTCCTGATAATTGTTCCAATGAGTGAGCACCAGCCCGTGTGCCAGTCCTGAGGCTGGACTTGACATGCAGTAGCCAGCTTGCTCCAGGCTCCATGAAACAAGGACCTGTATAGCCCCAGATCTCTCAGGCTTGCATTCTATTACTAAATGAGTTTGGAATCTTGGAGAGAAACGAGGCTGTGAAAAGCATATTTAGAGATGCCTGACTATCTCACGGTGCTACGAATATCTGTGGAAAACCCTTTGGAAGATGTACAAAGAAGAAGAAAAAGTAGCCGTGAAGAAAGGGACTCTGTTTGCTCATTTGCTTTCTGTGCTGAGCCAAGGGAAGGAAGAGCTCCAACTCCCAAACCATCAAGACACTGCTGCTTTTTTGCCTTCAAAAACAAAGATCAAGTTCATTCCTTGACCCTAGGAAGGTAACTAGAGAACTGAACTGAGGGAGAAGAATTGATTGACTCCATGTTCTTTTTAAGGACAATTGACCATGGTTTCCTTTCACGTAAGCTCATTTGGTAGAAAAGAAGAAAAAGAGATGAGGAAGTTATCACTATTTCCATTTTGCTGGTGGGAAAAAGATGAAGTATCAGGCTCTTAAAGGCAAATAATAAAATAGAGAAAGATCATTAAAAGCTTCCAGCACTCTACATAGTAAACATTACTATATAGACAGTCATATGATATAATCATGATGTATTTGTCTGCAAGAAACCGATACATGCTGGGTAGCTATATAAGTCCACATTGATTCAAAGAAATTATGCTTGATGAAAGTAAGTGGCTAATAAAAATTGTAATGATTGTCTAAAGCATCAACCCACAAACTATTTCCTCAGTCCACTTAGAATCACTGCTTTCAGTGCAACATTAGTTATGATAAAAGTTTGCATGCAAGTTGATACACTCTGCAAGTGAAAGCGTTAAAAGAGGCTTCCAACATATAACTAGTGAAACTGGTTTACAACCAGTGTCTAAAAGAATGGCGTTAGATGTTTGAGGGTAACAGAAACTTTTTAAAGCTACATCCCTTTGACTCTCTTCCTTTTTGAGACAGGATTTGGAATTCACTCAGTAGCTGAGACTGATCTTTAATTTAGGATCTTCTTGTCTCTGCTTCCAAGTGCTGGGATTTCAGGCACCATGCCTGACTTGAATTATTCTCTCTCTCTCTCTCTCTCTCTCTCTCTCACTCTCTCTCTTTCTTTCCTGCAGAATCAAGGACTGAACTCAGAGCCTTGTACTTGCCAGGCAAATATTCTTCCATGGAGTTAAGTCCCGGACCTCTTGAATTATTTTCTTAAAGTTCAGAATCATTGCAAGATTCATTTATGATTCATGTTTGTTTTGAAGCAAGATTGAGATAAAAGTTGGTTATATCTTTTAAAATAAGCCATTTAGGAATACTGAAGATAAGAGCTTGGTTTGATTAGAGTTCATTTATTTTTAAGGATCTTCCTAGCATTGCATGTTGATTTCCACTGGGGTTGGAGAGAAATGATCCAGGAAAGGTGGCTGGAGCTCCCAATGCAGCTTTCTTAGCACATCAACTACAATCATCTATCAGCACCCAAAGTGCCTACACTGGACCTAATTGTTCTAAATGTAAAATCCCTCAAAGGCTAGCACAAGGGAATGCATCTGACGATGGGTGGACACAGGCCAGACCTCCTGGGCATGGTCCCTGCTGCCTTCACGTGTTTTGTAGGACTTTCTCTCCACCCTGCTGGTTAACTGAAATCTCATCCTATATCCATGTCTCCTCCAGCCCAACTGGAGTGAGACGCCTTTCCTATGCCTGTTTTCAGCAAAGCTGAGAAAATTCTTGAGGAAAACATTATAGCCAGGCTGGAAGTTGGTGGCTCGTGCCTGTAATCCTAACTACTCAGAAGGCTGCAATCGAAGGATTGCAGTTCAAAGCCAGCCCAAACAGGAAGGTCCATGAGACTCCTATCTTCAATTAGCCACCCAAAGGCAGGCAGTGGAGCTGTGGCTCAAGTAGTAGAGCACAATCCTTGAGCAAACACCAATCTCAGGAACAGCTCCTAGACCCTGAGTTCAAGCCCTGCCCCCAGCTTCTCCCCCCTCCCCCCAAAAAAAATCATAATCCCCAAAGAAATGTAGAAAAAGCAAAAGTCTATGCATTTACTCCAGGATTTCTAGATCCAATAAATGCAGGAGAGGACTAGATAAAGAACTTCTAGAGTCTGTGAGAATAACCCATTGTCAAGCTGGCTGACTGCTGGCAGTGTCTTACTCAGTTCCTCCCTTTCCCAACTGATCTGTGCTTGTTAACAACTACCTGGGCACCCTGCAGCAGTCTTCCCCCACCTTCCTAAGACAGGGTCATGGTTGAGGCCTTTTTCCTGGATCAGTATCTCATTCTTCCTAGGCTTTGCCTGGAACTCGGGGCTGATTGCGGGTGCACTGTCCATTCAGGAGCTGCGTGTGAAACAGCCCTTCCCAACAAGCGCTGGCAGGCACTGATGGAATCTAGTTCTTCAGCACCAGACCCTCTGCCTCTCTGCCCTCTTCGGCCTCCTATCAAGGACTTAGGGCCTCAGCTTCTCCACGATTCCACTGGCAACTGTTCAGATGACTTTCAAACATTACTTTTAATTTGTGTTTTAACACCTTTTGCTGATGAAAAGGCAAGAGGTGAGCTCTTTCTTATTTAGTGTGTATGAGAAAGATCTGAGTTCTATTCCTGCCCCTCAAAAAGATTTCAAGAGGCAAAAGTACATTTAATCCTCTTTGAAGCCTGATCGAAGGCTTTGAGAGGCTTACTAAAATTTAAGTATATGTATTTTCTCTAATCGCACCTGATGGACGCCTTCCAATCCAAGAGTTGACCCCTTTAATCCTGGATTAGCTCCTGTAATCCAGATATATCAAACTGATAAGAAAATAGGTGAAGGAATTTTGAAAACACCATGACACATCATGAATTGTAAACCTCTCCTCTCTTAGTTTACCATGATACATAAGTTCTGATTAAAACAACTTCTTTTGGTCAAATAAGCTTCCTATCACATTGCAAAATTCTACCAAGGAAAGTGGTACATTAACACATGGGTGGGCACTTGTCCCTGAGGACTGTTGCTATGTGCAGGAAGAAGAAATGTACTAGAGAGAAAGGAACTTGAAACCGGGCACTGGTGGGTGGCTAGATCTGAGGATCCTGGTTTGAAGCTAGCCCAGGCAAATCCAGGAGGTTCTTAGCCCCAATTAACTAGTAGAAAGCCATAAGTAGAGACAGGGTTCAAATGGTAGAGCATTAGCCTTGGGCAGAAAAAAAAAAGCTAAGCAAGAGAGTGAGGCTTTGAGTTCAAGCCCCACTACCCGTACAAAAAGAGAGGTGATTGAAAGAGGAGGAAAACACAGTGAATAGAAGGAAGACCTACAGAAAAATGGTGGGCTGCTGGGAAAGGGGATGGGAGCAGGTGCCACGGGGAACTGACTGAACGGGAGAAATCTTCTAAGAGTGAGGAGAGCTGGTCAGTTACGAGATCTAACACAGAGATCCAGAAACAACACCAGCAGCTGCCTCACATTTGGACTTCGGAGTGATTGAAATCCCTGGAAGAGCCCGCAATCAGCGAATCAATAATTTACTAATTTAGAAAGCTCAACAGCATGTACAAATTGAAGGAAGCATCAGAGAAAAGATGGGGAAAAAGGAATTTAACACTTGACTAGCACATTGCAGAAAGAGGCAGAGACACCTACATTTTAAACATGTCTGTCTTAAAGTAAAAGGGCCCTTCTTGGTTAAAACAACAACAACAACAAAGATTATTTTAAAAGGCTCATAATGGTGTGTAACTGAAGGAAGAATCCTTCTGATAGATGAAGAGTGAAACACGAGAAAGCAAATTACTTCAGAAGATTCTGTCCTCCGCACCCTGCCATCATCCTCACTAATGGGAAAGGGCTGTTATTTTAAGTCTGAGGGACCACGTTACTCACGGCAGTATTAAAATCTTGACTGGCTTTCCCAATCACACACTGCATCTGTGTCTTTCCTTTACCAGGATCATTTCTGTGTGCTGAGGAAACAAAGTCTAATTTTACTATCAGACCAAGAAAACTTTCATGAACACGACACCATTTTTAAGCATTCTATAATGCAGTCCTTCTCTCAAATCAAGCTCCTGGGCCCTGTGATACTGGCACCCTGAGAGACACCGAGGATTTCTTATGAAGCCCAGTGACAGCGGCCCACATTAGCCAGTACTCACCTATTCACCAAGTGCTTTCGTTTCAGCAACATTCGCTGTCCTTTCTCTTGCCTGTGCCTCCTGCATCTTCAATCCTGCTTCATCTTACTGAGCCAAGAACTCACCACTCCCCTTCCCAAGAGCAGCACACCTCAGTGGCCACAGGCCCTTGAGCTCTTAGGGACACGATGCCCTGATCATTTCTAGGCCACAGAGTTAGTGCATCCTACAGCAGTGGTTAAGTTTAAAACAGAACAAATATCACAGCAACTTGGTTTCCAGTTGCTCAGAGGGACACCTGAGGAATAATATCCTCATTTTATCTGTTCCTCGGGTTAATCTAGCACTTGCTTGCTCCATGAACACCTCCCGGCTCCAACCTCATAATGGCTCATCTCCTTTTTCTCTTTCCTCCTGGGGAGTCCCACCTGCCCCGCCCCACTTCCTTCAGGATCTATATCCTGGTGGGGCCAGCCATGTCTCCTTCACCCTGGATGGAGATTCCTACTCTGTCCAAGGCTTTGCCTGCCGTTTAGCAGCACTGCTTGCAGGACAAGTCTCGACGCTGTTGTCTCCTTCCCCCTGTTAAAGAGCAAGCTCCTTGGGGGCATACCTGGCTGTTCTGGGACCATTGCCTCTTTCAAATCAAATTTCTGGCTTCTTGCAGTCCAGAGAACTGATTTCACAGTCCAAGGTTCCAAACTAAGTGATAATACAATGAGGTGGGAGGGAAAGCTCCTGTCCTTCAGCCCAACTGGGATGTCAAGTCATTGTGTTTCAAAGTAGGTCTTGTTTTGAAGAATCACAGTTAGATCAAGTCCCAGTAATTCTCTAATAGTCATAGCTCTCATGGCTGGCAAGGATGTTAGCTATTTGGCTTTCCTTGGACTCAAGGCTGATAGATGTGGGTCCTCAAATGCAAAAATTAGCCAGAGACAGACAGCTACCCTTCTGCACAAGAGGTCAACTCCTTCTTACCAAATCTGCTTTAAGTCATCATTTAAAATATACCAAATCCTAATGTCTTACATGGAAATTATTCATGTTAGCATTTGTCTTTCTCGGGCTAGATCCTTTGGACATGTTATTTCATTATCATCTAGTTATACAAGTTCACAGAAAGGAAAATACATTTTATGAAGGAACCATATCTTAAAGCAATGACACATTTATTTTTAAAGTGCCACAGCATGACCAGTGATATATAGGGTGCCTTGTTCTGCAGCCCTGTCTGAAGAAACTTACTTCTTTACTTTTGGGGTCCCAAACTCAAATGCCAGGAGGGTCTGTGATGATTGTGGTTGAGGTAGTCACAGAGTATTTACAGCTCTGCCTGGCCTGAATGGGGGTCTAGTATTTAAGTGGTGATGAATGTGAGTTGTCCCTCTTCCTTCCAGCTTTGTGTAATGTGACATTTATTCCTAGTTTTGTGTAATGTGACCATGTGTTTTGTGTATTCCAGTTTTGTGTAATGTGACATTTATTCACACACACACCAAGATTTATAAATAAACTGCCCAGAATCATAAAAACCAGTTACCAAGGAGCAGTACCTTCCTCCCCCCCCCCCCCATCCCCAGCAAAACTTAGGCTGGAGCCTAAGTTCTCTCTGGGTATTGGAATGAGTTAGAAGCCATCATTGCTCTGTGGTGAATGGCTAGAGTCAGGCAATGTTGTCTATATTTTAAGTGCTCCCAAACCACATAATTGCCATGCCTAATTTTTAAAACTTCTAGGCCACATCCCTAATTTTGTGACTTGATATGTTTTCAAAACTAGGTGTAAAAACAGCCAGGCCATTGAGCAAGAACATTGACAGGCTTGTCTAGTTTATGTTGATCGGACACTTGGCTCTACAGACATCCTGTGTACCTTAGCTATGTTTACCTGTCAGACTCGGGAGACCAATCCGTAAACTAACAGGAAGGGAACTGAGTCAATCAGCAGTGCCTGGCAGGGAGGCTTACCCAAAGCACCATACTATTCTGTCATGGTGCTGAAGCAGACTATGGAATTGATAACTTGGCTTTCGGTGATATAATCAATACACATTCTGAGACTGGAGCTAAAGAGAATTACTCTGCCTCTTGAGCTAGTGGAAGCTTCAGCTGCCTTCTTGCCTGTAGAACTGGAATCTCTCCAGGGCCCCTCAGCCTCCCACCCCCTCACCCATTGCAGGGGTGCAAACTTCTCCACCTTCCACCTTCCCCTCCGCCCAAACTGCCAGTCACCACGGTAATCAACTCACTGCACCGACAAAAGTTCTTTCTCTCAGAATCTTTTGGAAATTCCACGTACTGGCCCAGTGAACAATAATTTTTCTGAATATACACAGAAGGGCATGAAATGGTTCAGATAAATTTATGGTTGACCAGCCAAGAACTTCAGGTTTCCTGTGACTTCGTTGACACTTCATGTTTTAATTCCTCTGGCCTCCTACCCTTGTTTTTGGCTGACATAAACAATAACCTCTGAATATCTAGATAGCCCTTCCTTCCTCCTCCATACTACAGTCCTGCTGCTTCAGAATGCACAGTAAAGCTACGGTTGAGTATCAGTTTATGCTAAAAAAAAAAATTCACAAGATGGCTAAGGTTGAATATTATTTGATTCTCTCCTCAGTGGAGCCAAGGCTACCAGAAATCCCACAGCCATTTTGCAAACATGGGAATGTAGTCGGCTACAAATGTCAACAGGCAGTTTGGGAAGAGGTGGCAGCCCCCGGAGGTCTGGTCTGCGCTCAATGCCCGCAGAGTCAGCCTGCAGCCTCGGCCGCATGAGGGGTTTGGGAGTGGACCTTTTCATCCCAGACTCTCTGCTGCCTGTCCTCTTGAGACCCTCCCTGAGCTGTACTTCCCTGTCTTCATCCTCCTGCCAACACAGTTGAGAGAGTTTTAAAGGGACTGCAGGGGAAAGGCTGCAGCCCAGCCGGGAATATTCACCTTCCTGGGACTTGGGCAGCGCCCCATTCACTGGCACCACTAGCAAACTGGGACTGTTCACTTCAAATAATAACCCCGCTGTTCCATCTGTTTTGCTTTTGTCTTTTCCTTGGGCATTTCTCAGAGAAAAAGACCCCTTGCTAATGCTCCCCAGTGCTCAGCACCCAGGGACAGGCAGCAATCTTATTGGGAGTTGTTGAGTTGTGGTCTTAGTAAACACATCAAAACATCCTTGTTAACCTTTTGGGAGGTTGGATGTGAATGGAAAAAACATAATGCAATAAGCAAACAGCTTTAAAGAATAATTTACTGCAGCTTAGGGGAAGGAAAAAAAAAGCCTATTTTCCTACTTCTTTATCCAATATCAATGCCATAATAAACTTAAGCATAAGCATGCTTTTAAAAATAAAGGCATTATTGCATTTTTATCCCCTCATATTAACTTTCCCTAGCAACTGTTTAATTAGACTTTAACAGCCAGATTTAAATTCAGAACTTGGACCCAAAACGCACCTATGTGATTACTGCTCATGCATGAATTGTAAAGTTAGAGGAAAGCATCCAATTAGCCCCATCGAAGGTACAATTGTTGTGAAATACCTGGATCTGGCTGAACAAACACTTGATCTGTTTCCTGCTGGTACAGTTACAGGTAGTTAGAAGCCTCTTGACTTTCCATTCCTGCCGATCGAGCCGAGGTACAGCAGTGGTAGCCACGAGCAGCTGATGGCACACCCCAGATCGAAGGCTGTTGTTTCTGTCTTCAAAACTTCCCATTAAAACCTGGAGTTAAAGGAGCATGGTCCCTCTGTGCGAGGCCTCATTAGCGTCCAGTACAGCTGCTTCTTTGAGGCGAGCCATGATTTCAGTTCTGCCTCAGCAACTCTTCAGAGGCTTCTGTTCAGCGCGTAGAGCAGTATCCTAGCAGTGTGTCTGAAATCATCTTCAAGACAGCATTAACATTCAAAAGGAGTCCAGGGAAAACATCGCTGGGCATTCCCATACCTTTTCAAAATCAAAGCCATAAATCTACCAGCTCTCTGTCTTCTCTATCGATTGTTGACATTACCCCACTCTTTGGGATGTCAATTAGCACCTCGCAGTAACCAGCCTTCCTATTGATTATGGTTTATCACCTTGAGGCCAACTCAGTTAATGGGAAGACTTAAAGAGAAGGTCAGAGATGAAGGAAGACTCCTTTTCCTAAAGAAAACTCAAGTGACCTTTCAGAAAAACAACAAAAACAACAACAAACAAAAAAACCCCAGCATTTAAAGGAGATACAGAAAACAATTTTTAAAGATCATATTTTTTTACCACCT
The DNA here is from genome assembly GCF_019054845.1 of Dipodomys spectabilis. Lineage (NCBI taxonomy): Eukaryota > Metazoa > Chordata > Mammalia > Rodentia > Heteromyidae > Dipodomys > Dipodomys spectabilis. The sequence goes on from NW_024870696.1 coordinate 20,425,731, forward strand.
GTTTATAAAATTTGCTAGGCTGTAGATCAGCAAGTTTATGTCTCCTTAACAAACCAGAATCATTGCAGTCTGGCAGTCCATCCACCCCACACAGGCTACCTGAGACCATTTGAGGAAATTTGTTTTTTTTAAGTAGACTTTTATTGAGTTGTTCTCATCTATACATTCTGCTGCCTGGCACAGCCCTTAAATTACTTTCCTCAAATATAATGCCTAAATATATTTGGGAAATATTTTAGGAGCTTCGGTAAGACGGAATATTTCTCTGAATTCAGTCTAATCCTTCAGAGGGAACATCCTTGTTGGGGGAAGGCAAGTCACACCACTTTGTTGAACTGGAATACGATTACAAACAACAGAGACACCCACACACCATGCGATCGAGTGCAGGGTATTTTAAGCTACCCCCAGGCCCATCTGCTCTACTGCCTTCTCAGCCCTAGAGAGAAGCCAGTCATTACCAAGCAGTGTCAGAAGACAAGTGCAAAGTTCATCTATAAGAGGAAAGCCCTGTCTGCCAACCATGGGCAGTAATCAAGAAGCCTTTAACCCCAAAGCTGTGTCCTAGAGTATAATATCAGAATCAAAAGCGTGATTAGTCTAATCTCAAGAAACTAGGGCAGTACTTTCCTTACATGTTTTCTTGGTTCAAGCTAAATTTCCTTGCCAATTAATTTTACGTATTCTATTTTTACACACACACACACACACACACATGCACAGGTGCATGCACTTTTACACACACTCATAAAGCCATGAGACAGATGTGTGCTAACAGAACACTGACTCTCAGCACTGACTGCTTTCCCTTGGGCTTTGGCCTTCCCTTGTTGCTAGTAGTGGGTGTGATCTGTCTTGGCAAGGCCAACCGTGTGGTACAGAGAACATTCTGACCCTCCTCACTTCTACAATTATTATTCCACACGGTCAGACAGTAATGTAGTCAGTAAAGAGCTTACATCACTGCTGCTTACCCTGCTGATGAGGCCTCCTTGGATATGGTTTTAGCCTACATAGACTCTGAGGTGGAAGGGAACCAGCGAGGCCCGGGGCTGGCCTGCAGCTACTCCATGGGCTGAAACCATCTCTGCATTAGAGAGGTGAATGCTTGGACTATTTTTAAGGCTCTGCAGAGCAGATTCCATTGCCGGCGGTGTTAAGCCTCTTTTAAATTAACTCTTCCACTGCTTGCTTCTAGCCTAAATGAATTGACATCTTTTTATTCTTCTTTTCTTTTTTTCCTTTTTAGATCTGGCCTCAGGTTGTTTGCAGAACCTGCGTAGGACTCCAGCCCTCTGCAGATGGCAGCCGGGGAGTCACACTGGTCTCCCTGGCAGACAGAGACGGCTATTCTGGGGCCTTCAGGGGCAGCCAGGTACTCTTGGGAGCTGGGCCTGAGCAGGAGCTGGAGCTTGGGCTGGAACTGCAGCCTGGGCTTGGGCCTGGGCTTGGGCCTTTGACCAGTTAAGCCTGTGACCCTTGGCAATGTAGATACAACTTCATTCCTTATACTTGGGGAGAGTGGGGGTGACATACACCAAGTCACTGGAGCTTGTGAGTGACCTCCTACAGGATCTTGCATTTATTGTTCATTTCTTTTGCTTCTAGATGGCGTCAGCACCAAGATGGCGTTGTTTGCCTGCATCTAACTTAAAACCCTTCCTGTGCTTCTTAGCAAAGTGCATGTTCCTCGGGAACTTGGGATCTACCTCCTTATGAGACCGATCTTTTTTGTGACTAAGGTTTCTTAATGCCATTTCTGTGCCATTTCCAGGACTGTTTGTGCCCAGTATAGTTCTCGGAGTTAGCCATGACTGCACGGTAACCCATGGCTCACTATGCAACTAGACCCAGAAGGGAAGAGATACCTTTCTTTGTTTAGTGTCCTTGTTGCAAAAAATCCAGTTATTTAGCTACCACAACATTTTGTCAGAATGCTCTTTCCCCCAAGGAAGCTGAACTCGATAAAGCAAAGCATACTTGGTGAAGATCTGGTAGTATACTTGAAACCAAGTTTGGATATTTCTTTGAGAAGGTAATTACAATTTGTAAATTTTTTAAATTAGCCTCTCCTCCTCCTGGTATAGCTACATTATATGAGTCATCTTGAATTCTGAAATAATGAATCAAGATTTATATAGTTCCATTTGTCCATTTCATAGTAGGGCCTATGTCCTTAATTTTAAATAATTTTGGAAAAAAATTCTGCTCTCAGGTATGGACTTCAATAGGAGGCCCAGAATGCTATAGATCTCATGGAGTTGTACTGCAATAGGCTGGTTTCATGAAACATATTATAGATACTGAGCTTCTGCTTAACCATAAGCTTACATCTGCCAGCTAATTCAGTCTTTCGCTTTAACCCCCACATCATGAATTCATGGGAGTTAGAAATCTACTTCAAGAACATTTTCTGAACCCTAACTTCAAGTCTTATCATGAAAGTTCTCTAGTTTACATTTTTGCGTGTGTGCCCATACTGGTGCTTGAACTCAGGGTGTTTTCCCTTAGCTTTTTTCTCCCAAGGCTGACGCTCTATCACTTGAAATACAGCTCCACTACCAGCCTTTTGCTGGGTAACTGGAGATAAGAGTCTCATTAACTGTTCTACCAGAGCTGGCTCTGAATCATGTTCCTCAGATCTCAGCCTCCTTAGTAGTTAGGATTGCAGGTGTGAGCCATCCATACTCAGCCTGTGCTTCTTTTCTTAATGTCCTATTAGTCACTTGTCCATAATGACAAAGACAACAAATATGAGAATAGGCTTCTTAAGCCATGGGTCTTTCAGCCTACACAAGCAGTTGTTGTTGTTACTATTGTGTTACTTTCTGGCTCTGCCTAGTTCTTAAAACATAATTGGATACATTATTGCTATAATCTTCCAAATATAACCATAGTCCTGTCATTAAACTCTTTGCTTCCTTTTTCTGAATATGCTCTTGATTTCACTTCCTCAAGAATCATGCATTGTTGGCACTCGGCGTCATAGATGTCTGATGTTAGGTATGAACAAATGGTTATTGGGTCCCTGCTTAAGTTTGACCAGGTTGTGTACTGGGCAACTCTCAAAAGCTTCAGGCTCAGTGCTCTGAGAAGCCTAAGTTCTAGCATTGGTTGCTGAGCTCGACAGACTAATCACATTTCCACAATATTCCTCTTCATAGCTCACCCAGAAGATACATCCTCACCTCTCTATAAGACCTGATTTCATAAGGTCGCCAATGGCTTCTAATGGACTCGGAAACAAACCGTTCAAGGCTTTGTTGTTTTGCTTTGTTTTTTAGCAGTAGACATAGCTGACAATAAATTTCAAGAATAACTTTAATAATACCAATAATAATTCGTATAAAATCTAGTCTGTGGATATCATTTTTATTTTTCCGTCTCCTTGGTTAAAAATGAATATGTAAATATTCTATGTAATATAACAGGATTTTTAAAAAATCAAGATTAGGTTTGTCTAATATCTCTTAGAATTACCCAGGTCAAGGTATACATTTATATTCATCTCCTTGTCTGTCTTCACAGATCAGTGAACACTCAAAGGAGCAATAGGAAAAGTTTAATAATATTCTTACTAAGCTTACAACTGAGGATTCACATTTAAGCAGGTTAGAATCCAACCAAAGATCACAACTTCCTGGCTTGGTATTTTCTTGAATGCGTTTCTGCACAGATTACAGAATGCTTACACAGAATTCTCAATTAGTGAGTGATAAATGTAGGACAGTAGTTGAAAGGAGACAAGGAACAAATACTGCTGCAAAGACATGTTTTTGAAAGAGAGAAAACACTGAGTGTAGTCTTCTGACCACCACAGATTGCCCTACCAAATTAAGTCTGTTCATTCTTTCCCAAAGAAGTCAAAATTTTACAAAGCATACAGAAAGGAAATGCATCATGCTTGTGTAGAAAAGCCAGTCTCCAATCCTAAGAAAGTATAACTTCACAAAAGACATTGCATTAGTACTATTTAGAGGCAATATTTGAAACATTTTAGTTACTAATTCAAATGGCAGTAAGATTATCCTGATGGGGTATTCACTGTTCAAAGGAAATATTTTGGAGTTAACTACCTTGTTGGTTGTTTTATACTTTTAAAGTAACTTTTATAATAATAGCCATTTTCTTAATGGCTTTGAAATACTTAATGCCTTTAAAATGTCAAAAAGTGCCAATTAGAGTTTTAGGCTAACCATTTCTCCAAATTTTTATGCCATCATTTTGGAACTGTTTTTTCTTCTGTCCAGTAGCTGTATTTTCAAAAGAAAATTCTACTTCCCAGACAGTGTGAGCACTGAGCAGCCTAGGACGTTAAGATAATTGGGAAAGTGAAAGAGAACAGATCTGGGAATTATTCGGCTGTTAGCTTCCCTTTAATACCTGACAAAAATTCTGAAACTGAGTTTTTCCTGCAAACAGAGAGAGAGACACAGAGAGAGAGAGAGACAGAGAGAGAAGAGAATCTATTTGAAAACACCCGCAGGAGAAAAAGACTACATGAAGCATTTAAAAAAATGCTTGTTACAAAAAAAATTCTGAGATACCAATCTTGGCTTCTGATATATGAACTTGAAGAAATGGAAGGAAAGGAAGCCAAGGAAGTGGTAATAAACCAGAGCTGTGATAGATGGTCACCAAATGCAAATTTCAGCTACTTCAATGCTAGATCTTAGAGATGAGGAACTCAGTGGTTGCTTGAAAAACATTTAACTTTACAGCTATTTCAGTGAGAACAAGAATTTCAGTTATGTAACATTACTAAGATAAGCAGATATTAAAGCAACATCTTTCTCCTCCAATTCTATGTTCTAAACTTTAGTAGGAACTCTACTTCCTATGTTTTTTTTTCAGTAACTAATGTATTTTTTGTAAGGCAAGCGTGTAAATATTATCAATCATCTATATTTCTGTTATGCATAATACTATGAGCTTGTCAGGCATATATATCTGGGAAAGCTTAGGCTCAGATAATTTAATTCAGTCCGGCCAAAAATCTGTATTTTGAATAAGAAACCTACATGATTAATGATGTAGTACGTAAAAAAGTCTACACTTTGAAAAATAATACCATTGAATGTTTTTATCCCATTCAAGATAGTTTGATCATGGTAGGTGTTTTAAATATGTGGGAAGTAGCTCAAGCTTAAATGTTTGGATATCTTAGACCTCATTGATTAAATAAGAGAACCCAGCATTAGGATGGAGCTCCTCAGTCTCAAATTGCCATTCAAACTCTAAAACATCTTTGTTTCCTCCCTCTCTCCCTCTTTTCACATCCTGGTTTCTATTACAGTGTTAGTCAACAATGACAAGGGTAAAAGCCCATCGTGAAAATGACAACAGAACAGAGCAAGAGGCAGAGAAAAGTCTGCTATTGCTCTGGGAAAGGGAAAATAAATAGAGGAAAGCCCAGTGACCAGGAAGAAAGGAGAAAGCATGCAGAGGGGTGTGGCCATAGGAGGGGAGAGGCTGTTCAACACAAAAGGCGAAGGTCAGAAATGGGAGGGAAGGCTAGATCAGGGAGACATAGGAGTCTTCCAAGGTTGTAGGAGTCACTAGTGAGTAGAAAGCCACTTACTGTTGGGAGATGTGGGCAAACTCAAGCTCTGTTATCAGTTATGACACCAGGAACATCTCAGAGAATGTCAGCATTGATTACGTAGGGAAGAGTGAAACCAATATCTACAAGGAAGAAAATCCAAATAAAAGAACTAAGAAGAATGATTAAAATTCTTTCTCTTTGATGTCTATATCAAAAATGAGGGCAATGTACAGGTTTGCTGCTTTTCTTTTTAAGTCCTTCTATGTAATTTGATTTTTTTTTAACCACGTATATATCGGTTAACTATGTGTATTTCACTTTGCCAAAACAAAACAAAACAGCAATATTACGTTGGTAACATATTCTTTAAAAAAGCAAACAAAAGTGCTGACCTCTAATCTTAGCTACTCAAGAGGCTGAGATCTGAGGGTGAATCAAGTTTGGAATCAGTCTAAGCCAATAAATCAGAGAGGTTCTTATCTCCCAATTAACCAGCAAAAAGCCAGAAATGGAGGTGTAGATCATGTGACAGAGCACTAGTCACGGGTGAAAAAGCCAAATGAGATCTCAAGAGTTCAAGTCCTAGTACTGACACACACACACACACACACACACACACACACACACACACACACACACACCCCTAAACCTTGCCTTAACTTTAGGAACCTCAGATACTAGCATCTGTGGATGGTGGTGTGAGGACAGGAGCATGCTAAATAGACCAGCATCTTCCTCCTCGGTCTATGACCTGTAGATAAAGCTAATCCTTCCATATCCCACCACAAGCACCTTATGGTTTGTGATGAGCCAATGCCCTGGTTTTCCTGGATCAATCAGGCATCATTTCTTTATATACAAGTTAGATATTTACTCATTTATAAAGCTAAATCCCGTTTACTTATTTATGTATTCATTTATTAATCAGAATGTGTATGTAACCCACTAAATTTCAAAAAGTCTTAGAGTAGATCATATATCATTAGTGCTAGCAGAGTATCCTGTTTATTATGTATTCGATGAATTTTTCCATTGTTGATGTTTTTTGTTTTTTTTTTTAAAAGGTATATATACTTCTCAAATTTGGACATGCAAATTCCTTTTGGAATGGTTGGTTGAGAGATACACTAGATATCTTATTTGATCCAAACAAGTGTGTGTTTTGTAAGCTTTATTTCTGTAACAATTATTCAATATACAATTATACAATTTTAGATATGTGCAATGTCATGTACTTCAGTACATACAGAGATTTTTTTTTCTTATTAACAAAAGAAAAAGTGCTGGTTAGCAAATTAATAGGGACTGAAGATAACTCAGGAAAATCTTTCAAAGGGCTTGTGAAGAAACCAACTCTTCTATTGAAATGCTTCATAACAGTGTTTTTAAAATAACCTGAGGTCAGGGGATCCTCTCGAAGCCCCTCATCTTTCTTCCCCCTGAGAATGCCCAGCAGGGCCACTCTCAGGACACGACCTCACCCTCATTCTCAACATTTTTCTGCATGGATGTTGAGTCAACTGAGAAAAATGAACATTTTTTTTTGGGGGGGGGCCTGAACTTTGGTCCTGGGCGCTGTCCCTCAGCTCTTCAGCTCAAGGCTAGCGCTCTACCACTTGAGCCACAGCACCACTTCTGGCTTTTTTCTTTTTGCTTATGTGGTGCTGAGGAATCGAACCCAGGGCCTCAAGCATACAAGGCAGGCGCTCTACCACTGAGCCACCTTCCCAGCCCATAAAAAAATGAACATTTTTTTGCAATGTGTTTTATTTTATGTAGAAATACTTTTTATAAATACTTAAAATAGTTTATCACTGAAAAAATTGAGAATATATTCAGCCCTCAGAATCCATGGGAATTCTAGGACTGCACCCTAAGGATACCAAAATCCACGAATACTAAAGTCTCTTATTTGGTATAACAAGAACTGGAAACTTTTTTGTGCTTTTATTAAGCTAAAGCACCTTGCAAGCCTGTATTTGTGTGTGTGTGTGGGGGGGGTGCATCTGTCTGACTTCTGCTTAGGCTGTCATATTCATGAGAGGGAAGGAGGCTGGGTCTCCTATTAATTTATTTTTCACTTGACTGGTTATGATTTTAGGAGAGGTAGCAAATTTATCTACATGCCTTACTATCTATTGTAAATTTTCCTAAATAAACACTATAATTTCATTCTCTCCCAATTTTTTTTTTCTCCTACAACATCATTTCCATACTTTGCCTGTCATAGTAAAATAAGCCTAATTGGGCCTGACCATTAATTACTAGCTTCACAACTAATCACCTTCATTTGTGTCAGCTAAGGTAGAACATGCTGTAGTTTAAACGAAGCAAATTTCAGTGGCAGAAACAACAGAAGTTTATTTCTTGCCGCATATTCATTCAAGGTCATTTAGGGACTGCGCTCCTGGGGCATGATCTTCTCTACTTCAAGACGCGGTCAAAGAGGCCAGTTTCTCCCAGATATGAAGTGGTACCAGGGGATAAGAACATTCAAAGCCCAGGCTGACTCTTACAGACTGCCAAAAGGTTCAGATTGCACAGGACAAAATAAACATTGTGACCCGACTTGAGTTGAATAAGGAGACGTGTGATTTTTTTCCTGGGAAGGCGCCGGGAGCATCATCCACCAGTAACACGGTCTTCCTCTGCAATTTAACCAGAGTTTTGTCCTCTAGAGAGTACACCCACGAGTGATGTCTCCCTAGGTCATCTTTCATTAGTGTACCCCTTTTTCTCAGCTCAGCCTGTTTGAGCTTCTTCCTGCAGCAATACTAACTCCACCCCAAACCTTGCTCCATTCCCACTTGCTCTTGCTTTTTACCTCCTGTATGACCTTGCCTGCCTCCTCTTTGCTTCCACTTTGGATGACTCCGGATGCTTGGATTTACTCGGTTTCTTTAGCTCCCTGGTGGACCCTACTTTGTGGCTCAGTAGAGCCCAGCTATTTGTAAGTATGTTGCTTTTCTGACCCTGACTCTGGATCTTCCCTGCTGGCCAGGCTGCAGTCAGACATCTCTCGTCGCCTTCCCACAGCCTGGCTCCAACCCCAGCGAGTCACTTACCGCATTGAGTATCTTACAGGAGCCCTACCCTCCTGGGATATATAGGATGATGATTCCAATTTTATAGCCACCCAGATGACATTTGGAGGGGGTTCCGTGATTTGCTACAAAAGTCACATTTGAAACCGTGTTCCTACTGCTCACTGTTTCTGCAGGGCCTGAAATAATAAAGATGGCAGGGTATCAAAATAAAGGGAGATAACGGTCCCCGGAAGAACAATGGCCTTCATTCTCAGAGGGTAGAGAAGGAGAACGGGGATCCAAGCGCTGCAAGAGGCTGCAGCAGATGCGGAGTTTGAGAATGGCTTCTCCGGTCTGCAGACGTGCTTGGTTCCAGCAGGAACACTGTGGCCTGTGCCAGGGGAAGAGTGGCTGATAAAAAGGGCAGCCCCCTCGGTCAGAGTTCCTAGAGAATAGGGGTTTGTGTGCCTTCTCCATCCCTCTGAGCTACGTGCAGTGAGTTAAGAATAGTCTCTGTGTGAAAGGGACATTATTGACATTTATTTTTCCTGCTCTCTCTTATAATCTTTTATTGTTTTATTGCCTTCCCCCCAGCCCCGAAGCCTTATAACCACCATGACCTTTACTGGCTCCTCTAGGCACATGAAAAAAATCAGGATTGTAAAAAGGAAGTGCCTTTTTAATAAGTTGTAAGTTAAGTTAGCTACTAGGGACTGCAAGGCACAAAGGCTTACAGTATCTGTTTCTTCACCCTCTTCTGAGGATATAAGCCTGCTGCCTTCCCCAGGGCAGAGCTCCCCAAACCAAAAAGAGGAAAAGAAAAAGAAACACAGGCTTGGTCAGCACCTGAGGCTCAGGTGAGAGGCTCCTCCCTGAGCTCAGGAGTTCAAGACCTGCCAGGGCAACAAGCAAGGCTTCCACTGAACACCCAAAACAAACAAGAAAAATAGAAATGCGGAAATAAAACCCTACATAGAAGGAAGCACTCGTCAACAGGCCTCGTTTGTTCATGTGATGGGTGGATTTCAAATTCTGAGGTCAGTATGGGCTTTGTCATGGCAAGATTATTCACAAGTATGCAGCTGAGCATACCTAGCTGGCTGCCCCCCACCCCGACCTGTGACTATTAAATAGCTATATTTTCTCTTCAGTTAAAATGCTGCATTGGAGATAGCTCAGTGTTCTGAACCTAGCAAAGCACCGAGTTGGATGGGAAAGACGTTTGATAACTTTTAAGTCCACAAGAATGAATACAATTCAATAGATAGAAGAACTTCTCACCCCCGATTTTCCATGTTCACATTTTCCATCTTAAAATCATTTCTCCAAATTGTACTCTTAATCAACACAGAATCAAAACCAAAGCTTCATTTACCGTCTTGGTAAGATCTCACTGTAGGAGGTGGCAATAAATGAGACAATGGAGAGTTTCAATGCTTGGAGGATTTATGAGCTCCTTTTTTATCAGGGAGAAGGTTAAGTTTGAGTCTCAGGCTCTGTTCTAACTAGAACGCACACACAAGTTGCTGTTTGGAGTAGATCTTAAGCAATTCTGGACATAACTCATCCACAGCAGTGCCATCTACTGCTCTGAGGCTGGAGAGTCACTTCAAGACTCTTGGGACATTTTGGTCATGATGTGAGATTTTCAGTCTTTGCAGAGTGGCGCTGTGATCCTATAGACTGCATTCTTACAGGATGTGCATGAAGTTATTCTAAGCAAGTCAGCGCCTGGAGGTCCTACTTCTCTAGTTGTTAAGGAGGCCCCAAGTTTATATGACATTCTGATCCTATGCCTATGATAATGTCACAAGGAAACTTGCCTTCTCTTCCCATGCTTTAAAACACTCACTATGACCAGATAATTGGGGCGAATCCAAAGCCTTCAAGAACTTCACCCTGCCAGGCTAGAATGTTCCATCAGCACAGGAGGGGAAAAGTTAGATTTCTTCAGTCCTCCTAGACATTTTTCAGGAAAGTCATTTTGCAGTCTGGCCTGTTTCTCCCGAAGGGGTGGGGGAGGAATGAAATAGAAGGAGTTAAGATTTCCTCAAGTCTCCACACTCAGAAGCTGTGGGAATCTGCCACTGCAGGTCCTGCCGCCTGGTGGGAACTCTTCCTTTGGCAGGAACTTCTGCTCCTGAAGGAGGAAGAAAGAGTTAGTACTGTTATGCACAAAGCACAATAGCAAACTACCACATGCAATTCTCTAGTTTAACTTGAAAATATCAAATATCCACAAGCATTTCCTACGATCTGTGCATCAGAACAGCTCACCTTTGCCCATCGCAAGACTGTCATTCTCAAATACTTGAGCTTGCCTCTTACTCATAAATGATAGGAAAGAAAAATGCAATGTTTTCATCAACACAAAGAAAACTAATTCAAACCCACCGTGATTTGAGTAATTGCTTCAATTCAAACACAGTGGCTGGTGAATAAGACTGGTTATTTTCCCTTCAAAGGTTGCTGTTTCTAAAATGAAAATAAATTCTATGGGTTTTGAGCACAGAAGCATGTACTGTGAAGACCTAAATAAACAGTTGTTTCAGGAAGTAATTATAAATCTTGCAACTTTCATCGAAGCTTCAAGCAGAAAGTTTCCCGTGATGTTCTGCTGGGTAAAACTTTGCTGTTAGGGTTTCTCCATAAGATACTGATGAAGAACCTATGTACTCCAGCATCTCTGACATACTCAATGATAATGTCATCTCCAAAAGCATTTCTATTGTCAGCAGTTGTCATTAGTGTTGGGGAGTTCACTGTCCATCCTTCAGCATCTCCAGAAGCAGCTCATCCACCAGGGTCCATTTCTCCTCAAGGCTGGCCTTACCCCAAAATGACCCTCTACACAATATACAATTGGCAAGTTTTTAACATAAATAATTCATTGAAAAACTTTGCTTTAAAACTTAAGTGAATCGATTATAAACATATAAAAGAATGAGAGCCAAGAGTTCATAATTACCATCCACACAAGGCATAAAGCAATTCAAATAATTGCATTATTTTTCTTCTCTCTCCAAATTCTCTGTGGCTATATTCTTGCATATGTAAAATAGGGATAAAATCTCACTTACTGATCCCCTAGGGTTATTGTCAAGATTGCATTAAGTGTATATAAAGGGCTTAGAAAAATTCCAGATACAGAAGTATATGCTTTTATATAAATGTAAATATTACTTTTTTCTTCTGATTGCGCCAAAGTCATAGCAAATTTTCCCACAATAAAGTAAATTACAATTTTTCTTCTTGGCATAAATCCAGCAAATTGTGGAATAAACATATTTTAAAAACTTACTACCTTTGTTCAAGTTAGAACTGGAACTATAAAGACATTTAAGTTGCATATCTCTAAATCATCATTATTTTTATTGGCTCTTCATCTATGAATCAACACCTTTAAGATGATTTGTAGATAATAATTTAAGCAGGTACAATAGCACATGCCCACCATTCCACCTATTCATTAGGCAGAGAATCACAAGTTCAAGGCCAGTCCAGGCAAAAACCCTGACTCAGAAACAAATCTCCAGAAAACTAAAAGGCTGATACTGTTTGTTACTCAAATGGTAGAGTACTTGCTAAGCAAACACAAGGCTATGGGTTCAGTCTATAGTACCGAAAAAATATATTTAACCTTTATAAATATATTGGATATTAGTAACTCTGTAGTTGTCAAGAACTTGTGCAAGGCCTCCCATATTGGATGACATAGTGCATGAAATAGGCCTCATTTCCTTACAAATTTTCACTGTTAGAACTAAGACAAAAGTAACAGCTAGACCTAGAAATGTTGCTTCTATTAAATTCTAAAGCAGGAATTAGCTGTGAAATAGTAGCTAAAGATTCTCACTAAATTGTCCAAATTCCATTTTTTTCCATTTCTTAAACTTCTCTGAGCCTGATTCCTCTTAGAGTTAAAATGAGGATCAATGGGCTGGTCTACCTCCTATGTTATACCTGTGTATACTTTTGCTTTTATAAAATTAAATTTTAGGGAACACTTTACTAGTTGAGCATGCCTCCTAAAGACATACTATGTCAGGAAAGAATGAAGAATTGAGGTCATCATTAGGGAAAGCAAATTCTTTGTTTCCCTTTCCCCAATGTTTTCCTCTTTCTGAGGCATGAATCAATAGATGGAACACAACTTGATGGGTCATGGAAGGTATCCATACAAAATCAGTACCCCAGCTCAAAGATGATGAGAATGTGATAGAGGAAAGAAAACAGAAAAAAGAAAAACCCACCAATGGAATCAAGCACTGAAAATCTTCTCAAGCTTGAAGATCTGACAAATAGCATTTGAAATTCTAAACAGACAGAAGGAAGAGACAGCCTTTGCAGGCCTGTTGTGCAGAGGCCTGGGAAGCACTTCCTGTCAGCACACTGATCTTCATATATGGACATGGCAGGCCCAGACACTTCTTTAGCCACAAACTTGCCCCCAGCCCTCCCACAAGAGACAGTGGAATCCTCCACTTCTGTGAACACAAGGCATCTATGTTTATTGAAACTTTTAAGAAGCCTTTAAGCTATTTTCCCTCTCTGCTGTGGATTCTGTTTTCTTCTTAAGCCATTTCCTTGTGCTTCAGTGTAATGGCAGTCATGCTTTGGTTTGAATGGTTAAGACCACTAATAGGAAAAACTCTGCAAATGTAAGGTGATTGTAATTGATTGCTAATTGATTGTAGAAAATATAAATGGTCTCAGTTAATCAAGGTGATACATTTTTTTCACATCTATGTTTTAAAATGTAATGTTCTAATCCAGGAATTAACATATTTTCCTTTGAAAAGGCCTGGAAGTTTAGACGGTTTTAGGATTTTATACTTAGCTTGTTAGGACAACAAGAGCTGAGCACTGGTGCTCATACCAGTAATCCTAGCTACTCAAGAGGCTGAGAGCTGATGAACAAGGTTCAAAGCCAGCCTACAAAGGAAAGTCTGTCTATGGGATTTTTCCACCAAAAAGCTAAAAATGGAGCTGTTATGGACAATGCTGTTGGAATTTTTTACAATTATTATGTGTTGCAAAATATTCTTTTTGGGACTTGGAAAAAATTATATTGAGTGAAGTAAGCCAGACTTAAAGAAACATAGGTCTCATGGTTTCCCTGATCTGCAATAACTAGTATATGTCTAGGACAAGCAGAAGAGGTCAAAAGCTATATACATATGGCCATATAACCTGATGCTAAGTGAAATAAACCCCAAGATAGGGACACAGATGTTATCTTTCTTGTTGTTCTTTTTAATGTACTTATAATGTACTATGTGATTTTTTTTGTCTCTTTGTATGTTCCTCCCCCATGGTCCAACCCCTGTTGTCACTGTATTTGATTCCGATGTCCTACATCTTGTATATACATTTTTATAATTTGTGAAGGGGAAAGGAAATAACAAAATGCTGAAATAAGGTTACAGGATGAGCCATTGTAAAATGAGATGTTCAAGACACTATGTTGAAAATGAACTTTACAACTTTTCAGAGGGCAGGTGGGAGGAGTTGGGGAGGTAGGGAAGGAAAGGGATGGTAGGGGAAAAACAAAGGAGGGGATAACAATGCTCGATAGGAGATGGACTCATTATCTTGCTCATGTAACTGTAACCCCTCTGTACAGTATCTTTACAATAAAAAATTTTATTTTTTTCTTCCAGTCATTTAAAAATAAAAAAGCATCCAAGCAGACTATATAGAAACAGGAAGAGTGAATATGGCTCATAGGCCATGGTTCCTCTGTCCTGATTGTGGTTTATCTATAAGCTCTTTGAGGAAAAGAGGATCTTTTCTAAATAATAACGAGATGCTTCTAGTATCAGTCACTTATATGAATTCTCAAGATAAGAGAATTGCAGAAACACAAGAATTTCCAACCAGTAGAAAGGAGAAGGGAAGACGGAATAGGGAAGTAAATAACCGAAATGCCATATCATCAAGAGTTGCTGAAATTGGATTGTACTATCTGTGAAAACATTTCTTGATAAGCTATTTGGAGATGTTGCCTTTAGTTTTAAAATTCAAGTCACAGTTGAACTTGGATTGCTCAGCAGTGCTTCAAGAGGCTGCTGTGATTAGTATTAGCACTGAAAAGATGGGCAGTGAGCCATGATTGTTAATGGAAGCAACTGCGTTATCCCGTTACCATTCCACATGAAAAACAGAAAGAAAAAAATCCAAATAGAAAGAAAGACATCTTGGGCTGGGAAGGTGGCTCAGTGGTAGAGCGCTTGCCTTGCATGCCTGAGGCCCTGGGTTCGATTCCTCAGCACCACATAAACAAAAAGAAAAAAGCCGGAAGTGGCGCTGTGGCTCAAGTGGTAGAGCACTAGCCTTGAGCTGAAGAGCTGAGGGACAGCGCGCAGGCCCAGAGTTCAGGCCCATGACCAGACTCAAAAAAAAAGAAAGAAAGAAAGAAAGACATCTTGTTTGGTATGCATCTTGATGCTAGCCTTAAAGCTGAAGAACATTTTCAGAGTAATTCAAAGAAGGCTACGTCTTTCTGAAACTAAAGAACATCTTGAGATGAAGAGATTTCTTCTGAGTTGCATGGTGTTACTGAGTCCCAGTAGGATAACTGTAACCACACTGAAATCTGGTGATAACTTCCACTGACTTTCTCTGTCTCCCTGGGGAAAGACAAGTCTAAGACAGTTCAGAAAGTTTCCTGCTTGTTATTGTCAGCCTCACCAAGGCCATATTTTTTCTACATGGATAGTGAGATCCCTAGAAAAGCTAAAGCAAGACATGAACTCATTTCATTTTAAGATGTATATACAACTTAAAACTTATACAAGAAGCAATAAGAAGTCATTGAAATAAGTGTCTACCTGTAAGTCTCAGGGCCTCCAAACTTGAGCAACACAAAAAAAGATATAAGCCCTGTGTTATTTTCCCACCAGTGGGAAAAATTTTAGTATCACCACAATGAGATAACCTTGGAATCTTTGATATTTAGCAGAACAATTACTCAAGTAATTCCAGGTGGAAGAAAATCAATCTTTCTCTCTCCCTCTCTCTCTTTCTCTTCCCCCCCCCTCTCTCTCACACACACACACATACACACACACACACTCATCTTGACTCATTAGCTCTCTCACCAGATACTACCATTGTGTCTAGTTTATATCATGAGAGGAAAGTCATCTGCTATTAACTTCCGTCTTCTTTCAGGAAACTCACTAATAGCTACATCAGTCAACAAAACCAGTAACTGAAGAAATAATTTTGAAAACTTTGGTGAGTTTGTAGAAAGCATATAAGGCTTTTGTTCCCCCACTACATTAGTAGTGTATTCCTAGCTAGTTGAGAGGCAAAAATCAGGGGAATCCAGACTCAAAGGCATCAAAATGTATGAGAATCCATCTCAACCAATGGCTGGATGTGGTATGTTATGTTGGCAATGGAGAGGGCACAATGTCTGGACATAGTGGCACATGTCTGTCATCCCCAATGACAGAGAAACACAGGAAGGAGGGTAGCAACCCAGAGTGGCCTGGACATAAAGTGAGATCTTACCTTGGAAATAACTAAGGCAAAAAAGAGCAGTAGGCATGGCAGTGTGCCTGCCTAACAAGCATTTTAATTTCAAACCAAAAATAAGAAAAGGAAAGCATGGTGGAAATATGTTACAGAAAAGGCAAGGTATGAAGACATTATAAAGAACCAATCAAAAAGAGTAGTCCTGGAACATTGCTATAATCAATGAAAATAAACTCAGCATGCTTGATATCATACAAGAACAATCAGTTCTGTACCTACAGCTCTTTGTTTGAGACACTAAACTAATGTCTAACCACCTCACAAAGTGACCTCTCCTTTCCTCTTCCCAAGACAAAGAGCTACAAATCAACAACACCTTAAAGCCTGGCGATCTCTAAAAGATGTGTGTAGGCTTCCCTACACCTTCTCATGACTTGTTTACTTACCAGTAGGTGTCTGCTAGCATAGGTTGAGTGAGTAGACCATGTCTTTAATGATAGCTGTAAAATGTTTATTCAACAAAACTGCCTATCTGCATAATATGCCTATCTGCATACCATTTTGGTTTCTAAGATTAGTGATGCTGCTGCTGCATTTCACTTATTTCAAGTCCCAGAGTTCTCCCAAGATATTGTCCTCAACGATGACAGTCTGTGTTGTCCTCCTGTGCTAACTTCCTAAACAGCCTTCTGCATTTCCATGTGACAGAACGGACCAGGTTAATTCTTACCTTCTATGACTCTTCTCTTAATTCTGTTAGGAAGAAAGTGTAATAAGTACAATGATATTAGTAGACATTATCTGCCATATATCACTAAATGCTACACGTTGTGTGTGTGTGTGTGTGTGTGCGCGTGTGTGGGCACGCATGTGAGCGCGCTAGTACTGGGGCTTGAACTAAAGGCCTGAGCTGTTTTGCTCAAGGCTAGCTCTCTACTTCTTGAGGAACGCTCCACTTCTGGTTTTTTGTTTGCTGATTTTTTGGTAATTAGTTAAAAATCAAAATCTCATGAGCTTTCCTGCCTGAGATCCTCAGATCTCAGCCACCTGAGTAACTAGGATTACAGGTGTGAGCCACTGGTGCCTAATCTGAAATACTATGTTTTTTTCAGGAATTTGATTTTTTTTTGTGTGTATGCCTGTCCTGGGACTTAAGCTCAGGGCCTGGGCACTCTCTGATCTTTTTTTTGTGCTCTACCACTTCAGCCACAGCTCTACTTCTGACTTTTTTGGTTAACTGGAGATAAAGCCTCATGGACTTTCCTGCTCCAACTGGCTTTGAACTGTGATCCTCAGATCTCAGCCTCCTGAGTAGCTGGGCCTGAGCCACCTTTTCATCAAAATTATATGGAAGGAAGTCAGAATGTCAGAATGATGAGAATGAATCCATATGGGAGATGGAGTTTAAAACCAAAACAAGAGAGATTTTTCAACCTGAGGGCTTCATCAAGATTCTTGTAAATGACCATAGAAGCATCCCACCACTAACTCCCAACCATAGCTTATAACCTGGCTAGCAATGACTGTCTACACAGATTACGAAGGGAAAATATGCATGGGAAAGAGCATTGGTGGCAAAAAGCTTTAGGGTTATTATTATAAAAAGTCCCTAAAATAATGATTATGAATAATGAGAAACTTCTAATCCAGCTGGAATTTATTTAAATAATACTGTATCTGAAATTCACCGTCCTGGCCTTGTGCTTAATTAGAACCACCATTAGTCAGTCTGTGAATTCCAACCTACTTATACTTGTAATATCAAAATCTCATTTTAAATAATTTTCTTATATTAAGAGTTCAAGCTTAATTAGGTCATTAGCTGAAACGAGAAAGGAAAAAATGTGCTTCCATTTGTAGTAGCTTACATTTCACCCAGGCCCAGGTGCATGGTTCTGAAAATGGTTTTTAATGAAGACATAAGCAAATGTTTCTTAATCATGTGTTACAGCTAAAAGGGCAGAGCATGATGACCATATCACGTAAAGCAGTTGGCAAATTCCTAAGTCAATGTTCAGGGCATCCTTTTGTGATTTAAAGAGTAAATAATACCAGGTTAATAAAGTCATTTGCCTTTATTACAGGTATAAATATTTCAGAGAATTAACTGAACTTGGGTCATTGCTATTACATTCTTACTAGTATTCAAGACTTTAATGAAGACAGAATAGCTTACATTAAATAAACAAATGATTAGCAGTAAAAACAGACATTTAAAATGATTCCTAATTCATAAATGTAGTTAGTTTTCCTAGTGCAAGCAATAAGAATTCTTCTTATTTTCCATTGGTATAAGCATAATTACATAGATCTCAGCTATAAAGAAGTATTTAGAAATGTCTTTTGAAAAAAAGTGATAACATTACCTTAAATATACTTCATATATATATGATATTTAACAGGGACATTTTAATATTTGCTGACTTCTGATTAGAGTACTTCAGGTACAACTCACTACCTATTGATTATAATATTTCATCTATTTTTCACAGGTTCATTTAAAAAATAATGCTTCTAGTAATCATTTTATCACTTAAGGTACTAAAAACTGGAAGGGCACTTAAGTCCTCTCTCTCTCCTCTCTCCCTTTGTTCCTTCTCTTACTCCTCCTCCCTCTCCTTACTTCTTTCTGTCTTTTTCTTCCTTTTATTCTTTGTCTCTAAGGAGGAAAATTATTTAGAGCAAAGAAAAACGATTGAACCTACTGCATGGAAATGCAATCTAAACTAACAGGAAATAATTCTTTTTTAATTCTTATAACTTCTTAACTGTTCAGGCTACCCTGGTTTGTGTTAGTGGATGTATAGGAGGCACAATGTATAAGCTCCTGGATATCTATCAAAAAGCAAAGAGGCTGACACTCTATCATAGCTACCTTTGTTCTTAGATCCCTCACTAGTCCTTCAGGGTCAGGGAACCAGTGGTGGGGGTCGAAGACCCAGCCAACAGCCAGCTACAGCAACCCTCAAGGACTCTGGCATCTAGATAACGTTTTCCTGAGGTACAGGGACCTGGACACTTACAGAGGCCATATGAAACCAGATAGACTAAGTAGTGGAGAGTGACTGTGTAGAGATTAAACTCCGAAATCCACATCCTTTAAATAAGAACAGATCGTCTCAGGGAGGACAGAGAAAGTCACGTCACATAGAATACGAATGTCTAATACACACTGAAAAGACCATATTCTCCTTTGGAAAAGAACACACAGAAAAGCTATGCTACTTCCAAAGGCTTTAGATTCCGTGGGAAGCGGCGGGGAGTGCCCCGTGAGCACAGGCAGACTTGCACGCCAGCTCTGGGCTGGGTTTTAACCATTGCATGTCTTAGAAAACAGGGTGGCATTGATGGTGTCCTGTTTTTCCTGCTAGTTGTGAAAACGAGAAGCAGCCTTGGAACGCGAATGCATGAGGGCAGCGTGGGTCACCTTTCCACCCTGGACACGCTGGGCGAAGGTTAGAAGATGAGGCGATGCTCCTATGGGGATTTTCCACTGCAGCTGACTGGCTCATTGCACACTTGCAATGTGGCTGGGCTACTCGGGGTTTGCTTGCCCTTTTGTCCCTCTGTTTTCATTGGCAAGACCGCTAAAATACAGAAAACCACACTGATGTGCTCATGTTTGTGCAAAGTAACATGCAGTCAACTGACGTGCGTTGTAGATTCTCAGAGGATGCCAGGAGGAGAAGACGCGAGAGGCAGTGGAGAGGCCTTGAAGCAATGCAACAAGATGAGGTTACGGCCCCATCTCTCAACACCTCTGGGTCCAATGGGGGCAGGTGCGCCGGTGTGAATGAGGCCTGGGAATACTGTAACACTTCACTTACGGGTTTCACAGCCCTGGGAGGCAGATGTGAAAATCTCATTCACAGGACTCTCACCAAGTTTTCTTCCAGACTCTTGTGCTCCAAGAGCGTTGTTCACCTCCCTGACTTTGATAAGGGTAAAGACAGATGTGAGCATGGACAACACGTACACATTGCTTTGTGTCTCTGTGATTTATATCCAGGCAGATACAACCTTATCAAGCTTCCAACGCCTGTAGAGATACAAAGAAAACACTCCATAAGTTTATATAATCCAATATAAATATAATAGAATTCATATTATTCATATTCATATATTAGAACTCATTATAAAATGTGTGTGTATGTGTGTGTGTATCATTCTAACAATCTTAATATTGACAGGGACATTTATTCTCCCTCAGTACTTTCTTACCTTCCTGGCTGACTAGAATTTCTTGGCTAAAAGACAATCATAGCCTGAAAATTTCCTCAACCACCTTGCCTACCTGGTTTTTTTTTTTAAATATAAGATTCATGATTTTTACTCCGAACTATAACATTTCATTAAAGCAACCTTGCAATGCAACCCAGAGCAGAACTGCTAGCACCACAGTCACATAGGTAGCAGACATGATTTGCTCATGGCGGTAATCACACAAACCAAATACTCTCTCCATTCAGTGAAATGGTCAAACATCCACAGTGAAATATCAGGCCTCTCAGCCCAGCTGAACTTTTCTTGTCCTTGGAAAGGCGCTATAGATAGATAGATGATTGAGAGAGAGATAGATAGATAGATAGATAGATAGATAGATAGATAGATAGATAGATAGATGTATATACAGTGGAGGGGGAAATGGGGAGGTGGGCATAGGCGTGTGCTCCAGTCTTACAGCTTTATTTCAAACCCAGAATACTGTCTCTGAGCTTTTGTGCTAAAGGCCACTGTCTACTGTTCTACTACTTGAGTCACAGCTCCACTTCTAGGTTTTTGGTGCTCAATTGGAGATAAGAGTCTCTTGGACTTGCCTGTCCAGGCTGGCTTAGAATGATGACCTTCAGATCCTAGCCTCCTGAGCAGCTGGGATTACAGGCCCAAGCCACTGGCATCCAGCTGTATTTATACATGAAGCCCAGTCCAGTGGTATCATATTGGTCTTGTTCCTGCTGCTTGTTTCCAAGTAAATAAATGGATTAGAGGACATGTTTTTTTCTAGACAAACCAAAGAGATTGTACACAGTTACTCGTGCCTCTTAGTATTGTCTTCAGGATTGGCCAGAAAAGAGGCCAGCTAAAATATACAGATTTTAAAGCTGATATTAAGATTTGGGATATACACATAAGACAGGATTTACTTTGTCATAGGAGAATTGCAAGTTCTCTATGTAAGCAATTAATTCAGATAAAATGAGATATTTTCCATCTTTCCCAATCATGTGAAAATAAACATAGACTGATGTCCTCTCATAAAACAAAAGATGACTCTGAACTTCATTTGCAATTTATATAAATGGAAGTAAAGTAAATTTCTTTTACATCAGTGATTTCCATTAGCTACCATTATTTTAGCTGTCATGTCCAATTCAAACACTAGAAAGAGAAGATTAACAAATTAAGGACTACCTTTGACAGGAACATTCACATTGTCTTGAGAGAGGGCATGCGTCAAAAGTAACTGAGAAGAAAAGATGGGCCGGGCATGTCTCACTCACTGTCCCTTGTGGGGTCAATACATGTCCTTCTGAGGGACTGAAGCGGAGGGAAATTTCTGTGATTATGTTTTCAGAGCCATTCCTCAATACTGATATTGCCAAAACACTTACATATGTGGAACAACAAAAGTACAAAAAGAATCCAGTAACCCTGCTTCTTTTACAAAACCACTGAACTTCAGAACTTAGGAGGATTTATATGCACTTGTGCCTGCTTTTAGAGGACCTGTTATAAGATTTAGCTCCATCAAGCACTATTTAAGAACTGACCTAAGAACCACAAATTCATATAAGAAAATCTGAGTTGCCACAGAGTACAAAGGTTCTATATTCTTTAACAAAGCTCTTCATGATGTAGAAGATGCCTTAAAGGAAACCGAGCAACTGATTTTGACAAATATCATAAGAATCCTATTTTTGTCCATTAAAGAACACTGACCATGTGCCTTCATCCTATATTCTAAGGAACCTGTTCCTTATACAGAAGTTTAATTTTATGTAGGAATTTTGTTTCTTCATTTTAAAAGAATTCTACATCCTTTAGCTTACTGAATTAATTTGACTTTTAGTGCTTTTCAGGTGATTTCTATCTGGACGCTTTGAGCCTTTTCCCTTGGTGCCAGTTCTGAAATACCATAATGAGGTACCATACATACATTGTTTAGGCCTTCTATGGCTTTTTCATCTAGAAATCCATAGCCTTCAGTATTGGGAAAATGTCTTCAATTATATTCTTGATGATTGTCTCTCCTCCATCTATCTCTACTCTTGCTCTTTTTGAACGTCTATTTTCATATACTTTATTTTCTGGTCTACTTTCTAAGTTTCTTCTTTTCTAACATATTTTCTATCATTTTGGGCTACTTTATTCGATTCCTTTTTGTAGCATCTTGTCCTCAGTTCATGAATATAGTATTTCCTAAATTATGTCTGATGTTCATGATAGGCTTTGGCAGATTTCTTCTTCATTTGTTTCTTTCTCTCCAGGTTGGGTCTTTTCTTGAGTGTTCTGGGCTTTATCTTTCACCATGGTGATTATTCCTGGTTAGAAAATTTGAATATGTGTGACATAATTTTCAACGTAATTATTATGTGATCTATGTGCTGCTGAAACACCAGTAACTGTAGTTCTTTACTCTTCTGTTTGTCTGCCCAGTTCCCCAAAGCAGAATTTTCTTGTCTCCTACATGAATCGTGTTCTCCTATTGATGCATGTGAGCATTTAGTGCTCAACGGGCATGAATTCACCTGAGCTTGACATTTACATGATTAGCATAATCATTTTCTGAAGTCTGGTGATCTGAATAGTTATCTGAATGGTAATCTTTTTCTCAGATATAGATTATGCTAATCAAATGAACCACAGACTCAGGCTCAGGTGAATTTATATTTGTTGAACACTGAATGCTCAGACACCTCCATAGGCTAACACCTCAATGCTATCTCTGTCCCATTGCTGGCTTTCATGCTGTGCTATGAAGTGCATTAGAAATTGCATTCTTAGAGTACTGAGTATAAAGAATTTATTTCCAACTCATTGGCCAGATGTGATCGAAAAACACAGTAGCATTTATGGACAAGTAAAAACACTGAATCTCACTGAAAGTACAAAATTTATTTAGTTGGGAGCCCTGACAATCAACTTACTGCACAAATGGTTACCCTTTTTCTCACTTCGGTACACAAAAATTCAGGCAGGAAGTCGAAATTATGTTAGCTTCAGTGACCAGTAAGTACCTAGGCTCGTGCTCAACGTGTGATATACCTATAAGCTAAGATTTTCGTTATCTTTCGTTCTGGTTATTAACAACAGCCTTTGTGTGCTTAAGGGACTCGGCTCAGGTAAACAGGGTGAAATATGTGTTGATGGACTTCTCATAAATGTTTGTTGAGTCATTTATGCATTACAGTTTCACACCAAACCAATGCTCATTTTTCTTGTGCCTAGGCCTGCTCTCCATATTACTTACTAGATGTTTTTACCTTCTATCTGAATTTTCTGTTAGCATTTCTCCCTTGAGTGTATTACATTTCCAACTCATTTTCTATGAGTTTCTATTCCTATTTACACAGTAAATCAAGATTAATTACAAGAGGAAAAGGGCTGACGAATGGAGAGGAAGAGTGGGTGAGCACAGTCATAATATTCAATGTATATATGTGAAAACAGAGCCAGGTAAACTGGAGAGATCGATGGGATGGGTGGGTTGGGGAAGAACAAGGAAAAGATGCATTGTGCTCATAAACACATTTTGAATTGTAAATCCTTTGTACAACCTCATAAAGATAATAAAAAATATCTAGGCAGCTAAGCTTACTAATTACCAATAACTCAACTAATAAATAACTGCAAGTAGAATCTGTGTGTGTATTATATGTGTGCCCGGACACACACACAATGGGAAAATGGATAAATCTAGGAAATAAAGCATGAGAAATATAAAAGGCCACCGTCATGAATAGTCCAATTGCCTTATTTTTTTCCCATGCAAAGCCCTTGCATTAAATTGTGCATCCTTGACTTCATTCCCTCCTGCTGCACCCTGACATTGGCGTTGTTAGGGTTGATTAGCATTCCACAACACCCAAACGCACACAGCATCAGTAGGTTGTTTGTGAGCTTGTCTGGATGAATACAGTATCATCTTAATCCTGCTAATATCGTGAGCGGATAAAAGTCTGGCTAGATTTGGGTTTGAAATTTACTCTTTCTGCCAGATTGCCATTTTAAATGTAATCAGAACAGACAGGCCTTTAATACTAAAAGCAGTTCTGTAATAGCTGGCATTTATGGAGCATTCACCACAAACCAGGCAGTGTACAATGACCATGCAGTACTGTATTTGTCCCTTCAAATCTCTGAAAGGTCCTGGCAATTGCGTTGCATATTTTACAAGTAAGGAAATCGAGTCTTAGGTTAATAATGTACTCAAGGTCACATAGCTGGAAAATTATTGAATCTAGGTTTCATAGCGCCAGGGTTCATGTTTTAAATTATTATGTTTTATTTCTCCCAATATTAGATAGAATATATTTTAAAATTTAATCCCTTCGAAACTCAAAGAAATGGTTATCTGAGTTCCTCGATGCTATTTTTTATTTTTATTTTTATTTTTTTGTGCTAGTCCTAGGGCTTGAACTCAGGGCCTGGGCACTGTCCCTGAGCTTCTTTTGCTCAAGGCTAGCACTCTACCCCTTGAGCCACAGCCCTACTTCCAGCTTTTTTTTGGAGTGGTTCATAGGAGATTAGAGTCTCATGGACTTTTCTACCTAGGCTGGCTTCAAACTGAGATCCTCCTATCTCAGCTTCCTGACTAGCTAGGAGTAGCTAGGTCCATAAGCCACCAGTGCCCAGCCCTCAATACTATTTTATTAAGAACAGGTGATAAGAGACAAGTAATACTACAAATCCCAAGGCTTTATGTACACCACAAAATAGATGATCACCACCTCAATGAAGAATGTTTGAGCTATGTGTGTTGCATGACAAATGACCCTAAAACTTAGCGGCTTAAAACAACAAACCACTAAGTTTTTTCACACTTCCTGTGAATGAGGAATTCAGGAGTGTTGACTTGGTTGGGTGGTTGTGGCTCTAGGCTTCTGATGAGTTGCAGTCCAGCGCCAGTCAAGATAATAGTAACTGAATAATGGTGTCTGAAGCTTAATGCTCTGCAAGATCTGCTCCAAGGAAGCTCAGTCATGTCGTTTGCAGTCTCCAAGTTTTGGGGTTTTTTGTGGGGATGGGGAGGGTGTGGGGAGAGTTGTTCAGTTTTGGTGCCAGACCTGGGGCTTTAAACTTAGGACCTGGGTGGTATCCTGGAGCCTTTGTGCTCAAGGCTAGAGCTCTACCACTAGAGCCACAGCTCCATGTTCAGCTTTTTGGTGGTTGAATTGGAGATAAGACTCTCATGGACTTTTCTGCCCTAGCTGGCTTTGAACCAAGATCCTCAGATCTCAGATTCCCCAGTAGCAAAGATTACAGGTGTGAGCCACTGGCACCCTGGCTTTTGAACAAAGCTTTTTGAACACCTATAATAATCAGTGCATAGTCTATAATTCTATTTGTTCTTTGATATGCAAAAATGATGACTTATATTTCAAAGAGAGCATACACTTGAAATAAAAACAGCCTATGAAGTCCAGTTACATTGGGGAATACAACTCTACACTTTCTCTCTAACACTGGAGAGTGTCTCTCTCTGGAGAAACTATTTTTAAAAATTGTGTATTCAGGGTTTTCATGATATAATTACATGGACTTTAATGAAAAAATTAAGATGGGGCAAAAATTAAATGGCTGATTTTTAAGGTCATGGAGTCTGACTGAAGGTTTTAGAACCATTAGCTAATAGAAAGATCTAGACATGGGTTCTTCCTCCATCCCCCATTTCTAATTGCCCTTCTTTCCATTAAACTACATCTTGAGTTTCTATTACTCTTTACTGTGAGAAGAGCTGTATCAGATTACTTTGAAGTCTGTCAGTTTCACTTTCCTACACTTTTCTAGGTCATATTATATAGAAAAAATACCTAAAGCTGCATGAGGAAACATGTCATATGTATAATAATAATTTGTCTTCCTGGGGGTAACATCTAGAGCATTTTTTTCTGTCTGTAAATCTTTGACTAAATCAGGAAAGCTCTTCTTTAATTGCCAGCTGACTTCTTTCTTTCATGTTTCATGCTGTTACATTCAGAATCTATTTTCAATGCACTTTTGGTTCTTTAAATAAGACTATTCTGTTTCTGAGTTGGATTTGCACCATGATCCTTTGTTTTCCTATACCCCCCATCACAGCAGGCACGACAAGGAATTTTTCTGTGATTCTCAAGCTTATTTACCTCTGGTTTAGGTCTGGATTCTTGGCAAGTTCTCAAATTAATTTTGAATATTTTTATTACAAGTACCAAGAATGCTTTTGTTAGCATGTGTGCAGTAACAAACACATGCTAATTTTCTGGAAGACCATGAGCTCTAACTTCAAACAATACCCTGGTCTTGCTTTCTCTAAAGCTTGGTAACTGCGGTCATGACACTTACCTAAGCTGCAATTCATCATCAGTAAAATTCGGTCCCTTGTGCTTACATTATAGGTTTGTGATAAAGTACAAAAACATGTATTAAATCACTAGCCAATGGTCCTCATCTGGTAAACATAAACTTGTTTTTCTGTTGTAGGCTGACAGAAGAATCTGAGAATTCATGACAATGAAAGAAGAAATACTACTTGTTCCCAAACTCCTTAAATCATCTGACCAAGAGGAAAGAAGAGGAACATTGGACGAAAAACACATTGGCAGTAATCACTGTGTATCTAAATAAGATGACAAAAGGTTTTCCCATTTCCACAAAATGTTTTAGCACTGCTGTTCCATTGACCAGTTCATTCTACACTGCATTAGTGTGTGTGTGTGTGTATGTTAGCTTTTTTCCACTGACGGTTGGTGCTCTGCTACTTGAGACATATCTCCACCGCTGGCTTTTTGCTCATTAATTGAATATAAGAGTCTTTCAGATTTGTCTGCCCAAGCTGGCTTTGAATTAGATCCTCAGATCTCAACTTCCTGAGTAGCTAGGAGATACAGTATAATCTTATTATTTCAGAATAGTCTTTCTGGCAGGTTTTCATTCTTGAGATGTTAGCTGATGTTTCTGAAGGACTATTCCTAGGGCTTTTTGGATTTCACTGTTTCTAGTAGCTCACAGTTGACACTTAGTCTGGTGAGTTTTCTAAATTGGTTCATGGGAGAAGCTTACCATGAGCCAGGTGCTGGTGGCTAAAGCCTATAATCCTAACTACTCAGGAAGCTGAGATCTGAGGACTGCAGTTCAAAGCCAGCCTGGGAAGGAAAGTCCATGAGACTATCTCCAATAAGCTACTCAAAAAGCTGGAAAGGACACTGTGGCTCAAGAAGTAGAGTGCTAGCCTTGCACAAAAGAAGCTTAGGCACAGTGTCCAGGCCCAGAGTTCAAGCCTCAGGACCAGGGAAAAACAAAGAGCTTATCACTTCATACAAAGTTAATTACATTGATCTTATAATTTATTATCTACAAACCAGACTGGAAGGTCTTGGCTTGTGGCTGTGGCGCTTGCTAGTCCATGATATATGCTCTTGAGAACCCCATACCTCTTACTTTCACTGGGAAATCATGGCATGAGGGAACTAAGAGGGGATATCTACTCTCAAGAGCTGTAAAATGCATTGCCAGGCTGATAGAAAGCATTGGCTATCTCACTAAAGGCTCAAAGCATGATCTAGTAACTGTGATCTACATAACTCCTGTTTTCCTAACCTCAACATTCTCATCTAAATATGGTGTACACATAGCAAAGGGATACTCAAGCTGGGAGACCCTGACCTCTGTCACTCACCCATAAACATAAGAATCTAAAAGGCTAAGCATGATTATGACCAAAAATGTCAAAAACACCTTGATGTCTCCTATTCAATAAATACATATGCAATTGCAGGAAGAGGGTCATATTCTCGTTGCATTGATATAGACCTATTCAGCAAGGAAAGGACTTGCTCTTCTGCTGAAGGACTTGTTCACTAGAGCTGTTTGCTTTTGAGGAAACTAAGAATCCCGAGTTAATCCAAGTTAAAAAGATAATGCTTAAGCCTAGTTACCCAACCTGCTAGTCACCTCCCTCTAACTTTGATTTCCAGTTGTATCCCCATTATGGAAAAGAGCCATTCTAGAATATTAGTTTTAACATCCACTAAGACCCTAAAACAGTTACAAGCATTGACACAATAAGTTCCCATCTCTGTCTCCTGAATAGGATCCCAAACTTGAGCTATTTTGCTTGGCTAAGGTAGGTTTTCTTTGTTTTGTTGTGTGTTCTTAGAATATTTCAGATTACAAGCTTATCAGTCTGCTGCAGCCAAAATCAGGACCTTGGAAGGTCTCTAAGTTCTCACCATCTACAAAGAGTCTCAGAGTTAGTTACAAGAGGCTTGAGCCACTTGTGTTCATTTTTATTTTCTTTATTTTGGTGGTAATGTGATTTGATCTCAGGGCTAAGCAGGTGCTCTACCACAAGAACCATACCCCCAGCCCTCTTTTACTTTAGTTGTTGGATTTTTTTTTAATAAAGTCTCCAGTTTTTGCTGAAGGGCTAGCTTAGACAATCACCTTATCCATGGCTCCTACCTAGTTGGGATTACAGACATGAGTGACCAAGCTTGGTTTATTCTTGTTTATTGAAAAGGGGGGAAAATGCCAAAATAGAGGTGATGTGTCACGTCAGCATTTTATCTGTCCAGTTCTGTTTTCATACTACCACATTGTTCAAATGAGCCCAATTGGAGGTAATGTCTATGAAAGTAGCCTGAGCTGTGGTCAGAAAAGAAAGGAAAAGCCTTCCTAGATTAAACTCCATGGAATTAAGAGCAGGGTATGGTGTGTATTTATATTTATGAATTATCTTTTTAACACTTTGTTCTAACTAGGACACCAAGAATGAATTAGCCCTACTTGACTAGTAGGCACTGGTTAAATCAGCCTTGCAATGTTTGTGTGATTTTCATTGTTGTTTATTTCATTTCATGAGGCCTGTGCTTTCTTCAGTCTATTATCCACCCATGATATCACTTCCAAGACTCGGTTTACCTAAACCCCCTGATGTCACACCCCCAAGAAACCCATGGCAATGACAGTGTCCATCCGATTCCCCTTCCAATCACATACTTGAAAATTTCTGTGAAATCAGCCTAGCCAAAATCCAAGTTGCTTCAACCACTCTTCCAGCCTAAATGTCTTCAAGCAAATTTTACTTAGTTCAAGGCATTTATTCTGAGAAGTAGAAATGTTAGATGATGTATTATAATTCCAAAAATTATCACAGATGTCACTGACAAAAGTTACTAAGAAGCGACTATAAATTCTCAGAAGGCAAATGCGAAGTGATTTGTCTCTCATAGTATCTCAAAGCATTTCAGTCAGTAATTTATGAAGATGGTTTCCTGCACCCAGACACTGTACTTTGGTGAATAATAACCAAGTAACAAAAATAGCGGAAAACAGATTATAAAACAGTACAGAGAACAACATTCAGAACCTTTCCAAAGAAAAATGACTTGAAGAAGTTATGGAATCCTTCCATGAAGCCCAGGGACTTTAATTCCTCTCTTTATAATGTAGTGATAACTAGACAAATATTTAATGCTTTAATTAAAATAATGTATGTCCTTACTCTTCACCTCCATCCATAACTATAGAGGAGAAATGCCTTTGAGTTGCTTTCTAACTGAAAATATATTGACAGAGTTAGGAAGAGTTTTTTACCCATAAAATATTTCTGGTTAATTTAATAAGTCCTTGTTAATGAGCCAAGAATAACTTCCTAGAGATAAACACTGCTACTAGCTTTCTTTTTGTCCCCCCTTTTCTTAAGTTACCCCTTAAACTAGAAATCAAAGCCAGGGCCTCATGTATGCCAGGCAAGTCCTCTACTACCGTGCCACAGAGCCGACACTAGTTAAAAAATGGCTGCCCTATTTTTCCCAGCTGCAAGAAAGCCACCACGTCTGTGTTAAGACCTTTGCTCTGGTTACAATTCTGAGGTTGGCTCCTCTTATTAGATTAGATATCATTCATTTTTATGTCATCCACAGAAATAGTGGTCAAATCCGGGAGAAATACTAACCTTTGAGCTTCAAAGTAATCAGGAACAATATGATACTTCCAACCATATATTCCCCACTGCCTCTCGAATGTGTAGAATATTGCCGTCACTACGATTAGGAGACTAAGGAGGAGAAGATGCAGACTTACTCCATGGAGTAACTAACACACAATTTAACATAATGGACATCGGGAAGCTGAAACAAGTTTAAATGTATATGGGAGTGGGGGGTCTTGTAGGAAGGGAGTGGATGAATGGAAAGGGAACAGAAGTCAGATACAGCCAGAACACTTAATGAACGTATATGATAAAGAAGTAGGAAACATGAAATGAGTCTGGGGGAGAGAACAAACAAGTAGATGAAAATGATGGAAGAGGTGACTAATCAAGAAGCACTGCATACTGAAGTGGACACATCACATCGTAATCCTTTTCAGAACATTTAAAAAATGAAGGAAAGGGAGGGAAGGAAGGAAGGAAGGAAAGAAGGGAAGGAAGGAAGGAAGGAAGGGAAGGAAGGAAGGAAGGAAGGAAGGAAGGAAGGAAGGAAGGAAAGAAGGGAAGGAAGGAAGGAAGGAAAGAAGGAAAGGAAGGAAGGAAGGAAAGAAGGGAAGGAAGGAAGGAAGGAAGGAAGGAAGGAAGGAAGGAAGGAAGGAAGGAAGGAAGGAAGGAAGGAAAGGAGGGAAGGAAGGAAGGAAGGAAGGAAGGAAGGAAGGAAGGAAAGAAGGGAAGGAAGGAAGGAAGGAAGGAAGGAAGGAAGGAAGGAAGGAAGGAAAAAAATACTATGGGCTGAATCTTTCTATCTCCCTTCTGCCACAATTTATATGCTGAAGGCTTCGTGCCAGTACCTTGAAATGTGACTGGATGTGCAGATGTTGCTTCAAGAGTTAATTAAGTGAAAATGGAGCTACTGGGGTAGACTTTGCTGAGGATGACTTCTGTAACATGACAGAGGAAAAGTGAATAAACAGAGAGAAACAGCTCATCTACAAGGCAAGAAGAGACAGAGAGGCCTCAAGAAAAAAGTCAGTCCTGCCAACAGCTTGATCTTGGATGTGCAACCTCCAGAATTTTATGAGAAAATACATTTCATTCTTTAAGCTACCTGTGGTTCTGTTCTAAAAGAAATCAACAGAGAAAACAAGACATAGACTCATGATTCAGCTCTGAACAGTTTTTGGACTTCTGCCCTCAAAATTTCAGAATGTGTATCTACACAATGGAGCGAATGCTTTCATCAAAAACTCTTCAGTATTATGGTTCTAACTTCTGCCTGCATGGTCAACACTTCTTTTGTTTTTGTTTTTTTGTCTGTCGTGGGGTTTGAACTCTGGGCCTGGGCGCTGTCCCTCAGCTCTTCAGCTCAAGGCGAGCGCTCTACCACTTGAGCTACAGTGCCTCTTTCAACACCGTGTTTATCTTCTACCCTTTCCCTAAATCCACACTGACAATCACTCAACCCTTCCATCTCTACCATCAGTCCTGCAGCTTAGCTGAGATCTCATATGGCCAAACCCGGGTTCCTGACATTTCCCAACAAAATCTCAATTACCTTCAGTGAATAATGACCCTAACATTCTAATTTACTAAGGCGTAGTTTTCTCATGTGCCCCATTAAACTAATCACCACCACTTTTCAGTTCTACCTTCAAAACATATCCAGATTCATAAACTGATAGATCTAAAGCTGAGTAGAAAGTATAGGAAGACCTACTTTCCAAACATCTATTATTTCACAAAAGAATTATCCTCACTTTACAGAGGCAGATTTAAAAATGCTGTAAGCTCGAATAACCATTTGGCAAAACTTAAAATTAAATCGATTCCTCAAACTATATATAAGTATAAACTTGATCTTGAATCTAAATGTAAAAGAAATGATGCAATAAAGAACTAAAAGAAAACATGGACACCTTTTTTAACTTCAGTGGAGGAAAGGGCTTTCTAACCAGGGCTCAAAATCCAAAGCAATAAAAGAAATGATCAATAAAGATGATTTCATGAAAAGAAATAATTTGTATGACCAAAAAAAACCCCAACAAAATAAATCAAAATAGAAGTGACAAACTTTGACAGTATTTGTAAGATACACCTCATATAAAGAAGGACTACATCTAATATACAGTGAGCTTTTTTAATTCAAAGGAAAAATCCCCCTGAAAAATAAGCAAGAGACACGAACAGATGATTCACAAGCAAAGGATCTAAAAATGTCTCAATCATATGGAAAAGTGGTCTATCTCATAAAAGTAGAGTGCAAATTAAAACTATACTGCAGGACTATTTCTCACTTCTCTGACTAGCAAAAGTGCCCAAAGCCTGCCATTACAATGTCTTTGTGGGGTATCAGGAAATCAGGTACTCACATGCATGTTTCCTATCATTCCCAAGTAGTACTTCTTGTAGGCAGTTATTCTAAAGATACCACCAGTCAACACAAAAGACATATGCAAATATTATTGATTTACAGCCTTACTTGTAAGTGTATAGCACTGAACATTTTCTGAAAGCTTAAGCCCAAGAGATAAGCTAGTATACTGTTGTACTATGCAAAGTGGAACACTATAAAGTTGAAAAAAATGAGAAAGATCATTATGAACTGATATGGAGTGATACTATGAAGGGATAAAAAAACACAGAACAAAAAATGTCTTTAGAATATTAAAGTCTGCAAACTAAAGGGAGAAGATTTGCATTTGTTTTGTTACTATAAAAAATTGGCTGGGTGCAAGTGGTTCACTTTTATAATCCCAGCTACTCAGGAAACTGAGATCTGAGGGACCTGGTTCTATACCATCCCAGGCAGTAAATTCCGTGAAACTCTTGCTTCCAATCAACCAGCAAAAACAAAAACCAGACGTAGAGATGTGGGTCAAGTGGTAGAATGCCAGCCTGGAGCGAAAAAGCTAAGCAAGAGCTTGAGGTCCTGAGTTCAAGACCCAGTGCTGGCACAAAATTAAATAATGCCAAAGAAACAATGCACACAAGAACAAGCACCCCAGAAAATGATGACACTGGCCGGTAGGAACAGTGGCATTGGAAGGGAGACAGAGGGGAGCGACATCATCACTTTGCATGTGGTTGACTTTTGAAATTATGGTATCTCATGTATTCAAAAAGAAAACGAAACCAGTAAGAACACAGGAAGCTTGAAACTGAAAGGAATCGGAAGTAAATGAACTTAGCTGTTGTGGAATTTACAACCACAGAGAAAAGAAAGTCGGGCGGTGGGAGAAACAAAGTTACCAGATACAGCTAGAAAAAAAGTACCCCCAAACCATTAAGCTTTAATTTTAGGTGAGTAAGATGTGTGGAATATAGTATGTCCATGCAATGCGTTCCCATCCCCAACCCAGCCTCTCCATCTCCCTCACCTGCTGACACCTGGGCCTTCCTGTGGCTTGTCGGAGTGCTAAGCTGTCATCTCTCTGGCTTTGTGCCAGCTTACAGGGATCACCACCTCCTTTCTCCTTCGGGGTTTATGGTCAAAGATCACCATAATCAAGAGGCCTTGCCTGTCTGTCACATTCTTTTCCTAAACATGTGAAACCTGTCATGATTCCCTAAACAATATCGTATAAGCTATATTTATGAAGCATTTGTATTCTACTAGGTGTTAGAAGTAACTTAAAGATAATTTTGAAGTGTTTAGGAGGATATGTATAGGATATATGCAAATATTGTATCATTTTATATAAGGGATTGAAGCGGCCTCCAGTTGTGGTAACTACAGGTTGGGGCCAATCCTCTAGGAGCATTGGGGGATAATCATATGATAGGTATAGTGGGTGTATGTGTGTATGACACGGGGGAGGGGTGGTGAGTGTTCAGTGGCTCTCTGATGGGTAGAGTAGCAGTACTGGCGGGCCGAGGTGAGTGAGGACAGATACCAAGCAGCTGACACTCAGGAAATGTTATTTTCCATTCCCCACCTACTTTCCTTTATACAATCTAGAACCTAAAAAAAACAAAAAAGTTAAGAAATTCAGCCAAATCATGCAAAGAGAGATGCTTTGCCCCAAGCTCTTTGTGACTAATCAACTGCTTCCAAGTGATGGAGGAGCTATTTTTCTTCTTCCAGGAGCTATCTCTCTGCCATTTAGGAATGGTAATCCCGTCATTGTGTAATTTTTTTCCTCTACAAGGACGTGAAGGTCACTCACTTAGCAAACTCTTCGGTTCATGGGAAATGCATTTAGAAGCAGCAACTATGGCAATTTAAAAGTGAAGATGAATTGAAGTTATTTATATACAGTAAAATTGTGCTGGAGAAGTAAGGTAAGAAAAATGTGTCTCTACAGCAAGAATGCTTCATACAAACCATGGGTAAAACAAAAAAACCATGGGCCATGAACCACCAACCAAGATTATTCATTTCTTCTCAGAAGTAGCTGGACCAAGAAGTGAGCAGAAACAGAAAGAACAAATGGCTGAGGAAACGCTTGTCACCAGTGTATGTGTTGCTCACACCTGTAATCCTGTCTACTGCGGGAGGGCAAGCGGTGAGATCTACAGATTCATATTCAAAGCCAGCCCATAGCAGACAGACAAATCTGAGACACCCTTATCCCCAATTAACTAATAAAAAGCCAGAAATAGAGGTATGGCTCAAGTGACAGAGCACCAGCCACAAGCAAAAGTTGCTAAGCAAAAGAAAGAAGCCCTGAGTTCCAGCACCAATATCAAGGGGGAAAAAAAGCTCTATGCATGGTGTCAAAGTGATAACCAACGGGAAAATGAGACTGTTAGCTTGTTACGCTCATTTTATAGTTTAGTCTGGTTTTAAATTTGAATTCTGGGGTTAAAAAAAACATCTTATTAAATTTAGGCTTTAGACTTCAAATACAGGCTCTTTCCAGATGAAATTCCACTCAACTGGACATGTCAACTTCTTGTTTCACAGATCATTACCTTGTCTAGTAATGTCCTGTCCTCTTACCTGATAGAACACAGCCATGAACCTTCCACCAACTGGAGAGAATATGATATGTTGCCAAAATATTCCTCCAGAGTAAAAATACTCAGCCTTTGCAACTTCTTGTTCCTTCCAGGTCACGATAATTGACTTATTTTTTAACTTCATTTTCTTGTAAAGATGCTGTACAGCTAATTGACTTCATGAGTCTAGTTTGTGTTGATGCCCTTGATGGAAATCAACATGGCCTGTAACTAAACATGAGAGTTAAGAAGCAGAGCAGCAGGTTCTCCTGCATTATATCTATATTGAGATATAGAACTATCTCAACCTCTTTTTATAAAATATTTTTTGCATTATAGTCTAATTTCCCCAATAGTATTTGGCCAAAATATTATAAAACTGCCCCCAAAAAAGATTAACAAAAATTTGAGCTATCATCTTTGTGAATCTTTTCATAAATGAGTATCTTTAGGCAATTAATTGTGTTCTGCTTCTGCCTTGAAATGAAATGAATTTTCATATCATGTTTTGTTATTGCGGATTCAAATCAAAATGAATTTTTATGTCATTTCATGATGTATATTTTGCACTGCTGGTCATGAAATCAATTTAGTGGAGCATAAGAAACATTTTCTTGGGCTGGGAAGGTGGCTCAGTGGTAGAGTGCTTGCTTTGCATGCATGAGGCCCTGGGTTCGATTCCTCAGCACCACATAAGAAAAAAGAAAAAAGCCGGAAGCGGCACTGTGGCTCAAGCGGTAGAGTGCTAGCCTTGAGCTGAAGAGCTGAGGGACAGTGACCAGGCCCAGAGTTCAGGCCCCACGACTGAACCCCCCCCCAAAAAAGAAACATTTTCTTAATAAGGCCCAATAAAACAGACAGTAAAAATATAGCTATAGAAAGAGAAACTTTTTCAAATAACTTTTGTTAAAAGTATGTAAAACTGTATTTTATGTATATGTGTTGGGATGTAATATAAATTATATGTCTAATAATCACAGAAAAAATGTGGAAAACCTTCCACTAATTTTGTATCTCTACATTTTTCTGTGTACACTGGCCTAAAACTCTGGGCCTGGGTCTGGACACCACTCCTTAGGTTTTTTTACACAAAGCTGGTGTTCTGTTACTGAGCCACAATCTAGTTCTAGAGTTTTGGTAGTTAATTGGAGATAAGAGTCTCATGGACTTTCCTGCCCAAGTTGGCTTCAAATTGAGATCCTCAGACCTCAGCCTCCTGAGCAGCTAGGCAGGAGACAATTCTTAGCTTACACTGATATTTTCATAAGCAATTCACAGAGACCTATAATAACAGATCCAAGAGAACACCTCTACTCCTATGGGGTCATTTCAGGATGGGCCTCCAAAAATACTCATGGTTCTCAAGAAAAACATGAACTTTATTATAAAAACATCACATCTCTAAATTACTTCATAAACTAAAGGGTAAAAACAAATAGAAAATAAAAACCATTCATTGGCCTTGAATAAGCTTTTAAAAAATACAATTTAGGATGACTGGGCTTTGTGAACATTTTGATGTCTAACCGGAAGATGTTTTGTAAAGATGAACTGTTGACATACCTAATTGGGATTTTGCCATCTTAAAAGAGGCCTTCCTAGGGCTTATTTCTTTATGACAGCATCAGTAGCAGGTCATCCTTGCAGAGAATGACATCTCTAGCATCTTCACGAGTGATCTCAGAGAAGGCTACTAGAAACTTCAGTGGCTTCCCGTGTTATGACTGTACAGAGAACCAGAGATGAGAAGCAGAGCTTGCATAGCATGGAAACCCCGCCAGCTGAGTGAGATGCTGGCTTGGGAGCTGCTCTGGGACTGAATGAAAATCTAGCAAGTTGCACCTATAGATTCCCTTCCCAGCTGCGGCTACATGGAGCAATGACTCTTAGGCCTCCCATAGATAGCCCCAAACTTCTAAAACAGCCTTTCTATTGAGGGTGCGGGTGATAATCAGTGCTAATCTGGGACACCTGGCTGCACCCATTTGATCTACTTTGCCCTTTTCCAATTAGTATATGATTAATTGCTGCTTGTCAGAATTTTAGGAAGTCATTTGTTTCTATCTTACCTCCAAAGAACCATCTTATTAAATGCCCTCCCTTTTTGTTTGGTACAGAAAATCAGCATAGAATATGGTACCTAAGAATTGGATCTGCTTCATCTTGATTTAATGCTTTTGAAAAAGTCTTGGTGTTAAAAAAAAAACATTAATATAGTCCATCCATAAGAATATTTGAAATTCATTGACCACTCTTGAGAAATCTTGACAAGTCATTTTCAAAATGGCACTGACTATAAATGTAGAATGGAAAAAAAAAAATGTTGTTTTTGCTGGGAAGAAGTCCAAAAAAGTAAAACACTCCTAAAATTTATACACCTAGATCTTTCTCATTTTCTCTTGCAAATACTGGTATACATTTAAAAGCCAAGTTCGTAAGTTCAAACTTGATAAATAAACCTTTACCAAAGAGACCCCTGTGAGACAGGGTGGTGTATATTAGAATTATAACATCGTTCCAACTTAAGCTCTTGGCACACCTATTTCCTCATGTCTGCTAACTCTAGGGTATCCTGTTTTAGTGTGCAAAGGAAAGCCCAGCTAGAGTAGTGTTAAGGGCTGTGGAGCGTATGTTTACAAGAGTGTGCAGAAGACTATCCCCCGAAGAAGCCTGCAGCCTAATCTACAGAACCTGAGAACATGGTGCAACCTGCTATAGCAAAATGATCTTTGCAGATTTGATTAAGGATGGTAAAATTGTAGAAACTCTCACATGGAAAGATACAAGAGGAAGGAAGGAAAGTGACCCAGCCAGCATGATGAGGTTAGCCCAGTGAAACTGGTTTCTGATTCGTGGTGCCAAGGATGGTGCCGTTCTAGCCACTTGTTCGTTTGTGCTGCTATGAGGGAACGCGAATTCAGGGCTGCTGGCTCTTGCTTACCTTTTTGGCTCAAGGCTGGTGCTCTAACATTTGAGCCATACTTCCATTTACAGTATTTTGCTATTTGATTGGAGATGAGAGTCTCATGGATTTGTTTGCCTGGGCTGGTTTCAAAGCTGGGTCCTCATATCTCAGCCTCCTGAGTTATTTATTTGTGAGACAGCGATCTATCTATCCATCCATCAATATCAAGGCTATAAGAAATAAATATATTAACAATCTCTCTTCCCAAGATAAAAGAAAATAAAAATAAAAAGCCCCTGTATCACTTTTCTTTTTTCAGTCCTGGGGCTTGAACTCTGGGCCTGGGCACTGTCCTAGAGCTTCTTTTTCTCAAGGGTAGTGTTCAATCACTTGAGCCACAGCTCTACTTCTGGCTTTTTCTGAGTTCTTTATTGGAGCTAAGAGACCCATCAACTTTCTTGCCAGGGTTCGTTTTGAACCATGATCCTCCGATCTCAGCCTCCTGAGTCACTAGGATTACAGGTGTGAGCCACCGGCCCTGGCTTCTGTATCAATTTTATTTTGGGGTGAATGTATTTGATTCTTAGAACAGGATATAGGACCCACCCTACCTCCTGTCAACCCAGATAGGTTTCAACTTGGGCGCTTTGAACTTGTCACATCCATTTAACTATATTCAATTAGTAACAAAATCAAACAAATGTTAAGAAATTACTTTACTTTCTTAAATAATTAAAAAATTCAAGGATGCCAATTTTTCTTTTAGGTGACATCTCAGAAAAAGTACATTTAGAGAAGTAAGAATATTCTTAACAATTTGGATACATGCAAGTATCCTACTTGTTTCAATATATGAAAGTTCTATAAAAACACCCTGCTTCCATGAGCAATATTCATTTCCAGGATTCCTTTCTTTACCTCTGCTTACCCTAATTTCCACTGAAGTTTCTAAAGACAGTGGGTGGTTGGGGAGAGGAGTTTATTTAATTTCTCTCATTTCCTATTAATGGCTATTAATTACATATCAATAACTATTGTTTAGCAATTGCTGTACCTATAATATTATTA
Source organism: Dipodomys spectabilis (assembly GCF_019054845.1). Taxonomy (NCBI): domain Eukaryota; kingdom Metazoa; phylum Chordata; class Mammalia; order Rodentia; family Heteromyidae; genus Dipodomys; species Dipodomys spectabilis. The sequence continues at coordinate 20,464,835 of NW_024870696.1, forward strand.
TATTAACAGGTTATTTCTGATATATATTTTACTGTTTACTATTTAACTGGATTAGGTTCTTGATTAAAATACAAATTGGGGGCTGAGAATGTGGCTTAGTGGTAGAGTGCTTGTGTAGCATGCATGAGGCCCTGGATTCAATTCCTCGGTGCCACATAAACAAAAAATAAATGAGTGAAATTAATTTAAAAACTCCAAATTGGCCACATGTCAGCACATAAATTAATTCATTCAAATGGAAACTTGGTAATGATTTTTCTCCATCATTAAAACAGCAAGAACAAATCTACCCCTTCAGATACAAATTCTATTCTACAAAACTCTATTTTTTTCTTCCTATTTTAGGGCTTATCTCTTACTCACTTCTGTCAGTGGTCCTTCAAATTAAGAAGGATAAAATACAACTGCCACCAAGTTTTCATCATCTATTAATGCTGGGCTTTCAGGGCACCAAAAAGCAGCATATTAGGGAGGAATGCAAATGTCAAATTCTCTGGGGTTTCGTATTCCTCCAATACTTTCAGTGATGCAGACAGATTTCTTCAGGTTCAGTGAAAGTGACCACAAAACATAAAGAGAAATTCTGAAAGTCCAATTTGCATTAAGACTTGAAATATGAAAAGCTGAACCATAGAACTCAAGATGTTCCCAGAAACCGAAGGAAGTTATTATTTTATCTTCTCTTGGCTGTAATTCCTCTTTCACAAGTTAGACTTGACCCTGGAGTAAAACACTGCCTGAGGTACAGCACGCTCACACAAGAAAGTACTCACCCTAAAAACTTGCAAATAAAAAAGGGCCACACAGCAAGCTGGCAGCGAAATGAGGAACAGCGTCTCAGGAAAGGTCAAGCGATGATGTGGACAGCAAAGTCTCCAGGGAACTGTCTGTCTGAAACGGGAAATGACAAAAGCTAACTTTGAGAGAACAAAGGAAAACAGAACAGAGAGACCACGCTCAAGGTCACCCCCCAAGTCACTTAGGAGTTCCCCTGAAAATAAAAAAAGAGAGAGAAAGGACTTTGGCTCCAGTTTGTTGCAAATAATAAAGAGATGCACCCCCCCCCCAAAAAAAAATAAAAGATGAAGCCAGGGGAGGAGAAGCTGGTCGCCTCTGGCATGTCTTCCCACCCTAGCTCATTGAGGATTTTTACTTCAACGTTAAAAATAAAAACACATAGATAAGTCATTTAAAAATGCTTCATAATTACTCCTGAGTAATAATGACTGAGCTTAAATCTATATTTAACAAACAGCTATAGACAGAAAGTACTTAAACAGCTACACATTTCTTTCTCCTCCTTTTCTCTCTCCTCTCTCTCTTTCTCTCTCTCTCTCTCTTTCTCTCTTCCCCCTTTTCTCTCTATCTCCCCAGTTAAAAGTCATTTTCCATTTGAAGACAATTTGTCACATCCTTAAAGGAACCTTTGGCTCTTCCCTAACCTGGGGATGGTGAGGAACTTTATGTCTGTGACACAGTGGGACTCAGGATCACACAGCCTGTGGGCTGGGACTAGGACATCAGTCTTCATGACAGAAAGGTAAAGGAAGGCATGGACTTTAACTATCCAGCAGAAGAGAAAGATATGAAAATAATACACTTTATTTAACCCAGTAAGTCTAGAAATAGGATTACTCTAATATATGATTTTCCAAACATGGACCATTTTTTATTGCCACACAATTCTCAGCTTAAAAGACCAAGACACCCCTGGGCTAATGGCCCCTGTACTGAAGCAGCACAGCTTAAAGAGATGAGATATCACTAGAGGTTTGGGGGGAGACGGGGATGCGCTTAAATGTCACGCCAGCTGTGCACCGTGACAGCCCTGAGCAATGACTGCAGAGCAAAATTGGAGTAGTCGTGTGAGAGATGCGAGGATCAGAGTTACAGCAGCAATGAAGAGGGTGGACTTGAGAATGTCTGAGAGGTGGATCAGAATCAACAGATTTAATGATTACATGGATATGAACCTCAGCGTCCTAGCTACCACGACCTAGTAGATGATAATCGATGTATCAAGGTAAGAATAGCCAGAAATAAAGGAGCACCATGAGGCCAGCATCAGTAGTAATTTACTTGCAGGAATGTTGGTTTCTAGTTTTTAGTGTGGGAATGTCCAGCAAACTTCCGGCTACAGGGGTCTTAAATTGGGGGAATACTTGAGCTAGAGATTTAGGTAAATAGATTTATAAATCTTCCATAAGTGTTAGACGCAGTACCGAAGAATGGATGGAGGAAGAATAGTTTAGGAAGATGACAACAAAAAACGAGTACATAGAAGGAGAAAAGAAAAACTTTTGTTGCCAAAGTTAGAAGAAATGAATGTTTCAAGGAGTGGAAGGTCAGCAATGCTAAATCCATCTTGAAGAAATACAGTCCCCCCAAAGGGCCTTCACTTTAGCAATAGGACATCTTCCAGTGCAGTTTTAGGGGGGAAATGGGAGAAATAGAAACCAGATTGTTAAGAGCTGAAGCCTAAGGAGATGAAGATGCTGATACAATGCATTCAGCAGGCACAGCTCATAAGGGAAAGCGGAAAACAAGAAAGGAAGGTGCACAACAGCAAAGACCTGACTACATGAATAAGCAGAACAAAGCAGCCAGTAGAGATGCTGAGTTACAGAAGGAAAAACAGCTATATAGATGTAAATAGCCATACAGATAGATGTAGATAATATGCTAGATACAGATATAGAGAGAAATCCAAGAGGGAGCAAAGAAAGCTTATGATTAGAGGTTAAAAGTCCTGGAAAGCGATCTTCAGCCATGAAAGGCTGTTGCCATAGATAGAAATGGGCACAGATAGGAACAGTTTTGCAGAAAGGGGAGAAAGTAGAAGTTGTTCACAATGGATCACCCCACTGTCCAAAGCAACTAGTGATAAAGCCATCTCCTAGAAGGATAAACTCAGAATCCAGATAGTGAACACGACAAGGGAACTAACATTTTGAGTTCATCATTGAGTGGACGAGGAGAGAAATCAGGAACAGGTAAAACAATTCTGAGAGTTCACAATAGATCATGATTTCCTTCAGCAGTCATATTTATGAAGGAATGAAAGCAGAAGACACAGATGGATCTTGACTTGAGGAAGCAAGAGACAACTATCAGTACCTGCTTGGTCATTGGCAGGGCACGAGTAAGAAAGGAGTGGCCGTAACCTCAGTTCATTCTTGATGAAGACAGAGGAATGACAAGGTGATGTGGCATGCAAGCAAGGGGAGGAGTTACAACGTGGCTCAGCACACACTTTATACAGGCACAGATAAGTAAGGAAATAAAGATTGAGGAGTGGTGACGGAAGGGAGCGGAGTTCTGGCAGCTCCTTACCCTTGGCTCACGTGAAGAAGGTCAATGAACTCTTTCCCTGCTCACAGAAAGTGATGTGGAAGGCAGAGACACAGAGGAGACAGTGTTGAGGCTGTAAAGAAATGCATTTTTAAGCCGGGCACCGGTGGCTTACACCTATAATCCTAGCTACTCAGGAGGCTGAGATCTGAGGATCGAGGTTCAAAGCCAGTCCCGGCAGGAAAGTCCGTGAGACTCTTGTCTCCAATAAACCACTCGAAAACCGGAAATGGTGCTGCAGCTCAAGTGGTAGAGCACTCGCCTTGAGCTGAAGAGCGCAGGGACAGCGCCCAAGCCCAGAGTTCAAGCACCACAATGGACAAAAAAAAAAAAAGAAAGAAAGAAAAGAAATGCATTTTTAAAGCCAGCCATCAGTGGCTCACACCTGTAGTCCTACCCATTAGAGAGGTTGAGATAGGAGGATCTAATTTCAAAGCCAGCCCTAGCTGGAAAGTCCCTCAAACTCTTATCTCCAATTAATCACCCCCAACAAAAGTGGAAACGAAGCTGTGGCTCAAGTGGTGAGCACTAACCTTCAGCAAAAAAAAAAAAAAGCTTAAGGAAAGAGCTCAGGAGCTGAGTTCAAGACCCAGGACTGCACACACACACACACACACACACACACACACACACACACACACACACACACACACACACACACAACAAAAGAGATTAAAAGAGAGAAGGATAAAAGGGAGAGAGGGCAAGAGGGAAGGAGGGAGGGAGGAAAGGAGGGAGGGAAGGAGGGATAGGTTCTTTTTCCAGGTGGCAGTGACTCATGCTTGTAATCCTAACTACTCAAGAAGCTGAGTTCTAAGGATCATGAAGTCAGTCCAGGCAAGAAAATCAATAAGATTATTTCCAATGAACCACTAAACAGCCAGAGGCAGAGCTGTGGCTCAAGTGGCAGAGGACCTTGAGCAAATAGGGACAGTGCTGGTCCTTGGGTTCAAGCACCAGTACCGGCACACACAAGTATTTTTCATCATATATAGCTCTGTAGGTAGCATGGGTAAAGGCGCAAGGAGAGCAGTAGAGAAAGGACAAGCTGATACGAGAAAATGTAACAGACAGAGCTTGGTAAAGACAAGTCAGAGCTGGAAGGACTTACATTGTGGTGATAACCTGGGGTCAGTAGAGTGTCAGGTTGGATGGATCTGGGTATCACCGGCAAGAAACTCTGTCCTTTCTCATTCCTTGGTTTCTGTTTATTTTTTGTTGAGGAGGGTCCCTTTTTATGTATTTGTCCTAATCTAGGGTTTAAAGGAGCTATTAGGAAGAGAATTCAAAATATTTGAATCAGTAGTGATGACTACTGGTAATATTTAGAAAATCAAAAGACCTTTTTACTGTGCTTTTAAGCACTATAAGGAATAATGTACCAACTCCATTCTGAGAAGCCCTGACGAGGGATTATATGGACAGTGAGCTGAGAATAATTTCAAGGTGCTCATATAAATATGCAAACCTGATTTCCCCAGATGTTCGAGGCCCAATAAGATGGCAAGTGGAAAAATGTCTCATTTATGAGTAGAAATATGCATGAACTATTTGTTCAACAATTGAAAACCCCTTGCTTTTAATACCTTCGAATTGGGGATGTGGTTCAAAATGTTCAGATCGCCATCATTCAACTACTTTGAGATGATGTTATATCGTTGAGGTTTTAATCACTGCTTTTAAAAGTTCATTTTAAAGATGTTCACTTCTGATGAAAGCCCCAGAATACAATATCACTGTGTAACTGCAGTTTTCCATTAGATGCTTTTTACTTTAAGATGTGACAACACATGATAATACTGCTTTGCCCAGCTCCAACAAAGCACTCTGCATCATAAAAGGATTGGGAGTTCCATTTGTTATCATCGAAATTATATTTTGTACTTTTGATAGCAACATATTGAAACTAAACAGCTTTTCCTATCTAAGCCAAAAGATAGGACCATAAAATAACTCTGAAGTCCTTTTGAAAAGCATGATTTGCGAGATTCTTCATCTAAAACTAATCATGTTATTCCCCCAAACGAATGCTGACTGTATGTTTGCCCTCAGCCTTGTCTGCAGCATTCTGGTCATCTCGGTCACTTAGACTGTCATTGCAAGGGATGAAATGAAGTGACAGGGATGCTAAAAGTGTCTGAGTTCCATACCTAAGAGCAAAACCCTGAAGCTTAATGGGTGATTTTAGTTTCTCACCTTTCATAAGATGGAAGCGTTCGTGTTTTCCTCCTGGGAAACATCAAATAAACTTCAGAGACACAAACCTATTAGTCTTGACCGAACTAATCCAAAGTTCTGTCCTGCTCAGAGCTAACATAATTTACCTGATATCAAAGTTAATGCCAGTTTTGAAACTGAATTTGAGGCTCCCATTTGCAGGGTGGTGATCATATTTCCTCAGCCAAGTCATAACAGGAAAGCCAATCATACGTCTATAGTCTAAAACAAAATTGAGGCTCCAAATGTTAAAAATGTACTTACTTATCCTTTCCTAATAGGACTGGCTATTGAGTTCTTCTTGTTCTCAAGTGCAATATATATATAGAGAGAGATATAGATTATCAGACTATATGTGTGTGTGTGTGTGTGTGTGTGCTGATACAAACACTAATGTAGAATTCATATGCCTGGCTTTTGTGACATCCTGTTTAGCTAGTGTTTTCCTACGTGTCATGGATAATTCTTGATAGAAGATAGCATGTTCTCTTTGGTATCTGTGTTAGTTCCTTACTAACACAGATGGGGCTAATCTTGGGGGTTGAGTGTTGGTACGGTTTGGATTTGGAATGTTCTCCACAGCCATGTATTTAAGGCTTGATTTTTTCAGGCCATGATGCTATTGGGAGGCACGGGAACTTCCTGAGATAGACGCCAGTGGAAGGAAATTGGGTCGCTGGGAAGAGATGATGCTCTCTTACAAGGTATCCTGGCATCTCTGCAGAGCCTGGCATGATGTACTATGCTGCCAGCGCTTGAAAACAAGAGGATCAAATAACCTGAGCCTGACTCAACCTTTTCCTTCTATTAAGGAGATTATGTCAGATATTTTGTCATAGTGACACAAAGGTGACTAACACCGGACTTGAAGGTTCTGTTTTGTTTGCTTGGAAGGAAATGCTTCATCTCTTATTTAATCTACCAGTCATCTTCTAGACATTATTCCTGATCTCATAAGGTCAATGACAAGAAAGACAGTTTAGAGATCATCGCTGAACGCTGATGGTAAGGGGAGAGCTTGATGATTGAAGCCACAGGACAATTTCATGTTTCTCTTCCACGTCAGGCATTTTATAACTAATCCATGAAGGAGAGCTGCAAGCTTCCCCCCGCCCCACACTTGTCTGTCATGGGTTCACCAACGCGTCTACCTCTCTTCGAATGAGCAGATGAAACCACCAGGAACTCCTGATTTGTCACAAATTTCAAGGTCTTGTAGAATGCATGATACCAGCTCTACAGAAAACGAGAAGTCTTGGTGAAGACATGTTTCTCAGCCTCGTGATACGTGCACAGTGGTAGGGAGGAGCCATTCTATCCAGATCAGACCAGAAAGGAAGGGTGAGGCACCCTTCCTTTCTGAGGTTAGGTGACTCCACGCCATCAACCTAGCTGGGGAGAAAAGTATTTCTGCCTTCCTGGAGTCTTCTTTCCCATAATTCCAAAGTCTTCATTAAGTGGAGGAAGTCCGTTTTGATAGCCAGCCCTTCCTGGGGAGGGCACGGAACTCCTTCCTGGTCCTCCACGTGGTCCATGCGCTTCCAGCTTTGCTGGTCCCAACAGGCCTACCAGTCAGCTGCCAGGGAGGCGCAGCTCCCCTCAACCGACAGCAACATCCACGTTCTGCTCAACGAGGATTGCTCCCACCAGAGCTATGGACTATGATTACATGTGAATAAAAATGATTTTAATGCGTGAGATGGAAATAGTCATGATGGTGATTTGAGTAGGATACATTGCACACATGTGTCCAATTATAACTCATAAATTTATATGATTAATTTTCAATTAACTTTTGAAATTACATAGACTTTAGGTTTTTTTCTGCAAAAAGATTGCTGTCAGCCCTACAGCTCTCTACACACAAACATGGTCACCACACACACAGTGACCATGCTAAGACCACCCAGAGTGCTGGAGAGGCCAGCCGGTGACCGTCACCCTGTTCATCCAGAATACTATCTCCCATCCTAGTTCCACTTACTAGTTTGGCAAAATGACAATAAATACTACCCGAGGAAAATGAGTCCTCTGCTCCTTAGTGACCCAGGACAAGCCAGAGCCCAAGAATTACTACTAGTGCAGGGAAAGGAAGGGAGAAAACAAAATGCTTAAATAAGGAGATAGCCTGACCCATTGTAATAATGAGATGCACAAAACACTATGTTGAAAACAAACTTTACAGCTTCAGTTTGGGGGGGAGGGTTGGGGAGGTGGGGAGGGAAGGGATGGTAGGGGAAAACAAAGGAGGAGGCAACAATGCTCAAGAGGAAATGTGCTCATTACCTTGCTCATGTAACTGTAATACCTCTGTACAGCATTTTTACAATAAAAAATGTACAAAAACAAAAAAAAAGAATTACTCATGCAGCTGACAGTCCAGGCTTCTCCAGGCCAAGGACAGGGAAGGTCTGCCACCAGGCTCCAGATCCAGAATTTTCCCCATCCCATAGTCTCCACCAACTCAAAATTTAAGATCCACTGTCTCCACACACAGGTCAGTTCAATTTTCCATAGCACATCGGCTAGGGTAGCAACAGCCTTCACATGGTGTTAATGTACAACATTTCTCGGATTTGACCTCCACTAAGTTGGGAGGAACTCCAGCATCTCTGCCTTGAAGATACAGCGGATAATTTCAGGATTCCTCAGAGTGGTCCTCCATGTGCTCTGGGAAGCCTGGGTCTCCTCGGTATTCACAGCGATTACAGCAGCTCTTGGTAAAGTTTCCAATGCAACCCATTGTTAGCCATTAGCAACCACACCCACTATAGGCATAGCTCTGTGAAGTCATACCTGGCCAGGATCCTCTGTGGAACAAGGCCAGCGGGGGTTCTAGCAATATCCCTGCTAGCCAGGTACTGTCCACATGAAGGGAGCAGTCTGGCATCGGCACCAAGTGTACAAGCCTGCATTGCTAGCCTTTCTTTCATCTCCAGAAGCTCTTAAGCTTTAGCCTCTTCAGCCACATCCTTTGGATACACGCCAACACCATTAGGAACAACTGTAGATCTATACTCTGCCTCCCCAGAATCACGTGGAGCTATGAGGGCAGCAGGATTCATTCTGTTTTAGACATCATCTTACCTAGCAGGTGCTCTAAGTGTGTGTGTGTGTGTGTGTGTGTGTGTGTGTGTGTGTGTGTGTGTGTGTGTGTGTGTGTGTGTGTACAGAGCCTGACTGGCCTGCCCATGGATTCTCTGACAAGTTCAAGCGCAAATCTTGGGCTAAGTCCTGCTACTGATCTCTGCTATCACTATGACCCTGGACGCAGAAGCTCACAAGATTGAGAATGGCTTGGTGTTGTGTTGAGATAAGTCATCAGGAAGTTTCCAGAAAAGGATGGTTTAGACCACAGCTCAATTACGATATTTCTATTTCTCTCCAATTTCATCACCAACTACCATTTGCTTATGCCTTATCCCTTTATCCTGCAGGAAAGAATGACATTGTGTTGGTGAGATGAAGAGAAAACCTTTCTAAGGAAACAAGATGTCTATTTGATGAAAGATTGCCAGAGGATTTAGAAACTACAAGGTTCTTGGAGGGGGAAAAGAAAATTCAACATTCTAAAAAATCTATGAGAGGGAAACTATAAGTTCTGTTCCTAGGAACAGAAGTTAAAGTTAAGTCCCCCACAAATACTGCCAAATGCCAGCTTCCGGTTAAAGGACGTGAACACACATGTCTCTTCAACCTCTCTTCACAGGCGTTAGTACCTGGCAGATTTGTGCAAAATAACTTGTGTGCCGAATGAACAGCCATGGGTATTACGCAGCAGACAAGAGAGAGGGAGAGTTCAAGGATGATGTCAAGCATTCCGAGTATGTATCTTTCCATCTTTTATTCCCTATAGTTCCTCTTTTCAACATGTCCATCTTTTGCTTTCTCATTTTCTTTTTTTTTTATCTTTTGCTTTTTACCCACACAGGTATTTTTAGAATGGCTTCAATACCTTCTTCCCATAGGAGTGTGTCTGTGAGGAGGGACTACTTTGAAATCTGCCTGGTGTGGGTCTCTGTGGAGGATTCCTGCCCTTTCAAGATGTTATCAAAGTGCAGGTGATTCTGTCTCAAAGCTTTCAGCCAGGGAAGTTGAGCCCAGAGCAGGTGGCTGGCAGAATGCTGGCTCTCTCCCATGCTCAGCTCCCAAATTCTGATGCCCACACTAGTGTCATTTGGCCCTAAGGCTTTCCCCACAAGTCATCACAGGCAGAAAAATGAGTCTTGGATTTGTGTCTCTGCTTTCAAAGATGGGAGATCCAGACTCCATTGTGAAAGGTAACCTCCAACCTCTGCAATTATCATTTCTTTCTACCCAATCAGAAGTTACCTCATTAAACTTCTACTCCCCCTCCCTTGCAAAAAACACTACTTTCCCAACTAAGTGAGGAAAAAAAGGCTAGAATACAAAACAGGAAAGTTTAAAAGCCTTGGCTCCCATTCAAGGGTTTTAAGAACATCAAAAATATTGTTAGGTGAGCTGGGAAGGAAAGAAATTAAATTGAATTTCCATTAGGTGCCACAACGATTCAATTAAGTGGGCATTAAACCTCTTCAGTAGGTACATATTATTTTTGGATTTTTAAAGATTTTTTTAAAACCCTGAAGCATGAATTGTACTTTAAATTATTGTATGATATGGGAATTATAGTTCAATAAATCTGTTAGGAATAGTATATAATAACTCCAGTTCCCCCCCCAAAAAAAAACACAACTTGAAGTATGAAGAGGTTAGTAATTTATGCTATCATTGACCATGGGACCAAGATTCAAACTCAAGGAAGCTAATGGGTCTGCCATCTTACTTTCCTGGAGTCTAGCTAACCTATCCCTTATATCAAGTTTTCCCAGGGAAGCCATTGCTGGTAAACCCCACCCCGGCCTCCTAGGCTGGAAGAGTTAATTGCAGAGCTCCTTCTAGAGAGGATGGGAGTTGTCTAACTGGGTGCATTTGAAATCGAAGGTCTTAAAGTAACCATTAAAGATAGCTAGTAACAAACTATAGAAATGATCCCTGAAAGTATAGCTATGTACATATGACTATATAAGATGATGCTAAGCAAAATGAACTCCAAGACATGGACACAAGAGTTTTTTTCTTTGTTGTTGTTGTTTTTAATGTACTATGTGGTGCCTTGTTTCTTTTTATTTTCCCCCTGTTTTATCCCCTGTTGTCACTGTATTTCATTTTGGTTCCCTGGGTATTATATATACATTTATCTGAATTAGGGAAGGAAAGGGGAATAACAAAATGGTGAAACAAAGAACAAAGGGTGAACCAAATGCAACAGCAAGACTCACAAGACAATATACTGGAAATGTTCTGTACAACTGTGGGGGAGGCATTGGGGAGGAGGGAAAGTGGGAGGAAAATGAGGGAGGGGGTAACAAGTTCTACAAGAAATGTACTCACTACCTCACTTATGTAACTGTAAACCCTCTGTACATCACCTGACAATAATGTACGTAACACCCGATGTGGAAGGAATAACTGTATTGTCGAAGCTCAGAGAACTCATAAATGTTATAGACCATGATAGACAATTTGCCCTATGAAAGTTAGAATGTGTTTGTGACTTTAACTAAGCATCACTATCCCACAATACTGTGAAATTTGTGAAATTATGTAATCACTTAATCACAATAAAGAATTTGCAACAAAAATAAAGATAGCTAACATAACAATGCTAGAATTCTTCGTCTCTGCTTTTCCAAACGCTATGCTCAGCCCTTTGCAGACACCGTCTTGGGAAGAATGTAAGGTTGAGCATCAGCCTTGTCTGGATTTAACATCAGACCCTTTCCTTCGACCCGCAAGACCACACAATCTCACCGTGGGTTCAGGTCATCAAACCAGCTTATTAGCTGCCTAGAAACTAATATTGTTTTGCTTTTCTCTGTCTACTAAATTCTTTCACGCTATCTTAGGGAATTCCATGGTTTCTAGTAATCCTAAATAAGTTCTCAGACTTGATCAGGTCTAGCCCAGCCAAACATGACTAGAATTGTCTGCTCCATACCATAGAAGGCAGTAAATCTCTAAACACTCTCAGTTAAGATGACTCTCTTTGTCCTGATCTTCATGGCTTGTACAAGAGCTCTTCATCCCTTTGCTCTGCCAACTCCCAGTTGATCCAGCCACAGGTTCCAGCCTGGATGGGCTGTACTCCTCACAAGGTCAAGGGCACCTTGAAGTTTTCCGCCATCTTCCTATGCCTGATGGGCAGTCTAACCATCTTAGATATCTTTTGAGCTACTCTCAGACCAGTGGGTCAAAATGCCTTTCTTTCTTTTTGTTTTCTACTGGTTCTTGTTTGCTAAACAGGTGCTTCATCACTTGAGCCATGGCTCCAACCCTTTGTGTGTCACTTGTTGTTTGGTTGGTTGGTTGTGGTGGTTGTGGTTGTTTTAGGAAGGATCTCATGGTTTTGCCCAGGACAGGTTGGTTACAGCCTCCTCATAGCTGTATTGACAAGAGCACACCCCGTGCCCAATAACTTCTTTTGTTGTTGTTGAAATCGAGTCTCACTAACGCTTGCCTGGGCTGGCTTCAAACTTCCAGCATCCAGATTCCTTCAACTGCAGGCATAATGAGCCACCACACCTGGCTCAGCAGAGAATTTCTGGCGCTTTCTAAGAGGCTCTATGCTTTGTTAGATTCAAAATCTCTTGCACTGTTAGGTTCTTGAATGGCAACCATCACACTGCATTTCATATACGCTTCCCTCACTCTCTAGGGGAACATGAGGTTTCATGAATTTTTTTAAACCATTCTAGGGTTTGAACTCAGGGCCTGGGTGCTGTCTCTGAGCATTTTTATTTGCTCGGTGCTAGTGCTCGACCACTTGAGCCATAGCTCCACTGTTTTTTTTTTTTTTGACAGTTCTTTATGGGAGATCAGAGTTTCATACACTGTCCTGCACAGTGTATGGCTGGCTTCAAATTGAAATCCTCAGATTTTAGCCTCCTCAGTAGCGAGGATTTGAGGCGTGAGCCACCAGCGCCCAGCTCAGGAAACCTTTGCAAGGAATGAGGTTTTTCTATATTTTGAGTCATGCTATGTTCATCTCAAAATGTATAGAATGCTGTTGCAGTTGGATTGAAACAAATTTTATAATTATTTTAAAGTCCTTTGTAAAAGTCTAAAAAAATCCAGGACTCCAGTAAATCTTCTTTGGAAAAAAAAAATCTATCCGTGCCCATCTTTTTCAAATTTTAAATATAATCATCATAAAACCCATATAATATAGAAGAAACTGTCAGAATCACATAGAAATAATATTTTCAATTAAATTTCTTTCCTTATTATAAACAATAATATGTATTAATCCATCTCATCACAATTCTATAAGTGATCACAGGGAGAAAAACAATTAATATAGCCTGATTTCTCAGTAGACAATCTCATCAAATTTAATTAAATTTTCTTTTTTCCTGTTTTGTTTTGTTTTTGTTTTATTTTTGGTGACAGTACTGAACCTTGAACTCAGGACTTGGCCACTATGCCTGAGCTATTTTGCTCAGGGATAAATGCTCTTCTACTTTTGCTCAGGGATATGTACTCTTCTACTGGAGCCAGAGCTTTACTTCCAGCATTTTGGTGGTTAAGTAGAGATTAAGAGTCTCAGAGACTTTGCTGCCCAAGCTGACTTAGAACTGTGATCCTCAGATCTCAGCCTCCTGCAGAACTAGGATTACAGGCGTAAGCCACCAGCACCCAGCTTAAATCTGATTCTTAAAAGAAAAACGTACTTGTCATTTGTTCATTGAACTTTTTTCCATTTTTATCCAACTTTTTTCAATTTATTTCCAGAGATTAATGTGTCTTACAGGCAATGTTGTGAATGTACATATAGATCCTTTATTGTGTAATTATAATAATACAATCAAATGGATAAGCTACAAAGCTAAAGCCCTGGTAATACACTAAGGGTTCTTTTCAGCACCAGGATCGTGTACCAGATGGAGTAAATATTTTGCAATCAATATTAATAATCACTAAAGGAACAAGAAGCTAGAAGATCATCACTGTAGCCATCAGGCAATCGTGAATAATGTCTGAAATGTTTTACATAAAACTGAAGGCACCTTGTAAGAGCAAGGTGAGTCTGTCCAACATCCGGGGTCTTTCCTGCTTGTCACTCAACACATTCAACACTTGCTTCTACGGAGCAAGGTAACCTTAGGTGACAGCTATCAGGGTTGGGAGTCCATTTATTTATTTACAATAACCAGCTTTCTACTTTCCAGAGAGGGTTGTAGTGCTCCTGATATGCTCAGGTTTGACCTAGAGTTAAGCCTCAGATAATCAGGATCAAGGAGTTCTAGTCTCTTAATAATATCGTCCAGCCCACCTGTTTGTGTGCAGCTACAATTCTTGTAAAACAGTGGCTCCCTGCCTTCTACCTCCACTACAGCTAAAGAAAGGTTTCAGAGTAAAACTCAACTGCTGGGCTCCCCACCTTTTTTCTTGTGAATTGATAGTGGTTAGACTGAAGATGTGAAAATATGCAGAAATATTATGTATTTACATGAGAATAGGCTTGAGTTCTCTAAAAAGAAAAGCTTCCAGAAGCCAGAAGAAGAGAAGAACAAGCCATCCTGAGAATCAGTAATGATAAAGATAAAGCAAAGGGAGCCTGGAGATTCAGAGACTCTGGAAAGAAGTTGGAAGGGCAGGGTGAATATCAAGGAGCTGTAGAATTTCCAGGCTGTTCAATTACATGTTCTGTGATGTACCTCCCCTGCCAGTGATATCACTAAAAGCATTATGTCCAGAGGCTGTGGGATGGATTGGAAGGGAGCCTTTGTCACATGTTTTTGTCTTGGTCTAGATTGTAAAGCAGGATATGATGGCGTTGACATGTGAATGGCATATGTAAAGGTCACATAAAGACGCGATGTGGTTTCAGGATGGAAGGTCACTGGAGTGGCACAAAACCAGGCAAGAGCTTGTCAATCCAGCCTGCCTGCTGGGCTTGTGAGACTGACAGACCTGCCCTTCACCTGCCCTCCACCTTTACCTCCTCCACTCTCCTCAGCTGGATGCCGGACTCCCACCAGCCACCCCTACAGCTCGCAGGGGGTGCTGTCACCTCCGCCATCACCCCCACCGCCTCATGCTGGCGCCACCGTATTGTTTCCAGAAAGAAATGCATCCAAAACCTATAACCATCTCTGACATTGTACATGAGTGGTTTTATTCCTTAGATATTTTTCCCCTATGTTGTCCAAACCAGTTGTGGTGATAAGAAGAAATAGATTTGGTTCTCATAGCCCTTGAACTTTCCTGATGAGTGCCTTTTTTATTCATAATAAGCCCCTCTTCTATGCTAATGAGGTAACTCAGATTACTTAGGTAACCCTTAAATAACTTCCAGATGGGGCCAGTCACCCGAAAGACCAGTGGGGTGTAGAGCAGGGGTTTCCAGCTGTCACAGAGATTCATCTCCGTGAAAACTTGAACAAGATGAGTTTCCACGTTACAGACTAACATGGGGGTGCTTTAAAAATGGCAGAAAGCACGTGGAATCTCCACGTTCTCCAGACTCATTCCTCTTCCTATGCTTCTTTTCCATCTGCTTATCCTTGGGGGGTACTCTTCAGAGAAACCCAGAAGAACCTAAGCAAAGTGCTTCTCTGAGTTCTGCATGTCATTCATTCTAGCAAATTCACAAGGAGGATGTGGGAAGCCCCAATCCCAGGCTGGTCAGGCAGAAGTGGCGGAGGACTGGATCTGTGGTAAACATCTCAGGCGAGGGCAGCCTTGTGGGATTGGGTCCTGAACCTGTGGGATCAGTGCTAACTCCAAGGAGAGTGAGAATTGAATTCAATGTTAGCTAGCGTTTGGAGAATTCAGAGAACTGCATCGTGTGGAAACCTCTCTACATTGGTGTCAGCAGTGTCGTGCTAGTGCAGAGAATCTGTTTTCCCAGTGGTTATGGTCCCTTGACACACACATGTGTTATTTCAAAACAAAGCCAGCAAATCATCTTGGTAATTATAACAGTGGTTAAAACGTCTGACACATCCCTTACAGCTGCTCACAAACTATCTCTGGATATTTCTGAAACAATCAACTCAACGGCTTTGGTAACTTGGTAGTCAGTCTTCTCCAAATCATGGAACTATGGAGTGAGCAGTGTATCACAGACTCTTCCTGTTCTATGATAAGGAAAGTTGCTCCCACACTTCCCCATCACTGCGTCTACTTGCCTACCAGATCGGCGATAAACGACTCACTCTCTGATCATGTTCAGCACCCACAATGGTTCTTATCAGCTGAATTGAAGCCACATTCCTCCACCATAGTAGACATCACCAGCTACAGCTGATAACCCCTGTCCAGTCCAGGCCCAGCAGCACCCCTGCCTGGACAGATTGTATCTCTGCTCTGCACATTGCAGCCACCTCTGCCTCTGCTGATCCAAAATTCTCACAGCCCCTCCCCACCCACCCACACTTTCCCTCACTTACAAGGCCCTAAAGGTGTAGCTCAGCTGTTCCTCTTCTGGAACAGGCCCAGTTACCCACAACTTCCCTCTTCAGACTCCTTCAAAAATGTATCCTTACTCTCTGTATGTCTGTTCTCTGAGTTCAACTCTCCATCTTCTTTGCCATACACAATTTAGCCAGATAGTATATCAGTGTATTATAATAAATAGGCTAAGCATCCTTCTCCCCAAACTCTTAAGACCAGAAGTGCTACCAGTTTTTTTCAGATGTTGGAATATTTGCAGATACATAATGAGATACGTCAAGGAGGAGACCCATGTCTAACCACAAATTTCATCTGTTTTATGTATACCTCTCACACATCATCTGGGGCAAGATTTTAAGTTTAGGATTTGGGGCGCTTCAGATCTGGCATATTCTGATTGGGTGTACTCGTCATCTGCTTTTTTTTATCTTGACAGTGTTGAGTTGCTGCCAGGGCTTCCCTCACATTTGCTCAGCTGGTATTCTACCACTTGAGCCACGCTTCCAGCTCTGCTTTTTGATGGTTATTTTTGGAGATGGAATCCCTTAGACTTTTCTGCCCAAGCTGCCTTCAAACCACAATCCTAACTACTACCCTGAGTAGTTAGGATAACAGATGTGAGTCTGTCACACCCCTAACCCAACTGGTACTATTTTGATGCTATTGTAATGAGCAAGCTAATACTGCAGGCCTCTCTGGGAGTAGACCTCACACCAGGAAGCTTGCTTGGTTCTAATAGTTCTTCTGACCCCCAGATAGACTGTCAAAACTTTGCTGCAGCTTTCTATTTTATCTGCCTTGAAAGCCTTCTCAGTAGGAGTATAAAATGACAGCCTGAAAAGATAATTTAAGCAGCATTGGTTTCACATGCTGAGTTACAAAGTAAATTATCTTGCCAAGCATGTAACTGATGGATTTAAAATATGCAACAAAATACATGGAAAACCTGCTCTGTGGAACATTTACAGACGTCATACATAGCCACAAAAAATGTCCAGTGCTCATATAAATTCAGTAAATGCTGGATTCAACAGATTTCCCTCCTGCAGCGTTGTTGCTCAATGTCTCTAACATTTGCCTTAGAATCCCCAAAGTGGCTGAGGGTTTGTAATATTTTTCCAACTCAGCCGACCACAGGTCATGTGTGTGTGTGTGTGTTTGTGTGTGTGTGTGTGTGTGTGTGTGTGTATGTGTGTGCACGTTCCCATGCGTGTGCGTGCATGCATGCATATGAACATGCTGCTATTGGGGCTTGACCTCAGGGCCTTCTGCTCTTTTTACTCAAGACTGGTGCTCAACCACTGGGTGCTACAGCTCTACTTCAATCAATTTTGCTGGTTAATTAGAGTTATTTCTTCCTAGGCTAGCTTAGAACCTCAATCTTCACATCTCAGCCTCTTGAGTAGCTAGGAGTATAGGCATGAGCTACTGGCACCTCCTGCAGGATTGTTCTTTAGACAGCAATTTCTCTTCCAAGAAACTTTCTGGCCAACACTGGTGTGGTTTGGGTGTAAGCCTTGTTTCAACCACTAGGGGCAATTCCTTAGGGGAAGCTAAAGGAAATTTGGGGGGTTGGATTTTTTTTGGGGGGGGACTGGTTTGTCAGTTGTGGGGCCTGAACTGTGGGCCTAGGCGCTGTCCCTCAGCTCTTCAAATTCAAGGCTAGCACTTTACCACTTGATTCACAGCACCACTCCGGGCTTTTTCTGCTTATGTGGTGCTGAGGAATTGAACCCAGGGCCTCATGCACGCAAGGCAAGCGCTCTACCACTGAGCCACCGTCCCAGCCTCTTTTGGTTGTTTTTGTTTTTTGTTTTCTGGTCCTCACAGCACCTGCATGTTGTTTTCTGGCTAGGTGAAAGTTGTCAGCTCTTTCCTTGAACAGATCGTATTCTTTCGTCTTCAGAATTGAGCCACATCACAAACTGGACAGTTGTTTTCTTTCTGCCTTCTCTCGCCTGGAACTCCAGTCCAGAGCTGTGGCCTCCTGTCCTCATGGGAGCCCAGCTACCCCACTCATCACCTGCAAAAGCTAGGGAACAGCTCTTATGCTCTTTGGGAGCTAACTATAAAGTAGCTACAAGGCTCTGTGAGTTCTGCGTTTCTCTATCTCCTGTTGCTAAGATCCGGGTCAGCTGTGAAGAGCCTGGGTTGGTTTCTGGAAGAACATGGCCCAGGGAACTCAGCTGATGAGCAGCAGCTTGACCACAGGCTCTGGGCAGCCCCAGGGCAGCCCCAGGCAGCACACGGCACGAGACCAGGTGTGGATGTAGGTGTGCTGGTCTGCTCTTCCAGCCCCTTCTTGTAAAGACACCAGGGCTTAAGTTTTGGGGACCCATCCCAAATAAGCACCCAGGTCCCAGTAGTAAGCAATATGCTTAGAGAAAGTATCTGCCCATTGCACAGGTTGGATCTGATTTCAGCACATGGAGCTGTGGGAAGGTGTCAAGTATATCTGAACCATAGCCAGCACTTCTATAGAATCTAGCCTCTAATGTGCATATTTGCATGGATTTTTCAGCCCAGAATCCTTGGGGGGTCTGTGTGTGTGTGTGTGTGTGTGTGTGTGTGTGTGTGTGTGTGTGTGTGTGTGTGTGTGTGTGTGTGTGTCTGAGATAGATATATCTCTATATATATAACTGTAATTATTAGTTATTTTGAATATCCATGGAAATCTGTCATTTTTTTCTTTTTTTTGCTTTGAGTCTCATTAGGTAGTCTAGGCTGACCTACAACTTACAATGTAGCCCATGTTGACCTCAAACTCACAAAATTCCTTCTTAGCACAGGGATTACAGGTGTGTACCATTATGCCCAGCCAAGAAATTTGACTCGACTTTGAAAAACTGCTTGATGTAATTACCTGAAAAAAAACACTTTCTGTGCTTTGTTGGTATAAAAGGGAAGAATAGGCAAATGCTTTTGGTGGGAGCAGAATGGCTTCTAGGCTGAGGACTATCTCAAAGAGCTATTTCCTAATCATTTACTACAGACTGGCAAACTTTCTGTCAAAAGAGCCAAATAATAAATACTTTAGGCTTTGCATGACCTCAAGTTTTGAAAGTAACTACTAAACTCGACTATTGGACTGCAAAAGCAGCCATAAGCAATATGTAAGAAAATGGGCCTGGCGGTGTTCCACTCAAACTTTATTTAAAGAAACAGTAAGTTGGCTGGATTTCCACTGTAGTTCCACTTTGCTAATTTCCCAGGCATGTGATTGTTCCAACATAGCTCTATCAGCTAACCTTGAGGAAGTCCATCCCTTCTGTAGCAAGTAGAATTGGAAGAAGCTAGTCCAAGGGAAAAAATCCCAACAAAGCCTGGAGTTTGCAGTGAGAAAATGTCAGAGAATTGTTATTCTCCGAGACCGTCCTATTCTCATACATAGTCCTGATGTTCTATAAACTGTTCGACCAACTTTGCTGGAACCTGTTCTTCCTCAGCACTTTCCTGCTTATATAAGCCAGTAAATCCCATTATCGGCTAAGTCAGGTTGAGTTGGGTTTTCTTGTCACATGCAAACACAGTCATCTACTGATACAATATGATTATAGCTATATTAAATATATCAATGAACACTTTATGGTGGTTGCTCTTGGAGTTCAATTTGCATTTTATATCTAGTTAAAACTTTTGCTGACTTACTCAGAAAAGGAAATTTAACAACCAAAGTCCATTCCAAAATGAATTCTGAGCCCTTCATCTAAAAATGTCCAGGACACTTTAGATATTTCTAAAGAGCTGGAGGATATTACCTTTTAAGCATCTATTATTCCCATTTTACTTAGAAAGCTCTCTTATATTTTGGTGATATTGCTTCTGGCTCTTCTGTTGTTTTACCTACTAAAAACAAGCGAATTCAACCATCTATAACCCCGCCAAGGGCTGACTTGAGCTGAGCAAGACTCTATGTAAAAACAACAGGCACTTCCTCTGTCTTCATAAATCATTTTCTGGTGAGATTTCTTTACTGCGTCGAAGTTGGTCCTACACATAAAACTCGAAGATGCTGTACCACCCTTTTTATCACCTGTCTAGAACAAATAGGCTGACGCTTAGGCAAAGCGTTGACAAATGTCTTTCAAGTCTACCTATAGATTCAAATCTAAAACCCAAGAAATGATAGGGGCCTTGTTCACAGCATGTAAGACAAGGATGCAAAGTCTCCAAGGTCTCTGAGTGTGTGACAGGAGAACACATGGTAAGCACAGTCCCTTGCTCATACAAAGGACACGTTTGTTCACAGCATTGTCCCTGGAGACACTTGGGCTAGAACAGTCCCATCTTGCATATGTAATCCCAATCTGAAGTCAGAGACATGAGCGGTTCTCTACTACTGCAATACCCACTAGCACAGACTAAGGGGCCTAAAACAATATGACTTTATTGCTTTTTAATTAGCAAGAAGTTTGACACAGGTGCCAGTGAGCTCAACTCACAATGTCAGCTGGGCTGCCTTTTTTTTGGAAGCTCTTTCTTTCTTTCTGCTTCCAGAAACTGGCCTAGGTCTTTGGTCCCAGGTCCCTTTTATCACCAAAGCCAGCAATAAGGGTGGAGTCATTTTAAACTGGAGCCATACTAACTGAATTCCTGCTCTCTTCCCTACTTTGCAGGTTCCTTATACTGTCCTGAGCCTACTTACATATCCCAGGATAATCTCCTCCTCTCAAGGTCAGCTAATTAGCAACTGTAATTACATCTTAATCATCTTCTGCCTTGTGTATTCGCAAATACCAGGGAATAGGCCATGAACATCTTTGTTGGTTATTATTCTGCATTCTGCTGTGTACGAGGTAGAAAAACTACATGTGTATATATGTCCATATACAATATAGATACATACGCAAATATACATAGAGAAAGAATGAAAGATGGTGATGAGAGCAATGGAGAAGTAAAACAGGCCGGGGAGTAGGGAAGACCAGTCATATGTGCGTTCATATGCATAGATCAGGCTGAAGGCCATCTGCCATAAGAGTTCTAAGAAGTAAAAAAACTGGGTATCGGCAGACAGGAGAAGCATGTCTATCAACGGCCCAGGATAATGACAGTGATGGTGTCCACTTCCATCACTCCTCCTAGTATCATGCTAGGAATGTTCTGCAAGAAAGATTCACCCCTTTGTCATTCTCAAAGAGCCACAGGTGTTCCGTTTAAGTCTTTAAACCATTTTGAGTTGGTTTCTGTGTATGCTGTAGCAATGTTCAAATTCAGCATTTGGTTTGTTTTGGTTTGGTTTGATTTTTGGCATGTGAAGATCCAGGTTTCCTGTCCCTGTTGATTGAAGAGACCATGTGAGTTCCTGGTGTCCTCGCTGAATGAGCAGTTGGCTGCATGTGAATGGATTTTTCTTGACTATTTATTCTCTTCCATTGGTTTCTAGTTCTACCTTTATGCCAATGTTTGATTACTATAGGTTTTTAAAATTATGCTTTGAAATGAAAAAAATAATACACCTCCAGCTTTGTTTCTGTTTCTTATGATTAGTTTGCTAGTCATATCACTGTATGATCAGCCTCTTGTCTTATATGAATTATAGGATTTTTTTCAATTTCTATGCAAAATGCCATTTGATTCTGATAAAGACCAAATTATCTGTTGGTAGAAATACTTAGATAATTAATTACTGATAGTTCATAAGTTGCCCTCATTTTACTTTTATTTCTTGTTTTTTTCCAATTTTATTTTTTTCTAACCTTCTTTAGGTTTCTTGGGCATTTTAAAGGGTTCCATTGTGACTTATTTATAGTGTCTTTGGTGAATCACTGGAAATTTTCTTAATAGTTTCCTGGGCATAGCAATGTATATGTGTGATTTATAGCAGCCTACTTTTCAAAGTTCTCATCCTCACGAACCATTCAATGTTCATGGGGAAAATATCTTCAGGATATCTGTGTATGTGGGGACCACATACTTCATTTAGTTAGCTGCTAACTAAATACAGCAACCACCAGCCAGAGCAAGACCAGCAAGGGCTGTTGACCCAAGACCGGCAGAGGAAGCAGCAGGTGTTTTCCTTAATGTGTTTTCCAGTGGCTTCTGAGAAGTGAGCTTTCAATTATATTTATAGGTAAAATTGATTTTTAAAAATACATAATCAAGGGGCTGGCAAGTTGGCTCAGTGGTAGAGCACTTGCCTTGCATGCCTGAGGCCCTTGGTTCGATTGCTCAGCACCACATAAACAAAAAGAAAAAATTCGGAAGTGGCACTGTGGCTCAAGTGGTAGAGTGCTAGCCTTAGCTGAAGAGCTGAGGGACAGCGCCCAGGCCCAGAGTTCAGGCCCCACAACCAGACCCCCCCAAAAAAATACATAATCAATAAAAACAACTTATTAGATAAGGAAATCAATTAACATCCTTAACAATATTCTGTTAAAATACAATGTAATAAGACAGGCACTGATGCTTCACACCTGTAATCCCAGCTATTTAGGAAGCTGAGATCTGAGGATAGAAGTTCAAAGCCAGCCCAGGCAGGAAAGTCCATAAGACTCTTATCTCCAATTAACCACAAAACAAAACAAAAAAAAAACTAAGCAAAACTGTGACTCAAGTGGTAGAGTGCCAGCCTTGAGCAAAAAGGCTCAGGGAACAGGGCCCAGGCTCTGAATTCAATCTCAGGATGGCACTTAAATAATAAGTAAATAAAAATAAAAATATAATGCAATAATTAATAAAAATAAAGAGGACCAAGTATGTGTTGTAGAAAAAAGAATACATTAAATCTATATGTACCTGTTGGTAGAATGGACCTTTTAATAATATTATGTCTCATAAACAATGAATATAAAATGTATTTGCATTTGTTCATATCTTCTTTAATTTAGGGGGGAAATGCTGACAACTATACCTAGAACTTGTGCATACTAAGTGTTCTACCAATAAGCTATATGCTTAGCCCTTAATTTCTTTAGCAGTGTTTTTCTGTATATAATTCTTTCACAGTCACAATTTATTCCTGAGTATTTTGTGTGTGTGTACAAGATAAATATTATACATATACAAATGTTTTCCTAATTCCCTTTTTGGATAGTTTATTGTTAAAATATAGAAATACAACTTAATTTTGTTGCTTTTGTATCCAGCAACTTTACTGAATTAGTTTCAGCAATTTTTAATGGCGTCTCTAGGATTGATCTTGCGACTGGCAAACACAAACAAATGTATCTTTCCCCTAAAATGCTTGATAAGAAATGTACTCATTATCTTGCCCATGTAATTGTAACCCCTCTGTACAGTATTTTCACAATAAAAAAAAATGTATCCTTCCCAACTTAGGTGCTATTTCTTTCTCCTTCTTGATTAATTGCTCCTGACAGGCTCTTGGTAATGGGCAATCTTGCCTTGTTTTGGACTCAAAGGAACAGTTTTCATTTTATATCGCTATATGACCAGTTAGCCATGGGCTTTTTATACACGGTCTTTATTAAATTGAGAAAATTTCTACTCTTGGTTTGCAGAGAGTTTTTTTAATCATAAAAGATTATTGATTTTTATTAAATGTCTCTTTTGTGTCTATGAGAGGCTCGTGTGTTTTTACCCTTTATTCGGTTTACGTGGTAGTCACAATATTTGATTTTCTTCTGTTAAATGATTTTCTTATCCCAAGGACAAATTCTACTTTGTTGTGCTATATTGTATTCTTATTTGCTGTGTGAGTGGATAAGCCAATATTTTGTTAAAGGTCTTGTTAATCTACATTTTTTTCAGAAATATTGGCCTATAGTTTTCTCTTTATATAATATCTTTGTCTGGCTCTGATATCAGACATCATAAAATGAGTTTGGAAATGTTCCTTCCCATTCAACTTTTTGTAAGTGGTTGAGAGAGATTGATATTAATTAATTCTTCATTAAATGTTCGGCAGAACTCACCACCAAAATTATCAAGCCCTAGGATTATCTTCAATATAAGATTTTTGATTGCTGTAGTGTTTTTGATATGTTCAGAATATTCTACTTTATTACAGTTCAGTCAGAGTATCTTGTATGTTTCTATAAATGTATCCGTTTCTCTAGATTACCCTATCTGCCAGCATGTAATTGTTCACTGGTAGTCTCCTGTGGTCTACCATAGTTCTTCAGTAGGATTTCAACAAGGAGACAGTTGTAATACCCTCTTTTATTTCTGATTTTACTCAGTCTAATCTCTTTTTTCCTTAGTCTAGCAAAGGTGAGTCCATTTGTTTATCTTTTTAAAACTACAAGTCTTAATTTGCATTGATGTATCCTATTGTTTTTCTAGTCTCTCTTTCATCTTCCCCTTGTGTTTCTTAACTACTTCTTTAACTTTGGGCTCAGATTTTTTTTTTCTTTGCTGGTTCCTTGTGTATCAGCAGCCTATTTGAAACTTTTTTTTTTTTCATTTAGCACTATAAGCTTCCTTCTTTGCATTACTCTCGCTGAATTCCATAGTTCTTGATGCTATGTTGCCATATCATTTATCTTTGTAATTTTCTTTCTTATTACTTCCTTGCCCTGTTGGGCAAGCCATTAGCTGACTTATGAAATTATGAGCCTTCTGTGGACCTTAATATTAACCATAAAATCGTATTTTAAATAAAAAGGAAAGCTCAGTTTTGTTGCTTGGTGGAAAATGGCTATTTGGAGGTGACTACTGTAATAATCCATAGCGTAACCTTGATGGGCACCTCGGGGTGGCTTCTGGTAAATCTCCACCCAGATCACAATTAACCATGATGCAGCAGATTTCCTAAGCCCAGCTGTGCCAGTCCTGTGCTAACTCTTACTGCTGCTGCTGCTGATTTGGAAAAGGTAAAGCATTAACAAGAGAGAATTGCTGTTTACCTGAGAAGAACACCAAGTTCTAAGTATAGGTCTAAGGTCATTTATTGGGTTGGAAAAGTAGCGGCACCAGGTATTATCAGAATCTTGCGCCTCTGGTCCCTCTCCTGGACAGGATGAGAAGTAAAGACCATGCGGAATGCCCCACCACTGCATTTTCCTCCTGAGCACAGGGGAAACCGTGTGTCCTGGTTGTCCTCTATCTATGAGAGACCTAAGTTAGACAATAGGAAGCAGACAGTAGGTGAAGTGGTGAGATGCCAGACAGAGGCCTGGCTTCTAGAACTCCCGCTTGGTCTGTCCCCTCAAAGCACAAGTCTTTGCAGTGGTGGAGCCATGTGGTGAAAGAACCTTAGCTCCCAGCTCTTACCTACCATGAGGCAAGCTGCCCAAGGGCACACGCTAGCCGGGCAACGCCATCAGACTGCGTGAGGGCTCGCCATGGGAATCCCACGGCATTCTTGGAGTTAGGATTGTAACACTAGCCTGTCTGGGTTAATAACATACCTCCCCGCCAAAGGCTGCTGGAAGTCTTCAAGAGATAAAACGCTCTCCATAGCTAACAGTCATTCTTACCATCATCATGGCCATGAGATGTACAGAGGACCCCACTAAAGAGCTAGGGCTGAGCCGGGTGCCAGTAGTGCACGCCTGTAATCCTAGCTCTTCAGGAGACTGACATCTGAGGATACGGTTTGAAGCCAACTCTGGCAGAAAAGTCTACATGAGGCTCTTATCTCCAATTAACCACTCAAAAAAGTGGCACTGTGGCTCAAAGTGGTAGAGCACTAGCCTTGAGCAAAAGAGCTCACAGACAGAACCCAGGCCCTGAGCTCAAATCCCACCATGGACAAAAATATAATGCTAGGGCTGGAGGGAATTTTCTGCATGGCAGAAAGTGGTGGGAGTGACAGGAAAGTCAGGAGTGTTGAGAAAGAGAAAGGAAGGAAGGAAGCTAGGCATCTAGATGTGGCGATGCACCATGTTATCTCAGAAGCCTGAAGGCTGATGCAGGTGGATTCTGAGTTCAACGGCAGCCTGGCTACACAGGGCAAGTTGATCGAAAGAGAGAGAAAGGGAGAGAGAGAAGAGAAAGTAACAATAAAAGACAAAAATCTTGGTAGCACAAAGGAGAGCAAGAACCGTGCCAGGGTGCACTGAGCGTCTGTGCTGGTGGATGGAGTGTCTGCTGTCACCTGTGTCCTTGGCTAGCCAGATGCCCAGCTGGTGCTGCCCGGCAGCGTGGCCCGGCAGCGTGGCCCGGCAGCGTGGCCCAGCTCACGGCTGCCCACAGCTGCTCACAGCTGCACACAGTTCTCCCATGCTTCTCCCGCCTGCCGGCTTCCAGATCCAGGTGGAGAAACAAAAGAGCCCTGGCCTCGTCATTTGTTATCATCGGATAGAAAGCGCCTCTCTGGACATTTGTCTTTTTACTATTTGAAATGTGTTTCTTTTGAGGCCTTCCCGTCGCAGGAGCAGTGTGAAGAAAGGAAGGCAGCCGAAGGCCGGGCCAGGCTCGGAGGACAGAGCGGTCTTTGTCTCTGGGCTCTGAGGAAACAAAGGATAAATGTGCAGAACAGAGCTGGAGAAGTTGCAAAGGCTTTTCCTTGAATGCTTGCTCTGAGCAACACACACACACTCCCTGAGCCCCAGGCCACAGGAGGATTTTCCAGGTGCCCAGCCTGCCGAGAGGCCCTGACCTCCACCAGCACCAGGCAGCACAAGGCCTCCCAGTGGGGAAGGGTGTGCGGATTAAGAGGGTGCCCTGGATTGCTGTTAGGCTCACCATGCTTGCTTAGCCAGAAAGAAAGGGCCCCATCAGCATTACTGAGATTGGAGGGTGATTCATTATAGCTCTTGCTGGGAAACTGACCCCCAAACAGGCCAGGATGAACCTCATTTGTGCTGCAAATCTTGTGCATTAAAAATAAATAAATAAAAAGCCCTCCCAGGCCTGAAACACAGGAAAGAACGAACCTAAGGAAAATCAGATCCACAAAAACCAAATTTGAACGGGTGTGAAATTCATGAAACCTTCATTGCAGCATTGTTCCAGAACCTTCTTCTGCTCAGGTGTTCCCTGTCCATCTCCTGGCCCTGATGTTTTCCCAGATGTACTTTACCACTACCTCCCCTCCCACCCCGGCCCCCCTCCATGGGAGTTTAGGAGCCATGTTTCCCCTGGCTCTCTCTGCCATGCTAACCAAATCCCAACACACACAAGCACACAGGAAAGCTCATTACCAAACTTTCCCTCCCCCCTACTCCGTGCCTTCTTCCTGGAAGGGAAATCTCATCCGCTCACATGCATCTGTACATCAAAACTTCCTTGGCTATGACATTCCTGCAGTCAAGGCAAAATGAACTCCAGCTTGCCTAGGACCAGATGAGGGCTGAAGGCCCCCACGAGATCCATTCATACCTTTGGGTCTCCAGAGAATTGCCAGGTCCAAGCGAAGTCACTGATACCACCTCCTGATTTCCGAAGTGCATTCTCAATGATCCTTTGCCCACCTGCTGCTAAAAATATTTCTTTTTCCTTTTGGAAACAAACACTGACAGATAAGATACCAGCATACGAGAGGAAATGTCAAATCTGATTGAAAGCTGGCTCTGTCTGTGTTATCTAATGAACTGGCAGTGAAGTATAGTCAAAATCACACCCCACCCCCAGCTGAAGGATTTGACTCCCTTACAAGATGTGCTGTGAAGGTGTACCCCCAAAATGTCTACAAATATTACCCAATGTACATGTACTTCTTTTCTTTTGATTCCTTCCTTCCTACTTTCTGGTCTCTCTTCCCTTATTTCCTTCTGCCTCTTGCTTGACTTTGCGGTGTTTTTCTTTTGATTTTAATGACAGAAAAAAAATATTTATTGGGAACCTATTCTGGTGATCCATGCTTTGCACATAGGATATTTTTCATCCTAACAGTGACTACAGGACTCCTTCTAATGATTTATTCTGAAAAAAAAAAAAAAAGGTCAGGCTTCCAATAATGACTTTTTAATAGATTCTCACTAAATAGCAAAGGCAATTTATTCAATGAAATGTTTTCAGATGTCTAAGAGCTTAATGAGCAGGGCAGATAGATGAGAGACAGGAAAATTACATTATTTTCAACAAATACCAAAACCCAGTAAGTAAACTGAAAAAGATCAGCCCTCCTATACTCTACTACTTTTTTAACGTTATTACAAAATTAGAAGATATGGAAGGAGCTATGTAACCCTGCCTTGTCCTTTATTTAATTATTTGGGGGATGGAGGGGGTTGTTGTTGCTTGGAGATAAGAGTCACAGGACTTTCTTGCCCAGGCTGGCTTCAAATGGAGATCCTTAGATCTCAGCCTCCTGAATCATTTCCTTCTCCTTTGAAGTGATAGAAATCCAGAAACCCTTCATAGATGGGTATACAAAACAAAAACAACCAGTCAAAAGAAGTCCTGAAAGTTACCTGTGTCTTGAGTTGGCCTTTCCCATGTTATCCAGCTAGAACCATTGTCTAATGGCTGGGAGTTGCTAGACTTGCATGACCATATGTGTTTCCCCTTCCCAGCCAGCAGGGAACGGCTGCCATTTTGAATATCTAACATACCGATTCTTGCATGGACAGGAGAAAATGTTTCTGCCTCCTTTTCAATTTCTTCCTATGTTAACCCTGTTATCCTTGCTAAATACTTGTATCTTGCAAGAGTCTCCTTTCTGTGAAACACACTGGAATGATTTTCATGATTGAATCTCAAAGACCTGAGATATCGAATGGAAATTGTTATTTGTCAGTGACAATCCGTCCAATATCTAAAAGCCTGATCTCCTTTCTATCCTTAACACTCCAAAACGTGTTTTAATTAGGAATGTATGGAGTAGGTTTCGGGGT
Source organism: Dipodomys spectabilis (assembly GCF_019054845.1). NCBI lineage: Eukaryota > Metazoa > Chordata > Mammalia > Rodentia > Heteromyidae > Dipodomys > Dipodomys spectabilis. The sequence continues at coordinate 20,493,571 of NW_024870696.1, forward strand.
GGTCTGTGGAGAGCCTCTTCCTCCCTCCTCCCCCGCTTCACCCCCTAAGGGCCTCTGTCCACTGCTGACCCTCCTGACCTTGCCTGCCTCATCTTCCCTCCGCCCAGTCCTGTCCTCTGGCTCCTCCAGGCTCCCAGGCAGGATGGAGGTGTAGGAAGAGAAGCTTGTCCAGAAAAGAAGAGACGTGTCATTGCTCCATACATCTCTGGAGGAATGCTGAGTTCCTTCAGGCTAACGATCTATGGAAGGAGACAATCACGCCAATGGAAACCAGCTGGCTTTGTTGATGGGCTTCTGTGGAACCTTGAGGAATTAATCATCTATGTCCCTATCGGGCCCATTTCTGTCTTGACAGCCCCTGTTCTCACCTGCCCCGTGCCATGGGGGTGGCCTGAGCTGCTTGCTCGGGAACCCATGCTCCCCACAGCTTGGGGCTGCACAGGGCAGGAGCAGGCTGTGTTCTCCAGAAATTGTGTAGCCTCTTCTCGCCATATTTCCCTGCCTGACAGTCCCTTCCTTTGTCACTTCTTCATATCTTCTTTCACAAAAGACTATGAAAATTAACCTTCAAATATACTGTCAGCCAAATAAACTTTTAAATGAAGCAAGTTAGGCTTTTTACTAAAATTTTAAAAATCCAGCTCCTAAGCCGCGTGTGCGGGGGGGGGGGGGGGGGGGGGGGGGGGGGGAAGCAGGCTCTGCGGGGTGGGCATGCGCCCTGCTGTTCTCCAGGACGCTTCCCTCTGCCTGCCTGTCAGCTGCGGGCTGCTGAGCTCTTGCTCCATAGAAGAGGAACTGAACTGGTGGTGGCGCACTCCTGTAATCCTAGCGAGTTGAAAGGCTGAGATCTGAGGATTCTGGTTCCACACCAGCCTGGGCAGAAAAGTCCCTGTGTCTCTTATCTCCAATTAAGCAGCAAAAAGCCACCAGTGGATCTGTGGCTCAAGTGGTAGAGTACCAGCCTTGAGCACAAAGAATAAAGGACAGTACCCAAACTTAAAAACCCAGTACTTCCACCACACACAACCATTAAAACAACAGCAACATCAACAAATAGGAGAAGGGAGTTATTATATTCTCCACTTATGACATGGCAGCTAAGATACAACAAGTCTATATGATCTCTCCAAGTCACAAGTAGTGGAGTTGGAGTGTGGCCACCTGATTGGAAATCTGTATCTTTGCTGGGCTGTTCAGTTTGCACTGGGCTTTGGGGTCATCTGGGTTGGTGCAAGGCTGCTCTGTGGGTCAACAAATGGACCGCGGGACCCCACTACCCTGCTTGTAAGCAGTGAGGAGAGTCACGTGAACTGTAGTGGTGTGCACAGAACCTGCTAACTCTCATCCATTATCTGCGCTTACATGTTCACTCATTTCATGCATGAAACAGGCACTGAGTCACAAAGCTAGAAACTACTTGCATTTGTGAAGGGTTATTCTCATCCAAAAGTTTCCTCCAAGAGCCAGTATTTCTGCGGAGCCTTGTGATACAGTAGCATCTGTTAAGAATCTCAGAGGACAGTGGTGTGTTTTACCTTTCTTAAACGGGTGGCTAAACGTGTAGGAAGCGGCAGAGGGTAGCATTTTTGCAGACATCCGCTGGGATGACTCGGGCTGGTGGTCTGATTTTTAATACAGTGTTCCAGGGTATACAAGTAAATTGGTTTACTAGGATTTTTTATTCTTCTGTATTCTAGAAGGAAAAGAGAATCTGGAAACGAGGTGTTGCAGGGCTGAGAAGGAAGGAAGAGAAGGTACAACCAAGAGAGAGATTGAACTGCTCCCAACCTCGGGTTTCTAATCTCCAGAAGTCTCTAGAACATTGTAGGAAGTACCGCATTGCGGGGACGCGTGTTGGCATTGGTGATGTGTACAGGGTACCTGTGGTCATGTGGTGGTAGTGGCTGTAATTTCCTATCCCACTTAGAATCACATCTTGACTAGAGGTAACTCTTGAAGTCTAGTATGGCCCCAATTTTCTTCCTTAAAATATGAATGCGAGGCACAGTGTAGGTGGCTTACCCTCTGAATTCAAGGCTGAGTGTCAGCACAAAATAAAATAAATGAGAGGCACAAATAAGAGAATGGGAGACACAAAGCAGTAAGTTAAATAGCAATGAGAGTTACTTCACCGACTGCGGGCGGAAAGCCTCATCGCTGTGCTGCACCACGTAGCAGCTTACGGCACCACCCACCCTCGACTGCACTCAGCCCTGACTCACACAGGTGTTCCACCCCTCAACCCCGGGCCCTGCCCCACCAGGACAGAGGAACACACATAGATTCTAAAGATTCTTCCTGTGGCAGTCTCACTCTGTAGAACAGATTGGCCTTCTATTCAACGTCCTACCGTAGGCCTCAGCTTCCCGAGTTCTGGGATTATAGGCATGTACAACTAAGCCTAGATGGAATTCATGCTTTCCGTCTTAGGCAGTAACACTTCTAGGTCTTTCTTTTGCCTTCTATTTGAGCTAATTTTGTTCTCTAGGAACCATGATGCTTACCCATCGAAACCCATACAGGCTGTCAAGGAGGCCAGAGGCTGAATTTCACCTTTCTGCTACACAGCAAAGCACAGGACAGCGAAAGATCTTGTCCCACAGCACCTGGAAATGCTGCTGCCTAGCACGGATCACATTTGTCTGCACAGCAGCCATTCTGTGACCCCCTCATCAGGCGCCAATTACATCTGACTTGATATTGGGTGTGACTGGTTAGGCACTTAAATGATCTGTGGGGAACAGCCTCCTCCTTTTCTTTCGCCAAAGAAGAACTGTGAATTGGAGAAGACATGACAACTCGCTGTCTGTGTGCAAACTCACCTCAGGGGTGACAGAGGGGTCTGTTTTCTGAGCAAAGCTGGGGGGCTGGGGCCACTGACAGCTTCCTCCTGATGCTGTGCTTCTCTTTCTGTGCATTCCCAAGTGGCAGCACACAAGCTAGATGTCTGAGAAGCTTTCTTTTCTACAATTCAACAGAATTTCATGTGCAGGTTTTCTAGGCAGGCCTATTTAGTAGTACAGTTTATAGTTTTGCCAGGTAGGGGAGATGTCTATTCATATCAACCATTCGCATTTGTGGCTGTGTCCTCAGTAAAACCATATGAAAATTTCATAACCTATTTACATATCAACAGCACATGCAGAGAGCCAGACAAATGGTAGCAAAGTGAATGCATACTCTTGTAGCCTTGTGAAGAATAGTGGATCTTTAAGTCTCCAACTTACTAGCCTTCTGAAGGAAAGGAATTCGGAAAGTATTGCAAGGTCACCTTTGGCACCCTTGTCTCTCTCCATCCCAGAAATGGAGCTCATAAAGGTCGGACTAGGGAGAGTCCCCATTTCCATTGGATGTTCTGCAGTACTTGAAGAAAGTTGCAGATATTTTACGAGCCTCTGGCGCCCTCTAGTGACAGGGTGGACAATCTCCAGCTTCAGGAGCTTTCCTCCTAACTTCCTTCTCAGAGGCTAAGTACTTCCTTTGTAATTCAGAACACAAAAGTCAGCAGCAGGCAGCTTGGGGGTTACAAGATAGCATTCTTAAAAAGCACCCTTGTCTAAAGACTTAAAGAGAAACTTCTCTGAAGAGGAAAAAGGATGGCCAATAAACACATAAAGAAATGCTCAACCTCCCTAGTCATAAAAGAAATGCAAATCAAAACAACATTGAGATTCCACCTCACCCCAGTTAGAATGGCTATAATGAACAACTCTAATAACAACAGATGCTGGAGGGGATGTGGACAGAAGGGAACCTTACTGCATTGTTGGTGGGAGTGTAAACTTGTTCAACGGCTTTAGAAAGCAGTGTGGAGGTTCCTCAAAAGACTCTACATAGAGCTCCCCTATAACCCAGCAATCCCACTTTTGGGCATTTACCCAAATGTTCACAAACAAGACCACACTAAAGCTACCAGCATGACTATGTTTATTGCAGCATTACTTACCTTAGCTAAGATATGGAACCAACCCAGATACCCCTCAGTAGATGAATGGATCAAGAAAATGTGATATATATACACAATGGAATTCTATGCCTCCATCAGAAAGAATGACATTGCCCCATTTGTTAGGAAATGGAAAGGCTTGGAAAAAATTATATTAAGTGAAGTAAGCCAGGCCCAAAGAAACATAGGTCTCATGGTTTCCCTTATTTGCAATAACTAGTATATGTCTGAGTCAAGCAGAAAAGGCCAGATAAGTCTATGTTAGGGAAATGAACCCCAAGATAAGTATTCAAATGTTTTTTCTTTCATGTGATTATTTCTAACATTTATAAGATGATTTCTTTGTTGCTTTGTATGTCCCTCCCCCATGGCATAACCCCTGCTTTCATTGTATTTGATGTTGGTATAATTTGTGGAGGGGAAGGGAAAAGACAAATCATTTAAATAGGGATACAGGTGGACCCATTGCAACAATGAGATGTACAAGTCATGTCATGTCGAAAAACAAACTTTACAACTTTGGTTGGGGCGGGGGAGGATCAGATGGGGGGGGGAGGAATAAGGGATGGGAAGGGGAAACAAAGGAGGAGGCAACAATGCTTGATAAGAAATGTACTCATTATCTTGCATTTCCTCTTAACTCAGGAACGAGACAAGGACGTCCACTCTCTCCACTGCTCTTCAATCTAGTATTAGAATGCCTAGCTACAGCAATAAGACAAGATGCAAACATAAAGGGGATCCAAATAGGGAAAGAAGTAAAACTCTCCCTCTTTCCACTCCCAAATTACTCAAGCTGATTCAAAACTTTGGCAAAAGTAGCAGGGTATAAAATTAACCCTCAAAATCAATGGCTTTTCTGTTGCCAACAATGAGAAAAGCATGGCTGAAATTAGGAAAGCAACTCCATTTGTAATAGCCCCACAAAAAATAAAATACCTAGGAATTAACCTAACCAAAGGAGTTAAGGACCTCTATGATGAAAACTTTAAAAACCTGAAAAAGGAAATCAAAACAGAACTTAGAAAGTGGCAAAAACTCCCATGCTCCTGGATTGGAAAGTTCAACATCATGAAAATGGCAATACTTCCCAGAGCTATCTACAAATTCAGTGTGATACCTATCAATATTCCAACCTCATTCTTCAAGGAAATAGAAGAGGCAATCCAAAAATTCATATGGAACAATAAAAGACCCCGAATAGCAAAAATGATCCTTAATAGAAAGAACAGTGCTGGAGGAATATCAATACCAAATTTCAAACTCTACTACCAAGCCGTAGTAATCAAAACAGCTTGGTACTGGAACAAGAACAGACCTCAGGACCAATGGAATAGAATTGAAAACCCAGAAATGAACCCACAGACCTATAGCCATCTAATCTTCGATAAGGGAGCTAAAAAAAATAGAATGGAAGAAAGACAGCCTCTTCAGTGAATGGTGCTCGCAAAATTGGTTAACTACTTGTAGAAAACTAAAGCTAGATCCTTATATATCACCCTGCACCAGAATCAACTCCAAATGGATCAAAGACCTTGGAGTCAAAGCAAACACTCTGTAAACACTACAGGATGGAGTAGGAGAAACCCTAGGTCTCCTTGGCACAGACCCAAATTTTCTTAATAGAGATCCAGAAACACAATAAATTAAAGAAAGGATGGACAAATGGGATTACATGAAGTTGCAGAGCTTCTGCATGGCAAAGGACATAGCTAGCAAGATCAATAGAAAGCCCACGGATTGGGAGAAGATCTTCAGTAGCCATACAACGAACAAGGGTCTCATATCTAAAATATACCTGGAACTCAAAAAATTAAATCCCCCAACAACAAATCTTCAAAGAAACAACTGCCCAATAAATAAGTGGGCTAAAGACTTAAAGAGAAACTTCTCACTTTTCTTTACGAGAAAAAGGTGTCATCTAACTTTCCCAGTGTCCATGCTAAGTTTTCCAAAGGTGTCAGTGTCTGGCAGATAACACAGCTCAAACCATAGCATCTAGAAGAAGGTGAGGTACAGTTCGAGGCCTTCATGTCCGCACAGGTGACTCAGGCCTGTAATCCTAGCTGCTCGGAAGCCTGCGCTCTAAGGGTCCTAGTTAGAAGCCAGCACAGGCAGCAAAGTCTGTGAGACTCTCATCTCCAATTCACCACCCAACACCGGAAATGGAGCTGTGGCTCTACTGACAGAGTGCCTACCCTTGAGCAAAAACAGCTCGGGGACTGTGCCCAGGCCCTGAGCTCAAGCCCCAGAACCAGTGTGCTGTCCCACGTGCACACACGCGTGCGCATACACACACACACACACACACACACACACACACACACACACACACAGTAGCGGTTCTCAAATTATTCCACTACCTGCACCCAGGACAGCATGTGTCCCCTCTAGTCTTGGCCAACCCCTTCCTGACCCTGAAAAGGATCCTCAGTACTCAGTGCCCTCTGTGTTGACCAGCACACTTAGTCCTAAGCCACACTCACGTCTTTCCTGACTCCTCCTCTAAGAGCCAACATTATTGCTAAGCCGCAAGCCTTCCATTCTGGACATCTCCCCTGAATCCTCATCTTAACTAACCTTTGGGGAGTCTCCCGATCGTCTCTCCCCCACTCAATCCTGCTATTTGTCCTCTACACTGCTACTTATTCTTCTAGAAAAACATACTTTCTCATCCAGATATCTTCATTGAAAATGACCCCGTCCTTTTCTTGGATCTCTCTTCTCCTTTCTTTAGACACGATACACATGGAACGAGCCCTGCGCTCCCTCCTCCCTCCCTCCCAGCTGTGGGGAGGCCCCGGCTACCCTCCAGGAAGCAGTCCATAAACTCTGGTGGCCACACAACATAATGATCTTCAGTGAAGCTTCCAGTAGAAAGGAAAAAATGCGAACCGCCATCCAACAGGTGCTAAGTAAGGTCAGTCTCCTGAAAACTCAACTCATCCAAGACGTCAATGCTGACCCATGAGCTGACCGGTCCTGCTCCCTGGGCTTGATTCCCTTGGATTCAAGAGTAACTGGATGGGGGTGTGGGGGGGGGAGCTTTCCTTACAACAGCCTGCTCAGGAAGCAGCCTGACCAGTCACCTCCAGTCTAGCTCAAGCAGATGTCCCCATAAAGGCTGTGTCCACTCTTTAGGTCTGTATACTTCTTATAGTGCCGGAACCCAAGAACCCAGAGCTTGAGTTCAGTTGTGCAAACCCATCCCCAAAAGGTGTACCACAACCACCCGAAAACTCATGGTAATGCTCTGGCAAGTTAGCATGGAGATCTATCCAGATGGTCTTGTGTAGAAGACTGTTCATATAGTCTTAGGGAATCTCTTCAGTCTTACCTATTCTTATGCTAATAACTTGTTGCAACGGGAGGCTCAACATCCTTATCAAAATTTTTCAATAGGGTTTTAAGAGTTGGGAAATGTCTTCACAAAATCTAGTTATCTTGGTTCTTTTAGGGGAAAATCAGCTGCTGTGGCTCACAGCTGACCCGGGAAGGCCCATGACACTGGACTTGCTGCCCATTTCACTGTGTTCTTGGTGACTTAGCTGAAGCCTGTGCTTTGCTCTGGAAGGAATTCTTGTCTTAGAGCCCCAATCCTTCTGTTTTGTCTTTTCTCTGCACTCCACATATTCGGAGGTTTACTACTTACTGCCCTCTTTTCTCATTAAACTACATTCCCATTCTTTCATTGAGGTGAAGGTAAAAGTGTTTATCATTATTACTAGGAATACGAGTTTTTTAATTGAGCTAGAGTTCTTTTTTTGGGAGGCGGGGGGGGGGGGGGGGGGGTCCTGGTCATGGGGCCTAAACTCTGGGCCTGGGTGCTGTCCCTGAGCTCTTCAGCTCAAGGCTAGCGCTCAACCACTTGACCCACAGCGCCACTTCCAGCTTTTTTCTTTTTGCTTATGTGGTGCTGAGGAACCGAACCCAGGGCCTCAGGCATGCAAGGCAAGCACTCTACCACTGAGCCACCTTCCCAGCCCCTGAGCTAGAGTTCTTAATGCCAGGATTTAGTTTGCTTACCTTTGACTTTACAATTATTAAGCTCTGCCTGATTGATCTGTCCCTTTTTGTTTCCCAAAGTTGTTAGTTCTAGTACACAATTCTATAAAATTTTTAAAAAGCAGGGGCATATATATATGCATATATATACATATATACACCAACTTATTTGACTACAAAGTCAAAGCCACTCTTAGAAAATTCTTTAAGACCCACGAGTGAAGAATGACAGTCTTATGGTTAAAGCCCATGGAGTTCTTCCGCTCGTCTAAGGTCATGCTGCAGCTGGCTAGCATGAAGACTGCCTTTCACACATCTATGGGCACACAGCACAGTGCAGGGAGATGTCCAACAGACTCACAGAACCGCAGGATGTGTATTTCACTACAGTAAAAGCAGTAATGACCTCAAATGACACATGGATAACAGACTTATACCTCACAAAGGAGGATAGTACATACATAAAAAGTTGTTCAACCTTATTATCATAAAGTTGCTCAACTTTATTATCATAAAAATAAGGCAAATCAAAACCAAATTAAGATTAAAAGAGACTTAACAATGCTAATAGTTGACAAAGACATAGGGCATACTGATGGTTGGGAGGGCAAATTCAGGTATAATCACAAGGACATTTTAACAATACCTACTGAAATTGAACACACACAAACCTTACAGCTCAGAAATTCTGGTAATAATTATCTATAGCTGCAACAGAAAGGCTATATGTATATTAAAAGAATTGTACAAGATATCCATAGTTCCATTTTATTACAGCCAAAGATGCTAAAAACAGCCCAAATACCCAGCAATGGAAGATGAATCAATTCAGACGATCTAACATTACACAAGCAGGTAACACATCCTGCTATACAGAACACACAATTTACACAAATACAATGTTAAGTCAAGAGACAAAAGAATATGTACTGATGTAAAATTCCAGAGTGGCAAATTCTAATATTAGAATTCAGGAGTGGTTACCTGAGAGAGGAGGTAGAGGGCTGATTTCAGATCTGGGGAAGAAGCTATTCATTTTAATAGTGTTTGTGAGTGTGTCCAGGTATCAAACGTAAGGACATACTTCACAAAGGTTAGTTCCTCTTTCCTTTGTTGTTGTTTTTATGCCTGTTCCAAGGCTTGAGGCTCAGTACCCTGAATTTTTTTTAATTTTTATTTTTGCTGTTGCAGGTTCTGGGGCTTGAACTCAAGGCCTAGGTGCTGTCCCTAAGCCTCTTTGTGCTCAAGGCTAGCACTTTACCACTTGAGCTACAGCACCACTTCTTTTTCTGAGTAGTTTATTGTAGTCTCACAGACATTTCTGCCCAGGCTAGCTTTGACCCTTGATCCTTAGATCTGTTTCCTGAGTAGCTAGGATTATAGGTATAAGCCACCAGTGCCAGGCTTTTAACTTACTCTATTTGCTCATGGGTTGGGCCATGTCTCCAGTCTGGCTTTTTTGCTGGTTAACTAGAGTTTCTTGCACTTTTCTGCATGGGCTGCTTTCTAACCTCAGTCCTTAAATCTCAGCCTGGGTAGCTAGGATCACAGTTGTAAGCACAACTTGCTTTTAATTCTCAAAATGAGTTCCCTTTAAGAATTTAGAGGACTGCCATCTGTAAAATTTTGAAACTTCTTGATGGTTTGTCTTGCCAATTTTATTATTTTACCTCTTTGTGCGTGTATGCTACCATGAAGTTTGAATTTGGGGCCTGGTCTGGATACTGTCCTTGAGCTTTTCTGCCTAAGGACAGCACTCAGGATAATAAATGCAGTTAAAAAATTACCTTTTTCTTTTGTAAGAACATAGCCATTTTGGAAGATAGATTAGCAGATTTTTTTTTTTTCAGTGAAACAAACCATAACTCTTTAGGTCTAACATCTAGTAATCCACCTGTTATTTGCCTGAAGAGTTCAAACCAGTCCACACAAAGTCCTACATGCAGAGATTTAAGGCAGCTTTATTTATTCATAATTGCCAAAATGTAGAACCAACCATGATATCCATCAGGAGGTAAATAGGAATGTATTATACGCGCACAATATATCCATTTGTGCTATGAGACATGAACCATCCAGCTATGCAAAGTCACTAAGCAGAAGCCACTCTGGAAAGTAAAGGATTACCAGTTGCCAGAGAGTTGGGCTTCGAGTGGGCTTGAACAGGGAAGAAATTTTCAGGGCATTGAAAATACCCCATGATATTGTAATGATGAATGTGCCATTTGACATACACACAAACCCATGTACTACACAACCTCTAAGGTGAATCTCACGCTACTGACTCTGGGTGACTGTGAGTGCCAATGATGCTCATCAATTATAACAAGGGAACGATGTTGTTGGGTGGGGTTGATAATGGGTAATGGTGTGTATTTGTGGAGACAAGCAACAAAGGGAAAAAATAATCTCTTACCCTCCTCTATTTTACTGTGAACCTAAAAATACCCTAAAATAATGATGTCTTAAGGGAAAAAAAAGGCTATTTATGGAGGTCAAGAGTATAAATTAGAGTCAACACTACAGCGGGCTCATGAACAGGCCTCTGCTTCCTGCCCATCCCTTTATCTCCTAGCACCCTGAGTTCTCTGACCTTGCTGTTAGCACCACTAGTATATCTGAATGTTACAATTCCCATAGAAAATGGTATACTATATTTCTATTCTACAAGAACTTTTGGCAGTCACTAAACCAACTAAGACGAAAAAGGAATATGGGTCTTTGTAATACATTATTAATAAAGTTAGTATTTGAAAATCACTATAAAGCATTAGGAAATAGCCAAAGTATTGTTTATTTATGACATATTTACATACTTACAAAACTGACGATCCAATGTCATTCTGCATAATATCACTAAATGAATACCATATCCTGGGAGTAAATATCCCCATTTCTTAATAATTTATACAACCCAACAACTTTGAAAACACAGCATGTTATCAATTTGGCATCACAAATCATGAAGTCCTATTTAGAACTGTTTCTAGCCAAGAAACAGAGAAAATTGAACATGTTAAGTAGTTCAGTTGACCCTGAGTATTGATACTTTGCATAAGTGAATAATACACATTAAACATGGTCATCTGCACCTTTTTATACTTCTACTTACTATCATACGATCTTTGTTTCTACCAAGCAACTGACCAAGAATGAAAAGGCAAGATGACAAGAGAATCACAAGACTAAACCATCAGCTTTTCATAACTTCTCAAGCCTGAGAAGCTTCCGAACTGCCGGAAACTTAACAAGGGGCAAGGGTAGGGCTTAGTCCTATAGCATTGTCCTTGGCATGTATGACACCTTGGGTTCAAAATCCAGCCCTGTAACAACCAACAACAAAAAAGTGACTATAAGGATTCTTAAAACTGATCATCTGAAGCTGCTGCTTTATCACTTTTCTTCCATTTTTCCTGAGAGTTCTTCCCATACTAATTATGTTTACAGTCTTAAAATTCAGTGATTGGGAATAAAATTTACATAATGTAAAATGCAATCATTTATAGCTCTTCATTTCACAAAACCACTAGAACATGGTAACAAACCGGGTTTAAGACAAGTTTCCCTAAATAGCTTGAGAAAGAACAAGAGCAAAACGACAGCCATCCATCTATACCCCCTGCCAAAACAAACATATAGAGAGAGAGGGGGGAGAGAGAGAGAGGTGAGAGAGAGAGAGAGAGAGAGAGAGAGAGAGAAAGGGAGATACCAGTATGAGAATGACATGGAAATGAGCAGAGAGGACAGAGGAGTTCCAGAGGGCTGGTAAGGGAGACCATGGACTGAAGATATGCTCAGTAACTGGATATACTCAATGTTTAAATACCATCACCAAGACTGTCTGGCTAAGTCACCCTGGTGTAAGACTACATTGTATTTCCTGTTCCTGGTATAATAGAGGAATCTCAGGATGACCAAATGAAAGGTTAGGAAAGCTAAGTGTGGAGTCAGTCAAGCTCTGAGGTCTTTCAAAGAGAACCTTGGACCAAAAAAGAAATCAGGCAGATTAGATCAAGCGTCTCACTTTCCCACATATGCTGCTCCAAAGAGCAGAGGTTAGACAGTTACTGCAGGCAGGAAAATACCCACTTCAACCAAGCCATGGCAGAGCTCTGCCACCGCTCTGTGGGGATTTGAAGAAAAGCATCACTCAGTGAGAGATAATGTTCACTGTGACTCTGTGAGAAAAACCCGCACAAAAGTCAAGTAAGATACTGAAGACTTGGTTAAACAAAAAAGAATCTATAAAATCTCCCTGTAAAAGTGGGCATACTTCTTGATCTCAGTCTGAATTTCTGCATCTGGCCAATGCCCTGATAGCTTTTAAAAGCAAAAGACAGAGGTGAATGGGAGAAGAGGATTCCGCTTTCTTAACACATAAGAAGGAATAAAAACATCTAGCTCTAGTATCCCAGGACAAAGGACAACATAGCAACTGGACGCAGCTTTTTCCCAGTACTTCCAATGACAGGAGTTTAAATGCCACCAGACAATCGGGATACAGTGCTTGGAAGCATTTAATTCTTTTCATTCTCAGTTAAAACTAGCATAAATGAAATAATTACTTGAAAACACTAATACAAAGCAAACCTTACACGTCAAGACAGCCCAGGATAAGAGCTTTAATGCTTTTATAAAACTGCCAGAGAATGTGCTAATTTGTTTACCTCTATATAACTGTAGAGGAGAGTAAATAAAAATTAAATTACATTTAGATATGAAATTATTTTCAGAAAGTCATTTGAATTTACATAGAGCTCAACTGTATAAGAAAGAACATTTAATTAATTTTGAGTCCAAATTAAGTCCAAAAGTGGTAAAATATATTATTTGAGGGAAGAAATAGCTATCATTCAGTACAAACATAATAGATCAAATAAACCAGATTCAATATAAAAGTTTCTTTGAAAAACATCCATAAAAAATAAAGACAGAACAGCACAAAGTTAGAAAAGTGGTATCTTGAGTCAAACTTAAAAGCAATCCTAACTAAAAGAGGCACAGCAACAAGGTAACCCCTCTTCTGTTCTTTGGAGAACATGAGTGGCAGCAGCTGGGAGTTTTTCTTGGAAGTACCGAATAGTGTTATACAAAAATAACATGAATACTTCTGATCTAAAATACACGGGACTATTTATCCTTTGTGACACAGCAACGAGAAAAATAATGTCTAACTCCAATGTTTGCAGTAGAAATCTGTAAACTAGAAAAATTATTTTTACAAAAGGAACAGGTATACTTTTCTAGGTAATACAAGCACATGATGATGACCAGAGAGAAATGATTGATTTTTGTCATTCTGGCTCACTGTGTAAAAGGCACACAGAAATGTACATGTCTACAGGTAGGTGTCTTAGGGTCAATTCTTGAGCATACTGTTCAGCAAAATAATCTAGTATGCATCATTAAATTAAATGTTTACATAGCAAGTTCCATTTAATAAATCCAGTATATTAAAAATTGTGTCATAAATATACCTGCATATTTTTGAGGAACTATGTAAAATTATGATTGTAAAAAGGATCTCTTTTCTTTTCTCTGAAGGAATGACACCAAACCCTTACAGAAAAAGTAATAATAATAATGCAGCCTACAGGAAACCTCTAAAGCCTTCCAGATTCACTGAAGCTGTTTAGCTGAGGAAGATAACGTATCTTCTTTACATGAAGCTGAAAGCAAGGGCAGTCTTGGCCGTCAATGAGGCCATCTCTCAGGCGGTTCTGGGTGGTAGGCGCTGCTTGTACATGCCAGCGATGGCTTTGGCTGCACTGTAGATCATCTGTCGGCGAGACATGCCAGTGAACGCCAAGTGCCAATCAGTCCGACTGACATTTACCAAACTCTTCTCCAGGACTTCGCCCACTGTCACCAAAAGGCCTGACCACCTTAGATTATAGTCCTGGGGAGTGAGACTTTGAGCCTATGGAAAACATAAATCCATGTTACTTATAATACTTACTTATAAGCACAAACTCTGCTACAAATAACCTCTCAAAATCTTTTTTTTTTGGGTCCGGTCGTGGGGCCTGAACTCTGGGCCTGGGCGCTGTCCCTCAGTTCTTCCGCTCAAGGCTGGCGCTCTACCACTTGAGCCACAGTGCCATTTCCAGCTTTTTTCTTTTTGCTTATGTGGTGCTGAGGAATCAAACCCAGGGCCTCCGGCATGCAAGGCAAGCGCTCTACCACTGAGCCACCTTGCCAGCCCTAACCTCTCAAAAATCTTGACTCTGCTTACTTTTAACATAGATTGTGACAACCCTGGGAAGTACCACTCTGCTGCTTCAGAAGAGCCAAAGTAATGTTGTACGTCTACTTTGCTAAAAATAAAAACATAATGTCATTCTGTTGGTGGTGGTGGTGGCATCTGCGCGTATGCTCCTGAGGAGTGAGAACAGAACTTTACAGATGTCCAAGGCTTTAACAGCCATCTACTCAGAGCTCAGTCAGAAGGCTTCATTCTAGTTTCATATTTAGAGTCATTTCAAGTTTGTTAATAGGTTAGTGCTAAAATTATCATTATACTTCAAAGAAAAACCAGACAGCTTCCTAAGATCTTTGGACTGAAATGAAAATGCTTCTCGCCCTGCCACATGCTCACCAAGCCCCTGCAAGGCCTGTTAAAATGAACCACCCGATTCCAAAACTTGGGCAGAGCCTGAGAGGCTGTTTTTTAAATCAAATTATCAGGTAACAGTTATGATGCTAGGCCAAGAATGGGGTGACACTGATCAGGATATATTGCATTCATAAACTGCTTTGGCAAGTGCAACTCCTCTGTACAACTTACAGATAATAAAAAATTACCTTTAAAGATCCACAGGACCTGAGTTTTTATTGAGGAAGGAGGAATCATTTTTATTTAATAAGAAAAAAAAAAATCACACAAAATTGTGTTCTACATTTTCACTACCATACATTCTAATGATAATTTGATTTCTCAAAGGACTAATTTCTATTCTATTAAATTATTAAATCCCAACAGCAAAGCAGTAGAGATATAAAACATAAAAGAAACATGGGGAAAAAATGAATAGATAAAAATAAAAGGTGGGTATTTCAATGCACTTAATTCTTTATCTTTTCAACTTTGAAACCACATGTGGAAAAAAAACAAAAACATAAAAAAAAAAATTTTTAAAAGAAAGCAAGTCCTGGGCATCGGTGGCTTACACCTGCAATCCTAGCTAACTCATGAGGCTAAGTCCTTGTGAGACTCTATTATCTCCAATTAACCACTCAAAAACTAGCTGTGGTTAAAATAGTAGAGCCCTAGCCTTGATCAAAAGAGCTCAGGGAAAGGGCCTAGGCTCCACAACCACCACCAACAAAGAAACCAAATGATAACCTTTGAGTAACACTATTCAAGTAATCCTATTCATGAGTCAATGTGCATCTTTCCGGGCATTTTCCTTCTCATTTGTAGATATTTCAGAGCATACACATCTCCCTGCTATCACTGGGATCGTATTCAATGTGCTGTTCTTGACATGTACTTTGCAAGATACCCTTAGGTATTAATATATATAAAAACACATTTGGTTCCTTGAATATCATGTCTGTTTCTTACCAATATATGGCTCTGAAAATCAAATACAAATTATCCCTCTGCAATTATCAGACACCAAGCACAGGGGTGAGTAAACTTTTTGGAAAAAGGCTAAAGAGTAAATATGTTAGGTTTAGGTGTTGATCTTTACTACAACTAATCAATTACATTATTGCAGCACAGTTGCTACTATTAATTATAAATGTATGCAGAATGGCAGCTGTATCCCAATTAAGCTTACTTACAAAAACAGGTAGTAGGGTAGTCGATTTGGCTGTGGGCCACTGTGCACTGACCCCTAATCTACAGCAATATTAACAATGGCAGTGACAGGAGTACCCTCATATCACAAGTTATCTAAGGGGCACTTGGATTACCTAGCCCATACATACGTGCGTATACTTCTAAACCAAATTAGCTATGATTATTTTATACTATTGCATAGTATTTCTAGCAAATGCCCTCAACTCTCCTGAAATTCTTTATATTTCTTTAATGTCAATATGCTAAATCACATATCTGGTTTACTACTGGCGATCCACTCTGCTTCTTGAGCCAAATCTGCTTGGTAAGGATATAATGCTCTTCTAGTGTATTTCTGAACTTTATTAATTTCACCCATGATTTTTACACTTAGTTCCTAATATAGACTGAAATAGTTTTATTGTGAAGAGACACAATCTCATGGAATTAATTGAAAAACTGTCTACCTCTATTTTTGGTACTTTATACACCATGAGAAGCAAGTTTCCACTGAATGCCTTATAGATCGCACTTATGCACGATTAGAACACAATGGTTTTTTTTGTTTTTGACTAGATGGGAGTTCTTCACTATAATGTTTCCTGGGTAATTAGCTAACATCATAGAAAATTTACAGTATTTTGACTGATTCATCTTAATATTTTGAATCAATGATAAAAATCCATATTTTCCCAGAAAAATCTACCATTTTATCTGTTTTACAAGAAACAGATAAAATGAACCGTATGAATAGTATTTAACTACAATCTTTTAATCATTTTCTCATTGAGTGAATCTAATGTTAACATCTATAAAGATTTTTTGAACTTCTAAGAGGAAATTACAATATAAGTTTCAGTAAAGTTCAAAATATAAGCATTAATTGTAATTCATTTTCTAGACTGCAAACCTTAAAAGGGCCACTTGGATGCTTTCAGCAATTTTATGAACACATATGCCAATTTATATGTAACTATAGGGACGACAAAACACAAGAGCTTTGTCAGATTATTTAAATCCATAAGTCACAAATAATGTTACTACAAAGATTTCAGCTAGTTTATATATGTATATACATGTATATACATATATATAGTACAAGTATATATATATATATATATATATATAAAATAATAGTCCAAATTATGTAGATAGATTTTACTAGAGAACTAAAGAAAATTTTATATAAAAATAGAGGAATAAGAATCATTGTTTTCAATTACATTTTTGGAACTGTACACTAGATTTCTTTTTAAGTCAACAAATCTAGAGATGTGTACCTATTGTTCAAGTTTCAAATAATGGCTTGTTCTGAAGATGAACAACTAAAAAGGATGATCAGATGACACAAAAAGCGAAGTAAGAGAGGGTTCCAATGGAAATAAAGACAGGAGATGAAGGGGAAAGTATATGAAAAGTATACTGAAAACAGGCAGAAAAGGCAAATCTTCTGACCTCAAGGGGGGAATATAATCCTAACAACAACTAAAAAAAAAAAATGAAGAAAGTAACAATTACCCATGTAGTATATTATTTGCCCAAAGAAATCTGGAAAACAAAAACAAAGAAGAACTGAAACATTCAAGGAAGCAAAGAAAAGGCCAAATGAGAAAAGG
The DNA here is from genome assembly GCF_019054845.1 of Dipodomys spectabilis. Classification (NCBI taxonomy): domain Eukaryota; kingdom Metazoa; phylum Chordata; class Mammalia; order Rodentia; family Heteromyidae; genus Dipodomys; species Dipodomys spectabilis. The sequence goes on from NW_024870696.1 coordinate 20,510,927, forward strand.
GCCACACAAAATCGGGAATATATTCTTAACAAAAATCCTAACACAACTTTTACTGAGAATACTGCAGGTTTCCCTGGGATATAATGCAGGTGCAAAGGAGGAGACTAACCTGCTGCACAAACTCCAAAGGCACTGGTGTGGCTTGAGTAAAAGTTTCCAGACGAATACCATGCACAGGGTCTTCAACCACCAAACACCCAATGTCAAACCACCTGCAACATAATACATGAGTTTCAGGTTGCTACATGTTAAATGAAAGTTATAGTGAATAACCGAGAAGGAAAATCAGATAAAACAAGCAAATTTCAAGAAGGAAATGCTTTCCTAATTAATTTTCAGGAGGACAATTTATAAAAAATATTATATTATTGTCTTAATTCCAAGATGAAAAAACTAATAAGGACTAATAACAGAAAACCTAATTTCATGCTACTTATCAGGAAGTATCCTTGTTGCTAAGAGGGGAGAATGATAAAATCAGGGTATTCAAATACTCAACAAACTGTTGTACAGGAGAACATGAAAAGCTTATTCATGAGTAATTTTTTTTAGTTATCTTTAAGTAGTTGGACAAAGGAGTTGCCATTGAATAAAAGCTTGTAAATACAATGCATCTTGATCAATGTCGCCCCTTTCAACACTCTCTTCTAACCCTCTTTTCCCTTATTTTTTTTTACTTTTATAGGATATACACTAAATTTTTGATTGAATTCTCTTCTCCACCCCTTCTCCTGGGCTCTGTCCCACAGCTGTTTTTTGCTCAAGGTAGCACTCTACCACTTGAACAACAGTGCTACCACCACAGCTCTTTTGGTAGTTAATTGGAGGTGAGTCTCACAGACTTGCCTGCCCAGGGTGGCATGAACCACAATCCTAGCTAGGATTCCACAATCCTAGCTCCTCTTGAGGAGCTAAGATTACAGACATGAGCCACTGGAGTCCAGCTATGATTTTTTAGCAAATGTCATATGAAATTTTTCCCCACTTGATCAACTATGGAAATTTCTATCACTAAACCTATTACTAACATGCAGATATCTAGCAATGTTCCTAGGACATTTTAAAATAAGCTTATTGAAAGTATTCACAAGTTATCCTCATAATTAGTCCTTCAAATTGTTCTGAATTGTTCACCAGGATTCTCAGGTTTCAAAAACAGTCTCATGAAATAAAAAGAAAATTTCTATTTTAAACCATTAATAAATTAGTAACAGTAAGACAATTTTAAATTTACGTAAGACAACAGTAGCAACTCTGTATTTTAGAGACCAGAATTAGCCCTAAACTCATGAATATAAACAATGAGAGCATATGGAACAGGAAAATGTTCGATGCTTTTACTATTAAAGAAAACATAAAATGGGTTACAAGACTCTTATTTACTAATTTTAAAAACCAGTAAAATACAGAGTAGCACAAGAACTCTGCCACATATAAAAATGGCAGTTTTCAATAGAAACATTGAACAAGTTTTCCTCCACCAGGAATTTCCTATATATATTTCTACATCTTCTCATGTCTGACTTTGTCTACAAAATCCAGTTCGATCTGTAACTGTTCATGAATTTCTTGGGAATTACCTCCATCCACACTGGGTTATCACCCCTGAAATTTCCTTTCAAGTTTGTTTATCCAGTGGCTCCAGTGGCTCACATCTGTAATCCCAGCTACTCAAAAGACTGAGATCTGAGGACTGTGGTTCGAAGCCAGCCAGAGCAGGCAAGCAAGTCTGTGAGACTCTGATATCCAACTAGCTACCAAAGGAGCTGGAGGTAGAGCTGTGGCTCAAGTGGTAGAGTGCTAGCCTTGAGCAAAAAGCAGCTCTGGGACAAAGCCCAGGCCCTGATTCAAGCCCTATGACCAAAAAAAAAATTTTTTTTAAATATATATACATACACGTACATATATATATATATATATCTATATATATAGATATATAGATATATATACACACCTGTATATGTATACATAACCTTTTAAGTAATTCTTTCAAGTTGTTCTTCTGTACCTATAATATACCCTGAAAGTTAGAAGAATTTTTTTCCAGACACATTGTCACTCAATACTGAAATAAAAAATAATAAAGGACAAAAAAACAAAAATAAAACCATGAAAAAAAGTAGGTACATTTGAACAAAGAGAAATTATTTTAATATAAAACAACTCAGCATAACCAAAAAGTTTCTCCCATTAAAAAATCATCTATAAAAATACAGAGCCCTCAAAAATAATGGAAGTTTTCTAAACATCTAAGAGAGTGCTCAGTAGAAGCATAGTGACTGCTACCAAGACTTTCGTGTCCATTACAATACATAACTGTGTCAGGTACAATTGCTATCCATGCTCAACAATATCTCAGCCAATAACACACCATAATATCACTTTGTATCTAAAGCTATTACATTAAGTGGCTGTAGAATCTGTAGAAAGCAGACATTACTATCTCCATTTTGGTAATGGGAGCACCAGTATCAGAAGGAACTGTCTCACTGTTTCTAAAATAGGAGGTATTTTTTGCTAGGCTGGCTCACTTTTGTTTTGCTTCAAAAAAGAAACAACAAGCCTCTTACTTGTCAGGCAGCAACTCTGCAATGAAATTTTCCACCGACACAGCAGTCTGCTTGGCATGGATCACTCCAGTTCGGCGCAAGCTATCAATGCGCTCCTGGGCACCCTAAACAATAAAGACGTAGGTTAAAAACCTTGTTTCTAAAATACTAAACATACTAATATACAATTATACAAATAATACACTCATGCTTTCATATACACCAACATACTCTGTTCAAACAATACAAAAGCACATACAGTAAAAAATGAAAATGACCAATCACACCCTTTCCATTCCAAATGAATTTCTTATGTATACTCCCTTATGCATTACCACTTGCCAACTGCAACTGAAGTAGATAATCTGAAAAATCACATTTAAAAGAAAGTAACTCTTTGATAGTCATCTGACTAAATAAAAATCTTGCCAGTCATATTAGCAGTTTGTTTAATTGATTCTCTCCTGATTTTTTATATAGGCAATCACATAATCTTTTTATCTAATTCACACACATGTATGTATTTGTACATACACGTATATAGAAGAGACAACATTCCTAGACTCTATACTTCCAGGAAATAAGACTTTTTTTTTCTTTTACTATACTACAGCAGAGGACTTTATACTCATATCATAGAGCTGAGTGAGGCAACAAGTTCAAATTTTTCATTTTGTGCTTATAAAATCCAGAAAATAAAAAGGTTAGATATCATCTTTTTTTTAAACTCTATCACTTTAAGTGAGGGCTCCTTTACAGTTATAAAGATACTTTAATATATAAAGTATCTAAAATTGCTGTCTAATGTTAGTTCCTAGGAGTGTTTTAAGAATAGGATTTACTTTACCAGGCATCAAGACATAGCTGCATGGCTACTGAAATAATCATCTCTAAATGAACTATGAGGAAGAAGGCCATTAGAGCCCATTCAAGAGCTTATACTAACATCAAATATAGTGAAAGCGGGGGTTACACTGTGGGGGAGGGACATTGATGTCAGTATAACTTGTGGAGGAGATGGGGACAAACAAGTCGTTTAAGGATTCAGGTGGACCTGTTGCAACAATGAGAAGTACAAAATGTCATGTCAAAAACGAGCTTTACAATGTCGGTGGGGGGGGGGGAGGGGGGGGTATGATTGGGTGGGGGTGAGGGGGAGGCTGGGAAGGGAGGTGAAGGGTAAACAAAGGAGGAGGCTGCAATGCTTGGTAAGAAATGTATGCATTATCCTGCCCATGTAATTGTAACCCCTCTGTACAGTATGTTCTCAAATAAAATAAAATAAAATTTAAAAAAAAAAAAAAGAGCTTATACTAAATGACTTGGCTCAGATGAGAAATTAAGACCAGGAAGGGAAGTCCACAGACTCTTATCTCAAATTAACTACAAAAACAGTGGAGCTGTGGCTCAAGTGGAAGAGTGCTAGCCAGAGTTCCTGAAACAGTAACATTTTCAGTATTATTAACAATAATAATTTTTAAAAAATCTTCTGAGATTCAAAGGATGTTCCTAATTTCAGTAGTTGATTTGAATGTTAAAACTGGGTTAAGATCTTTGTTAGAATTACTCTTGCTTTTCTCGGGTTCTCTCCCTCAAAAATCAAAATCAACACTAAAAATTACTTTTGGATTGAACTCAGGCCTTTGCCTCTTGAGCTCCATCCCTTTTCTCCTTTGCTTTAGTTATTTTTTGACATAAGGTCTTGCAGTTTTGCCCAGGGCTGGAGTGGGCACATTCTATGATTCTTTCAACTACAGACCCCCACCATAGCAGATTACAGGTATGAATCATCATGCCCAACTGACTGACAGAGATAGGGATCTTACTTTCTGTCCAGGCTGATCCTGAACTACAATCCTCCCAGGTAACTGGAATTACAAGCAACAACCTAGTCTTTAGTTTCCTTTAAACTAAAAATCCACTGCAACTTTGTAATACTATGGAGGTAACGAAAAGCAATGCTGATCATTATTTTCATTGTATAAAAACACATTAGCCCCAGAGAGACCACAGGGTCATTACCACCATTATGAAAAGTTTAGGTGCCAGGTTCCATAGTCTGACAGAGTTCTGTTACTTACTTTCAGCCCAGCTGCATAGCCCACCGGCTGTGGAGCTATGTTGGACTGTCCAGCTTCCCCGACTACCACAGCTAAGCCGAAGACCTCCTGGAAAGCATCACGCACAGCAGCCACTTTGACTTCTTTATTTGATGTCACTACAATGTCCAGCTCACCCCCAGACTCTATAAAGGCCAAAAGAAGTTTCAATTCCAAATTGAAATAGTAAAATTCTCACAATTACAGTAACAACATTTCATTTACATAAACATTACCAAACTCATAAAACCAGGTAAGATATAATGCATTATCTTTCTGGGGTTAGAGAAACAGGCTGAACAAGTCTGCACAATGCATCGGCTTTTCAGCATTAACATCAGGATTCAAACCAAGATCTGTCAGCAGTTGACCTAACAAGACCACCTTTTCAATCTACGCCCAAACGCTCCAACCTTCCCCCTTTTCCTGAGTTTTACAACTGCTGAATTTGTAACATGTTATCTGAAGAAGTTTTACCTGCAGCAGAAAATGGAACATACCTTAAAAGAGTTCTGAGTATTAACTAGAACACATTTTTCAGCATTCTATAAAATGTTCACAATTGGTGGTTCTGAGAGAAGAATTTTGTAGTGAACTACCATATTTATATTTCTTGGAAACTCACAGTATACATTAATATATCAGTATTTGAAAATCAAATAATTAAAATTAGTAACCCTAACTCAATTCTGTCCATACTTAATCCATTCATGAAACATTTTTTCAGTATCTAAAAATGGCTCCTAAAAGGAGATAGATTTAATTCTGGGAAACAATGGCAAAACCAATCATGAAAACAGCTTATTTCACTAAACTAATTAGCTTCTAATTAAGCTTATACTTTGCATGGACACATTTATTCCATTTTTAAGATTGTAAATAAAAAGTTTTCCTGCTGGGCTGGGAAGGTGGCTCAGTGGTAGAGCGCTTGCCTTGCATGCCTGAGGCCCTGGGTTCAATTCCTCAGCACCACATAAGCAGAAAGAAAAAAGCCGGAAGTGGCGCTGGTGCTCAAGTAGTAGAGCGCTAGCCTTGAGCTGAAGAGCTGAGGGACAGCGCCCAGGCCGAGTTCAGGCCCACGACCGACCAGACCTCCCTCCCCCCAAAAAAAAAGCTTTCCTGCTGTTGGTTAATAAGAACACATCTAACAGGGTGTTGGTGGCTCATGCCTGTAATCGTAGCTAATCAGGAGGCTGAGATCTGAGGATCATGGTTCAAAGCCAGCCCAGGCAGGAAAGTCCATGAGACTCTTTTCTCCATTAAACGTCACTGTAGCACAAAGTGGTAGAGAGCTAGCATTGAGCAACAGAGCTCGGGGACAGTGCCCAGGCCTTATGACACATCTACCATATACAACTCTCTAACACCATGTGGACACCAGTTTCCAGCCCTCTAGCTATAAAGCAATCATAGAAATTAAACATCTGGCTTGTGAACCACAGTTACACATTTGAGATTAAAATAAAGATTCTTATTGATAACACATCCCTTGTTAAGAGTAGTACAAAAATAATATACTAAACAAAAACTACCATGAAATCTTGAAAAAGATTCACTTTTTCTCTAGGAAATAGTTTAAGCAAGTGGGTCTTCCATCTTATACATTTTCACCATTTAAAAAGATACTATGCATAGCAGCTACAAATAACTGATATAACAGACTTTATGGAGAGCTCAAACAGTACAACTTTTTAGAAAGACTAAGTCAAAGCCTGACAAAATAAGCACCAGGACATGGCTACCTGCAAGAGGGTGGGGAGGGGAAGAAGGGGGAGAAAATGCAGCCAAGAATCCATTGCATTTATCACAAAATTAAAAGGGAAAGGTGGGAGAAAGGGAGGGTGAGAAGGTTGAAGAGGTGACCGGGATCAAGATGCACTGCATTCATAACTGCTTTGTTAAATGGCACTCCTCTGTACAACTACTTAAAGACAGTAAGAATGTTTTTAAGTTTACAATATAAAAGAGCCTATAGTACAAGTAGATATCTGTCAACCATACATATACTTCTGCCCTAACATCTGAAAAGTGTAAGCACATTAAAAAATGGACAAGTTTAATAGTGTATATTTTACTCATTCATCACTTCAAATACTTTAAACTTTCCCATTGCTTTTAAAACCTGTGTACTATCATTTATAAACAGGATAATTTAACAAAATATTCCATTATTTTCAAAATTTTTATCCTAACATTTTGTGAGAGGTTGAGTAATGCTTTTCATAAACACTTGACACTAGCGGTATTTTAGAACTCAGCTTTAGAATTATTTACTTATACAGAATGAGTTATCTTGGGATAGTATAAGCAAAAGCATTGCTTCAATGTCACCAGTAAATAAAGTGAAAGTCATATAAAGTAGCAGTAATATGTTTACAATTAAAATCAGTAATAGTTGTTCCTCTCAAGTTCATTCTGTAAAGTTTTTAAAACGTACTTAATGGGAAATAAGATAGAAACTAAGACAAATTTAAGTTAATACCAAAAACTAAGCCTGACAGTCATCTTTAGTGCAAAACATGAAGAGGAATGGCTGTCTGAGTAGTAGAAATGACCTGGGATCACAATGAGCACTGATGCTGACAGACACTGCTCTAACTTAGGTACATACTGATATATGGGGCCATGCCAGGGTCCAGCGTTGTAATCATGCTTTCAACTGAATGCTTCGTCTTATCAAGCACAGATTTCACCATAGGATTCCCAGCCACACCCTGCAAAGAACAAGAAAACATATAAATGCATACTCAACCAGAGAGCACTATGATCATTTTTTTAAAATTTTGAATGCATCCTAGACCAGTATCTTTAAAATGAAAATGCAGACAACTAGCGCTCCAATAAAGACTCCAAAATTCGATTTCTCAAAAAAATAAATTAACTAAAATGTAAGAAAAATAAAATCAGATCAGCATCAAAGATCAATGTCAAATTGCCATGAATGCTCTAACTTCTCTGCCTTTCATGCCACAGAGTACAGAGCAACAGTAGCCCACAATACACTTTAAGGAGCACTGGCAAAATATCATACTCTGTGTATATATGTACACACACACATTGTATGTAGGTATGTATTTCATTTGCAAATGTATTTATATACATGTATACTATATGCATTTCTTTTTTTTTTGGGGGGGGGCCCGGTCATGGGGCCTGAACTCTGGGCCTGGGCGCTGTGCCTCAGCTCTTCAGCTCAAAGCTAGTGCTCTACCACTTGAGCCACAGTGCCACTTCCGGCTTTTTTCTTTTTGCATAAGTGGTGCTGAGGAATTGAACCCATGACCTCAGATATTCAAGGCAAGCGCCACCTTCCTAGCCCCGATATATATACTTCATTTGCAAATGTATTTATGTACTTCCTATCTATGTATTTATCAAAAAAAACTAGATAAAACATGTTCCTTGGGGTTTCAAAAAAAGATTGTCAACAGATGCCCATAAGTCTTTTATTTTGTTCCTCAAAAGACAGAAATAGTAAACCTGTGTCATCTTTAGCCTCCAGAAACTGTCTCATTTCTTCAGTATGTTCCACTAAAGTTATCTCTTGTTTTGTTCATTCCCACACTCTTCCTTCTCAACTAAATCATTCTTAGAACTGCACCCTGAGCCACAGGAACCACACCTAAGGGTCGCCTCTTGAACTACACTTCTCCCAAGGTACAAGGGCATGGGGGAGCAGGGCCTCCTTCTATAGCATTCAAGGACAGCTTCTCTTCTTCCAATCTACAGGAACTACAGAGGTTCAAGACAACATGAGGGCATACAAATTAAATTTAAGACTGCTGACCAGCCTTATTCTAAAAAAATCTCTAAAGTTACAATTACAAGCCTGCAGAGTTGGCATAGCTATAACAACTGCTAACTGAGACATGCTCTTACGAACAAAGAAAAAGGTGCAGGCAGGCTTCATATATTAACAACTTGTAGAAACACAAAGACATAAAAGGCAAGTTCACAAAAATACCCTATGCCTGAAAGTTAAACTCGTATGATGTAAATAAATCAGCTAACCACTTAACCATTTTAAATGTGTTCCAAACGTAGTAAAACTAAATAACCCTGCAGCAGATTACAGGGAGGGTGACCACTGAGGAAAGTGGGAAAACCCAGCAGAGCACTCATCAAGCTTAAGGAACCAGTTACTAAGATACCTTCATGAATGCACACATGAATCACCATTTCTGTCTTATTACTGAATGATTTCATGCCCACTTCAGCACAGAACAGATTTTCAACACACACTTGGGTCATAAATGAGCCTAGAGTTACAAATAAGAGTATGTTCCCATTGCAAAGACAGGGAGAGAGCAATGGAATAGAACACCGAGAACAGACATTGACACTGGTGCTAACATACAATTTAGTAATTAAGAGAAAAGTAAATCTGAAGATATGACATGGAAATAATCCATTAGTTGGAAAATAAATTTGGTATCTATCTTATATAGTATAGTGAAGTATATCAGCTACATCAAACTGTTAAGTGTTAAAGTAAAATGAGAGGGCTGGGAAGGTGGCTCAGTGGTAGAGCGCTTGCCTTGCATGCATGAGGCCCTGGGTTCGATTCCTCAGCACCACATAAGCAGAAAAAAAAAGCTGGAAGTGGCGCTGTGGCTCAAGTGGTAGAGCACTAGCCTTGAGGTGAAGAGCTGAGGGACAGCGCTCAGGCCCAGAGTTCAGGCCCTATGACCGGAACCAAAAAAAAAAAAGTAAAATGATAAAGGAACTAGAATATATCAAAACCAATACTGAAAACAGCTTACTTTTCAAGTAAACTAATTAGCTTAAACTTTACAAAGACACATTTATTGCATTTTTAAGATTGTAAATAAAAACTTTTCCTGCTGTTTGTTAAGAACGTATCTCTCTAGTGACTCACGCCTGTAACCCTAGCTAATCAGAAGGCTGAGGTCTGAAGACTTTTATGTATTTCCTATGCCTTCTATGCTTTTAAACTTGCCTCTAATGAATACAGATCAGATCAGCTGGAAAACCAAATACAAGTTAAAAGTTAATATCCCTTACCTTGATGAAACCCCAGATTCCACCACCAGATGCTTCGTCGGGAACTCTATGAATTCTAGGATCGTCCTGCTCCTCTGGGAAAGTGATGGCTGAGGTGCTTCCCTGTGCCAGAGAAGCCATGCTGGCTTGCTGAGTAATAGGAGCCGGCAGCATACCTAATCAAAGGCATGTGTCAGTCACTCTACAAACTGTCTACAAATGACACACCACGCGAGAAGAATAACTCGAAACTGCTTTAACAACATACCTAAGCATTTCAGTATTAAATGCTGAACTCAAAGAACCACCCAAGACAATTTACAAGAGAATTTTTTTGCCCTTTCCATAGGCTATTACTCGAGTTCTAATAAAGGACACCATGCATTTATATATGGGATATTACACAAACATACACTTTCACTGTGATGAAAAGTTACACACTTGTGGCCTTTGCCATAAGCTGCATGCCTGTGTAAATACACCAAAACTACTGAATTGTACAAGTTAAACTGTGGAGTTGTATGATACCTGAAATAAAGCTCAGTAAAACTGTAAAATAACAATAAACCATTACATATACAGTCACGTATTTCAGAGCGTAGCAGATGAGAATTACCCGTTACTGGAGGTGCAGAAAAGGATGGCATGAGAGGCGTCTGGGGAGCTCTTCCTGCATGCCCCCTTGTGATGTCATAGGTCGTGCCTACAGAAAACCCTGATGTCGGAGGACCGGAAGAGGGTGCAGATGGCGCAGGGCCCGGAGCGGAGGTGGAAGGCGGGAAGTAAGCTGAGGGAGGGGCGCTGAAGGCAGCAGCAGCTGGTGGAGGAGCAGAAGGGGGCACAGAGGGAACATGGGCTGGGACAGGCGCAGCTGGTGCCGCGGGCACAAAGGGCAGTGGCGCTGACGGCCGCAGAGGAGGCAGGGACGGCTGAGGAGTGGAGTGTGCCTGCGGAGGTGAGGGCTCCAGGGAGGACACACTTGGAGATGGGAAAGAACTGGCTGCAGCTGGAAAAAAAAAAGGAGAGAGGACAAAACACAAAGTTGGAAAAGGTTTTTTAAATTTGGTTTAAAAACTTCTTGCTTGCATAATTTTAAAAGACCATATCCCAAGAATTGTTTTTAAGTGCATAATTTAAGATACACATTACATACACGTGATTATAAACAACTGCAATTCTCCCAAGTGAAAGAAGCAGGAATACATCAAATCACTATAGCACTTTCATAAGAAGTCCTCTTTTTCAGTTCATTTGTTCTGATGTGTTTTAAGAAAAGCCTTTTTCATCCCTACTTTGAGCAGAAAAACCCTATGCAGTAGAGTCTCACCAAGATAGCCAGTCACAAACTTTTAAGGAGATTTTGTCATCATGAGAGAGATGACTATACTCAGCATGAATATACAGAACAAAATTCTACTTAAAGCAAAACTTTTAATAAGCAAGACTATTTTTCATACTCTTTAAATCTAACAAGTCTATTTCTCTCCACCTGACAAAGACAAGGAAAGCTTTTAAAATACATATTCCTTTACAACACTGTCTCAGAAAAGACAGCAGTGTCTCTGCCATCCTCCAGTGCAGCAGTGGGTGTTCGATGCCACGGGTACCTAGAGGAATGGACGAAGAGGACACTGCGGCCAGGCCGACAGGGTGCGGGGGCGGTGTCCCGGGGGGCGTAGTCTCTATCCCGCTCTCTTCCATCATCTTTCTCCAGTCACAGTACACTGCAAAAAAATAGGTTAAAAAAGAATGAATTTCACAAAGGAACCAATAATGTATTTATAACACTTAAAACAGCTTGCTTTGAGAACAATTAAGAGTAATCAAATGATAGGTGCCTACTTGTACTATCTATAATGCAATGTATTTCCAGATAAAGGATCTATCAAAATTCCTGATCCATCTTATGAAAATATTTAATATACAAACTATCTGTGACCTTCCATAGACATATTTCACAATTAGGAAATTACTTTATGTTAGCTGTACAATTCATTAACCAATATAGTTCAAATGGTAAACTGCCGAATTGATTTTGATCACATGAATGGCTGTGGGATTCAGTCATTATTACATTTTAGCTACTATTACATTTAAAATAAAAACATTTAATGTAACTTTGAAACTCCTTCTTTCCTCATAAAGCATTTACGTGTACTATGCCTGTTGACATTTAAATCACTATTACATTTTAGCTACTATTACATTTAAAATAAAAACATTTAATGTAACTTTGAAACTCCTTCTTTCCTCATAAAGCATTTACGTGCACTATGCCTGTTGACATTTAAATCACTATTACATTTTAGCTACTATTACATTTAAAATAAAAACATTTAATGTAACTTTGAAACTCCTTCTTTCCTCATAAAGCATTTACGTGTACTATGCCTGTTGACATTTAAAAAAATCAAAATGTGCTTCACTTGATGCGTGCATCAGTTTCTAGCTTCCTCAGTTGAAGCTCATGTAGTAACTGCTAACTAATATGCCTCAGATTTTAGAAAAGTTAGCTGTAGTACACATGCCATAGTAGGGTCCTAATATGTGATAATGGATTGAAAAACATGGGGAAACTTCCTTAAAAATTAGAAATCTTAAAACCTAGCTCTAAATATGACAAACTATTCAGTGAAGGTGAACCGCTTACAACCTCTAGAAATGCAATGGTTAACAGAAGCAAATAGTATACTTGGACTCTAGTATAGAAAACCACCAATATACAATGAGACAGATGTAATGCAGTTATGAGCGCTGAGGGTAAGAACTTAGCTGTGTGACAGGAATATGATTTTGATTGGGTCAGGAAAAGGTTCACCAAATCATAGATATATGGAGGTCTAAAGGACAAAACAAACTGAGGGCAAAGGGAGAAGATGAAGAAGGCAGCTACCAGGAAAAAAAGAAGAAAAAAAAAACAACAGAGAGAAGGTATAAATGCCATGTACGGAAGACGGAACAAGAAAACGTAAGGAGCAAGACAGAAAAGAGTTCCTATGGGGATGGAGGCAGGAGCTAGCCAGTAGGCCTAATCAGCCAGGTTAGGAGATGGGTTGCTTAAAAATAGAAAGTCACTGTAAGACCTTCAAGATAGAGGAAGCATATTGATGTCTGGTTTTGTTCTAAATTTTCTGAAATTTTAAATTCACAAAAAGATACAAAAATAGCAAAGTTAGAGAACTTTGCTATAGTCATAAAACTATCTCAGAATGATCAAATGTACAAGGCTGGCAAAAAGTACACTATTACTTGAATTTTACATGTTTTTACATGTACATGTCTATGTGCACATGCACATATATGTATAGTTCTACCATGCTTAATCATACGCACAGACTGAATATCACCATCACTATACAGAAGTGTTCCATCCCTCCAAGAAACTCCTTCCTGCTGCTCCTTTGTCATGTCCCCACCAAACATAAGCCTGAGCAACCAATCACCAATCTTGTTCTCATTTTCTCACTCTACAATGGGACATTCTGGAACCAAACAGAAAGTAACCTTTTAAGACTGGCTTTTATTCAACTAGCATAATGCCTTTGAAATTCATGCTACTTGGTAGGAGTAACAGTGGTTGACCTGTTCAAAGACAGAGGCCATTCTAGGAGGTAGTAGTGTAAGATCTTCTTAAACACAGTCAAGCTCCACTGTCTACGCAATTATGCCAGCCATGCACTTCCCCTCCCTCCCTCCACCACCCACACATCTACGTCTGTCTGCTCTTCATCATCTCAGTCTAGGCTACTGTTTCTGTAGAACTTGACATTATTGGCACCTGGGGCCAGATAACTCTGACGGGGGTGATGTGCTACGGGGGTTTTCAGCGGTATCTACAGTCTCTACTATACAGTATCCCCTGCGTGTACCAACCAAAGATGTCTACAGACATAGTCAAGAGAACCCTGAGGAACATAATTTCCCTAGGTAAGTAGAAAACTACCCTACATCTGTTGTGTCAACCCAGTGGCCTAGTCTACACACTTTGGTCAACGTATGTATTTCTGAAACACAGATGTGGGCTGTCCGTCAGCTTAGATGTCCCTGGGCAGGTGCATAGGTAAGCTGGCTGCGGGAGAGTGGGGCCATCCGTACCAATCCTGAGGCATCACAGCTGGCGAGGCTTTTAGGGAGCGAGAAGTAATACTAAGGTATCAAGCCTGAAAACACAGTGATGGAGATGGTTCGAGACCCTGAGTCCGGTCTCGGGTGAGATCTGCTCTTCCAGCCGGCTGGTGCCTTGGTCTTTTCGCTTTTAAAGAAGTGGATGGCTACTCCTGAGAAACACAGAATAAAGCTCCGGTGGGAGTTCACAGCGCTCAGGCTGCCATCACTGAGGGCCGGGGCCGGGGCCGGGGCCGGGGCCGGGGGCTGTGCCGGCCGGCCGCGCGGGGCCGGGCCCGGGCCCGGCGCCGTCCTCACCCATCCCGAATGAACTCCATCCGACAATCGCGGGCTGAAGCCGCGGCCGGCGGGGCGGAGCCGCCACGCGAGCCACGGTCACCGAGGCGGGCGGAGCTGCCACGGGCCCTCTCGGACCGACACGGTCTGAGGAAGATGCCGGGGAAATGGGGTCGAGCCGGGTCCCGGAGGAGACGGTGCACGGAGGCGGCGGGGGCCGCCGGGGGCGCGGGGCGGGCGCGGGGGCCGACCAGCCCGGGTCCAACCCCGGAACCCCGCAGGAGCCGGCGGCCTCCCCGGGCCCGCCACGTCCCCGGGCCCGCCACGTCCCCGGGCCGCCGCGCGCGAGGCGGGGCCGCCGCCGGGCAAAGTCCAGGCCGGGACCGCGGGCGACGGGCGGCGGCGGCGGGAGTCACCGCCCGCGCCGCGCCAGTCCTGCCCGGAGCCCCGCACGGAGCCCGCACCGCGCGCGCGGACCCCGCCGCGGGAGGCCGGCGCCGACCCCGGGCCCGCCCCCGGCAGGGACGCGTCCCCCCCCCCCCCCCCCGGCCCCGCGCCGGCGCCCGCGGGCACGCGCGCCGCAGCCAGGCCGGAACTCACCTGGGCGCCGCAGCGAGGTCCTGCGTGGCGGCTGCACACCGGGAGGCCGGGAAGAACGGAGAGGTTCGGCGTGCGGGACGAGCGTTCCGCGAGCACACGGAAGGTACCGGCCAACGCTCACCTCCGCGCCGCCCCGCCCCCAAGATGGCTGCCGCGGCGCCCGGCCCCGCCAGTGCCACGTCGACGCGCCGCGCGCCGCCCGCCTCGCCCCGCCCCGTCCGTCTCCGCCCCGCCCAGCGCACACCACACCGCCCAGCCCCGCCCCACGCGCTCCACACTGCCCCGCCCCGTCCCTCTGCCCCGCCCAGCGCGCACCACAACGCCCCGCCCAGTCCCTCGGCCCCGCCCAGTGCGCACCACTCCGCCCCGCCCAGTCCCTCGGCCCCGCCCATTCCAGCCCCGCCCTCTCCCTCTACCCCGCCCAGAGCGCACCACACAGCCCCGCCCAGTCCCTCGGCCCCACCCAGCGCGCACCATACCGTCCCGCCCAACCCCTCGGCCCCGCCCAGTCCCCTTGGGCCCCGCCCAGCGCGCGCCACACCGCCCCGCCCACTGGGTTCCTGAGGTTAGACTTGTGCTGTCCGCAGAGGTGTAGGGACCAACCAGGTTGGGCTCTGCCCAGCGCCCCCCTGTCCGGGCCCGGCCGCCCCGCGGGACACGTCCTCCACGTCGCCTCGGCCCCTCCGCAGGCCCGAGCTCCCCGAGTTTTTTTGTTTGTTTTTTTTGTTTGTTTTTTTTTTTGGTTGGCCCTGGGGCTTGAACTCTGGGCCTGGGCGCTGTCTCTCAGCTCTTCAGCTCAAGCCGAGCGCTCTACCACTTGAGCCACAGCACCACTTCCGAAAAATCTATTTTTAAAGTTTTGCTTTGTTTTTTTTTTTTTTGTTGTTGGTCGTGGGGCTTAAACTCTAGGCCTGGGCGCTGTCCCTCAGCTCTTCAGCTCAAGGCGATTGCTCTACCACTTGAGCCACAGCGCCACTTAGGGCTTTTTCTGCTTATGTGGTGCTGAGGAATCGAACCCAGGGCCTCATGCATGCAAGGCAAGCACTCTACCACTGAGCCACCTTCCCAGTCCGGAGCTCCCCGAGAAGCACGGTTGCCTCGGGAGACGGCTGCGGGAGCAGGTGTCCTTTTGTCCTAGTAAACGTTATTACGCGTACTTTTAAACTGAGAACAATCAATCAATACACGCAAACAAAGAGGATCAACTTTAATACCCATAGATTCTGCACCTGAAGCAGTGCCTGAAACAGCTGGTGTGCAATAAGAGCGTGCGCGCGCGCGTGTGTGTGTGTGTGTGTGTGTGTGTGTAAGAGTGAGTGAAATGCAGTGGAGAAAACATAAGGAATTTGAAATCTGAATTCTTGAGTCTGGACTATCCAAAGGCCAGTTGGGCCGTAGTCCTTGTACAGGTAATTTAGTCTCCTGATTTCCACCTGAAAAAATGAAGGTAATTTTCTCTGTCATCCCTAATTCATCCAGGGAAAAGAGGCACCTAAAATAAGGTACATGAAAGCCTTTTTAAAACAGCTTAGCATGGCCGGGCACTGGTGGCTCACCCCTGTAATTCGAGCTACTCAGGAGGCTGAGATCTGAGGATCAGAGTTCAAAGCCAGCCTGGGCAGGAAAATCCATGAAACCTATCTCCAGTGAACCACCAGAAAAAAAAAAAAGTGGAGCTGTGACTTAAAGTGCTAGCCTTGAGATAGTAAAAGAGCTCAGGGATAGTGCTCAGGCCGTGAGTTCAAGTCCTATAACTGACACACACATAAAGAGAGAGAGAGAGACAGAGACAGAGAGAGGAGAGAGAGGAAAAGAAAAGAAAAAAAACATGAAAAAGAGTAGCTTTGGTTCAGTTTTCATATTCATTGATTCAGGAAAGTATATATAGTTTTAATATTAGTATATCTCCTGAATTTGTCAACCATAAGCACTGAAAAATACCTTGCTGAAAACTAATAGTATTTAACAATTCTAGCTGCAGATAGAGCTTTGCAGCCACGTGGGTTGTTCCCTTTGGTGGCAACTCCTAAGCACAGAGAACAAGTGTAGGTGGCCTCCTCCTGGATTACTCTCTGTTCAGTAAGTGCTGTTTGGGGTGGTGCTGAAAGTAGATACTATCTGCATCCCCTTTGGTCCACACCCTTAATGACAATAAGGTGTTTTTGTTTCTTCATTCATGCAACAAACATTTATTAGTGTCTGTAGCATGCTGAACACTGGTACTAGAAATGCTATAAAGAACAGGATAGACAAGATCTTGACACTTAGGTATGTATGCATTATGCCCATCTTTGGTCCTCAGTTCCACCCAGACCTCAGCTCCTCCCTGCCCTGGAGTTCTTCCCCTCTTTCCACCCAGACCCACCTGAGCTCCCATCTACCTCACTTCCTACCCCCCAGACCTTGCTGCTACCTAGATAGTGGAGGCTGTCACGTGCTCACTCTAGGGAAAATATGGCTCCTCTAATAAACCTTGTAATCATCTTTGTCCTGTGCCTGCCTGCCTCCACATGGTCCCCTGGGGTGGATGTGGTGGATCCTTTCAAGGTAGCTTTCCTCTTAATAGGACAGAGGCTACGAAAAAGCAAATAAACAAGGAAAGACAAGAGAATGATGTGACAGTAATTCTAGTCAGCCAATTTGGATAGGATGAGCCGGCCAGGTCTTCTCTGCAGAGGCAAGAGCTGGGCTAAGATCATGCGGCAGGCTGTGATTTTCTGGACTGAAGGAAGAGTGTGCAAAGTGTTGTGGAAGATGTGTGTTTGGCACAAATGCAGACCAGGAAGCAAATGAATGAGTAGTAAAAAATGAGGGGAGATTCAGCACAGGTGGCTTTCTACCTGTCATCCTAGCTATTCAGGAGGCTGAGATGTGAGGGTTGTGGTTCAAAGCCAGCCCAGGCAGGAACATACATGAGACTCTTACCCAATGAACCATCAAAAAGCTAGAAGTGGAGCTGTAACTCAAGTGGTAGAGCACTAGCCCTGAGCATAAAAGCTCAGGAACAACTTTCAGGACCTGAATTCAAACCCCAGGACACACACACACACACACACAATGAGGGCAGAAACTTAGCAGAGGCCTGGTAAGATCTAGCCTTGTAGGCATGACAAAGACTTTGGATTCCATTCTGCGGGAAATGAGAAGTAGCATGTGGCAGTGGGGAGGGAGGGAGACTGACACCTGACTTTGACTTTAGTTTTCGATCATAGTTTAACTTCTGTCTGCCTGTAGCACCTGCAGGGACAAAACAAGAATGACCAATACTGAGATGATGGAATTTTGTTTTGTTTTGTTTTTATTGTGAAAATGCCATACAGCTGGGCTACAATTACATGGGCAAAGTAATGAGTACATTTCTTATCAAGCATTGTTGCCTCCTCCTTTGTTTCCCCTTCCCATCCCTTCCCATCTCCCACCTGCCCCCAACCTCCCACCCCTCCACCCCCGACTAAAGTTGTAAAGTTCGTTTTTCGACATAACAACTTGTACATCTCATTGCTGCAATGGGTCCACCTGTATCCCTATTTAAACGATTTGTTTTTTCCCTTCCCTTCCACAAATTATACCAACATCAAATACAGTGAAAGCAGGGGTATGATGGAAGCGTTGAGCCGTGAACAGGGTGGAGATGATATTATTACAACAAATTGTATAAAAATTGTATAAAAACAGAAATCCATGCTTTCACAGTTCCAGAAGCCAGTAGTCAAAGATCAAATTGCCAGTAGGGCCTCTCCGAAGACTCTAAGGGAGAATTCTCCGGCCCCTATTCCTGCTTCCAGTGCCTCAAAAGCTCCTTAGCTTGGTTCAGATATCCCCTGCTTTTCTCCTAATAAATGTGTGTCTGTGATCACATTTAGAGTCTAACCTAAATCCAAATTTATCTCATCACAAGACACTTTAAAAGAACAGAATTCCAAGTAGGGCACATTCAACAGTTCAGATAGACTTTTCTTTGTTAGGGACTAATTCTGAAGCTACTAGATAGACAAAGAGAACGAAATCAACAATAAGTAAGACTATAAAATGGACTTGAATGTTGTTGATCCTGACTTACATTTACAATGTAGTCTTTTACATACCACTTAATTTGAACTTCAAAAGAACTGTGTGTGGAAATATTATTATTCCAGAAGATAACTTGCAAGTTTTGCATACAAATTATACTGTAAAGCTTCCAGTACCTGCCTTCCACCTGCCCCCTGTACACATATAATCATTGTTACAGAGCTTCATTTGAATTTTCTTTAAAGAAGAGCTAAGCTGGACCCAGTGGCTTAAGTCTGTAACCCTAGCTACTTGAGAGGCAGAGACTGGAAGATGATGGGTCAAGGCCAGTACAGGCCTCTCAATAGCTGAGAGTATGCCTGTCATCTAATGGCAGAGGGAAGTGCAAATAGGGGGACTGAAATCCAGGATGGGCGAGGCCTATCTCTCTCTCTCTCTCTCTCTCTCTCTCTCTCTCTCTCTCTCTCTCTCTCACACACACACACACACACACACACACACACACACACACATACACATACAGCAAACTGGTGGAGTGGCCCAAATGGTAGATCATCAACTTAGCAAGTGTGAGGCCCTCAGTTTAAAACCCCAATACTGCCCAAAGAAGAAAAGAATTATCTTCATAAAATATGTATTGGTGTAAAAAAAAAAATGTGTGAGCATTCATTTGCTTTCGTTGCTATGCAAAAAGTCTGAGAAAAAAAATCAAGAGAGGAAAGATTCCCCTGTGCTCACAGCTTCCGAAGTTGCAGTGCATTGTGGCTTGGCTTTGTTATTCCCTAAGGCAGACCACCCTGGATGGAAGCAGCGCTGTAGACAAGCTGCCCAGCATTGGGTAGTCAGAAAGCTTGGAGGAGGGAAGGCAGGTCTGAAGGTCTCAGTCTAGGGCCCACCCACATGACCTACTTCCTCCAGCCAGGCCTCACCAACAAGGGAAGCTCTCCACCCTTGTTGTTTCCAACTGGTTTTTCAATGACTGGGCCCCACCTTGCTGGCCCATTCTTGCTCTTGGTCAAAGGTAACCAGCCCATTCATATCTTGGGCCATTTGCATCTCTTCCTTGGCTTAATACTGGCTGCATCCTCCAGTCATTTGTGTCCTAAAGAGGCCATCTCGATAAGCACTCTACTTTGTCTTCACAGCACTTGGCACATCCCGATGATGTTACAACCTAAGTCTATGTGCTGTTTGTCCATCTCCTGCATTGTGGAAATGAGCTTCATGAGCAAGCTTTTCTGTTTGGTTTTGCTTTGTGTCACTCTCGTCCTGTATTCACTGTGTTAGTTCCAGGCTCTCAGTAAGCACACAGCCCGCCTTTGCACGGAGTGGATCCATGAATGTGTTGAGAACCGAGAAGTTATATCTCTGCACTGCAGTTGCTGACTCTGCAGAATGCTCCTATCATTCCTTTCCAAAAGACTCATCATCTTGATTCTCTCAAAAATACGATGGCAGAGATAATTAAGTTCTTCATTTTCTTCATATACATAAAATTCATTTTCCTTCATGTGAGCCAATTAAACTTGGCCTCAGAAACGTGATCTGAGAGTTCAGAGTCTGTACAGAGTTTATAGGCTTATGCATTATGTATCATCTGCAGCTTAATTTCTACACATGTCATAATTCCTGGAAGTATTTCAAAATATGCACACAACTGACATTCATTGAGTAAAACTCTACACTAAAAGACTTGACCAGAAATAGGACAAACTAATTTCTTCCCTGAAGGAATAGACAAGCCGCAAACAAGATACATACCCAGAGAATGAGAATGCTGGTGTTCCCCAGATGTGCACACAAAGGACAGGGGAGACCACAGGATGGGCGTCCTAAGTGCACAGTGTTGCATGAGAAGGGCTCAACCTTTCTGATACAGCTTCAGGGAGAAGAGTAAAAGCAGCTGGCTGATTTCATTATACTCTGTACTGTTACTGTTTTGGACAAAAGCCATCACTTTGCAAGACCCTGTCATCCCTTGGATCCATGATACTGTTGTAATAAGTTCTTTTGTTTCTTTTGACTGCTCCTTTTCTCTTACAGGGCATGTTGCTGTCAGCTAGGTTTCCTTGCAGTCTTCTGGGAGAAATGCCTATATTACATGGATGTCCTGAGCCGTATCTTTAACAAAGGCTGCTTGGTCACATTTCAATGTGAAGGATTGTAAAGTCCTACAATCTCTGGATTCATGCCCCTGAAAGCCAACACCAGGGCTCACGTCACATTCTTGCAACTGAGAAAGGCAGGAACAGCAAGCAGGCTGCACATGTTGAGCCCCTGGATTGTAGAAGTCACAGTGTATCACCTCCGCTGCCCTAACGGCCCCCATCTCTCTTCACACACCCACCCCACCTCCCTCCACCCTCCTCCCACGTTCATTCATTCCAACATCCTTGGACTCTCTGTCCATTGCTTTGAGGGACTGCTAATCTCAAAGCGCACTCTCGACTCCTGCAAGAGAATTGACTCTTGAGTTTTAACAGAAACCCTCAATTCTGTGTCTTGCTCCCTGATCTTTTTCTAGAACTTTAATTTCACTTTCTAACCATCCCCAAAGCTCATCATCTTCTCAAATGGCTAATTCACATTTGTTTTTGTACTTGGTCTTACAAATTATATAGCCAAATCCTCCCTGAATTACACACACACACACACACACACTATATATATATATGTATCATATATACATGTACACATATATATGTACCATATATACATGTGCACATATATGTGTACTATATATACATGTGCACACGTAGGCATATATCTTGGAGCCTGTTCCCCATCACTCTAGAATTCCAGTAATAAAGAGATGCATATTCTCTTTTTTAAGTAAATTAGATTTCCTTTAACTTGTAGCAATTACTGAGCATTTGGTTCACTAATCTTTTCCTATCATGCATTCTGTGATAGATGTCCTTTTCTACATGTGCAAGCATATATATAGTATAAATTCTTTAAAGTGAATCCTATATCAAATCCTATATCTCTGGAATTTTGCTAAGGATATGCCATAATCCCTTTTGTTTCTGTAAAGTCAATAGTAAAGTCTTTAATGCTACTTAATATTTTTCTTGGTCAACTGAGCTACAAGTTTGTCCATTTTTTGTTTATCCCTTCAAATAATCAACTTCTCGTTTTGATTATTTTATTCATCATTTCCTAATCTTTGTTTAATTCAGACCTACTCTTACGTTATTATTTCTTGTTTGCTTTGTATTTATTTTCATCTTGTTTTCTACTGTATGCAGGTGGATTGTTACTGTTTTTAGATCTTTGTTTCTGCTTACTAGCTCACTTGAACCCCAAATAATTCTAGAAGGCAAATATTGTTGTTGTTGTTGTTGTTGTTTTCTGGCTTCAAAAACTAGTAAGGGCTAAACTCTACGCAAACTATTAATGGAAGAATAGGATTGAATCTGTGTTAAGTGTCCTAAATTCCAAATCTTTGTTTCTCTCTCTCTCTCTCTCTCTCTCTCTCTCTCTCTCCCTCTCTCTCTCCCTCTCTCTCTCTCTCTCTCTCTCTCTCTCTCTCTCTCTCTCTCTTTCTCTCTCTCTCTCTTTGTATCTCCATCCCTACTTGGTGTCATACTCAGTCCCTTTCTCTCCCTCTCCCTCTCCCCCATGTATTATGGGGCTTGAACTCAGGGCTTGGGTGCCATCCGTACCACTTGACCAACAAATCCACTTCCTGTCTCTTTTTATGTCCCTGGTTCTTTTCATTAATAGACTTTATTTTAGAATGATTTCACAAAATTGGGACTATTCTGCAGGCAATTAAGGTTTCTGTATACTGACTACTATGCCCGATTTCCTATATTGTAAATATCTTGAATTAATGTGGAGCATTTGTTGCAGGATGCATCAGTATTGATGCATTATTGAATAAAGGCTTTAGTGTGCATCACATTTCACTCTTGAATTTGTATGTTCTATGGGGTGTCATGTTTCCACCATTAGAGTGTCATTCGGCAAGTGTTCCTGCCCACAAGTTCTCTTGGACTCCATTTATCCAACCCTACTTCCCACATCCTGAGCTCATGCAACCTGCTAAGCTTTTATGATCCACATCATTTTTCCTGTTCCACAATATTGGAAACAAACAGTATGCAGCTCTGCTCAAATTTGTTTCTTGTACTTAGCAATCTGCATGTGAGATGTCTCCCTGTCTGTTTGTGGTTTGGTGACTTAGTTCTTTTATTGCTGAAAAAATACTCCATTGCACGAATGTACCATGATTTCCTTATCCATTTACCCATCAAAGGATATCTTGGTTGCTTGAACATTTGGGGAAATTAGCAATAAAGCTTTTAAACATTCAGTTATGATCCATTTCTGATATTAGTAACTTATGTCTTCTTTCTGTTTCTCTAAGTTAGCTTGGCTTGAGGTCTATCACTATACTGATTACTTTATGGACCAACATTTGGGATTATTGATATTTATGTAGATATTTTAAATTTTATTTCTAGTCTTTTTTTATGTTGGATTTAGTTTGCTCCTATCTTTCTATTTTTCTAAAGTGGAACTTAGATTATTGACTTTCAGGGCTTTCTTCTTTTCTAGCAGATGCATTTAAAGTTATGGTTTTACCTTTGAGCACTGTGTATGCTGCACTGCACAAATTCTGTTAAGTTCTGTTTTGATTTTCCTTGAGCTAAAATATGTTCTGTATCTCATGAGACTTCTTTGTGTTGCTGTATGCCGTCAACATTTGGGAGTATTTTTGGGGTATCTTTGTATTATTGATTGAAACTTTAATTCTATTGGGTTTGGACTGTATAGTATTTTATGACTTCCATCCTTCCAAATTTTCTAAGGTACACTATATGGTCCAGAATGGAGCCTAGATGGGAAATGCCCCATGTCAGCTTGAGAAGAATGTGTATCATGCTGCTGTTGAGACATTTTATGAATGTCCCTTGTTCAATTGATGGATGATACTGTTCAATTCAACTAAGTCCTGACTGATTTTCTGTGTGTTGGAGCTGACAGTTTGCTGATATTGAAGTCACTAATTACAATAGGGGATTCGTTTGTTTCTCTCTATAGCTTTACCAGTTTCTGGGTCATGTGTTTTGAGGTTTCGCTGTGAGGTTCATACAAATTGGGATTGGCTATCTTCTTAGATACACAAATCCTTTGATATTTTGCATATCCTTATTTTGGAAAATTCTTCTTGCTCTGAATCTTGCATTGTGTAGCATTAACATAGTCTCTCCAGCTTCTGATTAGTGTAGGCATGTGTGTATTTTCATCTTTTTACAGTCATACTTTGAAGGTATTATAAGTTCAGTTTCACGCCACTATAATGAAGCAAATATCATAATCAAGTAAGTCATATGCTTATTTTTTAGTTTTCTAGTACATACAAAAGTTATGGTTATACTCTGTAGTACAATATCTCAAATATCCATATTTGATTGTCCTCAAATGTTAATGGCCATCTGAGGCTTCACAGGGTCTCGTTCTTTCCTCTGGTGGAGGGTGTTGATGTTGATGTCTGTGAACTGATCAGAGTTGATGGTTGTTGAAGGTTGGGGTAGTGTGATGGTTGTTCAAAAAGACAACAATGAGATTTGTTGCATCAATTCACGCTTCCTTAATGCTGTTTAATG
This sequence comes from Dipodomys spectabilis, assembly GCF_019054845.1. NCBI lineage: Eukaryota > Metazoa > Chordata > Mammalia > Rodentia > Heteromyidae > Dipodomys > Dipodomys spectabilis. Next base: position 20,535,209 of record NW_024870696.1, read on the forward strand.
CCGTGTGGACTCAGTTGCACTGTCCCAAAATTGGAGTCAATCCTCTCATATCCAGTTATTGACTTCACTAAAATTATAACCTCGCTGGACACTGGTAGCTCATGCCTGTAATCCTAGCTACACAGGAAGTTGAGATCTGAGAATTGCAATTTGAAGCCAGCATGAGCAGGAAAATCCAGAAGACATTTATTTCCAATTAACTACTGAAGACGTCAGAAGTGGAGCTATGGCTTGAGTGATAAAGCACTAGCCTTGAGCAAAAATTACAAAGGTAGCACCCAAGCCTTGAATTCAAACCCTAGGACTAGCACAAACAACAACAAGAAGAACAAAGCTTATGTCATAGTCTAAATTCTGTGTTATCATTTCAGCAATATTCATAGTATGTTTTCTAAGAGCAATTTCTATTTCAAGAATTTACTTTCCTTATCTTTTTTTTTTGGGGGGGGGGTCTGGTTGTGGAGCCTGAACTCTGGGCCTGGTCGCTGTCCCTCAGCTCTTCAGCTCAAGGCTAGTGCTCTACCACTTGAGCCACAGCGCTACTTCTGGCTTTTTTCTTTTTGCTTATGTGGTGCTGAGGAATCGAACTCAGGGCCTCATGCCTGCAAGGCAAGCGCTCTACCTCTGAGCCACCTTCCCAGCCCTACTTTCCTTACCTTATCATAAAGTCTCAGCCATACTGTCAAATATTCAAGCTCCAGACCTAATGCTAGATCTCTCGCCACATCTGTAGTTACTTCCTCCACGGCAGTCTTGAACCCTTCAGGTCTTCTGTGAGTGTTAGAGACAACTTCTTCCAAGTTCTTACTGACCTTGGCATTTTGACCTCTTCCCACGGCTCACTAATGTCAGTATAGATACCTAGAATAGCAAATCCTTCTGAGGAGGTTTTCAATTTACTTTACCAAGATCCATCACGGGACTGTCTATGCCAGTGACAGTCATTAAAAATGTATAATTTTTACTCATATGAATTCTTTCCTCATTCAAGTTCAGTCTACTGGGAAGCACACAAAGCCATTGCCTCTGATTTACCTTAACCATAGCAATCAGACTTACTATCAATTCTGAGTGTGATAATTCCAAAACCTCTGACATCTGTATGGGGCTGCGACTATTGTCTTGGGGTTCCCTGAGAAGAGAAGGTCTGAGATTCACAGTTCCTTCAGGTGTCATCCCTTTTTTTTTTTTTTTATACTGGAGACCTCCTGACAGAACAGTAAGATGTGAAATGAGGGGATTTATCTGTTAGCCTACAATTTAGTCTTCATTTTCTAGTGAACTTGTGTCCCTGGACAATAAACTTTATAAATATGTCTCAGGAGGTTGGGAAGGTGGCTCAGTGGTAGAGCGCTAGCCTTGAGCTGAAGAGCTGAGGGACAGCGCCCAGGCCCAGAGTTCAGGCCCCACGACCAGACCCCCCCCCCCCCGCAAAATATATGTATATATATATACACACACACACACACACACACACATATATGCATATATATATATATATATGTATATATATATATATATATATGTCTCAGTTGTAATTTACTCTCGATTCCATTAGAGGGAGAGTTGGGCTGGAGGGAGCTAGAGTTAGAGTTACCCTTTTCCAGGTGAGCTAGCTTCTGGTAAGATAGTTTCCCTGTGGGCAGACTTTTGTTAAGGGAGACAGAAAGCTCTTGCTTACTTTTTCTGGCTTTCTGCTAGAAGCATGAGAGATTTTTCCTCTGAGAACTCTTTGGTCAATGTTAAATTCACAAAAGTGGGAGTGGAAGAGGTTGAGAGTAGGAGTCCTTGGAGGTTTTCACTGTCAAGATTCTGCGCATTGACCCTCTAACAATGTATCCATTACAGCTTAATTTCCTACCAGTACTGGCTGTCCAAGAAGGGAGTTTCTGCCCTTGCTTTACGTTACAGTTCTCAAAATTCTCGTCTCTGTTCAATTTTGGGGACAGCCATTTGCTCTAAAAGGTGTGACCTCAACCTTCTGATTTAAGAAGTTGTTGAGTATTCATTCATTCAGCCATTTTGTTTGGTGTGTGAAGGTCAAAGTGAAAATGTGCAAGCTCCCTAGTGTGGGACCACAGCCCAGTCTCCTTTTTGTTTGTTTGTTTTTAAATAATAAATGTGGCTTACATAAACATGTGTGGTTCTTATTTTGGGTCTAGATTTCAGCCAGTAAATAAAGATCATGCGAGCTAACATGGTATGTGTCACAAGCAATCTAATCACAATGTCATCATAGTTACAACTTAATGTCGGTGCATGATTTCTAATTCTTAGGCACTGATCCAAGCACTTTACCTACAATGTGTTGCCATCACAATAAAATGGGGGACATGATCACTTTCTCCATTTTACAGTGCTGGTGTCTGAGGCACAAAGAGTATTCAAAGTTCCCAGCTGGCAGAAGTCTCCAACCAAGTTCTCTGAGCCCACTCTGACAAGACTTGGCACGATGCTGGCATGGCCAGAATTATTACCGCATTATTAGCACATCACAAAAGCATGGTAGTGCTTCTTCTCCATTTTCATGAAATTACAAAACAACAACAACAACAACTTCTTCTCTAAACAGTAGATTATACAAGCAGAAGCCTTATTTCTTGGTCCAGATCAAAGTTCTAACATATTCAATAAACATGGATTGATTTAAGTTGCATGGTATCCTGACAGTTAAGCCAATAATTACACACTTTACAAGAAAATCGAAAGGTTTAACTCATTTATTAAGAAAGTGCATGGACATTAAACAAGCAATCTAAATGAGCTTGGAAACATACATATTGACTACAAGAGATAAACATGGAAGATAAATTCTCTTCTTGTCATAAGTAAGTTTGTTTTACTTCCTTAATCACACAATGGCAGACGAACTCATGTCATTCCCCAGTTATGTAAATTTCATTTATGATCATCTCAGTTTGGAAATATATATGTAGTTTGGGCAGTATTGGGGTTTGAATACAGGGCCTCACACTTGCTAGGGTGGTGCCGCACATCTGAAATATTCTGTGTCATTTTTGTTAGCATCCTCTGAGTGGAGAGATGATGTGCAGAGTGGAGAGAGTGGAGAGAGATGCAGGCGGAAGCAAAGGGCAGCCTCTAGAAACATTCAGTAGCTCACTGTTCACTATTACAGAAGCTCCACTTGAAGTAAACAACAATCTGAGCACTTCTGAGACGTTGTAAACATCTTTATTGGGTATCTATTAATATTTTTTTCTATTGTTTCTTGGAATTTTTTTCTGTAGGCCAGTAGAGGGAGTCCAAAGCTTAGAGAGTTGATTCCTGGCCCAGTCTGATGGCTTACAGTTACATAGAAAGGTTATGAGTACATTTCTTTTTGAACAGTGATACCCCTTCCCTCATTTTCTCCCATTCCCATCCCTCTCCTCCCCCCCCCCCCCACAAGCTGCAAAGTTTGTTTCCTACATAGTGTCTAATGAGCATCACTGTGGCACTGGTTCACCCTTTGTCCCAAAAGACTCTTCATTCTTAAGGAACTGAATTTTTCTAGATTTTGTTGTTGTTGTAAGTTGCGATGCAAGAAAGATAACTTGATGTGTTTCCTAGCTTATTAAAGAGAATAAACTGCTTTTAAGAATTTGTTGGTTTAGTAATGTGAAAATAAGGTGAATGATAATGGCTCCTGCTTTTAAGCCAACCAAAGCAGAAAAGTTTGTGCTAGGCATGGTTTTTCCAAAAAAAGATATGCAGGGTATACATAATCCAATAAAAAAATCTATAAGCAAACAGCTAGTAAAGGTTTAGTAAAGGTTAAAACTTTTACTTAGTATGGGTCAAGTGTTTTTATAATATGTATCTAAATGTCTTTTAAATTATACATATACAAGTTTTTTTTTTTTTTTTACAAATAGGGCTTTTGTAATCTCATTTTAATTATTTTCTGTTTTTATTCTTCCTTTTGACATGGAAATTTAAAATTGTGTTTTACATTTTCCAATCCTGTGAGGGTAGGTTTTATCTTCTTCTTTATTGATTTCAAATCTTTGTGAATAGATATACAAGAACAATGTGTGTAACATGCACATCTTTGATATGTGTTGAGACTTGCATTGTATATTTTTTAGTGGTTCAAATTGTGGAATGTGGAGAATAATATGTGAGGCATGTATGTATGTGTGTGCATCTGTGCGTGTGTGTGTGTGTGTGTGTGTAAAAAGATGTTAACCATGCATTCACATACTGTCTCTAAGTTTCAGCCAAAGTCTCATAGTCTTGCATTTGCAGCTTTGCCATATATTGTAAGAGAATGTGAGAGTGGTTATATATTTCTTAGATTATCATTGTCTTCAAGCTATATGAATCCAGGCTAGGAAATCATTATGGTAGAAACGTATTTCTCTAAACACAAACTTGGAGAATCCATAACATTTCTTTGTCTAGGTATGTTTATTTCGAGATGAAGCACCCTTCCCTCCCTCCCTCCTTTTCTCCTTCCCTTCTTCCCTTCCCTCCTTCTCTTCTTCTTCTTCCTTTCCTCCTCCTGCCCCTCCTCTTTCTTTTCTTCCTTCTTTTTCTCCTTCTCCTTCTTTTTGTTCCTGTACTGGGGCTTGAACTCAAGCCCTTGCGCTCTCATTCAGCATTCTTGCTTGTGGATGGCACTCTATCATTTGAGCCATACTTCCAGCCTGGCTTTTGGTTGATTAATTGAAGATAGAGTCTCAAGGACTTGGCTGCTCAGACTGTTTTCAAACCTTGATAGTCTCAGCCTCCTGAGTAGCTAGAACTACAGGTATGAATCATTGGCACATAAGGCCTGACTCTCATCTTAATACAGCAAGTGGCATATTTGAAAAGAGCCAGTTAGAGAGTTAGACAGATGCTCCCTTGAGTTCGGGGACATTATAGGTATCTGACTCATAACTATTCTAAAGAGGAAAGCTTGAACAAAGTAGCATGTTTAAAAACAGGACGCACATCCAGAGTCAGTTAAAACCAAAATAGATACAGAAATTTCTCAAGATTTTATGGGCACCTGTAGAGGAAACCTTACCCAGGAGCATGACTCGGGAGATAGCAGGGTCCCACAACAGCAGTTGGGTTGCTAGATACCACGAGCTATATTGGGATTTACAAGCTGTATGCATAGCAATAATACAGTGCTCACACCTGTAATCCCAGCTACTCAGGAGGCTGACATCTGCAGATCAAGGTGCGAATCCAACCCAGGCAAACAAATGCTCAAGATTCTTATCTCCAATTAACCAGCAAAAACCTGCACTAGAGATGCAGCTCAAGTGGCAGAGCATCAGCCTTGAGCTAGAAAGCAAAACAAGAACCCCACTACTGGTACAAAATAGTAATGGTAATGATCATAAAACACCTCTACATCTCTAGCTAGAATTTGGGTGTGGAAGACAAAACAAAGCTTCTTACCACATTGTACCCTGCGGACTTTGAAAACCTCTACTCTTCTCTTGAATCCCTTTTTATAGCTTCTCCCCAGTTGGTCAAGGAAAAATCTAGGAAGAAAGAGGGGAATGTGCCAAGGAAATGCAAAGAAACCAACTATATCCTGCTTTCCTTTTCAGATTGTACACTTTGAACCCGTGTTAGATGAATTAGGCAAGAATCATTTAACTTTGGGTTGAGGGTACAGAGTGGTTTATAGTGGATTAAATTTTAAAGTGGCAAATTAAGGAGACATAGTTAGAAAGAGAGGGAGAGAGAAAGAGATTTCTTTCTCCTCACGTCAAATGGGAGCTAAAGACTCCTGGAATAGATTTTTATATAGATATAGATATACATATATCTATATAATATTATATATAATCTTGTTACACATGCACATACATCTGTTTTATAGGTACATTTGTATATATGTACACATAAACATGTTTATTGCTTTCACAGCCTCTCCCTTGACTTTTGGTCTTCCTTTTACTTTAATGACCCGGGCTGTGTCGTGTTGGTTGTATTGTTTTGTTTCCTTCTAGTGTTCTCAAATGAGAGAAAACATGTGATAGCTATCACTATGGAAGTGGCTTATTTCACTCAGCATCGTGATACCCAGTGCATCCATTTCCCTGCAAATAACATAATAATAACAGAACTTCCTTCCTTCCTTCCTTCCTTCCTTCCTTCCTTCCTTCCTTCCTTCCTTCCTTCCTTCCTTCCTTCCTTCCCTTCCCTTCCCTTCCCTTCCCTCCCTCCTTCCCTTCCTTCCCTCCCTCTTTCCCTTCCTTCCCTCCCTCTCTCCTTTCCTCCTTCCCTCCCTCCCTCCCATCCTCCCTTCCTCCCTTCCCTTCCCTCCCCCCTCTCTCTAGTACAAAGCTTGATTTCAGGACTTTGCACCCTTGCCCAGTTTTCTTACTTATGTCTGGCACTCTACTAGTTGTGCCATGTTGCTCACCCAACTTTTTGCTGTTTGAGGATGGAGTCTTGAAGACATTACTGCTCTGGCTGGCTTCAAACCTTGATCCTCCAGGTCTCAGCTTCATGAGTAGCTAGGATTTTAGGCATACACCACTGGCATCCAGCTTTCATTTTTCTTAATTGCCTGGCAAAACTCCATTATGTTGGCATACCACATTTTCTCTGTCCATTCATCCATTGATGGGCAATTAGGCTGATAGCCTCATTTGTCTATTATGCATAGGGCTCTGATAAACATGGAGATACATATATCTCTACAGCAAACTGACTTTGATTTTGTCTGACTGGTGTGGGCAGCCTGGCCATGCAGCAGGGGTCCCCTCACTTCAGGGTCTCTTCCCAGTTTCTGACCTTGTGTGCATGCAGTATAACTCTTCTTCACTGATGTGTTTCTCTGTATTTTAATCAATTGCTTGGTGTCACTCTCTTGGGGTGAAGTGTTGTGCTGGGGCCCTGTTTCTCTGTTTGGGCAGAGAGAGATGTTGTTGCTTTGCCATCTTGTCTGACTTTGATTTTTTTTGGGGGGGGTATGACCAAATTATAGGGAAGATCTATTTTTAATTTTTTGGAGAATCCTACATAGTGGTTTCTATAGTGGCTGGACAAATGTACATTCCAAACCACAATGAATAAGAGTTCCCTTCTCCCGTATCCACACCAGCATTTTTTTGGGGGGGGGGGAGGGGTATTTGTTTTCTTGATGATAGTCATTCTGACTGAGGTGAGGAAGAATCTCCATGGAGTTTTGATTTTCATCTCCCTAATGACTCAGGAAGTTGAATGTGTTTTCGAGTATTTATTGGTCATATTTGCTTGTTCATTTGAAAAAGTGTCTGTCTAGTTGATTTTCCCACTCATTTATTACACTATTCACTATTTTAGTATTTACTTATTTAAGTTCTTTCTCTATTCGGCATTTTAATCTCCTATTGGATGATTGTTCTATTTCTTAGGCGATCTCTTCATTCTATCGATTGTTTCTTTTGCTATGCAGAGCCTTTTAATTTGTGCTTGTAGGCTTCCTGTAACCAAGTCCATGTACTACTCATCTTTTGATACCCAGTGTGGGGGCTGCTGGTCTGGGTCTTGCTATGAAAGTTCTCTTACATAGAAATGATCTTCCTCTTTTTTTAAGTTAAATTTTATTGTAAAGGTGATGTACAGAGAGGTTACAGTTATATAAGTAATGTAATTTCTTTTTGAACAGTGTTACTTCCTTCTTCATTTTCTCCCAATTTTCCCCTCATGTTGTAAAGTTCATTTCCCACAGTCTCATGAGTATCACTGTAGAATTGGTTCACCCTTTGTCCTACCATTTCTGTGATCTTCCTCCTTTCTACCTAGCAATTGTACATTGTACATTATATGTTATGGTGCTAGCTTTGGCTCACCTTAATTTTGAAAGGAAAGACAAGTATTCACAGCCTATCTAATAGGAAACTAAGTCTTTTATATGTACGTTGACTATATGAATGCATGGAGTTCTTTTCCTTTATAACAATCATTTTGAATTACAGAAATTAAATTTGTTTTCAAGTATCCCTAGTGATGCTAGAGAGTAAGAAAGCAAAAGTAACTACATAGACATGAAATCCAACTGATCATCTGTTTATATAAAGGTAGGAAGGCCATGAGCTTGGAATTGAAATGTACTTTAGACTTAAAGGCATCAAAATTCAGCATGAGGTTTTTTGAAACTGTTGTGGGAAATCTATCAAATGGAGGCATAGCAACACAGTCTTTTCATCCTTGTAATCTGCCATTATGTCTCATATATTTAAATATTGTATTTTTTTCTGTCAGAAGGGTGAAATTCGGAATTCCAGGAGATGAGGTCCAGAAACTGAAAGATCGATGTGTTTCTAAAGGATTATGTGGCTGCCAAGTACTTCCCAGACTGTTTATTTATTGTGAGAAACTTAACTTCTTTGAGCCTTTCAGTCACTCCCCCGTTTTGTCCATGTCACGATGAAGTGGTCTCTTGTTCCTAACAATGGACTATTTGAGAATCGCATCATCAAAGCTACTGGAAGGCACAAAGCATGAGGGCACATCACACTGTGCGAACGGCCTTTGGCTTGTCTGCCATGGTACGGTCACCATTGTATCCCAGGAGCAGTGAGGCCAGTGCCATAGAAGGTAACAGAGCTAGTGGGCCAGACTGTTACCCAGGGTGGGAAAAGTCTCTTCCAACGCACACCGGGCATGACCTTGCTCATGGAGCTTATTTACTTTAACTATTGATAACAACCCTCCATAAGCCTGGTTCTCAGCTCTGTGTGAAAGATGACTGGAAATAAAAGGAAAGAATAGGGGAGGTTCCTCAGAAAAGACTGTATTAAAGAACTATTCTTCCCCACAGAGAGAATGGCATTTTTCCATTCAGGACTAATTCTGTTTGGTGTTTTTTTGCTTGCATTTGTTTTCTTTTCGTGAGAATCTGTCAGTTTTAGTCACAAGTGAATGTGATATTCCAAGTTAGAAAATGAAGTTTTTTTTTCCCAAAAAAGAATTGGATGTATATGTGTGTGTATTACGTGTTTGTACATCCGTACATATGGATACAGCGTATTGAAACCCAGCAAATGCTGTACTGAAAAGGGGGGAGCGAGGAGGAATGGGAATATGGTGACATGAGCAAATTTGTTCGAAGTGCACTGTGTCCCTGTATGGAAATATCAGAACGAAACTCTCTCTTATCACTAATGTATGTTAACTGAAAAATCGAAAATAATCTATCCTCGGTGGAGCTTACATGCTAACAAGTGAAGCAAACAATACATGGAAAAACAAACTAATGAAACAATGTAAGTTCAGATACTAAACCTCATGGCAGAAACCAAGCAGAGGAGTGGAATATGAATTGTGGTTCTTCAGCACATAGGTGATCAGGAAAGTCTTTAAGAAGTAGGTTTAAGCAGCAGCCAAGATGGTAGCTTTCCTCTTTCTGTTGAAGACTATAATTAAATTCCCATTCTTCTAGTTTCTTTTGCTTAAGAAAAATGGCAGACTAACTGTATTAATCAGACTTATATTATTGCTATGACCAAAATCTGAGAGAAGAACTTAGAAGGAGGAAAGATTAGTTTGGCTCCCTTAAAAGAAAGTTCAGCTAGACACTGTGGCTCACGCCTATAATCCTAGCTTGTCAGGAGGCTGAGACTGAGGATCATGGCTCAAGCCAGCCCAGGCAGGAAAGTATGTAAGAGTCCAATTAATCACAAAAAACTGGAGTGGAGTTATGACTCAAAGTGGTAGAGCACTAGCCTTGAGCACAAAAGCTCAAGGGCAGTGCCCTGATTCTAAGTTCACACCCCAAGAATGGCAAAGAAGAAGAAGGAAGAGGATGAGAAGAGGAAGAGGAGAGGGAGGAGGAAGAGGAGGAGGAGGAGGAGGAGGAGGAGGAGGAGGAGGAGGAGGAGGAGGAGGAAGGTTAAGAGGGTTCATGTGTTGATTTTGGTCTCATGGTTAGGCAGAATGTCATAACTACCAGAACAGAGGTAGAAAGTACTGGTTCTTTTACTGGCCAAATTGCACATTAAAATTTTTTTTTTCCATTTTGGAACTTGCTCCAAAATCTCACAATAAATCTGTCTAAAATTAGCCAGCAAGGGCCATGCTTGAATATTATGGATATTTCAATGTCTTGAGATTTCTTTCACCAAATTCATTAGTCTATCATCTTCAAATATGACCTCTCACAAAGTTTCAGGACACAGATAAAAAAATGTAGACAAATTCTTCAACAGAATATAACACTAATGGCCCTTATTCCAATTCCCAGTAGATTCCTCATTTTCCTCTGAAAATCCCTAAGTGAAGCCTTTATTGTCCACATTTCTGATTTCATTCTGATCTTCTGACCTCCCACCAAATTGCTTTGCTTTCAGCATTCCAAAATTTCTCTACTGTGCCTCTGCAGACTCTTCCAAGTTCTTCCCACAAACGGGTTAAAAGGCTTTAAAAACACGCACAGATACAACAGTAACCACCCTACTCCTCTGATACCAATTTTCTGTGTCACCTGCCAAAAATACCTGAAAACAACTTAATGGAAGGAATTATTGATGTTGGCTTATAGTTTCAAAGGGTTCTGTCCAGAGTTGCTTGGCTGTGTTGCTTATTCCTTCATTTTTTTTCTCCTTCTTGCTCTGTCCTTCTTTGTTTGTGATATAATTAATGTTAGTATGAAGTTATTGAAGCCTCATAAAAGTATAAAACAATGACTATTATTTCTAATATGCTGCAATGTGGAAAGCATGGCTTTCAAAGGTGAAATAACACCAAAGTCAGACCACTGGTCACACATGGTTTATTTCCCTAGCTGAATAGTCAATTGCTTGACATCGCTGGTCTCTCTTTCTGCATCATCCCTCCCTGTGACTAGCGGTCAGACCTCCAGGTAACAGGCAACTATTGAGAGAAGAAACAATATTTCATTCGTATTCAATCCTTAAAACTCAGTGCTATAAAGGAATGCTTCAGACATATTTTAATTATTACTGGAAACATTACACGGAGAGGAAGCAAATCAATGTAAGATACCCTAAAGCTCTTTGTAAGAAGACCCAACTCAGCCACTAGCCTGAGTTCCAGGGATTAAAATTAATCATTGTTTTGTTCTTAAAGTGTAAGCACAGAAGACAAAGCATGGACAGTAGCAATTAAACATAATAAAATGTTACACTTTTGTAAATGTTAACATGCTATGAGGCTACACTTGAAAAAGTTTTAATTTTTCTATTCGGCTCATACCTCTTTTCCTCTCACTAATCAACAATAGCACCATATATAGGAATAAGCACTATTTTAGAAGTTTTCATTAGAAAGTTTATTGCATTAATCTACAAACTCATTTGGTGATACACAACAATGTAGACTAATGTGGATGAAAGTTTATCATTTGAAAATAAGGTATTTCAGCATGAGAAGCCCTCTTTTGTTTGCTATATCCAAGTAGATCCTAATGCATTTTGCCTTTTTTTCTTATAAAAATATATATCATGGTTTGATTTGGTCATATCAAAATAAAGCCCAGATCAAATACTGAGTGTGAATACATAGACCCTATGTTAGGACACCAGTATCAACAGATCTGTAAAGCTTGCCTGTGTACATCCCTAGAAAAGAAGTTCCCATCTATACATGTGATTCACACTTGCATAGCTACATATACTTCCATGACATAAAACCTTTAGGACCAAAATAGGTCTTAAATATTTAATCTGAAGAGTAAAGGTGTGTTACCAATGGTAACACATTAATTATTTTTAAAAACATAACCCTAAATTTGTTTTTATTGACAATCTTAAGTTTACAGTGAACTTTTACTATTCACATGGATTGTAAATAGCATTGTGATACCCTTATTCAACTTTTCTTTGTGTGTGACCAGTCCCGGGGCTTGGACTCAAGATCTCGGTGTTGTCAAAGATGGCACACTATCGCTTGAGCAACAGCTTCACTTCTGTCTTTTGTTTATGTTGTTGTTTCTTTGCTAGTTAATTGGAGATAAGAGTCTCACAAACTTTCCTGTCTGGGCTGGTTTCAAAATGGGATCCATAGATCTTAGCCTCTTGAGTAGCTAGGATTACAGGCATGAGTCACTGGTACCCTGATACTCTTCTTCAACTTTTAAAGTATTTTTTTTTTGTAAAACCTTCCAATCATTGACTACTATTGTGGCTGACAACGATCAAGGGGATAACATATTCATAAAGTTGTTTGCATTTTTCCCAGCATGCATTGCTTGTGATAATGGATTACCTTGAGACAAGTCATACTGTTCTATTATGCAATGCTATGGTTGGTTTTTCTAAAATTGGTAAATTTAAGTTCCACAAATACAATGCCAAACATAGTAGATGCTATTAACATTACGCCACAAGACGGGCACTAATGTGAAGTGGTATAAATAATGATGGAATTTTCTATCTCATCCTATTATTCAAGTAAGCATATGTAATCATCTGGGCAAGTTCTGGGCAAAAACATAACAGCATGGCTCACGCTTTTATATGACTGGCTCTCGCAAGGTAATCCTCAAACTCATTCAGTGCTTTTACCATGATAGGAGATAAGGGAGAAATTATATCCAAATATCAGGAAGTTTTTCCTTCCTTCTAAATATAACATAGAGTTTTTACAATGTCCAAGGTGTGACGTGTTCTTACAACTGAGAAGCCCCAAGTGGAGTCTGACAGAGTGGCCTTGAACACCAGGCATCACAATCGCTGGAGTTCACATCCGCTCTGTTTCTGTTCAAGTGATCGCAACTTTTCTTTTTTCTTTGTGGAATGAGAAGAGAAATAGGATGGAGAAACTCAGATTTACCATGGAGCACTGAAGAGATGATCCTTAAAAACGAAGGGTTGCAGGCACTAGTAGCTCACGCCTGTAATCCTAACTACTCAGAAGGCTGAGATCTGAGGATCAAAGGTCAAAGCCAGCCCAGGTTGAAAAGGCCACAAGACTTTACCTCCAATTAATCAGGAAAAATGCTAGATTAGAGACGTGGCTCAAGTGGTAGACTACATGAAGTAGTGAATTCAACCCCTGGTACCAGGATTAAAAGAGAAAGGAGAGGAAAATGTCTCTCTTTTCAGCTCACTGAACGTAGTCATTAACTATTAGAATAACTTGTAAAGTGAATTCCAGGCACTTCTGCATTTCCTTGATTAACTTGGCAGTTCTTAAAAATTAAGTGCCACAGGTGTGCTTATTGTATTGTCCACCTGTTTAGACAAGCCACTATCACAGGGACAGGTGTGTGACATGAAATATCTGGTTATGCCAGTTCAAAAGCTGGCAGGGACCATGCTCTTTGGATACTGTCTATAGATAAGTATGTAGTATATAATTATTAGCTGACTCAGAAAGAATGTCCTTCAGGGTTTTTTCTTAATTATTATCTTTAAGTAATGCTATAAAGGACTTGGATTTTTAGAAGATTGAAGAGTACTGTTTTCTCTTAGGAAGCTGTCTCTTCATTCTGCCATTCTGCTTGCTCAAGTAGATCAAAGAAAGAGAAACTGGCTTTTTTACACTACCTTGGCATTCTTACGAGATAAATACGTTGAATTGAAAGATGTTATTACATAAGTGTACGCAGGATCAGTGTTATGGTGGCTTATCTAGAACAGTATGGATTTCAGCTCACTGCAGAATTATTAACAATGCCCTCATCTGCTAACAAGTGTCCCGGATTTGATGGCCAAGTATGTATGTGATCATCACAGTGCAGGTCTCTAGCGAGATCAGTCTGTAGTGCTCAGCACTCATCATGCCCTGGGCTCGACCAAGACTCAGGGAAACCACATGGAAAGGAGCTGCATTTTGGAATATTCAGAATCCTTTCTCATTCACTCAAAAACCATTCACTTGTGGTTATTGTACTATTTTAGTAATGGCCAACTTTAATAGGTTCAAATTATGTATTTTCATTTCCTTCCAAAAGAAAAACCGCATTGCATTTTTATCAAGCAGAAGCTTAATGGCAATAATACAAGAAACAATGAACACATAATAGTTTTTCATGAACAATCCAAACACTACAAAACATAGAATATACAACTTAATGAAAACACAAATTAATGACAAAGGGGGATACATGTCATATTAGCAATGCAAAAGACCAGCTTAAGCATAGTTTCTCTACATCAACAATTAATAAAAAGGAAAGTGCCCTTTTCCATAAAATGCACAAAAATACTTTGGAAATGTCTAGGGAAACATTAATCAAACCTTCCTGCTAATTCTATATTACAGCATGTATGAAGCATCTTCTTATGCTTAAACTTTACAACTGTTACCAGTCATTACACATTAATTGGATCTAGTCTTTCAAAAATAAAATGCTTTTACCTGTCTATTTCTGAAACAATCACTGATATGTGATGACCTCCACGGAGCTGCTGTGTATGACGGAGGTGATGAGCAGAACAACGTCACGGGTCTGAATTGGGCCAAGGGTCAAACAGGGAAACACAAGCCTGTGCCTGGCACAGTTATGTGTTGATTTTTGCAATGCTTTACTATTCCTAAAACAATTCTAATCGTACATTTTCTCATCCTAAGATAACTAAAGTTTTTCATCTTTAAGTTTGCTGACCACGGCTAGTGTTTATTCAGAGTTCCTCCAGTCCTGCCACTGACGGAAGACTTTCCCTGAACGATCTTTGTAAATTCAGAGCCCAACTTGGACAAAACAACAACAACTAAGCAATAAGGACTCAATATTATATGCCTCGTCTCTTCACCATGTTTAATGATTCCCATTTTTTAACTAAGTGAGTTTAGGGAAAACTACACAGTCCTAGGTATAGCTCCACGATGCAAATGAGAAAAGGTATTCAAACGGTCCACGCAGGGATCCAGCCAGTGTCTTCAAAGGCGTTATGCAAGTTCATCTTTTTAGCCAACATCTTCCAAAAAGTCATGCTTCATGGTGCAGCGCTAAAACTACTAGCAAGAGGAAATCATGATGATGTATCTTTCCTTCCGCCCTCCCAGAGATCACCTACACGGAGCGGCAGCCTTGGCTGTGAGCTTTCCGGGTCGCACCCGGCAATTGCCTACCAAGCTGATTAACATTCATGAAAGGCGGCAAACTTGAACAGGGAGAAGAACTGGACTGCAGTTCTGGGAAGAGTTCTTGGGTCACCCAGTGGTCCTTTGGCGTCATTCACTGCTGCTGCTGCTGCTGCTGCTGCTGCTGCCGCCACCATCCTCTCTCTTAGGAGAGGATGAACTGCCCCGGGCTGGCAGCAGGTCATAGTGGCAAGGGATGCGACTGTTCTTTGGCAGGTCGTATGGATCCTGGGTAAGGTGTCCATTATTGCTGAATATTCCTTGGACGACACTCACGGTAGGTTCTGGGAGAACCAGGGACATGTTAATATATCAGGAAGGAAAAAGATGGTCAAAAAAGATGGTACTCCTTGCAACTAGCAAACACATAATATATATCTTCATAAAGAATATACGGAAAAATAGTATTTTCCAAATACGATTGAGCCTGGTGTTGGTGGCCCACCCCTGTAATGCTGGGCACTGAGATTGAACGGCTCACAGTAGAGGCTATCCCAGGCAGAAAAGTCCGTGAGATCCCCTCTTCCTCCCACAGGAGCTGGGCATGGTGGCATGTGCTTGTCATCCTAGTTACAATGGAAGCCTAAAATAGGCAGACTGTGATCCAGCATGTAAATGCCCACCTGGACAAGTGGGACAACCCTATTTCAAAAATAATCAGCACAGAAAAAGGCTCAGCTGGGGTGTGGCACCTGCCTCTCCACCCAGAAGCCCTGAGTGCAGTCCTCACTACCACCGATATGTACATGGTACGTTCACAGTTATGAAAACAGTGGGTATTATAGTGTTGGACCAACTGATACATACACAAATAGTATTCTGAATGAAAGGATGACCACAAAGCTGGGGACCGGTGGCTCATGCCTGTAATCCTAACTACTCAGGAGGCTGAGATCTGAGGATTGAAGTTTGAAGCCAATCCAGACAGGAAAGTCTGTGAGACTCTTATCTCCAATAAACTAGTCAGAAAAGGCCAGAAGTGGTACTGTGGTTCAAGTAGTAGAGTGCTAGCTGTGAGCAAAAGAAACTCAAGGACTGGACTCAGGCTCTGAGTTCAAACCCCAAGACCAGGGAGAGAGAGAAAAAAAAAAGATGACCACATGGTAGGTATGAAGAAATCAAGGGAATAGGTGGAAATACAAAACATGAATCATTGTCTCAAAAATCCCTTGAGAATAATTTAGTTTAAATCCCTGATTCAGAGTTCAGAAGACTTTAAAGTGTAACTCAATTCATGTACATAGTACCGAGGCTGTCATTCTGCAGTGAGTTCTCATTCTCCTGTGATGGGCTTACCAGACAATTTAAAGGGAACTAGTTGCAAATTTAAAATAAAGAAATTAATGCCACCACAGTTTCCACATTAAAAATCTGTCTTAATTCCTTAAAAGTAAATGGTTTCATTATTTTCCATTATATGTCCTGAAGCAAATTATTGGCGTTAAATTGTCCACTTCATTTTTAGAGTTAAAAATCATAAGTACTATGAGAGAATCAGAGAGAGAGGAAACAGAATGACAGAGAAAGTAAAATATAGTCCAACTATCTAGCCAATTGCAAATGTGGTATGTTTTATCTTTTCCCAAAAGGAATTCACAAAGAGCATTCCAAATAACTATGATTTTAAATCAAATTCTTACTAATATGTAGCAGATTCACATTTGAGAATATTTTTGATTTATTAGACAATTTAAATGTTCCTATTCTACTGAAAGCACCATATTAATATAACATCCAACTAGGAAAGGAATTACCTGCATAGTCCACTGAAACCATTTTTTTTTGAGACAATGACTCATGTTTTGTATTTCCACATATTCCCTTGATTTCTTCATTCCTAACATGTGGTCATCCTTTTTTTTTTTTTTTTTTTTGGTTGGTGGTGGGGCTTGAACTCTGGGCCTAGGCTCTGTCCTTGAGCTCTTCAGCTCAAGGCAAGTGTTCTACCACTTGAGCCACAGCACCACTTCCAGTTTTCTGGTGGTTAATTGGAAATAAGAGTCTCACAGACTTTCCTGCCCAGGCTGGCTTTGAACTGCAATCCTCAAATCTCAGTCTTCTGAGTAACTAAGATTACAGGCATGAGCCACCTGCAGCCCCTCCCCCCCTTTTTTTTTAAACCAGTCCTGGGGCTTGAACTCAGCCTGGGCACTGTCCTTGATCTTTTACTCAAGGTTAGCGCTAACACGTGACCCAGAGCACCACTTCTCTTCTGGCCTTTCCTGCGTAGTTTATTGGAGATAAGAGTCTCATGGACTTTCCTGCCCAGGCTGGCTTCCAACTGTGCTCCCTCTTTAGATTTCAGCCTCCTGAGTAGCTAGGCTTACAGGAGTGAGCCACTGGTGCCTGGCACACCATTTGTTTTGGCTAACTTGATACGTGAGCTAATATGATACACATTTACTGTGGTTACAAAATAAAAGGTGGATGAACAGGTAGAAGATTTAGCCGATGGACTTTAAATTGGCTAAATGGTATTTTTCCCGAGAAATAAATTTCACATTGATTAATGTGATTCCTGTGAACACAGTTTGCATGTAAAATACCAGCCATTTAAAATGGTGTGGAAGCCAATCACGTGTGCCCAGTGCTACGACTGTGAGCACTCACCGATTTCATAAACATTCTTGTTGGCTGAGGTTGCATTATTGATCTCGGCATAGGGGGAATCTCTCCGCGCTGGCGACTTCATTTCCACGTAGCCACACTCGGAGGTTTTAGGAAGTAGCACTGGCGGGTCTTTGATGGTGGCGTATGGGTTTTCAGAACTGCTTAGGGAGCAGTTACTTGAATTATATTCAGAATTCTTTCCCAGATCTGTGAGGGAAGATGGGAGGAAAACACAAATGCTGTTTCTTGAGCGTTGTTTTTTGGTGTTGGCAAGTTGTCTTTTTCTTTATAGCTAGCTCCCTATACTTCAATCTGTTGAAACCAGTGGTACATATTTTCTGCTTCTTTTGGAGAGAAAATGCTATAAAATTACTCACAGATTACACTTACACCCATAAAGTCATTTTACCTCCACTTTAAGAGACGTCCCAATGAATACCATGGGCTGATTTGATTCTAATGCTCATATTCAAGTACAGTTAATCCCATTCTGTTTTCCAAATACAAAATGTCCTAGTGGAAGCTTTTGACTTTACAAAGGTTTCAATCTAGAAACCAGCAGTTGATGACCTTGAGATACAAGATGGTTTATACTGTGCTGTAAGATCTTACTCTATGCTTCCATATTAGGGAACCTACATCCAAACATGTCCAGAAGAGCAGCCCTTAGTAAACACATCATCATGCTGAGATCTTCTTATTTTCCTGGCTATTTTATATTTTATGTATTCCTCTCCCTATAACCCTTATTTCTTTTAAAGACAATATGAGTATTTCCACTGCAAACAAACTTTTTTTTTTAACCAAAACTTTTGTTCTAAAAAGATCTGCCTATGGTCACTCTCTTGATGTCAAACAGGTTTGTGTGTCATAGCAATTTACCATGTTGACAGTTTTAAATTATCTTTACACTGTGCTTTTGCTTTGTTTAGAAAAATAAGCCTGTGAGATAATTCTTAAAATTGTGATTCTGATATAAACATTTCATTCTCAACTATATACCCTACCTTTTAAGGATTTTCCCATGTAGCTTCTGTCAAGTCCAAAAGCACCTGTAATGAAGAAAGAAAAACAAAATCACCCTGTGAGAAGAGAAAGGAGGAGAAAACCCACCTAAAGTTCCAGGATCATGGTGGGTGACAATCTTGATCGTGGTGGGTGACAATCTTCCCACTATAACATTCATCAAAGGGGCTAACCAGCTACTGACCCCACTACCATAAACATGTGTAACACACACACACACACACACACACACACACACACACACACACACACACACACATATGATCATCACTTGCTCTTTCATAAGAGCTCCAGGAAAGGCTGATAAACTCAGGCACACCTAGGGAGTGTTAAATCCATGTATATGACTCAAAGTTGCAGAGGAGGAAAGCCATAGCCAAGGCTAGAACTGAGAATTGACCTACAAGGGCAGCTCTTAGGAGGCCCTGATGGTTTTTCCCACTAACTGGGATATTACCATCTCCACAGTAAGAATGTTTTCTGAAAACTGGAAACATCAAATACTCATTGTTGGGTAACATGCTACAGGCCAGTCCTAGATCTTGACTGTTGGTATGCAGTTTTTATCTTAACAATTTGATATTTCTAGATGTGGGGACATTGGGGTCTGAGCCTGCCTAGTGGCTGCATCGTAGCTTTCTTGTTTTAGAAGATCTGACCTTCAAAGGGGAAGGGCTGGCCAAAGGAAAATTACTCCTGCTCACACTAGGAAACATGAAGTATGCTGTCACGGAACACACGCAACCATTTGCTTAAACCAATGAATTCACAGGTATCAAAAAGAAAAGACTTCAGTCACAGATGCATGTATCCACAATGTTACTAAGAAGACCAGAGACCCTTCCTTACTTAGTCCATGTTACACCACCTGGTGTTGGTGCATTGTTAGCATTAAACTAGAATCAGGAATTCTATTGGGTCTCATCGCTTTTTAGTCATGCTGTTTCTGCCGTGCTGTTCAGCACTCTAAGCATCTCTCAAATGGGGGATACAAAACCTGTCTTCCGCCATCCAAGGTGGTTGTCATCGTTTAGGGAAGTATGGCTCAGGTAAAAGCTTTGTGAATCTCAAAGCACCAAATCAATGAATGGAGTTTTAATTTCTGTGGCAATTAAAGGGGCACACACTCAAGAAACAGCCCATTTGAAAGTCATTCAAGGGACCTTTGATGAAAAGGAATGTCATATTCTTTTCTAGGTCGATCAGCACCTAGTTAAAAGTCAGGAGTAATAATGACTTGTTATGAACAGTCCAAGTAAGTATGTGAGAATATTGAAGAAGTAATAGCCACCCCAATGATATACTTCTTCAAGTGATTGTTAAACTCGGGTTCAGATGCTGATGGCCCACTGGGAACACTGAATAAAGAGAAAGAGAAGGAAGAAGGCATGTCTAATACCAGCCATGGTGGAACAGAAAAGGGGAATATTATTTTCTCCTTGAGTGTATTGTCTTGGTCTGGGTTACTAGCAATCGAGCCTAGCTCCAAGTTGATGGAGGAGGCATAATGTTATATAAGGACGCAGGATAAAAGGGTTTGTAGCAAAGAAAGAGAAATTTTACCAAAGAGAAATTTAGTCTTTGCTCTCAGCTCCTGAGACATGATCCCTAACTCCCTGGAAATTCTGCCCACAGAAGTGTTGCTTGACTTGGATCTGAGGCAGAAGCTGTGGGAGATGGCGGACTCAATGATTTCGATGGTGGGTTGGGTCATATTCTGTCATCTTGTCCTCCAGTCATGCACCTGCGCCACCAATCCTGCCCAGACGATAGGCCCTAAACCTGGACACCATTTCTCTAACTGGCCTCCTGAGATGATGACCTAGCAGAGTAATTTTGTAACTTTAGAGTGAAGAGAGGAGCTAGAACGCAGCACTGCCGGGCAGAGAGCTGCTGGTCTAGCAATCCCTGCCGCACACACACGACTCAGAAAGCATTTGTTGCACAAATCAAGCATGCCCCATGGAGGTGCTAGGCAGAATCCCATCCTCTGGGCTTTTGGTGCCTATTCCCAGTAGGCCTCTGGGTTCATGCAGGGCACCGGCTGGCACCGGCCTCACACACCGAGCTCATTGAGGTAGCCGCCCTGCTTCCAGTCCGCAGGCAGCGTCCCGGCACAGTCCACCACGGGGCCTCTCTTCCCAGGGTTCACGCTTTTAAGATTCACAAACAGCTGGTTGTTCTTTGCCTAGGAGAAACAGAAACGGTAGACATGTTAAAAAGGCAGCACTGTGTGCCACGGTGCACTACCTGTCTGGTGAAAAGCAAGTCCGGGGCCATTGGAGAAACACACTCTCCAAAGCACTAAGCCAGCCTGGAGGTGAGAGGCCATGACTCCTGGAGGCAGAGAACCTGCCTTCTGCACGCCAGCCCTGTCTCCACACCGAAGCTCTGCCTTTCACACCCTCATACAAAAGAGTGCCTCTCTTGGGTCTCTGCACATGGAATTTCGAATCGGACACTGGATGAATTCTGGATCTAAGGTTTCCCATTAAAATATGCATGATATTGCCCGTGTCTCTAGAATCTGCGGTCTTCCTGACACACAAACTTCCCTGAATCTGCCTGAGGACAAGGGGAATGATGAATCTCCGGAGTGAGAAATGCTATTTAACCACTCAGCACTGTAATCAAAGTCTAGCTGCATTAATTTAATGACAAATGGATTAAATTAATTAGCTCATTTTTTTCTAGATTAAGTTCATGGAGAAGTGAAGAGTGATGAGACTTACAATGGAACTGGAAGCATTATTTGGGTACAATGGGAAGAGCGTGAGGTGTGTGGGTCCAGAGAATTGTGGGAAGAATTGAAGGGTACAGCTGGAGTTTCCAGCCTTCCTCGACTTGGCTTCCTCATCTGTAAAATGGGGTAGTAGTCACACCAGCAGGCGTGACATTGCTGCGAAGATGGAGCAAGTTCCTCTTGCAAGGTGACTAGGAATGCTTGGTGTGCAGTATTCACTTGTTACTATTTGGCCACTTGGGGCTTTGAAAAAGTAGCAGTTTTATATGATTCAACCCACACAAATGTCACTAAAGTAAAAGGACTAGGAAAGGGTACTGGAAAGGGTACTAGAAGAAAGCTAATCTGGAAAGACAAACTTGATGGTTTTATTCAGGATTGAGTCTGCTGTATGTCTTTAAGTTTTTTTTTAATTACTATCCAAGCCCCACAACTGGCAATAAAGTCAAAATTAAAAATGAATGTCACAATAGTTTATTTTACAATCTTAAGTTAAATTAGAAATATTTTTGGTGTGAGTGTGGTAGTATACTACTGTAATCCTAAATCCTTGAGAAGCAGAGATACGAAGGGCCACAGTTAGAGGCTAGCCCCAGGATCTGTTCAGGAAGACCTCATCTCAGTCTATATGCTGAGTGTGCTGGTGTGGACCTGTAACCCGGGCTTTGTGAAAAGTATAGATAGGAGGATCACTGTCCAAGGCCAAGTCCCTCAAGTCAAAAAAAAAAAGAAGAAGACCCTATCTGAAAAGTAAATATAAGCAAAAAAGCTGGGCGCATGGCTCACACGGTAGAACACAAGCAAGTATGAGACACTTCCCTCCAAATAAAAAGGTCAGGAGCACTTTCCCAAGGAGGTGTCATGGAAGCAACACCGACGGTGGATAGATATGGAGCCTGGCCTCTCGTGGCAGCTGCCTCACTCACCAGCTAGGAAGAGTCTGGGAGTCACCAGGGGTCCCCATTTCTGAGGATGTGGTTAGTGCACTGGAGGCGCTGAGACACGTCCAGAGGACCGCTAGCAGAATCGTGCGGACCACGCATGTGAATTACCTAGGGCAGTCTTCATTATGCTAGTTCCCCCCCCAGCCCCTCTCACCTTGGCGATGGTGAGCGTCTCCCTGTTGTTGAAGTGAGGGGAGGCGGCACGCTGGGTGAGCGTGTGGTAGCTGGGGTTGGTGAAGTAGTGGCTGTTACCATTCCCACCGCTGCCGTGTGGCAAGGTTTCTGCAAGAAGAAAAGGAGACAGGTCAGACACGGGCTGCTGCAAATCCACACAGCAGGAGGGAATCGAAAGCAGCAGTCAATACGGTATTTGGACTGCTTTCCTATGTCTCAGCCCCTCAGACTGTACTGCTGGCTCACGCCTGCATTTAGCTATTCAGGAAACAGATCTGAGAACTGTAGCTCAAAGTCACACGGAGCAGAAAAGTCTGTAAAATGCTTATCTCCAATTAACTGGCAAAAAACCCAGACGTGGTAGAGCATTAGCCTTGAGCAAAAACCAAAGGCAAGGAACAGCAAACAGGCGCTGAGTTCAAGCCCCAGTTTCACTCACATATGCACACACACACACACACACACACACACACACACACACACACACACACACAGAGTGCAGCCCATTCAGCAATGCTCCTGGAGATCGCAGCTAGGGCTGCCTGCCTGTCTTCTTGTCAAGTATGAACATATCTACAGACAACTGTGCTCAGCTTTGGGGCTTGTAAGAGCTCAGTGGCCTTATTAGAAGCTATTTCTGCTGTAACAGTCTCTTTTCCTTTTTTAAACAAAATATCTGGTTTCTCGACACAATTCTGTACTGAACATACATACCTATCAGCTGCTTGACGTATTTCCTGAGGATTATAGCATTGATAAACATGTAACTGAAATCCTCAAGCAACTGCTCTAAATTAATAAATATTTTAGGTTTTCAGGCCAAGCACAGTGGCTCAAGCCTGTAATCCTAGTCAGTTGGGAGGCAGAGATGGATCGTGGTTCAAGGCCTGCTTGGATGTTACAGTTCAAGAGACTCCATTTGAACCAATGACTGGACACAGTGATGGATGCCTGCCATTCCTGCAATACAGGGAGGCACGAGGCTCATAGTCCAACCCAGCCCAGTATGGGCATCAAGCAAAGCCTGCCTTGGCAATAACCAGTGAAAAGGGGACTGGTGGTATGACTCAATTGGTAGAGGACCTGCTAAAGCGTACACCTTCTAGTTAAGTGGTGACTCCATCTGATGGCTAAATGCGTCACAAAATTACTTTGCTTCTATGGGGACTTGTGACAGATTCTAAAGAGGTTTCTCACAGTCTTGGTTATGGCTCATACCACCACCAACAAAAACAACAACATTTCCTATAGCAGTTGCTTCACCAGTTACCGAGTTGTGTGAATGCTGGGAGAGGTGGGAAGATACCATAGGAAACATCCAGGAGCAGAGGCAGGAGACCTGCCCCACCTACCCGATCCTCTCCAAGACCTTGGTAAACTCATGGTCCTTGATCCTTCTCTATCCTCTCATCCACGACAGAAGCTGGGACTTGGTGCGTAGTAAAGCCTACCTGCTTTACATCTAAAGCAAGCCCAATTTTAAAAGCCTTAGAGAAAAATAAAATGACAGAGGAAGGCCAGGTGTGGTAGCTTCATTCTGGAATCCCAGCCACTTGAGAGGTAGTAGATCTCTGTTCAAAGACATTGCGGGCTAAAAGTGTGAAGTCTATATACAATATAACTTAACTAAAACCAAGAAGGCTTCGGGGCGGGGCTCATGTGGTAGTGACTATGAGGCCTTGAGTTCAAAACCCAGGATTTCCAAGGCAAAAGATAATGACTTGAAACCCATGGTCTCAAAGAACCAGCATGGAGAGGCCTGGCTTTCCAGGGTCTGTGACCCCTTCCACTCCCAGTCTTACCTGCCATACTGTAATCCGCATTGATGACCCTCATGGCCGGGGTGTAGCTCACGGCTGGCATGCTCGAGTCCTTTCCTTTCTGCTTCTGTCTATAAATAACGAACAAGGCCAGGAGGAAGATGACCACGAGGACGAGGATGATGATGCCCGCGATGGCCCCAATCTGGTAGGAGTCGGCAGGGAGGGCAGTACTGGTGCGGCTCAAGCTGTTCAGGTTCCCCACGATAATAACTCCGGCTGGAAAAGCAGGGAAGGAAGGAGCACCGAGTAGGGATGAGGGCGCATGGATAAACGGTTTATCTTTATTCCCCAAATCCTCCCACAGTGCCAACGCCTGGGGGTTTTCAGCTCATGAAATGTTCATTCGGAAACTTTTGGGAAAGAGAAACATGTTCTTCTTCATTTTCAGCCAGCAGCCTGGGAGTTCTTGAAGAAGGGCCGAGGTAGAGTCAGAAAGACCAGTTCAAAGAATCTTTGAACGCAAAGATTCAGAAGCCAGGTTCGGGAGCTGTTCCTATATTTCAAATTTAAACAATTTTAGATCATGACTTACCTAATTCCTCTTTTGGCTTCGTTTTCAAGTACCGAGCTTAGGCAGGAGTAAGACCTAGATGCCCAACTGGCTAAGTTAACCTCATATTTATCCTTAATATTGCTAAGAATGATTTTTTTTCCCAAGCGAGTGAGCACTAATTCCATTATAAATCAAGCCCAAGGACTAAATCCAATAAGGCTTTTATCTCAGGAGATATTGTTCTGGGAAATTATATTTTCTGAGACAGAAGTATTTCCCTAAATTGTACCTGATAATAGCATCCTTTAGCCTTCCTCACGGTGGTGGTTAATCCTTTTTTCTCTGTGGTACTAGGGTTTGAACTCAGAGTCTGGGCCTTTAGCTTTTTTACTCAAGGCTGGTGCTCTACCATGTGAGCCATACTTCCACTTCCAGCTTTGTGCCATTTAACTGGAGATCAGGGGCTTTTCTGCCAGGATAGCTAAGAACCTAAATTCTCAAATCTCAGCAATAGCTACTAGCATGGTGGTTCATCTTAATCATCAACCTGATTGGACTAAGAGACACCAGGAAAATTATTAAGCATGCCCTGGAGGTGTCTGTGGGGGGCATTTCCTTGCCTGTTAGGTCTTGAGAACTGTGACCAAATGCATGGACTAAGACCTGATGTATTGTTCATAATACCCTGGCATTGAGGGACAGTAGGGAAAGGCAGGATGTGGAGCAAGCTTGGAGGAAGCAGGGTCACTAGCGTATGCCCTGAAGGGGATATATCTTGTCCTGAACCGTTCCTGTCCTTCCGTCTCTCTGCTTCTGGCCGCCATGATGTTTTACCCAGGCACATGGGGCCAAACCATCATGGAATGCACTCTCTAAAAGCACGAGTTAAAATAAATCTTCTGTCCTTTAAGTTGTTTCTGTCAGGTCAGAACAATGAAAAAGGAACTGAAAGAGTCATTAAAGTCAACATGCAGCTCTATCGGCTGCTTCCTTATGATCCATCAAGCGAGGAAGGAAAAGAGAATTATGAACTGAGAACGGAGAAATGGGGCATCTGAAAAATGATCCAGATCTCCCGAACTTTCCCTTCAGTGCTGAGGCTGCAGTTTCATGATCCGTGCGTGAGTAAGGAGAATGGCTTCACACATAGCTGCTTTCGCATCAGATGCATGGTCTTACTATTTCATGAATCTGAACCATAGGAGGATACCTTCTTATGAAACACTGATCTGGAAGCCTGAGGATGGCGAGTTCAAGACCAGTCTTTGCTACAGGGTGAAACCCTGACTCAAAAATTACAAAACATAAAACAGGCTGACACAAGAATCTGCCTTGGAACTAGAGCAGGAGGCTGTGAGCTTGCAATGTATTTGTAATGATGACTAGATTATGGGTAGAGCACCTATCTGATGGTGAGTTCAATTAAATATAAAACATGCAGAAGTATGCAGAAGTCACTTTGTGAGAGAAATCAAACATTGCACATACACACTCTTATGTGGTCTGCAGTTTAGGATGAGCCTACCTACAAACTGCAAATGTTCTAAAGTCTAAATGTTCTAAAGGGGAATCTGGGGCCCAGTACTACTTTCTGAAGGGCCTATTCACCCCAGAGTCAGAATTCCCCAACTGAGACTATGTATATGACAAATATTTCTAGGTGATTATGTGAATCCTGCTTTAAACCATGGGCACACGTTTCTTAAAAAGTCATGTGATGCTGTGACTCAAATGGCAGAGCTCCAGCCTTGAGAGAAAAAGCAAAGTGACAGGTCCTGAGTTTAAGCCTCAATACTGACACAAACAGAACAAGAAGCACACAAGTTCTTAAAAAGTACAACGCATGGCTTTCGTACAACTCCTTGTCAATCTTTGTATCTCAGGTATTTGCCCATGAGAAATGAAAGCACAGACCAAACAAAGATTGATGCACTATTGCTCATAACAGCTTTCACAGTAATTACACCAAACTGGAAACAATGCAATGTCTACCAATAGGTTTGTGAGGCAACCAACTATGGTATATCTATTCAATGGAATACCATACAGCAACAAAAAGCTATTGATACATAAAACAACATGGTTGAGCTGGGCGTCGGTGGCTCACGCTTGTAATCCTAGTTACTCAGGAGGCTGAGATCTGAGGATGGAGGTTCAAAGCCAGCCTGGGCAGCAAAGTCTATGAGACTCTTATCTCCAATTAACCACTAGAAAACTGGAAGTAGTGCTGTGGCTCAAGAGGTAGAGTGCTAGCCTTGAGCTGAAGAGCTGAGGGACAGCGCCCAGGCCCAGAGTTCAAGCCCCACGACCAGAAGAAACAAAACAAAAAAATGGTTCAATTTATAACTATTTATGTTGAATAAACAAAATGAGACCTAAAAGGAATACAGTATGATTCCATTTAAATAAAATTCTGTCAAATGCAAATTAATCTGGAGTGGTAGAAAGCAAATCAGTTACTGTCAGGGGCCTAAACAGTAGTAGGGGCAGGAAGGGGCCTGAGGAAGACTTACATAGATGATGGCAGTAGATTGTGGCAGTAACTTCATGAATATGGATTCATGGTTGATTTTTAAAATCAAATTGTTTAACTAAAGTATATTGTATACTAACTATACCTCAGAAAAGCTGAAAATACCACTGGCCCCATAGAAAGCTCATGAGTTTAAGAACAAGAGAAACTTGGCATCAAAGGCTGTGACTGCCTATGGTGACCTTAAAGAAACCATTCAACTTCTCTAAGTCTTAGTTTCTTTATCTACATGAAATGAACACCCAGTTCTACCAGTTACGTGCAGAGTTGTAATGAGGGCTACTCCAGGCACGGGCTGTGAGTTACTTCCCGTGCACTGGAGCCCTCTCGGGAGGAGGCAGTGGTGGTTATATACCACGCTCCCTACCTTGATCACAGCGCGCCCCCTTCCAGCCAGGGCTGCAATAACAGGTCCCGGTGATGTGGTCACAGGTGGAATTGTTCAGACAGTCACATATCTGGCGGCAGCCATAGCCGTAAGTCCCAGCAGGGCACTCTGGGGAAGGAGATAAGGTCAACTTAGCGCCAGCCCTTGGGGAATCTGCCTTCTTCCGTGTACCCCTGAGCCTTTGGAGTGAGCCTTTCAGGAAATTCCTGTGCAGACAGACGCAGAGCCCAGGGAATCGCAGAGCTGGACAGCAATTTCCAAGTCATGACATGACTACGTCCAGTGTAGAGACTTGAGCCGCTCAACATCCTGGCTTTGATAGGGAACGGGTGATGCTTGTACGGTGTGTGGAATTCCCATGAACGAACAGGTTGTCACAAAGATGAATTTGAGGTGATTCCTTCGGGCAAAATTGGGGGCTGAAAGAAACTAGACTGACAAATATAACCTAGAGCTGCTTCCCTGAGAACATGGAGATTTTTCTGAAGGCTCAGGTGCCTCTCTAGCGGCATATCCTCTCTCAGATTAGCTAGGAGGAATCGAAGAGGGGGAGAGCAAATTGTGTTTATTCTCTAGGTGACCACTGTATTTACCACAGAATGATTCAAACTCTGGATTCACAGGATTCAGTCTTGGAGACTAAAATGGTAGGGTTCTCATGTAGTGTAATAAGAGCTGGGCATAAATTTTGAAGAACACAGCATAATTGTGTGAAATCTGACCATCTCCACGACAAAAGACTTGTGTTCTTCGTAAAGTGAGCAGCAGGGGGCACTGTGCTGTTATTATCAGAGTTCTCTGCAAAAACAGGCCTCTGTTTACAGTGAGCACTAGAAGTCTTCCAAGATACAAGGACATTTTAATCTGATGTCCAGAGTAATCACGGAAGCACTTAAAAAGGTTTTTATTTAATGAGACCTGAACAAGTTGCTTGGCATGCAAGTGAAAGCTCAGAGTCCATTATGGCTTCTGGGCCCATGTGTAACCAGGTATACACAGACACACAATACTTACACACACAGAAGGAAGGCAGTGTGTGTGACTGTGTGACTCTGTGTCTGTTGTTGACTGAATGAAACAGCAAGGTAAAACTCCCATCCCTGTCTGAAGCTGGTTCCTGGATCTCCTGCTGTATTTTCTAAAGATCTGCTAGAACTTGGCACAAAACACCGAGAGCTCCATGCCATTGGACTGGGCTTAAGGGGAAGGAAGCTTTATTGCCAAAGTCCTGCTCTGATCAACCCCTTTCCCAGTCACATCACTCCCGCAGCCATGCCATGTTGGGGACATTGTCCGTAAGTCTACCCTCTGGGGAGTGGAGAGCCGTGTTTCACTGTCTTCACTAGGAGGGCTTTAGGATAAGAGAGCGTGCCCCTCATAGTTCTCGGTACTTGCGTGTTCATCCTGAATTCTGGATGAATGTCATCCAGGAAACGAACGGTACACTCACTTGCACGCTTAGTTTAAGGCTAATGTTCTTACTACCTTGCAAGCAGATGTATGGTTTATGAGGCAGAAATGGAAAAACCAGATGGGTTGTTCCAGTCGATCATAGTCTCCCTGAGTCAGATTAATTCTTCTTTTTATTTGATGTTGTCTTGAATCTTAAGACTTAAATGATTGGCTGTTAGATGAAAGACTGTAAAAGTTGTGAAAAGAAGCAACATTTGCCTAGAATGTTCCCACTTGGGCTACCTGGGCTGGCCTTGGGTCCCTAGCCCTCCTCCCTGTCTCATGCCCTGCCTCTGATTGGAGGCCACGTCCACTCCGGTCACAAACACAGAGTGACGGCTGCTTTTAAGGTTCTGAGCACCTATGCTCCAAAAAGGAAGAGAGATAGAAAGAGCCACAGTGATTCTAATGGAAAACCTGCATTCCATCTTTGTTCTTGGAGTCACCCCTCTTCCCTCCAAAGGGCCGAGGAGTTACTCAGAGGAAACACCTGGAAGAAAGCCAGTTTATGAGGGTCCCAGGGAGGCAGATCTCTGGGAGAGGAAGTCAACCAGGGTGGTAAGTACCTAACCATCTGCTTCACAACTTAAAAGCAGTGATCCTTCTGCCTTCATAACTCAGGGGCGTAAGGAAAGTGAAGTCAGGCGGGTACTCACTCTGCTCACAGTGCCGTCCCATGAACCCCGTGCGGCAGGTGCACTGCCCGGAAATGTGGTCGCAGTCGGCTCCGTTTTGACACTGGCAAATCAAAGCACAGTCCTTGCCATAAAACCCCAGAGGACATCCTGCAGGGGAAGGGAGGACGGAGGAATCAGAGACAGAGCTCCTGCCTCCGGCATACTTGTGTTTAAAGTTAAAGGAAGCTGAGTTAATTGTGCATATCTCAGCCTGGCGTGGGGCCTCGCAGGAGCCCCCAGTAGAGCCTTGCAGGGAAGTATAACCCACACACAGGAGGCAGGAGACAGATCCCAGTTCATGTAACCATCACTGGTTCCCTTGGAGGCTAAGCTAGTGTCTTCCCATTAAGCCTTCCTTAAAGCCTGTGCACTGTGGGATTATTCCTTCCATTCATCATTCCAATTACTAGGCTTCTGGACTCAAGTTCCCTAGACTGAAACGATTAAAATTATCTGTATGCTTTCAAATCTTGGTTCTATAGCTACCCGTCTCCTCCCTCCCACCCCACTCCACCCCCAACCCCTTTACAGAAAGTTCCAGTGTTTTTCAAGGGTTATTCTTTTGACTGTATTTCCTGGTCAGTATTAAATAAGAATTAACTAACGTTGGACCCATCTTCCTGCCTCAGTCCATTGCCATATTTTAAGAGTATTTGTTACTATTCATAACTATAACGTATGCCTTCCTGTTTTATCTCCTTTATCACGTGGAAGCAAGAGAAGCAAAAAATAATTCCCAGTGATGCTTAGCTGTGATCCTCTGCCCATGATGTTAAAAGCTTCCTGAAGAAAAATTGGTTTGAAGCTAGATCGGATGAATCACGCCTCTAACTCCTAGCTACTCAGGAGGTTGAAATTTGAGGATCTGGGTTCAAAGCCAGCCAGAGCAGAAAAGTCTGTGAGATTCTTATCTCTAATGAACCCGAAAAAAGCTGGAAGTGGAGGTATGACTTAACTGGTAAAGTGTCAGCCTCGACTGGAAAAAGCTGAGTTCAAGCCCTCGTACCAGCAAAAAAGAAAAGAAAATGATCGTATGAGACTCAAACGGGCAGAAATACAGATCCTTAAGTTCCCCTCAACCAGACAACAGGTTGGGGGAGGCCCAGAGCTGCGTGTTTATCACCTGTGGGTGATCATGAACCTCACTAAGCGTGAGAAACATGGAACTCCATCTACTCCCAAGGGCACACAGCAAGTATGAACTCTACAAGGAATGTCCATCACGTATCCTAGCCTTTGTGCAGTTAGAATAAATGAAAGGCAAATGGATCCATGTAATTACCATCTAGTTAAAGGAGAAAAGAGAAGTTGCACAACAGCCTGTACAATTATGCTCCACCTAGGTGTCCTGAAGTGATCTAAAGACGGAGTGCATGGAGCCCCGTAGCTCTTTGCTATTTTGAGAAATGTAGATGTTTTGAGGCCATGGGGTAGATGAAATATTCCCTTCCAGCAACCCTGGTGAGCTCAGACCACACAGGCAAGATGAGGTTCTAGCTTCCCAAGCTGCAGAAGGCTCCTTGCTTACTCTGAGTACAGTAGAGTCCAGTCCAGCCAGGAGTGCATTTACATTCCCCATCGTAGGCGCTGCAGAAGGCTCCGTTGTGGCAGTTACAGGTGTGGATACAGTTCGGGCCCCAGTGAGCTGGTGGACAGGCTGAAACCACAGCAGGTATGGACAGGTGTGTGTTAGAGTCCAGTCAGCACTGAGCAGAGGGGCCCAACCACCCGAATGGGGCTCTTTGCAGGTGAGGACTTGGCGGTGTACATCAGGACTCAGAAAGCACAATAAATCCTCCGTCCAGGGCAGAGAGCCTGAATGTGCAGGGAAACCCACCAGGTGGAGTTGACTGCGAAGGGACCGTTACATATAGACTTCAGTGAGTCAGATGACCAAGCCACCTCTCAAGGTTGTAGATTCCGTGTGTTTAAGTTACGTGTGTTACATACACGTTCTACCCCTATGCTGTGCTGCCATTGCTCTTGGCACAGAGGAGGCAGCAGAGGACAAACCACCTCCCGATCACTGGAAATTTAGGAGAGTAGAAAATTTAGGGGAGCTAACCAAAGAAGCAATGGTGGCAAGAGGTATGGAAAAAGAAAGCGGGGTAAGGAAGACAGCACGATGGGGTAACTTTTAAGCATGTCCTCTCTGAAGAAGGCACCTTTGAGCAGAGATAAACGGGAAGCTGAATGCTGACAGCTCACTCCTGTCATCCTAACTACTCAAGGCTGAGAGAGGAGAGCAAGGTTCGAAGAATGCCAAGGCAGGAAAGTTCAGGAGACTCTTAATTCCAAAACTGGAAGT
The DNA here is from genome assembly GCF_019054845.1 of Dipodomys spectabilis. Taxonomy (NCBI): domain Eukaryota; kingdom Metazoa; phylum Chordata; class Mammalia; order Rodentia; family Heteromyidae; genus Dipodomys; species Dipodomys spectabilis. The sequence goes on from NW_024870696.1 coordinate 20,567,365, forward strand.
GGAGCTATGGCTCACGTGGTAGAACATCAGCCTTGAGCCAAAAGGCTAAGCAAGAGTGCAAGGCCCTGAGTTCAAGCCCCGTTCCCCACACACAACCAGAGGGAGCAAGGATTTGACTTAGGTGCCTTAGGCCATGTCGTTTGTGGCTTTGATTTCCAATCAACTGTAGCTCACAATTGTTGCCGCAGGCTTATTATCCTGCTCCCATCAGATTTAGTTGACTCACGGAAACTAGTAAGTGGAAGCAGCAGAGACAATCAAATGAAATCATGTGGCGTCTTTGCCAAACTGAAGCGCAATAAGAGAGTCAGATATGATTCTGTGGAATTAAAATGGGAGACTGTGGGGTAAAGTCATTTGATTTGCAAGAGGTACTTTTTATTCCTAGTAATACTTCAGAAATCAACAATTGATTTTTTTTCCTTTTGACAGTACTGAGCTTAGAACTCAAAGCTGTGGGCTTATAATCAGGTCCTCTTCCACTTGAGCCATGTCTCTAGCCTTATTTTTTAAGAACATGTTTACTTAAAAGGAGAACTATGTATAATTTCTATATGATTATTCCATAGAAAAGATGAAGCAATAATGATAATAAATGAATCTGAAGTAGTTTTAAGAATGAAAGAAGGATCTCTCATAAATGTGCTTTTTTTTTTTTTACCCAAGAGCAAGAGAAAAAAAAGTAACGCTTGACATTTGAGGTGTAGAAAGACCCTCATTTAACAGATGAGGAAATTTTGGTTCAGTGAAAGCTAAACAGTGACTCTTGTCACACAGATTCATAGAAAGAGAAATATTTGTTGTTGTTGTTGTTTTCCTATAAGAACAACTTCACTCTTAAGGGTACAGCAAGACTCAGAGAGAGGCCTGGGGAATTGTGACTTAGTGGTAGAGTATCTGCCTATGAAGTGCTAGGCCCTGGTTCAAATGACAGTACTTCCAAAATACAAACAAAACGTAACAACAGAAACAAGATCTAGGGTGAAAATGACTGACCTGCTCAGCCTATCTGTGGCCACACGTGGACCTCTTTACCAAATCAACCTGCTCATATACTTACCATGTATTTGTCAAACATGTATGCCCATAATGTATTGTTCTATGGTAAACCACTTTGCATTATTAGTCTTTAGACTTATATCAGTTATGATTAGAGAATGGAAATGAAGATCACTCCGATTTTATATTCCCAAGTGGTATATGAAGAGACAGTCTTCAAGAATTCGTGTTGTCAAAGACCTCTGCCTCTTTAAACACACGCTTTAATTTCTCACAGTCTCTGTTTCACTGAGGAGAGTGCCACGGAGCCCAGAAGGGAACCAGTGAAATTAGTGATCCCATTAGAGACAAAACAAATAAAAAGCAAAATAAATCAGCTTCCACAGCAGCGCTGATAGGAACAAGCAGATCATTGTCCCCATTCAGAGTGGTGTTCCTGTTTCCGTCCTTCTAGCACATTCCTCCTCAAACAGGGACAAGAACAACTTCCAAAATGAGGCGTATCTTTTTGCTCCTCTTTATGCTGATACTGGAGCTTGAACTCAGAGCCTGGGCACTGCCCTTTAGATTTTTTTTTTTTTTTTTGCTCAAGGCTGACACTCTATCACTTGAGCCAAAGCTCATTTCTGCCTTTTGCTGGTTAATTGTAGATAAGAGTTTCACAGACCTTTCTGCCCAGACAGGTTTTTAGTCTTAATCCTCAGATCTGTCTCCAGAGTAGTTAAGATTACAGGTGTAACCAACAGCACTTGGCAGAAAAATATTAAATTCAGAGAGAAACTGAAAAAATAGATATTTCTCATTGGTTAATACCTAAAGATGGACTTTAACTAGAGTACGCATTAAATAACAAATGGTCCATCATGTAAAATTAGTACATATTCATTTTCTGATTTGTCTTACGTGTGTGATACAATCAGTACAAACTGAGTATGTGCTAGAAAACTTACCATGAGTAAAACTAGATTAGTCCCATAAGTACCTTGGTCAAAAGTTGAATACTTTTAGAAGCTTCTTTCAAAGTATGAGCCATGGCTTACAGTCAACACCATCAACCAAATGGTGGCCTGGGTAATCTGAGTGTTGTCATGGTGACATGGGACCCTTATCTGAATGCAGTGGAGACAGGGAGCAGGAGGGAGCCAAGGGAGCCAGGGTGGCGCTTCACTTAGACAAGTCTGCGCAGGAGCTCAGCAGGTGCCTACGCTCACTTTCTCATTCCACCTCTCCATAGAAACACAAGGTAGGGACAGACTTCCTCCTCCTCTCCCTCCTCCTTCTCTCCCCTCTCCTCCCCGTCTCTTTTTCTACTTTCCCCCTTTCCTCCACCTTTCTCTCTCTTTCCCTCCTTCTTTTCACCTACATAGAGTCTTATTGGCCTCAAAGTGGCAATCTTCTTGACACTGCCTCTGGAGTATGAGCGTTAAAGACTGATGCCACCTTGCTCCCTGCCCCTGTCCTTCTCCCTCTTTTCCTTCTTTTCTTCCTTCCTTCTTTTTCCCTGCTTCTCTCCCTCCCACTCTTTTTTCCTTCCTTTCTTCTATTTTTTCAATACTGAGGATCAAATCCAGACTCTTGCACATGCTAGGCAAGCACTTTAGTACCAAGATGCATCTTCTATCCATCCATCTATCTATCTATCTATCTATCTATCTATCTATCTATCTATCTATCTATCTATCTATCTATCTATCTAGGTGTCTGGCTGGCTGGTTGGCTCTCTGTCTGCCCTTTTTTTTTTGTCTTTAAGAAACACACTTCTCTCTGAACACCTGTAATCCTAGCTACTCAGGAGGCTGAGATCTAAGGGTCATAGTTTGAAGCCAGCCTGGGCAGGAAAGTCTGCAGACTTTCATCTCCAATTCACCACCAAAAAATCCAGAAGTAGAGCTCTGGCTCAAGTAGTAAAGCATTAGCTTTGAGCCAAAATCTCAGAACAGTGCCCAGGCCCTGAGTTCAAGCTTCAGGACTGGCACAAAAAGAACAGAAAAGAAAAAAGACACATTTTTAAATATGCTTATTTTTGCTTTAAATCAGTGAATGGTGGCTTATTGAAAGTAAATGAGCAGAAATGGTTATTCCCAAGCTATCTTTGTGATGTAGAGATAGAACTTTAATGGAAAGACAGGATTTTAAAAACTAGAACACATCTGATCATTGGTCATGTGTTATGTGCACACTCATACTTCAGAAAAATGAACAAGAACTGGTGAACCATTGCTCTCCACGGGCACTCACGCTGTGAGCAGTCGCTGCCGATCCAACCCGGGTAGCACTGACAGGATCTGTCAATGGGGTTACAAGTGCCATTGTTGGTGCAGGTACAAATTCCTGCACAGTTTTTTCCAAATCTGCCGCTGGGACACACTGTGAATAAAATAGAGGTCAGATACTCACAACCCAATTCACAGAATCTTAGGACAGGAAATGACTTTAAGGGTCACCAGCCCAGCTGCTCAGTGGCCAGGGGCCATACTCGACAGCAACCCACCCTCTCCCAATCCGGAATGGGCTCATTTTTTTACAAACACACAGAGCCAAAGACCTCATTAGCACATCCCAAACCAAGAGACAACACGTTTCTAGAAATCTGACTTCAGGACTTCCCACTCAGGGAGTCCAAACTCCTTCTTCACATTGATTTTTCATGGGAGGCTGCTTCCAATTAAGGCTGAAGAGGATAACAGCGCAGACAATAAATAGCTTTCGCTGGCACGGGACACCAGCATATTTCAGAGCTCACGCAGCCTACCAGAAGCCATGAAACGTTGTGTCCTTTGGGATGTCTGAGAACAGAGATCGTGGCACTTCCTGCTCACCGCCTCTCCTTCCAAGAGGCTTGGGAGTCTTACCTTCATTGCAGAGGGCCCCTGTGAAGCCGGGCAGACAGTCACACAGGCCCGTGATGTGGTGGCATGGGCCGCTGCTGTGAACACACTGCGGGCACGTCTGGCTACAGCGATGTCCGTAAAACCCAGGGGAGCAAACTGAAAATAGAGTAGAAGCTCTCAGTTATCTTCCTGAGATGTACGCAGTACCTATTCCACACCAGCACCTTGCGAACGCTTCGGAAGAGAAAGAAAACTTCAACCACAACCACAACAACGAAATCAAAGCTAGAGAATTGTCCAAGTATAAAACACAACCCTAGGAAGAAAGGCAATCTTTAACAAGAACATAAAGCCGCTAAACTCAGAAACCCTCCAAGGCAAGTGAATGTCTTAATCCTTGATTTTCCTACTTCATTAGCTTAAGGTTGGGACACTAGCGGGCTCAATGAATTTTGTTGAATGGACCAAGAAATGAAGAGAATAAAATTCTGAAGGGGTGAAGAAAATAAAACTCTTAAAATTCCAACCTATTTGTTGACCCTTTATAACTTAAGAATCATTATTGGTAATATCATGATCTTTAGCCAAAACAGAAGATGTTTCTTCAACAAACAGTATAATGTCATGATTGTGATTAGAAATTGAGAAAGCAAGCTGCTAAATATTTATGTGCTTTCTATGACTTTATTAGAGTTCAAGTGTAGAACAGCCACATAGAGCTCTTCATGGAAAAGGAAAATTAAAAAAAATAGAATAGTGTGTGATAATACTAATAGGGTATTTCCTAAGGGAAATTAAAAAAATTAGAATAAATATGTGATAATAGTGATTGTCTTTCCTAGTAACCACTACTAAAATATTTGAGGAGTGTTACAGACCATTTCCTTACTCCAAGGTGACATTGACCCATATCCCCTGTCCCCATTTGTAACTCTGCAATTCTGTTCACCCACAGCACCGACTTTAGGACTGCTAGCAGAATGTATGATTTGCCTCAAGGTTTGGCTGATGTTGACTTCTGGTAATAGAACTAAAGCCCATGCCAAATTGCTGAATAAAATATTTACAGGTCAATGGATTTCTGGAACACTCTTTGCACACTCTGAGGAAGAATCAAGAGTATCTTAACGATCATGCCAATAGAGCAATGAAACCATTAGTGGGAAGAAATGGTTCAGTCCCCATCTGTTAGCTTAGTCCTGGAGGTTGAAAAGAATAAAGGCCTGAGGAAATGCTATTGAAGGCAATTCTGCAAAGAACAAATAATCTATTACACTGCCTCTGCCCTTGGCTGCAACAGTACATCACTATCAACGAGGGTGTGATGCGAGCGCCCTTATGCATACAGAGCCCATTCTGCATATAGAGCCCAAAGAAGGAAAGACTGAAACCATTCACTTGCGAGACACTTACTTCTCTGGCACGTGGTCCCTCGAAACCCTGGAGCGCATTCACAGATGCCATCGTCGGGGGAGCACGAAGCCCCGTTTTTACAGTAGCAGGGCAGAGAGCAGTTGGGACCCCAGCGCCCCTCAGCACACACGCTGTCACAGTGCACACCTGAAACAAGGTACGCAGGTTGAGAGAGCAGCAGATCGGGACTCCTGTGGATGCCAAATAAAAGATGAGGACCAAAGCACCCTGGGGCCTGACAACCGTGAGCAGGGACGGCAGGATGTTTGGAATCTACTTGTCTTCTATACAACATGCCCATGAAAATAATACCTGCAACTATTTTCTATGCAGTCCAGAAGAGGACATGCCATTGCTATGTGGAGTGGTATTCTTGAGCAGGAGGGAGCAATGGGGAAGCCTAAGGATTCTATCAAAGGCAAACTTTATCAAACATACTGTTGATTTCCTTCCGTCTTCCATTCTTTGTTTTCACAAAGAAATAAAGTCCACAACGATAAGGCACATTCCAAGTGATTAGATTGTTTTAGGTGAAGAGAACTCTACTTTAGAGCAAACAGATGAGTACAATCTTAGGATATTTTGATAACACAAGAAAGATAAATGCACCACCAAATTCATTCTTGTTTTTTCTTTTCGGTGCCAGTCTTAGGGCTTGAACTCAGGGGCTGGGCACTGTCCTTAAGATTTGTTGTTGTTTTTTTATTAATTTCTCAAGGCTAGTCCTCTACCACTTGAGCTAGAAGGTCTACTTCTGGCTTTTTGGTGACTAATTGGATATAGGAATGTCACAGACTTTCCTGTCTAGGCTGGCTTCAGACTGTGATCCTTAGATCTTAGCCTCCTGAATAGCTAGGATTACAGGTGTGAGCCACCTGTCTTGAATTGGGCAGCTATGGGTAGATTATATTATAGCCACCATTCTGTATGTGCTGTTGTCTAAGTCATTGATTATGAGCAAAGTGTATGTCTATATTTAACTTTGATTTTGGAACTAAACAAACTTCAGAGTCAGTTATGAATGGACAGCCAGATGCCTAAAGGAAACATTAAGAAACACCACTAACCTTACAAAAATCTATATAAAATCCAGACTTCATCTGAGGCACAGGGAGTATTCAAAATACAACAGAGACCTCTTTTTTCTAAGTCAGAATTCTTCACAAATGCTCCTCATGTGGCAAGACAATGAGTTATAATTAGGGGTGGCCTGGGCCCAAATGAAAACATGGAAAGAACAAGCCCTCCCCCTCCCCCTTCCCAGAACATTATCAGCTGCCAGGACTACCAAGCAGGGAGGACCATTTGTGGAGAAAAGTCATTGTGATCTGAACTCTTCCCCCAGAAGCACCCTGTGTTATCACAAAGATGGTACTAATTGGCACACAGAAATTTCTGCTGAATAAATCCTTCTCCTGTGGCTCCTGCCCTGTGTTCTTTCCTCTGAATGTAGGCTGTTAATAGGAGAATGAAAGTGCCAGGGTCTCATTGTGTCCGGCTTGAGTCAACAATAGGCCTTTACCACAGCTCAGACTGCTGTCTGAAGAAAAGATACTAGGTCTGTTTATAAACTTGATTGGGATTCAAATGTCCTCCCTGGAGCAAAATATGACATTTGGGTACACTGTAAGTTTTTTCTTATGTTTTCAAATATTCTATTATTTTTAAGTAGTTGTACAAAGGGGTCTCAATTCAAGATGTCCACTTTTGAATAAAATGAATTGTGTTCAAGACAATGCATAAGCCAGGCACCAGTGGCTCACACCTGTAATCCTAGCTATTCACAAGGCTGAGATCTGAAGATCGAGGTTGAAAGCCAACCCTGGCAGGTAAGTCCATGAGACACTTATCTCCCGTTAACCACCAGAAAACTGGAAGTGGCGCTGTGGCTCAAGTAGTAGAGCGCTAGCCTTGAGCTGAAGAGCTGAAGGACAGCACCCAGGCCCAGGGTTCAAGACCCATGACTGACCCCTCCCCCTCAAAAAAAACAAATGCCTTCCCTCAAGCTATCAGGTTACCAGGTTCCATGTTCACTTGTGTACCTTAAAGGTCCTGATTCACTTTCCTCATTCACTTGTACTACCCTCTCCTCTTAACCACCTCTCTCTGAGGATACATGCACCAGCTTCTTGGTGTATATTTTGTTAAATAAGTAGAAGCTACACTCTGGAATCCTCCCCTGCAGATACCATACTTTAGTTAATTTTTTTTGTATTAATTTTTTGTATATGGCCCCGTATATGTTTACATATCAGTTATATTCATCATGTTACCTTACTTTTCAGAATGGTTTTGGAAAGCTGGGATGGAATTGCAAGTTCTACCCTCTCCATGTAGCCACGGAATAACAAGTGATCTTTTTAACCAGACAACTGTACTGGCACATTTGCCAAACAAGCTAAGAAGGAATCGGCTTCAGAATGAAGCTGTCAACTTGGTTTTGTGACTGGCAAAGTAATGATCAGCACAGGTAACCTTCCACAGACTTCATTCTCTAATCAAATTCCGGTTCCTAACCGACTGGCAGCCAGGGCTGCTGTGGCTGTGGCTGAGACGGAGCTACCTGCTTCAGGGAGGTGCAGATGTCCCTGGGCACTTTGTCATTCTGTTGACTCTCAGGGACAGGTCTGAGAAGTGGAAGTTAAGCAGTTAGTCATGAATTTTTATGGTTTTGTGTGGGGGGGGGGGAGATGGGGCTTGAGAGGTCGTTTAGTTTGTCAGATACTTGCCAAACCACTACTTCACATTATACATAAATTTAGTCAAGATGGAATGAAGTACACTTCAGGTCAAAAATAAATGTTGCTTTTATCCATTCTAGGTTATTACAATTTATGCATTGCTTAGCATGCTTTTGATCACAGCCTGTTAAGAAAAATGACCACAGGTCAGATTTGCAAGGTAAATAAAGTGATCCTTTATTTTGTATCTGATTCCTCATCCTTTAAGAGACACACCCAGCTGGTTAGCATGACGATCAGTCAAAATCAACTTTATCAAGGCAACTGTCATATAAGTTCCACGAGGCCTATGAAATAGCAAGGAGATGAGTTTTACGATAGCCGAGTTCACAGATTTACCCATGTCTGCCCTTCCAAAAACCCACTGAGAATTCTACGGGTCACCTGTCAACCTCTGCCTCCAATCACGTAGTTCAGCAGAATCAAGCTTACTTTTAAATAACATTTTGTGAAAAATAACCTTTCTATTGAATGTTACCAACCTCCTCTTTAAAATTCAAGCCCAGTTCTTTTATTTTATCATCAGTGAAAGTGAGTTATCTCTTTGCATATATCGATGCCTAATCATCAATCAGAGATACGTCCAAGGAAAAGTGGGAGATTTCCTTCTTTTGGCTGGCCCCTTCTTTCTCTCTTAACCCCCCCCCCGGTCCCCAGACCCTCTGTGCCGCCCCCCTCAGCTTTCCTTCCATCTTAAGTTAGGGAAGGGCAAGACAAATCTATGATTGCTGAGGTCTACTTTGTTTGGAGGTTACCGATATTTTTACAGAGTGTATTTTAAAAGCCTAAGAAATAAATGTGTAATTGTGTGATTTTGAGACCGCGAGGCCGTGGAGAGAGTCCTGAGCGCGTGCTTCCTCCATATGAGGCTGCCACAGTCACCTCGCTGTAATGACAACTCTGCGGCCGAGCATACTGACCACCTGTGCGCCAGCTTAGAGCGCTCTCCCTCTCTCCATCTTTCTCTCAATTATTTCTATTGATCTCATCTCATTCTTTGCCAGCTTTGCTAGAGTTCAGCCAGACACCTTTTCATTTTTATATTTCTCAAAGAGCAGAAAGAAGAAAGAAAGAAAGGAAGAAAGAAAGAAAGGAAGGAAGGAAGGAAGGAAGGAAGGAAGGAAGGAAGGAAGGAAGGAAGGAAGAAGTAAGTCTATAAGTATTCAAGAAATACAGCTAAATTGAGTGTTCCAAGAAAGAAAATGCAGGGTATCAAAGACCCCAGCCTTCAACTCTGTCTTGGGATCATGATCAGGGCAGGAGGTGACCTGGGGCAGAGGGAAGGTGACCCCCCACCTGAACGAACAGGGGGTGCAAGGTCGAGCCCCAAGGCGTCCGTGGCCATCCTTCAGGGGCTGCAAGTGTTTGGTGCAGATAAAACTCAGGGCTGAGCACAAGCCGTGGAGGCCATGGGCAGCCAGCAGTGTGGCTGGTGATGGACAGCCCAGAAGGGACAGCGTGGAGTTCAGACCTCTCCCTGGTGTTAAAAGGAAACAGGTAAAGAATCCTGAAGAAGGGGCTTGACTCAGTTCGTGTGTTGTAGGAGGACAGAGATACATGAAGATCAGAGCCTAGAAGAAAGGAGTAAATCAAATGGATGTTTAGACTGCAGAGGCAAGCAATGATAAAAAATAATAATAATAACAGGACACTGAACTAAACTGATGATGGTCGTGATGCAGAGAAGATGAATAGAAGAAATGGCAGGGGAAGAATCTCCCATGCCCCTTGCCCCAGCCAAGCCCAAGTAATTAATTCTGGCAGAAGAGATGATAGAGATAGAGATATAGACAGAGGTAAAGATACAGGTAGAGGGGAAGAGAGAGGGAGAGGGAGATAGAGATGGGGATAAGGATGGAGGAAGAGGGAGGAAGGGAAGGAGGAAAAGAGGAAGAGGCTGGTTATGTTCCCATAGTGGGTATGTACCAGATATATTTGGTAAATGGCTCAATCAACACAGTTCTACATCAATAATGTTCTTCTCTGACGTCTTCGTGAACACTTGGAAGACCAACCTATATGAGGCGTGACCCTTCCAAGCAGAAGTAGAAATGTCTGCCTTCTTTCTGTTTGAGAAGACAGACTATAGGGTCAGTGTTTTTTTTCAGGTTAGCCCAGATTATAGAACACTAGAAGAATTATAAGATGGCCTAAATAACTTTCTTTGGAGTGTTTACTAATAAAAGGTTTAAAACCAGTTCCTGGAGGAGGTAACTTCCTAAAATATTTGGGGGAAGGGGGAGGGTGGATGGGAATGAGGCGGCTTTAGATCTGAGGCAATCTCTGATTCAGTGGAAACATTAATTTTTTTTCCCTGATAAATGTTCTAATGCTGATAAGGAGATCTGCGAGGGTTTCTGCCAGGACAGAGGACAAAGAGCTCTTTGATAGGCTTCACAAGTTGCTAGGCAATGGCTGAATGATCGTGATGAACTTCAGCTAAGCAGCTCTAAAGAAATGTCCATGCATTTAATGCCTGCTGCATTATGCCAAAGGACTCCATGTGTGCTCGGCATTCACTGGGCATGGGTAACTGCATGAACACAGTAAGTACGTCATCCAGTGTCACTATTTCCCCCTCTCAAAGACACAGCCCTCCCCCACCCCCAATCCTTGTCTTGCTTAATCGTTTTGATTCCTGTGCCACTAACTCTCGCCATGTTTGGAGTGTTAAACAGGAAAAAAGGAAATGAATTTGACTCAATGTCTTGATCTTCCATAACAAGCTATTAAATATATATTAGAACCAAGAAAGATTTGCTAATACTAATTGGGCTTGCTGGTTCTAGGAGGGAAGCATTAACTAGACGTGTCCTGTTTTTCTGGCCCATTGATCAATGGAGAGAAGGCCTAATATAGTGGAGCATAGGAAAGTTAGTCATGGTGAATCTATGTCCATCGATATCTTTGCAGTAGAATGTGAACTCTGCAGAATAAAGTGGCTGGTACCATATTTTATCTTTATATACCCAGCACCTTGGCTATGTGGTGACATAGGACTTAGAGATCTTCAACATATGGGTGTTAAATCAAACCTTTCCATCCTCATGCTATGGATTTTCAAGAATCTGCTACCGTACAGGTAAACCCAGTTGAGATGTGTCTACCAGTCATATTTATGAGGGATACTTCAGCAAGTTCTAAGACAAACGTGCTGGAAAGCTCCACCTGCCTTAACCCAGATCCGAATGGAAAAGCAGACAGAGTGGAAGATCTGAGGGCTTTGGTCTTTTGGTGGCCTTTTGAATTTTTATCATTTTTTAATGAGCACCTCTCTGCACTAACTCCAGACACTTGAGCCTTTGCTCTAATCTAACATCCCTGCAAATCCCCACACATAGATACCTACAGACACTCCCCCGCCCCTCAGCACCCAAAGGGGTCCGAGAGTGAGTTCTTAGAACTTGTAGTAGTTGGGAGCCTGCGTGTTAATTAAGCTTATAAAACTGAATAGGTCTGACTCAGCTTTGCCCTTCTGTCTCAGTACAAGGGAAGGTGGATCTTCCCTTACTGTGACAACCAAGGTGTCAACTGCCTTCCACGAGAGCCTTGGAGCAGATCGGTCCCCAGAGAGGCAGTTCGCTGGTCATTCTGGTCCCAGTTGGTGGCTGGGGAAAGCTGGACAGGACTGTCCTTGCAGGGAAGGCTGGGCCTGCTCAGCAATCCTGCTTCTCCTTCCTGGAATGAGTGCACACGCTGGAGTCTTCTTACCAATTTGCTACAGGGCTCTCCTTCTTCCATGATCCCATTCCTGGCTGGGCACTTCTATTCTCCACCCCCCTTCTCACCATTACACTACACTTGGAGTCTCTTTCCCAAGTGGTCTAGAGGGCAGTATTAGTCTCTTTTCCACCAGTTTAATTCTCTCTTCTTTAAAAAAAAATTTCCAGTACTAATGCATGCTTGAGCTCTCTCTTCTCATTTGCCACTGGTATAAAGCTACTGCCAAAGAGATGCTGTCCAGTGACACGTGCAGCCACCTGAGCCACAGAGAGGACAGGAAGTAGCATTGCTCACCTCTCTAGGCTTATGTTAATGATTTGACCCCAAAAATAGCTCCAAAATGAAAAGCAAAGCTTTCTTTACCTTTATTTATGAAGGTCCTAACAAGGAACCTATTCATAATAAATATACTGATTTAAAAAAATGATGAGTCGACCCAGGATCGACAATGAATAGTATCTTGTGTGAATAATACACAGAACTTGCTCTTTCCTTTTAGAAAAAAAACATTATAGAGACTCTTGGAAGTTTCTTTTCCTCTATACATGTTTGCTTTTACCAAGTAGGTTTGTGAACGTGGGGACAACTTCATAGCAGGCTTAGAGGTGAACAGGTGCTAACATGCTAAGAGTTTACACAGAAGACCCAGAGAAATGAAGTCTTTGGCCTAGGAACTGGCTTAGGAGCAGTAAAAGCCACAGTGAAACAGTGGGTGACAAGAGGCAGAAGAACCTCAAGGCAGCAAAGCTTCTTCCCTCTTGGAGAAGCAGACCAGTCGCAGATGGACAGAGGATTACGGCAAATCCACCCCATTCCCTCGGGAGCATGATAGGTCTAAGGCCAGATGGGATCATTTGTCTTACCCCATGACCCAGACTGTGGAATGCAAGCGCACATTTTCCATCTGGCTTCAGGCCAAATCATCTCTTGCTTTTCTCATTCACCGACTGGTTCTAAATAATCAAAGCTGGTAGACATTTGGGCAGTGACTGGCATAGTCAAGATCACTTCCCACCTTCTAGGTATTCATAAGGCAGGAGAAGACTGGCTAGAGTATGGCTCAGATGATGTAGACTGCCTATAAGGAAGGTTATGTATTTGCTGCAAGGTGAATGTAGAACTGTGTTCATTGATAAATTAGTACTGGTCAGTCTGAGAAATTCAAGAAGCCTGGTGCAGTCTAAAAATCTGGCTTACTCCCTGGTGTGATTCAGTTTTAACAGTTAGTAATCGGACTCTAGAGACAAAAAGAACGAGTGAAATTCCACACTGTAAAGTCAAAGTTTGTCAAATCAAGAAGGAACTATGGAGTCAGATGCTCTTGTGTCAGTGGGCAACTCCGATGGACGGAAAATGGGATCTGTTGTTTCAGCCTGCTCTGTTCCCAAGGCAGCTCTCAATCTAGAAACAAATACATGACAGCCCATCTCAGACTTATCCCACCTCCTTAGCCACGGGGAATTGCAAAGCAAAAAGGCAGATATGTTGACAGGGACAAGAAGAACTAGAGCCCTCATACATTGCTGGTGGGAATCCAGCGTGACCTTGCAAGAACAACCATATTTTTGCTCATAATTTACAGATTCTGAAGACAGAACTAAATGCCCAAGCAAGCCTGTACATCATGGGTGAGAAATCCTAAAGCCACATAAATAAGGAAGAATTCCCAACCTGGGTGAGAAACACGGTGAAATTCTATCTTTGTCGTTACACAAACATGTTTGTAAGAAAGGTAAAGTTTTAAAACTTGTACATCCAAGAAAGAATACTGAATACTTGGAATATTCACCATATAAACACTAGAGTTTAATATTTTTGCCTCACCCACTAGAGTCATGTCCTTAGGGTGTATTTCAATCCCCTCCCCCCCCTTCCCCCCCTCCCCCGCCCCATCCCACCAAATGCTCAATATATACCAAGCAGTCCTGCAGAGTTCATTGTAGCAGGTCCTATCTTACTGGCTTGCGTTCTGGCAATTACAGCTTCGTTAAAAACCTAGCGATTCCATTTCATGGGGACACGTGTCTGTTCACTGGAGCGCTTGCTGCCCTTTCTCTTTGACTGAAATGTCGACTGGTACAGATTTTTCTCAAGGAGCAAGGACCAACCCTTACGCTCTTGACTTCCCTCGGCTCTCACCTGACCACCCGGGGAGGCAGCGGCAGTGGCCCGTGGTGGGGTGGCAGCCATCTGCGTGGCTGCAGTCGCAGCGTTCGGCACAGTTCAGCCCATACGTGCCATCCTGCAAGGAAGATGGGGTCAGAGACCGCGCTGAGAGCCTGGGAAACCCCAGGACGGCAGACAAAAGGACCAACGCCAACCCTCCCCCCCCCCCCCACCGGAAAGCATGCACTAAAACCACCTCTCTTCATGCCTTATGTAGTCCACGACACGAGGGTTTGAAAACTCTAGTTTATGCCTCACATAATGGTTGGGACATATGAACGATGAAACCTATTTTGCCACTAGGTTGATTTGTATAAGTGTGATGCATAGAAATCCACCTTGTAGTTAAAGAAACCTGACCTAGTCATAAACTACAACTGATAAAAATATTTTCTTTGATTCCTACTGACTTTTTTTTTTATGACAGTGCAGTCTACCCTTAGGCAGGAAGGGAGGACTCTGTCTTACAGATGGAAGATGACCTTCAGGCCCCTCTTCAAATGTAGATAATGTGTTCATTGGTCTGAGGAGAACAACAAAGCTAGCTTCATTCTGTCCTGGGGGGATTGGAGGGTACAGCATAGCTCCAGACAGGAATCCTCTTTGCTTTGGGAAGTAGGTTATACTTCATCAGGAGGAGCCCCAGGGAAACCGAGCGCCCCTTCCACATTGTTATCCAGCCATCTGACAATGGCCCAGAGGCAGAGCATCTACGCCACTGAATGACCGGATCAAAGAGTGCAGAGCACAGGAGGGAAACCCGGCCGAAGTGCTGGGGAAAGCAGCAGGTTCCTAGAGAATGCATTTCCCGCCCGTGCCCTCCAGTAGGAGATTTCTAACGAGGCGCAGCTTCAAAGTAGGTCAAGGGAATGGAGTGCTGTATGGGGAAAACCTTAGGCCATTCTTGGGTTCTAGAGATACGTCCAGTAAACCGAGTTGCTTACCCGTCTGCGACTCCTCCACCTCCTCTTTCAGACCCCAGCCACTTCCCACCCTAAGGCCCGGGATCTCCATGATAACGGAGACGCAGAGTGCTAGACCAGTGCAGCCTTGCCATGAGCAAGCCACCACGCGATGAGCAGAGAAGAAACGAAACATGCGAGTGGGGGGTGAAGAGCCAGCACAGAGAGAATGGAAACATGGGGAGGATTCTGATCAAGCCACCCAAGCCCACCTCGGTTCTGACAGTGCGTGGCGCTTGGCTCACAGCCCGCCACCTTCAATCCAGAAACCCCGCACGAGCAAGCCAGTCCTAGACAGAGCAGGCGTACCTGGCAGGGCAGCTCGCACTTCCCGCCGCGCCACCCGGGGGCGCAGGTGCAGGTGCCGTCCAGGGTGTCACACGCACCTCCGTGGAGACACTGGCATGTCAGGTTACAGCCAAAGCCCCAGGTGCCACTGGGGCAGCGGATGGAGCAGTCCACCCCGTGCCAGCCTACAAGACAAGATTGCCAGAGCCCGTGAGCCAGCCCAGGTGCCCGGGGCCTCCTTTCCCTAACCCCAGCACCAGCACCTAGCAGTGCAGCAAGCACCAGCTCTGGGCAGGGACAGGCTCCATGAGAATTGAACGGAGGCCTCCCCGCAAGATGCCAAGGCTGGGGAGCTCCCCTGGGCTCCCGAGGAGGGGCCCGGAGCGGGAGGGGGGGCACCTATAATGGGGAGCCATGTCCCAACTTGGACATGCTGAGCTCTGTTCAGAGTGCGAAGCTGGGATGCTGACACGGCAGGGGAGGAAGGCTTGTGTCTGAAGGAACAGCCCTATCTTTGACACAGCCCCGCCCCCGCCCCCATTAGCTGTGAAGAACGTGAAGCCAAAGGCCTGGCTGCATCTACAGATGGACATGTTCTGGGCCTCACATAAATTCTGGCCTGGCTAAGTTTCTTGTCTCATATCCAGGCCGGTCAATTGAGGGGCACAGACAGAAGTCTGCTTGTGTACTCTCCCCCAAAGCAAGACTCACAGACTTCCAATTCACAAAATTTGAGATCACCTAGTGTGTCTCTTTCCTTACTGTTATCAGCACTGAAGTTTGGTACATCAGGAGCTACAGCCCCAGTGAAAGTTTGACTTCAGTAACAGGACCAATATCAAACAAAAGACGGCATTCGCCCAATCTTACCTGCCTTGCAAATACAAGACCCATCCACAGGAGAGCAGACAGCGTTGTTTTTACAGCCACAGCGAGAGGAACAGTTTATGCCATAGGTTCCCAAAGGACACGGGGTAGAACAGTCAACTCCCTGGAAGGACACAGAGAGCAAGCTTCAGGTTATTTTGTCATCTAGAATCAGCCCGTCATAAATATAAGGAAGTATATTTCGGCAATGCTAATTATACTTCTTCTCTTATTTTAACACTCTCTATATTTTTTTAAGTTGCTATAGTGTCACTACTATGCAAATTTTAGAGATTCAAGTACAATATTGGCTGGTCTATGTTTAGGGTAGAGTATTAAATGGAACCTCATAAATAGCCTACTGCTTTCAGTAGACTTGTCTTCACAGCAAAACGAAAATAAACAAATATAAACCTTGTACCCTTGCTCAGAAAGATAAAAATAAATTGCAGCTATAAAATCATTGTTGGTGAATATATAAACGTCAATAAGGATTGTGCACTAGGTGCCAGTGTTTCCTAGTGTTTCTTGCCTAATAAGCAGTATTATTAATGGATGAAACAAAGCATTGCTCAGCCAGAGGCATGATGGGTTGAATTTATCCAGTGGTGAGCATTGAGTTGCAAAGGTAACTGAAGGACATTTCATTTAATCATAAACAATTAGACATAGGGATTCTATAAAGAAGGCCAACACAAGGGCTCAGCTGTAGGACTGGGAATAGATTTGAAAACCCTGGGTCCTTACATTCTATGACTTTAGGATCTCCTCATTTATATTATATATTCCCAAATAACTATCCAAGTTTTTCATAGTTTGGTATTGGCTTCTTTAGAAAAGGAGGAAATGAATTAACACTAGCACATTTGCCTTTGAAATAAATATTCTTATAGCTAAAAACATCCTAAAACTGCAGGCCAGATTCTGTTCTGCTGGCATTCATGCATTTACTGGGTCTTGATTCTCAAGGAGACTTAAATCCCATGGGTAACTAACTATAGAATGAACACATAATGTGTGGTGTGTCTTTCACATTTCATGAAATTAAAACAGTAACTATTATCAGTAAGAACTCACCTACATGGAAAAGTAACTTCCTTGTTGCCTACAAAAACTCAGTAAAATAATTACTTAAATAACTACCGGAGTCTTTACTATCCATTTTCTTCATGGGCAGCAGGAAATGTTTCACTGTGTCTCCAACTCTTTCTGTCTGTCTGTCTCTCTGTCTGTCTCTCTCTCTCTTCTTAACCTGGCTCTTGAGCCATCTAACTGAAACCTGCCATTTCCCTTACCAATATAACTTCTCTCTAAACTCCTTGCTTTGCCACTTTAAAAAAACAGAAAAAACTATAGTACACCATACTTCCAACATAGTCTTATCTTAAAAATTAATAAAAGCCAAGTTTGGTGGCTCACACCTAAATTTTGAGTGACTCATGAGGCTGAGATTGGGAGGATCCTAGTTCAAGACCAGCCTCCGTAAAAAGTTGGTGAGATCCCATCTTTACCAACAGCTACAGGTGGAAGTGTTTGTCTATCATCCCAACTATGGTAGCAAGCACGAAGTTGGACATGGGCAAAAAGCAAGACCTTATTTCAGAAAGGCTAGCGGTATAGCTCAAGCAGTAGAGCGTCTTCCTGGGAAGTAAGAGGCTCAGATCAAACCCAGTACTGCCAACAAACGAAGACATATTTTTATAGTTTTATCAGCTTTCCAAGTTGTCATCTGAAAGTCGGTATTATTTATGTTTCTACTTGTACTTTTCTATTTTTCTCCTTATTAATGATGTGAACTATTAGCACATACTCTTACCTTGTAATAGATAATAGAAGTCATGGCACTTGTGCGCTCTACAGCGTACCCCTCTGCTTCTGCCCACACAGCCCAAGTCACTCACTTTGAATCCGGGTGCACAGGTGCACTGTCCCGTCCTGCTGTCACAGTCAGCTCCGTTCTGGCAGCTGCAGATCTGTTGGCACGCTTCTCCGTAGAACCCAGGAGAGCATGTCTCATTACAGTAAAGTCCAGACCAGCCTGGCCTGCAGGCACACTCGCCAGACATGGGGTGACAGCTGAGAGACACGGATGAAAGGGACGAGTCATTCTCGGGTAAACATGATACGCGAGGCCTGGGCAAATGTTGTTTTAGCCATGATCGCTAAAATATGTGGGTGATTCCACACACACATTTAAACTTCACTCTTAGGCTGGGCATGATTTCATTAGCTGGCGGAAACCTGATTGGTTCTGCAGACGTGTAAGATGTTAGCATCGTGCTCTAGCAAGAGGACTGTTACAACCAGGTCCTTTTGTCTGCGATTCTGTTTACATGTCCTTAAATCCAAAGCACTAATTCAATACACGGACCTCATGGGGGAATATGAAAAAACTCCATCTGATGACGTGTCTCGTCCGTTAAGAGTGGGAGGTCCAAGGAGCTCCGAAAGCAGTGTCCTTGTCAGTCTGCGGGTTCTCTGCACTTCCTCTACCTGGTCGCAGCGCAGCTGTTGCTACCTGGAACAGCAGCCGTATTGAAGAGCCAGGCGAGCAGCTGTCGCTCGCTAGCAAGTGGACACGTCAGCTGCGCTCCACTGCACGTGGAAGTCGGCCCACACAATAGGCCACTCAGTGGCACGCTGGCTCAACACACCCCACAGAGAAGCCTGAACCATCAAGCTGGCCCGGCTGACAACTGGAAGACTGTTTAAAGATGGTTTTCCTCCCCCCAGTGAGCTGAACACTCCCCTTAGCAGGGGCAATAACTCTGCTGTCAAACCCAGACATTTACGAACTGGCCTCTTATCGGAGGGCTATTCACAGACTTTACCTTTAAAAAGGGGGAAATGAGGGCAGTTTGTAACTCCTGAAGAACCTTAGAAAAGGCAGATAACTCTGCTTGCCCGATGACCAGTGAGTGCCTCAGACATACCCTCACTGCTTTAAAAGTCATTGTGACTTAAAGGGAAGCGCCCCTAACTGCTGAGAACCATGTGATCTTTGTGGTGGCTGTGAAGTGGAGGCAGAGACTGGCAGCTAGTGTGTTCAGGGCACTGGATAGTGCCAGCGCCTGCTAAACTTCCACAAGCACCCTTGAACGCAGTCCTCTCCAGCATCCCAGGACAGCAGATGTGATCCCATTCTACACATGAGGACGTAGAAGCCTAGAAAGGGTAAGACACACCCAGGCAAGGGCAAAATCAGACTTGAACCAGGTTTGTCTGTTTTTGTGTCAAAGAAAAAGGAAACCCGCTAGCAGCCTTTGAGAGAGACCTGATGTAAAAAGAATTTGTTAAAATACGAGACAACACTCATAAAAGCTCAACAGGATTGTGTAAAAAAAAAAAAAAGAGACAAATTTAAATTTACAATAATAAAGCCCTGCATTTGAAAACAAAAAAAAGCCATGAGATTTCAAATAACTGATCAGGCAACGTAGTTACCTCAACATACGATCAAATAAGTGAGATTTTTGGAAAAACATATTGTTTTATATTAACTAGAAAAAAAATAGTATTTGTGGTATAGACACATGTACTGTGCAAATAGATAATCCAGGTCCAGAGAATTTGAAATGACAGTGGCAGACGGAGACATTGATTCTCAATGCCCCCAGGAAGTGGGAGTGTGTGCACTGGTTCTCCAATTGATTGACACCAAAATCAGTATTCCACAATTTGTAATTAGATGTAGGAAGCCCTCAGAACACTTTGGAGGCATCTGATGGGTTTTCAAGCAAGCAACTGAATTGATAATGAGATTAACATCAAGGAGGTGATGGATGATCTCTCTCTCTCTATATATATACTTATGTACCAATCTATGAATAGATACTGGTGTGTAATGACTATATATTTATGCATATTATATATGTGTATATACATATATGTAGTGTGCATACACATTACACATACATTCACTTACATGCATATATGTATGCATATGTGTATATATATGTATATATCACAATGAAACTAACCAAATGCTACTTGAAAAAGGAGGGAAGAGGGAGGAAGATATGGAAATATAATAAAAGAGCCGATTTTGATCTGAGTATAGTTTGTGCATATTTGGAATTCTTCCAATAAAGTTCTAATAAAACTCTTTCATAGTACAAGTGTCTGATCATCCAAAAGTAAAGAAAATGCAACTCAAATAATATAATCAAACACACACACAGCAAATTCTATCTTTAGTTTTTCAAACAATAACTTGAATAAGAGACCAACTGCATGCTCTGCTGAACTTCTGTGCATTTGAGAGGGACATGCCAGGAGTTATCTTTCAGCAATATAAATGAAGTTGCATGTGTGCGGAAAGCAAATAAAAAAGTAACTAACGCTGGTAACATCTGAACTGTTGCATAATGCACTACATTTTTGTCAAATGCAGTTTTCCAATAGTCTGAAAACAGACGTGGAATTCTAAGTGATGTTTATCTGATTCTAGAGGAAGAGAAAAGAGTGTGGGAAGATATTTTCAGGAGCAGACAAGGTACAGTAGAGTGGGTGGGATTGTGGTTTCCTGTTCTTAAATTCCTCTAGAGACTTTTTTGCACGACAGGACGCGTGTAAGTCTTGAGTCCAAGGTATTGCATTTGTGTCAGCCATGGGAAGTCCTTTCACAAATCTTCTACAGGTTCACTTCCTCTCTATCGCCTGTTTCAGTCCCACAGATGTGTTGTCAAGGAAAAGATATGGCAGTGAGCATTGTTTTATGATATTTTCACATCCTAAACTTGGCTTCATGCCTTGCCTTCCATGCATTTTACGTAGCATGGAATGGCCCAGAATCCTTTTCTTAGGGAAAAGTCCCAACTGAGCTTAGCAAGTTACATTTTTACCAGCAGCTGTTAAGAGATAAAAGAACTTAATATCCACCCAAAATCATCTAACAATCGTAGCATTCCTCACACAGGCTGTCAGTCCCAAAGTGAACCTGGGCCAGCCCAGGAGACTCTACGTTAGCAAGGTCTCAGATGAGGACCAGCTTGTCAAACGCTCCTTCCAGCTCCTGGACACTGAGGTTGTAACTTCCAGTGGCAGCCAGCCCTCACCTGTGAGTGTGGTCCAGGTGGCAGGGACACCGCTTGTCACACTTGATGCCGTAGAGCCCCTCGGGACACAGGCGAGCCTCGCAGAGCTCTCCGGCAAAGCCTGCTTCACACAGGCACGCGCCGCTCACATGGTAGCACTTGCCCCCGTTGACACACCGGCAGGTCTCGGCACAGTGAACCCCGTAGGTGCCAACGGGACACTCATCCTGGCATCTGGCAAATAGGAAGCAGAGATCAGCAAAGGCCATGGAAAAACAAACAACCCATTCAAAGTGGCCTCATTAAGCGCAAATCGACGCGGCCTTTTGAACTACATATCGTGATTTCCCTATTCTGGGCAGAAAAAAACAATGAGATCAATTAGTCTGGCTCCAGGAATAGTAACAGTAGTATGCCTGGTGAATGCCAAGTAACCAAAATAAATAAATAACATAAGCTTGGGACAGGAAAGAAAGGCAGGGTCTATTAAAAGGGGCGGAACAAGAAGAGAAATCGCCCTAATAGTAGCACCAGCTCCCAACAGGTATGGTTTAAACAATGCCTTTCCCATTTCCTAAAGGGGGAAAAATGTGGTGAATTTGAAGCTAAAATTTAATTCTCTTAGCTAGCATGTTGACATTTCTTTTTCTTTTCAACCATGCCTCTGCTGTGTTCAAAGTTCATAGTAATGACTGCTCCTCATTTAGGGAGCGTGTGATTAGGTAGTAACGTCCTCTTGAGAAGGGGGAATTCGGAGCTTCTGCAAGTCCTCTTGAGAAGGGGGAATTCGGAGCTTCTGCAACGGCATGTCCTCCACGCCACGCAAGGCAAGCCCCTGCCAGTGGGTTGGAGGAAGCTTTTCCAACACACGTATTTTGGCAAGTGAGATGTTGTCTCTCTGTTGTGAAGAAAAACTGCCAAATGGCAAGGAGCAAGGTAGCAGGCCTCAAAATGTCACTTAATTATCCTAAAAAAAAAATCCTATGAATTAAGAAAAAATGAGGGGAGGGTGGGGAGGGATGAGTGCGAATGTGGACAAGGGTGGCATTGATCACGATGCATTGTATTCACAAACTGCTTTGCTGAATGGCAACTCCTAGGTACAACTACCTAAAGGGAATTTTAAAAATGGCATTAGAGCTTTGTCTTAGGGAAGGACACAATCTAAGTAAGACAAGATGGTAAGGCGGGAAGCTGGGTTGCTGGAGGGATTTGTGGTAGAAAAGAAAAATGGATCTATCACTCATTTGTGGAAAGTACAAGCAGTTCTAGTCAAGTTTCTTCTGGGGTGGGGGGGAGGGCGGTGTAAGGTGTTAGGACTCTGCACAACAGCAGGAGAACTTTTGGCCAAAGACAGGGTCTCATCTATCAGCATGCTCACCAGCATTGGAAACATTTTGACTGAGTGGCCACTTCCCACGTGGTCTTAAGTTACACCAGATCCAGATAAAAATGTAGATCCTGTACAGCACTGGTAGCTTAGGCCTGTAATCTTAGCTACTCAAAAGGCTGAGATATAAGGATCATAGTTTGAAGCCAGGGGCAGGAAAGTCACTGAAGTTCTTTTTTTTTTTTTTTTTGGGTCTGGTCCTGGGGCCTGAACTCTGGGCCTGGGTGCTGTCCCTCAGCTCTTCAGCTCAAGGCTAGTGCTCTACCACTTGAGCCACAGTGCCACTTCCGGCTTTTTTCTTTTTGCTTGTGTGGTGCTGAGGAATCGAACCCAGGGCCTCAGGCATGCAAGGCAAGCGCTCTACCACTGAGCCACCTTCCCAGCCTGTCACTGAAGTTCTTATCTTCAATTAACCACCAAAAGTCAGAAGCAAAGCTGTGGTTCAGCCTAGAGAGCAAGCCTTAGGCAAAAGAGCTAAGGGACAGAACCCAAGCCCTGAGTTCAAGCCCCAGTACTGGTGCGTGCACACGTGCGAACACACACAAACACACACACACACACACACACACACACACACACACACACACACACACACACAAAATGTAGGTCAGCATTGCACTTCTTCAGATCTCGATAATATAAACAGCAACAAGGTATGGTAACTACTTGAAGCATACTTGAAACAGGAAAGAAATTTGCTGGAAAGAAACAGTCTATCCACAAAGCTTTGCGTGTTTTTAATGACAGGGTGTGGTGACTTGTGGCTACGGCAGTTCTATATATACAGGGCAGATCTTGGCAATCTTCTAATCCCTTTCCAGTTAACCCTGGCTGTAATAGAGACTGAATGTAATGATAACAAAGAAAAGACATCCTCTAACGCTGGCCTCAGATTCTAGACAACTGCAGGTACATTTATCAATAGGCAAAGTCTTTAAAACATTCAGCCTTTAGGGAAGTTCTGGAGAAACTGAGCAAATAGTACTTTTGCTTGTTTTGTACTAGGTGTTTTGTTTGTTTTGTTTGGTTTGTTGCAGCCTGGGCTGGCTTCCAACTTTGATCCTCAGGTCTCAGTCTTTTGAATAGCCAGGAGTGCAGGTGTGAGCCATGAGTGCCTGGCTTTCAAATATCTGTTTGCGAGGGCTACATGAACCCATTCATTTTTAGACCCAGGGAGCTTTATGAAGGTCCTCAGTATTTATAACTGGAAACTTCAACAAGCCATGGCTTCTCCTTTATTCCCTAAATAAGTAGACAATAAGGAAAGCATGATTGCAGGGCAACCATTGCACCTTATCCTGTCTCTTGCTGAGGACCTGTGACATAACTGTCACCCTGTCGGTTTGGATTTCCTTGAAATCCAAGAAAAAGAAGACAACCAAGGTAACATAATATCACTTCCTCTTATACGGCTTTGAAAACAAATGAAATGTCAAGCTTTGGATTATCTGCATGATTTTTACTCAAGACAAAAACAAAAACAAAAACCAGCACTAAAAGTCGTTTCGAGTGGTTTTGACTGGAAGCCAGAGAAATTACAGGGGAACAGCATGAATATTTGATCATAGCTTGGCAGAGTCTTCCTTCTCTCTGGGAAGACAACAGGTATGATAGCAGGTTCTGGCCCAAATTTACCTTCCTAACCTATAATTAAACATGCTACTTGTTTCTAATGTAAGTACAAACCTCATTCATTAAAATTTTACTTTCTAAAGCAGCTACAGTATCAGCTTGATTCCTCTTGTTCATCTTCTACTTTTTCTTTTGGGGAATGTTGTAAGAGAAGATGGTTTCCATCAACCTAACCTTTGGACACCTAATCTGGACACCTTTTTAAAAGTATACTATTTTGTGGATAAAGTTGGGAGAAATACAGGAGAACAATCAAGATGCATGGTAGTCATCAACTGATACAATGAATTGAACCCCCCCGTACAACTACTTAAAGGTGATATTTTAATAACTTTATTTTAATTACACAAATGTATGGGATATAGTGTAATATATATTTTACTGTTAATTTAAAAGTGATATTTAGAGGAGTTACCATTTTATAAATCAGACAATGAGTACATTTCTTTTTGGACAATGTCATACCTTCTTTTGCTCTCTCCTGTTTTTCCCTCTTATCCCCACCCACAAGTTGTCTAGATCATCTTCATACAGTGTCGTTTTCAATATAGTGTCTACTGAGTACCACTGCTGAATTTGTTTACCCTTTGTCCCTCCATTTGAAGAAAGTAAGCGTAATCATGAAGTACGTCTTCTACTACTTCCCGTCACATATTTTGCCCTATTTTGCCACAGATTTTGTAATATCAGTTGCTTTGGTGGCCCCACACAGACAAGAAGAGCGGTCTCAGGAATTAGTAAAAGAGGAAATAGATTTCCTTAAGGAAGAGGTTAAAATGAAAGCTTCAAAGAAAGCAATAAACCCTGGCCATTATAGAAATATCGGAAATTTTGGAGTCCTGCTTGTTAAAAATTAGAACTGGGGGAAATGGCTAACCATTCATAGAGCTAAATTAATAAAACATTTCAATTCCAAGACAAGCAAACGTCTCAGTCTTGTTTCAGTGCCGTGGTGGTTATTATATGTCTCCTGATGGCTGCTCCCTCTCACCTGCTCTCCTGAGCACACCCCTCCCTGGGGTGAGTTGAGCCAAATCATGATTTAGTGTGAGAGAAGGATGTTCCTTGTTGAACCTGGGCTCCTTGGATCAGCTGCCTGCCTTTCCCACCTCTGAAACCGCTGCTCTGGGGGAAATGAACAGCAGGGTGAAGGAGTCAGCTTGTCCAGCATCCTGGACCCAAGAGAAGGTTCTCCATGGAACCAGCTCTGTGTCCCTCGCGCTAGTCTGCAATGTCTGCCTTTGCCGCCGTTGTCTTCACTATCAGCATCACATGGAGCTCACGATGGCAGGGCACATTCCTTGATTGGTTGGACCCCACTGGTAGATCTCCCACGCCGTGGGTGTGAATGTGTGTGAGTGTGTGTGTGTCCCCACAAGGCCAGCAGAGGCCCAGGGCCATTCTGTGTGAGCGCCATTAGCCCCAGGCCCACTTTCTTCACGTCTCCACAGAGCTCTGAGATGTGGAGCCCCCTCCCTTCACTCCTGCTCCACTTCTTGGCATCTCCACCACCACAGCATCCTCCAGACAGTTCCACAGCCCCAAACCTCCTATTTGTCATCTGTTTCCCAACCCTGGGCCACTGCGGGGTGCGTGTTTGTGTTCCCACATCCTGGTGCTGCTGGCTGGCCGCCCACCACAGCAAGCCGGTCACCCTGCCTTGCCAAGGCCGGGAAGGGGCAGGGAGCACCATGGCCTCCGGCCTCTGCCCCACAAACAGCCCCTCCGCCCATCAGTGTTTCTTTTCATGGTGACACATGTTCTTGGTGTTGTGGGTTGTGGGCATGCGTCTTAACCCTAGAACCCAGTGGGGGATAACAACGGAAACAGAGAATCATATATCATCACCATCACCAGTCTCTTCCTCCTCCTCCCCTTCCTCCTCCTCCTCATCTCAGAAAAAGAATGCTTACAAAAGCAATAATCCAAGAAGTCAAGCCCTCCCCAGCCTCCTGCCTTTCCCCTAGCTCTGTGCCTTCCTTGCTTTACCAAAATGTACCTGAAATGTAACTAGTAATCCTTGCCCTGTTATTCCAAAAAAGATGAGCCTGAGCATTCTGGCCTTGTGTGTTTGTTTTCTGTGTTGCTCTTCATTTGAAACAAATATCCACTATTTATATTAAATTATATTAAAAATTACATATATATTACATGTATATAAATAAATCAGGTGTATATTACATTTACATTTATATTAAAAGTTCTAGTGAAATTAAGCATCCCTTAAGAGTCAGCTTGGTCTTGTACATTTCTTACCTGTATCTATTTTACCGCAATTTAAAGGTCATGTGACAGCCCTACCAGTCCAAAACAAAACCCTGCTGGTGGTCACCCAAACATGCTGAGAAGCCCAATTAGAGAACGTAAACACCGTAAACTAATGGTACCAATAATCCACACATCAGAGAATTAAAGGAACAGATATAATCATATTAGTAAAAGATTCAAAGAAAGATCTTTAATTAAGTGGATAGATGCCTGGTGTAAGCCCAGCTGCTCAGTAGGCTAAGATCTGCAGATTGTGGTTCGAAGCCAGCCCAGGCTGGAAAGTCCGTGAAACTCTTATCTCCAGGGAACAATAAAAAAAAGCCAGAAGTGGAACTGTGGCTGAAGTGGTAGAGCACTCACCTTGAGCAAAAAAGCTCAGGAACGGTACCTAGGCCCTGACTTCAGGCCATACGACCAGCATATACATATAAAGATTAAATGGATGGTACTAACAAAAAAACCTTAATAAAAAATAAGATATATCAATGCCATTTCCAATAAAATTATGACCAAGGAATTCTTGTATCAACCTCTACTTGTCAAGATTGTTTCAGAGGTTCAGAATAATGTAATAATGTAAGAAAATGAAATAGTCATTATAAGTATTGAGAAATGACTTATCATTATTGGCAGATGATATGATTGTAAAACTAAATGATTCTAGTATTTACTAAAAATAAGCAGGAGGGCTGGGAAGGTGGCTCAGTGGCAGAGTGCTTGCCTTGCATGCATGAGGCCCTGGGTTCCATTCCTCAGCACCACATAAGCAGAAAAAGCTGGAAGTGGCGCTGTGGTAACCTTGAGCTGAAGAGCTCAGGGACAGCGCCCACGCCCAGATTTCAGGCCCCTCGACTGACCCTCCTCCCCCCCCCCCCAAACAAAAGCTGGAATGCTGTTGGAAATTATGGCAGAAAAGTAAATATTTGAAAGCATTTTTTTTCTTTATCACAAAACACCTAGCTAGAAGCTGAAAATAATTCTTTAATTGTACATTTCTTGGAAACAAACTTGATGAGAGTATAACAATGACCAAGTTGCAGGGAAAAACAAACCCTAGAGTATCATATTGAATGTAATAAAATTGAACCAGAATTTTGGAAACAAAAAAAATATGGAAAACTGTGAAAAGAATTTTAGTTCACAGTGATTGCTAAAAAGTAATTACAGGAGCCAAGCACTGGTAGCCCATGCCTGTAGTCCTAGCTACTCAGGAGCTGAGATCTGAGGATTACAGCTTAAAGCCAACCTGAGTGACAGTCTCCATCACCAATCAACCAGCAAAATTTGGACTGGAGGTGTGGCTAATGTGGCAGAGCACCAAGAAAGCTGAGTACAAATGTGAAGTACACAGTTCAAGCCTTGATACCAATACCCCTCCGAAAATGACAGTTAACTCTATATTGTTCATAGATATGATTTAACTGGATAATCATTGATACTTATATAGTTCATAGAAACCATTAAAAGATGATGATAGCTAGACACATACACTTCAGGACTATTCCTAGGCTGTTATGTACTAACTTACTTTTCTCACGGCCATGAAGGAAAGTTGGATTATTCTTTTTTTTTCTTTTTCTTTTTTTCCAGGGCTGAGGACCAAACCCAGGGCCTTGCACGCACCGGGCGGGCGCCATTCCGCTGGGCTAAACCCCAGCCCCTGAAAGTCTGATTATTAATTGAGTTGGCCCAATGAGGAAAGTTCTATGTGCACATTGGTCTAAACCTAGGTTCCCAAATCTTTGTTTATAATCATTTTACTCAATGCCCCTCAAATCTCTTACACAGTTTTATACTCACATTCAATGAATTTGGTTAGCTTGTCTTTTAGGACATACAAAAAAGTAGAAGAAATAGGATGAGCATGTAATATGTAACCTTCTAACAGAAAGCTACAAACCTTCTAACACAGAAAGCTGCAGAACCACATGTGCACACACAGCAATTTACCCAACATCCAGCAGAGATCGTCTTCTACCAACACAGTAAAGTATGATGACTGATAGATATTCTTCACACCATGCTGAATCACAAGAAGGCAACTGTGCTTTCTACAGGTACCGGAGTATACATTCCATTTGAAAGTTAATCTATCCACAAATACTTAAAATGTAGTTGAAATGATCAACATTTTCAGAATGATACATTCACCACAGGCTACGAATGTCTGACATTCTGTTGTCATCTTGTGATGTGTTCTCTAGCATCTTCAACTTACCTCTGCTGTCTGGGACTCAGTTTCTATACATCAAATGAATATAGAATCTTTCAGACACACCAAGACTTTGCAGATGCTTCTGCAGCTGTAGATGCGTGGTCCTGACCACGCCCCTGGGCCTTCCAAATGTCCCTTCCTGCCATTAAAAATGGTCAGAGAAATACAAGAGCATGCCTTACCGTTCCCCCGTGTATCCTGGACTGCAGTGACATTGGCCTGTGGCAGGATCGCATGTCCCTCCATTATGGCACTGACATTCTTGGGAACAGTTCTTTCCAAAGCGACCCTCAGGGCAAGGCTGACCACACACGGTGCCCTGCATTCAAAGAGACTTGGAAAATTAGATGGGCCCCTAGCCAGAGAAAGAGTGAAGGAAGGGGAGGAAAAGAGAGGAAACGGAAAGGACCAGAGTGTCTGGGAACAGGGCTGCAGGAACTGTAGATTAAGGGAAACTTAGAACATGTAGAGTGTTGATCATTTTAGAAGAAAAGTCACAACTTTTTAAACAGACTTATTTACTTGGTAGGCTCAAATCTTAGGAGACATTCAACATGGCAAATCAGCAGTCATAAGAAAAGTCCATATTAAAAACTGAAGCCTAAGCTACCATTACTGAGTATGGCAACCTAAGGAATTTATAAATCTTCCTAAGCATTCTTCCTTGTGTCTTACATGACAATAAGTCAACTATCCTTACTGAACATCCTTCACATGAATAGCAACATCTGGTGTAAAGGATATCTCCAAATGCTTCACCATGTTCCAGAAAAAAAAAAAAAAAACAGAGAGAGAGGGGAAATGGGAGAAAAGCTAGGGAGGGGGTAACAATGTTTGACAAGAAATGTACTCACTACCTTACCAATGTAACTGTAACCCCTCTGTATAGCACCTTGACAAGAAAATTAAACTATAAAAAATCAGCAAAAATTGTATCATTGGCTTCATTTCTTAAAGTGGAACATAAGTGAAATTTTGTATACCTGAATTATCAATCTCCATCTCTAATAAATAGGTCCTTAGGGGCTGGGAAGGTGGCTCAGTGGTAGAGTGCTTGCCTTGCATGCCTGAGGCCCTGGGTTCGATTTCTCAGCACCACATAAGCAAAAAGAAAAAAGCCGGAAGTGGCGCTGTGGCTCAAGTGGTAGAGCGCTAGCCTTGAGCTGAAGAGCTGAGGGACAGCACCCAGGCCCAGAGTTCAGGCCCCACGACCAGACCCAAAAAAGAAAAAAAGAAAAAAAAAAAAGAAATAGTTCCCTAGGAATCAATCTAGGTATTTATTTCAGAAAAATTAAAGAGATTCAATAAATAAAGAGATTTGAACCTCATAAAGAGGTTCGATAGGCATTTCTGTGCTCAATCAATAGGAAACCTTATTTCCTGAGGAGAACCTCAAGAGAATAACTTGGACATTTCTCAAGAAGTTGCCCATCTTGTCTGGTGAAGTCATGCTATTTATTCTGATCCTATGTAGATTAGAATAAGATACTGAATCAATAAATCAATGAAATATGCTACTATTTTTTTTTACTTCACTTAGTTACATAACTTGCAATTGTAGCTTCTGACTTATTGGAGTTATAGTAATAGAGATGTTTATTGGAGGTATTTATTGGAGTTACAATTAGAGAAAACAACATATCGCACATAATATAATTTTTTTTCTGTTTTTTACTGTCAGAATGTGTTGCTTTGTTGCTGTTCTCTTGAAAGACTAAAAGGCAGACTGTGAGCACTCTGAAATTGGAGGCTAGCGAACAGCAGATGGTTTTGTAAATGTTTATTCTGGATACCATAGGAAATACATTTCCTCTAACTACTGGCTACTCACAGAGGCAGTTGGTGAGCTAATTAAGTCTCCTCTGGTGGTTTCTAGCTATCTGCAAACAGGGAAAGTTCTTCCACAGACTCCTGGAGCTGAAAAAAGCCTTTGAAAGATGGTCCACATTAGTGCTCAATGGAAAACCATCAATGTGCCGGGCCTAGTGCTAAGCACTGAGAATGAAAAATAAAATAAAAATCCCTGGTTAGTTTACAAGGCAATGAGTGGGAGAGCAGAGAGCAGAAAAGCTCTAGTCTCACCATTCCAACACAGTGTAGTATATACTACGTGTTAGGGAAAATACAACTAAAGGAACAACTAGCCAGGGGTCAGTGTGTGGTGAGCACATCTGATGCAAGTTCTGTCTCCCAGGGCCGTTATAAACCCAGCGATAGTGTCGAGACACTGTGTATGAATAAGACTTAATGTGAACAAGTGGCTTCAAGGGGAATGCTTTCTATTCATTAAAGGATGTGTGTGTGTGCACATGTGTGAGCAGGTGTGTGTATATTAAAAGAACACGTGCTTGACCTTTGAAAAAGCACCGAAAATGACAGCATGAATAGTATGTTGTGTATAAGCTGAAAGCCAGATACACACAGAAGGAAAAGGCGGCATGAAGTATTCATGCAGAGAGATCTGTGAAGACCCAGAGCCAGGAGGAAGAGGTGGAGAACGGGCTCCCGCCGTGTGTGGAGGGGTGCATCGTCTGCCTGCTGGACTCTTTGACCCATGTCACAACCACCCCAGGAAACAGCTTCAGCCTCACCATGAAGCATCTTCACGGACATTTACTCTGAAGTCCTAAGGCACTGACAGTTCCTCACCCAGAGTACAGAGCTCTCTGGACACTGACACGCTAGTAAAACTACTTCTCGTGAAGAGGACCCATCAAGGACCAGGACTGGCAAATGTTGACAGTATAAGAACTAGGAAGAGGTAGTTAAGAAGTACTAGAATTCACTCAGATAATTAAAAACAAAACAGAAGACCTGGCATAATGGTATACTCCCACAATCCCAGCTATACAAGAAGCATAGGTAGGAAGATCTCAGACTGAGATCTTCCCAGGATAAAAAGTGCAAGATTCTGTCAAAGGAAATGTCTAAAGCTAATAAGAGCTGAGAAGCATGGCTTCAGTGGTCAAGTAGCTATCTAGCAAGTACAAATCTCTGAGTTCAAACCTCAGTACCACCCAAAAAAAATGGCAGAGGGAGTAAGGAAGTAGAAGAGAAACAAGAGAAATAGAAAGCCTTTACAAGGGACATGACAAGATTAGATTTAGTAATTTTAACTTTGCTGAACTGCTGGACCTCATCCAGTGCTTCTTCCACAGCTCCCTTTCATCCTCAAGAACGAAACAAGTCTGCTTCTTCCTTTACCTTTAGAGTCGTCCATGCTTTGATTCTCGCATCAGACTCTCACCAAGTCACCATTTCTGATCTTCGTTTGGGTTCTTATATAGTCATTGTACCCTTGACCTCTTGAACACTCTCTTACTTCCCAAGCGTCCTGGAAACTGGAAACTGACTCCAGTTCTCCTTACAGTGGGGAAAGGAGGAAGATCAGACACACGCCTGGGAAATGTTACGATGAAGTAGTGTTCAGAAGAATGGAGGATCAGAGGACATGGAGGTGAAGGAAAGTGGGTTGGCTGTTCGTAGGTCAAAGCCTTGGAAAAGTGAAGCCAGAAGAAAACAGAAGAATCCTGGGCAGATCTGATTACTAAGCTGTCACTTGAACTTCTGCAGGAACTCCAATACCCCATGGAGAGAGAAGATGATGATGAACTAAGCTTCTCTTAAGTAGATTGAAGTGAAGAGGTTCCCACCTCTTCCTTTATACATACAGATGCACAAAGCAAGCCAGAAAGATAAGAACCAACGTTATTTTCTGATTTTAGAGAAGTCCATTTAGTAATGCTTTAGCATGGTGTGTTTTATGTTGCACTAAGACTATGAAATCCTAGTTTATGTGTGGGAAGGACAGTGAGTTATAGTTTCTTATATTAAGATCCAGTGGGTTCTGAGACATTTTGTAATATTTGCTATACTCCGTTTTCCTTAAAGCATCTCCACGCTTACATGACTGGATAACTTTATTTCACGTAACACTTGTGTGTGGAGAATAATGTTCTCAAAGCACAACAGCAATCCACAGATGCAATGATGCAAATGATTCTCAAATACACCCAGTGTCTATCAACTCTACCGGTCATCTGGGAAACCAGATAATTTGCTTCTTTCTTTTGTCCTCAAAAGAAAGGCAGGGTGCATGGGCCAGTACACATGAGGGTCCTCACTGCAATTAATGCACCAGGAGAAGATCACGTTCTGTCTTCTCTCCACTGAAGGATGCTAGATTTCAAGGGCTTAGTACTTGCAGTTTGGGAATCTCTGACCACTCCAGCTACTTCACCTGAAGTGTCTTGGAATGTATGACTCTGGGCGGGGCCAGCGGGGGGGGGGGGGGGTTAGGGCGGGAGGGGGGAAACTTACCATCCAGCCAGAAGGGCAAGAGCATTCTCCGGTGACATGGTGACACACTCCCCCATTTTGGCAAGGACATCTCTGCTCACACTGTGGCCCATGCTTCCCAGGGGGACAAAGATCCTCACAGCTAAGGGATTAAGAAGGATGACAAAGGATACCATCATTTACTCCGTCATATGATTCTTAGGTTCATACACAACAGCACCAGGAACCCTATATTACACTTTTCCTTACCCAGTAACTATTCATTTAATTAACACGAAAAGCACACATCATATTGCCTAGAAGTGTCTTTGAGGGGCCATGCAGTCCTGTTGTTGATGAACCATTTGTCCTATCTGAGAGCATCAAAGAAGAATGGTCATGTATCCACTGACAAAAGGAACTTTCTATGTGTGTTACTTTGCTTTGTGTGTGTGCTCTAGCCTCCAAGATAGAAATTTGCACATATTTATCATCAATTATCAGACTTCTCATCTCCAAATAACTCTATTTCCTCTAAGCCTTATCTCCCCCCTCCCCCAACCCGCTGTCCTGGGGCTTGAACTCAGGGCCTGGGTACTGTCTCTAGGCCTCTTTGTGCTCTACCACTCTACCACTTGAGCTATAACACCACTTCTGGCTTCTGAGTCCCACGGACTTTCCTGCCTGGGCTGGCTGTGAACTACAGTCCTTAGATCTCAGCCGTTTGAGTAGCTAGGCTGACGTGTGAACCACCTATGGCCCAGCAAAGCCTGGTCTTTTTGCTCTCCTGGGAAATTGCACCACACTTCCCTCCAAGTCCTATTCAATTGGGGCCTTGATGGAAAACCCATCAAAACAATATTAACAATTAAACAGTTTGAGATGATCATCTATTCTTCTAAAATTAGGGCTTTCTAGGCTAATGCAGTTTTCCCCTTAGCTCTACTTCATAGGCATTAACACGGCAGGCAGGATGTATTTACCTAATCAGCTACATTTCCCCCCAAGTATTAGTTCTGTGATTTACAAGTATAATTTTCTCAGTAAGGGAACTAGATTTTTCTCTCTTTAACTTTTTTTCCCCCTGCAAATTCTGCCTTTTATAATGTCTGCTAATAGAAGCAAACCCGCCAATGCCCTTCCTGCAAAGTAAAGTAGTGTGGATGAAGTCGTGGCTCTGATGATACCTGTACATCTTTATTCACAAAGCAACTTAAGTGTCCACAATCTCGATAGGCTGTTTTCATGGACAGTGGGTGGCATCTTCCTGTCTGGCTCTTTCCTGAGGTCCTGAACACACCCAATTTTCTCCACTTAATAATAATGGTTGAACCCAAGCCGGCCTGCTCACCAGCCACAGCACGATGCGATGTGACTGTGCAGGAACTCAAGTGTGCCCCGACCCGCCCCCCCCATCGGGCCCCGACCCCCGGGCGGCCGGGCCGCTGCCCTGCGCCCTGGGCGCACGGCGGTGCCCAAGCGCGCGGGCCGAGCGCGGCGCTCACTCACAAGGCTCCGGCGAAGCCCGGCGGGCAGCGGCACGCCCCGGTGGCGTGGTCGCAGGTGGCCCCGTTCTGGCACTGGCAGCGCTGCCGGCAGTCGTCGCCGTAGGAGCCCGGCTCGCAGCGCTCCTCGCAGCGCCAGCCGCGGAAGCCCGCCGCGCAGTGGCACGCGCCCGTGATGGGGTTGCAGCGCGCGCCGTTCCGGCACTGGCACCGGCTGCTGCAGTGCGGGCCCCAGTGGTCGCCGTCGCAGGCTGGGGACAGAGACAGAGGTCAGGGTCATAGGCTGGGGATGGAGATCGAGGCCAGGGTCGCAGGCTGGGCGTGGAGACATTGATACGGGGGGCATCGGAGTTGGGGTGTGGATCCCGGCGGGGTTCAGAGCCAGCTTCCCTCCACAGGGCGAGGTTGGCCGGCACCTCAAAACTATCCCTTAGCGCCACACCTGTGTTCTACCACCAACCCACGAGGACACCAAATGGGCTGGGCCTGCTCCCCCCCCCCCGCACCCCCGGGCCTCCTCTTCACCCCTTTACCTAAACCCCACCACTCCAGCTCCCTAAGCCCAGGCTGGAGGTGGGAGAGCCTGCCGAAGGGTGGGGGCCGGCCAGGGGAGGACGCTGGGGAGGAGGGGAGGCGGCATCAGGCATCAGGAAGGACCCACAGGGAGTTCTGTGCTCAGGGAACCGTGTGAATCACAGCCTGTGGACCAGGGTTTGGAAGGGAAGGGTTTTAAGAAAGGGAGGGAGGGGAAGATTTCTTTCTCTCCCAGAAAGGATGGGAAAGAGCAGGAAGAGGCTGCTGGTGAGAGGTAGTAGGGGTGAAGCTACAGTTCAGTCAGTAACAGAGGCCGGAATCCAGCCGTGACAGGGACTCAGGAGCGGGGCAGGTCAGGCTGCTACAGACTAGGTTCTTCTAGGGGGAAAACTGGGTCTGCATTCAAGAGATCAAGCAAAACGTGTGTGACCGAGTCACTCTGATTACTTCCAGAAGAAAAGACTGGGGGAAACAGACTAACATCTTCAAATTTACTGACCTATTTTTTAAAAAGTAGGACAATCCTAAGCTGAAAAAGGAAAACAAGAAGAAAGAGAATAGACACACACAGCCAGCTAAGACAAGAACAGATGAAAGGTGAAATTCAAGCCCGACTTGCAGGGAAAAGGAGGGATGGATGCAAAAACCAGTGAATTAGGAAGAAAATCCTAAAAATTCTCAAAGGCTGACAATAGATCTCAAAAGATATTTCCTGGCCAACAGTACATTTATTTATTTATTAGATGCCATAAAACCACTAGGGAAAATACACCCTACTTAGAGCTCTTGGGATAAATTGCATTTATGCCTTTTTTAAAAAGTTGTTTCATTAAACTTTTTGTAAATTCAGCAGATTTCAAATAGCTACTGTAAAAAAAAAAACTTTAGGTACATAGCAAGCATCTTATTTCAAGTGGTGGCATACATCTATAATCCCACTGACTTGGGTGGCAGAAATGGAGGGATACAGTCTGAGGCCGAGGATAAGAGCATGAGATCCTGTTTGAAGAACAAATTAAAACTTAAAAGGACTCAGGTTATGGCTTAAATGGTAGAATCACACAAAGCTCAGGTGCCCAATCCTGGATACCAACATGTAGGATCCATCTCCCAATGTTAGAATCTACCTCTACTTTCAAAATACCAAAAGGTTTAAATGAATAATTCTATATTTAATCAGTATGGCTTTGCTCTCATTAGTATTTTAATAAACACACTTTAACAGAATTAAAAGCAATGAGAGAGAATTATTGAACTTAAAGCAGATCTAGAAAGCAATCACCTAAGAACCCACAATCTTCTTTCATAAAAATAAGATTAGATGGTGATTGCAAAATGAGAATTAAGCTTAATTGTTATTCCTGTTGGTTGTTTCTTTTATTGTCTATGGATAGTTTGACACAGAATTATTTTTTTGAGGATTGTAACTCTTGTGATCTAGAGTGTTAAGAAGTTATAGTCTACATACTGCAACCTTAAAACTTTTACTTCTTTTCTATCAGTTTGTTCACTTCTGCTCATCTCCGCTGAACTTTCTCAAAGTTTCCATTCTTTTTCTCAAGGCTAGCTCTCTACCATTTAAGCCACAGGGCCATTTCCAGCTTTATTGGAGATAGGAGTCTTGTATACTTTCCTGACCTAGCTGGTTTGTAAAATAATCCTTAGATCTCAGCCTCTTGAGTAGCTAGGATTATAGGCATGAACCACCAGTGTCAGGATCAGAATCTGTTTTATAAAACCTGTTTTATAAAAACAGAAGAGTAGTAGAAAGAAGCTGGGTGCTGGTAGCTCATGCCTGTAATCCTAGCTACTCCCGAAGCTGAGACCTGAAGATCACGGTTTGAAACCAGTCTCTGAGACTCGTATGTCTAATTAACCACAAAAAGCTGGAAGTGGAGCTGTGGCTCAAGTGGAAGAATGCTAAGCTTTAGCAGAAAAGCTCAGGGACAGTGCCCAAGCCTTGATTTCAAGTCCCATAACTGACAAAAAAAACCCAAAAAACCCACAAAACTCAAAACAACCAAAAAACAGAGGAGAGGTAGAAAGAACCAGAGACATGGAAATAACAGAGCCGGTCCCTTCTTTTTTTATGAGCCTTTTCTAAACCCTACCAACAGCTTCTAGAAAAGCAAGCAGAGACCAAATCTATCATTTTGGGATTAGACAAAAACAGAGCAGGGAAGGAAGAGGAGCTGGGGGGGGGAGGGGGGGAAGGGGAGGAAGAGAAGGAGGAAGACCTTAAAATCTTAAACGATCCCATTATGCTCAGAATGTGTCTATAACAAACACTGATAATTATCAGCAAAAAGAGAAGGGTTTCAGGATTCTAAAGAAATGATATTCTGCTGACATGGTTCATTTCCGGGCTGTATCTCACCACTGTGGTATGCTTTGAAGTGACAGCTCCCGGCTTTGGGCTGTTCTTTCCTATGGAAGGCCACTGATACATGGATCTCACAATGCAAATACTGTGTCTGAACATGAGTGCTCTGGGAAAACATCATGGACATAGACAAGTTTCTAGATAAATATGTGGGAAGTCAGATAAGTAAGGACCCCGAGCCTGGGTGTCAGACATTACAGGGACTGCTTTGCCTTCTTTTGCTTGTCACAGCTGGCTACTTCAAGATACTCATTCTTAAAAGCATCCAAGTTACATGGTCTGCAGCACAAAAGCCAGCTTTCTTCCCTGAGTCCTGCAAGTTCTAGGGTACAATGACTTTGTCTAGACAAGACTCAGAAGTTGTTTGTTGTGTTTAGTGCAGAATTTGACTGGTTTGCCTCCATTGAAGCACCATGTTTGAGCAGAGAGTTTGGGGAGGCTTTAAATGAAAATGGGTGGCATCTTATTCTTAACACTTTAATCTCAAAGGGAAAGAGTTCCACTGTCTCAGAGAAAATGAGGGGTTGGTTACTCCCACTGACAGCTTGAAAAATAATGTCATTAACATAGGAATAGTTTTAGCATCCTAATAGGAAAACATTAAGAAGTAGAGTAACAAAATTGTATTTCAGATTAAGTTGGAAGGAATCTGAACACTGGTAGTGACTGGTTTCGGCTACTCATGTGCTAACCACTGGGAATCGACTCCTAGGTGCTACATGATCTCATTTGTGCAGATGTTACAGGAGACAGCCCAATGAGGCTCTCAGACAGGCACGGACAGCTTGCTCTAAGAAGCTCTCATAATCATTTGGAAATAAAAGGAATTTAAAACTACCATGAACATCACCAGTAGATAAGCCATGCTTCCAGCCCCAGTATAAACTAGTAAAGAATTTCTTTCAGAATCAGGAGCTCGTATTTGGAACCCTTGTGGCTGGAACATCCAATAACCCCAGGAAAGATGGGCTGCCTTCTTGGGTTCCATACTGTAATTCGTTCAGTTGAATGTCAGACTTGGAGTTCAAAGATGAACAACAGAGAACACACTTCCTGGAGGATTTGGCTTAGTGATGACTGACAACACAATGGTAGGTATGAAATGCTGTGGAGTAAGCAGTAAGGTAAGGGTATGGACTAGGTACAATGAGAAAACCATGAAGATAGTTAACCATGGATGTGCGGGGGCAGGGCCTATGGGAAGTATTACATTTGCAAGAATGATACAACAGTGACCTAAAAGTCCATGAACTGCATCTTGGGCTTTGTTGTCTTCTTTAGCTGTGTGCATGGAAAAAAGGGAGCAGATAAAAGGTATAGACTCAGAACAAGATAGTAGGACTCTACTATCACTACTTCTAGCTCCCTCCATCTGTCCTCTCCAATCTTCCAAATGAAGCTGAAGAACTTCTGTCCTTCAGGCACATTGTGTGTGTGTGTGTGTGTGTGTGTGTGTGTGTGTGTGTGTGTGTGTGTGTGTGTGTGTGTGTGTGTGTGTGTGTGTGTGTATGCCAATACTGAGGCTTGAACTCAGGTCCTTGGCACTATCTCTTAGCTTTTCCTCTTGAGGCAGGTGCTCTACCCCTTGAACCACAGCTTCATTTCTGGTTCTTGTTGTTTAATGGCGATAAGAATCTCATGGACTCTCCTGCCTGAGCTGGCTTTGAACCACTATCCTCAGCTCTCAGCTGTCTGAGTAGCTAAGATTATGGACATGAACCATTGGCACTCAGCCTTCAGGGCCAGTTTTGAGACCCGACATTATCTTTGTAAATAATACTATCTACTTCGCTTGCCTCTCACTTTGCATTTAGATCACAGTTTTTATATGTTTGCCTGTTTCAGATCATGCAAATGAAATTATCACAGACACTGGCACACATTGATACTCTTTTTTGATTGCAGCTATAGTCAATAAACACATTATGACAGTCATTTACTTGACAATAGTGGTTGGACATATTCTGATTTCAACATTGTTAAACTGTGAAAATTTGTGTCCTGTCATCCACAAATAGGATGTTCATGGTGTTGAGACTAATATAATGACACCGTATCCCTTCTAATTTTGTGGAAAGCAGTGCTCTTATGCAGTTTGACAGGAGACAAAATTGCTAGTCTTTGTAGAGTTTGCTCTGGCTATGTGTATCAAGAGCCTTTTACCTGGAATTCTCTTTTTGAAGATTTTTTTTCCAAAAGAAATGAGCTTACAAAGCTTATGTTTGTAAAGATCAAAGCATTTCATAATTCCTAAGTGCTTACCTCCTCAATAATACTTAGCTGTGCTCACCATTATGTTCTAAGCATTTGCGATGGATTAACTCTGAGTGAGCCTATGGAGAAGCAACTGAGATCCACGCTATACAAGTAGTGAAGAATTTAGCGCAGCCCTCCTGTCCCCCAAGTGGGCGTCCTTCACTATCATACTGCACACTCTGAAAGGATGTTTGTCTCAGCATACTTCATGATCACAAAAACCCGGAAGCAACCTAATTTTCCAGTAATAATGGGACTAGTTGTGGAAAAAGATATACTTTGACATCAGAACTTTGTACAATTAAAGTTATATAGTGAAAATATTTAATGAATAGAAGGAATCCCTGCAACATAACACTTTTAAAAGTAAATTAAACAACAAATCTATACCACATGATCCAACTTTAGCAATGAAAGGAGCCAGAGGAAATTGCCATTAGTTTAGGTTCAAAGTGGCCAAATGTCTTCAAATTCTCAGATCTCAGTCTCTTGAGTAGCTAGGATTATAAGCATTCGCTACTGGCGTCTGGCTTTATTTTTAAATTTTCTTTTGATGCTTTCAATTTTTTTTAACTTCACTTCGTTAAAGTCATGCATAATAAAGTCATAAATAGGGCAGACTTGCTGGACTGTTTCTGACAAGTCCTGAGTATGACGCTTGCATTATCAGGGATATGGTGAAGCTCTTTTACTGACAGAAGTCTTGCAGCCACACAATGAAATAAGTATAATGAGTCCAGTATTCCCATGTGCAACACACATTCACAACTCTCTTGCCTTCAACGAGAGGAGCACAATGAGAGACAAACAGAAAAGCTGACGTGTGGAAGGTGCTTGGGAGAAGGGAGGAGGGACACAAGAACGCATCTCTCATCCTCCTTCAGCAGAGGGTGGGTGACATCATTTTGTTCTTAGGTGATGTTTACCATCGAGTTCACCTCCTTACAACATTCCTCAACCACTAGCTGGCTCATCAAGGAGGAATTATTTAACATTAAACAGACCTATGCCCTGGCTAAAACTCACAGATAAGAAATCTTGGCCATGACTTTGACCTTGGTTGTACCTAATTTTCTTTATTTTGTGCCAATACTGGGGCTGGAGTTCAGGGGCTGGGCACTGTCCCTTAGTAGTTTTGCTCAAGGCTGGTACTCTTCCACTTGAGCCAAAGCTCCATTTTCAGTTTTTTATAGACTTCCCTGCCTGGACTGGCTTCACACAGAATACCTTAGATCTCACCATTCTGAGTAGCTACGACGGCAGATGTGAAGCATTGGGGCCAGTTTAATTTACTCTTTAGAAAAGAGAATAGTGGGACAGACAAAGGACACAAAATTATGTGTGCCAAACACAGATCCAGTGGCAGCAGCAGTTTTACTTGTGGTGTGCACATTGAGGATACCTCCACCCACTTCCAACTCCCCCCCAGTCCCACACCCCCCGCAAAACAAACCACAAGAATGCCCCAGGTCAGTAAACTCCAGAGGGACATGAAGCTGAAATAACACACCTGGCATTGGTTTCTGCTATTTGTTTGACTTGCATGAATCATGCAAGCCAAAATGGACAGCCTGGTTCTCACAATCCCAAAATAAAGTTACTCAGCAACTCTAGAAAGTAAGCCTGTAATAAACTCAAGCCTGTAATGGAATCCAGAACTGCCTTACATCTATTCAGAATGGCCAATTAGTAAAACAGAACTAGGAAAATGGAAAGGATGAATGATGTTGGGCGAGTGATCAGGGAGACTAACAGGTAGACTGTCATGCATATTGATCACAAACTGACATATTGAATTGAAACCTTACTTAAAGATATGTCAAAAACTAGACATGGGTATTTTCCGCTTGTGGATAAGTTTATGTCCAGCAGTATAGGCTTCAAGATAAATGGAGAAATAGAAAACAATTGCAAACTTTACTCATCGTAGCATAAAGAGAGTGTCTAAACTGGCATGTTGAATTGAAATCTCTTTGTACAACTACTTAAAAATAATTCTAAAAATTTTAAGGGAAAGATTGTCATAAATCTGGAGAAACTCACTGGTCTCATAGATTTCATGCAATCCTATGGACTTGATTCTGTCTGTTTATCTGTGTTAGTGGTTCACCAAGTTAAGACCACAGAAGCAACTTAAAACATTCTGTGAGGGCTGGGAAGGTGGCTCAGTGGTAGAGCACTAGCCTTGCATGCTCCAGGCCCTGGGTTCGATTCCTCAGCACCACATAAGAAAAAAGCCAGAAGTGGCGCTGTGGCTCAAGTGGTAGCATGCTAGCCTTGAGCTGAAGAGCTGAGGGACAGCGCCCAGGCCCAGAGTTCAGGCCCCATGACCGGACCTCCCCCCCCCAAAAAAAACAAAACATTCTGTGAATTCTAAGATCCTCTTGTAAGGCAACTGCCCCGAACTATAAAGCAACAGGAATGAAAGTTCTGTGTAGGTGTATTTGATATGGACAACTCTAGATAAACCAAATCAAGATTTTAAAAATTGGTTTAATCCCTCTGGGTTCTAAGAACTAATTGTGAAATTATATAGGGACCAACAACCTTGGAGATACACATTTACAAGATGTTAATGGGAAGGAAAATAACAGACTAGCTCCTAAGACTCAAGGTTGACATGGTAGAAAAGATGCCAGTTTTAGTACATAAGCAACCTAATTAGAATTGTGTGTAGCATCAAAGATTATCATGGCCCTTAACATATAAATGTCAAGTATCTACTAGGACGTATCAAAGTCTCTCTCTGCCTTGAAAAACTCTGAAGATGTTCTCCATTGAATTTAACCACCAGAGAACCCATGACAACAAAAGAAATTAACAGGGAAGGAAATTCATCTTCTAACATATAAACAATGCACCAAAATATCACTTTTTTAGTAAACTTGTCTACAAAAATGAGTGTTTTTTTTAGCTGAGACTAAGATAATTTTCTGTTGTCTCAAAGGCTAGAAAAACATGGTTCTCTCTGAAACAAACACCCTTTCTTCCTATGCCCGGTCCCGTGTGTCTCCAGCTTTTCATCTCTCTGTGATTTCATTCTTCAGGCTTCGGGCTAAGAAGGCTGTGGTGTGTCCTTCCCTTTGTTAATGAAGAAGAAAAGATGAAGATCTTTTCAACACATCAAGCACTCTCAAAATAAAACAGCTTTGCAAAGCTTCCCCATCCATGAAGAAGAACAATAAAAATGTTATTTTCCACATCCCCTGAAAGTACTAAAACCTCACGTCCTTCACATGTCAAAAACCCACCGAGAGCTGACGGAGGGCCACCCAGCGCCGCTTAGCTCCTTGCCACCAGTGGCTGGGAAATGACCATTTCTCAGTGAATGGCCGTTTCTCCAGTGCATTTTCAAAGCCTGAACTGTACATTTTATAACTCTCTCATGGGCTTATCTCCAATTAGGAGTCTGAGAAAAAAGATGTAAAATGTTTATTCTTTAATACACCTTAATACCAACATGGTGGTCTCTCAGAGAGAGCATATGATGACCCTGTTCACAACTCAGGGAAATCTAAAGAATGGAAATTGTATTGCATAAGCTAGGTGTAGGTGGTTCATGTCTGTAATCCTAACTACACAGGAGGCTGAGATCTGAGGATCGCATCAAAAGTCAGCCCCACGTAGGAAAGCCAGTGAGACTCTATCTCCAATAAATTAAGAAAAAGTCAGAAGTAGTGGAAGAGCACTAGCCTTGAGAAAAAGAAGCTCAGGGACAGTGTTCAAGCTCAGGCCCAGAGTTCAAGCCCCAGGCCCAGGAAAAAAAAAAAAAAAGGAAGGAAAAGAATTGAGTTGTATAGCTAACCGCTCTACCAGTAGGTCAGTTGATTGGTTATGCTGCCTTAAATATCTGCTAAAAGTTTAATGGTCAAAGGTTGTTAACCCCAATATTTTCACTCAACACTACATGTAGGGACATATATTAAGACCATGACCATAGTTACCTGTAGAGAAGGAATAAGGAAATAACCTGGAGGTGGGTTTCAGGAGGAGACTTTAGTTTTCTGTGCAGTGTTTCTCTCTCTGTCTCTCTCTGTCTCTGTCTCTCTCTCTCTCTATGTCTCTCTCTGTCTCTGTCTCTGTCTCTCTCTCTCTCTCTCTCTGTACCGTTCATTGTTTAGTAAACATGGCATAATGATACAATGCAATAGAATTCTCAGTCAGAAAACCTGGCCTCTGTTATAGTATTATTTATAGTCTCTTGTCATCAGAGAAGCTTTTCTCAAGAAAATTATATTAAAAAATCACCCAGTTGGCAGTGAGGGCTCTGTGTTCTTACTGTTTTAGGCAAAACATTTTTGCTGTCTGGCCTTTCACATCTCATACCCAATATGCAGATAAGAATTTGCTGATGATACTGGGCTGGATACTTAATCTTCAATACTCTTTCCCCTCCTTTTTCTCTTTTGCCCAATGTTGTGATGGAAAGAAAATGTGCTGGACATGAACCTCTCTGTTCTTCAATAGCTCTGCCACCCTCTAGCACCGAACATGTGTATTTTTTTTTTTTTTGTCGGTCGTGGGGCTTGAACTCTGGGCCTGGGCGCTGTCCCTCAGCTCTTCAGCTCAAGGCGAGCGCTCTACCACTTGAGCTACAGCGCCACTTCCGGTTTTCTGGTGGTTTATTAGAGATAGGAGTCTCAGGGTCTCTCCTGCCTGGGCTGGCTTTGAACCGCGATCCTCAGATCTCAGCCTCCTGAGTAGCTAGGATTACAGGCATGAGCCACCGGCGCCCGGCTTCGAACATGTGTATTCTTACATGATAAGTCTGACTTTAGGCCAGTCTCTTTCAACAGATGAAGAAATTCTAGTTACTCCGGAGGCAGAGATTGGGAGGATCACAGTTTGAGGCCAACCCAGGAAAAAGCTAGTGAGATTTACCCCATCTCAATTAATAAGCTCTGTGGAGGGGTTAATAGGATTATGGAGGTGCAGACCAGCTCCAAGAAAGATGTGAGACCCCACCCTAAAAATAACCAAAGCAAAAGGAACTGGGTTGTGGCTCAGCCTCATGACTAGAAAGCTTGAGGCCCCAAGTTCAGAAACCAATACCACTTTTATCTCCAATGAACCACAAGAAAAAAAGCTGGAAATGGAGCTGGAGCTCAAGTGGCTCCAGCCTTGAGCAAAAGAAGCTCAGGGGTAGCACCCAAGCTACGAGTTCAAGCCCTAGAACGGCACAATAAAGTAAAAAAGTAAAATAAAATAATGTAGGACACTTCATTTCAGCCAACTGACAACATTACCCTTGATGACAAGATTGATGTACTCTACTAGAGTCGGGTAGCAGTCTAGCTTGTAGAACGAGGAAATCAGAGTCTAATTCATCACTATCTTCTCTGAACAGAGCCACCAGAAACTATCTCTTAGGTATTCCATGAAAGAAATTATGAAGATTTATGGTGAAATATATTTCTGCTGCTTCTATGAACATTTTAAAAACGCTAGTCTAAGTTATAGCTTGCTATTTATTTGATAAA
The DNA here is from genome assembly GCF_019054845.1 of Dipodomys spectabilis. Lineage (NCBI taxonomy): Eukaryota > Metazoa > Chordata > Mammalia > Rodentia > Heteromyidae > Dipodomys > Dipodomys spectabilis. The sequence goes on from NW_024870696.1 coordinate 20,612,332, forward strand.
AGGAGAGTCTAAAAAGGTTAATGGAATTCTACTCATTGCTATGTGATTTGAATTCATTTGTAGGCTGAATTTCTTTGTCTAGTTTCCTGCTATTCATACTCCATTTGCGTACAAATGAACAGCTCAAATCAATATCATCGTGCAAAATGTCCACCTTGAGAAACACTATGAAAACATTTAGATGACAAAATTACTAAGCATTTTCCATTCGTATACATGCAGCCTTCCAGCCATGAGCCACGCGATCACACCACTGTGTGTCGCGTATTCCTGATAGCGACATTCCATTCCATTACTGTTTTCTGTCTTCTGGTGGGGGGCGGGGGAGGCTGGCAGATCTATCTGTCAAGTTCATGAAGCACACCTTGCCTGGACTCTGCAGTTGTATTGCAGCTTCTAGTTTACAGCGCAGACATCTTGTGCTGTGTTCTCAAAGATGCCTGTGTCTGCCTTGCTCATATCAAGATAAATCCTGAAGCCACAAGAGCCTGTTCTACTAATGTCAGTGGATGAAAGGCCTCAACGCATGGCCTTTCCCTAGAAGACCTCTGGCCATCTCCTCCTCAACTCCTACGAATGTCTTGCTTGTTTGTTACCAATGTTCAGCTCCTCTGTTGAGCTGGGAGCACTTTAAAAGAAGAGAGAGAGCCTTATTCACTTCTCACCTCTCATTTTATACCCATCCCTGCTCCTGCACATCCATTCCTTTCTTTTTCTAGCCATAAATATTTGAACATTGCCGCATACCCTGGCCCAGGCTAAGTACCAATGACAGCTAGATCACAGTGAAGGTAACATTTTTTTTCCAGACTTGGGGCTTGAACTCTAGGCCTGGGTGTTGCCCCTCAGCTCTTCAGCTCAAGGCTCTACCACTTGAGCCACAGCGCCACTTTGATTTTCTGGTGGTTTATTGGAGATAAGAGTCTCACAGACTTTTCTGCCCAGGCTGGCTTTGAACCATGATCCTCAGATCTCAGCCTCCTGAGTAGCTAGGAATACAGGCATGAGCCACCAGAGCCTGGCTTGAATATAACATTTTAAAAATGAGGTTTACCTCCTTAAGGGGAAGACAGACTTAAACAATAGCCAAACTCCACTACCATAAAAAAAAACAAGTGAACAGACCAAATATGTTTTTAAAGAGTGCCATTTTTACGAAGTTTAAAAAGGAGTTAAATGCCATTGTCTCACACCCTGTAAGCCTAGCTACTTAAGAGGCTGATAATAGAAGGATCCAAATTCAAGGAAAGAAAAGTCTGCATGTTTCCGTCTCTACGGACGGCAGGATGATGCCTGTGATCCTGGGAAGGAGCGGAAAAGTTACATTGGCAGACCTTGGGCAGGACACCTATTCTAACCAGCGAAAAGCAGGACTGGAGGCGCAGTTCAGGCTGTAAAACATGCCAGCACTAATAAGTGCAAGGACACGATTTCAAACCCCTATATCAGCGAAATTAATTAATTAATTAATTAAAATGGAGATGGAAAACAGGGGACAGAGGACACTTTGAATAGGGAGGTCAGGGAAAGGCTCACTGTGGCAGAAAAAGGAAGTCAGAGGTGAGGAGATGCAATATCCTGAAATGAGAAAACGGGGCATCGAGGAGCCAGAGCAGACCCGGCGGCTTGGCACGCCATGGACTTTATCCTGATTATTCGGGGAAGCACTGGGGAATTTGGGCACCCGGAGCATGGTGCTCTGAAGGCCGTTTTCACTAGCTCACTCTGGTCTTGGTATGGAGAACTGACTCTAGTGGGGTGGAGACAGAAGCAGAGAAGCCAGCGGGACCTGGAGAGGCTGTGGCTTGTGTGGAAGTGCAAGAAATGTACAGCAGGAGAGGCATGCACAAAGGCTGGACTGATTGGGGTTTCTGGAGATAAACCAGCAAGATCTGCTGATAGATGGATGCAGTGTGAAATTAAAAAGAAATCAATAAATGATGTCGATGGGAGTTAAGCAGCATGCCAGCCCAGCCCCATCTTTCCAGCCCCTGCACCGGACTCACTAACATGACTGATGTCACGGCTGTAGTCGTCTCCCTATGCCAGAAGCAAGAGGAGCCAGACATGCAATCATCTGGTATTGACTCTGTGATCAGAGGTTGGAAACAATGGGAGAAAAGAAACAGCACTTCACCAGGGCTTTTTGTCTGGAGAGGCTTCAGCTAACGAAGTCTGTCCACCTGAGAGAGGGAAGGAAGGGGTGACATTGTCCAAAAAGAGATACACTCATTACATGACATATAAATGCAACCCCCTTGCAGATCACCTTTGAAATAACAATGATACTTTTTTTAAAGAAACCTGTAACCTACCTGTCACCAGTGGCTCAGGTGGCTGAGATCTGAGGGCCATGGTTTGAAGCCTGACTGAGCAGCAAAGTCTACGGGATTCATCTCCAATGAAAAGCTTGGAAATGGAGCTGTGGCGCAAGTGCCAGCTCTGAGTGAAAATGCAATGGGACCGTGCCCAGTTCAAGTACCAGCATCCACACAGGAGAGGAGAGGAGAGGAGGGGAGAGGAGGGAAGGGGAATGAAGGGGAGGGGAGGGGAAGGGAGGAAAAGAGAGAAAGAAAGGAAGGGAGCGAGGAAGGAAGGAAGAAGGGAAGGAGAGAAGGAAGGAAGAAGAAGTAGAAGGAAAAGAAGAAAAGAGAAAAACAGAGAGAAGAGAAAGAGGTGGGGGAGGGAATATCCTATCACCTGTGGGACAAGATCCAATGTCCACAGAATGCTGTCCTAGCTGCAGTCAGGGCTAAGGAAGAGTGGCAGGAAGGGCCTGGTGGGCTTGGCTCAGCCATGCCAGCAACTTGAGCATCCATTGCTTAGCATGGTGACATTGTGTATGTTTCACAAACACATATACCACACGCTTCATTTTTATTTTCTTTCTTTCTTTCTTTCTTGTCAGTCATGGGGCTTGAACTCTGGGCCTGGGCGCTGTTCCTCAGCTCTTTAGCTCAAGGCGAGCGCTCTACCACTTGAGCCACAGCGCTACTTCCCATTTTCTGGTGGTTTATTGGAGATAAGAATCTCATGAACCGCAATCCTCAGATCTTGGCCTCCTCAGTAGGTAGGATTATAGCCATTGGCTCCTGGATTTATTTTTATTTTACCCTTAAGGGAAGTGGGCACAGAAATATCAGAAAGAGATCAGCTGGGACAGGGGCAAGTCCTTCTGGGACCAGGCTGTGTGCTTCATCTCCCTTAGTAACCAAGAGAAGTCTAGATTTCAGAATCTTCCAAAAGGTGAAACGAGCACTTTCTCTGTGGCTCTTTTCAGTAATTTGAACAGCCCATCCGTGAAGCTGCTGGGGGCGATTGTGATGAGCCACGGTGAGCCCAGATTTCCCCGTTTATCATTGTGGTGTATGCCCCTAAGCCAGTGAACCCCAGCAGTAGCCTTCTCTCCCTGCTCCATCAAGCTGATGTCTAAAGTCACTCTGACAGTGAATCGGGCATGTTACCCACCGGCTGCGGGGAGTGGCTCCCAGGTCTTCTCTCTTCCCAAGACATCGATCCCATTTATGGTGTCTGGGCGCTAGATCTATACAGCAGCCCTTGCTCGGGATGTCTGCTTTTTGTGCCTTTGTTGTGTCTTTCAAATGGATTCCCCAATTCCAATGCCCTACAGGCAGAGTCTTCTCATTCCACTCCGCTCTGTGTGCTTGCTTTATACAAAAGCCTTCCTCCCAGTGTCCTTAAATTAAGTGCTGGGGAGAGTTTGGCCTCCAAGACATATGTTCACTACTTATATGCACCAGAAATGCTGTGAGTGACTAAATAAAACCCCTACTCAGCTTTTTCAAGACCAGAATTAATTCCCAGTTTGCTTTCTATTTGGACTCATATTAAAGAGAAAGAGAAGGGGGTGGGTTGGTGGAGAAAAAGAGAGAGACAGAGAGAGAGAAAGACAGAGACAGAGAGAGACAGAGAGAGGCTGAATTGTACACAGTTGAAAACTAATTTCTGACTGTTGCTGAAACTCTTGCAATTTAAAGCCACAGGTGAAACACATTTCTCAACAAATGCTTAGAAAATTACAAACAAGATTCTATAGGTTAAGAAAACAGATGCGAATTAATAGTCATTGAAGAAAGAGTTTAAATGGTTTCCAACACAAAGAAAGAAAGATCTCAGGAATTACACTAAAATACATCCTATAAGGTCAGCTGCTTGAAACAGATCTGATACAATCTGGAACCAAAGAGGAAAGATCAGTTGGATGTCATTATGAGCTCACCATCTTGAACATCCTCCAGGCCTGATTTTTGTATTTGTCCAGTGCTAATCTTATCCTGGCTCTGGTTACTGTCCCTAAACCTCCTCTCTAACTTCAGAAGATGGAACACATCATTTGTGGTTCAAGTCCCCAGGTCTGAATGAATGGGGTGTGAGTCTGGCTGGTCAATTTTCTTCATCCCGTTTCCTCATCTTTACACGAAGAATGATGATTCTAACCATGCTGTGGTGTGTTGTGGGCATTAAATGGTGCTTGTCCAACACCAAGTGCTCCCTCAGGATCAACTGTTCCTGTCTTGTCATCAGCCATTCTACCTCCTGTTAGTCCTGACAGACTGTCCTGCGAATTTACCCCGGGGAAGTCATCGAGGACAAAGCCCCCTGGCCGCATCCCCACTGCCAAGCAGCGCCTCTAGCACCCAGAAGCTTCTGCACATGCACTTCCGCTCCTCCCTCCTCCTTCGTCCTCAGTGCAGTAAGAAGGTGGTCTTGCTCATGCCTCCCTGGGTGCCCGGATCTCATGTTCCCTCCCAACTGTCTTCTCCTCTGCCTTATCCTTCACATACACAGCCTCCAGTCTCAGCGGAGGCCTCGGCCTCTTCCTCCTCCCTCCCACCATCCCCCAGTCCCTGAGTTATCTCCATCTTAGACGTAAGTGAAAGCAAATACATAAATGGGACCTGGAGGCATGGTTCCAATGTAGAGCTCTTGCCTTCAGCAGAAAAAGCCAAGTGACAGCACAAGGTCCCGAGTTTCAAGCCTTAGAGTCAGGGCACACACACACACACACACACACACACACACACTCGCACGCACGCATGCATTCACATACACACATACACACAAACTATTTCAACATTGGGTGCTAGTGGCTCACATCTGTAATTCTAGCTACTCAGGAGACTGAGCTCTGAGGATCAAGGTTTGAAGCCAGCCAGGGCAGAAAAGTCCATAAACTCTTATCTCTAATGAATTAGCTGTAGCTCAAGAGGTAGAGTATCAGCCTTAAGCAAAGAGGTAAGGGAGAGCATCAAGGTTCTTGGTTCAAGTCCCAGTACTGATACATGCACAAAAATAAAACAAAATAATTTTTAAAAATATTCTTTCTTGACCCTACACATTTACCTACCACTCCCTCTCTCTTGTTCTGGGGCTTGAACTCAGGGCCTGGACCCTGTCCCTGGGTTTTTGTGCTAAAGGCTAGTACTTTTCTACTTGAGCCACAGCACTACTTCTGGCTTTTTTTTTCCTTTGGTGGTTAATTGGAGACATGAGTCTCATGGACTTTCCTGTCCTTCAGACCTGGATCCTCAGATCTCAGCCTCCTGAGTAGCTAGGATCACAGGCATGAGCCATCTAGTGTCCCGCAACTCTTCTTCTTTTTTAATTGCTCCTTCTCCTTGGTTTCCCACTACCTTACCCAACTTCTTCCAGCTTTCCTCAGTCCATCTCTTCTACAGCAGCGATTCTCTTCCTCATACTTTCTGTCTACTTTTCTCCCGAAGTATGAGCTCTGTGAGATCAACAGCAATCCCTCATTTATTTCTCTGTACCCAGCATCCAGTGTAAACAGTAATCATTCAGGGAAAGCTCACAAAATGAACACACAGATGCCCTTCTCCAAACCATAGTTCCTCAATCTAATTAAAGGGAACAAACATTTTCTGTGCTCCAACTGCATGCCACATGTAGGAAGAGTAAAAGAGATGAATAACACATGGCCCGTGCCCTGCAGGAGTTATTTACCATCCAGTGAGAGTGATGAGGGATCCAGATGGATGTGCCTACAGATTTGTTGGGAGGACAGAGAAGGAGGGAAAAGAAAGGAGAAAGGGGAAGGAAGACAGGTGAAACAGATGAATGCCATTCACTTATCTAGGCAAGGGTACACATTAGGATGCCGATAAAAGTAATACATGTGTGTCCTTCTTCAAGAAATCATTTTAATCAAATTTAAAAGGGAGCAATATGGCTGACTCTAGTCATATAAATCATGATTTCATTACAGAGAAACAAACTTTACAGTTCTACTCTAGCACACTTGAAATATGAATATATATATATATATGCACACAGAAAATGCATTCAGACTTGGGACTACAGACTGCATTTCATCAATGGAAGCCTGTGGCTGGCAGAGTAAGCTGTCATATCAAGTCTCAAAGGGAAGCCTTTGTAAAACCGTGCATTTGAACGTATTTTTCCATCTCTTGTCTTCCTTGCATTTTAGAAAGAGAGGGCTGTGCGCAATAGCTATTAATTCACTTGGGCTACAGCTACACTTGGGCTTTTTTTTTCTTAGTTGTAATGGCTTTTTTTTTTTTTTTGGCCAGTCATGGGGCCTGAACTCTGGGCCTGGGCGCTGTCCCTCAGCTCTTCAGCTCAAGGCTATGGTTCTACCACTTGAGCCACAGCACCACTTCTGGTTTTCTGAGTGGTTTATTGGTGATAAGTGTCTCACGGACTTTTCCTGCCTGGGCTGGCTTTGAATGGCAATCCTCAGATCTCAGCCTCCTGAGTAGCTAGGATTACAGGCGTGAACCACTGGCTCCCAGCTTATAATTGCTTTTTAAAAAATTAATTGGAGATAAAAGTCTCATGGACTTTCCTACCTGCACTGGCTTTGGACTGCAATCCTCAAATCTCAGCCTCCTGAGTAGCTAAGATTATAGGTGTGAGCACCACACTCAGATCTAAGAGTTTCCTTTTTAATGCCACTTTCTATTTTCCTCTTTTCATTTTGATTTTCTTTTTTATTCAAGTTGATAGAAGTTAACTTTAGTATCTAGTAAACAGAATAGTCTGCAGAAATGCAGCTGAATTTGAAAAAGTAATATAACTATCAATTGATATGTCGCTATTGTGATTTGCATTTCCTGGTGTTGAAAGAGCAGCTTATTTATAAATTGATAGCTATGTTATTTTCAGTGGAAGTGTGAAACTATTTGTTGACATGTAAGAATTCAAATGTGTGTAGAATGTGTGCATATGAAAGATGAGTAACCAAATGGCTAGACTGGAACAGTTGCTAATTTATTGTTTCCTAGCTCTAAATTTATCTTGCCTTGACAGTTCTATAAAAAGAGCTGTGAGCCCTTTGAATACTTTTCCTTTACCAGCTTGATAAGAAAAGTTAAGCATTTCCAGTAGAGGGCACTGCAAAAACATTGCAGAAGGAAGCCATTTTCCATCCGGGTCCTTGTGTGCTAGCTCAACTGACTCCTGCAGTGCCTGCCCATGGCTTCTGCAACATAAGTACAAGTCCCTGCTCCTGTAGCCTCAGAACCCACTCAGGGCTCAGTTTCAGTAGAACTCAGCAGCCAAAAACTTTCCCCTATTCCGTTGTAGAGTGTATTTGGTGAGACGCTTTCTTCACAAAAAGCTTTCTTACAAGCCTGAGCTCTAGGGGAGCCTCTCTGCCCCAGTGAGTTGTAGGCTTGCCCTTTCCCACAAGATACAGATGATACACCTCTGGGATTTCCTCTTGGGTATCTTCAGCCCTACAGGTAGTGGCTATTTCTTATATGTGACATTTCTATATTCTTTTATAGCTCAATCTGCCTCTTACTAATCCACACACCCCCAGATACACACTATTTCCATCTCTTGTAATAGTTCATCATTCTTTTTATTAAACTTCCTCCTTTTCAACTGAGTATATGTGCCACAAGCAATGAACATACCCATTACCCAGCTCTGTACTTCTAAATAATCATTCTCCATAACAAGGAACCAGGGTTCCTTAGGGGGAAAGTCTCATTCAGCAATTTCAGGAAAATGAAATACATGAGCCTAGAATATCTTAGAACCAAAAAAGAAAAGAAGGGCTCAATATCAGAAGACTGGCCAAAAGGACACAAGGGACACAATCTGACCACCAAAATAGATGGTGTGATATTGTCATATAACCCAAAACACCAAGTAAATACACGTGAGTCCAAATTGGTATCAACTGCTGAGTAAACAGAGAAAGAAGAAACAATTTTAATTCCTTACAAGATGATTTCAAATGACATCACTAGCTACTCCCCACTTAAAGATGACATCAGTAGACACTCCCACTTAAGGATGACATCATCAGTAGACACTCCCACTTAAAGATGATATCATCAGTAGACACTCCCCACTTAAAGATCCAGTTGTGGTGGTTTGGTTTGGTTTGTGATTTGCAGTGTTGGGGATTGAACTGTGGGCATTGCTTAGGTTAGCTGAGCACTGGAAGAGAAAGACTCTCAGCAATGCCAGCTCTTCCTCCCTGCAAACAAAGCTGGATTTAGTGGTTTCCACACTACAGCACAGGAAAAGAGAAAAGTAACTTTATAGCAAGCTCTGCTTTAGTGAGCTGACAATATCATGAGGGGTGTCATGTGAATATTTAATACAGTGACTGAGTATACCCCAACTCTGTAAGTATACTTATATGAGGAAAACACCAGACTCACACACAGCTTGGGCTGGGAATATTCTACTGGAAAGCCAAGTAGGATGAGGACCTGAGTTCAAACTCTGGTACCACCAAAAACTAACCATAAAGCTAAAACATGCATCATAGCAAATAAATGAAATGTTGTCTAATGATCATTTTCAGAATTCTATAATCTTCATTCACAAGCCAGCAAATACTGAAGTACAGCAGCAGTTTACTTTCTGGAAGGTCTCTATCAGTTCTAGAACATCTGAAACCTATATTTCTACTCCGTTTGGAATAGAAATACTTTATCTCGATCTCATAGCTGTAGTTTTTACAAAACAAAGTACATGTGAAATTCTTCCACAGTCTTCTTGTCCTGGAATTAGTAATAAGCTTCGATTTACAAATGAAGAATGCGACCACTTTTTCCTTTCCCACTCATTTACAATGTTATTTTTCTTCCAAATGTCTAGGCACAACTGGGATTTAAGCTGGAAAAGTTAATGAAAGCAATATCGCATTGAAGGTCAGTGGGCCAGAAAAAGATGGACACAGGCCAAATCCCACATCCCAAGCATTCTGCCTCAATCGCCTGTGAACACATTGCCGACTAGCCCTCTGCTTGCCTGCACAAGCGAAACCAAACCCTCCAAGACAGTTAGCACTAGCACTGAGAAGCCTGTCAGGAGCAGAAAGACAGACACAGACACACACACACACACACACACACACACACACCCTGCCTAAGGTACAAGAAAAAAGCTTTCATACCACATGTTTGGGGCACAGAAAACACAAAGGCTTTCTCTGGAAGTGCTGTTTCAGGAAAAGCCAAGCAATTCCAAGGTTTTCTGATATTTTTCTTTTAAGTAGTCCTAACAAGATCAAGAGTAATCTCCCCAGTTGCAAAGTAAGCAAGTAAAATTGGTAAAAGCAACTTCTCCAGACAGCTTTAGGTCCTTTTGGGCCAATCTCAGAAAAGCATTTGATAGCAACGGAGACAATCTTTGCTGCCATGGGAGTGTTCTGAAGCTATGATTTCCGTTTTCTTATGAAGGTAATGTTTTGTGCATGACAGCAGAGCTACACTTCAGCTTCCACTGTCATTTTTCAAGGGAAATAAAGATGAAGGGAACAGGAAGTGGACACAATTATGCACTCAGGGAGGAGTTAGCTGCAGGACTTAAATGTTAACTGTGAAACTGGTCCAAAGAAATGGGATTGCATAATATTCCATCATTTAATCTTTATGATAATGGATGTGGGATTTTAGGTATGGCCTCCTTACAGTCGAGCTAAACATCCTTTCTGAATTGTCATGCTAGCACACTGAAGGAAAATTTTATACTATTTATGATCTCATGTAACAAGCATCAAAATGTTCGCGAATTTTCATTTCTTACAAATTGATCTTCCTCTATCTCAGCAAGTGCCCATTATCTCCAGCTCAGAATTCAGAGATAAGTAGTGCTGCTAGTCCCATATAAACTAACAACTTTATTGGTATTAAAACCCACGGGTGGTCAATTTTAATCACCAAGAAGTTATCTTAGATCTCAATCGGGATTGTATAGAAGGTGGCATACGATTCTTACAGAAGCTTGATTCTGATGAGATCGAGTCGTCTCTCCAGTTCCAAAGTGAGTAAGTGAAGTTGGTAAAAGCAGCTTCTCAAGACAGCTTTGGGGAAAGGTTTTGATATGCACAGAAGCCTTGAAAGCCCTTTCCTCCCAAGTGCGTGCTTTGATACTGGGCTAAGGATAGTTCTACAATAAGTGCATGTGCAGGCTGAACAGGAACTGTCACATGAATGATTCCTTTTGGAATTCCACGCCATGATCCTCTTGGGATAAGGAAGGAAGCCATGGTCTGGGGGAATCTGCAGACAAGGGGACTCATACAGCACAGAACACCCAAGACAGACAGCAGCAGGTGGGAACTCACCACTGGAGCAGTTGGTTCCACCCCAGCCAGGCTCACAGTGACAGGTGTTGGGAGCAATGCAGTGGCCATGGACACATTTATCCGCACAGTGAGCTGTCAGAGAGAAAAACATCAGTCAAATCCAGAGAGTTGGCACGAGAAACAGAAGGCAAGAAAACCAACAACACAGCTGTTGCGCATCCGAGGCTCAACTATCACTTAAAAACAACATGCACGCTTCATCGTCTTCTCCAAGCCCTTCCTCAGCCCTCTTACAGCCTGCTGAATAACCAAACAACTCCCGCCCTTATTTTCAGATCTCCAAATAAAGTCTCCCATTTCTGCCGTTGAGATCGACTTCATACTACATTAGAAAAGAAGGTTCCAGGAAAACTGCCTAAACTGCTTTTTAATAAAACTGTCAGGGAGGACCAAATGGGTGCAGCGGATATGAAGAAACACATCACAAAGCAAGACGTCAAGATCCCAGAGGGACAGCATAGATCGAGAGGCAATTCCCTTATGGAATAGGGTCACCAAAAATGATAGTCACTTTTGTTGGTGAACACATAACTCACAGCTGTGACACAACAGATTCAATACACTTGTTCTATTGAGGAGAATTGAGAAATGTCACCCAGATCTTTGGGAAATATATTCCCGTCCTGTTTTATTGGTGAATCTCCAAGCTGAGATCCATCCCAAAGCTGAGATCTATAGGATCTCAGTTCACAGCTAGTCTAAACAGAAAAGTAGCACACACACAAAAAAAAGTGGTAAGACTGGTAGAATGGCTTCAGTGGTGGGACATTAGCTGTGAGCAGCAAGCTGAACAAGGAGTTCAAGCCCCATTATGTACAAATGTACAAATTAGACGTGGTGGCTGATGAAAATTCCAAATTTCTGTTTATTCAGTAGTGCCACTCTCTCCATTTAATTCTATAAAAATATGATAGAGTTGATATATAGCATTGAAAGCATTCCTTTGTTTTTTTAATATATTGGGGATATACATAAGATATATATCTTATATATATAAGATATATATCCCCAATATATTAAATATATATATATACCAAATAAAATAATGCTACCCCTTGAGAACCTGAAAAATCCAAGACATTGGATGGGATGGGAGCACATTGGGTTTTGTATCTGCCAAGGAGCCTGTCTGCAAGAGGAGGAGGTTGGCATGTTTGGTAGACAGGTCTCAGTGCTGCTTTCCCGTTCTTCTCTCACCTTTCATCTGTTCTTTCCTTAACTTCTTTCTTGCTTTCTAACATTCATCCCGTCTCTCCCTGCAAACTGCTTCTAGGACATGCAGTTACCATAGAGGCTGGAGATTAAATTTTGATTTTAGTTGTAGCTATGTTGGATCTTAACTCCAATGATTTCTGCTAGACCACTTGAATTGACTATTAAGACACAGATGACTCAACAACATCTCTGCTCCAACATGAAGAAAAATTTTATTTGAAAAGTTGAATAAGAAATGCATAGGCTACCCCTATTTCCAGAGAGCAAATAATCAAAATTGCGAGCTACTCAGGAGGCTGAGGTCTGAAAGATGATAGTCAGAGGCCCAGCCCAGGAACAAAAATCTGCAAGACTCTTATTTGCAACATAGCTAGCAAAAAGCTGGTCTGGAAACATGCACGACTCAACTGGTAAAGCACCAGTCAAGTGAGAAAACTGAGCTAGCGTTAGGTCCTGCCAAAAGTAATAATCATCATCAGATCTGCATATGCTTGTTCTTAATCTTTTATTATTTTGGCACTTCTTTTGTCAGCTCTGGAAAAATAATAAATTCCCTTGGGCAGAATCAAAGGAGATGTAGCTTGAAATGCTTCCAGATTGTTGAATAATAAAACAAACGTGTTCATGTTTCATTCATGGCAATGTAAACTTTTAGCTTATACCAAAGGAATCTTGACAAGTCTGGACAATTACAACAAATAATACATGAAAATCCTCTGATAGTAATTTAAAAATCAGAATTATTTTTGGGAGACCCTTGTAGTAACAACTGTCTCGTGTCTAAAACAAATTGCGGATCAGTCATTAGCGGAACCCATTCATTTGTCTGAAGGGTAATTAAGAAGGAGAAATCTGCTTTCCTGGTGATGTCTTTTTCTTAATTAAAACTCAAGCCTATGCAATCACCTTTGAGCTTTGCAAAACTCCTACTGTCAAATAAGAACATAAATGACGGGAAGCACTGTTTGCTGGTAGAAGCTGCACATGGGAAGGACACAGGGCTCTGCCTCTGTAGCAGAGAAGCTACACACCACGCTGGACCCCTTGCTCAAGAGCAGCCCTGTTTCTGCTTTCCATCCATGCCACTGTGACTAACAGACAACATGTGGAAACCGAGGCAGGGTTAAAGATACGACTGAGTCGTGTGTAAAATGCCCGAGGGAACTAGAAAAGAAGGAAGAGAAGAGTCTACCTCAGCAAATGTTCAGATGCTCAAATAGTTAAAAGGTTCACATGTTTGATCCCAAGCCCACGTGCAGAAAACCATTCTACCTGTGGCTCTCCGGCGCACAGAGACAGAGAGCCATGTTATTCCTTTCTGTGTCCTTTCTTCCTATTTGCAAAAGAGTCAGTAAAACTAAGATTACCCCAGCCAAGATGGTCTATCCCATAGGAGCCATCTTTCCCACTTCTCGTTAAAAAAAATAATTATGTATTTTAGTCAAACTCGCCTTTCTTTGAGGCAAGATATAAGCTGAATCAACCCCCACTCACTACCCTGCTGTAGGTCCATGAGGCTGCCCAGCGGAAGCAAGACATCTTCCCTGCTAGGAGCAGGAGACAAGAGATGAATGAGATGGACAGGGCTTGTCTTTGAAGTGAAGGCTGTGGGAAGCCTGTCTGCCTCCTGGACAGGTGAGCACTGGCATGCCGACCCCAGGGTCCTCTGTAATTTAGACTCCTGTTTCAGTCTTAGTTCCTAAATCCACTTAAATCCTATTAGCAATACCATGGGCATCACTGCTTTCACATACAAATGCACGGCTTTCATACTGAGAGCCATCAACGATAGCCAAGTATATTTTTTTCCTTCTGCCACATATTGCACTTTGGATTTACACCTAGGGATGGAGAAAATGTGAAAGAAGAACAAGCAAAGATCCCTTTAAAACTTGATTATATTCCTCAACAAAATCGTTCTGAAGGGAATGATATAATAATGTGGATATGTTTCTAGGATCAAAGTATTTCTCAAAAGTAACTGTCCCATAGAAACAAGCTTTCCAACAACCTAGTTTGAAAAGCACAGGTCCCTTCCTTTCCATCTGCGTCACTAGTGCCTGGAGTGAACTTGCAAAGTGCATTAGACAACTCTGAGGAAAGAGAAGAGAGAACCAACCATGGAAGCCTGGACTCTGAACTCTTCCCAGGGTGAAAGGTTGGTGGCTATACATCACCTCCTTCCAGACCTCTTTTTCATGAGCATAATAAATCCCTAGTATATACACATTTGTTTCAGAGGCCTATTTTTTTTGTTGTTACTCAAAACATGATTCCTAACCAGAACATGTATCCTTTGGTAAGTCTTTTAGGTGAGTCCACTTTAAAAATGTAGTAAGTATCTACATTAGCAGAACGGATCGAAGGCCTTTCTCTAAGAGAAAGAGATGTAAAGACTCACAATTTCTACAGGGCCTTTGAAGGAAAGGTGTTCCAACCTAAGTCTAAGGGGAACAGGTAAAAGAGGTGCAGAGAATAAAAATATCGACACTAATTATACATCGTATTCCCTCATGGAAACACCATTTGACTTGAATTACAATGCAATATATTCATACTCTACTTACTATATACTTATTGTGATATTGTAATATATGTGTATTTACATTGTATATATATACATATATATATACACACATATGTATATATGAATGTATATATGATACTCATATGTATCATATATGAATATATACATGTGTATATGTGTATAAATACTTACATATGTTTAAAACACATCATTACCTCAAAAAAATGTAAAAAGGCATTTAGTATGCCTGAAAGAAATGTCTGCCAATTAGGATCAGAAAGAAGTTTCTTGCTAGATGGTGGTGATTCATGTCTATAATCTTGGCTACATGGGAAGCTGAGAGCAGACAGATGTAGGTTTGGGGCCAACATGGGCAGAAAAGCTCTTGAGACTTTATTTCCAAACTACCCAGCAAAAACATGGCTAGAGGTGCAGTTCAAGAGGCTGTGCATGAGACCCTGGCAGACATCAAAAGTCAACACATCTTAGGGTTCCTTGTGCATAAAGCTCTAGAAAATACACTGCAATCCCAGCTAACAGAAAGAGCATACTCCTAGCTGCCTGAGGAGAGGGAGGGAGGTGGAGAGAAGGAATCTCCACGAAAAGGGGCAGAAATGTTGGTTCTCGATGAACATGTTCGTTGCCCTGAGGGAAGCGAAGGACTGGGAAGCTTACCAATGTGCATACCTACACGTGACAGTTTACTTCATGTCAGTTTTAATTGCAGTAGAGCTATTTAAAAAAGATAATTACAGCATGGGGAGAATCTGCATAGAGGAGCGAAGAACTTTTTATGTACCAAAACTGGGGGATGGGAGCACAGAATAGAATTAAACCTGCACGAACATTAAAATATTATACAGACTTCACCCTTCCTTCCTTCCTTCCTTCCTTCCTTCCTTCCTTCCTTCCTCCCTTCCTTCCTTCCTTCCCTCCTTCCATCTTCTCTCCCTCTTTCCTTCATCTATCTTTTCCTTCTTTCCTTCCTTCTTTTCCTTCCCTTGGTTCCTTCCCTCCTACCCTCTCTCCCTCATTCCTTTCCTCCTTCCCTTCCTCCTTCCATTCTTGCTTTTTTTCATTTCCCCTTTCCTTCCTTCTCTCCCTTTCTCATTCTTTTTCTCCTTCCCTTCCTTCTTTTCTCGCATTCTTCCTTCCTTCTTCAGCACTGAGGATATAACCCACAGTCTTGCTATATACATTGGGCTCCAGGCCCAGCCCTGCAACTTCAGTAATTGTACATGGCCCTGGGTGACTGAGCTCCTCTCATGCCAATGTACACATTGGCATTAGATGTTCTCAGTAAACATTTGGGGCTGGGGGAGATAATGCTAAAAAATCTATCACAATGTGATAGTCTAACAATCTTTTTCTCTACAAAGTAAGTGACATAAAGAAAGAAAGAAAGCTGTATAGACCACTGTCATAGATCCCAGGCAAGGGATTGAAATAGCATCTGTGGAGCACATAATCCTATTCATTTGTTTGAAAATGGAAGGAGTTTGAGTTTAATTCTCCATTTATGCAGGCATTATCTAGTTTGGCCAGGACTCTCACATTGTCTCTTCAAGCTGAAGCAGATTTAAGTAACGTAAGTAGCAGCCGCCTCATGAGCCACAGTTTCAAAATGGAGGTGGGGACAAAAAAAAGTGCTCAAATAAATTTCAGTTTGCAAAGCAGAAATTCCTCCGTCTGATTACCCAACCTCGCACTAATTCAACTGGAAGAGGATTTTAAAAAATCATCCAAATACAATTGGGAGAAGGGAAGAGGGGAAGGTGCCTTCTTTGGAGACACGTGGCTGCCTGCCAGCCCGGTCACACCCATGTGGATGAGGAAAGCGGATGATTACAGGGGTGCCACGCCAGGCTCTTCTGTGTTTACGGTGGATTTCTCTCCATCCAACTACTCTTGGTGGAGCCAGAGAGTTCTCTGCAAGGTGATCTTTCCCTTGGCGAGCCCCGAACCACAGGCCTTTTCTGGCTTGCTTTATCTCATCTTGCTGACATGAGTTTCTGAATACTCCTCCCTGTTTTCCAGTGATGAAGGGCGGGGGGGGGGGGCACTTGGGGGTGCTAGTCACATGCAGGTGACTCCTTTCCCACTCAGTGGCCTTGCCCTGCTAAGTGGTGGCCGATGCACAGGTCCTCTCCTTCTCTGGGGCCATATACTCTTTCTGCTGTCTTTTCCTGTCTACCCCAACTTGAGAAAGAGTTAATAGCCAAGACCTTTGCTCTTCAATATGAAAGACTGGAGTTACATGTATTCATTAAACAGTAACATTTCTTTAAAAGGGGGGGAGGGGGTGGGGCAGGAAAGCAGGTATAGGACCTTTGCTTCTAGAATTCTCACCAAACAAACATAAAAGGAATGCAAACTCAAATACCTTTCAGGGCCAGATGGGGATGGAAAAATCAGAGGAATAGTGTGGGTCAAGAAGAAGCCGGAAGAGCTAGGAGAGCACTTGCTCATCTAAAGTCACTGCT
Organism: Dipodomys spectabilis; assembly: GCF_019054845.1. Classification (NCBI taxonomy): domain Eukaryota; kingdom Metazoa; phylum Chordata; class Mammalia; order Rodentia; family Heteromyidae; genus Dipodomys; species Dipodomys spectabilis. The sequence goes on from NW_024870696.1 coordinate 20,629,172, forward strand.
CTCCTGTTTGCTCCCCCGTGGGAATGTCAAGCCAGTGTTACCCATGACATGATTCTTCCGTGGAAAAGGAAATCCAAAGGTTAATGTCAACACAAAAGATTGCATGGCCCTAACAAAATCTGAATATACATCATAAGCCAGGTACGATGGCACATGCCTGTAGCTCTAGCTACTCAGGAGGCTGAAGCTGGAGGATCACTCTGGCTGAACTTTGGAGTTCTAAGGCAGCCTGCGCAACATAGGGAGCCCCTATCGCAAAAGAAAAAGGAAGAGAAAGAAGAGAGAGAGGGAGAGGGAGAGAGAGAGAGAGAGAGAGAGAATGGAAGGAAGGAAGGAAGGAAGGAAGGAAGGAAGGAAGGAAGGAAGGAAGGAAGGAAGGAAGGAAAGAAGGAAGGAAGGAAGGAAGAAGGGAGGGAGGGGAGGGAGGGAGGGAAGAAGGATCTAAGAGACATGCTGTATATCAGAGAATATTCCAGACGCTGATGGGCAGCACCTCTGACAAATGACTTTATCATGATTATCATTGTCCATGTCTTTAAAAGGTCTTAAAAAAAAACACACCCAAAAAGGGCCTGCTTTGCGTCCACATTTTAAACTTGACTGTCATGTTTTCGTCCTACTTTTTGACCTTGCAAATCCATCATTCATACAGCTATTCCAATTTCACATGAAGAACTACTTCCCATGCACATCTGTGGATAGTTTAACTGTGGTGGACAATGTTGGCATGAAACACCTCTGCAGGTAACGTATGGAGCGGTCTTGCTGGTGCGCCCCCCAGCAGTGAGGCAGGTAAATTGTGCATCTGTAACACCCCTCCAAGGCCCTTCCCTTGCCTTAGTGGTTAAAACAGACAAATATCCTTAGAAGAAATTAAAGATCCAAAGAGTCTCTGAGGAATTATAATTATGCACTCCCAACTTTCTAGAAAAGTGAATCCCTTAAAGCAATGTTCTCCAAATTAAGTAGGGCTGAGGGAGAGAAACTTCATCATGTTCTTGGGGAAGTAAAGGTGAAGAGAAAAGGAGGAAGAATCCCACGATCAAGTAAGTTTATCGCAGGCAACCCTACAGCCTCTAACAGGCCGCAGGAATCTTCAAGAAAGAGGACTTGCATGCCAGAGGCGTGCAAATGCACAGAAATCCAGGCCCCAACTTCTGGAAGACTTCTCCAAGGATCATGCTCGCGAGGTGCACCTCTGCGGTGGCTCATTTCCTTCTGTGTCCTTCAATCCTATGCTAAGTATAATAAATTACCTTATTGTTTTTAAACAGACACAGCTGAATTCGGCACCCTGTCTGAAGCCTTCGCTAATCCAGGGCTCAGCTTAACCGAATTGCTTTTCTATGTAGAAATGCTCTTGGAGCAAGAGCTCTTTTTCTGTAAGTTTTTTCTAGATTTGTGTCCCCTGAGAAAAGATAACAGGCCTGGAACTCAGGACGTTCTTACAGCTGAAGGAAATAATAGAGGTCATAGCAGCACGGATTTGATGGGAGCTTGGCCCTCTGTCCCTCTGACATCTCTGTGTGTGGCCCAGATGGATGCTGGGTTTCCCACTGGATTTTCTGTGAAAATGCTGGTAGCTGCTGTTGCAGACTGAAAACATACAAGTTCTGTCCACCTGGCCACGTCAATGTGGCATGGTTGTTCACTTAGACCAAATTGCGGGGGGGGGGTTCCCCCATTATTTTTAAATTACGTTGACCTCAAAAAGATGTGAACCATCATACAATAAAGATTGCTTCTCCACTCTGAGTTTTACATTAGCTGTTATCTCTCCCTGCAAAGACACTGCATAAGTTATTAGGTCTGTAAAAATCCTACCTGACCCTCAATGCTTGCTTGCAATTTCAGGACCGATAAAGCAGGGGTTTTTTTTTTGGCATTGTTTCCCTTCTCCTAGTTGCCCGGGGAGTCTGCAGTCACGCTTTCTTATGCAAAACCAGGCAGCAGGCATGATTTCCACCTGATTAAACTGAAGCTATCTTGGTTCATAGTGGATTTGTTTTTTAGACTAAATGCATACTTTCTATTCATAAATTTCTAAGTAGTAAAGAGGCAATAAACAACCAGTAAAACAACAAACATTTCCTGCATTATTTATTAGGTCCTGCTGTCACTTCTAGCAGAATCCAGTACCTAACTCTGGAAGACAGAAGTGTAAGTTGCAATAGATGTGTGGGAAAGTGGGAATGTGTGCTGGTGCACCATGAACAAAAGGCTTTCCCCGTGTTTGCTGGTAGGTGCCTCTGAACCAAGTCGGACTCCATAGCAACCAAGTCCAGACAGGGTTCCTATGGAAACACGAAAAATTCCCCAACCTCGGGCAAGAAGGGCATGGTAGGCTGGTGTGCTGAGGGACATACCAGTTGGTTCTTGTCTCTGGTTAGCCTACCACGATTGTCTCACTTTACCGCCCCTCAAAAAGTTCGGCTCAAGTGGTTTTGTGGAAATATCTGACAAGATCACAGCTATGTTATTAAACAAACACAAGAGACTCAAACAAACCCAGAACAGAGGTTGTAGTGCCCTGACCTTCCTCCCCTTCAGATCTTGCTTTGCTACCCAAATCTATCAGAGAAGCCTGCTCACCCTCTGCCACAGGTTGAATCTTTAAGGCCCTGAACAAGATGTGAGTCCAGGGCCTTTCAGCAGGAAACACTCATCCCTTATCAGGGATGGAATAGGCCCTTACATCTTGTCCAGAAAGAGGAGGGCAGTCATTGATGCTGTCAGCGTAGCTCGTCCCCAAAGCCTTACCTAGTTTTCCAACATGCCCATTCTCATCCTGTGGCCAATCACTGCTGCAGAATGTGGCTGCTGAGAACTCCTTTTCCATACCCATAGACAAAACTGCAGGCAATGTGATCCTGAGTTAGTCTTACAAATATTCCAGCACATGAGGAGTAAGTGAAAACAGGCAGGTCACACCCATGGAAGAAGAGTTGTGGAAAACAGAACTCTCAGTTGCATGGCAGAGCTATATGTGACAGAAGGCAAACAGGAGTGAGCAAGTTGGGAGCCACAGCTGCTATCTTCAGGATTCAAGAGGTCCACCACGAACGCTGCAAGCCAGAGGTCTATTTCAGGCAGCGAGCCTTCCACTGCCAGTCTGGGGCATCACTCTGCTCATCCTCTCTCAGCCCAGACATGGCTTCAGGAACCTTCCATACACACATTCCAGGCTACTGTCTACTGTTTCAAGAGATGGTACCCTCTCTTCATACTGGAAGGTTTTTGTTAGTCTGGTCTAATACAACTTAAAATTCCAATTGTGTGTGTGTGTGTGTGTGTGTGTGTGAGAGAGAGAGAGAGAGAGAGAGAGAAATAGGGAAGAACAAAAGAAGCAATAGAAAAAGAGGTATGAGTAATGTAGCAAATGGCCTAACATGGTTCTCCAAAGTGCTACCTGTGTGGCATATACATCTCTTGGAAAGGGAAGAGTAAGTGAACTACAGGTGTTTGTAAGCCCCTGTCGCCCCCCATATGGGGTTTAAAACCCATTGTTAGCCAGGCATGGGACAACTCACACCTATAATTCTACTCAGGAGGCTGATACTTGAGGATCACAATCTGAAGCCAGCCCGGAAAGAAGAGTCTGTGAGACTCTGATCGTCAATTAACTAGCAAAAAGTCCAAAGGGGAGGTGTGGTTCAAATGATAGAGCACTTAGTCTTGACTGAAAAAGCCCCAGTACCAACAGAAGAGAAACAATTGTTTTCTAAAGCACGGTATTCAAATAAGGGCAGAATTCATCTGCAGGACTTCTCTTTCATAGAAATACCAACCACAGTTTCAGCTACTAATTCACCTATGGCCAGCTCGGTTTTAACTAAGTTTGGCCAAGTTAAAAATCAGCTGTGAATTTTTATTCCCTGCTCTGGTAATCAATTGTCACACTCCCTCTGCTAACAACAGGAAATCATATACAGTTCAGTGCATGGGAGTGAAGGCTTCTTATTTACGGTTCCAGAGTTCTGTTAAGCAGTGCCAAGGACAGGCAGGGCACATCCATGGGAACCAATCACACACCATCATAGCCTCCATGGAAACCAATCACACACCGTCATACTCCATGGGAACCAATCACACACCGTCGTAGCCCGCCTGCAAGGAAGGGAGTAGGTCACCGAGCTTACGCCTTTCCCTCTAAGCCACAAGCTCCAAGTGAACGTTTGACATCCAGCTAACAAGAAAACAGAGTAGCAGCCTTAAGTCTAATCCAGAGGGAACAATCGTCTGAATAGTTCTTTCCTTCCCAGTAGCATCCATCAGAGGAAGACAAGGCAACTGGACCAAAGAGAATGGGAACCGGCCTGGGGAAGGGACCCCTGGACATTTTCTTTGTCCATTCATGACCCTGCTTACCACAACCAGCTTTCTTTGCCATCAGCCAAGATGGAGCCAAGACCATCCCTGAGAGAATATATAGCTGGCCTTGTCTCTAGGTTTCCTGGCCCCTCCCAGAGAGGGATAGCTGCCAACTTCCCACTCTGTGCATCCAAGTGCCATGTAACTTAATCTATAGACAGCCTCCATGGTGCTAAGAGGAAAGCGCCCCCACCTCCCACCAGTGTATTTTCCTGCAGTGAGACTGTGGTAGATACTGGTTCAGTTCCTTGAGGTGGCTTCACTTGCTGTAACACGCAGTACCATACCACAGGGATTGTGATTCCCCACCCATTCCCACGGGTCAGCGTATCACTTTGGTTAAAAGAATTCCTACGCAGCCACGAGATCAAAGCTCATTCTTCCCCACGGTGCTCCCAGATAGGGGCAGTTGAGAAGAGACATTTCCCTGGCTCCAAGTCAGCCTGGGAGCTATGAAGAGTTGAGGTCTTAGGAAAGGAGGGAATGGTTGTCCATGATGTTGAGAGTAAGGGACTGAAGGGCCTTGATCTCCTGCTGCCTTGGCCAAATCTGCTTCAAGCTGTCTGCTAGAGCAGTCACCAAGAGTCTATTTCTCGTTCCTCTTCTACCATCACTGGTTGCGTCTAATCTGTCTTCCTATAGTTTTCTAAAGGATCTATAGTTTCATTTTGTCTCTTATCCTGCTCCTGACCTTTATACAAAATCGAAATGGCTAATAAATATGAGGTTTTAAAAAATATATCAGTATTGCTAGTAATTAAGGAAATGCAAAAGAAAACAAGGTGTTCTTGTTGTGCCAAATAGCTTAAAAGCAAAAGCAACACCTAGTGTTAGAAGTGGGCACAGGGAAGTGGGCACAATTATACAGCACCAGTTGACATAAAAGTTACTGTAAGTGATCTGCACAGAACGCATTACTATTTGGTTAGGACGGTTCTAGTCTCCCGATATTTCTTACCATTTCCCTTGCACAGTAACATACTATAACGATGCATTTGCTGCTTGATGAAGCCATGCAAAACGTTCTGATCAATGAGGTATGAGAGGAAATGGTCACTTCTAAGAACATTCCTTAGGTGACCGCTGCCTCTGTTTTCTACCACTTGAGCCACAGTGCCTCTTCTGGTTTTCTGGTGGTTAATTGGAGATAAGAGTCTCACAACCTTTCCTGCCCAGGCTGGCTTTGAACCACAATCCTCAGATCTCAGCCTCCTGAGTAGCTAGGATTACAATTGTGAGCCACCAGTGCCTGGAGTATACTGGGTTTGAACTCAAAGTCACAGGATTGCTAACTAGGCATTCTACCACATGAGCCACACCCAGCCCTTTTGCTCTTTTTAATTTTCAGAGTCTCTCATTTTTGACCAAGCCAACCTCACACTGTGGATTTCTAGATCCACATTCCCAGTGATGGGGATTGAAGGCATGAGCCACCACACCCAACTTGTTATTAGATAACTCCTTGCCAGGAATAGCCTGAAGCCACTACCTCCTATCTTCTGCTTTAAGTAACTGGGATTAAAGCTAGGACTTCCTCCAAATTCTTTACAGTATACTTCTAAAGTCGTATAACCATAATGCGGTTAAGAAGCTCTTTTATATAACTTCAATCGCTTTATATATCACTTTCATAATAACAATTTTTTAAGGGAATTCTTGATGGGAAGTGGAGCTGTGGCTCAAGTAGTAGGGCAGTAGGCTTGAATTCAAAAGCTCAGGAACAGTGACCAGGCCCTGAGTTCAAGCCTCAGGACTGGCACAAAAAAAGAAAATACATTGGGTTGGGTGGATAAGACTTATATAACTTTTAGTTCATTAATTTTTCTGCTTTCTTTTATACATGAAGTATCTAATTCTCCATTTAGAATATACACCAGCACCATTCCTACCACTTACTAACTTCAATCAGATTGAAAGAGTTATTTAAGGACTAAAGACTTAGTTTCAGCTGGGCGCCGGTGGCTCACACCTGTAATCCTAGCTACTCAGGAGGCTGAGATCTGAGGATCGTGCTTCAAAGCCAGCCCGGGCAGGAAAGTCCGTGAGACTCTTATCTCCAATAAACTACTAGAAAACTGGAAGTGGTGCTGTGGCTCAAAGGGGTAGAGCGCTTGCCTTGAGCTGAAGAGTGCAGGGACAGTGCCCAAGCCCAGAGTTCAAGCCCCACGACCGACCAAAAAAAAAAAAAAGACTTAGTTTCCTCATAGAAATGTTTAAAAATTTTAAAAAGATAATGCATGCCTGGCATATAGCAAGCATTCTACGAAAGTTAAGTGTTACTTTCAGTATACTTAAAAAAATACTCCAGGCAAACTCTTTGAGGACAGGAAACACGTCTACCCAGAAATGTTATTATTTCATTGTTACAACCCAAACCCATTGGTTCTTCGCACTGCAGACACACATAGCTGCATGCTAAATTCAATCGAATGGAACCCTTTGTGTTGAATCCGATTTTCCCTGGGAGGAAGCAAAAGAGATCCTCATTATGAATGAACACTGAATTCTTCAACACAGAAAAGTAGACTCAAGACATATATTCTTCCCGACTGCTTGGTGGGAAGTCCAGTGCCTCAGGAGTGTCCCCTCAGTTCAGAGAAGACCACAGTGCTCATCCCCCTGCGGCTCAGCCGGGCCACGAGTGCCCCACCCTAGGCCTTCCCCCCATCTTGGCCTTCTGTGCCCACTAGCAGCCAACTTGCTAGGAGTGTCTAAGGCCTAGAGATGAGGCCTAGAAAAGATAATACCTGAGCGTATGTATCCTGGACAATGTCCTGATTAAGAGCTAGTTTTCCCATCTGTGATGGATTCCATCTCTAAGACTGGGCTGAGCTGGGAGAGAACTCAAAGTCAGTGCTAACAGGTGAGAGAGGTTCAGCCAGCCGGGAGAGGCGGCCAGTGATCCCAGATCCAGCCCTGGGGTGGCCTCTGTGATGTCATCTGCAGTGGGGAGCCTTGGAAAGACGAAAGCTTTCTTTTAAAGAAACTTTTCAAATACAGGTATTTGCATGAAAGCATCCCTCTACCCTTCTAGATAAACTAACAAAAGCCCAATTCAAAAGAGGACCTGTTCCTCCTACCACTCCTTTTAATGACTAGAAACAGTTAACAATCCTGGTTTTTTTGTGTTTTTTTTTTAATGATCATGAAAACACAACTCAGAAAGAATCCCATGTTCTGTCTTCCCTCTCTTAACTCCACAAAGGTGTCATACAGTGCCAGCGGCCCTAACACAGGAGACAGACCACCACCCACCAGGCACCCCAAGGACAAAGAAGTGAGCAGGGAAGAGATCAAGCTGGCTTCTGCAGATTCAGTAGAGATAGAGACACCCCAGATAAGAAATGCAAACTAGCCTGAATGAGAACAAATAGCCCCTAGGCCAGTGAGAGTAGATAGTAAGCTGATTAAATACATTAACATATCTAAAGGGGAAGAAGAACACATTTCACTCTCTAAAGGCAGCAGATCCCTTAAGATTGTTTAGGAAAAGGGGAATGTTTGGAGCAAATGCTAAAGGTGTCTACCATGAGACCCTGCCTCCTCTCTAGTGGAAGATAAAGGTTTACTTAATTCTTTATTTACCAGATTTTGACAAGCTAGTAAACTTGCCCAAGTATTTTAATAAGATCACAGGGAGTGGGCTGCCTGTGGCGGACTGGTGTTTTGACAATTATGCTTGTAAGGTTGAACCACAGAGCAAATCCCAAAATAATGTCACCTAAAGCAATAGAAGGTTTCCAGCCTGCCTCAGCCAGGCCTCCCAACTCCAATCTTGAGGTGGCATTCAGCTTTGCTTCCTCCTGAAAATTTCCCATCAGCCTGGACCCCAAAGTTCAGCTGATGATTATGCTCTAAGATGTTTGACTGTAAACATGTCATTTTTCCCCCATTCAGCTGCATTGTTAATCAAAAACATGCAAATTAGAAAAAAAAATTGGCACAAGGTGTAAGTTCAACGGTGTTCTTATTTTCTGCTAGTGTGTGAATAAATTGGAAACACTCCAAAGGTATAGAAATACATATACCTCTGGCGCAGCAGCTCTCTAGGAATTTCATCTTACCTAATTAAGGATCTGATGGGTTATAGAGTAGTTCCTAATAGAGATGAAACAGAAATACATAGAAATCTGGGGATAGTCAACATTTGGGATTGATTAAGGAAATATCTCTGATCCAATATTATACCGACCTTTGCAATATGTCACAGAAGAACATGTACTGTCTGGAGAGACCACTCACAGGGTACTTTTATTTTCTAGTTTTGTTGTTGTTGTTTAGTCAAATAACTGTATTTTTGTTTTCTTTCCCATTGATCACTATAGTAGTCCTGGGTTTGCATCAGAGCTAAGAGCCAGCCCACTGTCATGAAGAATAGAATCTAAAGGTCGGAAGAAAGTTGAAACATCCAAGTTCTTTCTCCATGTGACAAGAAATGGCACAGGTAGGTTATTGTAGCTTGAGGCACCTCTCCAGAGGCAGAGAACCTAGTACTAGAAGCTTATTTCTGTGCAGCATTCCTGCTAATTCCAGATTATAGCAAAAGCCCCTCTCCACACTCTCAATGTCAACTGTCCCCCTCCAGCTATGTTTCAACTGAAATAATGGAGCAAAATCATTTCTCATGATCTTTTGTGACTTATGCACAACAGTAAGAAACTGCAACTACAAGGGCTGGGAAGGTGGCTCAGTGGTAGAGCGCTTGCCTTGCATGCATGAGGCCCTGGGTTCGATTCCTCAGCACCACATAAGCAAAAAGAAAAAAGCTGGAAGTGGCTCTGTGGCTCAAGTGGTAGAGCGCTAGCCTTGAGCTGAAGAGCCGAGGGACAGCATTCAGGCAGAGTTCAGGCCCCACGACTGGACCCTCCTCCTCCCCAAAAAAAGAAACTGCAGCCACAAAATACATCCTATGAAACATCAAGCTCCTCTCCAAACAATGAACTGCAGACATGGGGAGCAGAGAAGAGGGATGGTGACAATAAAAGCAAAGTTCTACTATGTAATTTGGACTTCCTGTCTTTTCTTCCACTCAGAGCCCTGGTATTTGCTTGTTGTGCTGGCTAGACTGGGGCTCCACTACTTAAGCCATACCTCCAACCCAGATTTTTGCCAGTTATTTTATTTTTTTAATTGGGAAAATTGTATTTTTTTCATTTTTTATTTATCTTTAGTTGTAGAGGATTTCAATTCCACCTGTCAATTTGTGACTACAATGCATCTGATCAATGTCACCTCCTTCATCATCCCCCCCATGTCTCCCAACCCCACCCATCCCAAGTTACCTAGCTCGTCTTCACATATGTACATTGAATATACGGACTCCGTTCACCCACACTTCTTCTCTCCATTGGTCTGCCCCCTTCCCTTGGCCTCCTCTTCTCATACAAAATACAATCGAGCTCCCTGGAATTCATTTTGTTAAACTGTAAGTTCATTGTTCCAAGGTGATACAGCATTGGAATCGACCCCTTGCCTACATTAGACAATACACTTGTGTACATAGGCATATGATCCTGTGGTTATTCTGGGGATGGAGTCTGCAGGGCTTTTCTGCCTAGGTGGGCTTTGAGCGTTGCTCTGCTTGATCTCAGCCTCCTCAGTAGCTACGGTTATGGGTGTGAGATACTAATGTCTGCCTGATGGTCATTTCCCAATTGTGACCGCTCCTCATTTCACACACTTCATTCTGTGACTCTGGACGGATCTCCAAGGAGACATTTGTTGAAGAACTGCAGTTAATACGGCCATACAGACCTTACATCATCACCTACCACAGCTGATTTCCCTCAAGCCCAGTGGAGATTTTGCTAGGAAAGGGGACAAAGCTGCTGCTTCTCTCATGAACACCCGTCAAAGGGAAAGGACTTGGAGAGGCCGCCTGTCCCCAGCCTACCAGCTCAGCGGCCACGAACAGGAGCAAACCAGCACTGTGACGCACAGGGGTGCCCCAAAGCGGTGAGGGCCTTACTTACGGACACACATGTCTCTGCTTTCATAAAAGCCCGGGCAGCACTGGGATTTGCGCCGGTACATGGTTTTCTCCCCATGGCGGTAGGCTGTCCGATAACTGATTCTACATAGAGGAAACAAATCACATTGTTAGTTCTGCTGATCAGCAACTGGATCGGACATAATTTCTAGTTTATGGAAGAAAGAGCCGGATGGATACTAGTCCACGTAACTAAAAGTATCACAGCCACCGAATCAAACGCAAGTTTGTTCTTTTCTGTTAGTGGCACCATTCTAGGCACTGAGAACACAGCAGTATGCTAAATAAGTTAGTTTTCTCTTGCAAGGAACTTAGTTGGCTAGGAAAGACAGATCTGGTTGCATTTGTTGACATGTAAAGCCACCAGACTGACTCGCAAATATAATCCTAGCTACTCAGGAGAATGAAACTGGGATGACCAAGATTTGAGGTCAGCCAGGGCTAAAACTTCTCCAGACTTCAATTCAACCAAGAGCTGGGTACAGTGGCATGCATCTGTCCTTCCAGCTATTTGGAAAACTGAAATAAGGAGGCTCATGGTCTCAGAATAGCCCTGGCAAAAGAGCTTGCAAGATTCCTATCTCAACAAAAAAGCTGGGCATGGTGGCATGCATCTGGCATCCTGCTATAGCAGAAAGTTGCGAATTGGGGCTAGCATGGGTCCATGCTAGTCTGGGAAAAGAGTAAGACTCAGTCTCAAAATTAACTAGGTTCGACACATGCTGGCAATCTGGCTTACGGCTAGGACAGCAGCTATCCCTCAACTACTGTGGGCTAATGCATGAATGCATTTTCTCAGGTGACTGATACCTCTGAATGCTAGACCCCATTGCCAGGCAGCCACCCTCGGCCAGGTCTGAGCTTCTGTTACCTGTGCCTCGTGCATTTAAACCAGTTTAAGATGTCAGTGCAGCTGGTGTAGTAGATCTGATCGAAGGGATGTGGGTAGGACTCTTGCACAGTCACAGAGTAGCTGGAAAGAAATGGAAGAAAATGGAATCAGTATTTCTCCTTTTACATTAATGATAGAATCTGGAATGAAAAGCAACTGAAGACTAAATTAATTTCATTTATAGCTCCATATCGTGTGTGTGTGTGTGTGTGTGTGTGTGTGTGTGTGTATACTGGAGAAACACAGACCTTGCATCCAACAGGCTTGCTACATCCTCAGCTCTGCACTGATGTACATAGAATTATGCTTTTACAGGTCTTTGAAACACACACACACACACACACACACACAGATCCATATTAATAAGATAGTTAAAGAGTTCATGCTAAATATTTCAAAGGAAATTTCTTTCACTCTTCATTATCAACCCTAATGTTCCCAAGTGTCACTATAATTTTTTCTTTATTTAAGCTTCTTTCCCTCATCCTAGGGCTCCAGGGATAATAAAGACCTTTTACAGAAAGCTGCTACTCTGCATGCACATAATCAGGTTACCGAGTAAAGAGACAATTGGAGTATTTATAACAGAGTACATTTTTGCTACTCTGAAAACTCAGAATGAACACATTTCTCTTGTGGGACTTTGGAATCATTTGCTTTCATGTGCTTGTCCTACTTCTTGGGCTGTAGAAGAATACACACTGCATAGAAATAAAAGAAAAAAAACTGTAGGAAGTTTTTTAAACTCAGTTCTAAACATAACGGCCAGTCACTTGAAATATTCATAGCAATGGTTTGCCACTACTTAAACATTCTATTTTCTATTACAGTTCCCCAATAGCTTCTTGTTAGAGAAAAGACATGCAACTCTGTGGGCCTGGGTAGGTGAGAGGAAAATGTCCATGAAATATGAAAAACGGTCAACGCTGTACTCCATAACTTTCAACAGTCTAATGCATACTCAGGAGCTTAATATCTGCCTACAGGAAACCCCAGAGAATCTTCTTCCCTACACAATTATTCTATTTGCTTTCAATCTCTAAATGAGTTCTACTAAAATCCTCACATTAACAGACAAAATGGGTCATAAATATAACTCATTTGCAGCAAATCAATAGCCCAAGTTAATTCAATGGGAATAATGCCTAGAAACAGTATGGAAGAAATGAGGAGGGTGAAACTAGCATGAAGAATTGAGGTAGACATAATGGAGAATCTGGTGCTCGCCCCACAAACACTAGGTTCTTTTCTGTTGCTGGTCCCTCATAGTTATTGTAGTCAGGGTTTTGATGGGTGATACAGGAGACAATCCCACTTTTCATATCTTTTGTGTTTTGTTTGTATCGTTGATAGATTGTCATTTGATATCATCCCATACATGTGCGGCAGAAGACACAGGCCCAACTGAGATCACTGAGTTAGGAGAAGATAAGGTGGTAATTTTGGTCAAATGCTAAAAATCGGAGTGGATGTCAGCAAAGAGCCTCACTTCCCTGAGTCTTGATTATTTCATTTTAAAATGTGAGGGTGAGAGATGATGTTGAAGAAGGCTTTCTATTTGACATTTTAAATGACTACCTTTTATGACCCAATGGATGACCCCAGATGCTCCTTGAAAATACATGTTCAAACAAGGGTAGAGCAGACAGCTGCTTGTATTCTGCCAGATAACCTGTCTTGAGCTATATAGGGCTAAAGTGTTAATGTTCTTGGAATGTCATGTTGCATGAACTTCAGAACTTCAGTGGTGACCTGAGGTTCAGACTGGGGCAAAGGCCAAGACTCCTTACCAATATGTTTTTTTCTTGCTGACCAGCTGCTTTTACATAACCAGATCTTGAGGTCTTCAGTATTCTGTCCCTGTTACATTTCTAGTGGAGAAGAGTGATCATCTGCTAATTGTGGGAGAGCTACACAGGTCAGGTCCTAGATGACCTCTAAGCTCTATGGGAATGAAAAGAACCCACACTAAACTAATACTAGTTAGGTAAAACACACATGCTACAAGGCTCCACATGTGAAGTAAATTAGTTAGAAGCAGACCTGATGTGAGAATCTCAGGAAATTGCAAAAGCTGTGTTATGATCTTCAGGTCTATTGATCAATGGATCCTGGACAATTTTATTTGCAGTGGGTTGGGGAATGGATTCCATAACCCAATGAAAAACTGTTTTCACTCATTTCTAGCAACTAGGAAGATGCCTTTCATAAGAGGAAATGTTAGAGTACATTAAATTTCCTCTTCCTGCCACTTACCGCTCACCAATAATGCACACTTGCAGGATGCTGTATGGGTAAAAATAAAGTCATCAAAATAGTATTCTAATTAAACAAGAATTTGGAGCAAATACTATGCAGTTCTAGCCCTCAATGAGCCTTCTACCTGAGAAAGGTCAAGGCATAAATGGTTAATATAACATGCTATGACTCTGGAGTTTGTGGCCCACTGGTCAAGTACAAGTACTTGCCTAGCAAGTGTATAGCCCTGGTTCCATCCCCAGCACCGCGCCCCCCCCAAACACTGAAAACAAAGATAAAGCTCTAGGTGTGGGGATAGTCGAGTATAAAATCCACTATGTTGAGCAGTTCTCCTCAATGTTGACTTTCTCATTACAATTTTCACAATAAAGCCCCCTTCAGCACTGACTGAATATACAGTGCTTTCCACATTCATCAAAAACTGATCCTTTCAGTTTGGTGTGTGAGAGAAAGGTGCTAAGTCTTTTCAACTCAAATTTCTTTTCTTTTCAGTTAATTTTTATACTTTTTTCCCCTTTCCATATAGTCTTTCTCTCCTTTTCCTTTTTTTAAGAGCATTGTTAATCATGTTAATAAATTTGGAAAACAAATACCAATAGCAGTTTGTTTATCTTTGCAGCTTCTAGAGGGTCTCGTTTCTTTGAAGATTTTTTGTTTTGCTTTGCTTTGTTTATTTTTTGTGCTATGAATGTGCCATGCATATGCTTCTGAAATGTTGTGGGGGTTTTGGCCGTACTGGGGTTTGAACTCAGGGCCTTACTCGTGTTAAACAGGAGCTCTCCCGAGTAAGCTACACCTCCAACTGCTTCTGAAACATACCAGCATATCATTATCATTTTTCCTATGGTAGTAAATGTCTTCAAATTATGACTGCCAGATACTTTGTAAGTGATTACACCTAATTTGCCAATAAGCACCCATCCTCAGAAAATCTGGTTGCCATTTTTTAAGAGGCCCGTTTGATGGAAGGAAGCTATGTGTTTGTATCGTGAAAGAAAACTTTTCAAACAAGGCTGCCTCTTCTGAGCTCCATAAACTGCAGCTTTGGCAGGTGTCTAGCGGCTCCTTAAACTTCAGTAGCTCCACCGATAATAGTCCATGGTCATTGGCAACTGCTCTAGACGTCATAAGGTGGGAAGAAGGCACCTCTCCGCTGCCTGGTCTACTTCCGTTTCCATCACCAGTGAGCAGCATTGAACTTCCAGTGCCAGGCTGTCTGGAGTCATCAAGAGTCCCAGCACCTCCAGACACTCTTATGCCTCTGATCCCCCACCCAGATATGCTACAGGTCTCTCAGAACCTCCAACATAAAACGTAAAGGCATTTAATCCCAGTTCTGCACAACTTTCGCCATTGGGATGCAAAACCCCATATTTTCTGCTTGTTTGTTTAATCCTCTCAAACACACTAAAAACATATCATCATCATGATTTTATCCTCTTAAGTGTTATCAGGGAGAAAACCCACCAAGATTTAATTTAAGGTCAAAGAACCGGAGGTGGTGGGAGGGGAGCCATCAGCACTTGGCCACACTCCAGAGTGGTTAATTACATTTTATCTGCCTAAATTATCTTGTTACTTTAATCAGCTATGGTAATAATCGTCATTTCTTATCTTGGCTCGCTTCAGGACTGCTGATTCAATTACTACCACTTCTACATCAGTAAGTGAGGGTTGAGCGAAGAGCAGCTTCTATTCTTTTGTGAGGTCTTGAGAGGAATCCCTGCTATCTGGGAAAGCTTAACCTTTCAGAATAGATAAAAGGAGTGGGGAGAAGGAACCAGTGACTCCCAGCATTATACATCTTCCTAAAAGATTCTCTGCAGAGATGGTTTCATTACTAAGGCCTCATTCGTTTGTAATGATTTAATTTGATGCTTTTTCATTTAATTTTATGTACAATTGTTTTTGGAATCATGCTTGCTGCATTAAAACAAGGCATGACTTTATTGAAAAGAAATGTCTGGATATCAGCAGGGATGTAGCTAGAAGGGCTGGAGATGCTGTAACAGTTACAAAGATGATTAGTGTGTGATCTTCCATGACTTTCATATGAAATGTCCCCAAAAGGCTCATCTGTCAAAGACTTGGTCCCAAGATGGTGGCACGATTCTAATGGGATCATGAGGGCGCTCATTTCATCAATAGGTTGATCCTTTGAAGAATACATAGCTGAACAGACCATTCGGTGGTGGGAGCTCGCTGAAGAAGGTATTTCACTGGGGAAGGGCTTTGAAAGGTGCATCTTAGCTCTAGACTCTCAATTGCCCTGTACCTCCCAGCGGCCATGAGGTGAGCAGCCTGTCTCTGCCAAGGCCTCCTGCTGCGAGGGACTGAGACCTCCGAAGCCACAAGCCAACACTAACTCCGAAAGGTTCATTTTCTTTCTTTCTTTTTGCCAGAACTGGGGCTTTAACTTAGGACCTGGGCACTGTCCCTGAGCTGCTGTTTTGCTCAAGGCTAGCACTCTACCCCTTGAGCTTTTTCTGTGTATGTGGTACTGAGGAATCAAACCCAGGGCTTCTAGCACGCTAGGTAAGCCCTCCACCACTAGGCCACATTCGCAGCCCCTGAAAGGTTCATTTTCTTTGGGTAATGTTCTCTCAGTGATGAAAATAACTGACCACACCTGGTCCCACTCCTCAAATCTTATTTTATACAATTAACACCACAAATTATGCAGAAATAAATATATAATTTTAAACATCTATTTCATCTATAGCTTAAAGTTTTGTAATGAAGAAGAAGTTTGTAATGAACGAAGAAGTTTTGTAACTGAAGGAGGAGGAAGAGGAAGAGGAGGAAGAAGAAAAAGAGAAGGAGAAGGAGGAGGACAAGGACAAGAAGAAGAAAAAGGAGAAGAAAGAGGAAGAGGAGGAGGAGGAGGAGAAAAAGAGGAGAAGGAGAAATGAGGAAAAAACAACAATATAGCACTCGGGATGAAAAAGCTTGGTGCGTACTAGCTAGCACAAGGGAACAAAGGTAATCAGAATGTGCTCTCTGAGGTTTGTTAATCATGGTACTGAAGGTAATATAAAAATGAGACCAGAGACTGCCATTTACACTGTTATTTTACTCATTCACTCATTCATTCATTGTGTTGGTCCTAGGGCTTGCACTCAGTGTCTGGGCACTATCCCTGAGCTTTTTTGCTCAAGGCTAGCACTCTACCATTTGAGTCACAACTGCACTTCTGGCTTTTTGCTGGTAAACTGGAGATAAGAGTCTCACAGAGCTGTAATCCTAGATTACACCTGTAATCCTAGATAGTCAAAAGGCTGAGATCTAAGGATTACAGTTCAAAGTCAGCCTGGGCAAGAAAGTCCATGAGACTCTTACCTCTAATAAACTACTCAGAAAAAGTCTGAAACAGCACTGGGGCTCAAGTGGTAGAGTGCTAGCTTTGAGTACAAAGAAGCTCAGGGACAGTGTTCAGGCCCTGAGTTCAAGCCCCAGGATTGACAAAACAAAAACAAAAACCAAACCTCACAGACTTTGCTGACCAAGCTGGCTTGGAACTGAGATATTCAGATCTCCGCCTCCTGACTAATTAGGATGACTGGTATGGGCTACTGGTGCCCAGCTATGCTGTTATCTTTCAACAAAGCTAGTTTCTGAGGAGGGTAAGGAGAACCTCAGAGCAGGGTGATGGCACCGGACTCTTCTGTTACTCGCTGTGTGGTTTGGGATTATTTTCGTGTTCCCGAAGGGGCTGTAGGAGCCCTGAGGGTGAGTATTCTTTAGTCCTTCCACGGTAGTTCCTACCACAAGTTGGCTAGATGTGGGCACCACAGCATCTGCTTTCCCAGGGTCTCTGCCACCTTCCCCTCTTCCAGTTCTGCCGCTGCTCTTCCCTGCAGTCCTCGGTCGGCACCCCCCTGGCACCGGCCCCTTCCATCCCTACAAATCTCCCACTGCCACCCACGGGTGCCCTCAGTTTGCTTCTTTCCTTCAAAACTTAAAGCCGATAGTCCAGCCCATACATTTCAGCATGGTAGCACATCACCACGCTGCCTCCTGCCCTGTTCTGACTCCCAGACGCAAATCCAGACTCAAAATCACTGCAAATAGATTCAGAGTAGGAACAAGACCGTGGACACTTCATTCTAATTGAGGTGGACTTTTTAGTGTTTTCCCTTGGACCTTCTTATTGGACCTGTTTCAGAATTAGATATATCTCATTTTTACATGATTTGTGTGTATGCATATATCAACATATATTCCCTATATGGAATCTATATTCTATAATGTATATGTAATATGATTAATAATATACTATTATATATAGTCTATAAGAAGTTGCATAACGCCACTCAATATTCCCAAAGATGTTGACAGAAAAGCCACTTTGCCATCTCTTCTCCGTGTCTAATGTTCCTAGGTTGATGCTGATCATTGGTAAGGCAACACGCAGGTGGCCCCTCCTCCGGCCTCTTTCAAGACTGTTACCTTTCCCAGTGGCTGCACACATTGGGGTCTTCAAGATTCAAAGGCAATGCCTTCCCAATCCAGTAGCACAACAATAAGCAGATAATGCCCAGGCATGACTCCATTTTTCCTTTTTGAAGCACAATCTGAAACAAATCAAAAGAGGCGCATTAAATCGCTCATCTGAATTCTTTGCTGTAGAGCAAGTACTCAGTCCCAAGCCTCACTTGGGCAGAAATATGCGAAACAATCCATGCATGGATGTAGCCAGGGCCGCCAGATTTCCTGATCCATGAGAGAAAGGTGTTTCTCGTGTTGTTCGGGATGCTGGCTGTTTTGTAAATGACTACAATGTGCAGATCATCACTGACACCACAAAAGCCCTTCTCAGCCATGCCAGCTGACATGAAAGCAATCGCCCAGAACCACACACAGTAACACAGGCCTCCAGATCCCTTACCAGGCATCTTTCCTTCTGGAGGAAGAAAGCCTGTAGAGGAATTTAGCCTCACTGGTCCCAGAGAACGAATGAGGAAACAGAAGCTCCTTTGAGTCTGGAGAGGAGCAGCTGAGACTCACACTGAGAGTTCGGTCAACATGTTCCAAATGCCTACCTGATCCCGAACAAATAACCAACTGTACAAATCATCAGCGAGTCCTTCTCCCTGCCCGCTGAGATGCCGAGAATGTAGTAATCATGACACAAATTTATTAAATATAAGGTTCTACTCTATCTGGCGAATAGGAACAAAATACACTATCTTAGCATACATTCTTTAACAGATAAATAATGGGTCAGGCATGGTGGTATATACCTGTAATCCAAGCTACATACATGGAAGATAGAGTTAGAAGATTGTGGTTCAATGCTATCCCTGAAAGAAAAAAGAAAAGAAAATGAAAAATCTAGTGACACACTGTTCCAACAAATAAGAAAGGCATACATGGTGAGTCATGTCTGTAATCCCAGCTACATGGAAGGGGGAGATAGAAGGTCACTTTTGGAGGCTATTCCTGAGGAAAAACAATGCAAGACCTTTTCTGAAAATAACTAACATGTAATTTAAGTGTTATAACTGTTGGGCAGCAAATACAACAAAGGTCCTCAACTCAAACTCCAGTATTAAATATATTTTGTTTAAAAGGGTGTACATAAAAAGTGTAAAGTATAAAGCTGTTGAATGGTCTGTGTCTGCGACAGTGAAGCATGAGGCTATTAGGGAAAAACAAATATCAATTTATCTGGGAGCCTGGAGAATGGGTAAGCTGGTCAGCAGACCTTCCAGAAGGATATTCCAAGTTCCAGGCACAGAGCTCGAGGGCAGGGAGGGAGAAGCAGGTGCATCAACAGAACTCCAATTAATTCACCTAACAGAAAGACAACAGCTAACTAAAGAGACTTGGGCATGTCACAACAGGCTATGTCCACCACTGCAACACATGAGCTTTCACTCGAAGATGAAGAGAACTAAAGTGTACACAGTGATTCTGGAAGAGAACTCTGGCTACACAGGGCAGACTGTGAGAGACACCAGTAAGATATCCCCAAGAGGGGTGAACCAGAATACACACCTGGCTGGCAGGAGGAGAGGGACTCTGGGGAACTCAGGAGGTAGCAGGGCTTGACGCTAAAGGAGGAGTTGTGAGGGGAAAGACTTCCGCTCTAACCCAGTGGGGCACAATCAGCCTCTCCGTGTGATGGGAGTTGAGAAGCCTTCCTTCTCTCAAAGAAAAGCCCAGGTTAGGTTCCTGTGAGGTATTCAAGTGAAGCCACCTGTAAGCATTTATTAAACGTCTTCTGTATGCCTGCCATTGTGCGGGGCATGTAATTTAACTGTTGGAATGCCAGGCACCTCAGAGGTGCACTTAACTTGTTCATTTCCTGGCACTTAGTAAGAAGGAAGAGCTTTATTGTCATACTGTGATATCACATAGTTATAAAAATGGACATGGAATTAGACATATCTGACCCACTGACCAATTACAAGGAAAGTAAATATCCCCAATCTGCCTCTTGTAAATGGGCCAGGAGATGAGACTTAAAGCAGTGACGTTCTGGGTGACAGCTGACATTTTCAGAAGCTGTACCAGGTTCTCACACCACCAAGTGAATGAGGTTTTAGTATTGAAGATCTAAGTGTTCTGAATAGTGACTTTATGGTTTGAAAAGTTAGATTATTCTAAAACAAACAGCTGGGTGCCGATGGCTCACGCCTATAATCCTAGCTACTCAGGAGACTGAGATTTGAGGATCACGGTTCAAAGCCAGCCCGGGCAGGGAAGTCCTTGAGACTCTTATCTCCATTAAACCGGAGGTGGCACTGTGGCTCAAGCCATAGAGGGCTCAACTTGAGCTGAAGAGCACAGGGACAGCACCCAAGCCCAGAGTTCAAGCCCCACGACCAA
This sequence comes from Dipodomys spectabilis, assembly GCF_019054845.1. Classification (NCBI taxonomy): domain Eukaryota; kingdom Metazoa; phylum Chordata; class Mammalia; order Rodentia; family Heteromyidae; genus Dipodomys; species Dipodomys spectabilis. Next base: position 20,649,517 of record NW_024870696.1, read on the forward strand.
CAAAAAAAAAAAATAAAAAATAAACAGTAACAGCAAAAAAACTAAATTTAGAATATAGTTTATCTTTTAAATTCAGAAGATGTACAAAACAAAAGAAGTACTAAATTATTCTGTTTCATGACTAGTTTGAAAGACAAGTATTTTAAGTACAATGTGATGTTATTTGTCTCTGATTCCAGAAAGGCTATAACAGAAGAAAACTATTTGGGATAAGGTATTAGACAATTTTCAGTTTAATTTTTAAAAAAACTAATATAAGGCATTAGGAGAAGTAGTAAAATCTTCTAAAAAGGTCTGATTAATCACTAAAGAACCCCACATTTAAAACAAAAATAGGTAGCCAAAATATGACTTAGAGAGTAAACAAGATAGGTATCTCTTACAGGCTCACATTTATGAAGCGTCAATTGGAAATTTAATACTATATAACTCAACAAAGTGGTTCCATCTAACAGGAATGAATAGAAGCTGAGAATGAGGATAATGACCACAATGATGGTGATGATGAGGATGGTGAAGATGGTAAGGCTGACCATAAAGGTGATCATAGCAACTCTGACAATGTCTATGACAATTATGATGGTGACAATGATAATAATACAGTGCTGCTGCTGATAAGCCATAGGAGTTCATATTTCCTAACTAATTGCTGTGCGCCACACACATACTGAACCCCTCATACAAACTATCTCATCTTCACAGCAACTTGCTCAAGAAATAGTTTTTATTGTCCCCATTCTATAACTAAGGACATAATTTACCCTCAGCCTTTAGAAAAAGAAAAGTCTTGAATGCATTGGGCTGTAACAACTAAGCAGAGCAAATACCTCTCAGCCTCATAGCTTTTCTTTGTCAGGATACATGTCAATGAAGTGTGAAATATCTACATTAACTTTCATTTTTTTTCCCTCAAAGACAAAAGTAGCTGGTAAGCAGTAATCTACCACTCACTCAAAATCAATAACCCCAAATTGGGAGTTTATTTCCTGACTCACCATCTCAGATCAAACTACCCATTTTCCAATTAGAAATGTTTAGTCTGTGAAGTTAGAAATTGCCACAAGTGAATCAAACTGCCAAGAAAAAGAAATAAGCTGTGGGTTCACTTTTGATGTCAAAAGTAAGACGCTGGTTTTTCCTGTTCTTTGCAGCTGATAGATGGACCCGTGAAGCAGAGTGTCAGGACAGAAGGTAGGACTGGGCCTCTGGCCCAGAGCTTTTCACCTTCAGCCTTCGGAAACACCAAACTGCGCTGCAGAGCCACATGTAAATGCGTGGAAGGGAAAATACCAGTACAGTAAAAGACACGGGTGTGTACTTTTGTAAACTTCATCTTTTCAGCACAAACCAGTTTTCCAAATAAAACTAGAAAGAGCTGAGTTCTAGAACAATCTTTATTAAACAATAAATGTCAAAAGCTTCCTTCTCAAGCATGGTGCAGGGAGCATGGTAATTCATATAAGCTGGTTCAGACTGGGAAAGTTATGCAGTTGCATACATACAGTCAGGAAATAAGATATCTCAAAAATAAACTACCAAACTATAAGTAATTTTAGAAACACTATTTTGGAAACATAGATTGTCCTTTTGTTCTATCTTGTTGGGTAAAAGTCCCAATATACAATCCAACTGAGCAGTACGCATGTTTTCTCCATATTTTCTTTATATTTGTCTAAAGGTTTTGGAGAGTAAATGTGGATACCATTTTTTTTCTTTATGCCTTTTCTGAGAGGGGAAGAGTTCAATACATTGTTTCTTCATTTGTCTCTTCTATGCTCAATAATCTAACACTCTAATTCTCTAATTTTTTGGTTTCCAAATAAAAGCAAAATACATTAAAAACATTATTTCAATCAAAGAAGGGAAACATAATGATGATTTGCTTTATTGTAATAGACATTTTGAATATATTTACTGCTCTAAATTGGGTGTTAAGCTAACCTCATCCACTCAAGTCTTCATCTTCAAATAACTTTCCTATGATTCCGTTTATTAAAATTTTAAATGGAAAATAAATGTTATTTGCATGAACCCCCTGGTGCCAAACTTGATTGCATCCCAGATCATTCACTTAATTATTATGGGAAAAAATCAAAACAGAAAATCAGTATAACTGATTAGCATTGCTAAAGTGCTCCTATTAGAAAGAGGAAGCAGCCTACCGAGTTAACTCTTTCTGCCTTAAACTCTGCTTGGAAGGCAGGCTTGGCTAATTCTTCCACAAAAGGCTCGATAAATAATCAGGTTGAATAAAATCCTTATTATGAATGAGTCTTGGCTCTAATAATAGGCAGAAGTTTCTTTATCCATGTGCTAAGGAGAAATAAATGCTGGGTTGTTGACTAATTTATTTTTGCAACAACAGAGGGATAAATGATTTTAAACAATTCTTTGGGCTCTAACGTTTATTACCTTTCTAGGATCTAATGGTTACATGGAAATAACTGAAGTGCTTGTTACCAGTTTTCTTCCTCAAGCTTATTGTGTATCTTCTAAGGTCTTCTCACAATCCCCTAAATTAAAACTAATTTATTGCTTAAGAACAGTCATTTTTCTTCTTAACTCTGGTTTAGAAAAGCTACCTGTGCCAGGCGCCGCTAACTCACTCCTGTAATCCTAGCTACTCAGGAGGCTGAGATCTAAGGATCGCAGTTCAAAGCCAGCCCGGGCAGGAAAGGCCATGAGACTTATCTCCAATGAACCACCAGAAAACCGGAAGTGGCACTGTGGCTCAAGTGGTAGAGTGCTTGCCTTGAGCTGAAGAGCTGAGAGACAGCACCCAGGCCCAGAGTTCAAGCCCCACAACCAACAAAGAAAAAAAAGAAAAGCTGCCTGTTTTTATTTGGTCACCCTGCCAGAGTTTTCTACAACCTACCTATGCCTTCTTTCTGCATAGTCTTCTTCCTCCTAGGGTTTCAAGTCTGTGAGCAAAGTAGAGTGAGCCCAGCTTCAATGCATTAACATTGTCAAATGATCACCACCTGCTAGTTGCCTAGTGACCAGCCTCAGAGGAGGACTATCAGTGGAACTAAGACTGTGCTAGCAGAAGGAATCTTTAAGGACGATGGGTATTTCTATCTTCATCATCTAAAATATGTGAATCAGCTTGTGTTAATGAACATGAAAGGGGGACAGTTCTGTTTTGGCTCATGGGTTTCAATCCATGATGAATTGATCTTGTTACCTGGAGCCTGTGGCAGCACAGTACCTCATGGCAAGAACACAGGACAGAGAGACAGCCATGAATATGAGAAAGGAAGTCCCATGCTCTGCAACCCCCTTTATGAGCCTAAAACCTCTGATTAGACCCCACCCCTTAAAGGCTCTGTCACCTCTTTTAATAGTGACATTCTGGGCACGAGTCTTTGGGAAACATTTAACATCTAAACAAAAGCACAAGCCTAGCATAATCCATTATCCAAGCCTGACTATTCATTCCAAACATTCTATCGGCTTCTCATGTTCTGTGTGAAGAAACTCAGGTCATTTTGCTAACATCAGATTTGACAATAAAATATATTCTAAAGCAAATTAATATTTGTTAGTGGCAGCCAAAAATATTCCTAAGGAGGTTCTAAGGATACCAGTATAATTTTTTTTAAAAAAAGCACTGCCACATCCCATTTTATAAACTTATAATCATCCTATAAACAATTCCCTCCAAATTCCTGTACATCAGCATGCAGTGAGTGTTAAACAGTGTTCCTAGCATTTCTCAGGCTCTTCACATTGAGCAAAAACTAGGGGTGATACCAAGCTCTGAGGGAGATGGTACAAACAGCCACAGCAAACAACCATGAACTTGCCAGTACAGCATGATGCGCAAGGTGACAGAGAGCAAAAAAGTGGCTCACACCTATAATCCAAGCTTCTCGGGGGCTGAGATCTGAGCATCATTATTCAAAGGCAGCCCAGGCAGTAAAGTCCATGAGAATCCTATCTCCAATTAACATCCAAAAAACCAGAAGTGGAGCTGTGGCTCAAGTGGTAGAATGTCAGCCTTGAGAAAAACAGGTAAAGGACAGAGTTCAAGCTCTTTACTGGCAGAGAGAGGGGATTGTGTGGGATCATAGAAAGAATCTAATCTCATCTCCTGAATAAGTTAACCCCAGTTATTCTGTAGGTGGTCTAAACACAAGAAAGATCTATACACAAGAAAATATAGACGCTACTGTGACATTAAGGTATGATGTCTTCCCTTGTTTAAAATCTCCTAGGGAGAAAATTGGTAAACAAAGTGTGCTTATTTGTCAAATGACTTAATTTAGAAATATCTTGCCAGGAATTTAAAAGGGAATAGAAACCAACACAAGCTGTGTAGCCTCATGATAGGGGTCAGACTTGAACCAATAGTTCATAAAGAAAAGGAGCAAGAAACCCTTGCGTGGCACCTCATACATATAATCTCTCTGACTCCATAGTGAAAGGTCTCTATTCCCCAGATATGAGGACTGCTGAGATTAAATGGCTTGTTAGAAGTCAAAAGATTAGAACAGAGCAGAGATTTGAGCAAGTGCCGCAGATGACCTGTGTCCTCTCCTGGAATCACACCTGAATACAAGGAAGCCTTGGCTCCAAGAAAACTCCAGGAAGATCAAGAGGCAAAGAGAGAGGTGTGAGCTAAGGCCCTAGGGTGGAGAATGAGACATTTTGTAAGACTGTGAGGAGAGAAGTGCTTGCTGATGAAAGGCCTTGGGCAGTAAGGAGTTCAAATTACCGTCTGCTGTTTCAGTAAAACTCACTTGAAGTCTTTGAGCTCGAGCACAAGTTGAAGAAATGTAACAGAGGATGTGCAAATCCTGGCCAAGATGCTAGATCCTCTAGAAGGAAGTCTGGATGGAGCGTGCTACACTCAGGTATGAGCTGGAACAACCTACCAAGGATAGTACCCCAAAGAACATGAAGCAGATGAGCAACCACTGAAAGAGTTAGCAGAACTGAGACAAAAATAAAATTAGGGCTGATATCAGCGAGACCTGTACTGAGCAAATGCCATTAAATAATAGGGGTTAAACTCAGGGCTTTTGCTCTATCATTGAAGCCACCACACCTCCACTTCTGGCTTAATTGGAGATAAGAGACTCATGGACTTTCTTGTCCAGGCTGGCTCTGAACCTCAGTCCTCAGATCTCAGCCTCCTGAGTAGCTAGGTATAAGCCATTAGTGCCCAGCACCAGTTCTGTTTTCTAGATTTAGTCTGTCTCCTACTAGGCAAGGAAAATAAGTGTTTTTACAAGAAAAAGTAAACTTGGAACAGTATTTCTCATGAATAAAATTATATTTACTTCCCCAAACCTCTTACTATTTCCGATACCTCAACCCTATCCCCCCTTCTCAGCCGGAAGAATCCTAATTTTCTTGGCCTACAGATAAAAAGAGAAAAACTCCTTTATGAAGTTTACTCTTTTTCTTCCTCACCTGTGCTCTAATAACTACCAATATATCCTGTTTGTGATTGTGGTGTCTAATATGGGCGCCAATGTTCCCTGCCTGAACAACTCTTCTCACACTGAATGAACTTGGGATAACCAAAGAGAAATTGTAGAATGGACAGAGCAGAACTTCCACATCCAGGTCAGAAAAGACCTTCTGGCTTCACCTACTTCTTGGATCTCAATTCCATAGGAGTTATTAGGGCCCTGAAGCAGCCCCCAGGAGAGACAGACAGTGAGCGCCATCTTGGAAGTGAGAGCTCCAGCCCTTGTCAGGCCTTCACATCATTATAGCTTCTGTTCACATTCTGACCCAAACATCATGAGACTGAACCAGAGTGAAGAGCTAAGTTGCCCCCAAATTCCTGGCCCTCAGAAAAGGTGAGTTAACAGTGTTTGTTGTTTGAAGCACTAGGTTTTGAAGTCTATTATGCAGAAATGGAAAACCAATGGGACTACACCAAAGTATTTCTACATCAACTACTTTGTTATACTTCCAAATAAAAATGCCCACCTGACAATGCCCACCATTTTGTTGATGTTCTTAATAGGAGTTATACACAAAAGGAGCCATCTGCAATGATTCTGAAATCTTCCCCAAGTATTCCAACTCCTGGCAGCAGCCTATCCTCTTCTAATTACAGTCTGTTATTTTATGCCTAGAGGAATGACCTCACCAGAGCTTCTGTTTTAAGGCGCATCTGCTGTTTTGTTCTGTTTCCACCCTGCCCCAGATTTTCCTGCCATTTACCCTTGACCACTTAGTGTATCTGTCCAGAAAAACTGACCTTCCTCAAGGCAGACTGGAGAACTCCTTCACCTTTCCTGGGCTGCAGATCAATCATACACCATTAAAGAATGGGTTCCAAAGTCTTCGCTGAGTTACTTTTTTATCTAAATGTTGTTGTTGTTGTTTTTCAAATAAATGTCCCTTCCATTTTCCTGCATTTGAACTAGTTTTTTATGGTTATTCCTGATTTGACAGTCTATAAACTTAAACTGTAAGAAATCTTAACATCCCACTTTCAGTGATGGGCAATTCATTGGGACAAGAGATAATTCAGCAAAGAAATGGCAGAGTGAAATCAAGAAACAGAAGACAAACACAAAGCTAGAGGAGAGATATAGTAAAGATGAGAGCAACAATAAATTAAATAGGCTTGAAACACAATAGAAACAATCAGACAAGAGCTAATTGTTCAAATAGATAAACAAAATGAACAGACCTTTAACTAAACTAAGGGGGGGAAAAGCATTCAAAAACATAAAATCAGACAAAAAAAAAGAGTTGTTAAACGTATACCACAGAAATACTAAATATCCGTGAAAACCGTGGAAAGCTTACATGAACAAATTTGATAATCTGAAGGAAATGGAGAAATTCCTAGACACAAAGGTTTTACCAAATTGAACTATGAAGAAATGGAAAATCTGAACAGACCTATAATGTACAATAAGATTCAATCACTAATAAAAAGTCTCACCAAAGAAGCCTAGGACCAGGGAACTCCACTGCTATCTGAAATCTGATATAACATTTGAAAGCCTAATAATAATCTTTACTTATTCCAAAAAAGATAAAAGTGAGAAAATTGCTTCAAACTCATTTTATGAGGCAAGAATCACTTTACACCAAAACCAGAGAAGGCCCTAACAAAAAAATAAAAAAATAAAGCTATAGGTTAATATTCCTGAAGAATGCAGATGCAAAAATTCACAAAAAAAAATTATACCAAGCCACATTAAAAAGACTATTCACTCTTGTTTCAAAGACTTATGCCTGTAATTTTGCTGCTTAGGAGGTTGAGATCTGAAGATCATGGTTCAAAGCCACTATGGGAAGACACATCCATCAAACTCTTATTTCCAATTAACCATCAAAAAAGCTGAATGTAGAGCTGTGGCTCAAAAGGTAAAGCACCAACTTTGAATAAAAAATCTCAAGGATGATAATCAGCTCTCTGAGTTCAATTCCCAGTACCAGCACAAAAAAGTTTTTTAAAAAAGATTCTTCACTACAGTCAGAAGGGATTTATTCCAGTGATACAAGGATTCAAATCAATATGCATGATACACATGCTAAGAGAAAATATATCAAATCAACAGAATGGAAAAACTATATGAATATCTTAAAGATATAGAAAACTTATTTGACAAAATTAAACATCCCTTTATGATAAAAAAAAAAAAAACTATGAACAAATTAGGCTTAGAAGGAATTCCTCTCAATTTAACAAAAAATCATATGTAAAAAGCCAACAACTGACATCATACTGAAATATTAAAGAGTTTCTCACTTAAGATCTAGAATAAGACAATTATATCCACTTTTACCACTTTTATTCAACTTAGTACTAGAGTCCTAGTCAAAGAAATCAGGCAGGAGAAAATTTTTTAAATGGCATCCAAATGAAAAAATGGGAAGTCAGATCATCACAGTTTGTGGTTGCTATGATTTTATTGAGAGAGATCCAAAGATTCCCTAAAAAAACTATTGTACCAATTTTAGCAAATCTGTTGGATCCAAAATCAACATATAAAAGCATAGTGTTGCTGCTGGGGTTTCTTGGGGTGTGTGTGTATGTGTGGGTTTTTTTTTGTTTGTTTGTTTGTTTTGGCCAGTTCTGGGGCTTGAACTCTGGGCCTGGATACTGTCCGAGCTCTTTTGCTAAAGGCTAGCATTCTACTACTTGAGCCACCAGTTCCAGTTTTTCTGTGATTATGTGGAGATTAGAGTCTCATGGACTTTCCTGCCCAGGGCTGTGAACAAAGAGCCTCAGATCTCAGCCTCCTGAATAGTCAGGATTATAGGTGTGAGCCACTGGTTCCCAGTGCTACTGTTTTATGTATATATGACAATAGCAAGTTATTTAAAATGGAAGTCAAGAAATCAATCACAGTTAAACATAATAAATAAAAATTTAACAAAAGAGTTGAAAGACTTCTATGAAAATTATAAAATTATAAAAAGTATATAAATATGTTTTATATATTAAAATTATAAGACTTCTAATAAGATTATAAGACTTCTATAAAAATTATAAGGCATTGGTAAGAGAAATGAAGAGGACAGAAAACTGGAAAGACATCCCATGTTCATGGACTGGAAAAATCTACATTGATAAAATGTCCATGATAGAGCTAGAGATGTAGCTCAAGTTTTAAAGTATTTCCTTAACATACACAATGCCCTAGGTTCAACTCATATAGATCTAAAGATGACAGATAGATGGATGGATGGGTAGATAGATAGAAAGATAGATAGATAGATAGATAAAATGTCCATAATAGCCAAATCCATTTACATATTCAATGCAAGCTCTATGAAAGTACTAATGACATTCTTTATGAGGGTAGAAAAAATAACTCTAAAATGTATATGGAACTACAAAAGAATGAAAAAAAAAAGATCCAAAGTCATAATGAGGAAAAAGAACAAAGCAAAGTCATGACATTTTCTGACATATTAAAAATACAAAGGGAATAAAAACAGCATAGTGTAACATAAAAACAGAAATATGGACTAGAGAGATAAAATAGATAGCCTAGAATTAATATCTATAACCAAGTAATCTTCAAGGAAAATGTCTCTTCTCCAAAAGACAAACTGTCTTTCCAATAAGTGGTGTTTGGAAATTTGTGTATCTATGTAGAGGATGATGCTACATCTCTATGTCTCACCGGTTGTAATTACCAGTTAACATAGATTAATGATTTCAATTTAATACCTGAAATGTTGAAATTTCTAGAGGAAGACATACAGAAAATGCTTTGGGACACTGGCATAGGCAAGAATTTTCTTGGACAAGATCCCAAAGCACAGAAATCCAAAGCAACAAATAAGCTAACATCGAACAATCAGCTTATGAAACTTGATGTAATTGAAGACTGAAATTGAGAAAAATGGACTAGAAAATGCTTCTTGTTTCTTCAACTTAAAAAAAAAATAGATACACCTTTCAGATTTGACCAATCCCATTGTACAACAGAAGCAGAAAAAAGCAAACTATTGGCAACAAAATGACAAAAGAAGGAAAATTCTCTTTAGGGAGGAAATATCAAACTATAATAAGGAATTTTTAGAAGAGCAAATATAATCTTTGTATGAACCGCAGGCTGCTCAAGCCTCATCAGAACCCTGGGCGTCTCCTTCTCCGTGAGGAAGATTGGGGACAATGACAGGAGTTTAAGACCATGAAAGGTCTCTCTGAGCAACAAACAGCCTTCCCAAAGTGCAGTGGCCGGGAAACCAGCAGGCGATCTTCTCCCCAACCCCCCATCCTCTAGCTCACTAAGCCAAGCTTCAGATACTGACATTTTCATAATTAGGGCTCAGTTGACCAATCTATGTGCCTTCCAGTATGGACACACACACACACATGCACACACACACACACACACACACACACACAGAGCAGTTATTTCAAAGGGTCTATTATTAAGGTTTTTAAGTATCCATTTTACTCCCCAAACTTTCTAGAGCATTCTGCATGTGCTGGACTGCAGGGAGAGCAGAACATTACAGTCCCAGGGTCCCATTCAAATCTTCTCACTTTATGGATGAAATTGCTAACAACCCATGTTACGATGTTTGTTTAGGGTCACAGAGCTGGTCTGTGAGTGGTGCAGTAACTCAAACCCAGAACCTGGTCTCTTAACATCCAATCTAGTGACCTTCCCAACAGGGAAAGCAGTCAGAGTCTCTACAAACCAACCCCTTTGTGTACTGTAGGAGCAAATGCTTCCTAAAATGCAAATCCATCCAATATCAATTTCTTCAAGTGACTAAGCTACCTACTGATAAAAACAGAATATGAATTAGAAAGTAGAGAACATCTTTCCACCATTGTTCTGTGCATATGTCTCCCAAAGAAGAAAACCCCCCAACAGTGGTGCTAGTGAGTCTACTGCCAGCCTTCCCTGCAGACGCTGCGTCAAACTGCTCATCCAAACCAGAATGTGCCGGCACCACAGGCATGTCCTGCAGCAGGCCCTGCCAAAAGGGAATCTGAACACTTTCATCCTTGTGGTTTTAAGCCCATATGGTCAAAAACTTTGAAGATTCCAAGGAAGAAAAATGAAAGGAAACGGCTAAGGAACACAGTAGGGGAACGACATAATTATTCAAAGCTGTTTTTGGTTAGGACACTTGGAAGAAAATGCTTGGGCAGCTTCTTCTCCCACCTCTGCTTCCTCCAGGAGTGTACACACACACACACACACACACACACACACACACACACACAAGCCACAACCCAAACCTCAACTTCATGGCTCTTAAAATAGGGCTTTGTTTTAGTAGATAAAATTCCCTATGCTGAATTAGCACCGGCCACTTCCTGTGGTATCAGACAGATCTTGTATTCAAGAAGTGACCCTGTCTGACCCTGAGACACTGTTGGAGAACAATCTCATATTGATAAAAAAAAAAAAATTAAAAGCCTTTCTCTGGACTATTTCCTCTTTTCCATGGTGCATAGTTCTCTCTCCTGCTTGCCCTGGGGCCCCTGATTTGGCCTCCTCTATTTGTAATGACACCCAGGACCTAGATGATGTAGGGAGAGGAAGATAGTGGTAGGGTGAATTCTGGTCTGGCTCTGTTTAGAACTAATCTCTGGCAGGCCACGCCTTCTCCTTGCTTTACTTCCCTTCCAGCCACAAAAGCCAAGAACAGCGTGATTGGCAAGCAAACGACAGGAGAGTTATAATTTTCCTTGCCATTCTTACTGACCTCCTGAATGCTCACGAAACATTGACTTTTTGTGAGCATAGCCTTTGTGTAGACACTGGTCTAATACTCTAATTTTACAGGAGATCATGATGTGGTACAGAGTAATTAATATAGGCATTCACAAGGTCACAAAATTATTTCCTAAATTGCTTTTGCTTCTGCTAATATTGGGTCAAAATTCAAGATCTTGTCAACTTGTCCAATAACATGAATTGCTTTACTCAAAGATAATAAAGACTCAATAACTTTTCCTCCCTCCACTTTGGCTGATGTCACTCTAAAGAGTACAGATATAAAATATTGACATTTAAAAAATAGCTGACTGGCTGGGCCCCGGTGGCTCACATCTGTAATCCTAGCTGCTCAGGAGGCTGAGCTATGAGGATTGTGGCTCAAAGTCAGCCCAGGCAGGGAAATCCGTGAGACTCTTATCTCCAATTAAGTACCAAAAAAGCCAGAAGTAGATTTGTGGCTCAAGTGGTAGAGCACTAGCTTTGAGCAAAAGAAGCTAATACAGAGAGAGAAAGAGCGAGAGAGAGAGAGAGTCAGACTTCAATCAAGCAACTTGTAAATAGTGCTCTTTTTTATTCTTAAAATGAATAGCTCATGGGAATTCAGATCTTCTTAATCTGTGATCAAAGGTACAGCTAAGATCCAGGCCTGGAGGTGATTTGGCTAACAGGTAAGGAGAGCACTGACGGAAAGACATGCTTCAGCATCTGCCAAGCAATGATACCATTTCGGCTCCCAGTAGCACCCTTGGTACCTAGGACAGCGCCTGGCAGAAAGGAGAGCAAATGAATGAAGCAATGAATCAATGAGTGAACAGAACGGTCAGAGAAGAGGCCCACAAGTGGACTTGACCAAAGAAGTTAGGAAAAGACAAAATGAAAAATAAAAGGATGTGTGACAACCTTCAGATGTTTATTTGCCCAATTTACTACGTACAAACCTGCAGGCATGTTCTGATAACTCTAATCTTTAGAAAACAAAGCTGTGGCTTTGTCTAAGGGCAACGTGAACCAAGGCAGCTCAAGATGCTGGAACTAAAACTGAGCGCTGTGAATTCGGCAGGGCCACGGGCTTTGCAACCTCTGCCATTTCCCTTGATCTCTTTTCTTCCGTCCCTATCAAATATCAAATATCCTTTCCTTTTGGCTGAGTTTCCCTCATTGCTTTTTTTTTTTTTTTAATTTCCAAATCTCTAATAGCAACACCTCCACTTTATTGTACATCTTGGAAACTATAGGTCATCAAAAGCATGCTCCTGGCATGCCAAAGGCTCCATAAACTCTAGTACTGTCATTTGTTCAAGGTTTTCAACTTCCTAATTGCTTCATATAAAAAGGAAGAATAAAATCTAATGGATTTGAGCTACATACAAAGACAATCTTCATTGAAGAATCTATGGAGGATGGAAATAGTTTCCTTCCTGGAATATATTCTCCTATCCTGCTAATTAGCCAAGGCCTATGACTCATTGTGGTGATTCCCTGGGATCGACCCTAAGCCTCTCTAATTGTTTGAAATTCAAACCATCACATAAGCTCCCTGTCTCCTTGTAATAATGTATTTTCACATTCCAGACCTAGCTAATAATGGATTCTGGCATGAGTAAAAAGATTCTTTAGGGTTTTTTTTTTCCCCTTGTATTAGGAGGAACTGCAAAGAAATCTCTACTGGATGCTGCGTTCCTCATCCTTCACCCCGTACTCTTCTACTGCATGTGCTGCTGGCCATCTTTTGCATTTCATCTCCTCAATTAGATTCTAAGGACCATGGAAATAAAGCCATGGCTTTGTCTCGTCTGCCATTCCTTCCCCCCTCCTTATCTGTAAGACAGTAATCCATGATGCTTAATGAGTTAGAGACTAAAACTAGGGGTCTTGAGGTCACAAAACATGCTCATCACATTGGGAAGTGAGCTGGGAGGCTGAGAAGAGTGAAGGGCTCACATCCTGTGAGTCACAGACAATTTGTAGGATGAGGAGAAAGATGATAAACTGGCAGACCCCATGACAGACAGGGCCAGATGCTCTATGAGGAGCTTGGGGTCACAGTTGCTCTGCAGTGGCCCAGAATCTATTTTATTTTCAAGGCCTCTCCATAAATGTAAAGAAATGTCTTCCTCCACAATGAAACTGATGAGAAAACATGAGTTGCATCAACCTAGAAGATCTCCCAATGCACAGGACAAAGAAAAGCTTCACTTTTCCAGCAACTGGATAACCTTGAGGAAAAGTACCTTTGCCCAAATCATCTTTCTTCCCTCTGTACCTAGGAGATTTCAGTTTAGACTCAAGCTGATCATAAAGATAATTTCTTAAAACAGTTTTCAATATGGCAAGATTGGGATCTGCCAGTTGCTGATTTTATATTCTGCAAGAAACATCAATGGGGAAAATATGGTATAAATGGATAAATATAGCAAAAGTGAATTGCAAACATGAGGTTTAAGTTGAGGGAACAAATAGAGCAAGCCATTAAGGTCATTACTGCCTTCATGCATGCTCGTGCATCTATATTTATAAAGGTAAAATACAAACAACTGTTTCTTTGGGTTAATTTGATCACATGGTTAAAGTTATGCTTTACTAATATAAGAACTGCAATGCAATTTTAAGTGTTTTCTGGGTCATTTGCTTCATGGATCAGGTTAAAAGAAAATTAACAATTCAGCCAACTAGAAATTTTATCTGAAATATCCTGATTACTCCGAATTTACATTAAGAGACAGGTCAATAATGTCACAAAATTGGTGTGTGCCTACACTTAGATAAACACAAAGAAAAGTCATCATTATGACATAAATATGGGTTCAAACTCTAAACTACTGAACATAGCCATATCCCAAGACCCCACAATTACATAGACTCTGCCCTTACCACCAGTAAGCTCAAGAAAAAGTACTTAGTCATGTATTCTTATGACAGAGAATATATAGCTTTACCTGTTTCCAGTCATTAAATTCTGAGGTTAATTTTTTTAACAGATAAAACAGGCTCATGTTTATCATGTAAAAGGACAGAAGAGGAATCCTAATGAAGACATTTGACATAGACTGTCACAATCAAACACAGACCTTTCTAGATGTAATTAATTTTTTCAAGATAATTTATCTCATTAAGGTATGGTAATGTATTGTGGCTTCAAGTTATCTGAAACCTTTCTAAGGTTGAAAGCTAATGTTAATTTTCTTGCAATAAGCAGTGTAATTTGAACCTGATGGAATCAGGAGCAAAAAAACAGAAAGTGTTCATTTGTACTTAAGGTTCTTATAGGAACTTGGTTGTGCCCAGGAATCTACATAGGACTTGGTATTAAGGTCCAAAGGGAAGCCCAGAAAGAGGACCCAACATTTCCCTTGTAGTGTTTTCTTTTTTGTCGTGTGTGTGTGTGTGTGTGTGTGTGTGTGTGTGTGTGTGTGTGTGTGCACCAGTCCTGGGGCTTGAACTCAGGCCTGGGCACAATCCCTTAGCTCAAGTGGTACTTTAGCCACAACTCTACTTCTGGCTTTTTGCTGGTTAACTGTAGATAAGAGTCTCATGAGCTTTTCTGCCCAGGCTGGCTTCAAACTGTGATCCTCAAATCTCAGCCTCCTGAGTAGCTAGGATTGAGGGGTAAGGCACCGGTGTCTAGCTTCCGGTGGTGCTCTTGTCTGATAAGGACTTCAGAAGAAATCTCCTGCACAAAAATCTGCTTTTGACGTTGTGATGTCCAGTTCAACCGTCAGCGCCATGGGAGGTTGAATGAGGCGCTGGGTTATTCTCCGAAATAGAAATGAAAAAGTAGAGACAGTGTTCTTCCGGCTTAATCACCACATCTGTTATTAGGCACTCCATCGTGATTGACTGCAGTGTATGCTGGACACAGGGCCAAAAACTTTCCCCACATAAGCCGCCTCCCCCTCCCTGCCCGAACAGCCTCGGCCTGTTCCAGCCACGGTTTCCATGGCACCCACAAGCCCTGGGCCAGCGCAGGGCACGTGGTCCTGGGGTCAGTGCCCGCTCTGACGTCTGTCCCTCTCTGGCTTCTCTGCCTCCCTGGGTCTCACCCATGGGTGGCTGAAGCCCCTAATGAAGACAGGCACTCACAGGGCCAGGAGCCAGGTGAGCCAGGAAAGGCTGGGCCATGCTTTAGTCACAATGTCTGCTATTTGCAGTTGAGAGTTCGAATGGGGAGTGCAGATTAAAAGCCTTTCCTAGGGGGCTGGGAAGGTGGCTCAGTGGTAGAGCGCTTGCCTTGCATGCATGAGGCCCTGGGTTCGATTCCTCAGCACCACATAAGCAAAAAGAAAAAAGCCGGAAGTGGCGCTGTGGCTCTAGTGGTAGAGCGCTAGCCTTGAGCCTAGCTCCTGAGAAATGACTTTAAGACAGTGGTACATCATCAAGAAAACGGGTTTCTTTGGATATGCAACGCAACCTTTTGGATTTCTTAGGCTCTAGGAATAGAAGAGATTACTTCCAAGACCAACCACCAAGTGAGATTTCAGAACTTTAGCTTTGCTTGCACGTTACAGACATGTGTCTCTCACGTTCCTTATTCTCAGTAGAATTAGTCAGTGATTCCTTCGAGCCTGTAATGTGGTCACACAGGAGACATACAAGTTGAACTGCATTTCATCTGCCATGCCTCCTTTTCCTATAATTCATCATCATTCGACTTCTTTTGTAGCACTAGGATTTGAACTCAAGGCCCATGCTTTCTTAGCGTTCTCAGCATGGTCACTCAGCTGGTGCTCTACCAATTGAGCCCTGGCTCCAGGCCAACTTTTTGCTGATTGTTTTGAAGATGGTGTTTAAGCATTGGTGAGGCTGTGGAGAAATGGGACCCGTTGTGCACTGCTGGCGGGAATGTAAAATGGAGCAGCCACTGTGAACAACAACGTGATCGCTCCTCTAAGCAGTAAGCAAACATGAATCGCCATACAATGCAAAAGTCTCACTTCCTGGCGTTCATTCCCAGAGAATTGAAAGCAGAGACTTGAACAGATTTTTGTGCACCAATGTTTACAACTATTGGCAGTGCTAAAAGGTAGAAGCTGGGTGCGGTGACTCAAGCCTAGAATCCTGGCTCCTTGGGTCAAGGAGATCAAGGGATCTTGGTTTGAAGCCAGCCTGAGCATAAAAATGCTTGAGACTCTGTTTCAACCAGTGGCTTGTGGTGGCATGTTGCAACAAAGGGGAAAAAGAAGACATAAAGAAGACCCAAAAGATAACTAAAATGAAAAGGGACTGGCAGCATGACTTGAGTGGTAGAGCACCTGCTTAGCAAGCATGAAGTCCTGAGTGGCAAAACAAAAAAGGATAGAAATAATACAAGTGAATAAACAGATGAGCAGAGTGTGATAGTTATTGTCAGTGTGGGATGTTATTTGGCCTCTACAAAGGAAGAAACTCTTGATAGATGGGACAGCATGGATAAAGATGGAAGTTCTCATTTACGACCCGCCACAAGAGGACAGAGACTGTGTGACTCAACTTCAGATGTCAGATTGTGAGAGACGGATGTAGAGCAGCGGTGGTCAGGGTCCAGGAAGAAGGAAATGGGAGCTGCCATTTAATGGGCACAGAGTTTCAATGTAGGAATAATGAATAGTTCTGGAGATGAAAATGCCACAGAACCATACGCTTAAAATTGGTGACATGTATGCCATGCGTATTGTACCACAGTACAATATAAAATAAAATAAAATAAAAAAGTATCTAAAAGCAAGCCACATTTTAAGAAGTAACCAATGTCTTCCCCAAAGATAGAGCCTTCTTGCTCTTTTCTTATCACCATGGATCTGTATAACTGGGACAGGCTTTGGATAGCTAGATAGCACACACGCACACACACACGCACACACACACACACACACACACACACACACACACACACACACACACACACACACCTACAGTAGGAGAGGAAACAGCACAGAGAAATCCAGCGGGTCCTATCATTCCCTCTCCTCTCGCCCTTCTCTACTCCCGGAGAGCTCTGTCGTCCCTGGCAGTCTCTCCAGACCCAGCCAGAGGATCCCAAAGTGAGCAATGTAACTCTCTCTTAGCTTTAAGCAAATGAAAACCCGCACGAGTGTCCAATGTTCTGAAATCAGGTTAGAATTCCAGCTCTCCTCTACTGCCTGCGGGAATCCTAACTTGGGCTTACTTGATGGTTGTACTTGGAAGGTCGTAGGAATCCAGGCACATGTGTGCTCCTTGCTTTCTTAGAAAAGTTCTAAGGAATTTGAGGTTTTAAAGGAATGTGTTGTCCTCTAGTTCTTAACTTTACAATTTGGGTTTTCTGGGTCTGCATCAAGCAAGTCTATTTCTTCTCCCCTGGGGATGTCTGATGAAGTTAGGATTATACAAAGCAGTGATTGGCTTTATCTGAAAGTTGGTGCCAGTCCCGGGTGTGCCTGGCAGGTATACCCACGCCAGTTGCTATGTATAATACCTATGGGGGGGGGGGGGCAGAGCTTAAAAGATCAAGTCACCCTGCACTCTCTCCAGAGCCAGGCACAGCTGGAGGAGGGATTCGGAGCAACTGCTCCAGCAGGAGACAGCAAGTCTTGTGTTTCCTGCAGGGTCTGTTCAGGTCACTGCATATGGCATGGATTAGAGGTCTGCTCCCTGTTGCCCAAGGGGAATGGACTGAGATTTGCCTACAGCACCCCCAGAATAGCGGTTCTGTGTTACCTCCTGACACTCACACTTGGGGGTCTCTCAGGAAATAGAAACAAGTGTTAAGTAGTACCCAAAAAAACAGTAAATAAGAGCCAGCAATTTCTTTGTTAAAAAAAAAGGGGGAGGAGTTTAGTCAAGGGAGCTAAGCCACAGTCAGGACAGATGTCACATACATTTACTCATGTGTAGAATCAAGACAACACTAATTAATAATAAGATGCAATTGTAAAAAGGGGGACTATTTAAAGGGCCACAGGGTAGAAAGGAAAGAAGAAGGTGGTCAGGGTGAGGAACATAAAAGAAACAGATAGATATTATATATATGTAATATATAAATATACAGCTATATATTTACTTATAATATATATGTAATTCCATTTTATATATCGTATATAAAATGTTATCTATATATAGCCTAATGCTTTTATATATAGCATTATATATACATATATATGTATGTATTGCAGAATAAGACCCACAAAAATTGTTTTTAAAGAAAGGGGAAATGGAGAGGAGAAAGGCCAGTTAAGAATGAGCGACGTAAGTAGGGTGCCTTTGGGTACATCCAAGTAAACTTTAAAAAAAAATCATGTATAAGCAAAGATGGTAGATAGAGGCTGGTTTGGGAACGGGGAGAGCGGATGGAGGGAGGCAGGTCTTCAGAGGTGTCTGATCGCGGCACACTGTATACACATATACACATGCTGAAGCGAACCCCTGAACCGTTAACCAATGCTGATTTTTAAAATGAGAGAAAAATGTTGCAATTTTTTTTTGGGGGGGGGGGTCCGGTCGTGGGGTCTGAACTCTGGGCCTGGGCGCTGTCCCTCAGCTCAAGGCTAGCACTCTACCACTTGAGCCACAGCGCCACTTCCAGCTTTTTTCTTTTTGCTTATGTGGTGCTGAGGAATCGAACCCAGGGCCTCGTGCATGCAAGGCAAGCGCTCTACCACTGAGCCACCTTCCCAGCCCCTGCTGAACTTTTTAAGAGTAAAAACAATTCAGTTTTACACATCTTTGCCAAGATTGTCGTGGTGGAGTAACAGAGTTCATATCCCTCAGGGACAAGAAGTGTCAATTTGGTCTGATCTTAGCTAAATCTTGAGACTGGGTGAAGGGTGTAGTTTAACAGGATGGGCGCCACAGACGCATTTGGGATGTAGGAGGCAGCGCAGAGAGAGTGCTCACAATCAACCCAGCCTCTCTGGGACATGGAGGAGCGGAGGGGGCGGCTCTGAGTTTCCTGTCGGCCAGTTGCTGTCTATCTCTGACCAGCCAAGCAGCTGCTGCGGGCAAAGCTGGGCTGTGCTCCAGGAGCTCAGGAGGGAGGGGGGCTCTCAGCTGTACCCCCACAACAACTCAGCCCAACCCTGCGCCAGGGGCTCCCTGGCTGAGTTCATGGGTCAGCGGTACCACGTTGATCTTCTGGTCTGGCAGGGCTAGGACTCAAGGCCAACTCTTTGGGCTAGAGGGGGACAGTTCTTTCCACTCTAGGTTGATCCCCATTTGAGCTCTTAGGGGAGCCAGGGGTCTTTCCCACTCTGAGAGCATTTTTCCTGTTTCATTCACTATGCCAAGACAACACAAAACAAGTATTATCACCTGCAGATTTGCTTCTTCGTCTATGCTCTTCATTGCACGAGGATTGGAAAACAAAAACATTACTCAAATTGAAGCAATTCTACAGTGGACAGCTACGCTCATGCAGAATGCTGGAATTGTCCAGCTTGGGTCATCCCTTCAGCCTCTGCAACTCAGCAAATAGGACCTAAGATAAAACCTATGCCAGGAGCCAGTGGCTTAACACAACGATCATCCTAGCTATTCAGCTAGAAGAGACTGAAACAGGAGGATCATGATTTGAAGCCAGCCTTTCCAGGAAAAACAATGAGCCACTCATCAATCACCAAAAGCCAGAAGTGGAGCTGTGGCTCAAGTGGTAGAGAGCCAGCCTTGAGCAAAAATGCTAAGGGCCAGTGCCCAAGCCCTGAGTTCAAGCCTCAGTATTGACACAAAAGACAAACAAGAGACTGTAACACCCAGTGCTAATTGGCTGCAAGCATCTTTCGTTCTCCAACGACGGGCCCTAACAAATGGATGGCAGGGGCCATTTTCCCAGGCTTCTCCTTCTGGGTCACAATGGCTAGAGTCAGGTGGTAAGGTGCAAGTCATCTCCCCATGAACGCAGCGACTCCGGCAAGCATGTGTGCACGCGTCTGCGGGGTTTTGCTCTCCCTGCATCTCCGGATGCGGTCAGTGCCTAGACCGCCCTGGGAAGACCTTGTGTTTTACAGCTTGGATCTGAGTGACAAACTGGTTCTTTACTCCGTAATACTTTGTTCAGGGAAACCACCTGGCAGGTGCGGGTGCCAGCCCGCTCGGCAGTGGCACATTTAACAACAAAGGAAACTGAAAGCGCAGGGTGAGCCACTAACCCAGAAAAACACCGCCGGCTCCCGCAGCGGGGCCTGCGGGTGAGTCCACACGTCATCGTGGTCCTAATTGAATGGCCTCCTTTCTGCAGTACAATCTGGCCAAGAAAGGAACATTGCTCTTCCAAATTCTCTTCCAGGGGATACTCTGAAGTCAGGCAAACTAGAAACCCTCTTTGAATGGAGAGAGCTACAGTCTCTTCTAAAGTAGTCTAGACAGATCAGAGACCTTTACTACATGTTCACAAATGCTTGACATTCTAAAAGCCGGCTTACCTAGGAGATGGTTCCAGGAGGTCTTTGGGCTTTGTAACAATTCAACCCCCTCAAGCAAAGACAATTGTGCTAGCAGGGGACAACAGGACTAGAGGGTTCACCCTAGGACAATCACGATCATAAACATTAAACTGCCCAGCAGTGCTGGCTAGAGTGGCTGTCTGAAAACCCCCTGGCACTGTACAAACAAAACTTCAAAGGATCATGTATGTACTGACTGGAAAGAAAGACAAGGGTTGTTTGTTCCAACCTAAGCTTGACAAATCTCCATATACAAACTTCTGTTTTGGGTTGGCTGATTATTTTTGGTGGCAGAAGAAAAGCATTTGTGATCCAGGTTGGTCTGCCAAATAAAAGGAGCTCATCGGCTGCAATCATAGGGGGAGCTCCTAGCTCTGGCTTCCTGGCCTGGGCAGGTGTAGGCCACACCTACATTCTACCTGTGGCCAGGTGGCTGGCTTGCCAGGCCAGCTGCCCCTCCCCCGCCTCACCACTCCTGGTGTAGTCTGGCTACACCCACAGAAAGAATAGCTACAAGGCAACTTGTTCACAAACTAAGAGTCCAGGGTCCAAACTCTCCAGGCTCTTGATGTATCTCAAACTCATCCAAAGTGGTTCTCACGTTAGTCTCTATGATTCTTCCTCCGCACCTCTTCCTCTTCTAGGGGAAAGGTGGGTCTGAATCTTCAAGCCATGATGCAATCGTTCAGCTTTCCCACTGCCTCGTTCCAGATAAGTCAAGATTGTCCATTTAAGTGAGAATAGGGCTGAGAGTTCAGTTTTTCTGCCAGGCACTGGTGGCTCAAGCCTGTCATCCTAGCAACTCAGGAGGTTAGGGAGGATCTCAGTTCGAAGCCAGCCCAGGCAAGTAAGTCCATGAGACTTGTGCCTCTAATTAAGCACCAAAAGAGCTAGAAGTGGAGCTGTGGTTCCAAGTAGTAGAGCACTAGCCTTGAGAGAAAAAGCTCAGCCACAGTGCCCAGGCTCTGAGTTCAATCCCCAGGACTGAGACAAAAAAGTATCAGTTTTTCATGTTATTTCACAGTTCTGTTTAATCCAAGATTACTGGATTAAAGAACTGTGTCCTCACAGTTCTTAGTAATGTCGAAATGAGATCCACACCACTTTTGGTTTTGTTTCTAAGTTCTGGTCTGTGGTTTCCAGCGAAGGTTCTACTCTGCGAGTCGTCAGTCTTCAGACAGAAGGCCCTCTTCCCCTTGCATCTTCTCAACTCTGTGACCCCCACTTCACCTATCATCTATCACCTCCTCCCAGACCCTATCTCCAAGGACGTCCAGGGCTCCATGAATGTGGCAGTGGGCAGGGAACAATTGAGTCTACGGCGCTGTGCTTGAGCATTGGGCCGCAGGAAGGGAAATACAAAAGATGCTCTCTGTCAGTGAACTTGGTTTCTAGGATCATGTGGGCTACAGAGAGGAGGGCCTACAACATCACAAAAGCTCCAAGCATCCTTTGCGACGCTGTCCACAAAGTCTCTACTCAGAGGCGGCTGAATACTCATCCTTGAGGGAGGAAGCGCAGAGAGCTGAGAAGGTCTGGTGATGAGTGACAACCTAGAGAGGGGGCTTGAACTCAGGGTCTGGGCGCTCTCCCTGAGATCTTTTGCTCCAGGCTAGGGTTCCACCACTTGAGCCACAGCTCTGCGTCCAGCTTTTGAATGGTTCACTGGAGATCAGAGTCTACAGACTTTCCTGCCCAGGCTGGCTTCGAACGGCAAGCCCCAGATCTCAGCCTCCTGAGTAGCTAGAATTAAAGATGTGAGCCACCCATGCTCATTGAAACTTCACTGTCCAGCCATCATGACTAAGATCATTAATACTATTTAGCTCTAGAACATTCTTGTCACCCAAAAGAGGAAACCAAATGCCCATCAGAGCCCTTCACTTGCTTCCTTCCCCTAAGCTCCTGAGAACCACTCACCTACTTGCTGTGTGTGTAGACTTAACAGTTCTGATATCTGATACAAAATAAATAATATGCTTTAGGGACCCTCATCTCTACCTCTTAACAATATAGCTTCAAAGTTCATCCATGCTGTAGCATGTTTTATGCCTCATTCCTCTTCAGGGCTACATAATATTCCAATGTAAGTGTATGTCATGTTTTGTTTATCCACGCACTGGCTGATGGGCATGTGGATTCTTTCTGCTCCTCCACCAGGAAAACAGTTTTGGTAATTCTGAATAGTGCTCCTATGAATATGTATGACACGAGATTTGGTTTGAATTTAAAACACTTGCTTTAAATTCTGCTGTTATCTTAAAAGGACCAATTAATTTACTAGCAGCAGCTAATTCTATAATCAAGATAAATATATTTTTCAGCAAAATGCAATCTTCATTTTAGAACATCTTTGCTCACGGGTATGTGTAATTGTGGTTACTTCCAGCATATCTTATTGTCTTGTAGTATGCCATTGATATCAGAGACTATATTTGTAAATTCTGTGCTTAATTAATAAGATTTTTAACCCTTCAATGATTCATTTATAAGAAGCCTAAACAGACCTAATCCCTCGATATGTTAATTCTTCTTTCTTACCATAACATTATCTGGTGTTAAATCATGGTAAGTGGTGTTTGCTTGAAAAGCGTCACTATGCTAAATGCAACACATATACTACTTAATTGTTTTTCCAAAGTCACAAAGTTTTAAAGAGTAGAGATGAATCCCTGCCCAGATTATTACATTCACACAATAAAGGACAGAACCAGAAGCAGACCAACATCATCCAAGCCTCGTGTCTCCATTCACAATGTTAACCACATGCTTGCGTAGAACAACACTTAACTGTTAAGTCCAATGCCAAAAATAAAATCTACCGAATAGATACTCACACCTCTTACATGTAGGATGGGCCCGTTTCAAAGCCAAAGACCCAAACTCTCCTTTGGAAAATAAATTGCCCCTATTTTCTGTATGTGGATTTATCAGCTCCATGTATCAGACCGCACCCTCTCTAAGCAATGACTGCCTTGTACCATCAGCCATGCAGCGATGCTGACACATGACAGGAATGGCAGTGCAGGCTGCTCCAGGGTATGAAGCATAGTTTGTCTTCCGGGATGGCGCCACCTTCACAGATCAAACCTGTGGGGCTCACTGAGGAACTAAGCAGTAAGAGCAAGGAGGCAGGCAGCTTGCAGCTCACCTCCCTGTACCGCAGTGAGAAACACGGCAGGGAGCAGAGGAGTGAGCAGGGGCATTCCAGCACCAGGGCTTGGGAGAGCTGCCATCTGGAGATGCACAGACACATTCAACATCCAGAGTTCATCGCTGCCTTTTCCTGTCAGATTGTAAGAAGAAAGGGAGTGGAGAGTGAGAGTGAGACTGGGGTTAGCTGCTTGGCCGGTTTGGAGAGGTCGGCTTTGTTTCACACCTCTACTACCTCTCTTGACCTCTCAGGTACACAGGACCTGCTACCTAGAGAAGAAAAAGCATTCCCGTCACCATCATGCCAATCTGTGAAAAACCACTACCTGTCATGCCAATCTGTGAAAAACCACTACCTGTCACCATCATTCCAATCCATGACAAACCACTACCTGTCACCATCATGCCAATCCATGACAAACCACTACCTGTCACCATCATGCCAATCCATGAAAAACCACTACCTGCACCATCATGCCAATCCATGAAAAACCACTACCTGTCACCATCATGCCAATCCATGGAAAACCATTACCTGTCACCATCATGCCAATCCATGGAAAACCTGTCACCATCATTCCAATCCATGACAAACCACTACCTGTCACCATCATGCCAATCCATGACAAACCACTACCTGTCACCATCATGCCAATCCATGAAAAACCACTACCTGTCACCATCATGCCAATCCATGAAAAACCACTACCTGTCACCATCATTCCAATCCATGACAAACCACTACCTGTCATCATCATGCCAATCCATGAAAAACCACTACCTGTCACCATCATTCCAATCCATGACAAACCACTACCTGTCATCATCATGCCAATCCATGAAAAACCATTACTTGTCACCATCATGCCAATCCATGACAAACCACTACCTGCACCATCATGCCAATCTGTGAAAAACCACTACCTGTCACCATCATGCCAATCCATGGAAAACCTGTCACCATCATGCCAATCTATGAAAAACCACTACCTGTCTTCATCATGCCAATCCATGAAAAACAATTACATATCATCATCATGCCAATCCATGACAAACCATTACCTGTCACCATCATGCCAATCCATGAAAAACCACTACCTGTCACCATCATGCCAATCCATGAAAAACCACTACCTGTCACCATCATGCCAATCCATGAAAAACCACTACCTGTCACCATCATGCCAATCCATGAAAAACCACTACCTGTCATCATGCCAATCCATGACAAACCACTACCTGTCACCATCATGCCAATCCATGAAAAACAATTACATATCATCATCATGCCAATCCATGAAAAACCACTACCTGTCATCATGCCAATCTATGACAAACCACTACCTGTCACCATCATGCCAATCCATGACAAACCACTACCTGTCACCATCATGCCAATCCATGAAAAACCACTACCTGTCACCATCATGCCAATCCATGAAAAACCACTACCTGTCATCATGCCAATCCATGACAAACCACTACCTGTCACCATCATGCCAATCCATGAAAAACAATTACATATCATCATCATGCCAATCCATGAAAAACCACTACCTGTCATCATGCCAATCTATGACAAACCACTACCTGTCACCATCATGCCAATCCATGACAAACCACTACCTGTCACCATCATGCCAATCCATGAAAAACCACTACCTGTCATCATGCCAATCTATGACAAACCACTACCTGTCACCATCATGCCAATCCATGACAAACCACTACCTGTCACCATCATGCCAATCCATGAAAAACCACTACCTGTCACCATCATGCCAATCCATGAAAAACCACTACCTGTCACCATCATGCCAATCCATGACAAACCACTACCTGTCACCATCATGCCAATCCATGAAAACCCACTACCTGCCATCATCATGCCAATCCATGAAAAACCACTACCTGTCATCATGCCAATCTATGACAAACCACTACCTGCACCATCATGCCAATCTATGACAAACCACTACCTGTCACCATCATGCCAATCCATGAAGAACCACTACCTGCCATCATCATGCCAATCCATGAAAAACCACTACCTGCCATCATCATGCCAATCCATGACAAACCACTACCTGTCATCATCATGCCAATCTATGAAAAACCACTACCTGTCACCATCATGCCAATCCATGGAAAACCACTACCTGTCATCGTGCTTTAGGATGCTAGATTTTTCCAGCTATGGAAGTAAGAAGGAACTAATAGATATCCAAAGCTCTCTACCCTTCTAGTCTCAACAGAATCTCAATTATGAGCCACAAATCAAAACTGAACAGCTCAGTGTTTCTTCACAGCTGAACATACCTTACAACCAGTAGCTGATTCGATACAACAATGGCAGCATCCGGAATATCCCTGTGGGCAGAACTTTTATTCCGACAGAAAACCAAGTCCCAAGAACAAGGCAAAGAGGGAGGAGCAAGGAGAAAGGAGGAAGAAGGAAGAAGGAGGAAGGAGAAGGAGGAGAGGAAGAGGAGGAGGAAGAGGGAGAGGAGGAGGAGGAAGAAGAGGAAGAAGGACGAGGGGGAATAGGGGAGGGGGAAGGAGAAGGGGAAGGGAAAGAAGAATGAAGAAGAAAGGAGATGAAGACAAAGAAAGGAGTAGATGGGAGGAGTGGGGGAATGGCATGGGAGAACAAGGAAGAGGGGAGGAGGAGGGGAGCAAAGAGAAGGAAGAAGTAGAAGACAAAGAAGGAGGAAGAAGAGGACAGCCAACACACAGCATTCCTATTGTTTTGTTGTTCCTGTTGTTTTTTGAGTGACCAGAAGTACAGAAGTCCACTCCCTGTGTAGCACTTCCTGCGGAGCACTGAGTGCTAAGTTTCTCTAAATAACACAAACCCAGCCATAGGCGCAGGCCTAATGACAATGAACTGAAAATTCATTAACTAATCAGGCTAGTGTCTAGTACAATTCTTTTGCCACCTGTAAAGTCTCCTCTTCCCTTTTTCCACTTCAGTGGCATCTCTATTACAGGCAAAACCAAATACTCACTTAGTAATAGATAAACAAACAAGGGGCAGAGGGGAGAGGAGGAAGATAATGACATAAAAAAAACCCACTTGCTTCTACAAGCCACTTGCATCTCCTTCTTTAATGGATCTACAATGATAATCTATCATCACGGGACACCGACAGACTTAATTAAAAGGAGCTCTAAGTGATCTCCAGCAAATCATACATTGCCCTCTCCTGGGCAATGCTCCTATCCAGAAACCTCTTATGGCAGAGACAAAAGGATTCCTGCAGGCCCAGGAGTGTAAGCTACCTGGACACCCTTGGAAATGGGCTTTCTGGAACTTATCACATGCACACCTGCAGGCACGCACGTGTGTGTATGCACACACACACACAGCTTCTTCACTATGCTCCTCCCAAATTTATATTCTGTGTGTAATTTTTTAAAACTTAAGGAGGATAAAGAAACAAAAAAAAATAGGCACAAGAACTACAGACTAGGATTCATTTGAAAGAAACCCTAAGGCAAAGCCTGAATGAAGGGGATGCTGCTTTTCATAAAGGGAGAAACAGGTTTTTGACACAGCAGTTCTGTTTGAAAGTCTCCGACCTTTGCACAGGCTGTGACCTTGAGTTTGGATCTTCCTGGGACACAACTGGGAAGCCTAGGGTTGGACCCCTGCAGGCAGTTAGTAGTGCTCTTCTCCAGGAGGAGAGTCTCTCTGAGAACCAGAGGTGAAGGGTGGAGCTTGAATCGCATGGGGAGGGAACTGTCCCAGCCTATCAATACCCTCCCAAATGATTTCGTTGTATTTCAAGCTAAAAACATTCTCAGCTTCAAGACTGCCATATAAGTCTATCTCTGTAAAGGAATTATTAATACTCTATCCACACAATCATCAACCCGAGCATAGGATCTTTCTAGGACCACAAGCTCCAATGTAGAGACTCTTTCAGACTGAACACCTGTTCAATCTGAAAGCAGCTTCGAAGCGAGCCTTTGCCTATCATGAACAAAGAAAGATCCTATCGGCCTTTGCAATAATAAAATTCTTCAGTCCAGTCAGTCAGTAGAACCTTGTGGAAAACAATTCCTCCTTGGGCAAAAAGGCCTATTGGGGTTCTGATAGACTTGTGTTTCCCTACTCACATTCGCTGCTCCAAACCCAGATTAATGGGATGTCCCCAGAATTACTTTTTCCCTTCCCAAATTCCACATTGGACACATTGCGGCAAGTCGTTTTGCTACGGAAGGCCTTGACCTCCTTTCTTTGTCTCTGATTCAAGTGTGTCTGTTTCCTTGGGGCTCCAAGCAGCGCCGGACGGGCCAGCCAGAGCTCAGCGGACCATCGGCCAACCTGCACACAATGGGCCCCTTTCTCCGGCTGTCACATGAGCAGTGCTGTGTTACAGCCATTGTCCCCCATCGGAGGGAAGAGAGGCCCAGCTTCTCACAGGCCTTATTCTCTGTGACCCTTCTGGCCAAGTCACTAAAATGTTAAAAAGAAAAAAAAAAGTGTGTGGGGGGGGACACCATTTGAATGGGCACTGTAACCCTAAACAAGGACCCGTGAACCCTGTACCTCAGTAGACCTTGCTAAGCGTACACATCCCTGGCCAACCACACCCCCAGCAAATCAAACTCTAGAGGCACCAGTATCTGCAGGTCATTCTCAGCCTTAGAGGTCTGAGACCAAAGGCTGAGCAGATGAGATGCCACAAGCATCTCTAATGTCACTCGCCAGAGACCTGATGTACTTCTGTTTAAAGGATGAACTAGAGGAGAGGGAAGTAAAGGTTTTACACTACAAATGTGTCAAACCTTGGTTGTTGCATCTTGGCAGAAGGCAAGTGGAAGAGGAGGGAACCAAGGAACACGGGAAAGGGACAGGGAAATGTTCTAAATGTCAATGGCTGTTCAGAACACCCATCGAGATCGTTGTATTCATAAATGGATGTGTTGAATGGTAACTCCTTTGTATACCTACTAAAAGATAATAAAAACTTAATTTTTTAAAAGAGAAGGAAATTGGAATTAAGGAAGGGGATCATCAGTGAGCCAGTGAAGGTAGGGGAGCGGCGGGGGTGTAGAAGGAGGTACCATAGCAACCTGCTAGAGGCTGAGATCTCCGGGGAAGGAGATCTCAGGAGAAAGGCTAGGAGAAAGTTTCACAAGATGAACTTTGTAAAAGGAAGTGTGTTGAGCAAGGGATGTACTCAGCAGTAGAGCGTTTGCCTTTGCTTGACTTGACTTGGTTTTGATCTGACTTGTTTGATTTGACTCGGTTTCACTTGGGTTTGATCACCAGCATGGAGAGAGAAAAAGAGAGAGAGAGAAGAAGGGAGGGAGAGAGGAAGGAAGGAAGGAAGGAAGGAAGGAAGGAAGGAAGGAAGGAAGGAAGGAAGGAAGGAAGGAAGGAAGGAGGGAGGGAGGGAGGGAGGGAGGGAGGGAGGAAGGGAGGAAGGAAGGAAGGAAGGAAGGAAGGAAGGAAGGAAGGAAGGAAGGAAGGAAGGAAGGAGGGAAGGAGGGAGGGAGGGAGGGAGGGAGGAAGGGAGGAAGGAAGGAAGGAAGGAAGGAAGGAAGGAAGGAAGGAAGGAGGAAGGAAGGAAGGAAGGAAGGAAGGAAGGAAGGGACGGCGGGCAAGCTTAATATTGTTTTAAGTCTTAAGATGTGAATTTTTTCCATAGTCCTAAATTAAAAGTAAGCTTCCAAAGCCACATGGCTGGTGGCTTTTCCATCATGGCTGGCTTCACATTAAAAGTGCTATGGTTGGCAAAGCAATCTTTAAACTGCTTAAGGGTAAATATAAATTCGGGGAAAAAAACACCAAAAAACAAAACGGTGAAGCCCCATCCTCATCTGTAACCCTAAGAATTCCCATAGTAACTGAAGGGATTAAGTTTTCCATCTTATACCTTAAAGAATGGGGCTGGGAACTAGCCAAATTTTGCCTGAATCTCAATCCCAACCACATGTGACTTCTATTCTAAAGCAACTGCGGGGTCATGTGAAGCGTTTCTTTATGGCATATGCAGAGTGGGTGGGATCCAGTCCTAGAATTCCATAAGTGGCAGTCATTAAACTCATTAAAATCTGGAAGTTTTAGAAGGCAAGCACTTCTTGGTACACAGACCATTTATCACTTTGTCATTATACCCTAGCTACCTGATTAATATGTGGTGGAGAAAGAGCTACAACTCAAACCAATTACTCTTTTAAAGAACCAAAATCCTATCTTATCATCAAATCCTCATCCAATAATATATGTGTACATATAGACATCTATATGTAATTACACGTGTAGATATTTTTAAATGATAGAGGTATTTAAAATATCTATCACAGGAATCATCTCCTGTGGCTAGGTTTTAGAACAAGCTAAATCTGTCCAACTCATTTGAGCCAGACAAGATATTAACGACAAGGTCGCTGGTTGGCCTTACAAAGGACCTCCTTGCTTCCAAAGAGAAGATGCTTTTAACAGATGTTAATATCTGGCGCATGTACCTGTCAAGATGAGACTTTCCATACTGAAATACCATTTTCTTTGTCTTAAAGGGATATAATTTACTGCCCTCTGGGTAGGAAATTGAGGTAATTAGAATACTTCATTTAGTTTCTTTATCTGGGACAATAAATCACTAGAAATGAAGCAGAAGAGGAAATTGACAGAGATGAGTAGTGACAATAAAGGATATGTTATTACTTCAAACTCACAAGTGGCTAATGGCAGAAGGTATGCACCACCAATTAAAACCCACACTGCAATTTGCAGTCCCACCAATAATGCCCTATAGAATAAAACAGCATTGTTCTACATCTTATTTTTCCTCATAGTGTGATATATCTATGTTATTAAGTTCCCTAAGTTATCCTCTATAATAATGTTTATGCCCACGTACCAGTACTAGGTCTTGAACTCAAAGCCTGGGCACTGTCCCTTAGCTTTGTTGCTCAAGGCTGACACTCCGCCACTTGAGCCATACTTTCTGATCCAGCTTTTTGGTAGCTAATTGGAGAGAAGAGTCTCTAAGATTTTCCTGCACAGGCTGGTTTCGAACCTACATCCTCAGATCTCAGCCTCCTGTGTAGCTAAGATTACAGGAATATGCCACCTCACAACAATGTTTTAAAGGAGTAAGAATTACCATAATGAAGTGGAAAAAAAGAGAGAGAGATAAGAGAAACCTAAAATGTGGGAAAAATCAGCTACAGAGAATGGTAAATGGATGAATGATCAAGAGACATAAAAATGTGAAAAAGTTCAGACAGAAAATAATAAATGGTTCAGGCTTATAGCAAAATAAAAATAAGTTCTTTTTGGAAATAGAATTGAAAGAGAAGGCAAATCAACAAAACTTGCTGAATCTTACATTAGCTCTTAAAATGAGGCTCTTAAAAAAAAATGTTACCAGGACAAACGATTTTGAAGCTGATAAATTGTGGCACAGCACCAGAGCTACCTGGGGAAGTTATGAACAGACTTCTTACTCCTCACCCAAGACCATCTACATCTGAATCAAGGTTGGTAGTGGCCAGGATTTATATTAGGTTAGCCATATGATACTGCCATTTGCTTAGGGGAAACAGTAATGACTTCATATTTTATTCTGATGATTTGTATAAATGCCCTGTCTTGTGCAAAGGTAAATTCTTTTCAATTATCACTGTCATTGAGGAACTTGGAAAGATGAAAATCTGGATTATTTCTTTCTGAAACAAACCTTAAAAGAACAACAACGGAAGAATGTATCAAAAAGAGCTACTGATAAAATAAGGTGACACCATTAAAATTTTAGAACAAGAAGGAATACCAAAATTATTTAGCTCTTCTTCTACCTTCCAACCAAAGCTTATGCATCAACAAGCAGACGCCTACATGGAGAGGCAGTCTATTTGAGCTTATACCAAATATCTCATTTAATTTCTGTGGCCTGTGCTTTTGTACACACTGAAACAAGTGTTACAATCACTGTAGTTAAAATGGGTTTGAGACTGACTTTATTTATAAAGTCTCAATCACAAGAAGGAAGCGCCCAAAACATACTTGAAATGAGCAGGACATGGCCAGAAAACAAATACTTATGATAGCTATATTTAAAATGCAGTCAGCAACCTTAAATAATACAAAACCCAGAAAAGCGCTTGAAATGCAATCGAGGCTTAATAAATTATTGAATGATAATTGAAATAATGAATTCATTGAATGAATGACTGACATCCAAAAACTAGGTTAAAGCACATTAATGCAAAGTGTTTCCAAGGGACTGATTGAGAATTAAATGCAGATGGCTTACCTCCTCACTTGTTCCCGGCACTCTTTGGTGTTCAGCCATGACCCAACCTTTGGAAAACCTAGTCCTCCTAAGAGCACCTTCTGCCCAAAGAGAGGGCCCCAAGGGAAAGCAGCACAAATGTCATACTTGAGCTCTACTGAGCAAGCCATTACATTGTATTGCATAGTGAAGCTCCCAAGTACAGCCTTCAAAGCCCCTCCAAATGGGATTAAAGACTAGCTCCCACTGATGGCTAATACAAGCGTTAACTCAGATATAACAACAGTTGATGCGAGTCCAATAACAAGATAGTAGTAATGGCTAATGCTACTCATTAGGGTGTGTGTGTGACTCATGAGGACTTCATATGGAATAGCATTCCAAATACCTCAAAAGACCTTTAATAATACAACACTCAGAAGAGTGCTTGAAATGCAAGAGATGCTTAATAAATTATGGAATGATAATTGGTGCTTACGGGTGATAACAACGGAATCAGTGCTTTTCACAACTCTCTGGAGTAAGAACTAGTACCGTGGTGAGATCAGAGGCAGACAGAGGTTAACTAACACAAAACCACACAGTAGCCCCATGCTGAGAGGTGAACTCCGATGCCCACCTGGGAGTTCACCCACAGGATGCTTTGACATGACGGAGAAAGATGCACCGTGCCCTGTGCCATGAACCCTGGAGAGCTCCGGGTAGGATGATGCCATGGCTGAAAACTGGCAGTTGGTCCATATAAGGAACAACGCACTTTTACCAAGATCCAGGACACACGCAAGCACGATGCTGCCGGCCTGTCACAGCAGCCTCACAACGGCCCCAGAACAGTAGCGCCTTGCTAATTTATGTTTCTAAAACTTCCAGACTTTGAATGTCCCCTTAACAATGTGACTGATGGTGTGCGATCATCTTTAAGCAGTGAAAATGTCCCAGGATTTCATTTACTCAATAATGTCTTGTAAACAGTACTTCCCGGGAGCAGAATAAAGACACACTATTTTCCTGAATGAACGGTGCAGAGTCCTAGATAGCAGACCCAAGCGGCTTAAAGGAAAAAGACGACGGCGGCGGAGGCGCTCTGAAATAAGTTTCCGTGGCTTGCAGAACTGCCTCCTCCAACACTCTCCAAGATCCAAGCCCCGGCCACGACCTCCCGGTCCGTCCACAGCCCTCGCACCCCTAGGAAAGAAGGACGAGAGCCGGGAACGCATGGGAGCCCCCCACCAGCCCCGGGAGCTGACCGCACAGTCAGGATGCCAAGCACTAAAGACAGTAAAGCGGAGAAACCGAGTCAAGTTCCCAGAGAAACGGGCCGGATCTGAAAAGCAAGAAACAGCCCTGGGATCTCCCCCCCAGCCCCTCCACGCAGCCAATTCAGATCAACAGAGAAGAAATGCAAGCCGAGGCAGGAAAATAAACAAAACCATCTGCCTGGAGTAGGAAGAGCCCGCCGGAATTCTCCGTGCGCCCCCCAAACATCCAAACCCACTGCACAGGACAACAACGACCCCCCTCCCGCCGCCACCGAGCCCTGCGCCCGCCCAGCGCGGCGGCACCGGGGTGCCCGGCCGGCCGAGGGACAGCCCCCCCCTCCCCGCCCCAAAGTGCGCCAAGTCCCGTGGCCACCGGAGCTGAGTTTGCCCAACTCTTACCCAGGTCCTGCGATCCCGAGACGCATCCAACTCCAGCCGAGGTGTCAGACCCGTGGCCAGCGGCCTCCCAGGGCCCCGGGAGGAAGCCCCTTGGGCTTGGGGTGGGGAGGTGTGGAGACGCGGGGCGCAGACGCTCGGTTTTGCGCACGCGGGAAGGAAGGACTTGCTGCACACTTGCACGCGCGTGTGCCTGCCTGGCGGGAGATGCCGGAGGAGGCCGGGGAAACCGGAGCTCGGGCAGTTGCTGCAGCTGCTCGGCCCGGGCCGCGGCGCGGGGAGGGGGTGCGGGGCGGGGGCGGGGTGCGGGGCGGGGACGGGGTGCGGGGTGCCGCCGGGCGCGGGCACGCTCTCCACCACCCCCACCCCCAGCACCCGCCGGATTCCCCGGGTGCGACTCTGCGTCCAGATCACAGATCGCCCCCCGCCTGCGGCCCGATCACAAAGTTGGGGATCCCCGCCGGGGCGCCGCCAAGCGGTGGCCTGACCCAGGCTTAGCGTGGACTCCGCGCCCAAGCGCCCGATGGGTGCGAGACCCCCGCGCAGGTTCCGGGGACAGGGCCGGCGCCGGGGCGGCCAACGGAGAGGACTGGGGTCCCCAGTCCCGGGGGACAGCGCGGTGGGGGGGGGGGCGGAGGCGGGCGCGGGAGGCGGGCGCCCCGCGGGGCCGAGGGGCTGGAAGAAGGCTGAGGAGCGAGCGCCCCCGAGGCGGGGCCGCAGAAGGCTCGGGGACGCCCCGTCCCGGGCCTGGGAGGATGTCCTGGGGAATGGCTCCCTCTGCCGACCGCCCCGAGGACGGGCGGCTCTGCGGGGCGCAGGCCGGGGTCCCGCCGTGGTCCTCGGCGCCCACCGCGCGGCTCCCGGGCGCACGGCCACCCGGATCTCCCGCCCCCGACCCCCGACGGAAACGACCGCGGGCCGCTGCCCGAGGCTCCCGGCTCGGGACCAGGGTCGTCCGCGCCTTCCTCGCGTGGGCAGCCGACGTCTTCCTGGGGAAAAGTTTCCGCGCGCCTCCGCAGTCGGCGCCGCCCCGCGCGGGCCGCGCGCCCCGCTCCGGCGCGCCCGCCGCCTGCGCCGCCCCCCGAGGCGGTGTGCGCCCGCAGGGCGGTCCTCCAGGCCGGGCAGGGCTCTGCGAACAGCGCCTCGGTGTGTATTCACGGAGTGCCCCTGCCACACGCAGCCCAGCGCGGCTGGCGGGGGGGGGGGGGGGGGGGGGACGGCCAGGCAGGGTGGCCCATCTCTGTCCTTGCCCAGAAGTGGGCACCTGATCGATCAGAGCTAGGCCCAGACCTGGCCGGGAACCTGAACTTGGATCCTAGCAGTAAACACACACACACACACACACACATCCACAACCATCTGATTGTTCCACGAGGCTGTTTCCTAAGTACCTTGGGGCATTGGTCAGACCACTGATTCTGGACGCTATCTTGTTTTTTGTTGTGTGAAAATGTCACTCTACTTCCTGCAAATATTATCGTCAGCTTTATTGAGACGTAACTCAAATTCAGTATATGATTGCAGTCATCTCTTAAGCGCTCTGTGAGATGAGGTTTGGGTTTTTCTCGTGCAGAGAATAGGGCTTGAACTCGGAACTCACACTCACACCTGACCACGGGTCAGGTTGTAAGTACAATACTTAACAATGTCATCCAATACTCTGTTCTCCTCCTTTCCCCACTCACAAGTTCTATACTTCATTTTTTACATAATGTACATTGAGTACAATAATTGCATTTGCTCACCCTTTGAATTAAAGCCTACTTGGTCAGCGGGTATTGTACTTTTTATATACTGCTACATTTAATTTGCTAAAATTTTGTTCAGAATGTTGGCCTATCTGCAGGAGGAATAATGGTCTGTATTTTTATTTTCTTGTATATGTGCATCAATAAATATCACAATGAAACCCATTTGTACAATTTATTTCAGCTAAGAAAAGAAGACAAATTTAAAATAAAGAAAAACACCTGTACATCAGATTTTCTTTCCTTAAACATAGCAAAACAACGAGATAAGTAATTTTATAGAACAATTCATTTTTTCTTTTTTTAGTATATATTTTTATTGTAAAGATACTGTTCAGAGGGGCTGTGAAGGTGGCTCAGTGGTAGAGCGCTTGCCTTGCAAGCCTGAGGCCCTGGGTTCGATTCCTCAGCACCATATAAGCAAAAAAGAAAAAAGCCGGAAAGTGGCACTGTGGCTCAAGTGGTGGAGTGCTAGCCTTGAGCTGAAGAGCTGAGGGACAGCGCCCAGGCCCAGAGTTCAGGCCCCACAACCGGACCCCCCCCCCCCAAAAAAAAAGATACTGTTCAGAGGGGTTACAGTTACATGAGTAAGGTAATGAGTCCATTTCCTATCAAGCATTGTTACCCACTCCTTTGTTTGTCCCCTACCATCCCTTTCCTCTCCATCTCTCCAGTTTCTTCCTCCTCCTCCCCCAAGTTGTAAAGTTCATTTTCAACACAGTGTCTTGTACATCTCATTGTTACAATGGGTCAACCTGTATCCTTGTTTCAGCATTTTGTTATTTTCTTTCCCCTCCCCATATTAGAAAATGTATGTACAAGATGCAGGGCACCAAATATAGTGAAATACAGAACAAAATACAGTGAAAACAGGGGTTATACCATGGGGGAAAGAACACACAAAAGAAACCAAAAAAATCACATATATACATTATAAATACATTAAAAACAACAACAACAAAGAAAAACCTCTTTGTGTCCCTGTCTTGGGATTCATTTCACTTAGCATCATCTTATATGGTCATATGTACATAGCTTTTGACCTTTTCTACTTGTCTGGTAAGATTATCCTAGATGTATACTAGCTATTGCAAATAAGGGAAACCATGGGACCCAAAGAACAATTCATTTGACTCAATGTAATTCTACTTTTCTATGCCACTCACATGTAAAAATTGTTTGAGATGTTGATGTAACTAATTCCTTCCCTGATGTGTTAGCTCAAAGTGATATTTGAAATTTTAACAGTTACAACTCCCTTGGGCAAATAGTTATTAAACATGCAGACAGAGGGAGTCGTCAAAAACATATTCTAGCAGACTTTTTAACTCTAGTTATGTTTGATCACACCCTGTAGCATGGTCATTCATTCAACCATTTAGAAAGACTTAGGAAGATCAATTAACAGCCATGATCACAAACCTAGTAAGAGGCAGAGGTGGAGCTGTTCCCTGGTCTGACTTCAAGCTTACTGCCTCACCCACTTCCCCTGCCTTTGAACTACACTGATTGATTCTGGTCCTCTGTTTACCAAGTATGGTTCTTCAAAGTTCACCAAAGCATTATATTTAAAAACATTTCCCCCAAAGACTTGAATCTGTGAAATTTAGGGGTTTTCTTTGGGGGGTAGGTTTTGTTTTTTGTGGTTTTTTTTTTTGTTGTTGTTAGTCATGGGCCTGAACTCTGGGCCTGGGTGCCATCCCTCAGCTCTTCAGCTCAAGGCTAGCACTCTACCACTTGAGCCACAGCACCACTTCTGGCTTTTTTCTGCTTATGTGGTGCTGA
Organism: Dipodomys spectabilis; assembly: GCF_019054845.1. Classification (NCBI taxonomy): domain Eukaryota; kingdom Metazoa; phylum Chordata; class Mammalia; order Rodentia; family Heteromyidae; genus Dipodomys; species Dipodomys spectabilis. Next base: position 20,686,673 of record NW_024870696.1, read on the forward strand.
GGAATCGAACTCAGGGCCTCATGCATGCAAGGCAAGCACTCTACCACTGTGCCACCTTCCCAGCCCCCCCTTTTTTTGTTGATCATGGGCCTGAACTCTGGGCCTGGGTGCTGTAAATTTAGTTTTTTGTAGATTCCCTACTCAGGAGCCTTAGATCCTCTTGGGTAACATAGCTTCATGTCTTCCCACAAGTGCAGTTGAGTTTGGGAGAAGTTGTGTGACAAATGGGTGGAGATTGGAAAAGTGGAGTTCTTGAGCCATGAGGTCCCTCAAACATCTTCACTTCACCTTCTTCCTCTGCATAAGCTTTTGGTTATGTCCCCTTCCCCAGTGTTTTTTAAAGATATTGGAAGAAAGAAGAGAGGAGAGAATAATGGATAAGGAAATCACAGTCACATCACTTGACCTTGTGCTAGGAATGAGAGAAAATTTTCTTTTTAATGTCAATAGAGGTGTGAGGGCCCTGGTTTTCTTCCCTATTCTTTTCTCTTTTACCTGGTCCAGTGCCGGGGGTTGAATTCATAGCTTGGTGCTTCCTAAGCAGTTGCTCTACAACTTGAGCAGTCAGCCAGTCCCTTAGTGCATTGATTATTTTTGAGATACTATGGTGTCTCCCTTTATGCCCAGGCAAGTCTAACTTCTATGTGGGCTTTCCCTGGCACTGGGATAATTGCATGCATGCGATGTCTGTGCCCAGACATTGGTTAAGATGAAGACTAGGAGACGTGAGCTTTTATGCCCAGACCTCAAATCCTTCCCTCCCAAGTAGCTAGGATTACAAGTTTGAATCACACACCATGCAGAATTCTGGTATTTTTATTTTTCTTCAAGCAACAATAGGATTCTAAAACCCAGCTGCTTATTTCACCTAGCTCAGTGTTTCTTTTTAAATTAATCTACAATAAGTACATTTGTCAGGATGAAAGTCTTATCTATCTATCTATCTATCTATATGATTAGAATAAGTTTTAAGGAACAATTTTTACTATTTATTGTGTACTGTGGTGTCTTGTATACCCGTGTATTTTAAGTTTTACTGTGCTTGTTAATCAGCCAAGGATTTTCTTAAATCTGCAGGTGTGACTGAGTATCAGGGGATTTGTAGTTGGCAAAGTGGCACTCCATTGCTTCAGTTCTTGGGACTGAGCCTTGAGCAGCAAACCTCTGGTTTGTTTCATTAAAGTGCTAAATTACTTTTATGAGTTGAATGAATGTGGACTGGCAGTTTGTAAAAGCCTGGCTGATGAGCTTCCTGGTATGCCTATCTGGGATATTTTTGCAAAAGTTGACTGCCAGTGTAGTTGGAAATGTTCAACAAGAAACAGCTCCCTCTCCTCGCCCCCAGAAGCCAAGACCAAAAGAAGATAGAGGCAAGAGACATTGCTGTGTTAAATGGTAACATCTGACATAAAGATAAATCTATTACGATTTGGGATACAGAAACCTAAGCATTCTGCATCATGGGGGTGCTCATGATTGTCGTGTAATGTTTACAGAAGATGATTGAAGGTGACTTGACAATGATATCATATATATAAAAGTTCCTGTGGTATCCTCTCCTTTGATCTGCAATACAAATACTTCCTGTGTCCGGCAGGGTTCTTGTTTTCATGTAACAGAGGGCAACTCTGTCTGGCCTCATAAAAACAAAACCAGGGGAGGTTTTGGAAGGATGCTGCCGAGTGGACAGCTGTGGAACCAAAGTTAGCACTGAGAAAGAACCCCTTTAGGATGGGGAAGGAGGAATCAAAGTCATGGCCTTGGAGAGGCAGGATCCTGGTCAGTCTGCCCCTGGGGAGATGAATGAACTTGAACCATTTCTTCCACCACACTCTCAAGATCAAAGTCACAGCAGAAAGCAACCATTTGTCTGAACTTGGGGTTCATATTCCCTCCTTGCTAAAGAGGAATGCAAAGGGAAAATGCGAAGATTGTAGGACTTCAGATTTCCACTGTGGGGCAGATGTCTGCTATAACAATCTCCTTATGAGCATAAAATAGAGTGGGGGTGAAAGGCAGCAAGTGAATAAGGGGGTGCTGGAGAGAGGAAATGGATGTTAAGCTATAGATAAGCTGTATTGCACAAAGCCCTGGACTGTGAGTATTGGACTGGGAACAAGCCAGGGTTCTTACTGTGGGCATAACAAGGCGGTGAATAGGAGTTTCCAGTTCTTTGGGAACCATGGCTGTTGTATAAGTGCCAAGAAGAATAAATGGACCATACTCTAAAGAGTGGATCCAAATGCAACCCTGTGAGACAGACTCAAAACCTAGATCTGAGCACACCAGCAGGCACTAACAACTTTCTACCCCAGCCTCCAGGTCTTCCATCCCTCCCACCAAGACAAGTTCATTAATGATGTACAGAAGCGATGGAACAATCACAGAGAAGAGGAGCACTAGCAAGAGAAGGAAGCTGGCATCTCCTGCCCTGGTTGACTTCCACTCATGGAGAGCAGCAAATTTCTTTCTACACGTTTGCACGAGGAGGAAAGGGATCGGAAATGGACAAGAGACGCTCATATTCTCCTTATTTGGTGAAGCAAGAGCCTGAGCCTTCATAGGGCCACCACTGGAGGTATCTGGCCTTAAGCAATCTTGTTCCGATTGCTACATCTAAGTGGCTGGCCAGGAGAGGAGCAACAGGGGAAGGGCAGGAGCTAAAAGGGCAGGAACAAATGTATGATAACTGTATCCAAGGCCCAGGCAACTGGGCTCCTGAAGAAATTTCTAGAAAGCCCACCCAGTCCTGCCACTCTGCTGACTCCAGACATCTCAGAGGATGAAATTGACCAACCAGGGCTGACCATAGCAGTAGCCAGTTAGGGGTCCCAGTCTTTGCGCTATCCTTCCTCCGGGATCCCAGCACTCTGCAAGAAATAAAACATACGGGTCCAGTAGATGAAAGAAGAGAAGCAAGTGAAGGTGGAAAAAGACAAGAAGGGGAAAACAGAGAGGAAAGGAAGGAGGAGGAAAGAATAGAAGAGGAGGGGGAGGGGAGGAAGGAGGAAGGAAAAGGGAAGAGGAGGGAAGAGGGGGAGGAAGAGAGGGGAAGAGGAGAGGGAGGAGAATGAGGAGGAAGGAAGAGGAGGAAGAAAAAAGCAAGCACTCACAATTTCTCAGGACAGGGCCATTTGCACCATTGGTCAAAGCTGGACCAGGATAAGAGGAAGATGGAAATGGATGCAAGTCAAGCCACCCTTGGGTCCACTGGCTTCGCTGTGAAAGCAGCCATGCTTTAGGGGCCTCTCCAGATGCTAGGAAGGTACAGAAAACAACTCTGCATCAAAGCATGCCTGGAAATCAATGTAGAGAAGTAGAAGGACTTCAGGTCAGCTCTCCAAAAACTGGCTCATGCAAAGGGAACTGACTTCCCATCGTTTAAGCAATGAAAGCAATTCACTAAGAAGCCCCTGGAGTCCGCATGACTCCAGGGAAGCGGAAGGTCTAGGATAGGGTGGTGCACGGGGCATGGAAGGTTCACTGCTTGGAACTGGCCCACCTCACCGTCAGCAGCTCCAGCCTGGGTGCTGACCCGTCCAGTCACTGCCTTCAGCATGGGAGATTGTCTTCTCCACTCGCTTGACGGAGTCCTCCTTGGCCTGAGAGCCAAGTTCAAAGTCCATGGTGGGTATGGCAGATTGAGGGAGCCTCATTCACAGAGAGCAGGTCCAGGTGCAAAGTAAGCATTTGTTCTGTTTTGTTTCTCTCCTGCAAGGAAGGCTCTGCTTCTCATCAAGTCTCATGAGCCAAAGGGCTGACTGGAAGCCCTGTACAAATTATGTCTCTATTCGCAAAATCCTTTCCTCTCTCCAGTGTCTACAGACCAGTCAGGGCTAAGGATTAGCAAAGATGACCTGGTTTGCAGTCACCTGGTGCTTCTCTGCTGAGATCTTGTGCACAAACCGAACAACTGTATGCACAGCCCTGCTAATCATGGGAACATTTTTCAAACCCAAATGAGCTGCAGCCGGAGATAGCAGATACATGCTACAGGTTGACTTCCAGCTTATGGGGAAATACAGCAGACAGAAGAGCAGCTAGCTGTTGAAGACCAAAGGAGAAATGCTGGTGGTTCCAAACAAGGAGCCAGTCAGGGTAGTGCACACCTGCAATCATCCTGAGGCGACCCCATGTCTGTGTCTTGCGGGGAATTTGGGAGCATTGGTACTGATAAGGGGGACATATTTAAATCAGTACCATTTAACCAATGTAGAAGTGTAGAGTGGTAAGATTTATATTAACTCTCTTCCTGGCTTAAGAAACAGTTTCCAACTGGGTATCAATGGCTCACACCTGTAAGCCTTGCTACTCAGGAGGCTGAGACTTGAGGATCATGATTTGAAGCTAGCCCTGGCAGAAAAGTCCATGAGATGTATCTTCAGTTAACCAATGAAAAGTCAGAAATGGAGCCAGTCAAGTGGTAAAGAATTAGCCTTGAACAAAAAAAGCAAAGGGACAGTGTCCTGGCCCTGAGCTAAAGCCCCAAGACTGATACCAGATAATAATAATAATAATAATAATAATAAAATCCCCATGTTTAACAAAACTAAGATTTATGAGAATATTTGTCTATTTTCATATTAAAATTAACATCTATTTACTCCCAATTATTACATAAATTTAGCCAAGAGTTTTTGAAAGAAAAAGTTGATGATTATTTTTTAATTGTTATTGTAAAGGTAATATACAGAGGGGTTACGGTTGCATAAATCAGCTAATGAATATATTTCTTTTTGAACAGTGTCCCTCCTTGTCTGTCAGTTTTTTTCCTCCCACCCCTCCCCTCAAGTTGTATAGTTCATTCATAGTTTGTTTGCAACATAGTATCTAATGAATACCACTGCTTCATTTGTTCATCCTTTGTCCCATCCTTTCTGCGCCTCTTTATCCTCCCTCAAACAGATAAACTTACATACAAGACAAAAGATACAAAAAAAAAAAGACAGTGGCAAAAAAGAAAAAAAAAGAAAAATCACAAAAAATTTTTAATCTGGATAAAAGTTAATGTATCTGCATAGGTATTGCCCATTTAGAAGTGAACACTAGTAAGTTGTTGCTATTTTCATTTTGAAAATAACAGAAACAGGAAAAACAAGCAGATCGATCCGGTATAATGAGAGTGTAGATTTAACTCGGTTACATGATGTGTCCATAACCTGCCCTGCATCCAGTCAATTCTATTGAGAGAGTATTACATAATCAATGCTTCTGGGTTGGCTGGGAACAGACGTTCTGTCTGCGGTATCTATAGTGGCATAGCTGGCTGAAATCTATTTGGCGAGGCTCAGGACAGAGTAGACAGAGGAGATGGATAAAGAGAGGAAAGCAAAATTGGGCTTCCAAAAATGGAAGGTGGTGCTTCCATTTTCCTGTATGTGCGTTGAATACAATGTCTTGGCTTTTCTTCAAACATGTCAGACTCACTGCCTGGAATCTTTGGCCTGCTGCTAACCTGCCACATGTCTAATGTATTGTGTTTGTTTTCTGTTGCTGTGAAAAATACCTGAGGCAAATCAGCTTAAAGGACTGAGGAGTTGCTTTGATTCCGAGTACAGAGTTTCAGGGTCCATGGCCACTTGGTGGCGTTGTTTGCAGGCTGGGGACAGAACCACATGCCGAGCGAAGTTGTTACTTCATGGCAGCCAGGAAGCAGAGAGATGCTGCTTCTCCATCATGCCTGCCCAACCCAGCCAGAGCTGCAAATGGATTGATCATACAAGAGAGAGTACCTTCTCAAAGACTTCTCTTCTGAATGCTGCTGCATTGGGGACAAAGTCTTCTACACAGAAGTTCTGGGGGTGCATAATATAAAAACCATTAATAGTTACTTTCTCAGTGAACCCCTTTTTTCCATACTACAGCCCATCGTGACTTCCCCAGGAAATCCAATCCCTTTCTCAGGCTCTTTGTCCTTTTAAAAGCGTGTTTCTTTTCACCAGCTAATATCCTATATAAATTATCTATTCATCGTGTGTATCGTTTGCTTTCTGTCCTCAGCTTCAGCAGAGCATAAGCTTCTCAGAGGCAAAGATCTTTGTTTAGTTTACTTTCTCATCGCAGACACCCAGGGGGCAGCAGGACCTAGTAATTCTCTAATATGACGAACAGATTTTAAGCACAAGTTTTATCATACCACAGAGGATTTTTACTTTCCACTTGGAAATGATCTTTTCTAAGTAGGAAATTATTTTTAATAGAGTCTCTGAACATGATTTTTTTTAACTCACTTAATACATATTCCCAAAACCAGAGCTGCCCAGACACACCTCCCAGTAGGCACAGGTTTATGTCTTCGATTCTAATCACTATCTTACTCCAGCTAGAAAAGCAAAGAAAGGGAGGAGGAGCTGCAGATAGAGGATTAATTAATCAAGGCTGTAACGTTTCTGGAACTCCAGGGAATTGATGTCAACCTCCCAGCTTTATCCTCTGCAATATGAATGGTGTACCTGACATTCTCTGCCTTCCAAGTTTTTCCTTCATTTACATTAGCGTCTATGTGTTCTAACATATTTTTTACACTCACGTGACAACAGATTCTCTCATTGAAATAACAGGCATTTGGCCTTCTTCATGGCCCGATGGGATGTCCAAATGGCCACTGGGGAAAACAAGGAGACCGTAGCAGGGGCAAAGGTTCCCAGCTCTGCTGGGCAGCCTGAGGCTGGCACACTCATTAGCTAGGCAGCCCTGCTGGATCCAATGAGATCCGCAAGTTTATTCCTACCAACCAGTGGGGAAAAACAATCCTCTGTGATTAAACGTGGTTTACGACTTCAAATTGTTTAATTCACCAAATAGTCTTACATGATTGAACCTATACTATAGGTTCAATCTTTCAAGCCAACAACACCTCAATTTTTTTTTTGAGACACTAAGATTTGAATTCAGGATCTTGTGTTTTCTGGGTAGGCCCTCTACCACTGGAGCTATACTCCCAGCCCCCTCTCCCCCCCCCCTTTTTTTAGTTTTCAGATAGGTTCTTGTGCTTTTCACCTGGCCAAACCTGAGCTGCCATCCTCCTATGGATGCTTCCCAAGTAACAGACATGATAGGTGCACAGCTCCACGCTTGGTTTTATTAAATGAGGTAGGGTCTCATTAATTTTCTTTTGCCCAGATTGGTCTCCAGCCATGATCCTCTTCATCTTCAGCTTACTTTTAGCTGGGATTACAGGCTTGAACCACCATGCTCTCCCACCCTATGAACTGAAGAAACAAACAAACATGAATTCTTTCCTATTAAAAAATGATTGTCAATTGACCACCACCCTACTTTTATAAATTCTGCTCTCATCTTTTTCTTTCTTTTCTTTTCGTTTTTTCTTTTTCTTTCTTTCTTTTTTTTTTTTTTTGGTGTGTCATGGGGTTTGAACTCTGGGCCTGGGCGCTGTCCCTGAGCTCTTCAGTTCAACACGAGCACTCTACCACTTGAGCTTCAGTACCACTTCTGGTTTTCTGGTGGTTAATTGGAGATAAGAGTCTCACAGACTTTCCTGCCCAGGCTGGCTTTGAACAGTGATCCTCTAGATCTCAGCCTCCTGCGTAGCTAGGATTACAGTCGTGAGCCACCGGCGCCTGCCTTCTCTCATCTGTATCTTGCAGAGGCTGGAAGCCTGAGAACTATGTTTACTCTGATGCCCTAGCCAAGTATTTTGGGTGCCCTTTTAGATCTGTCTCACAAATAAACCCACACGTTTGGTATCAACTGATGGCAGAGCTCATTCTTCTCTCTCGGGCAGCAGGGAAAATCCAATGTGCAACCCAAATGTGGCACAGTAGCTCTTATCCTGGAGCCACAACGTCCCCGGGGACAAATATGAGCTCTGCATGCTCCCAACTTTGGAACAAAGTGACTGTCTAACTTTCCATGGCGACACACTTCTAAGTGATGGTAAACCCCTGGTTGGCTCTTCTGTCTTTGATGCTATGAATATCTGATGTCTTATATTGTATCTGTAGAATGATTGTTGTGTTTCTTTCTGAGCTGCGACTGAACACCTTTCCCACATGCAAGTTCCATTTTGTTTTGTTTTGTTTTGTTTTTGGTAGGAAGACCACGATAAATGTAGAGGTTCGCTTTCCAGTTATGCTAACAGGTACATTGCCATAGACTGAGTACTCCCATACTTTGTCCCACCGGTTTAACATTAATGTTATGGCTAACATGGGATTCTCTGTTCATATCTCAGCACGCTCCCATCCTTTCAATTTCCTACCAGACCAACAATTAGAACCATACATTCTCTCTTCTTGAGGATAAATGAAGCAATATCAGACTTGTAATTTTTGTTTCTTTACTGCCCCAAATACATACCTAGAACAGCAAGGGTATGGTTCCTTAAATGAAAATCAAGGACTCTTTTTTTAACCTAAAATAAATATAAACTAGATATGGTAGCATACACCTGTAATCCCAGCACTCACCAGAGGCTCCAACAGGAGAATCTCAAGTTAAAAAGTCAGCCTAAGATCCAAACATGTCTCAAAAAAGTAAACAAATGAAATAAAATAAAATATAAAATAAGGCACTCTGTATTTCATACATTGCACCAGAATACATTTCAAATATGTAAAAGACTTAAGTGCTAAAATAGATAAACTAAAATATGAAAGGATAATTTCAGTGACTATTTAAAAAATCTTTGTTTGAGAAAACATTTTTTCTTGGTCAGTTGTGGGGCTTGAACTCTAGGCTTGGGCACTGTCCCTGCACTCTTCAGCTCAAGGAGAGTGCTCTACTGCTTGTGCTACAGAACCACTTCCGATTTTCCAGTGGTTTATTGGAAATAATAGTCTCACGGACTTTCCTGCCCAGGCTGGCTTTGAACAGTGATCCTCAGATCTCAGCCTCCTGAGTAGCGAGGATTACAGGCATGAGCCACCAGTGCCTAGTGAGAAAACATTTTCTAAGTATGATACCAAAGACAAAACACATTAAAAAATGCAAATTCTTTTTTAAAATATTTTTTAATTGTAAAAATGTTGTACAGAGGGGTTACAGTTACATAAGTAGGGCAATGAGTACATTTCATAGCCAGCATTGTTACCTCCTCCTTTATTTTCCCCCTACTATCACTTCCCTCCCCACCTCCCCCGCTCCCAACATTGTAAAGTTCTTTTTCAATATAATGTCCTGTACATCTGGTCGTCACAGTGGGTCAACCTGCAACCTCATTTAAGTGTTCCCCCATATCCCTTCCCCTTCCCAAATTACAAAAATATATATACAAGGTACAGAGCACCAGCATCAAATCCAGTGAAAACAGGGGTTATACCATGGGGAAGAACCTACAATAGAAACAAAAGAATCACATAGTGCATTGTAAGTACATTAAAAACACTAGCAAGAAAGAAAGAAAAAGAAAGCCTTTTGTGTCCCTTTCTTCGGGGTACATTTTGCTTAACATTATCTCATATGGTCGTAGGTACATAGCCTTTGACCTCCTCTGCTTGTCCTAGACATGCACTAGTCACTGCAAACAAGGGAAACCATGGGACCTATGTTTCTTTGGGCCTGGCTTACTTCACTTAATATGATTTTTTCCAAGTCTTTCCATTTCCTAACAAAAGAGGCAATGTTATTTTTTCTGATGGATCAGCCCCCTACTCTTGAGATTCTTTTTTTTAAAAAAAATGTAAACTCTTTAAGTCATCTTTTTCAACTGAGAGGTTTTTAAATGTATTAAAATTGGACACAAGAGTGCCCACCACTTAGGCACAGCACTTTTTCCCGCTGGGACTTTACTTACTCTTTTCCTCTCCACATTTTCTCTTCTATTCCAAAGCAAAAATTTAAAGCATTGCACTATTTCCCTCCTAAGTGCTTTCACATGGATCTCCAAAACTTGAACCACAATACATTTATTACCAAACAAAACTGAAAACTCCAAATATCATTCTAGGTTATTTTCAAATTCTCTTTAAGAGAAAAAGAAACTGGACCACAAGCAGATGTTGGGTTTGAATGTCATCTTCTCTTCTGCCTTTTAAGCGCTAGACCAGGTTCAGCTACACTCACTTTCTTCTCCATAGCGTTGACTTTTCTAAGCACAGAACTTCTTTTTCTAAGAAAAACGCCACATTGTGATCTGATCATTTCTTCATGTTGTTATTTCATGTGATTTAAGATGATCAGATCTATTCTAAGAAGAGGGAAAGAATTGAGACAGATCAGAGGTCCAAAGAGACCAATGGGATTTCTTTGATTTTTAGTTATTTTATGTTTCTATTATTATTATAAAGGTGACATATAGAAGGGTTACAGTTACATAAGTCAGGTTGTGGGTATATTTCTTCCCTTGTTTTTTCCCAGTTTTTCACTCCCAGCCCAATCCCCACAAGTTGTGTAGTTCATTTTCAACATAGCCAGTGAAACTTTCTATGTTAGTGAGAGCCATTTTTATCTAATTTTTTATTGACTTAGCCACTAGTTATGTGGTTATCCCACTCTTGAAAATGTAGTTTTTGTGCCTGAGGAACTAAATTTATTTGAATCTTAATTAACATATCGTGACTATAATGGAGCATGATCTCAGTGGCTCCTGCTCTGCCTCTACCTGCTTGCTCACAGCTGGTGCTCTACTGCTTGAGCTGTGCCTCCAGTCCAGTTTTTACTGGTTACTTGGAAATGGAGTTTCATGGACTTTTCTGCCCAAAGTGGCTTCAAATGATGATTTTTCCTGATCCCAACCTCCTGAGTAGCTAGGATGTTACATATGATCCACCAATGCCAGATAATTAATTTAATTTTTAAATAGACAGTATTACTATGGCTAATGCTTGCTAAATCATTCACATAATATGTACAAGATAACATAAAGTGCTTACATTCTGTCTTTCCATAAGTAGGAGTTTGATAACAGTTCTTCTGCCTTCAAAATACATTTGAAAGAAAATATACTATACATGCATTGCTATGCAGATGCAAACTAAGCTGTGTATTTGTGTTTGATCTTATGATGGTGGTTAAGACCTTTTCAACAGCATAGAAGTAAAGGTTTTCTGTTTATTTCAGCAATCTTCCTGAACAACACATCACTGTAATCATCTAGGTTCATGATCTCCGAGTAATACCTTACAAATAACACCCTGATTCTGCAGTCTGTATTTCAACATGCTTCGCTAAGGTGTAAGTATTAGATTTCACATTTTTGAAACATATTTTCTGTGTGCTCTTTAAAATTGCTTTATACTGGGGCTGGGAAGGTGGCTCAGTGGTAGAATGCTTGCCTTCATTGCATGAGGCCCTGGGTTCAATTCCTCAGCACCACATAAGCAGAAATAAGCCAGAAGTAGTGCTGTGGCTCAAGTGGTAGAGCATTAGCCTTGGGCTGAAGAGCTGAGGGACAGCGTCCAGGTCCAGAATTCAAGCCCCATGGCTGACAAAAAAAAAAGTGTTTTAAACTAACTACTAAGGAAGCCAAGATCAGAGGATCAAAATTCAAAGCCAGCCTAGGCAGAAAAGTCTAAGGGTCTCCATCTTCACTTAATTAACAAAATATAGTCCTGGATGCATATCTCAAGTGGTAGAGCACCAGATGAGCAAGGAAGTTTAGCAAAAGTATGAGACACTGAGTTCAAACTACAGTACTGGGACCAAAAAAGAAAAAAGGAAAAGGAAATGCTTTATAACCTGATGTCATAGACCAAGCCAGTAAAATGAGGCTCAATACTGAGATTTTATTCCAATTTAGAAGGACAATTCTCTTTTTCTATACAATTGCAGCTGAAAAGATCGAAACTGGATCCCATCCAAGTTTGCCGGAAAGTGAGTACAACACAGCACAAATCAGAGGACAGCAGAACCAAGGCATAATAGAGAGAAAGAATCCCATTCTGCCCCTCCATTGAATCATGCCCACAACCAATGTCAACTGACAGGAGCGTGCCTACACTATTCAGTTTTATGAGCCAATATATTTCTTAGTTTTCCCAAACTAATTTGAATTAGGAGTCTATTTTACCCCCTGAACAAGTGCTGTCAAAATGTTAAATAGAAGAGCATAGAATTTGGAATTTGACAAAATGGTTTCTAATACATCTCAGACCTAATGTTCACATCCAGTCTTCCTCTTATGCTTGTCCTGAGCACTAAATGAGATGCTATATTCCATACGTTGGAGATTCTCTGAGTATGCTGCTTCCTTTTTTTTTTTTTTTTTTTAATATATCCATCCCTTGAGATGTATATTGATACTGCATCCTGGAGTTTCCCAGCTCTCCTTCTCTACCTTTCATTAAAGGTCTCCATCGATCCATACCTGATGTGAGGTCACTAGGGGTTAAGTTGAAAATAGAAGGAGCGTATTTCCCACCACTGATAACAGACTGTCTCCCACCCAGTGTCGCACAGTTGGGAAGCATTAACACTTGCTCTTCATAGTGGAGTGAGCCACGTGGCTCTGGCCCTGGTCTGAGCTTTTTGATGCCTGTCAGCAGGGTAGTGGAGATTATACTGAGCACGCTCTGGTCACGTGATACTGTCCCCTTGGCCTTCTCAAACAGTGTAGAATCTCCTCTATCGGCACTGAAGATTTACTGGCTTTTTCTGATCATGGTGGATTTAAGTTAAGCAGCTTAATAATCAGACTGAATATAATTAGCTAATCATTTGTTGGATTACCTAGGCTAAAAAAAAAATCGACACAGTAAAATACAGTAAGCATGTTTCTGACTGTCTAACTCTCTGTATTAATAAAATGTGACCAGATTATACAATTCAAATGTACTTTTAAGAAAATATCTCTGGCATAAAGGATTAGAACTATGTTTAAGCTAAATTTAGAATTCAGGAAAAATAATCTTACAGCTTACTTACGCTGACTTTTTGCTTTAACTAAGCTCTTAAGCTGAATAAATTCATGATGTTTAAACAGTTGAATCTATATTAGATGCTATGGTTCCTTATAAAATACAGTTGTAAAATCATTGTCACATTTCCCCTGAATACTTGCTCAGTCATAACGGGAAATCTCTAACAAAAGCAGGAATGTCTGGCTTACCTATAACTGTTAGCTCTTTATCTATCATTATTTATCTGCCTTTCCCAAAGCCTCAGCCCCATCTCTGACACATTGTGTTGCATTCCTGTAACCATCTTTTTAATCTTTCAGGCAAAAGGCCGCTTCCTATTGTCTACTAACCTGTGTATAAAATAATCTCTTCCAGGATTGGAACTCAGAGCCTCCCACTTGTGTTTGCTTGCTCAGCTGACATTCTACCAGTTGGAGTCACTACCACAGTCTCCAGCCTGACTTTTTGCTGGTCAACTGGAGATGAAGGCTCATGAACTCTCTTGCCCAGAGCATCTCTGAACTGCGATCCTCCAGATCTCAGCTTCCTGAGCAAACAGAATTACAGACATGAGCCACTGGCACCCAACTCAGACAATCTCTTATAACTTTAGGATTTCCTTTCACTCATTTAAGTTGACTATGGTGTGCTCCAAACAGCTGCAAAACGGAGAATATAAATACACTATATTATTGAAGGTAAACCACCTCTATTACTTTAGATATTTCTTAAGCTGTAGGAATTTGGAAGAGGACTGCTAGGGATCAAATCCAACATTTGCATATACTCAATGTACCCACATACTACCACTGAGCTGTACTCCTAGGGAATCTCTCTGTCTCTGTCTCTGTCTCTGTCTCTCTCTCTCTTTTCCCCCACTTCTTTCTTGTGTGCTGGTCCTAAGGCTTGAACTGGGCCCTGTCCCTCAGTTGTTTTTTGTTGTTGTTGTTTTTGGAGGGGGTTCAAAGCTAGTGCTCTATCATTTGAGCCACAGCTCTACTTCTGGCTTTTAAAGAATGGCTTAATTAATTGGAGACGAGGCTTTGAACCTCAATCCTCAGATCTCAGCTTCCTGAGTAGCTAGGACTACAGGCGTGAGCCACTGGTACCCAGCTTCTCTTTCTGGTCTTATTGAAATACTGTAGAAAGTTTATCCCACCTACCCTCACCTTATCTCTGATAGTGCAAGAAAAACTGTCAAAAATTACTTGATGCTAAGGTTTTCACATCTCTACCAAGCCGCTCCTTTTCAGATTAGGCATCTCACTTAAGGATTTGCTGTAGGAGAGATAGAGCAAAAAACAAATGTCAGTAAAACAGAAATACCAGAAAGACAGGTGGCAGTTTTTCTTACTCTCAATTTCACAATTCTCTTGACTAGGGAAGGAAAGAACAGAGATGAGAAACAACAGCGAAGGTGACTTTGGCCCTGCCTCTGCTCCCTGCCACGATTTGGGAGTAATAAAATACCCTCGATAGGTTTAGGATGTTTCAATAAAGAAGGCTTGGAGACTGCACTCTGTCTAGACATTCAGGAGACAGCAACTCCCCAGAGGTTTGTTTTTCTCACCATGTACTGGATACCGGTTTCCACTCCTTGAAGTTCTCCCTTGTATCTCAATGGCTATAGATTGGAACTACATCTCCCAGCATCCCTTATCTGTTAGCTTTCTGCTCAGGACCTGCTCGTGGAAGGGGCTTGCAGGAGATAAGGAAATGTTGGGATAGCCACAGCCACTTGCTACAGAGTGAAACACCATGCTCTCTTAAAAATGGACCAAGACTGAATTGCACCTGCGGGAACTCTGAAATCCTTTGAAGAAGATGCAGAGGTAAATCTTCATGATCTTGGATTTGGACATAGATTCGTTGACACCACACTGAAGAACAAAAGAAGTTAGAGAGAAGTTGGGCTTCACCAGAATTAATAATAGTTCTGCACCAAAAATACATGATTAAAAGGTAAAAGGACAGCAGGCAACATGGAAGAAAATATTTGCTAATCTTATCTGATAAGGGACTTGTATCTAAAATATATAACTGATAAGCTAGGTGTTGTTAGTTCACACCTATAATCCTAGCTACTCAGGAGGCTGAGATCTGAGGATTGCTGTTCACAGCCAGCCTGGGCAGGAAAGTTCACAAGACTCTTATCTTCAAACCACCCACAAACAGGAAGTAAAGTGACTGGAGTGGTAAAACACTAACCTTGAGTAAAAAAGCTCAAGGACAGCACCCAGGACCAGCACAGAAAGAAAGAAAGAAAGAAAGAAAGAAAGAAAGAAAGAAAGAAAGAAAGAAAGAAAGAAAGAAAGAAAGAAAGAAAGAAAGAAAGAAAGAAAGAAAGAAAGAAAGAAAGAAAGAAAGAAAAGACACCCAACAATAAAACAGACAAATTATCTAGTCAAGAAATTGAAAAGCTCTGGCCTCACTGAACATTAATATTATCCTACCTACTTGGGAGGCTGAGATCTGGAGGATTATAGTTCAAGCCAGCCAGGGAAAGAAAAGTCTTCATCTTCAAATATACAACAAATATCCAGGCTGAAAGCCTGGCTCAAATAGTAGAGTAGCAACCGAGCAAATAGACCAAGCAAGCATGAGTCCTTGAGTTCTAAACCAGCAGGTGGGAGGAGGAGGTAACAAGGGGAAGGGGGATGGGAAGGAGAAGAAAGGAGAGGGAAAGAGAAGGGAGTGGGGGAGGGGAGGAGAGAGGAGACTGGACAGCATTTGAAGAGCAATAACATCAAAGAAGAGACACAAATAGCCAACAGACAGAAGAAAAAATTCTCCAGAATTAGCCACCAGGGAAACACAAGTCAGAACCACAACAGGGAATAACATTTCATACATACTAAGAAAGCTTCAATAATAAAACGTGTTAAGGAAAAACAGTTAAGAAGTATAAATGAGAATGTGGAACAATCAGAATGTCAACTAGTGTAGCTGCCTTGGAAATCAGCATAACAATTCTTCAAAAAGTTAAACTTAGAGCTTCTATATTA
Organism: Dipodomys spectabilis; assembly: GCF_019054845.1. Lineage (NCBI taxonomy): Eukaryota > Metazoa > Chordata > Mammalia > Rodentia > Heteromyidae > Dipodomys > Dipodomys spectabilis. Next base: position 20,702,475 of record NW_024870696.1, read on the forward strand.
CTCAGAATTCCATTCCTAAGTACGTACCTGACATACATACTTCTTCACAAAACCTGCGTGTATGTGTATATATGTGTATGTGTGTGTGCTATTGGAGATTAGGCTCAAGAACTTGTACATGGCCTCAAAACATTTTACCTTAATAGTAAAAATAATAGTCAAAAAATAAAAATAACCCAAATATCTATTTGGTGAGTAGATAAATTGTGGTATGCCAAAACAATGCAATATTATGTAGGAAGAGAAATGAAATTCTGACACCTACTATATGAATGAATCATAATGTTGAAAGCATTAAGCTAAGTGAAAAAATCCAATTATAAATGACCCAATTTTAAGGTTCTATATAGATATCTATATTTAATGATATGTGTGTGTGTGTGTGTGTATATATATGTGTGTGTGTGTGTGTGTGTATATATATATATATATATATATATATATAGTGTAGGCAAATTTAGAGAGAGTAAACAAAACATGTGCATGGTAGCCCAAGGCTGAGAGAAGGACTAGAGATTAAGAATGAAAGCAGAAGAAAGAGCCTCTTTGGGGATGTAATTAAAATGTTCTTAAACTTTTGTGCTGATGAGTTCCTCACTCTGTCAATATACTGAAGGCACTGAATTATACACTGTGAACAGATGAATTGGATCGCAGAGCATTATATCTCAATGCATTTGCTTTTAGGAAGTCTGAAGTGAAGAAAGCAGAGACACATCCTTGGCTCTGACCTCACTGTGCACTGTGGGGTGCACCTGCCTTGCTGGGCACAGAATGCAGGTGTGCCAGAACCAAGAATGGCCAGCTGTGGCTTTCTACCACATCAGGAGTCATTTCTCAGCATCCCCAGACCTGGACCAGCATCCCCTCACCTCCTCCGTTTCTATCTCTCATCCTCTCCAATGATTCTTTAACTTAGTTCCCTCAGTTAAACCCCACTCTGATTCAAATCCTAAAGTGCTTTGTTTTCTAAAGTAAATTCTGATTGATTTCTTGCCTGGCAGGCATCCAGCTTACTTCCTGGTGCTCTGCTAACACATTCTTTATTTATTCAGGCGCTCACTTCTCCAAGAGCCAAGAAAGGGAGAGGACAGTAATTATTCCCTCAGCTTCAGTCTGATTTTGATCTAAGAGTAATCTTATTCTTCATGCTAAACATTAGTTCAGAAATGGGCATGTAACTCAGTTATACCAATGAAAGAAGAGAGTCTTTTCCCCTAGACTTTTGGAATGCTCTGTTTCATTCTTAAGAAGCATGAATATATACACACACACACACACACACACACACACACACACACACACACACACACACACACACACACATATATGTGAATGCATATATGTCACATTTTCTTAATCTACCAAGCAGCAGCTGGATTGGTTCCATATGTTAGCTATGGTAAATAATGCTGCAATGAATATGGTTGTGCTGGTAGCTTTAGTGTGGTGTGGTTTGTAATCATTTGGGTAAATGCCTAGGAGTGGGATGGCTGGGTCACAGAGAAGCTCTATGTTTAGTCTTTTGAGGAACCTCCATACTGCTTTCCAGAATAGTTGAACAAGTTTACATTCGTACCAACAATGTAGTAATGTTCCCTTTTGGCCACATCCCCACCAGCATCTGTTATTTGTTTTCTTGATAATGACCATTCTAACTGGGGTGGGGTGGAATCTCAATGTAGTTTTGATTTGTATTTCTTTTATGGCCAGAGATGTTGAACATTTCTTCATGTGTCTATTGGCCATTCTTATTTCCTCTTCAGAGAAATGTTTTTTTAATTATTTAGCCCACTTATTAATGGGGTGCTTGTTTCTTTGAGGATTTATTTTGGGGGGGCTTAATTCTTTGAGCTCTAAGTATATTTTTGATTTAAGGCTTTTGTCTGTTGTACAGCTAGTGAAGATCTTCTCCCAGTCTGTGGGTTTTCTATTTATCTTGCTAGCCATGCAGAAGCTCTGCAGTTTAATGCAATCCCATTTATCCAGCTTTTCTTTGATTTGCTGTGTTTCTGGATCTTTATTTAGAGCCCTAATGTTTCCCCTATCCCTTCCTGTGATATTTTCAGGGTATCTGATCTTACATTGAGGTCTTTGATCCATTTGGAATTGATTCTGGTGCTTGGTGATATATAAGGAGGCTAGAGGTCCAGGGGCCTTCTTGCTGTGTCATCGCCTAACAGAAGGGCAAAGAGAAGGCGAGTGAACTCACTGGATTATATTAGTCTACTTGTGAGAACGATGTCCTGAGCTAAATATTCTCTTAAGGTCCCAGCTCCAAGAGCATCCCAATGACAGTTAAATTTCAACATGAGTTTGGGAAAGAGGCAAACTTCAAACATTGCTGTAGGCAAGAGAAATGTAGAGACATGCCCCCAACTTACATCTTCAGACCTATTCTTCTTCTTTACACATCTTCCAAAGTCTTACTGTTCTAAATCTGATGGAAAGGATACATTTTAATAACAACTGATGGATAACATTCAGCCCAAAGTTAGACTAACTTGGTACACTGCAAGTTTTTGTGAGCGCTCCCATGTGGTTGGATGTAAGCAGTACAGCATTCAACATGATTGTTTTCACATATAGTTCCTTTTTCTTTTGTTTTGACAATGGGGTTTGAATTCAGGATGTACTTGCTAGGCAGGTATTCTACCACTTGAATCATGCCTCCAGTACACTTTTTTGCAACCCTAGAAAGCTAGGGTTACAGACATGAGCCACCATGCCCAGCATCATTCCTTGTTTATTAATGTTCATTTCCCTTGTTTGTATTATAGCATTTTAAAGCAAATTCCATTTTCTCAACATTGCTATAGGTTATCCAAAGGAGAGACAAGCTGATGCTAATTCAAATTTCTCAGTCCCGAGGGTAGGAAATGTTTTCCATGTTTTGTAACCCTAGCTTTTTGAGAGGCCAGGAGGATTGTAATTCAAGTCCAGTTGGGCAAAAAGTCTGTGCAACCCCATGTCAACCAATAAAGTGGTACATGGTGGTATACAACTCTCATCCTAGCTGGCCAGGAGATGCACAAAAGAGAATTATCACGTAGATTGGCTTAGGCAAAAACAGCAGACAATGAAAAAGTAACTTTAAAAAGTGGAAGAAATCACTATGAAAGCAAGAATACTGAGCAAACAGAGAAGTAAAGATTGACAGCTTTGTATCTAACTTCTATTAATACACTTCCACTGAAGAAGTTTAAATCCATTGTCTTGCAGAACATAATTTCATCTCTACATCACCATGAAGCTGGTTAAAATTGGTTTGGGAAGGGGAAAGGAAATGCTAGAGTGATGGATGGGGTGAATGTATATGTGGATGTACACATACTCAATGTAGAACCCTTATACTCCTGATACTAATGAAAGTGTAGGCTTCATGTTTTCTCCCATATGTGGAAGCTAGAATTAGACTATAAATGCACAATAAATACATTGAGTGGTATGCAAGTGTACACAAATGTATTAACTGAAATATGGTAAATTAAGGGGAAAACACAGTATAATCCTTAGAAAGGCAAAATCAAAGTTCAACAAAATAAATACCAAGAAGTAGAAAAGGGAGAGTTGAACTCAAGGGGAGAGGTACGCGAAGGAAGAGAAGGGGAAGAGAGGACATTCAAATTCAATATATAACCCACAAAGTTAAGAAAAGTGAAGGCAAGGGTGTGTAGCAGGGGTGAGTAAAATGTTGAAAGAGGGACATTGACTAAGTTGAATCATATTCATAACCTGCCTTGTTGAATGGCTACTCCTTTGTACAACTACTTAAAGACAATTTTTAAATGTAGGAAAAAAAGAAAGATGTTCTGTAGCCGACCATTTGCTAGAAACTATTACCAAAGTAGCAGAAACAGATCAATTTTTACTAAGTTCCCCAAACTTCCCACTATTTACTTCTTGTGCTAGCTCTTACAACTTGCTCAATAGAGACATAAATAGTGATTACGAACCTATCTATTACAAAGACATTTTAGTTAAAATTATACTTATGTTTATATCGTGTCAGCAAAAAACTTCAGTTTCTGCTTAGGCTTGGTTCCTGATAATACATTTTTCTTACAATATTTGAAGGTTAATTGCAGTTTACAGAATGTTGCCTTAACAACTCGTAATCAGGTGAGATTCCTAGAGGAAGTATTACTTGTAAGGATGGCAGGGCGGGTCTGATTCCAAGGGGAGCAGGCAGGACAGTAGCAGGACCATTGCTGCTGGGTCTTGCAGTGCAACAATGGGAACAAGTTCAACTCCAGGTCCAAGCAGGACGAGTAGAGCTTTGGAACCACAGAGCGTGGTGGGGCTGGACAGGGAGCTACTAAGAGGAAGCGTCTGGAGAAGCAGTTTCTGTAGACGGACTTGGCAGGATTGTCGTGGAAGGAAGAAGTGCAGAGGGACTGCCAAGGTGGCCAGATGCCAACGGTAGGGAATTTTCCCTAAACTGACATCACAGGATTCTTGCTCCAAGCGGCTTCCACTAGGACAGGGAAGAAAGCTAAGGTCAACCTAGCCAAGCAGAGGCCTCCATGCAGCCTGATTGTGTTGACCAAAACCAGGAGTGAGCGAGGGAAGGGGTGATAACTATTGAAAAAGAAAGTACTCATGACCTGACCTATGTAACCGTAACCCCTCTGTACACCACCCTTTCAATAACAATACAAATAACGAAACATGAAATAACTGCAAGAAAAGAGTTTTGTTTTGCTTTTTACTCTAAGTGTTGGAATGATTTTTTTTAAGCCACATCCGTTAATTCTATTTACAAGGTGTGTCATAACAGGCTGATTTTACCTAACAGCTTAATGAGAGTTAATCAACTCAGACACCGCTTGATTGAGCCCAAATTATTCCAATCTGTGTTGAAAGTAATGGGGGATATACTCTTAAATCAACCTACCTTAATGCAAGAATCATAACTTGTAAAGATGTATTTAAAGAGACAGGTCTTAGAAATTACTTTTTTGGGGGGGTGGGGGGTCCGGTCGTGGGGCCTGAACTCTGGGCCTGGGCGCTGTCCCTCAGCTCTTCAGCTCAAGGCTAGCGCTCTACCACTTGAGCCACAGTGCCACTTCTGGCTTTTTTCTTTTTGCTTATGTGGTGCTCAGGAATCGAACCTGGAGCCCCATGCAAGCAAGGCAAGCGCTCTACCACTGAGCCACCTTCCCAGCTCTAGAGATTACTTTTAAAATGCAGTGTCGGGTAGAGTTTCTGGTACGCAGGTGCAGATACCCACAGAGGCCTCTGTGCTTCAGGAGGGCAGGAATGCAAGCATGGATTCCTGGAAGCTACCTTGGGGTTAGCACGAGGGACAGATGGAGGCAGAAGTGTCCACAGCTTTCTCTAGCACCTGGTGGGCACTGCCGACACCCTAGAATCTGCTAAAGTACTTATCACAAGCCAGACTGTAAAATATAAAAGGAAAAACAGAGAGCCAAGCTCTGGTAGCTTGCACCTATAATCCTAGCTACTCTGGAGGCTGAGATCTGAGGATCATGGTTCAAAGCCAGCCCAGGCAGGACAGTCTGTGAGACTCTGATGAGGTACCAAAAAGCCAGGAAAGAAGCTGCGGCTCAAAGTGGTAGAGCACTAGCCTTGAGCACAAAAATTCAGAGACAGTGCCCAGGTCCTGAGTTCAAACCTCAGGACCAGTGTACACAAAAACAAAGAAAGAAAGAAAGAAAGAAAGAAAGAAAGAAAGAAAGAAAGAAAGAAAGAAAGAAAGAAAGGAAGAAAGGAAGAAAGGAAGAAAGGAAGAAAGGAAGGAAGAAAGGAAGGAAGGAAGGAAGGAAGGAAGGAAGGAAGGAAGGAAGGAAGGAAGGAAGGAAGGAAGGAAGAATTAGATCCCCAGAATGAGAATGAAGGAAAGTCCTGAAACACGCAGAGACAGAAAAATCTAGAGAGGAACCAGTCCCTGTGGAGTGGTAATATGGGACGGGCTACATTGTGGCAAAACCAAATTATTTTTCATTCAATTTTCTAAAGTGCTTGACTATATTGAGAGGTTCTTTTATTCTCTCTCTCTCTCTCTTTCTCCCTCTCTCTCTCACACACACAAATAACAAGGAAAATACCTAGAAAGAAGTTTTTGAATTGTCTTATAACAATAAAACTATAAATGTGCAAGATAGCTATCTCTATTATCCTGATTTTATATAGAGTTACCATTTGTATCCTGTAAGTATATACAATTATTATGCATCAACTAAAAGAAATGAATTATAACTCTAGCAAAGCAAGTTATAGATGAAAAAGATTGTAGGATACTGTGAAATATACCATGAATAATATTCATATAGACAGTCAGATTTTTAACATTGGATATTGCCAGAACCAAAATACAACCAGGATTAAGAGAGGGCCGAATGCTTATTTGTGGTGTGTGACATGCATGCCAGTGGGAGGAAGGAGACAGGTTGGGGTTTGAAGAGAGGATTGAAAAAGCAAATCTTGGGCTGGGAAGGTGGCTCAGTGGTAGAGTGTTTGCCTTGCACGCAGGAGGCCCTGGGTTCGATTCCTCAGCACCACATAAGCAGAAAAAGCCGGAAGTGGCACTGTTGCTCCATTGGTAGAGCGCTAGCCTTGAGCTAAAGAGCTCAGGGACAGTGCCCAGGGCCCATGACAGACAAAAAAAATAAAATAAAATAAATCCTGTCTTCTCTATTTAAAAGATAAATATCTGCAAAAAAGAAAAACAAAATTTACATAGCCAAAGAAAATATGGATTTAATACCAGCGAAAACTACTTCAAATGTTAGACATTGTTGACTTTGGGAGTACGAATCAGAAGCTTTCTAGGAAGGAACAAATAGAGTACCCTTGGTATAAGCTAGCAGAACTTAGCCTATTTGTGTGTAATTTTCCCATCACAAAGTAACAATAAATGCTTGAATAAATGTTTAGCCAAAAGACTAATGTAAATGTCCAAAATGCAGAAACAAGGACACAGGATGACCCATTGCAACAATGATACTCACAAGAGACTATGTTGGAAATGAACCTTACAACTTTGCAGGGGAGGGGGGGAGTGGGGAGATGGGGGAGGGAAGGGAAGGTGGGAAAACAACAAAGGAGGGGGTAACAATGTCCGACAAGAAATGTACTCCTTACCTTACTCATTAAGTGTAGCCTGTCTGTATAGCATCTTTACAAGAAAATAAAATAAAAAGAATAAAGGTCATGAGTTATCAAAACACAATGCAAAATGTGTTAGATGTTGTCTGTGCCCTAGAAGGATGTACCTGTTAATTTAAAAGTTTACTTAAAAATTAAAAAAGAATCAAAGAAGAATTACTTCAAAATCCCTCCCCATGACTACACTACTGGGTTATTTTTTCAAATTTTTTAAAAAATGTATTATTAATTAGTTATACAAATGAATTGCTGTTTTATTAGGATTGTATTAAGTCCAGAAAAATATAATTCAGGGAAAATTGGCATCTTTAGAAACCTAAATCTTTCCCTCTAGAAGCATAGTCTCTATCCTCTAGTAGAGTTTTACCATTTTCCTACACATTTTCTATCAGTAATATCTGTTAAAGATATCATCATATTTTTGCTACGATGGTGACATCCCTTGTATAACTGATTGTTGCTGGTACACAGGAACTCTCCATATTCTTTCAAATGAATTATCATCTTTTTCAATTGATTATCTTCCATTTTCTAGGTAGACAATCACATAGACATACTAAGAATAGCAATTTGTTTAATTTCCCTTTCCAATACAGATTGCTCACTCCTTCTCCAGTGCTTTGGTCAATACCCATTAAACACCAATTTACCAAGGGGAATAACTTGCTCCATTGTTCCCGCTTGAATGAGAATCCTCTTGCTTTTCTCCAACACGAATTTTCCATTGTTCAACCACTTCTACCACATCTAGCACTCTTATTATCTAAATACTTCTGTACCTTATCATTAGTTTGGATTTATATCAGAACTAAGAATAATCAATGACTCAGTAAAATAAGTTGGATCATGGATCAGTGGGTAAAAAGGACACTAATTTCAGGGGCTTTGCTTCTATTTTTCTCTCCCCCCCTTCCTTCCCACCCGTGTGTGTGTGTGTGTGTGTGTGTGTGTGTGTGTGTGTGTGTGTGTGTGTGTGTGAGTATTGGAGCTTGAACTCAGGGAATAGGCACTGTCCCTTAGCTTTGTCACTCAAGGCTGATGCTCTACCACTTAAACTTCAGCTCTACTTTCATGCCTGAGCTGGCTTCCAATCATGGTCTTCAGATCTCAGTCTTCTGAGAATTGAGGATTACTGACACAGGCCACTGGTGCCAACTCTTTGTCTCTTTTAACTTATGAAAAGCATTTGTTATGGGCTAAACAACTTTTGTCTTTTTTGGAATAAATATTACTTCATTATGGACTGGATTTCATAGTGATTTGTTGCAAATGTTTAGATGGTGCTTTTGAGTATGAATTGTAGCTTTATTTATGCATCATCTTTGTCAGACTTCATTTCAGGATCCTGTCAGCTGTACTGACTAATTTAGAATATTGCATTTCATGACTCTGCCGTAGTTTTAGTGTCATAGGCTGTCACTATAAAGTGAAGAGGATTTGCCAAAAAAACAACTTGCTTTCTGATGCTGCTTCAGTTTCTCCAGAAGAAATTTTTATTGTTTCCCTGACCTTTATTATCTGTGATGTGCAAGACTGACTTGTTATTATAAGAAACTATAACTCCCTCGAGTGTATGCCCAACAGTTTCTGTAGCCATTCATCAGTGATGGGCATCTATTCTGAATCCATTGTTAGCTATTATGAAAAGTGTAGCTATCATGAACTTGGTTGTACAGGTGTCTCTATTATATACTGACTTACAAACCCTTGGTTGTGTATCTGGGAGTGGTATAGTAGGATCAGATGGTAGTTCTATTTGTGTTTGTTTGAGAAATTTTGTATTGATTTCCATACAGTGACTTCAGTAGTTTACATTCCCATCCATCGTGTATGAGGGTTTCTCCCAGGACCCCAGCAGCCTTGCCAGAATTTGCTCTTTGTTTTCTTGGTGATTACAGTTCAGACTGGCGTGAGATGGAATCTCAATGCTGTTCTGATTTCCTGTCGTAGCTAAGGATGTTAAACATTGCTTTCATGCATGTGTCGACCATTTGTACTTCCTCTTTTGAAAATTGCTCAGTTCATCTGCCCGTTTATTAATTGGATTGTTTCATATTTGAGTGCTTAATTTTTGGCGCTCTTTATAGCTTCTGAATATTAACAATCATGGGTCTTACATCATTTCAACACATATCAGTTTGTCATCACAGCTATGAATTTCATGGTAGGTTTCATGTTGTGTGATGGGTTGTGTTATGTCTCTTTCAGAAATGTAGTGTTTTATTCTGGGCAACTATCAACCACACTGTTGGCTTGTTCTTGATCCTTCAGGCTTCATTTTATGCTGTGTTTAGTCTGCTTCGATATGTTTGCCTGAATCTTAAGATAGGTCTTACTCCTTGTTCCTAAACAGAGTCCTTTCTGAGGTTTCAATGGAATGTTTGGTGTACTTTGTTTTCTCATTCCAGCATGGCCGTCCCACGATTCCAGTATCTCTTAACACTGCAAACCTCCAGTGTTCTCATTTGTGTCTTCAAAGGACAAGACATACATCCGTTTTAGTCCTTTGATCCTGAAGTCTTGCAGAGTGTTGAGAGTTTGTAAACCTTAATCTGCACATGCAAAGCCAGGACCGGCTCTCAATCGAATAGCCAAGGGGCCTCTTCTGTCTGCTCCTTTCTCCCTGGATGGCTGTCCTGCACATTGCAGGGGCCTTCACAGTTCCTGCCTTGTCAGTTCAGTAAGACTGATGATCTCCCCTTAGATTCCACCTCCCTGTGCTACATTCAGGAGGGCGACCTCCCTCCCCCCAAAGAAAGGTTGAATACATCATTCACCTCATATATGCCCTTTCCTTAGTTCTCTCTCTGTCTCTTTGTCTCTGTCTCTGTCTCTATCTGTCTGTCTGTCTGTCTGTCTCTCTCTCTCTCTCTCTCTCTGGAGTTTTTGGACAGAGGGTCTCAAATTTGCTCTGCTTGATTGCTGGGATGGTACTCTTCCATCTGAGCCATGCCTTCAGCCTTGCTTTTTGGCTAGTTCTTTTGGACACAGAGTCTAGCAACCTTTCTGCCAGGGTTGGCTTCAAGCTGTGACCTTCCATTGCTCAGCCTCTTGAGCAGCTAAGATTACAAGTGTGACCACCAATGCCTCTCTGATGAATACCTTATCTTTCCAAGACATTGCTATGTCCCAATGGCTAAACATAGTCATCTCAGCATGTTTTGTTTAATTTTAGAGTAGGAGCATAAATTCAATAGCAATTACTTTATTATGGCCTGGAAGTGAAATTGTAATAACTGATACATTTCTTTTTATTCTTTCTATCTTACAAATGGATTCCCTGTTATATTTTCTTGTTGAATCCTACACACACACACACACACACACACACACACACACACACACACACACACACACATACACATACACACACACACACACACACAGACTACCAATCTTTAGAAAAATAATGATTTCTTTTTCTTACTTCTACTATACTCACATTTAAAATTAGTTTTGTAAAATTTTATAAAAAATTTTATTCTCCACTAATTCCCACCAATTATTTTCCTCACTAATAGCAAGAATTCAGTTACAAACATGGACCCTGTTACTTTGAGTTAAATTTTTTTTATCTTACTTTACTTACTTTCCTCCTTCTCTCTCCTTATTCAACACCTCTGAAGAACCTCAGGATAGTAGATAAATAGCTAGATTGATACATAAACAGATACATTAATTTCTTATAAATTGCATTCTATTTGGTAATATATTACAATCAAGTCTTGAAATTAGAACTCTAAGTACTATTCAAAATTACTTAAAACCAGAAATGACATAGCAGTAAGTCAATAAAGATGTATTTCTAACAATACAATCTATGGTTCCATTACAAAAAAGCGTGAGTATGTATCTATGAGCAAATCATAATATATAACTTTCAGTGATAAAAATAATGTTGCAGAAAGTTCTAAGGCAAAGAAAATATTAATGTACTGCTGTTTCATATCAATGAAAAAGGCCACAATAATGTTGACATTTAATGATGTTTATCTGTACATAAAAATTTAATTTTACTTTAAAATGTAAAATAGACATGCAAAATAATCACATGTTGTGTATGGATAGTAGGTACACTGGTGTGTCTTTCTTTCTTTCCTTTTCGGTTGGCTCTGGGGCTTGAACTCAGGGCCTGGGTGCTGTCCATGAAATTTTGTGCTCAAGGTTATTGCTGTACCACTTTAAGCCACAGCTCCACTTCCAGTTTTTTGGTGGTTGACTGGAGATGAGGCTCACAGACTTTCCTGCCCAGGCTGGCTTTGAACCATGATCCTTAGATCTCAGCCTCCTGAGTAGCTAGAATTACAGGCGTGAGCCACCAGCACCTAGCTAAGACTTGCATTTTTAAAATAAATTTGTTTTTCTTTTAAGAAAAATCTGTATTATTCATTGCTGTTTTACTAAAACATGTTTTTACCTTTCTTAAATACTTTATTTTGATTAGTTTTTTTTTTCCTGAAGATATATTTTAAGTTACATTTGTCAAATTGCATTGATGAATCATACCATATCTAGGTTCTTACAAATCTGAATTTGGCTTGTGTTTGCCTTTGCATTTTAGGTAACAGATCAACCTAGTCAATAATTCTTAGAAGATAGCTTTTTCCTCTGAGGTTTTCTAGCATTACGTTTACAAATGAGAAGTCTGACACCATTCTATACTTTGTACCTGTGTGTGTCCTTTCTGTCCAGTTGGCTGCTTCTAGCACGTATTCTTCATCCAGAGTTTGGCGCTACACTGAATAGTATTTCTTTGTACCTGCCTGACCTTTGGTAAACCTTCTCTAGGTGAAGGCTGAATCCTTCAGCTCAGATTTCTTTCTTTGATTACTGCCTTAGTCATTTCCATATTTTCTTCTTTTGGAGCTCCCATATTGACAATATTGCTTCTTCTTACATTGTTTCCAATTCCTAACTTACCAGTTTCCAACTGTTGGAGGGATTCTGGAAAAAGTCTCTATAGTCTTTTAAAAAAATTTTCCAAGATCTGTGTTTTTGGTTTCTAGACTTTTTACATTTGATAGAAATATACACTTAAAAATTAATATATGGACTAGTCTATGTCAGAGTCAAGCAGAAAAGGTCAGATAAGCTGATGTTAGGGTAATGATATGTATTCAAATGTTTTTTTCTTTCATGCGATTGTTTCTAACACATTTATAAGATTATTTCTTTGTTGCTTTGTATGTCCCTCCCCCACGGTATAACCCCTGCTTTCACTGTATTTGATGTCGGTATAATTTGTGGAGGGGGGGAAACAAATCGTTTAAATAGGGATACAGGTGGACCCATTGCAACAATGAGATGTACAAGTCGTTATGTCGAAAACGAACTTTACAACTTTGGTGGGGGGGGGGAGGGTTGGGTGGGGGAGAGGATGGGATGGGAAGGGATGGGAAGGGGAAACAAAGGTGGAGGCTACGATGCTTGATAGGAAATGTACTCATTATCTTTCCCATGTAATTGTAACCCCTCTGTACAGTATTTTTACAATTAAAAAAAGAATCCAAGAAAATTAATATATGGGGTGGGCGCTGGTGGTTCATACCTGTAATCTTAGCTACTCAGGATGCTGAGATCTGAGGTTTTGCAGTTCAAAGCCAGACTGAGCAAAAAATCCCATGAGACTCTTATCTTCAATAAACCAGCAGAAAATGGGAAGTGGTGCTGTGGCTCAAGTGGTAGAGCACTAGCCTTGAGCTGAAGAACTCAGGGACAGCACCTAGGCCCAGAGTTCAAGCTCTATGACCAACCAAAAAAAAAAATAATAATATATGGCTGGTCACTATAATATAATCCCAACTATATGCTTATAATCCCAACTATTCAGGAGGCTTTGATCTGAGGATCGTAATTTGAAGCCATCCCAGGCAGGAAAGTCCATGAGACTCTTATGTCCAATTAACCACCAGAAGTGGCACTGTGGCTCAAAGTGGTAGACCACTTGCCTCGAACAAAAGAACTCAGGAATAGTGCCTGGAGTTCAAGGCCCACAACGGACTAAAAATTTTTTTAAAAAATTAATATATGATCCATTTGAATCTAAGAAAATTAACTTCTTCCCCAAGTTTTTATTCCACATCACCTCTGTTTAATGGAGGTGGTTTAATCTCAGTGCACACATTTGATTCACCTCATTTGAGCCAACTGAATTCCTTAATTTTATCTGGCAATTTTTTTCTTACCATTACAGAGGAAAAATTAGTTTTTCCAAAATGAGCAGCAATTCATAGGACCTTCCTTACTATCTCCAACTCTCACACCTCAGCTTGGTGGAGATAGATAAGTAGGTAGGTAGATAGATAGATAGATAGATACATAGATACATAGATAGATACATAGATACATAGATAGATATATAGATACATAGATAGAAGGGTGTGTGTGTTTGTGTGTGTGAAGTTTCTAACAATCAACCCACAAATGACCTTGTTACACAATTTTTTACATTCCTTGGATTGTTGGGGTTTTTTTCCTGGAATAAAGATGAGGAATTCTTCAAACGTGATTAGAATGCTATTTAGAGTATAGCACTTCCATTTATTTTCCCTAGACTGTAGCAAGAAAAATTGTGTATTTACTTTTGAAACATAAAAGTGCTTAAAAGATACCTTGAATGTGCGTTAGCTTCCTTCCTAGATGTAAGGAATTCATTTTGATTTCCACATTCCTGTGAAAAGAGATTTTTGAGAGGAAGGTGGATTTTGAAGTTCCTTTCCTCCCCCTAAAAGCATTTTGGACTACTTCCTTTGAAACTATTTTTTTACAACCTTGAATTTGCTGTGGAATTCTGTGGTCCAGACAAGGACAGGGAATAGGCCCAGGAAAGTAGATCTCAGTCGAAAATAACCATGAGGGAGGAAAAAAATTGAGAACATCTGTATTTTATCCTGCCAATGTGTTCTCTCTTCTTCTGGAAGCACAGGATGTCTTTACACTGTCAGCTGCAAAAATATTATCTCTCTGCAGGAATGAGCAAGTGTGGAATATATATTATGCTACCACATTACATGCATACCTAAGCGGAAAACAAAGAAAATACCATTGAAATATATAACTCAATTTTGCCTCCAGGGACAAATAAAAAATTTATTATAACACCCAAATAGTGCAGAACATAAATATACATAGAAAATGGATAGGACTGAGTTAGATTTTTTTTGGCCAGATACAAGTGTCTATAAATTGATCATCTAACCTCTGTCCTAATCCTTCCTTTACAAGGCCAGGAAGTAGGCTACATTTTAAGAGGGCCAAGAATTCAGGGGCAAATCAGATCAAAATCCATCACTTCTTTTGCAACAGATCATTACATTTTAAGTATCCATGGAAAGAAACTATTGGCTGATAGCCTTCAATTTCATTTCAAATCTTTTATGCGTTACAGAGTTTAGTTAACAAACAAACCAAATGTTACAAGAATAACAGTAGATAACTTGGTAATTTAATAACTTCAGGTGACTTTGAGAGCTTAGCTATATTTGCCCTTTGTAAAATCAATAACTTTTCATTTAGAATTTAAAGCCATTTTAATGAGCAGTCTGCTAGCAGCAGTTTTATTTGGGAGCTGAGCTTGTGCAGACAAAAGCATAAAAGGTTTTTACTTACATAACTTATAGTTACATTTAAGACAACATGACTAATTGGAATTTGTAAGTCCCGGCAATCCTATTTTATCTATGTTTTTAAATCCTTAACTGCTTTTAACCAGAGAAGAGTTTATATGAGAAGAGCATGCTCCTGATGAAGCATCTTAATGTTGTTCAGTTATTTGCAAGGTCTGAAATAACCTCACGCGCTGGTTCTGTTTGTGGAAGCCCACAGAAAATCATGGCATGGCTTGCTCCTAGGCTGTGAAGGAGAGGCATCTTGCAAGAATGCCACCTGCTAACCTCGTGAGAAACACCCCCCATAGAAAGGGATGCAATCTACTGCTTGTTTTTGTTTTAATCTTTAAGAGGTTTCCATTCAACATGTCACTTTGCAAGTACAATGCATGTGGGTCGGTACCATTCTCCCAGTATCTCTCAAACCCACCCAGGCCCTCAGTTTACCTAGCTCCATGTGTACATAGGGGCATCGCATCATATAGCTGCGTTCACCACCCTTCCTCTCTCCATTTCTTGTCCTGACCTCCCCCTTCCTCCCAACAACACAAGTTCCAGCCTCCTGGTGTTCATTTGTTAAACTGTAAGTTTGTTATCCCAAGAAATTACACCATTACAGCACATCCCGTGCTGTTCCCATAATGCACTCCTTTTGCTTTGAGCTCTAGGGAGGTAAGTAGCCCTGAAGTCTCCAGAGAGTGTCAGAGAATGGAGCCATGCAAGCAGGAGGTGGTAGTGCACAGGACTTCCGCAGCACTCAGGAGGCTGAAGGAGGAGGATCTCAATCAATAGGAGGGCCAGCTAATTGTAAGAGATCCTCTAAAAGAAAAAGAAAAACAAAAGGAACAAAACCAAACCGGAATGGAACTAAACCCTCTGCACTCCCATTTTACTGTCTTGTGTTACACTTGTATTTCCTCTCAACAGTTCAAAGCAACTACGCAGTTAGTGCACAGAAGCCATGCTACTTTTCCTTCACAAGGGATGACACTCTTCACAAGAAAAACCACCATCTCACCCCATTGTGGCCCTACTTCTCACACAGGCTCAACCCTAAGTCTCTGGGACGTGTGAAAAGCAAATGGACCAGGCAAGTGTTTCCTACCTTGCTACTTGCCAGGTGCCATGTTAAAAACATTGCTCCTTAAGCCAAAGACCAAAACGAAACCAAAAAACAAAACAACCTGGACAACACACAAAAACAAAAAGCGAATCACACAGACAGACACCCAGGTGTATTCTAAATCCCCATTCAGGAGAAATCTCTGCCCCCTTAGCAAACATCTGAAAGTCATCCTGTCTATGAATAACCGACCAGCTGCTTGATGAGCATTCCCTTGTTACCTTTGTAAGAGGAGAGCTCTCCTGAGAAGAGGCAAGTCAGGAGATGGGGGAGGGGAGGGGAGGGAGAAAGGGAGGGGATCAGTATCCACATTTAGTTTCTCCTGTCACTTGTGCCAGTAAATTCCTCTTTTTTGCTTAAGTCAGTTTGAATTACGTCACTAACAACTGAAATACTTTTGACTAATATACGACTAATTACAAAATTTTACTGGATAACTACTATTGCCCCCCAGAACTTGAAACAACAAAACCCTTGGATTTCTAACCATGACCACTATAGCAAATGAGCAATGTAATTACACATGAATGAAGAGATTACTCTCAAATCCACAAGTAAAAAAAATGAAAAGAAGCAAATCTGAAGAAGAAACAAACTTTTCCATCTCAGAACAACGTATTAAGCAGAAGACATCTGCCCACTGTCTAGGACCAGGAAGTTAAATGAGCCCATTTTATGTAGTTATTAAATCCCATTACTCCTCATTAAAGTCAGATCCAGTTAGAGAAATTAAACTTATCAAAAATTTGGCAGTGTACTATAAGTGATGATCTTGCTTAGTTTGACAACATCTTCCTATGAGCCGACTCACATTTTCATTTTGGAAAACAGTATTTCTCTGCTCAGGGTTGAAGAAGTGATAGGAGCAGCTGCATTACTTTGCATGGAGTCGTATCCGTTGTGAGGAGAAATAGAAGCCAAGCAGCTTCACCCATTTTTCAAGGAGCATTATAACAACAAGGATCCTAGGTTGTAGGAGGACAGGATCAACTTAGGAACAAAAGTAAGCTTTGGGAGACAATGTCCTATCCTTGCTAACAATGCAACTCTCTGAAGACATTCGCTGAACATTTTTAGTGCAACAAATTCTTAAGAAACATGTATTAAAATATGTATCAATGTGAAAAAACCCACAATAAAAATAGTGATGATGAGCAGAATAGGTCCACCAGACAGCAACCTAGTGAGAAAAGAAAGAAAGCAATAATTCTATCACAGAATTAATTCCCACTGGGGTGTGACTGGAGCAATGGATCATAGAGGTTCATGGGGGGGGGCGAGGGAGGTGCAGGGAAGGGATTGTTTCAAGCAGATAGACCAGGGAAGAATGTGATATCCCAAGAATGAATGAAGCATTACCTCAGTAAATGGCAGAGCCAATACTTGGCAGAAGGACAAGCTTCATAAATGAAGGGAAGACGTAAATTGGCAGAAATAGTAAAATCATCTAGAGAGGGAAGTAGTCCCGGGCTGAGCGTAGGTGGTAGGAAATTTCCACCTAGCTCATGTCTACGCACAACAGGGTTTTAGGCAGGACCTGGAATGACCAGTCAGTTTTAGGGAATGACTTTGACTTCCAGCTAAATGATACATTGGGACTAGAGCAGGGTCCAGGCAAGGGGAAGCATTGGTTAGGATGAGCAGATGTTAAGGTCCAGGCCAGAAGGTGATCGGTCGATGCAATTCATTCTTTTCAAAACTTCGCTGAGACTCAGCATCAGGAAATCTAACTGAATCATTCTCTTTTAAAAACTTTTTACTGGGAAAAATCCCAACCATCTAAAAAAGAAAGAATATGAAGAATCCATATTGCTGAGCATCAAGCTTCAGCAGTGACTGAATACAAGTTAATCTTTTTGTTGTTGTTATCTTAAGTGGTTGTACGAAGGGTTTTCACTTCGACATATAAGTCTGTGGTTCAACAGGTCCTGTTAGTATCACCCCTTCCATTATTCTCCTCCACACCCCGTGAACACTCATCTTCTCTTTGGTCTGTTTGCTCACTCATATCTCTATTCCCATACATATTTTTATATTGTGCAATCTCAACTCAGAAAAGTTGTAAAAACAATACAATAATTACTCATTTGTGATTTACCTAGATTCATTGTCAACATTTCAAAACCCTGTATTGTATAGAATACACATGCAAGTGTGCATGGATTATTCATTCTTAAAAAGGTAATTTTCCTATTAAGAAGCATTATATAATTATCATTCCAAACATTTAACATTACATAATCTTCAGTACATATCCAATGTTTTCCATTTGGCTCACATATCTTTTTTTTTTGGTCGGTCGTGGGGCCTGAGCACGGTCCCTCAGCTCTTCAGCTGAAGGCTAGCGCTCTACCACTTGAGCCACAGCACCACTTCCAGCTTTTTCTCCTTATGTGGTGCTGAGGAATCAAACCCAGGGCTTCATGCATGCAAGGCAAGCACTCTACCACTGAGCCACCTTCCCAGCCCTCCCCACATCTTTTATAGACATCTTTTACATTTGATTCAGAATCACCACGTTGAATTATTTTTATGCATTGAATTCTTTTATTTTTAAACTACTTTTTATCATCTTTAAGTAGTTGTACAAAGGAACTGCCATTCAACAGAGCAGTTTATGACTACAGTGTGTCTTGATTAATATCAATCTTTCAACATTCTTACCCATACCTACCAGCCTCTTCCTTCTCTCATTTTCCTTATTTATGAGGCTATGTATTGAAATGTCCTAATGCACTGCGTTCATTGTCCTGTCCTTTAATTCTCCATCAGGGGTGAAGAGCTCACCAGCCTCACGATAGTGCCGGTGCTCTGAAGATGTGTTTTGAGGTGTCTGATTGTTTCCCCAACATTAGGTTCAGATGGAACATTTCAGCCGTACTATCACACAGGTAATGTTGTATCTTTCCCTGTGTGTCATGTCAAGAGCCGTATGCTGTCAGTTGGATCATTATTAATGGGAATTCTTTCACTTTTTCAACGGATTGAATTCACATCCTGTGGACATAATCCATTACAAAGGAAACCAGACAAGAACTGCAAAATATAATTTCTATTTCCTCCAAAGCCATTGTAATGCCAAGAGACATTTATGCAGGTCATTTATATAGACAAAGCTTTATTGGTTTTATTCAGAAAAGGGGGGTATAGATCACAACTCAAGACAGTGGTAGGAAAGAAATATAGTGCCACAGTTATGAGAGATTGGCACAGTGGGGAATTAGAGTCCCGTGAGGACATTCAGCACAGGGCCTCCGGAACCAGACCTCCAGGGAGGTCATCTTGATCCTGCTGATAAGGATCTGTGTGACTGTGAGTGACACGTGCAATACTGCTGTAGCCCAAGCGCTCCATGAGATATTGTTGCCAATGTCTTCAGTGAGGGACCACCAAACCCCCCTTGGTAACTAGAGGAGGACCCTGGGTCTTTGCTATAAAAAGCAGTGTCTGAAATGTTGATCCTGCTTAAAAAATAGAATACTGTATCATAAAATGCCAGATGTTTGCATTAAATCATCAGTGTCATTTAAGTATTTTTTTTGTACCAAGGGATCGAACCGAGGGTCTCATGCATGTAAGGCATGCATTCTACCACAAAGCCACATTCACAGCCCAGTGAATATCATTTAATTTGAACTACTTAGGGCAGAAGAATTTGATTTTTTTTCTTCTCCTGTGGTTCTGGAGAATCAAATCCTGGGTGTCAGCATGCCATACAAATGCTCCATCACTAAGCAGCACCTGCAGAGTTTAATCTTAACAACTGTATGACCAGGGCTCGGGCTGTAAGCTTGCATGGTAGAGTGCTTACCTAATATGCACAAAGCCTTAGGTTCAATTTTCCCAGTACAACCAAAAACAAACTAAAACTACCCAGAGGATAAATAAACTGTATGACAATGATTAGACTACCTCCACTAACACTTACCAAATAAACAGTAACCTTAACAATGGGATGTGTCCAATATTACAGATCTATTCTCATAGCTCTAAAATTCCACTTAGATATTTTTAACATATGTTCTCTAAGTATACACAAATTTACAGCCAGAGATAAGCACCTTCTGCTCATACCTATTCTGTATTTATAAAAAATTACGTATTACATTTAAGATAACATTTAAATGGATAGTTTTAATTAAGGGTAATCAATTCAATGAAACACATTATATCATTTGCATGGAAAGAAAGTCTCACTCTTAACTTTGGATTGACAATCATAATACAGGACTTTTTTTTGATTATTCAGCAACTTATGACTCGTAGGTTCTGTGATGGCTTTGCCTATTTGAAGTAGAAAAATAAAACAAAAACAATGACTTCCGGAAGTCATTTTATCGAAAGTAGCTCATTTGAGGGTCTGTCTACTTTCTTTTTTATAAGTTATTAATAATTATAGCAATAATCAATGGTACAATTGTTGCATAAGTGTATGTCCTGCACTGAAATCAACTGTCAGTACTCAAGTATTAAGACAGTAACCCAGGCTATACATTTGCTTATTATACATTAAGACAGTAACTCAGGCTATACATTTGCTTATTATACATTTGCTTATTATACATTAAGACAGTAACTCAGGCTATACATTTGCTTATTATACATTTGCTTATTATACATTAAGACAGTAACTCAGGCTATACATTTGCTTACATTTTTTAATGTAACCCAAATGTAAACAAATGCCACAAAGAGCAGAAGATCCTGAATTAGAAGTGATTATTGGGGGAAAATATTCTAACAGATATTCATTCCTGTAGTAACAGCTTAGCTAGTAGCAGCTACTCCAAGCTAGGCTGAACCCAAGAGGTGGCACTGGATTAGAGAGAATGGACCATATTTGAGAATATTCATCACACTCCCTGGGCCAAACTTTAAACATCAAATTGTCTCAAGGAGAAAGGAGTGTGAGGAAGGATTCAGGAGCAGTTCTAGGTTCCTGACCTGAGCTTCTATATTCCCTAAGGTTAGCAAATTCGGAGGAGATCAAAGTTGTGGAGGGAAAGATATTAAGTCCATTTGGACATGCATAATTTATGGCAGCCCTGAAACGTAGTGTTGTGAATAGAGCTGGATGTCCCCAACTCATGAGTGGGGGCTGACTCAGATACAAAGATTTGGGAGCCAGAGCTCTAAAGGGTGCTTACTGAGGATGGCCACTAGAGGCGCTGTACTAATAAATACACACGTGAAAATATCAGGTTGATCTATACTAATGGAGGGAAGTTAAAATGCATAAAGCATGAAATACACCCAAAATCATATGTGGATTTGTGCGTTGCAGAGGAGAGAAGAGTTTATCAAAGATTTTTTTTTTCTGTTTTACGAAATGGGTTTGCTCTCCCATAAGGCACAGTATCTTGGATAGAAGGGCAAAATGGCATGGAATGCTGCTAGCTGCTGCTCAGTATCTACTCTCCATTCTTTACTGCCAGAACCTTAGTTTTTCTCAGAGTGGCAGTGTACTCCACCGCAAATGTAATTTCCTAGCTTGCTTTGCACCTGTGCATTCAGGTGACACAGTTCTGCCAATACAATACAGGCAAAAGAATGAATGAAACTTCTAAGACAGCTCCTAAACAGGGGCATGAACTTTCAGGACTGACTGGCTCCTTGGCTCTTGCCCTAGAAAACATTTGTGAGATGATTCAGAGATAGTGAGATCTCGAGACTCCAAAATCACAGTAAGAATTCCTGAATAGCATGGGGAGTCTGTGGCTCAGCCTGTAACTCCATCTACCCAGGAGGGTAAGATCTGAGGACTGCAGTTTGAAGTCAGTCTGGCAGAAAAGCCATTGAGACCAAATTAACCAAAAAGCCAGAATTGAAGATGTGGCTCCACTGAATAGAAATATAGGAGGGTACGAGGAATTACATAAAGCTCAATGTAAGCCCTGTACTTTGTAATTCTAGAGATAAAAGAAAATCTTGGAGGGATTTCTACTACTTGAGATCTGGTGAATTGCTACCAACATAGGGGCTCTATTTGAAAATAGTGTTGTATTTTTAAAAATCCCTGTAAATAGCTATTCTAGTTACCTGTTTCATTGTTATGACAGACTTCCTGAGGTAAATGATTTAATGTGAGGAAATGGCTCCCAGTTACAGGTTTCAATCCATGATCAGCTGGCTCTGTGTCTGTGGGTCCATGATGAACAGGTATAATGGGCAGAGCTGCTTGACTTATATTACTGGGGAAGGAGAGACAGAGAGCAAGGGTCCAAGGACAAGATATACGTTTCCTCACTTCCTCCAGCCAGACCCCACAACCATAGCCCAACAGCTCCAAACTCAAGGATGGATTCATTCACTGGTGAAGCTAGAGCACTTGTGATCACCTCTCAAAACCATATCAGCTGACAACCAAGCACAAGAGCCACAGAAGACATTTTTAGATTTACACCATAACCGTAGCCCTCCAAGTTAAAGATGCGACAAGAAATCTTCCAAGACAGGGCCACTGGCATCAAGACTTGATTAAACTAAGCCAGGCCAAACCAAAAAACCCAGCCGGATGAGAGGCCATGATAAATGAGTGCTGGTGAGTCAATGCTTACCGTGTCTCAATTCCAGCACGCTTCCATTTTGCTTTTCATCTGTCCATTCATCCTTCACCTAATGGAAGAATAAGGTGAGGAAGGAAGTGTGAGTACTATTAACATTCAGTGCTTTCTCGTTGCTTATCCAGTTAAGCCTATGGAAAATTCATTTACTGAACTATTCATTTGAATTCTGTATTTCTTGCATTTTCTTCTATTTCAAGCAAGTAGCCAAGCTAATTGCTGTCTCAAGCCAGGGAAGTCAGTGGGAAGAACATAAACAGGCTCTCCCATCCATCCCTGCCTGGTGACTGGGCTCACAGAGTGGATAAAGCTGGAGGAGGGGAGACAGAAGCAGAGGCTGCAAAAGAAGAAGAGCAAATTCTATAGCATCAGAAGCCTGGCTCCCACTCCTGCCTGAAGCCCCCAGAGAACAGAGCAGCCAATGGTCTGGACTTGGACCGTTAGGACCGCCATGTTGAGTCAAAATTGAGAGGAAGTCCTAATTTGTGTTAAGAAAACAGAAGCACCTGTGAGGTTCTGAAAAGGGGTAGAATGTCCTTCAAATGACATTAAATTTGCCTCCAGCAAATGGGATGGCAGCTCAGAGGAAAGTGTTGCCTAACACCAGTGAGGTCCAAACATTTGACTTTTCTCTCCTGCATGATGCTTATTCCCTGAGCCACCCTGACATATCGAATTTTCAGTCCCTTGGCAAAATGCCTTCACTCATTCAGTAATAAGTGCCAATGTTTTCTCTTCTCAAATACTTTCTCTTCATGAGAAAAGAGATTGGGAGGCCTGATGCCACTGATAAATAGTCATTTCTTCCTCTACATCTCCAAGTACTGCATTTCTCATGAGATACTTACCCTGTAGTGCTTAGTATCCAAATCTCCTATCTGTTTCTCCACTTTATCCACTTTTTAAAAGTTATTGAACATCTACTGTTCACTCTGGAGACGATGATTTTTATTTCCCATGTATCCAATATAGTAAGTATCATGGTATCCAGGATGCTAGAACATGAAATGAACAGAACCTGGAACCTGTTCTTGAGGTTCCTGAAGCCTAATTATTATGTTCAAGGCTCATAGGCTTGTAAATAGTAGAGTCCCCGTGAGTGTCCAGAGTAAGGCCTAGCGTTGAAATCTTCATTCAGCTGCTCTCTGCTGCCCACACCACGTGGAAATACCCTAAATAAGGTTCAGTAAAGAATAATCCATTTCTTTGAGGCATATATTTTTCCCTCATCTCGTTTTTTTTTTTTTTTCAGGAATAAAAATGCCAATTAAGAGAATTTCCCATGAAAGGGAAATTGGAAGGGAGGGGAGTGTGGTGGGGATGGGGGTGGGGGGCAGGAGAAAAAATAAGGGAGTAACACTGTCCAAAAAGAAATATACTCATTACCTGCCTATGCAAATGTAAGCCCTCTGTACATCACCTTTACAGTAAAATGAGAGAGAGAGAGAGAGAGTTCTCCCCCAGAAAGGTAATTTTCCAATCTCCCTGGCTGTAGTTCCTGCTCTGGCAGCTAGAGGGCAGCGCAAGGCCCTCCGCCCTCCCAGACCCACGCCTTGCCTCCCAAACCCTTCCAACCTAGTTGAGGCGGAAAAATCAACCGAGGAGGGAGCTGTAAGCCACGGCGTTCTGTGCCTCCCTGCTGGATTCTGGGGTTCGAGGGAGTGGCTGTTTGCCGCCCCCCTTCCCTCAGCCTGCGGCACGTCCGTCCTCCACACCCACAGCCTGGATTCCCCAGGTGAGTCCTCGGGCAGCCCCGCCCCTCCCGCTCACCTGCGGGCCCCTCCCCGAGAATCCTGCTGACCTGCTAGCCTCTTCCTCCCTTCTCCACCCAGGGCTGGGCCTTGGCTTCCCTGCCCTGGCTGGAGGAAGTGGCTCGGGCAGGTGCAGTAAGAGGCAGGCCAGGCCCTGGACAGCCGAATGCCTGCCAGGCCCAGGGCCACAGGCAGGCAGGCTACCTGTCAGTGATCTACAGAGTCCACCGCCTAGTGCCCAAGGCGCCACCTGGGTCACAGAAAGAATAGGAGGGCTGGTTGTCAGGGGGCAGGGCCAGAGCCAGGGTGAAGGAAATACAACAGCCTTCACGTGCAGAGAGCGCTGAGCTTCCCCAACTCCCAAAGTACCCTGGCTAATCTCCTGCTTCAAGTCGAGAGGGCCGGTCTGGCCAATGAGCAAGCAGCTGGAAGGCAGGGCTAACAGCCTGGTTCAGCCAGACATGAATGGCAGAGCCCAGCTGGAATCCAAAAGGGTAAGAGCTTTGCCCCCGATGAGCCCTGACCTGTATACAATCATCTGCGAGTTCAGCAAGATGGAAGTCAGATTATTCACCACCTCAGATAAAATTGGAGAGCTTTCTGTGGTCTTTCAGTCCAGCCAAGTGTTACAGGGGAATGCGAGGAAAAGAAAAAAAAAATGCCCAGGTAAGACCCAAGAGAAGCAAAAGGCTGGGGGATCTGTGGGCTGCGTCATACCCAAGAGACTGTGTGTTTGAAAGCCATGATATCTTCCCGCATACCCGCCCCAATGGAGGGAGTCGTTACTGCCAGAAAATGGACTTAAACTGCAAGAGCTTACAGGGAATTTATCACAGCCGTGACACAGGCCTACCTGTTCCCACCAAGCTCCTCTTGTTCCAACTCCAAAGCACACTGGCTTTCTTGCCTCTCCAACTCTTCTGCACTTAAATTGTCTTTTGGAGACAGTCTCACTAGGTAGCCTAGTTTTATGACCTCCAATTCATGATCCTCCTTCTTCAGCCTCCCAAGGCCTAGTATTACAGGCATACTCTGACTGCCATGCCCAGCTTCCCCTTAGAGAAGAGAAGGAAGTGAGCAAATGTGCAAGTTATCTCCCTGGCTAACTATGTTTTTGAATGAGAAACATGTCAAACTTCCACTGTTAAGCAATTTCTCCTTTTCTTAAGAATTTCTTTCAAAAGAGTTAATGTGAGTCAAGTTGAGCCATTGTGTATTCTATATTTTAATAACTTCAAAAGTTTTTCCAAACTTTTTTATTGTTAGCATAAAGGCGATATAGAATAGAAGTTTGTGTGTGTGTGTGTGTGTGTGTGTTTAAGGTTGTTTCTTTGTTTTGTTTTGGATTTTAGGCGTGTGGTTGGTTGGCTGACTAGCTTATTGGTTGGTAGATCTCTCTACATAGCCCATGATGGCCTCCAATTCATCATCTTCTGCCTCAGCTTCCTAAGAGCTGAAGCTGGTACCACCATACTAACACATTTCAGTAGATTTTTAAAAATTCAACATACAAGCTTAACAAAAGTAAGTTAAAGTCAAGAAGCAGACTCTTACATTAAGAGAAAAACTGAGGAGAAGAAATTTCAGCCAGGTACCAGTAGCACATGCTTGTAATCTTAGATACTCAGGAGGCTGAAATCTGAGGATCATGGTTCAAAGCCAGACAGGAAAGTCTGTGAGACTCTTATCTCCTATTAACTAACATAAAAATGGAAGTGGCGAAGTGGCGCAAAGTGGTAGAGCACTAGCCTTGAGTGAAAGAGCTCAGGGACAACACCTAGGCCCTGAGTTCAAGCTCCACAACCAACATCCCCCCCCCCCAAAAGAAATTTTGTCTTAAACACCTGACAAGAACTAACAGGTGATTTAATTGACCTCTTGTTATAAGAATAGCGTTCATGTCTATGCTGTATAATTGATTTGCCCATTTTCAAATATTTACCAAATATTATCTTCTGTACACAGAGAGGTTAAACTTGTAAAAGTGTTCACTGACAAATCCCGCATACCTCCTGGCCCACACATCAGCCTAGATTGGGTGTCAAGTCTCTTCACACTGTGGGTGGGTTGTGAGTATTTCCTCTTTTAGGAAGTTCTCTGGGGAAGATGAGCAGCAGTATTCACACTGTTCATCTTAGGAGCTGATCAGCCTGGAGGCCTCCTGTAGTTACGGCAGCTTGGCAAACAGGTGGTGCGAAGACTGGGCAGCGAGGTCCAGCCAGGGCCACCGCCCAGCTGGGCTGCACTGGAGACGCTCAGAACGCCTTGACTCCCTTTCACACTTCCCTATTGCCTCCACCAAGCTGCCCTGGTTCAGGGCCCCCCTGGTAAACATGCAACCACAGCTCCCACCTGCATAACGGATGCTATGTAGAGGAGTCACCTTTACAGATGACAAGCTAACCTTCCCTAAGACGTTTGTGTCTTTGAGATTACCTGTGAGAAACCCTTTATTTTGGACTTTATTTGATTTTTACTTTTTTTTTTTTTTTGGCACTTAGCTAAAGATTTTTTTTTATTTTACTTAAAAAAAAAAACCAACTGAATAATTTCAACGCAGAGAGCCAAAGTATAGCAGTGTCATGGTTTAGATAAGAGGTGCTCCCTGAACCCCCAGCCCCCACCACCAAAAAAAGGCTCAGGTGTCACATGCTAGACCTCCAGCTGGTGGCACTATTGAGAAGCGCCTTACCATGAAGACCCTGCCTTCATCCATTGATGGGTTCATAATTTACTAGCGTAGCTGAGATGGTGGTGAACTAGGCTCAGGGCCTGGAGAAAGCGGCCATTGGAACAGGCTTTTGAAAGATATCTTGTCCCTAGCACCTCCATCTTGCTGGTACATACACTCACTTGTGTGTGTGTGTCTGTCTGTCTCTCTCTCTCTCTCTCTCTCTCTCTCTGTCCTGCTGTCTCTCTTCCTGTGCCTATATCTCTGTCTCTCTGTCTCTATGTGTTCATTGTCTCTTTCTGCATTTCTGCCTGCCTAACAACAACTCCTCCTCCTCCTCCTCCTCCTCCTCCTCCTCCTCCTCCTCCTCCTCCTCCTCTTCCTCCTGCTGGCCACCATGAGGGAAGCAGCTGCAGGTCACCTTCCTGTCCCCATGATGATGTCTCACCACAGACCCTCAGCAATGGCGAGAGCTGACTATGGCCTTAAGCCATCAGCCCAAACAAATCGAGCTTTAAGCTGTTTATGTTAGGTACGGGTCAGGAACGCACGACAAAGAAATCGCACTTCTTTCTCCTGAAGAAATGTTTCCTGTGAGAAGACAGCAGCGGCGTGGCTCCCGGATGACACAGAGATTCTTAGGACACGTGTCCTAGGGGACACGCCTCACAGTGGCCCAGCGCGGAGCTCGCGTGTTCACGCCTCCCACACCAAGTCATAGGGCTCTTAGCGTGAAGAAGCAGGCAGGAGGGCAGGCAAGGCATCGGGTGGGAGCCATTCTCGATGGTGGAGCCTTAGAAAACTCACATCTGTAGATGCAGGAGGTAAAACTGAGTTGGCTGGAGAGGAGTCATTAGCGCAATAAACAGAAGACTGTTTACTACGCAATACCTGCTCCAGGTAGCCCTTCCCCCGGCATTCCTTTTGCCTGTGTCACAGCAATCAGAGACTGTGGAATTTGGCCTGTCCAGTACCTGCTTTCATATGCCGCGCCCAGCCTGCTGGGGAAAAGCCTGACCCACTGAGGAAGCTCACAGCCTTGTGCTCTACCCTCCAGGATGGACACCAGGGTGCCTAGCGGGGGACACACAGCATGGAGACCGCATGCTGTCCACAGGGCAGATCTTGCATTGCACAGGGAGGTCCTGAGCACGGGAAATTATGGGGAAGGAATCAAGGGAACTCTGGGGGCTGACAAACCTGCTCTCCACCTTGATTGTGGTGGTCAGACCTCACCCTATGCATTCATCCAACATCACCAAACCGGACTCCTTAAACGTGTACATTTTACTGCCTATAAATTATACCTCCATAAACCTGACCTCCAAAACACAAACTGTGAGAGGGAAAAAGGCCAAGGTTGATATCTGATCTTTCTTTATTTATTTTTGTTGGTCATGGGGCTTGAACTCTGGGCCTGAGCACTGTCCCTCAGCTCTTCAGCTCAAGGCAAGCGCTCTACCACTTGAGCTACAGCACCACTTCGAGTTTTCTAGTGGTTTATTGGAGATAGGAGTCTCATGGTCTTTCCTGCCCTGGCTGGCTTTGAACCGAGATCCTCATATCTCAGCCTCCTGAGTACCTAGGATTATAGGCTTGAGCCACCAGCGCCCAGCTTATATCGGATCTTTGTCTGCCCTACTTCTGGGGAGTCTGCTCTTCTTGTCTTTTATCTTCCTCCCTCTCTCCCTCCCTTTCTCCCTCCCTCCCTCCCTCTCTCTGTCTGTCTGTCTGTCTGTCTGTCTGTCTCTCTCTCTCTCTCTCTCTCTCTCTCTCTGTATTGGGGTTTGAACTTTGGATCTCACACTGGCCAGGCCAGCTGTCTACCTTCCAGCCATGCCCCTAGCCCTGAGCCTGCTCTTCTGACAGCGATCATTTGTCAAACCCGAATGTCTCAGAGGCGAGAGAAAGGGTCTGGAGGTGAACCAGGTCCAGGCATCCAAAGGTGCTTATTGTATTTAATTCACAGCACGGTGTAGACAGCCCTCATCTCCCTGGGTAGCACCTTCGGGGGTGTCCTAACACATCTGAATAGGTTTCAGTACATGTGGGCTAAATGTCCTAGAAACAGAAGTAAAACAAATAATAAAGCAAGCTCCTTATGTTGAAAACTTACAAAAGGAATTCCAGAAAGTAAGAATTAACTGAAATTACAAGTATAGTCTGCTGCAAATAATTCTGTCTGTAACAGACGTCTGAAACCTAAGATCAGGGAAATCTACCAAAATGATGAACAAAACAAAAAAAAATCAAAAATATGAAAGAAACAACCTGGCCCAGTCGCTCATACCTGTAATCCTTTCTACTCAGAAGGCTCAGATCTGAGGATTGTGGTTCACAGACAGCCCATGCAAGAAAGACTGTGAGTCCAACTAACCAACAAAAAGCTGGAAGTGGATCTGTGGCTCAAGTGGTAGAGTGCTAGGCTTAGGCACAAAAGCTAAGAGGCAGCGCCCAGGCTCTGAGTTCAAGTCCAATCACTGGTACTGTGTGTGTGTGTGCGTGCACACATGTGCTCACATACACCAGATATTTACATATATTTATATAAACATATATGAAAAAAGAGTTAAGATCACAGAACATCAATAGAATCTTACATCTACGTAGCAGAAATGCTAGAAGGGGAGAACTGAGAAAATACACAGAAGGAAAGTTTTACGATAATTATTGAAGAATGAATAAGTAAAAGGTAGTGTATACACATAATAAAATAGTATGCAGCCATGGAAAGGAAAGAAGTTTCCATGAGTGGATAGACCTGGAAAACATTATGCTAAGAGAAAGAGGCAAGACATAAAAGATCACACTTCGTAGGATTCCATTTATACAAACCATTCATATTGGGCAGAGAGCAGATGATTGGTGGTTGGGAGCTAGGGAATGGGCTGAGGGCTGATAAAATCCTTCTGAAATTGGATGGTGATGCTTATCCCATCTTAACAAATTTAAAAAAATCATTCGATTGTACATTTCAAAAAGCAATATTAAAGCACGTAAATTACATATTAATTGTTAAAGCAATAATAGAAGAAAATGTTCAGAAATACAAATAATAATAATATCTAAGATTAAATATGAAGCAAAACATATGATTCTTACTGCCAGACCATCTCTATGGAATTAACACTACAAAAATCAGCAAAGATAAAAAGCATTAAGAGAAAACTAACAGGGGCTGGGAGTGGTGGAAAAACATCTGTAATTCCCAGTGTGGGAAGCAGAGGTAGGAGAATAATGTCTGAGTTCCTCCCAGGACCAAAAACATGAAATTCTATCTAAAAAATAACTAAAATAGAAAGAGCTAGGGCATGACTCGAGTGGTAGAGCACCTGCTCAGCAAGCAAAGGGCTTTAAGTTCAAACCCCTGTACCAACAAAACAAGAAAGAGTTAGAGAAAACTTAAACTGAAATTGGCATTACACTCCTCACCAGCAGGGAAGGAGAGTAATAATGGGATGATTACAACTAAACGGAGTGGATAAAATGAGACCTCCTTGGGAAACTATGATGTCAGTAAAATAAAGAATTATAATAAAACAATCCCTCACCTGCAATACTACTAGAAAACAGAATAATGTGTTCTCATACTTCTGTACAAATGTTTTGGACTAAATTAGAACAGGAACTCAGACACCTAAGAAAATACAGCAGTATCTCTCATTTGGGAACAAAACATTCTAAACCTCAACATGGAGGCCTGAAACTCGGGACAGTAACAAATTTTATATCTAGGGTTTTTTTATTTCTCCTATACATACGTACCTAATATAAAGTTTTATATATAGGTCAGACACATTAAAAGAGTAACAACAGGCCAGGAGTAGTGGCACACATCAATAATCTCAGCACTTGGGAATCTGCAGTAGAAGGATTAAGAGTTTGAGGCCAGCCTGGGCTACATAGCAATATCCTTTCTCCCTTTCTCTCAAAAAACAAAAAAACAACCCACAGTGGTGGTAACAGCAGTACTTGGGGTGTGAGCTCAGTGGTAGACAACTTATCTCAGGCAAGGCCCTAGGTTTGATCCTTAGTTCTTATAAACAAAATGAAACAAAAAGTAAGACTAACAATCCCTCCCAATAAAGAAGATCAATAGTTATCAACGATAGTGACATTAATATTACTTTACAGCTTTTCTTTGATCCATTTGAATTTCTAACATCACTGGTCTTATGTTTTGGAGCCATTATGCACAAAGTAAGGGTTACCTTGAATACAAGCACTGTGACACCAACAAAACTTCATCTTCCAAGACTATTACTAAAATAAGAATGGAAAGGTAGCATATACCTCATGGACTCACTGGACAAGGTGATGAGTCACTCCTAGGTCAGACAGCATGAGATTCTTGATATTCTTGAGACTCTTAAAATTCATCGGTTATTTATTTTAGGATTTTCCAGCTAAGACCACAGTTAACACCATGGAATTCCGTGGTCTATAGGGGGGGCCACTATAATTATATCTTTTAAGAAAATGCTCTTCAACATGTAATGTGATTAAGAAAGAAATACTCTTAGTGATAAAGTGATAAGCATTCCCACAAGAACACTCAGCGAGTTAGATACACTGACAGCTTACTATGACATCCAGGGCCCAGGCTCTTTCCATCTTTTTGCTCTGCAATGCTAAGCTGTGGTCTTCACTCCTGATCCAACATCAACTTTTTTGTGTGTGTTTGGCCAGTCCTGGGCCTGGGCACTGGCCCTGAGCTTCTTTTGCTCAAAGCTAGCACTCTACCATTTGAGCCACAGCACCACTACTGGCTTTTTCTGTTTATGTGGTGCTGAGGAATCGAACCCAGGGCCTCATGCATGCAAGGCAAGTGCTCTGCCACTCAGCCACATTCCCAGCCCCCACCATCAGCTTTTACACAACCACACCCACCATCAGAATGAAAAGGAACACATGATGATTGTTGATTTCTTTCTTTTCAGAAACATCCATCCCAATCTCTTCCTGTTCTTACAGTGCATTGGCTACAATTAGGATTAACTCTTTTGCCCTAAACCAATCACAGACAAAGGGAGTTTAGTTCATCAGAACTTAGGTAGACCAATCACATCTTATCAACTGGGACTAAGCACATCACTCACTGAACAAACGCAATGCTCTTGGAATAAAAGGGCATGATTCTGCTGGGTAATACTAGGGTCATCAAGCTGACTGACCAACTCACTAACCAACCAACATCCCTCATGACACCACTGACAACCTGTCCGTCATTTCACAAAGCCCAGATCCTCTGATGACAAAAGGCTTTACAGTCACAAAGTCTCCATCCTCTTACTTTAATGTGTATTCATCTTTTTAGTTAAGATCATTTATCGTGTGGTGGCATCTGCAAATTAACACTGGCTCCTGGGGAGAAACTCTTGAGGAAAAAAATAATCATACCGCTGCATTTTTCAAAGGTCTCACATCAAAAATTCATCAAGTGTTAAAACCCAGTTTGTCTGATACTGTTCAAATGATTCATATTACAAATAGCTACTAGAAAGACAGCACATGTAACAGCCTAAAAAATTGGAAGAGAGGCAGGCATGTTCCTTTCTCGATGAAGAAAGACAGTGGTTGTCATTTGCATGTTTTCCTCCCTTGTGTCATTTGAATGTCCCTGGCACATTTCTTCATTTTAAGACTTTCCTGAGGAGTCTATTTATCAAACAGGTATTGGCTTGCTACTTCAGCAGCCCCATCAAGGGTTGATTTACTAATATATCTCCTAGACTTTCTGTGAAATCTATGCAGCTGGTGTCCGGAGTGCCTCATAATTCCCGCCTATTTTAAGTGACGAGCTCAG
The DNA here is from genome assembly GCF_019054845.1 of Dipodomys spectabilis. Lineage (NCBI taxonomy): Eukaryota > Metazoa > Chordata > Mammalia > Rodentia > Heteromyidae > Dipodomys > Dipodomys spectabilis. The sequence goes on from NW_024870696.1 coordinate 20,735,127, forward strand.
TGTTTAGATGCGAGTTGACATATGAGCGGTGCTCACAGTTCACTGTCAGAGTAGCTCTGAATAATTAGCACCAGCAGCTCTTCTTCCCAGATATTAATACCTTAGATCATAAGTGTCAAACACAGCACCAAGATGCAACTGGAAAAACCTCCAAAGGGAAGGAAGGCCGTAAATCATGGGAGACTTCACTCTATATTTGCCTTCCATTTTACTATCAGACAAAATAAACCCAGGATGGGGAGATTTAAAATCCCGCCCTCCTCTAGCTCATTACTTAGCAGGCTGGCTTTGCTGAAGCTGTTCCCTGAAGGAGGGCTGAGAGAGGAGGAGGCTTCTCTGGTGCAGGGGTGAGTTAATGCTTTCTGGGGGGGAGAGAGGTCAATGGAAACAAAACCACTCTACAGCATTTCCAGGGAGCATGTGCCCCTTTACCCATGATGCTCTGTGGCACACACCCGAGCAGCTGTGGAAGCTGAGCAGTTATCGTGGCCCCATGCGAGAGAGGCGTTTCTGCCTAAAACATCTTCCCTCCTGCTGTACCCAGAATGCAATTCGTTTTGTAGTTGGGGCCTAAGCTTTGACATGGATGTTAGAGTGCAATGTCCATGAGTCCTAATGAACTTTGCCCTATCCGACCAGGCCCTAGTCCTCTGGTGAGTAAGTCCACGTCCCCATCTACCTCCAATAACAAGTATGACTCTTCCAGTTGCAATCATTGGGTCTCTAACTTAGAGAAGAGAAAGCCTTACTTCCTGGGGGAGGAAAAACAAAAACAAACAACATTACCCTATCTTTAGAAAACCCTATCCAAAGGCTCTCAGTGGATTCAGCCGAGGTCAGTTCTTCTAAACTTCCTGTCAGTTCCCCGTATTTCTGTTTCTGAGGTCCCCCAAGTAATCCTATTCCCCTTTTTATTCTAGAAGTCCTTTGTGTATGTAAGAAGTCCTGTACATCAAGGGAGTCACCTCTGGCTCTTTAACCCTTTCTCATGTGGCAAAGTCTTTATGTATTACCCATTTGCCCTCATCTTTCATTCTTACAAAAACACTATGCGGAAACTTTTCTGTACCCATAACTCCCAGATAAAGAAGTGGAAATGAAGGCAGAAGTGGCCGCGCTCTCCGTGGCTGTGTGGAGCAGAGCCAGAACCGCTGAGGGCCAGAGCTCGTACTCCGGGTCATCTTGTACCTGAATCCACAGCTGTCGCCTTCTTCTGCCTACGCAGATGGGAGTTTCTCTTTTCATTGGCTCACAGAGCTTGTTTCACAATCGCATCCTCGGCCCACATCTCTCCTCTCCTAGATTCATGTGTGCAACTGCCCAGACTTCAACCACCACACAACTCTCCCTCACCTCAACCTTAGCAGGGCCAATGCGCCTCTCTCCTGCTGCTCCCCCCAAACCAGAAAACAGCTTCACTAGCCATTCAGCTGTCCCAAGATACAAGTCTCAGAGTTCCCCTTGAATTTTCCTTCAGTACCCACATCCAAATCATCCCCAAGCCCTCAGTTCCTCTTCTGTGTGTGTGTGTGTGTGTGTGTGTGTGTGTGTGTGTGTGTGTGTGTGTGTTGTCTGTGCTCATTTCTTGTCATTCACCCTGTCATTAGTAAAGGCCACCAACTTCTCACCTGAGTGACTCCAGCAGACAATGTCAGATCAACAGACATTGAGATTTGTCCACTTCCCACCTCTACTGCATGCTGTCAGCAAGGATCTTCCCAAAGGAAAAGCTGACTAAGTCACTTCCTGGTTTACAGTGTTTTCATGATTTCCCATCCCACAAAAATACTAACCCAACTCTTTAAACGAATTGCAAAACTTTTAACTCCTCCCCCATTCCTCCTCTCCAAATTCAGCCCTCAGTATTTACCTCCACCCTTTAAACCATCTCAGTAAGGAACCTCCACCCATTCCTTTGGTGCTTTATGTGGTTTTACCTCCAGGCCTTTATAGATACTGCTTTTTCTTCTCCCTTGTTGTCTGGTGAGCTAACCAACTCCTACTGACTGTTTCTATTTCAGCAGTGTATATGTGTGTACATGTGCGTGCATGTCAGTACTGGGGCTCGAACTTGGGGACTCGTTCTTGCTTGGCTTTTCTGTTCAAGACTGGTGCTCTACTATTTGAGCCACAGCTCCACCTGCAACTCTTTACTTGGAGACAAGAGTCTTCCAGACTTTTCTGCCTGGGCTGGCGTTGAACTGCAATTCTCAGATCTCGGCCTCCTGAGTAGCTAGAATTATAGGTGTGAGCCACCGTGCTTGGCTTCATTCTTTAATTAGTCTCTTGTCAAGAAGACTAACATTAAAAAAAAAGGTTAGCACGCCCACATGTTGAAATGATGCACTCTAAGGGATGCTATCACTTATTATTGTATCTTACCTTAATTGTTTCCATAAGGAAAGGAATTATTTCTGTCTTATATATCTATTTACATTTTCCTGAAAATTTTCTGTACAGAGAAAGAGCTTGAAAAGAATGTATTGGACAAATGACTAGATGGGGGAAATATGACGGCCAGAATTCTTGGCACACCTGAATGTCCTTCTCCAGCCTGTATTTGTGAGCGAGGTGTTGTGACTTTATGCCTTTGGGTTCTGTTCATCATTTCAGATTGCAGCGGCATGTTCTCGGGTTCTGATTCTCTAGCATACCAGCCATTACTACCACTCTAGTATTATCCGAAACCTTGATGAACTTGCTTTCCACATCTTCATTAGGCAAGGACAGAGCTCACTAACACCCAATAGTCACCAAACTCCGCTAATCAGCACCTTTTGCATATGCTAATTTAATCAGGTTCAAATTTGCTACACTTTTCTTCCCCTCAAGGATAGCATGGGTAAACTTGCCAAGAGCCTTCTTAAAACTCACAACAAGGTTACTAAAATGCCTTTGCACTTCGAGTTTCCCTCCCCTTTGGGTACCATGTTCCATGGTTTTATCAGCCATGCTGTAAAGTCCCCCTGGCTTGTCCTGACATCCATGCATTTTCAGACTTGGATAATGCAAACATTTAAATCAGATCAATTGTCATGTTCCCATATCCACAGTCACTGGGTAGTTGTTAAACTTAAACTAGAGGCAGTACCCACCTGGCATTCACAAAACAAGCCACGCCTGGAACCCATTCCTCTATGTCTTCTTGAGAACTCTAGAGAGCCATTGTGTGAGCCTCTTGTCTCTACTAGATTTCCATCCTCCGAGAGTTGACGTTAGGGATCAGCCTCTAAAGAAGGTGTAGAGAAGCCATTTGGTAACACCTTCAACAAAGAAAAACAGTTGTTGTATTCTTCTTTATGTGATTCCAACACTTCTTGGTAACCTGCCCTGTCTCCATAGCAAAATTTAAACTCGCCACCTGCAAGTCATGAAGCAAGGAATCTTTATTCACATAGAATAGAGCAATCTGAAGAACCACACCTGAGCCTCTCAATGAGGCACAGAGGCCGAAGTCTCTCTGGTGTGTAACTATCCTTTCTGACTTTTCCCAGGCTGTTATTTTTCTATGAATGTAAGCAACATGTTTTTTTTTTTCAATGACTAGAAAAGAAACAGATATTTATGAATCAAAAATAGAGTAATAAGGGAGGCTGGGAAGGGATGTGAAGGGTAAACAAAGGAGGAGGCTGCAATGCTTGATAAGAAATGTACTCATTATCTTGCCCATGTAATTGTAACCCCTCTGTACAGTATGTTCACAATAAAAAAATAAAAAATAATAAAAAAATAAAATAACAAGAAAAATAGAGTAATAATAAATTAAAAGAAATTATTTTATAGTTCCTAGATGCTAAAGGCATTTAAGTATTCCATAGTTGAGCTTTACCTCTTCCCAAGTTATAAAGTAATTATAATAATTCTCCGAGGTTTCTGGATTATTACCTAACTACAAGTGGGTTTTTATTCATCTCTTAGCAACTGTGATCTGGAGTTCATCGGGAAACCTCAGGCTTCCATGATACAATGGTGATTGGTTTGGAGGGAGGGCAATACTGTTGAACTGGAGAAACTGATCTAAAACATCCAGCTACCATGGGTCTGCCACAGATTCAATTCCTTTGGTCTCACTAGGGTGCTAGTCTTCCAAATTGTGAGCACTGTCATTTACTTTCAGATACTGGGTCCTTACTGTGAGCTCCATGCCTCATTCTGCAATCTGTACAGAGGCTTTCTTCCTAGCCAGTTTCTTCTATTACTGTTTGCTGATAGAACTTGTGACATATAAAACCACCCATCCTACCTTCCAGTTTCATTTATCCTTTCCAACAATTTAATCAACATACAGTCATGAGTTTGGAGAAACTGCCTAAACCCGAAGCTCAAGGAAACTTTCAGCCCTGGAGGCCAATAGAAGTGATGATTGTTTAGAATGACTCTGTGTTATTTGTTAAGGGGAATAGCATTTGTAAAAATCTCACCTTTTAATCTTAAAACAGAAATATATAAAACGTTCAAGACTTATCAGTAATGCAATTGTTTGATCAGCTCAGTGAATTTAAAAAAAGCATGCTCTGGGCTCCTTTGCATGCTGACCTCCTCTGCACAGTTTTTGTTTGTGTTTTTTTGGGGTCTGGTCGCGGGGCCTGAACTCTGGGCCTGGGCGCTGTCCCTCAGCTCTTCAGCTCAAGGCTAGCGCTCTACCACTTGAGCCACAGCGCCACTTCCAGCTTTTTTCTTTTTTGCTTATGTGGTGCTGAGGAATCGAACCCAGGGCCTCATGCATGCAAGGCAAGCGCTCTATCACTGAGCCACCTTCGCAGCCCCCCTCTGCACAGTTATCTCCAGCCTTTCTCAGTATTTTTCTCTGCTATACATAAAGGCTTTCACTGGTATACTGCCAGTTTGTGGCTAAGTTCCTCTTCTGAGGGACAGCTTGAAGAATTCACCATATGCATTTTCACTCTATACAAACCAGCTGCCAGCATCCCATGTCACTAATGCTGCCATTTCTAAAAGAGTTTTTGGAGTCAACTTGTACTTGATGCACAAAAGCACTCATGTGGCGTTTTTCTTTTAAACATTAATATTGCTTGTTTTGAAGTCAAGGCAAGGAGCCCAGTGACAGACTGAGTTGGTTGACAGAGCAGCAGAGGTGAAGGGCATGGTCTGTCTGAGTCAGGTGGCCCAGGGCCTCACATCTGCATCCGCTGCACGAGCGAGCATCCGTCAGTAGAAGCCGGCTGGTTTTCAGACCTTGCTCCATCTTGCCACAAGAATAATTGCCTGCTCTGAGCCCACAAGATGAGTGATCAGGGCCGTGTCAGGTGCCAAGCTGCTCCAAGCCTTGCAACCACGTTTCCAGTTAATGCCCACGCCTGTGGCGGTCCAGATGCTTTCCCAATCATGAAGGACACACCTTGAAGGATGAGCTTTTAACCTTGCAGCTGGCCATTTATAATGTTTCTGATTAGGACATACCACCATCTCCACTTCCAGGTGGTTGCTCACCATAGGCAATAAGGGCTCTTTCTTGTTTATGAATTCCTGAGCTGTTTGTGTGTCCCGGCGACTATCATGTGTGATGGCAGCCGACAGTCATGCGTCATCACTCTTTGTGCTGGTACGAGGGCATGAGCTCAGGGTCCTGCTCAAGACTGGTGCTCAACTACGTGAGCCATACTTCCATTTTTGGGTGGTTAACTGGAGATAAGACTCTCACAGACTTTCCTGTCCTGGCTGGCTTCAAATCCTCAGATCTCAGCCTCTTCAGTAGCCAGGATTACCCAGCTGTGAATAATCATTTTTGATTGTTGTCTCTTTACTGTATTATAGAACACTATGGAATATTTAGCCAGGAACTATTGGGAGAAACGTGTGTGTGTGTGTGTGTGTGTGTGTGTGTGTGTATGCGTGTGTGTGTGTGTGTGTGTGTGTGTATACTTGTTCAGAAGCTAACAGAGAATCAGAGAGCTTCAAGAGACAGAACAAACACATCCAATGAAATGTCCTTTCTTAAAGGCAGAAATGAATGCTCAAATCCCAGGTAAAAACTCGATCACTCAGAAGTGTCTTAGGTTAGCCTGTGGAGCCCTACAAGCCACTCCTACTTCAATACTTGCATCTCAATTGTACTTATGATTGTTCTTATTCTCTCCCTCTCTCCCTCCATGCCATACCTCCACCTTGTGAACTTTCATAGAATCAGGAATTTTAGAAAAGTCCCCAGTAGGTAGGTACTTGAGAGCTGGGGCAAATCTTTCATTGCACTGGATTCTGAATAATTGTTTCGTTTTTCTCAGTAAGAGAAAGCTGTGATTACAAAGCCAACAGTCAAGGGTAATATGGTAAATCAGCCTAATGATGTGTGAAGAAAACTATATTAAGAAAAAAGACGTTTGTTTTCCTGCATTGAAAAGGGGAGAGAAAAAATCTGGATGTTTCCGGGAGACTGAAAAATTTATACCACAGAGTTCTAGGGTGTTTTTTTTTGTTTTTTGTTTTTAGTTCTCTCTCTTCTTTTTTTCCCCAAAGCCTTAAAACAACATGAGAAAACTGAAGGATTTTGGACAGCAGTCAGTCCCCACTGGGCATAAGAGCGCAGCTTGGTTTTATGTTTATACATTATATCCAGAAGTTAATTTTTTTTAATGCTCCAAGGAGCAAACCTGTTTGAAAATCTATGAGTTGGAGAACATTCTTTCTTCTGTGTTAATATGAAATCTCAATAGTTACTACAGTGGTCCTAACAACTGGTTTTAAATAAAAATTGCATTATTTATGATCACATATTGACATCCAAAGCATAGTACTACTTAAAATTATTACCTATTCTCGCTCTGTCTCTGTCTGTGTGACTGTGTGCATGCCTGTGCACATGTGTGCATGTGTGTGAGCATGTATACCAGGGTCTGAACTAAGGACCTCAAGCTCTCCCTCAGCTTGCTTGCTGGTGCGCTACCACTTGAGCCACAGCCCAAATGTAGCTTTTTGCTGCTTAATTGGAGATGAAAGTCTCATGGACTTTGTTGCCCAGGCTAGCTTGAACCGCTATCCGCAGATCTTAACCTCCTCAATAACTAGGATTACAGGAGTGAGCCACCAGTGTGCAGCTTTTTACCTATTTTTATGTTTATAAAACTGGCCTGTGACCAGCAAGTAGATGGAATTCGACATCATGCCAGAGAATTCTCGTGGAAGGGAGGAAGGCTTCCAGGAAAACATCACTGTCCCCATTCACGCCTGTAATCTCCCATGTTCACACGCCATCACCCACCTGGATGAGGGATAGAGCAGAGGGCTCTCCACAAGACAGAGGTGCCAGCTACTGCTCCCTAAACAGGAAACTCTGGTGCCTTTAGCAAAGCATTGGCTTTCAGAAATCTTATATCTTAGAATTGCTGAGTTCTAAAACTCTGCCTTCACATAGGCTATTTGCTAAGATTTTAAAATAAATCTTTAGCCAAGTGAGGTGGTTCATACCTAAATCTAAGCTGCTTGGGAGGCAGAAAAGATGAAAGTTAGACATTAGCCCAGACCAAATGTTAATAAGATCCTCATGTCAATCAATAAGCTAGTTGTGGTGACTCAAACCTGTCAACCTAGCTACTCCGGAGAATAGATCAGAGTCTGGAGCCAGTCCTGGGTAATGCATAAGACCTTGCCTGAAAAATAACTGAAACCAGAAAAGGACTGGGGATATGGTTCAAGTGGTAGAGTACGTCCAACAGAAGATCAAGGCCTTTAGCTCAAATACGAGTACCACCAAAAATAAACAAACAAACAAACAAACAGGGACCTTAATTGTATTTCTTGCACATGTGAAAACTTTAACCAAGTACAAACGTCTGTTGTGCATTTAAGCCCATTTTCCATCCCAAGTTCTCCCCCAAAATAATCTTAATACTAGATTGCATGCATAAATAAGCACATATTTCTCTTTCTCTTTTATTTTATTTAGCCTTTCCAATAATATATCCACTGTCCTGTGCCTGGATCTTTCCATTGAACATACCTTGGAAAACAATCCATGTCAGCAAACAGGAGTCCCAGGCTCCTTTTTCACACAGCTCGGCTCCATTCCTATTGTTTGCTATCTAGGAGGTCTCAAGGGTATAGATCCTGGTTCCTGCCGAATTCCCTGTGTTCCATATTAATCCTCTCCGGCTTTCTAATCATTTGCATTCCTATCCGAACGTACAGGACTATCCTGCTCAGCTAGACTGGCTTCCTCCTGCTCCTTTAACCCACTCAGTGTGCCCCGTACCCAGAGAATATGTACAGTGCCTCCACTGGGCCCCGTGTGCCTGTTTAGTCTCACATCCTACACCCACACATGTCCCCCACACTCCTCTTGATGAAGCACAGTTGAAAAGCTACTGGCTTGCTTATCTTCTGGACTCCTACATCCTTTCCCTTTATTTATTATTTGTTTGTTGTGCTGGTATTAAGGCTTACACTTAGGACCTGGGCTCTGTCCCTTTTTCACTCCTGGCTGATGCTCTAACGCTTGATCCACAGCTCCACTTCTGGCTGTTTGGTGGTGCACTGGAGATAGGAATTTCATGGACTTCTCCTGACCCACCTGCCTTTGAACCATGATTCTTACGCTTCAGCCTCCTGAGTAGACAGGGTTCCAGATGCTAGCCAGTTATCAGCCTGATCCTTTCTCTTTCTGCATCGAGGGACTCAGGGCTGTGCTTCTCAACATCAGCCTTCCAGGGAAGCCATTTTCAACGGCTCGCTGCTCAGCTGGTTTTCAACTGATGAGCATCCCAGACTGCACTCACTGTCACGCTTGGCAGGAGGTAGGACCTGTCCTTTGTCTCCATCTGCCTCACACCTCGCCTGGCCATGCTTTGTTACGGCCTCTGCACCCAATAAGATGCCAGAAGCAAGTTGCCTGGCATCAAAAAGAACCATCGGAAACGCGTTCTTCCCAGAGGACAGTCTGCTTCTTTCTGCACTGCCTGGCTGTGGCCACAGAGTTTGGCTCATTTCTTGATTCTTTCAGTCTGACATATTCGGCATTTTCAGTTGCACTCGTCAGCAATTTTCCTTCCTCCCAACCCCCTCCCCGGTGTTATGTTAGCCAACTTTAACAAAAAGTCCACTCTGTTCTAAAGTAGGAGCATATAGGCTGGATATTAAGAAACCATTATCATTCTACAAAGACATTGACATTGGAAAAAGATACACTCATTTATTAAGGTATATTCAGACAAACACAATGACAGAAATAAGCTAATGTGCGATGTCTTTTTGTCCTCTTCGGAAGTATAACAATATTGTGTGCCACCAAAAACTAAGCCGAAGAGCCAGCTGGGCTCCAATGGCTCTGGTCTGTAATCCAAGTTACTCAAGAGACTGAGATCTGAGGTCAAAGCAAGCCAAGGCAGACAAATCTGAGACTTCCTATTTCCAATAAACCGGGAAAAATCTAAAAATGGTGGTGTGGCTTAAATGATAGAGTGTCAGCCTTGAACAAAAAAGCCAAGCAAGAGCATAAGGCCCTGAGTTCAAGCCAGTACCAACACACACACACACACACACACTCACACACATAGACACACTCACACACACATAACACAATCACACACACATACACACACTCACACACATACATACACATACACACACATACATACACATACACACACATACACACACTCACACACACATACACACATATATACACACATACACACACTCAACACACATACACACATACACATATACACACATACACACATATACACACATACACACACATACACACATACACATATACACACATACACATACATACATACACACATACATACACACATACACACACATACACATACACACATACACACATACAAATACACACACATACACACACATACATACACACATTAAAAAGCCACACACTGTAAAACAAGGCTATAGTTAACTGGTATTTCAATTGTATATTGTATTCAAGAGTGTAGTCGACAGTAACAACACTTTGCCAAGCCTAAGCAGAGAGATTTTGAGTCAATGCCAATTAAAATGAATATTGAGTCTGACTCCTTCCCTCTACTTCCTCTCTATAAACATCCCCCCTCACCCCCCGCCCCCGGGGTGGGAGAGTAGAAGGATAGTTCTCTTTAGAGGAAGGTCATTTGTGTGTGTGTCTGTGTGTGTGTGTGTGTGTGTGTGTGTGTGTGTGTGTGTGTGTGTATGTGTGTATGTGTGCTGATACTGGGTCTTGAACTCAGGGCCTGGGTGCTGTCCCTTAGCTTTTATTCACTCAAGGCTAGTGCTCTGCTACTTGAGCCACAGCTCTACTTCCAGCTTTTTACTGGTGAATTGGAGGTAAGTTATCTGCCAAAGATGAGTTATCTTTGAACTCAAATCCTCAGATCTCAGCCTCCTGAGTAGCTAAGATTACAGGTGTGAGCCACAGGCCCCCAGGTGGGAGGTCACGCTTTGAGCAAATGGATGGATGGGGGTCACTGTGCTTTAATGTAAACATGAGAACATTCTGTTTTAAAACATTCTCACATGGGTACAATTGTTCAATTCATTTACTTAGGTTACAGCATTTTCTACAACATTAAAATACAAATATCTCTCTTAGCAAAGGCAAAAGCATGTTTATGCAAGGAGAAAAATCTCTACACATTTGTATTTAGCAGTTGCTACTCTGTGCACAAATATTCTAAAGTAGACTTTTTTATGTTTTTATCATAAAAATAGTGTACAGAGGGGTTACAGTTTCATGAGTAAGATAATGAGTACATTTCCTATGGAGCATTGTTACCTCCTCCTTTGTTTTTTTGTTTGTTTTTGTTTTTGGGGTCCGGTCATGGGGCCTGAACTCTGGGCGCTGTCCCTCAGCTCTTCATTGTCATGTGAAGAAAAGAAGATTATAAATAAAAGTTAAAACATTACCCCATTTTAAAATGAAAAATTTTCAAATGCTAGACCCTTCTTCCACTTACAAAAGACTAGAAGAGTAAAATTCATGATTTTCATAGCATTAATATCTATTGGTGGGATAAGAGTGAAGTCTTTTGTCACTACCTCTTTTATTTTTCAATGACCATAGATCTCCATAGTAAGAAAGTTATGATATATGCATGTATTCATGCAACTTTTTGTATGTAACTTGTTGGCAAGCCTTTTCCATTTTCACCTGTTCTAAGTATAATTAAAGTAGAACCTCAGTGGAGATGAGCATTTAATGTGAGGAAGACTGAATAAATAAGATTTGTGCAGATACTTTTTCTCCTGCCAATGAATCCATGTAACCCAAGGGAATTTCTCTCACTCTCAGCCAAATGAGATTTCAAACAGGTGGAAGATGCAGAAAGGCCTTGAGAATGCTTGGGTACGTGGATTAGGCCTAATTCTCTGAGCCTCAAAAGTTGCAAAATGGCAGAGTCATTGCCTTCCTGAACATTGACAGTGGATATACAGACTCTCAGATAATAATGATTCTGTTTTCTTGGGGGTAAGAATATACAACATGTGGTCTACCATCTTTACCAATTTTTATTCTTTGTTGATTCCACATTGACGCTCTAGAGCTTATGCACCATGAGTAACCCAAACTTGCCACCCGTGCATCACCCGTGTGGGTTACACCATGCATCTCCTCTCCTCCACCGATCTACCCATTCATTCTATGACTGTGACTATTTTAGGTATGATTTGTCATCACTGGAATCCTCTTATCTTTCTGTGACAGGCTTATTTCTCTTCACATGTGTCCTCAAGATGCATCTGTGTTGTCACACATAGCCTTTATGTGACAGGATTTCCTTCTTCTTAAATCAGAATAATATTCATCAGTGGGTATAGACTGGCCTTTTCTGTCCATTAATTAGTTGATAAACATTTGTTTCCACATCTTGCCACTGTGAACATGTGGCAATGAACACGAGAGTACCGATATTGGTTTTTGGATAAATATCCTGAAATGAGGTTCTGGATCATGTTACAGTCCTAGGTGGACATGTTTTTTCCCGGAATCTCCACGCAGTGTTTTTGTAACATTGCAATAGTTGCATTCCCATAAAGAGTCTGCAAGCTTTCCGATGTCTCCACCCGCTCACCAACACTTCTTGCCTTTTGATTTGGGTAACACTATCTGAACAAATATTATTAGGGGTAATTTTTTTAATTCTGTTTCTTTGCTCTTGAGTCACAGACATTCATTATATACTTTGGAGATTAACTACTATATTCGTTTCTTCTTCATCTCTATGACCAAATACCTGCCAGAAACAACTTAAGGAAGTATTTGTTTGGGTGCACTGTTTCAGGGGGTTGCATGGTAGGGCAGAGCACCATGGAGCGTTGAGCACGTGGAAGGGATTCTTCACCTCACAGCAACCAGGAACAAGAGAGTCAGGAGGGGGCCAGGGACAGGATACCCGGAAGGTCCGTCTACCAGTGACATGCTTTCTCCACCTGAAGTTTCCAGGCCTCCCAAAATAACACTAAAGCTAGAGACTGAGCCCCCAGCATATGAGACTTCTGGAAGAAGACTGCATATCCAAGCTATAGCAACTCCTTATGAAGTACATAGTTGGCAAGTATCTTCTGCCATTTTATAGATCATCATCTTCTCATTCTGCTGATAGTTCCTTTTGTTGTGACTCACTTATTTTTGTTTCTTTTTTCTGATGGTGGTGGTTGTGGGACTTGAACTCAGGGCCTGGGCGCTGTCCCTGAGCCTTTTTTGTGCCCAAGGCTAGCACTCTACCACTTGAGCCACAGCACCACTTCCAGTTTTTGAATGGTTTAATTGGAGATAAGAAGGGTCTCAGGGGACATTTCTGCCTTCAATGCTTCCAACCACAATCCTCAGATCTCAGCCTCCTGAGTAGCTAAGATTATAGGCATGAGCCACTAGCACCCAACTTATTTCTGTTTCTCATTTTTGTTTTGTTCTGGGATTTCATTGTAAGAGCCATGAGATCACTTCTGAGATCAAATTTTAGGAAGCTTCTTTCTTTGTTTTTCTTCAATGAACTTTTCAGTTTTAAATCTTACATTTGTCTTCAACCCATTTTGAGTTGATTTTGTGCAGAATCTAATTCTTTCTTTTACATGAAGATGAATAGTTCTCCCAAAATCTTTGTCAAAGAGACTAACCACTCTTTATTTCATGTTTTTCATGCTTGTTGAAGACCCGTTGACTGTGCATATGTGGATTTATTTCTGAGCTCTCTGTTCTTTTTACTGGTCTGACAGCCTCTGTGCTGGTTCCATTCTGATTACTGAATATATTTTGAAAAATGCCTCCAACTTTGTTCTTTCTCAGAATCAATTTGAAAGTTGTTGATCTTTTGTGACTTTACATGAATTACAGAAGTTTGTTTGTTTTTGTGTTTTTTTTTACTAGTTCTATACAAATGCTACTAACATTTTGAGATCATTGTGGGCAATTTGAATGTTTTAATAATATTGTATTTCAATCCATGAACACAGATGGTTTCTTGATCTTAGAGACAATTCTAGTTGCTCATTGTTGAGTATAATCTTAGCTGTGAGGTTTTTGTATGTGACCTTTGTTTTTTGGGGGGTACATTCTATTCCTAGATTGTTGAGAATTTTCATCAGGAAAGGGTTTTGAATTTTACCAAATAATTTTTCTGTCTTTATTGAGATGATCACATGAGTTTTGTCCTTTATTACTTAGTGTGATATTTTACCATGATTTTTGTCATTTGAACTATTACTTGCATACCAGTGGTAAGCCCCATTACTAATGTTATATGATTTATTTGATATGCTGTTGGATTTAATCTGCTAGCACTTGTTGAGTTTTTTGTATTTGTTTTCCTTTAAATCTCTATTTTTTAGGGATATTGGCATGTAGTTTTCTTGAAGTGCTTTGTCTGACTTTAATATCAAAGCAATGCTGGCAATACACCATGTTTGGAATTATTTCTTCCTCTTTAATTTCTTGGAAGAATTGGAGAAGGATTTTTATTCATTCTTCTTAAAATATTTGGTCACATTTATCATTGATTCTGGTCCTAGACTTTTCTTTGTTTCAAGACATTTTGGTTACTAATTCATTTCAATACCACTGTTGGACTGTGTAGATCTTCAAGCTGATGTAATCTTAGTATTCTGTATGTATCTGGGAATTTAGTAATTTCTTCTAGGCTATTCAGGTCTTTTTTCATGTTAATAGTAGTTTCTTAGGATTCTTTTTATTTCCCCAGTATCAGGTCTATATCTTCTGTCATCTCTGATTTTGATTGATTTGAATCTTGGCTGTATTTTTTTCTCAGCCTAGCAAATGGAAAGTCGAGCTAAAGTCTCTTAATTTCAGAAATGTTATTTTCTATTTCATTTATTTCTGCTTTAATCTCTGGTAGCTTTGAGTTTAATCATTTTTAAAGCTCTTTTATAATTTTTTGTGGCACTAGTACACAAGGGTGGTTGTTAGACAAATGCTCTACCACTTGAGCCACACCCCAAGTCTACATTTTGGTTTAATTCTACTTTTTACTACTGAACTTCAACAGTTTTTCCGTCTATTTTTTCCGTCTGGGTTTTTGTTGTTGTTGCTGCTGCTTTAATTCTAAATGGTGAAGTTCATATTTTTCTCACCCACCATCTTGAATCTATCCTATTTTAATATTTTGCCTTTAACTTTAATACTAGGATTAGAGATGATTTTCCCATCACATTGTAGTAATACAGTATTATTTGTTTGTTTTTGCCAGTATTGGTTGGAACTCGGGGTCTCATAATTGCTCATAGCTGGTACTCTACCACTTGAGCCATGCCTCTAGTCCAGTTTTTGCTGGTTACTTTGTAGACTGAGTCTTAGGCATTTTTTATGCAGGGGCTGGCTTCAAAATCCTACCCTCCAGATCTCAGCCTCCTGAGTAGCTTGGGTTGTAGATTAGCCACTGACACGTTGCTTAGTATGTCAGTATTTTAGATTTGTCTATTTACCTTGATGAGGGCCATACTTTCTTAGGTTATAATGCTGTGGTTTGACATTCCTTCATTCCAACAACTCTCTCAGCATTTCCGGTAAAGCAGTTCTGACAGTAATGAGCTTGCTCATCTTTTGTTGGCCTCTAGAAAAATTTTCCTTCAGAATAAGGGAATGATAAAGGCTTCCTCAGACAAACAGAAGCTGAAGACATTCATCTGGGAGAGGATTCATCACTGAACTGATTTATTTGTGAGGAAGTTGAGGGTACAGGGCTCCCTACGCTACATCTTGCTAATGTTGTCATAAATATTGAAGGACACACACACACACACACACACACCTTACCAGGAAACAAAGCGCAAAGAGTAGGATGAGGTTAAGGAATGATTGCTTGAGATCGCTTCATGGATAAACTCACCACTGTCCAGGCAGTTAAATTGTATACAGGTATTACCTGTATTAATTGAATCAATTTTTACTTTGTAAAAAGTATGTTTGAAGAGGAAAATACATTCAGTTGACTGTTGCTTGTCTTGATAACCCAGTGTTATTCAGCCTCCCTTCCCTTTCCAACACCCTCGGTGATTCTTTCTCTTTAAGGTCAATGGAAAACAAACAGATGGGCACTGGCTGGACTTTTCCAGAAAGGCTATGCTGTTTTTATTTGCATGAACGTTCTGCTAATCAAATCAGAGCGCAGGCTTTCAAAGCCTTCCACTTCCAAACACGGAGTGGAGCAATGCATCAATTAATAAAAGGAGAGTGATTTTTCAAATTGCACAGTCCAGTACCTTTTAGTGTATAAAATGTATTTCATCTTCACGCCAACTCAAATTAAATAGCTATTTCAAGCAGTCATTCCTAGCTTTCTCCTAGTCCAAATCCACTTCTCCTGCTTCTCTGGGTAATAGATCTTCTGTGGCGTCTGATGAGGGATCCCTTCCCACTCCTGTGTGGTTCAGGTGAATCCAGCTTTGTCTGCATTCAGGCCTCAGTGTGCACTGAGCTCAGGCTAAGGCAGTGTGCTCCACTGCACCGTGGTTATCCACACACAAACAAGTGCCTTGCATCTGGTTTCAACACTAAGTTATAGGGTTTTTCTGAAGTTGATACAAACAAGAGGCAGGTCACAGAAAGAACCAAGCTAGACACCATGATGCAGATCTATAATCCCAGCTACTCAGAAGGCAGAGCCCAAGTCAGCTCTAGGTAGGAGGATCATAGCTCAGGTCAGTTGGGCAAACACCTGACACCCTTCTCTAAAACAAGAGCCCTAAAGCAAAAAGGGCTGGAGACGTGGCTGAATAGCAGAGTACCTGCCTAACAGGTGTGAAGCCTGTTTCAAACTCCTGTAAAAAGAAGAAGGGGGAAGAGGAGGAGGAGGAGGAGGAAGAGGAGGGGGGGGGGAGGAGGAGGAGGAAAGAATAGAGGAGGAAGAAGAAGATGAAAAAGAAAAAGCTGTCACTTGAGTCATACCTCCATCCCACTTTTTGCTTGGAAATGGATTCTTGGCAAACTTTTCTTTCTAAGCTGGCTTTGAACCTGAATCCTCCAGATCCCGTGCTCCTGATTATCTATGGTTACAGGAACGAAAAGTCTCGGGCTAACCAGGATGAACTGGCCACCCTGCCAATCATCACCTTGCCATCTAAGCTGTGGATCCACAGCCAAGGAGCGGGATTCGAACTCTCCATTCTCATCAAGAAAGGGGAGCCAGTCTCACCTGTTTTGCTTCCAGAGAACATGTGTTCAAGTACCAGGCAGAAATTCTAGAGATGAGACCTAGCAGCAGTCCCTTCATTCTATTTAATCCTCAAATGATTAGCAAAAAAAAAAAAATCTAAGATTCTTTTAACAGTCTCATTTTTCAATAATCAAGTGCCGAATTAAAACGAAATGCAAACACTAACATTTAACACACAGCTAAAAATGAACATGTCTAAAATATTAATGGCAACTCTAAATGATTTATCATGCCCTCTTGGGCATATTTTATGATTTATTGATGTCATTTTAGCAGCTCCATGGGTGACAGTCTCTTCACTGTGTGTATGCTTTGTGTTTCTTGGCTACATGTGCAATAAACTACACACTCAGACCTCCAATGTGTGTGCACATCATATTGCAGGTGAAGTAGAAAAGGAAAAGATGTGAATTTTTCCCATAAATTGGAGAATTACAAGGCCAAAAGGCTTTGAAATTGATCCTTTCTTATTTTCTTGACTTCATGCTAGGCCACACTGGAACTATCTTCAATAACCTCCCTTGTTAATTTATGTCAGTCTTTGTTGGCAAGCAGTTCTACTTTAGATCTAACCTCTACCCTCTCTGTGGCAAGCAAAGACCATTTTCTGGAAAATAGCTCGTGATTTCTTTGGTACTTAGCTTTCCTTTCTTGACCTGATAATGCATCTTTCAAACATTTCTGTTCATGTCACACATCCTGCCAGCCCTCCACTTGATAATTTTCCAGTATTTTTCTCTAAGTTTTCTAAGAGTTGGGTTCTAATATTCAAAACCCACTCTAAGTGAACTTGGATTTGTGTTTAACTTCTAACATTATTCTCCGCCATGCAATCACTTCTGAGTTCAGGGCCAGAAGTACTTCTTCTCTCTCTTTCTCTCTGTTTGGTTCTCTCTTTTTATCTTCTTTCCACTGTCAGCCACAGATATCCAAGCAGAGCTCCTCAGGACTAGGCTTCCGTGCAAGCGCCCCTCCTCAAACATTACCACAGCTTCCTCCACCTGCCTCTTCTTCCAAGTCTCAAGCTCTTCAATTTGGGGGTTAGGGATAGGTAGAATCAGGAAGGGCTTTCTGGGAATCCATCAGATCTGTTATGTTTTCAACTACCTGTCTTCCTGTTTGAAATAATAATCAAGGCCAGACTTCTGTGTAGTAGTAAAAAAAAAAAAAAAACTATGGGGAGAAGGAAAAAAATAGCAAAAGTAAAGATGAATAAAGGTCCAGATGGAGGGGGTATCAACAGGAGGAGGGAACGCTAACAAATGAGGATGAATATGAAAATGGAACAATGAAACTTGCAATCATTTTAAGAAGGGGAGGGGGTAAGATCAAGGAGAGAGATAGAGCGTGAGGTAGATTGGGATACATTGTACATGTGTGGCAATGTCGTAATGAAACCTCCCTTGCACAACTAATACGTGATAATTTAAAAGAAAGAAACAAACCTAAGTAAAAGGACACCTCAGTCTTTTTACTCTGTCCCTTTTTCTCTGTATCCAATGTTTGACTTGTTTTTTTGAGCTGTACATCGATACTGCTGACTTCTCACGGTCAGTGAATTTTTAGCGGGCAAGGCTGATGACATCTTGTCTGTTTTTAGTGAACTCTATGTTTCCTGACTATGATCACATAGGAGGGGCAATTGCCCACATTTAAACTCTTGCAAGCAGAGCCCAGAGAGAAACAGAAGAATGCTTCTTCTCAGAGATGGTGTTGCTTATGCTGACATGGCGATGGTTTGCTGCGCACCTGTCCATTGAGTGCATGTGTGAATTCAACACCTTTCTGGTCATAGGCATGCTGGCTCGCCTGGCTGGCACCAGGCCTTTTCCGGTCCAACGTCCTCTCAATAACTTGAGTTTAGTTTAGAAGGAGCTCCTGCCTGAGTAGTGAGAGGTTGGGTTGAGATGTCTGGGAGCAGACACTGAGCTAGAGGTAGGCATGGAAAAGATTCACTGGGGGACATTTGTGAAAACAAAAGGAGAAAGTTAGGGCTGAACACAGGGCGCTATAATACACACACACACACACACACACACATATAAAACCATGATGACAAAGTCTTCGCCAACCATTGAAAAACTGAACAGACATCACCCACTGGGGTCAGCATGAGTGGCTGGCTGTGAAGGCCTGGGCGCCCAAGAGCTTCATGTCCGTTGGAATCTCCATGGGCCTGAAAGAGTTAATAGCTGAATTGTCTGCTAAGTCAACTAATATACTAATAAATAAATAATATGCAAATAAATAAAATATGCTAATAAACAAAAAAGAGTGGGAACACACACAAATACTACAATAGAAATGAAGAACAACCCTTTAAAACTTTCCTGTCTAGAGCAGGGCCAGGATTTGGAAACCATGGGGATCTCTGACATTTGCTCTTAGTTCTACTGTTTACCAGCAGATGCCAAATGGCACAGCTACCACACATGAATGGATCGGGTGAGGGGTGAGGGGACTCAGCCCTGGGAAGAGAGAAAATGAGTTCAAGCCCAAGTTCCATTCCTTCAAACTCCATCTCCTTGAGAAAGCATGTATTCCAGCAACCTGTTTACATGTAAACTATGACACAATAGGACACATTGTGCTGTGAGGGTTGAACTCGTGTTACTCAAAGTGGAGCTCTTGGATTGGCAGGGCCACCATCACCTGGACCTGTGTACAAATGTAGGATCTTTTTCCTGTCCCAGACTTTCAGAATCAGAACTGACATGCTAACAAGGGCAGGAGTTTATGTGCACATTGAAGGTTGAGAAACACTGCGTTAATGATATAATATCAATCAAACCCTTAGTATACAGTATTTGGTGAGGAGGAAACAATGCGATACATGTCATTTGTTACTCATTTAGTTATGATAGTAATTTCCATTCTGAATCATCTTGGGCAGGTACATGGTTTAAGAACAGTAAAAATGGTAATTACCATAATAATATCCCAGTAGCCAAGGACCAGATGACCTTTTAAAGGCCTTTAAAACTCTAGGAGACCCCAATAATGTGCTCATGACCATATGATGGTAATAGTATTTCACACTCATTTACTATGTCAGGCACTATTCTCAGTACTTTATAGGTATCATCTTATTTAATCATCCAGCAGTGCTATGAAATAGATACTATTTTTAGCTTAGTTTATAGTTTAGTTTATAGTTGAATTAACTAAGACATGGAGAGAATAACAAAGTGGAGTTTCAACAGAGGATTCGAACTTGGCGATCTACTAGGCAACTACTCTCCCAATGTGGTCTCTCTAGCCAAGCCACTGAAGAGAGACTTAAATGAAACTAACTGCATGCTGGGTACTAGTGGCACCTGGCTGTAATCCTAACTACTCAGATCACGAGATTAGAGGTTTTTTTTTAACTAGCCCAGGTAGTCTGGCTTATCCCCAATTAATCACCAAAAAGCTGGAAGTTGAACTGTGGCTCCCGTAGTAGAGCAGTAGCTTTGAGTGAGAAGTTAAGGGGTAGTGCTCAGGCAAAAATGGTGCTATCAACTGCAGTGTTGACACACTGTGGCTGTAGTGAGGTCATGGCTTTGCCAACCTGGCTGTACATTGCACAGCGCAATATTCCTCAAAGACTGGAGATGTTTAGGAATTCAGACTCTTCGTCGTCATCCCTTAGGTTCTGTGTCAGTAGATTGAAGCCAACCTTCTTGCTTTTTTCATTTGATTACATGTGCCTGAAGTGTTTTGACCATAATCACCCTCCTCCATTATCTGTATTCTTCCTCCCTGCTCCCACAAGTACCCCCACCCCAGACAGGATATGTTTTACCTCTCTGTCACTCATGTTATTTCTAAAGTGAGCATTAATTGTCCAAAGGGGTTGAGTCATGGTATTCTATACATGCATAAATATCAAAATACATTGCTTCTGTGAATGAAGATGGCAAAACCAAACTCACTAAAAGATGTTTCATAGGAATGTAGGAGGTTAGAGGAAGTGGGGTTCGGTAAAGGAGTCAATCTGATTAAAGAAGTCAACCGTTAGTTTAAAACACAATTTGAACTGTTAGGGATTAATCATGACTGGGGACATGAGGAAGAGAGGCCAATTAGCCATTCTGCGTATGTTCAGTATGTTCTAACTTAAATGTCTTTACAAAGACTTGAAATGAACATGGAGAGAAAGGAGACAGGAAAGAAAAAGAGAGGGAGTGGTAGAGGCTGGTAGGTTTTGGAGGTACCTGTCATTCTTCCCAACTCCTGCAACAGTCCTAGTGTGTATATACTTCCCTGCACGTGTGGTAGATGGTAACTGTACATTTCATGAGCCACGAGAGGTTGGGTGCTTAGTGGCATTAAACAGGAAATATCTTGGTACCATCGGTGGAGCCATCTATTTTTACCTGGCCTACCCTGGGGAGATACTCTTTCAGCTAAAAGAAACTAAATCAAACCTTTCCCACCACCTAAGACAACAGTGGAGGGCAAAGAAGCCTGCTCTACATCCAAACGAGAACGTGGATGAAAGCAGTGCTCAAAGCAGAAGGAAAGAGCAGAGGCACTGAATGGAGGCAGAGAGAAGAGCAAAATCCACATCTGAGCAGGTCTGGAAGCCATTGATGAAGCCTAAATTTGAAGCAACCTTCAGCTGTGATATACATAGAGTAAGAGTAGTCTGAAAATAGCAGCATGGACCTATTCCTATACATTTGCCCTAGTATATTGAAGAGTGTAGACTGAAAATAAGAAGGAGAGAACCCCAGGGAAGAGAGATTCTAACAGAAAATAACCATTCATTCACACAAAGGATGGAAAAAAAGATCAAATTCTACTTCACAATATATAACCTGTAGTTTGTTGACATTATCAATGCTGAAGTTGAATACTAGTTTTAATTCCAAAATTAATACTAGTTTTGATTCCATCACTCTCAACAGATCATGTCAGTATCTTTTTAAAGCCGTAGTTTAAGAGATAGTCAAGATTATCATGCCGGGCGCCCGTGGCTTACGCCTGTAATCCTAGCTACTCAGGAGGCTGAGATCTGAGGATCTCAGTTCAAAGCCAGCCCAGGCAGGAAAGTCCGTGAGACTCTTTTCTCCAATAAAAACCACTAGAAAATGGCAAGTGGCACTGTAGCTCAAGTGGTAGAGCGCTAGCCTTGAGCTGAAGAGCACAGGGACAGCACTCAAGCCCCAGGACCAACCCCCCCCCCAAAAAAAAAGATTATCAGAGATAGCTAAACAAATAAGACCCAAGCATTACCAATAGTAATGATTAGAACACATCATCTCTAGCTCAATTCTAGCTCAGTGTGTAACACATTATAGAGCCATTCCTTTAAGGCTGTGAAAGCAACAGGTTAGCAAACAATGGAGAAATATTGCTCTTTCTATGAGTAGCTTATTTTGATTTGAAAATGATGTCACTATATACTAGACTATAACATACTTAGTAAGAATCTGAGATTTGAAAGGAATGAAATCAATAACCAATCTTGAGGAGGAATTTAGGTTCAAAGCAAGTTGACAATCTTGTATAAAGCTTTAATTAACATTTTTTAAATGAGATATTACAGATTGTACCTTTTTTAACATTGCAGAATTATTCAGAATTCATGAAGAATATGGAACCAAGTATAAATAGAGAAAAGCAGTTGATTGGGGTTTGTTCCCAAGAAATTGTTAGTGTTACGTTACATTTTATTGAACTGGCTTCAAAAACATAACAGAGCCTGAACATTATTATTGTAGTTATTACCTTTCCTTTCCAAGTGCCATATCTTGTTCTCTCTTGAATTGAAACATTCTGATTACTTTTGCTTACTTTTGAGATTTGATTTTTCTAAGGGAAAAAAAAAAGCTTGACTAGAACCTCTCATATTCGAATTTCTTCAAGTTATAACCACTTGCTATCGAATTTAAATAATCTCCCTTATCTTATTTGAATCGGTTTGTTCATTTCTAATCTACACTTTCTATTTCATATATAGAACAGTTTCTTCATATCCTTCCTCCCCAACCACAAAGGACAAATGTGTCTTTCATTAGTCACAGCCATAACCACGGCCCACATCACCCAAGAAACCAGAGCAGCTGCCACAATGCTGTGAAAATATGACTATGGCAGAATTATGGCTGAAAGAGTCTTTGGGTCCAATTCACCTTGGATTAAGCCAGAGAACTGATTTCCGGGACCTTGAAAACAGCTGTCATGGAGCAAACAGCCATGCAGCGAGATGCACAGCTGTGCAACCTCGATTGTACTGTTTGCCTCTTTTTATTCCCAGAGACGCTTCATGACCGGTTCTCACTGAAGCCATATTGCTCACCCGGGTGCACGGATTCATAATGCATCAGGTGTTTCCGTGTGAGATTCTTACTTTATGGTTTTAATTAGGTGGTTTGTATGGAAGAGAGGGAGGTGCTTATTTTTGGTATTGTTTAAAAGGGAGAAAAAAACTAAATATACAGTTCTTCATGCTTTTCTTGAAGCTTCTTAGCTTTCCTTCCCACACTGTGATCAAAAGTCCAACTCAGAGCTTCTTAGCCAGTGGCTCACACCTATAATCCCAGCTACTTAGGAGGCTCAAATCTTAAGATTTCTGTTTGAAGCCAGCCTGGGCAGGAAAGTCTATAAGACTTTAATCTCCAGTTAACCAGCCAAAAGCCAGATGTGGAGGTGTGACTCAAGTGGTAGAGTGCTAGCCTTGAGCAAACGAGCACAAGGCCTGAGTTCAAGCCCCAGTACTGGGACGGGGGTGGGGGAAGAACCCCACCAAGTCCAATTCTGCATAGAAGAAATAAACAAGCTGGATTGCAATGCATGTGTGAGCTGTGGACGCCGCCTTGGGTCAGCGGGCAACTTGGGGCCAGGCTTTGGACAGAGAAAAATTCTATCCACCCAAACTTCTCCAGTTTGCATTCCTTCTCTTCCTCATTCCTCGTTGCCAATTGCTTAAATTGATTCAATTGTAGGTAACCAGGTTTACAAAAAAAAAATTCATTGATCCTCTTGGTAAAATGCACTATGGGTAACTAGTGCGTCTCATTTCACAGGTTGCTTCTTGGGTCATAGCCACCCTTGCCCTACGAGGATCCCTGGAAAGGACTTGACCTCCAGATTTCTTCCGGGATTTCTTGCCTCTTCCACAGATCTAGAGATCCCAGGATGCTAATGCACTAAGGGAGAGTCTGCTGGTCTCTGTCTCACACACTACACTGCTTCTTTGAAACCAGAAGCACTCTCATGAGGCTGGAAGTTTGCACGAGCACTGCCGAAGCTGCTGGATGCTGAGTGAGCAGTCACAGCAAAGGCAGCTGAGCCGGGCGCTGGGCAGCCTCCACACTGCCGCTGCTGTTGC
Organism: Dipodomys spectabilis; assembly: GCF_019054845.1. NCBI lineage: Eukaryota > Metazoa > Chordata > Mammalia > Rodentia > Heteromyidae > Dipodomys > Dipodomys spectabilis. The sequence continues at coordinate 20,759,067 of NW_024870696.1, forward strand.
CTCTCACGCTTCAACATGCTCCCGAGTGCCTGGCTTCTGCCCATCCTTCCTTGCCCAGCCTACGGTGCTGCTTCTAAGTCCCACAGAGGTGAATTCCAAACCCTGAGTGCTAGGCTTAGCCATTAAGCTCCACCCCAGCCTTCCTAGACTTCCAAATACAGATTTCTCTTCTCTACTCAGCCTTGTCCTCTAAGCCAGGAATCTCAAGACTCAATACCACCTGACCTCTTGCTTGCCTTCTCTGAGAAATAGAGGTTCCTTCTATTTTCAGGCCCAAACCCAAGTTCATACCCTACTACCGAATGAACAAATTGTCCTGCACAGGATGAAGCCTACCACCAATGATTACCATAGATCTCTAACTCCTAGGTAAGAGGAAGATATCGCTGTAGTGTGTGTGTGTGTGTGTGTGTGTGTGTGTGTGTGTGTGTGTGTGTTGTTGTTTGTTTGTTTGTTTTTGTCGGTCATGAGGCTTGAACTCTGGGCCTGGGTGCTGTCCCTCAGCTTTTCAGCTCAAGGCTAGCGCTCTACCACTTGAGCCACAGCACCACTTCCGGCTTTTTCAGCTTATGTGGTGCCGAGGAATTGAACCCTTATGAATTGAACCCTTATATGCCTTATGCATACAAGGCAATCACTCTACCACTGAGCCACTTTCCTAGCCCTCTCTCTCTCTCTTTTTTTTTTAAATCAGTACTGGGGCTTGAACTCAGGGCCTGAACACTGTCCCTCAAGGCTAATGCTCTACCACGTGAGCCACATCTCTATTTCCACCTTCTTTTTGTTTTTATTTTTGATGGTTGATTGGAGGTAAGAGTTACACAGTCTTTCCTATTCAAGTTGGCTTTGAACCACAATCTTCAAATCTCAGCAAGGATTAGAGGTATGAGCCACTGATGCCTGGCAGGACATTATATTTTCTTGAAACCATGTAATAGTTAATTGTGAAAAATACTTCAAGACCCACTGGGATCCATCTTACGTGTGTTAAAATGAATTCAATCATGAACTGAAATATATGTACATATATATGTATATATATATATATATATATATATATATCGATGGTGAAAGTGCTTAGTTCAGATGATTAGGAAGTAGGAAGAGAAAAAGCAGGAAACAGCTGGTTTGGGAAGACAATACATAGAACTCTGACTTTTTCCCCTCAATAGCATAGAAGTTTATTTTCAAACTATTTCTGAATAGTATTCTGCATTTTGAAATCTTGCCTACTAAGTAGATTTTTTCCAAATCTTTGGCTCTCTAAGATATAGTCAGTTGTGGGATCCGAGAATATGAAAACAAACAATCTAAGAGCAATACTCTTTGGAGATTAAATAAAAGAACTGTGGGGAGAAGAAGAAGCCATCAGGAATAAGAGAGGCTACAGACTTCTAGGCAAGTACAATGGAGCGATGTTTCCATTCGAATCTTCTTCCCGGTCAGAATTACATCTCCCAGTGCAGTAGGGATCTCATTAGTCAGGTTATTAGCCAGGTTAGTTTGCTAAGCAGAAGTTACTCCAGCCAGTCTAAGCTGAAAGGACTAAATCTGAGGTAGAGCTGACATGTTAAGGGCACAAGAACAGCTGTACTTTCAGGAGTAGCCACAGAGGGCGCATCTGCCTCCTAGGAAACCATCCATCCAGGAGGCTGCTGCCAACCTACCACCTCTGCCACGGTCAGGAGGCTGGGTCAGCGACCAAGGCCACATGCTATTCCAGAACCCTCGTCCATGGCCTCACCCAGGCCTGCACCAGCAAAAGGGAAGCCTCGTTCCCGAGTAATTCAATTCTGGATCCAGATGTGTAATCAGGCATAGATGTAGTTGACTGGTAGATGCAGAAATCACACCGTTTTCAACTCAGTAGCTGGAAAATGACCTGAAAAACAAGTCTTTGTTGAGAGCAAAGAACTCATACTGTGGCACACTGTGAAAATGATGGCAAGGAGGGTCCAAAGTTGGGAACAGGCTGAATGACAATGACCGTTATACACACAAACTTTTCCCTAGTAGGAACTCTTTCTTAAGAAATAATAAATCAGTTTCTTCACCAAACAAGAGAATGAGTCACAAAAGAGGATAGAAATTAGGAAAACAGAGATTTACCATGGGAGGGATACAAAGAAAATTCCCAAGGTAGTGACGGAGGGAAGGTAGAAAGCAGCCCCGAGTGGAGCACTGGATAGAAATGGTACCGTGGCCTCCACTTGCCAGCTCTGTCTCAGATCTAGTCTTTCACCTTAAAATGCCCAAGTAACTCCTGCTGTATTAAACTAACCAGACAAGTTGGCCACTGGTGGCTCACACCTGTAATCCTATCTGCTTAGGAGGCTGAGATTGGAAGACAAGGTTTGAAGTCAGCTGGGCAGGAAAGACTGTGAGACACTAATCTCCAATTGAACAGTGAAAAGTTGGAACTAGAGCTAAGGTTCAAATGGTAAAGTGTTAGCCTTGAGCAAAAAAAAAAAAAAACTCAGAAATAGCATCCAGGCCTGAGTTTAAGCCCCAGTTTTGGCAGGGCAGGGGTGGTGGGTAGGGGAGGAACAGATTTAATATGACTGGTTTGTGTAGTGTAATGATGACTTTATTCCATTGCAAGACATGAGTTTGACTGGGTAGAGAATTCAAATGGAAACCACTTTCTTCAGAAATTAGGGGAAGAAGAAGAAAGGGAAAAATCCGATGACCCGACATGCTACGCTTCCAGGAGCTAGCCCACCACCGCCAGTGGGTTCCATCAGGCACCCTGAGCACCGGGCCACCTGGGTAGTGGCGCCGAGGAGGAGAGTGCTAATTGTGAGAAAATGAAATTTACATTTACAGCACAGCTTGTCTCAGGTGTGAATTGCACCCTCCTGCTGACTAGCGTAAACACTGAGCAGGGATGACAGAGGCTCTCCTCACAGGAGGAGAGAATGGAGTGAGGGTGGAGTACGAAGGGAAAGAGAATACGTATGACAGGAAACACCACGGGCTAGACAGGAAGCCGAAGAAAAGAGCCAACATTCAAAAGGGCAGGAGGAATATTATCGGTATTTAGTTTAGAATTGAAGACAAATTTTGAGAAAAAGAGGTGTTTTGGGTTTTTTTTAATTGAAAATTCTTGCCTCAAAGGAGCAGCATTTGGGGATGGGGGAGGAGTAAGGAAGGATTTGTTGTTTCCACTAATAGATTTGACAGAGTTCTTTCACCTCTAAGGTCTTATTTCACTTGGACACTCACTTTCATATTTTTGCATACATTTCATGTACATGTGCATCGACACACATTAATTAAAATGAAAATGCAATGTAGAACAAAGCCCTTCTTGCTGTACATTTGTAGCCTCTCTTTAAGACTCATACATCTCCTGTCTTCAATTCCCCCATTCCATGATACACCTGCTCATCCTATAAACCATTCTTTCAAGCTGTCAAGATGAAAAACTACATTGGCCACTGGCTCCTTTCCAAAAGTCAACCCTAGAGAAACTACAGAAGCTAGAGGGAAACAGACAAGGAACTAACAACAACAACAACAACAAAATGAAATGAAATAAAACATGGCAAAAAGTCCCTGGGGAGTCTGGCAGGAGGGAAGGAGAGAATTTCTAATTCCTAGGTGGTGGGGCAGCCAATAGTGGCTATAAGAAGGAGCTAGAAGTGGAAGAATGATTCTGCTCTGCCACCTGGGCAGTGCCATCCTTCCCGGTCCTCTGAGGCACAGCCCAGGCCACAAGTGTGAGGAGGGCGCCCCCAGAGCAGGGAAAACGCTCTGTAGGAATGAGGGGGAGGAAAGGAAAGGGTACAGCACAGAACCCGGTACCATTGTGCATCTCCCCAGGTAAGAGGGACTCAATCCGTGGAGACTAATTGTAGAGATGGCCAGTGTGAAACATGGACGAGAGAAATCATCTGTGGTTGGTGGGAAATTGAAAGGATGATCATCTGTTCTATAGCCTCTGAGACTGGTCCCTTGGGCTTTTCTCTCTGGCTAGGGAAAGGGTCTATAAATGGGAGGCTGGGATCTCCCCCTTAGCTTTTCTGCTCAAGGCTGGTTCTCTGCACCCTTTGTCTTCTGGCTTTTTGTGGTTCATTGGCCATAAGGGCCTCTCAGATTTGTGTGCTTCCAGGCTGTATTGGCAGTTGAATAGCAGCAACAGCGAGCGTATAGATCAAAAAAGCTGAAAATCTTTCCTTTCTGGTCCCTAAAGAAAGTTTGTGAACCTCCAGGCCTAAGCAAATAAAGGAGAAAACATTAACTAAATGAGTTTGAATATGAAATGTTCCTCACAGACTTATGTATTAGAAGCTTGGCTGCCATCCGATAGGCTTTTGAGAAGTGATTGAGACGAAGAGTCTGACCTAATCAGAGATTAAATGCCTTAATGGATTCAGAATATTATGCTATTATTGAGAAATGGCAAAAAAAAAAAAAAAAAGAAAGTGAAGCCAAGTTGGATGAACTGTCTCTAAAGTCTTACTTTGGCCCCATCCTGGACTATCAAGTAGATCCTCAAGGCAATTGAATGTATCCTCACGAGAGGGAAACGGAGGCAGATTTGACATAGAAGCAAAGTCAATGTGATCCTTAGGGGAGAGGTTGGAATGAGTCCGCCTTGGCCGCACAGACGGCTGGCAGCTGCCATGAGCGGAGGTGCGAGGAGCAGGTCTTCCCCGGAGCAGCACATGGAGCGCAGCCAAGACTTGGTTTTGCTCTAGCAATCCTGACTTTAGGCCTCTGGCCTTCAGAGCTATGGGGGAAGTTGTTTCTGTGGGCTTAAAGTAGCGAGTGTATAGCAATTTGTCAGAACAGCCAGGAACAAACTGCAATGGGAAGAAGTATTTAAAGAATCTTTACAAAAAATTATTTTTTTGGCAGTACTGGGGTTTGAACTCAGGCTTGAACTGGGCTGGCACACTACTACTTGTGTCATAACACCATCCCTTTTCTAGTCTTCTGAAATATAAATGAACAAAGTCAGGCACCAATGGCTCACATCTCTAATCCTATCTCTCAGGAGGCTGAGAGCTGAGGATCTCCATTTAAGCCAACCCAGGCAGAAAAGTCTGTGAAACTCTTCATCTACAATTTACCAACAAAAGAAGCCAGAAACGAAGCTGTGGCTCAAGAGGTAGAGTGCTAAGCTTGAATGAAACAGATAAGTCCCAGCCCCCAAAATAAAAAAAAATCTTTAATAGTCTCCTCACCAAAGGAAATATGCAAATATCAAGTAAACAAATAAAAAATGTTCCACATCAAATTAAATACAAGTTAAAACAATAATGAAAGGCTAGTACACACCTACTAAAATAGCTAAAATTCCCCAAACTGACAACCCCAAATGCCAGAAAGGATGTGGACAACAGGAATTCCCACTCATGGCTGGTGGAAATACAAAATGACTCATCCACTTTGAAAGACAATTTGGCAATTCCTTCTAAAACTAAACATATACCTTCCAGTCATGCTTGGAACTGAGCTAGTTAGCCATCAAAAGACATGGAAGAGCCTTAAACACATTGTTACTAAATGAAAAAAGTCATTCTGAACAGGCTGTATATTGCATAACTCTAACTGTGGAACACAGAATTGTCTTGGAAACAAAACAAAACTCTGCAGAGAGTGAAAAGATCACTGGCATCCACAAGGAAAGGGAAAGGCAGGAGCTGGCCAGCCACAGAGGCAGGTGAACGATTCTGCAGGAGCCTATCATGGTGAATGCATGCCATTGCGTTTGTCCAAGACTTGTAGAATGTACAACAAGAACAAGTCATAATGAACACCCAGGTCAGGCAGTGCATATGGGACTCATTCTTGAGAACCTATCCCAAAGATAGTGCCAGATAGCTAGAAGAGGTGAACAAGAAAGTTACACAACTCACTGTGGCTTTTAGGGACAGAGAGCTAGGAGTTATCTGGGTACTCCAGAAGGGAAGGTAAATGAGTTAAGTATTATAGTTGCAGTACTTAAAGCCTACCAACCTGATAGACACATGGCAATATGATATTTAAGACCGGGGGGGGGGGGGGGAAGATACAGGAGACAATACAGACCATTAAAATTTAAATTTAAATACATACCAAGAAACACTGACAAGAAAACAAAGACAAATAAAATAATTCACTTTAAATAACATTGGAAGAGTTTTCCTCTTATAGACAAAGAAGAGTGAGAAATGTTCAGGAATTTTTTTTTTTACCTAAACCACATAATTTCATGTAAACTAGTAGTGCTTATATGTCCTAAACAGAGGAGTGTAGTTAATTGAGGCTTTTGTGCTTGAGGTCTATCAGATAGATAGATGACTTATGACAAAAGATAGACAGACAGACAGATAGATAGCAGATGCAACTATTCTTTCTCTTATTGTAGAATTGAAACCCTACCTCTAGCTCTAAGAAGTTCTATTTTCAAGCCAGTGGGCCTTATTCTTACATGCAAATTTGTTCTCTTCCTACAAAAACAAAATAAGAAGCCTCCTAAGTTCAACATTTCAATACCTGCGTCCAATCTGTGCCCGCAGCTCACGTCCTCTTCCACCTTCCACTCTTGGGTCACCAAGCCTGAGGCGCCCCTGTTCACCACACCTTGCTTGGAGCTATGCCAATGGAGAAGAGAGGAAGGGTCTCCTTACACAGCGGGGAACAACGGCGCGTGCCTGTGATGGGCGTGTGGAGGACCCATCTGAAGAACTGCACATAGGACATTTAAAACCACGGTATGATTGCAATTTCGAGTGAGAAACGGGAACTCTAGGAGACAGATGTGTACAGATTGATAAGGTCAGATCGAGCTCAGACCTATTCTAGGTGAGGCTGAGGCAAACATGCCATCCTCAAAAAACAGGAAGAAAGAAGGAAATGACTTGATTGAGTTTATCTTTAGAAAGTTCAGGGACGGCCATGGGGAGAGAAGGAGCAGAGGAGGGAGGGAGCAAATTGTAAGAATATTACAGTCATTCGTGTTGAAGGGTTTATGAATTTAGCAAGGGGCCCAATAACCTGGCTCTCTTAGCAAATTAGACAACTAATTGAAAAGGCAGATCACCAAATAAAATAGCTTCCATAGGTCCCTTCAGCCCTATGATTTTCAAATTCTTCTTACTCCATATTCCATTAAAACCAGCGATGAGGCACAAGCAGAGAAATTTGCAAATCTGTGATCCGTATTCAGGCAGGAGACTCTATATGATGCTGATTCTTGGATAATTCCTGTGATCAAGCATACCTTACAATGAATGATGAGCTTGATGATTCAGGTGAGACCTACTCTTTTAAAGTTTTAGCATTCTAAATTTCAGGACAAAACTGTCAAATTTAGTGCTGAGTATTCTAAAGAAGGGCAGAAATATTTTAACTTCAGTAGAATGACTTCTGTGCCTCCCATTCTAAATAAGATTAAATTTGATAGAAAAATCTAGGGCATCACCATGACAATTACCAGGCTTAGTCTAAGTTCCAGTTGGGCTTTATTTAACTCCAATCAGACAAAAAGCCGAGGGCTGGGAGGGAAAGAGGGGGTGCTCACCTCTGCCTTCTGTGATTAGAACATCCAGACTCAACAGTATGAAACATGACATCATGCCATTGGTCCTCAACCAGGGCTGCATATTAGAATCACTTTGAGGAATTCAAATAAAAAGAAATTACCAGTGCCTAGGCCCTGTCCCTGGAATTTTTTACTTAATTGGTCCAGAATGAGAAGGCATTAAATGTTTCCCAGGTGATTTTAATGTGCAACCAGGGTTAAGAACCATATGCTAGGTAATTATCTCCATAGTTCTCAAGACACTGCCCAGAGACTGCTCAAAGGTGTTACCATCATCCAAATGGCTGCCAGTCTGTGATACTCACATGTTGGGACTGTTCATGAGTATGGCAAAATATGGACTTGAAACCAAATAAATCTGGGAGCATTTTTTCAAAGCAGAATTCAACAAATCTAGTGTAGTAAATGATTTTGCAAATATCCTAATGGCCCTTGGCAGAAAAATCACTTCCCTACTCCTAGGTAACTACACAGGGAACTCTAAAACCAGAATAGCAAAAATACAAATACCGAATTTAAAAGTATGCAAAAGGCCTACATCAACATGTCTCAAAAGAAGATAGCCAAATGACCAGCAAGTATATGAAAATACTCAACATCACTGATCAGAAGGGAAATGAAAATCAAAACCAAAAGGATTGCTATTGGTGGGAATATAAATTAGTACAGCTACACTGGGGAAAATATGAAATGTCCTACACATTTTAAAAATGGAATTACCATATGATCTAATACTTCTGAGCAGAATTGTTCACAATAGCCAAATATGAAAACAACATAAGTGTCTGTTGATGGATGTTTAGGTACAGAAAATGTGGTATACATATACAGTGGAATATTAGTCATAAAAATAAGGAAACGTTACCATTTGTGACAATATTAATAAACATTAAAGATGACATATTCAATGAAAAAAGTTCGCTTTTTTAAAAAAATCTTACCTTATTGTATCTTAAAAACCCTTATTTCCAATGTTTGTATTTTGTGTTTAGAAGTTAAAATATAAATCTGTTTTGGGGAGAGGAAACAATTCAACCCATAACAAATATCTGATTATGTTATCTAGAGTTTTTAAGATATGCAAATCAATTAAGTTTTAGTTAATTAACCTCACCATGCCAAAATAGCTTTTAATAAATCCATCCTCCATTTCCAAAGCTTTCCTCAAGAGGTCCCCAAGATAAAGTGCTCTGTATTCATCAAAGCAATTCTGAACCAAAAGTATATGCCCTGAGGACTATTTTCCTATCATTTATCTTCTTTTCAATTAAATCAAACTAGAAAATGGAAGGAAACTTCCTCTGGTTCCTTTTTTAAAAAAAAATCACATTTTAATAAGAAGTTTATCTTGAACCATGTTGCTAGAAAGGTATGTCACCTTAGGAAAGTCCCTACATTTAGTACTGTGACACGTTACACTCTACAAAGAATATGGGGCTCACTTTTTGAAAATTTTTCTTTCCTGTGCATAATATTTGTGACAACTTGAATCAGAAAGGCCTTGATCATATAAAACATTCCTCAAAGTTTTTTAAATTGGTATTCTAAGCTATCGTGTGAGATTCTGTTAATCTACTGAACCAAGAATACTCCATCAAGGATCTAATGTCAGAAAAGCAGCAAAAAGAAATGTCAACTTTTCTTTCTCTTTTCAAGTAAACATACATCCGAGTAGATAAATACCCAAAAATTTTGATGGTAAGTCACTTCTGTACTATTTCTGGCACAGACACAATATGGTTAAAGCACAACCAAACTAAGCAGGAAGATGGGAGTATCCCAGGCCTCACTTTTCTTTCCTTGGCTCTAAAAAGGATAGCCTCTCCATCCACACAGTGTACCTTGTATGAGTGTGGCCATGTTTCCAGTGACAGAAATCCCATTCAAACTGCTGTAAGAAAGAGAAGCTCAAAACTAAATGAATAACCAATTAAACATGGCTGAACAGACTCACTCAAGGATATCTCCAGGTTTCAACTCCATCAAAGCCTCTGTTCAGCTTTCCCTGGTGTCACTGTGACTCTCCACACAGAGATACCTGGCAGGTGCACACCATCAGCTTCAACTCCAACAGGGAGGAAGCACTTTGAGCATTTCCCAGCAGAAACTCTGAAACTAGAGCCCGTGTCCATTCTTGATTGGTGGACAGAGAGATAAAGGCTTTACTATGCAGGACTGAGGCCAGGACCCTCTCCAAAAGTGAGGGGGTTGGATCAGCATTACCTGAACTCCAAAGGCTAAGGAAGGGAATGAGCTCAGCAACTGCATAGGTACCAATAACTAATATCCACTTTAAATGAGGATAGCGCATCCAGAAGAGTGTTTCTGGGGAAACAAACTGGATCTTAATTCTCCTGCTTCCAGTGCTGTGATAAAAGCACATCATATTTGCTTTTTCGGTATTCCATCAAAAGCCGTGTATCAAATGATAACTGCTCTATGCTGCAATGTGGGTGAGCCACATTATACCAAATGGATTCTATTTATATAAGGAGAAGGAAATGTACGTTGAGAGGAAGCAGAGTGGCGGCTGTTAGGGATAAAGATGAAAGAGAAAGATGATACGGACCACTTAAAACTTTTTATTGGAGGGAGGGATGAGAAGGAAATTTTTGGAGCTAAAAAAAAGACATGTATTTTAGAACTTGACATAATATTGTGCATAATATTGTGAATGCACTGAATTACGCATTTTGAAGTGACGAATGTTATGTCAGATGAATTTTACCTCAATAAAAAGAAGTCACTGTGCCAAACCTTTACTGGGTAGAAACTCTATTCTCTCCTGACCACCTGCTTCCGTGCTGATGGAGATTGAAAAACCTCCATAATTTTTGTCAGCTCTCCATGAAACAATCAATATATACATGTAGAGGAAGGAGATTCTCTGTTAAAGTCAACCACCTAGGAATTTATGGATAAAACAGTTTGGTTTAATATTTGTTGGTGGTGGCGATTGAACTCGGGGCCTGTCACTGAGCTCTAATCCCTAGCATTCTACCATTTTGTGCCACAGCACCACTTTGGTTTTCTGGAGATAAGAGTTTCAAGTACTTTGTCCTGCCCAGGCTGGTTTTCAAACCATGATCCTCAGATCTCAGCCTCCTCAGTAACTTGGACTATAGGCGTGAGCCACCAGCACCTGGCTAGGACAAGGTAGTTTTATAAAACTTGGCCTGTGGTCATCCATCATTCCTTCCCCCTTGCCTTCTCTGTCTCCAGCAAACAGAGAGCTGGGTTGCTTTAGCTACTGCTATATTCTATCCCTCCTTTTTTACCTTCCAATAAGATGATTTTGGTTTTGATGCATAAGCTAAGTTCCAATTTTGCAGTTTGCTGATTCCAGCAGAGTCTCAACGTTTAGACTGTTCAGCAACATGGCCAGCATATTTCTAACTGAGAGTCCAAGTCATCGGATGGCTCTCTAGTGGGTTTTGTTAAAGGCTTTATTTCTTCCCAGTGTGACAACATTTTTAGACTGAAGTTTCTGAAACACATGCAGCTACCCAAACATTGGGTAGAAACCAGAAGGAACCCCACAGTGTTTAGGAAGCATGTGTGGATTTTATTTAAATCCTATCTGTGAAACACTGAACATTTAAACAATGACAAAAGTAATTGCTTGGGACATATTTTGGGGAGGAAAGTAAATTCGTTTAGTGAGAAAGGAAACTCAGTGAATAAATTCAGAAGTGCCAGAAATAAAATTTGCTTCTTTTTTAGTAAAACATAATGACTTGTATTTAGAAAGCCTCGGCCCCCAGATGATAGGAAGTTCTCTTCTAAGCTGGACTTTTGACCTTGCCTCAGGGTTGTACCCAAGTTCCAGAAGATCAGTGCTAAACCAAGTCTCTGCGATGGAGGCTGGAGGTTCTGTTGGAGTCCCTCACTCAGTCCCCTCTCCTGCTTCCATGCCAGTGGCATTATCATTTTGCTGATTCTTTGCTCAACTAGAATATGGGGCTTTGGGGGTACTTACAAAGCTATCCACACCCTGGAAATCTAGACTTGGTATAACATAGTCTCTTTCTCTGGCTTTTCAGCCTCACTGCGACTCTGCTCAGGAAGCAGTGTGTGTCCTCTTTCTGGAATGCACTAAACTCTCTCCTCACATCAACCTCCCTTTGCTATCTCTTTCCATTCATAGCCTGTCCCCAGGCAAATACACCCATGCCTAGCTAAAGAGAACCTACTGGTAGAGACCCCAGAGTTATCTAGAGGCTTGGATGGGAAAAGGGCAAGGAGGAACAAAGGGAAATGAGTATATATTTTTAAAAAATATTGTTTGCTTGGTTGCTTTGAAGATTGCAGTGTCCTACTGTCCTACTCTCCCAATCTCCCAGAAAAGTGGTGGAAAAATCCTGAGCTAAGAATGCACTTGAGGGTGGCACTATTCAAAAAGAAGTGTATGACTGGGCACCAGGAGCTCATGCCTATAATCCTAGCTGCTCAGGAGGCTGAGATCGGAGGATCCGAGTTCAAAGCCAAACTGGGCAGGAAAGTCTGTGAGACTCCAATCTCCAATTAGCCACTAGAAAACCGGAAGTGGCACTGTGGCTCAAAGTGGTAGAATGCTAGCCTTGAGCAACAAGAGCTCAGGGACAGTGCCCATGCCCCAAGGTCAAGCCCCACAACTGACAATAACAACAACAACAACAACAAAATTATATGCTTAAAAGAATATTTCAAAGTAACTTCTGACCCATGTACATTTCAAACCTGGTTTTCCTATACTGTTAGAGAGAGAAAGAGGAGAGAGAGAGAGAGATTCATATATTCATATTACTATGTGACCTCCAGAACCACACATTCTTGTCAGGACCCCTCAATGAACAGCAGGAGTATTTCTGGAAACTCTTTCTATACCACATGGCTGGGAACAACTTATCTACCCATCCCATGACTGATACCCTCATAGCTATGTCCTCCTACATGCAAATCCAGAGGACTCATTTCCCCTTTGCTCTCTTTTGGATCTCAGAGATGCCTGCTCTTGTTCTGCCACCATCTAACACAAGGGATGCAGGGGAAGCTGGGCTGGAAACACTGATGTGAACTGATTGTAGCTAAAATAGATTCATTATAGAAAACTTTGCAGAAAGAAGTGGCGCTGTGGCTCAAGAGGTAGAGCGCTTGCCTTGAGCTGAAGAGCTGAGGGATAGTGCCCAAGCCCAGAGTTCAAGCCCCACGACCAACCAAAAAGAAAAAACTTTGCAGAAACCAAGCATGTGAATATATTATCTAGAACATCTCCAGGAGTTCAGAAGGGGCCCTGGCAAATGAAGGGTACTGGAAGGTCACCTTTGCTGAATGCCAAACCCCACTATAAATCCTTTCTATTTCAGAACATGTCTTGCTTGTTTTGTTTTGTTTTCACATGGTATGTGAACTGCCAGGCCAAGATTCTTTTGCAATAATCCTTTGGGATAGAGTTCTATATCACCTTTGTATTCTTTCCAAATATTACTAGTCTTTAAAAAAAAAAAACTTGTCTCTGAAGCTACTGTTTTTCAGATATTTTTTCATGCCTTTATCTGCATGATCTATCACAGACTATGAAGTGCTAAAAAACAAGAAACTTGGTGAAGTACTACAACTAATCACATGCCTGATAAATATGTGTGTGTGTGTGTGTGTGTGTGTGTGTGTGTGTGTGTGTGTGTGTGTAGGGACAGATTTACTCTCAAAGCTTCCCCAATTGTCCAAACCCATCTTTAGTTGTAAATCCTGAAGCAAATGCAGAACTCTTCCCAGGGCTTTAAATGTTTGTTTTATTTTATTTGTGTGTCCACGTGTGTGTAGGTACAACAAAATCTGTATTCATCTGCATCAGTGAGGAATTGAGATGAACTATGAGCAGCAGAGACCTTCACCAGCACAGATTTATCTTTCTTGTGTTTTAACTTCAATAATGATTGGCCCAGGACACATGAAGGAGCTTACTCTTGCCCCCCGGAGTCCTGGATCCTTTCTGCTCTGTTTCAACTGTGCTGGTCCCTTTCATCATGCTTACAAGATTGCTGCTGGAGTGCCTGCTCTGTGTAGGCTATTATACCTATATAACTAGAGAGAGAAGGATAAAACAGATGGGAAGGACTGGCAGGTAAGCAGGCAGGCAGACAGGACAGACAGGCTTTATAGGACCTTTCCCTTTTCCAGGGATACTCCTGAATGTCCTGCTGCATTACTTCCACTTCTTTCAACTCTAGCTGCAAGGAGTAAGAAGAGGGTGGCAATAGCTTGCAGATGTGGAAATGTGGTCTTCCAATGGATCCATGCTTACCTAGACATAAGATGGAGACTGAGAGCCATGAGTAGGAAAAGTGTTGCTCAACTTTCCATCACCTCTGCCATAACACTTCAGGCTTCCCCTAGCCTTAAGCCAGCTTCAGAGAGAGAGCCAGAGGGTGCTCGTTGCCCGGCTTTTGTGCCTTACAGCACCATCTTCCTGATTCCAGAAAAGAGCCAGATACTTGCTCACCCTTAGCAACAAGTGATGAAAAAATTTAAATACCACTTTGCCTTGGTATTTGTGTTTTAATGGTGAGTAAAGCCTCAAGCAAAAGAGATGTGTCCATCACCATTTCTATTTAGGTATCTAGACATTAGCAGCTAGATAACAATAGGTAAGACACGAACTGGATTTTGGGAGAAGGTATTTCTCCCTTTTCTTACTAAAAATCAAATCATATGACCCGATATTCCTATGTTGTGGCTTTTTTTTTTATGTCTCTATTTAATTTCAGCACAACTTCGAGTACTGATGGTGACTATTGCTCACCTTGCATCCTAATTATTTTCACTTTTATTTGTGCACTGCTTATCATTCTCCCTGGTCACAACTATGCAATGAAGTATTTTTTTCTTCCCTTAAGTAGGTAAAAATCTTTTTTTTTTTTTGGTCGGTCGTGGGGCTTGAACTCTGGGCCTGGGCGCTGTCCCTCAGCTCTTCAGCTCAAGGTGAGAGCCCTACCACTTGAGCCACAGCACCACTTCTGGCTTTTTTTTCCCCCTGCTTACGTGGTGCTAAGGAATGGAACCCAGGGCCTCTTGCATGCAAGGCAAGTGCTCTACCACTGAGCTACCTTCCCAGCCCAGGTAAAAATCTTTTCAACACTGATACTAATTAGGCTTCAGTGCCCAGAGTTTTTATTGGATGTTTATTATTCACACAGCAGTCGGGAAGGGATGGCAGAAAAGTGTTTTTCATCTGTGGCGACTCAAAAACAAGCCTGCTTCTGCTCTCACTGAGATGGTATGTGAGAGATGGCGGTGACTTTATATCCACCAACTCTGCCAAGTGGGCATGAAGCAGAAAATGAGGTTCAGTGCTCCCATGCTGCAGTGAAATATATGCTTTAAAAAAGAACATAATTGCCTTTGAATTACTGCGCCTTTATTTAGTGTATTACGAGGTCTTCAGGCAAATATTTCTGCAAACTGTTTTTCGGGATTGATGGTAATAACTGGCATTTGTCGAGTATGTTCTGGTATAAAAAGCATTTTCTCACTTATTGTGAGTGCCTGACTTCTCTGTCCTCGACTGCTAGAAAGCAAGGATCTCAATTTCAATGCTCTGAGGTGGCCCCTGGGACATAGCTTTTGATCTCCTCTATCTCTGGAATAGATAGTGGCAGTTTTAATAATATCCTAAATGACAGATTTCCAGAAGCAAGAACGCACTGACTGCTTCCTGATCTCTTTCTACCCTCAAAATAATACTATCCTCTTTGAAGCAAATAGCTCCATGCCAGGGCAAGCTGTTCAGGGGACTGCATGATGGAGAGGTGTGTGGGAAAGAAGGATAATTCCATTCTACCATCTTTGACCCTTCTCCTGTTCTACTTCCAGGGTAGGCCACCTTAAGAAACCACTGTCGATCAACAAATGCATGGGCGCTCCTTTGGGCCATCAGTAAGTCAGTCACTGAACCTCAGAGTTGTAAAAACACAAAAATGAAAAACAAACAAACAACAACAAAACCCTGAAGATCATTAAGACCAGCCAGCTAGGACTATACTAGCTAACTTAGAATGAAATAAATTTAATCTGTGAGAAAAATAAAAACTTTGGGTTCCTAAAATTGTAAGCAGCCTAGGTGTGCTAATCAGTTTTGGGTCACTGATAAAATACTCAGGAAAATCAACTTAAAATGAAGTTGTTTATGATTTCTAAGATTTTTAATCAATCTGTTCTTGGACCCATTGCTTTAAGCTTATGTAATGGCAGGAAACACAACATGGAGCAAATTATCACCAAGAGGAAGAGTCTGCACACAATGTCCCTTCAAAGACACCCCTCAGTGACCCAACTTACCTCTGCTAGGCTCCACCCCCTTAGGGTCCACCAATTGTATACATGAGTCTCTGAGGACCATCTCAGATCAAACTATAATGCAATGGCACAGGACCTGGTTCCAACCCACTCCCATCTCATCTTCTGAATATATAACTGGTCTGTCTACAAAAAAACACTCAAGGCCAGGTGCTGGTGGCTTACACCCGTAATCCAAGCTACTCAGGAGGCTGAGAGCTGAAGGTCATGGTGCTGCCAGCCCAGGCAGGAAAGCCTGTGAGACTCTTATCTCCAACCAACCAGCACAAAAGCCAGAAGTGAAGCTGTAGCTCAAGTGGAGTGCTAGCCTTGAGCACAAAAAGCTCAGGGACAGCCCCCAGACCCTGAGTTCAAGCCCCACAGGGGACACACACACACACACACACACACACACACACACACACACAAATAAATAAATAAAAATGCTCAAGCATCTTTTACCTAAAATACAAAACCAAAACAAATGATTATTTGGTTTCTGATCGCTCCTACTAATGTTCAGTGCCTTTCAGGCCTTTTTCATTGAAAACTCTCCCTATAATGTCTTACCCTGGCGGGCTCTACTGTCTGACTTCCCAGCTCATCCTCAATCCATGGAAGCAAGCTTAGTCCTCATCTGATTTCCATGCTGTTTCATCCTCATCTCCAAATGATCACTGTTGGAAAGCTTTATACACTTTCCCCCCCACACTTTAGAGATTCTGTCAAGTTAAAATTTTCAACCCTGTGGACTGCTAATGCTGGACCTCCCACGCGCCTCCCTGTGTTTACCCTGAGCCCTTCTTAAGCTCCTCTTCCTGCTTCCTGCTCTGCTTTCTGTCCACACCTCTCCAGGTGACCTCATTCCTTCCCTTTCTTTCAGTCACTTCCCCTGGGCTGATGTTTCCGCTGTGTGCCTCTTGCCAAGAGTTCTCCTCCAGCTTCATACTTGGATACTGTCTTTCTCAAAGCACATCTCCACGAAGCTGGTTTAACTAAACACACACTCCCTTCAACTCCTCCTCCTCCCTCCTCCCCTACCTGGTTTTTCTTTTTTTTTTTTTCCAAAACATGCCATTTTTAATTTTTTTTATTACGAAGATACTACACAGAGGGGTTACAGTTACATAAACCCTACCTGGTTTTTCATCTGGTGTTCTAACCATCCTTTCATTCACTCCAGCCAGAAGGCCAGGGTCACTCCCCACACTTCCTCAACCCTACACTCTATTTCTCATTTCTTTTCTCTACGGTTCTGACTTTAGTTCATCTGTCACCTCCCTCAATCACTGCTACATCTCCTAAGTGATCTCCATACTTGCATATCGTCCTGCCTAGATTGTTTGTTTGAGATAAAAATCTAAACAAAAGGAGAGAATTCAAGGTCCTTCATGTGGGACAAAGATACTAAGTGCTTTAACCTCAATTTCATTCATCTGACTGCTCACTTCTATATGATGTATCTTTTATATCCAGCCAAATGGAGCGGCTGGCAGCTCCCAGGAGTTACTATCGCAGATGTTGCGCCTACAAGTAGGATCCTGTGTTTGGAATGTTCTGCCCATCTCCTCCTCCTTTCCCATCTCCTTCAACTCGTCAGATAATAGATAACTGCTCTAAGAAGCCATTCCTGACACCAAGATGGGTGAACTACCATTCCTAGAGACCCTCATAATACTTCCTGCATAGTCTCACCCCACAACTTCACTCTTCTTAAAAACTACATGTCACACAGATGAATTCACTACAAAACTATTGAACCTTCGAGGCCTCCATCAAATTGATCCTTTCCTAAATATCTGTTCTTACTCACATATGCCCAAACTATGGGAAAATCATTTCATCTCAGATGTTGATTTGAAAGTTAGTGCCGTTTGCTTCTTTATGTATTTTGCATTTTAATCCTTTAGATAATTGAAGAATAGGAAACATTAACACATGACGCATTTTCTTAGTGTGGTCTTCCCAAATGTGTATAAGGCCCCAAATTTCCACCAGGGTCTTCTCAGATCTGTTTATCTTCTAGTCAATGAATTCTATAAGGGCAAAACTTATGACTTTATTTTTTTAATATTTGTGTAAACTATACCTACTAGGGACTTAATAATTGGTTGTTGAGTGGGCAAGTGGATGGATGGATGACTCAGAAATCTAATAAGCTTGGAAAGAAAAAGACCAGAAATAATGCTGGCTATGGGAAGTGAGGAAGCAGCTCAAAGTGTGACCTGGTTCCCTGAGGGCAGCCGGGAGCGAGACCTTATCCAAGACACGAGGGGGGGGTGGTATCAGGCATCACACCAAGAGCAAGGGTCAGAAGCCAGGCAGATAAACATGGGCCTGGACTGCGCAAACACTGGTAGACAGAGCAGAGGAGGTCCAAGTCCAAGCTAATGGTCAGGAAACACAAGAGCAAAACAGCACTAGCAGGAAGGCAGAAACAAAACAGACCAAGTGCGTCCTGCATGCTTCCTCTGCAGTGCTTTGTCTATGGACTCTCCCAGAAGAGCAGTAGATAGGGACAGGGATTCAGAACACCTCGCCAAGAGATGGTGCAGGAAGGAGACAAAGGATTCTGACTGCCAATGTTTATTCCCACTCGGGTTGGTGTCCAAAGGACATCCGTTTCTAAGCTTGAGCCTCTACTGAAAATTAAACGATGAAAATACTGCTGAGTTCACAAAGCCCTCTTTAAAAAAAAAAGAATTAAAAAAAATGTGTATCTGTCCTGTTTTGAGGTATTCTCTAAAGATTTGCTTTCAATGACATGACAATAAATGGTTGTGTTGTCGTAAGAAATCAGGACAGCAGTTATGTAAAGGAGGTAAAAATTGCTTCATTAAAATGCATGGAAGGAGAAGCGATGGATTATAGTATAGATCATGCTGGAGATGAGCAGATTACTGAGCGCCAGACACACAAGGGAAACAGATTAATGAAAAATAAATAAAGAGGCTTCGGAAAAATAGCAGGAAGCTGAACACAAGGATGCAGCATATCACAGTATGTAAGTCCAAAGTGTGGGGGAAATCATTTCATTTGGAACATTGGTTTAAAAGTTAATGATAGCTGCTGCTTTCCCTATTTCACATCTTATTTATCTTTGAGATAATTAAAGATGATTATTAAGAGCACACTGACATGATAGCACTTCTGATACAAGTGACTTATCGTAGGAAAAGTCAAGGGCATTATGGTGCAGTTTTCTCAAAGTTATATGTAATCATTAAAAATTATAAGTAAAATAACTGACCCTTCTTGTTGTGGCTTTACTGCATGTTTTTCCTGAAAAACTCCGTGGATGTTACTTTGAAGAGGAAGCCAATTAAAGTACTGGGACCAGAACAGAATGTGGGGTCAGATGACCTAAGGTTTAAAAGCCAACTCCACTTCACATTTATAGTACATGACTAAGACAGATCACCAAGGGTATTTGAGTTCCAACATTTGCTGGGAAATAAAACTATACCTACCTTTACTAACTCAGAGTTTTCAGTGCATCTCAAATGACTGAGAAAAATTAGTTTTAAAAAAGTTGCACAGAAAGAATGACAGAGCAGGTGAGGTTGAAGCATGTGTAGAAAGGTAATGATAAAACCCAGCCTCACCCTCAGGCCCTGTCCCCTTATAACTAATATAAGCTAAAATTTAAAAAGCTATACAAACATTTATTGTCAGCTATCTATAACAAGCCTCATCCAGTTTCACATTTGAGATTCACATAGGCTCTGTGACTAATGAATTATCAGCTGAAAGTCATCTACCATTTATGTGTCAATATTGACAGCGAGAGACAGGTAGTTGCTACATTTAAGAATGCTATTAGTTTCTGATTATTTGCTTAATCATTTTCAAATGAACATTTATACAATGTGTGAGGTTAAGCAAAACATCTTTCCTCAACTTAATGATCTATGTTAAAATAGTATAATTATATTTACTTCTGAACATTGGGCGTGCATAGAGGCTTAAAAGTTATAGGACAAATAAAAATAGCTGAAGTGCAAGTTAGAACGCTGAAAAAAATGTGGGGAAATGCTAGTAGCTATAATAGAGAAATAAAACAACAAACCAAAATAAACCTCTGTTTCAATTTCCAGTCTTCGAGGAGACTCTTCATGACTCGGAGTCTTTCTCCCTGAGACAAAACTTGGGAAAGGTTAATGGGAAACACTGTTTGGCTACATTTGATCTTGGGGTTATGTGGTATGCACCGTATCCTTCCTCTATTCTCCATTCTGATTTCACCTCTGTCTCTAAGCTCTCATCTCTTCTGGTCCTGATGGTTTATTTGATTCTCTGAGCCAGACTTGTTCCTGAGGGGTCAGCATACTCTTCTCAGACCAGAATTGCTGCGGGAGTCTTTTCATGATCATAATCAGGCAAGGAAATGCAGGAAGCGCCTGAGTAAGTGGTTTGGGTCCCAGGTCCCACATATACTGCTTCGCTCCCTGCTGCATCCAAAGGCCCTCGCCACATGAAGCACAGAGAGCACAAAGCAACCTTACCTTCATCTATTGATGTGAACTGTGCCCCAATCAGATGGTGGCTCCTTTTTATGGCTGAACTCCTACTTTCTTTTTTCTTTCTTTGGGTCGGTCAGTGGTGGGCCTGAACTCTGGGCCTGGGCGCTGTCCCTTTGCTCTTCAGCTCAAGGCTAGTGCTCTACTACTTGAGCCACAGCGCCACTTCCAACTTTTTCTTTTTCTTTTTTTGGGGGGGTCCACTTCCGGCTTTTTTCTTTTTGCTTATGTGGTGCTGAGGAATCGAACCCAGGGCCTCAGGCATGCAAGGCAAGCACTCTACCACTGAGCCACCTTCCCAGCCCAACTTTTTCTGCTTATGTGGTGCTGAGGAATCGAATCCAGGGCCTCATGCATGCAAGGCAAGCACTCTACCACTGAGCCACCTTCCCAGCTCCTGAACTCCTACTTTCTAACTACAAGGAGTCCAAAGTGCCACAAGCAACAACAGCTGTAATTCAAGGGGAATCGTAACAATATTCCCTTAAAAGTGGGAGGGTAGAAAGGAACACTTCTCCGAGTGAGTCACTGAGAAGATGGTAAGAAAGATCTTCTTGCTTTCAGTTCTTGGTTCTAGAATTGATGTATTCTTCCTTTGGGTACCGGGTGTCATCTAGAGGTCTCTGATTTGGTGGATTTAATGACATCTTTTCTTTGTCAGATGTCTTGAGGTAGGTCTCCAGCTTCTAAGACCACAGACACAAGTTCTTCTAAGTACTGTAGTATTACATGTCTATCAGAGCTAATGGTCCTGGTTCTTTCCTACATTTCTTTCTGTGAAGGTATTCCCTGGGAGATTCCACACCTGTGGAACAAACCTTCTGAAAGGTTTCTGCAGAACTATATTGCTCAGAAATATCATGAAGGTGTTTCTAGCCCAAATTTCAGGGCCCCAGGTTTAACCAAACATAGCTGTGAGCTGTGCATAATACACTCGCTTTTGATGACTATATAAGTCCCCTGAACTCTGAAATTCCACAATATTCTGAGTCTGCTTCCCAACTGTATCTGAATAAGATACCTAAGTCTTCTGGCTCTAAGATTTAGCCTTTACCTACTTCTTAATCATGACTGGTCCTACCTTATGACTAGGTTTGTTTGTTTGCTTGTTTGTTTGTTGGACTATTGCTGATACCACCTGAGTGAATTCCAGTCCTCTAAGAAGCAGACACCAAGACGGGAGCAGAAGTGTGAAGAAATATTGACGATTATGCCTATGATGGATAACGTAGCAAAGAGAAGCCCTATGCAGAGAAACCTTCAGAACGTCTGATGTTGGTAAAGGGAAGTGGGGTAGAAATAGCCTCCAACTGAGATTGGCCAGACCAGTGTGGAGACCCTGTATTGAGAAAAGTCAGTCATCTAGCTGGCTCCAGTCACTGCTGTTAGCAGCTCAGGAAACCCGTGTCCTTGCCACAAGCACCGTGGCAGTGATCACAGCCGTGGAGGCCACAGGTCGCCCACACTCCCACAGCAAGTGCTTTCTCTCAAAAGGGCGAGCGCAGCAGTCAACAAACTATGCTCAAGCAAGAAACTCAATGCCCATCTCACTGAATTCATATTAATTGCCATCGGAAGTAATGATCATCTTGATCATTGGATGTCCAATACAACAGGAAGGGTGCAAGTAATTTATTAATAAAAATTATTTTTCCAGAACAATGTGTTACATCAAGCTTAAGCTATTGGGGAGAGTTATTAAGAGAGGTGATTGATTATGGTAGCCTGATGCCTCTTTTCTGATGAAAGAATTAGACATCAATTCATCTGCAGAAAACACTTCAAACTTAACATAAGAGAATTGCAAACAAACAAAAAAAAGAATTGGAAACATACAGATTTTTTTCTAATGTTTTCATACATTATTCACTACTAATAACCAGCCAACCCTGAAATCCTTTTTTTCTTTGTTATTGACAAATATTATTTAATGAAAATAATCGGGGGCTCTAGCTAGTTTAAATAAAAGTAAATACAGTTGAGAATGAATCATGACTAGTTCCCTCAAGTTGTTTTGTTTTTTTTTTTTACAAAATACTGAGTTCATCTCTCTTCTTTTTTAAAAAACTGTATTTTATTGTACAGATGCTGTACGGAGCGGTTAGAGTTCCATGAGTAAGGCAATGAATACATTTCTTGTTGAGCATTGTTACCCCCTCCCTTGTTGTTCTCCCAGGATCCCTTCCCTCCCCCATGTCCCTTACTCCCCCTCACTGCCACTCATCCCCCTCCCCCGCCCTGCCGAAGTTGTAAAGTTCATTTCCAATATAGTGTCTTGTAAGTATCATTGTTGCAATGGGTCATCCTGTGTCCTTGTTGCAGTGTTTTGTTATTCCCCTTCCCCTCCCCAAATTAGACAAGATGCAGGGTGCCAAAATCAAGTACAGTGACATCAGGGGGAAGAACATAGAAAGGACACAAAAAAATCACGTGGTACATTAAAAACAACAACAACAAAGAAAGACCTCCTGTGTACAGATCTTGGGGTTCATTTGGCTTAGCATCATCTTACCTGATCACATGTACATAGCTTTTGAGCTTTTCTGCTCATCTGATAAAATTACCCTAGACATATACCAATTATTGCAAATGAGGGAAACCATGGGACCTATATTTCTTTGGGTCTGGCTTACTTCACTTAATATGATTTTTTTCCAAGTCTTCTATTTCCCAACCCTGAAATTCTTGTAGACTTTCTCCCATATCTTTCCAATATTGCATCATCATATTAGTAAAGGTATTGCTATGCTAACTTTATATTATATTTATTCCAAGGTAGGTATTGTAAAAGGGGCATAAAACTGCAATTCATTAAAAATACATTAAACATACAAGGCTTTAGACTGCCATTTAGCCTCCTCATAAATATTATTCTTTCTTATCTAACAACTTCCTTTTTCTATACTTGAATCCTAAAGCAGTTCTAATAGCATTCTGGGTAAGGAAAATCACAGGTGTGATATGAAGACAGTATCTCTATAGTAACATTCTGAAGTGGAAAGTTATCCATATTGCCTGATTGATACAGGCACACACACCCTAGCTTCAAAGAATTTGACTTGCTCTTTTTAAGTGAAAAATATCTAGACTAGAAGAATTTCATTGTGATTAATACAGCAGATAATTTGCCTCATTTGACCTACTTTTATGTTGTCCAAATTGCTGTGTCCTTTTATAAGTTCTCCTTGAGAACTTATTGTCCATACCTTTCACTCAACATGCCTGGACTTTTTTAAATTATAACTTATGCTAGCAATAGTTCTTTATGTAGATAAGGTTATATAGATAACAGGAACTCAAGTATATAAAAAGTTAAAGGGACCTCAACTTGAAGAACTCGCAGTCTAAATGGTGTAAACAAAGGCTGGGGCAGGGCTCAAGTGGTAGACAGCTATCAAACAAGCAGCTTTGGGTTCAGTCCCTAGTACAATAAAAATAAGAGTTTAAATCCATATTTCAAAGCTGTTCTTGAGATACAAATAAAGGCCTTTTTATATATAGAATAAACACACAGTTCTACACAGTCTTGGAAAGAAATCTTAACACTTCTTTTCCAGCACCAGTGATCAACACAGGATCTAGCACAGACCAAACGTCTATAACAGGTATCATGATGTATCTCGTCTTCAGTCATTCCATCAATCCTGTCATGTTTTAGCTGTTGAAACCATATCTATCAGTTATAACAGCAATAATGATCTATATGGAGAACCCAGACATATTGATTTATGTGCTGAATTAAAAGCAAACAAAAGAACATTCAATGTGTTGGAAATTTATAGTAGGTAGCCCCAAAGGGTCCTGAGAATGAAAACATAAAGTCGCTGGGAGAGTCATCCCTTCTTTTTACTAAAAACTCTGACTGACTTAGTACCCTATAGGTTATTCGTACTGGGTACCCTCTATATGGCATGAGAGCCCAACCTGGCTGAGCTGAACCAACAGAAATCCCTGTCTTCTTCAGACTTCTATTCTGGTAAGGTAGATAGACAGCAAGCAAGTTATTAAATGAAAAATGTACTACCTGAGAGAGCAATAGATATTACAGAGATGAAGAGGACAGAAAAAGGAGGCTGAGGTTATGGGGTATGGGCGAGTTAGACTTTTCACTAGGTTGGTTAGAGAAGGCAATAGGCAAAGATTTAGCCAAGGGAACAAGCTATGAAAAGAAGAATGTCTGGACAGGGAGAGGAAAGTATTAAATGACTCTGAAAAGGGAGCATGCGTGGGGTCCTGAAGAAGCAGGGAGAAAGTCCCTTGATAAAGGATGGCAGTGGAGAGTAAAGCAGATGAGTAACTGCAACCTGTGCTCTACTGGAGCCCATGTAAGACCTTGGCTTTTATACTCAGTGAGGTAAGCTTAGGCTGTTAGAAAAGTGTAGGCGTGACATGATATGATTCACTTTTTTAAAAAAGCTAACCACAGATTGAAGAAAAATCTGCAGGAGGAAGAAAAGCAGGATTTGAGAATGGAGGGAGAGTAAAACACGTACTTTGAAGTAAAGTTGGTAGGATATAGGATGGAATGGGAAAGACGGTCACACATGATATATGCAACTTTCCGCAGCCAATGAGAAGATGACAGTTGCCATTTACTGACATGGAGAAATCCCCTGGAGAGCAGTTCAAGGAAGGGGGCTTCGAAGTTGTGCTTTGGACACATTATTTGATGCAAGTACGCTTGAAACTTTCCAAGTGGAGCTCGTCAGTCATCGATTCCAAGTAAGAGCTTTGGGAAGATGATGGGAGCTAAAGATAGATCTTTTGGAGTTATCTGTCAGTATGTGACTTGGAATGATAGAAATGGGAGTGGGCTCTGGACCACTTATATTTCACAGCCATAAAGAAGGGAATGGCCCAGCAAAGAAAACTTAGGAAGACGCTGAAGTAGGAAGGAAGCAAGTGTCCTGAAAGACACATGAGTTACCGAGACGAAGGAGGAGGCAATGTCCGTTGTGTCAGATACTTCCGTTAAATCAGGCACAATGTGGAGTGAACAAAAATCTCCAATGGATTTTGCATTTTAGAGGTCACTAAAACCTGGACAGCGATTCCAGTGGATTGTGCAGCAGCTGAAAGTAGGGGTAGATGTTGGAGGTTCCCTGATAGGCATGTACTTTTCTTCTATTATCTCCCCTTCAATCTTCTTCTTTTATTTTATTTATTTTATCTTATTTGTTCCAGTCCTGGGCTTGAATTCAGAGCCAGAGCATTGTTCCTGAGCTCTTTCACCCAAGGCTAGCAATCTACCACTTGAGCCAGAGCTCTGCTTTTGGCTTTTTTACTGATTAATTGGAGATAAAGAATGTCGTGGACTTTCCTGCTCAAGCAGGGTTTGGACCTTAATCCTAAAATCTCAACCTCCTATAGCTAGGATTAGAGGCATGAGCCACTACCACCTGGCTTGATTGTACTTTTAACTCAGGCTCATACATTAAATTAGTACAGGGCACACAGAACTGAGAGGAAATATCCTGCAATGAAGTTTTGCCCTGTTAGAGATGAAAACCTGTCAGTTCACACAGATTCTCCATGAGACAATAAAATCAACGTTGATAGAATTAATTCCTCAATCTCTATAGTTTCTAAAATGAAGATTGGATGAAAAAATGTAGTAAACTTTACTTTTACATTTACATGTGTATTGAAAATGTCAGTTACTTAAAATCATGAGTGTTCAGGCAAAGTTGAGGTGTATGATAATTACACAGAGTACCTGTTCTGGCAACTTTAGGCAGAATTACATCTGAACCTGCACAAATATTTAAGAGTTGATGCCGGTCATTATCCCAGCAGTATTTAACCCAGTAGCTACCGTGTTAAAGTAATATATTAAATATTGTTCTTGACTAGAAGCTTCCTCGCTTACCATCATACCACAAGAAAATTCTACTCAAGTCTGGTAGAGAAATCTTGTTATGAGACATTTTTCTGGCTTTGGGCTCTCTTAGTGAACCTCATAATAGGTCATTAAATATTCATTTAATTTTATTACTGTGAAGTGTGTTCAGATAGAACATTATCTCCAATATTTTGTGTTTTAGTTTTAACTCATCCCTCATTCTACCATGTGATACAAAAGCACTGTCTTGGCTTGTCCTTTCTTTGAATGTACTTGGTAAAGGGAGAAGGATCAGCTCATCTGGTGTGTGACAGAATCCCATCCATCTGTTTTTGGAATGACAATATTGCCATTCTTGTCACTTGTGCCCATTACTCATTTTCTCCAGTCCAATAGTCATGTTAACCTCTTTGTCTAATCCAGTGGGCTACAAAATCCTAGGAAAAGTCTGAGCTGATTTCACAATGATTTCTTCAAGTTCAGCTCCTGTGAAAAAGTCTAAGATGTTGTTCTTTTTTTCTTATTATTCTCCTAAAAGCGCCCCAGAGGAATATTGCCTTTCATAATGTCCTTCCTGGCAAACCTATTATTTTCCATTTATAGACAGAATTTTCATGTTCATTTCCTCTTCAATGATCTACTTTCCAGGACTTACTTGCCTTCTCCCTATAATTAGTGCCACAAACACTGGTAGAGAACCAACATTACCAGAGAGTAGAAAGTCATAAGCATACATTGCATGTTCTTAAAAGAAAATATTCTCCTACATGAGGTTACATAATCAAATAAGAAGTTGTATCCCACGTAAGAAAATAAGAACTTGATATATTAGAAGCTTACTTTCTTTACAGGTATTCATTTATTTAACTGCTATTTAAGAACAGCTAGTAACTGCAAAATATACAGACCCTGTAGCATGTAGAGATAACTCCACAAATCCTGCCCTAAGGAACCTGCAGTCTAGAGAAGGGGAAGCAGAACAACTCTCGTTAGGTGTGCAGTGAAATTCAGAGTCAGAAAGACTCCAAACAACAACCCAAAGAAGCACATAAGAAGGTTGTGGCTAATGGCTCTTGAAGAATACATAGAGCTTTTAATGCTTACTTTGATCAAGTTGATTGGATTAAGAAGCATCTAGATGATCAAAGCATACTTCTGATATGGTATCAATGATGTCCTGTCAAGAGATAATTAGATCACGATGGCTCTGACTCAATGAATACATTAACCTGTTGCTGGATTCATAACATTATGGCATTATTGGGAGGTTGGTGGATATGTGGGAGGTGAAGGCAGTCCATGGGGTAGCATCTTGCCCTGTCTGCTTCCTGAATTCCATCTTTCTCTCTGCTTCCTGGCTACAGTGATGTGAATTGCTCTGCTCATCACATCTGGTCTGCCATGATGGACTGAATCACTGGAAGCCATGAGCCACCATAAGTCTTTCCTCACTTCTGTAGCTTTTCTGCGGTATTTGATGACAGTGATGCAAAAGTCTGACTAACGAGCTTGGAGCAGAGGTGCAGGTGGTGTTGAAGACTACAATGAGGAGAATCAAATTGCAAGAGGAAGGTCTGTGTGAGTGAGAGACTTCCTGGGTGGGGAAGAATGAGCCAACAGAGTGAACCAAGAAGAGAGTGAGAGGAGATCAAATGAAGACAGGCCTCACAATACTGAGACTGCCAGGAAGAAGAGAAAGGCTGTATGAAGTAGAGAAAAAACAAGATAAGATGACTGTGTAGGATGGGTTGGAATGAGGCAATACTGGAAAAACCAAAGCCAAATATACAGGGTTTTGTTTTGTTTTTAATCATAGGGTGGGCCTTGATGAAGTTGTAGGGCAGCAAAGCAGTAGAATCAGAGGAGGAAGAAGACTACAAAGATGTTTTGAAGATAGAATTGATAGGACTGGAAACTGATGGGCTGTGGAAAAGGGCGCATTCAGAGCTGACCCTGAGAGTCAGAGACTGGCTGGTTCAGATGAGAAATGAGGATCACAGGATGAAGTATTTGGAGTAAAAATGTGGATAAGAGAGGCTGTGAAAAATGCCTAGCGACTACTGGAAAAATAATGTACTCTTCTTAGAGAAAATTCAAAGCTAGAGGGACAAACAAATGTGTAAGTCATCCAGACAGATGTGACACCCAAAGTCACAACTTCAAGAGAGATTTTTAATGGAGAAAGAGCCACAATTACTATTTATACATCACAAAATCAAACAGTGTTTTGTTAATTATCCACTTAGTTGGATGAATGTAGACAGCCAATATCAGATCATTACAGTCTAGATATTTTGCAGATGGAATTACCCAGTTTTGTAATCCACATCAATCAAATTCACCAAATCACTAGCAAATCCGCCCTTAGCTTTATGCTATGTCAATACAGCCAGTGGGTATATGAGTATATTGAAATTGAAAACCCAATTCAAATCCCTGGAGTACCATTGCCAAATTTCCATGCCTCCAGGACTCTCAACTATCATCTGGCCTCATAATATTTTACTCCTATGCATCGTATACTTTTCAGAGCAATTGTACCCTTTAAACGAGAGTCTTGCATAAGAGCCATGTTGACTTCTATTTTATAGATGTAAATGCAAAAAACCTGAGATTCAGAGAGGTTGCAAATTGTCTAAAGTCATAGGCCTATTGAGATGGAGGCAGAGCTAACAGCTCATAATTCAGACTCAGTAAATGGCAGAAAGATGTGTGTGTGTGTGTGTGTGTGTGTGTGTGTGTGTGTGTGTGGTATATGAAGTGTTGTGTGTGTGTGTGTGTGTGTGTGTGTGTGTGTGTGTGTGTGTGTTACTAAACATGCTCATGGCCCATTTATTTTTCCTATGGCCATTCCTTTGTCTTCTCTGTGTTTTCTCACTGGAACGGAGATGATGAGTGGGCTGTGTATGCATGCACCACACACACACACACACACACACACACACACACACACACACACACACACACATATACACCTTCTTTACTACGATAAACCTAGTAGGCCAACTTAGAAAGCTACAGTCCCAAAAATCCTATTGTCAAAGCCATACACCTTGTTTCTAAGCACACTTTTACAGTTCTTTGTCTCTGGAAAACTGATATCACAGCTCCGTGCTTCACTGCGCACAGGATAAATCTGAAATTTGATGTAACTTTCAAATCCTTTGAAATATAACTTCTAAGCCAAGCGTCATATTGAATTCCAAACTTCAAAATGAAGACTATTATGTTGTATTTTTTTAAAAAAAATCAGTCCAAATGAGCATGAGGAGTTATTTTCTAAGAAGGATGGTGAAAAGAGCAAGTGACTGGTGCCATTTCTATCTAAGTCTTTGCTCACTACATTTACAGTATTTCTCCAAATTCTGTTTCATGAGGTTCATACTGTTTCATTCTGTTTCATGAGGTTCATACTTCGGATCAATTTTTTTAAAAACAGTTCAAGAAAAACAATCCTAATATACCTTTGTTTCAGTTCTCTCTTTCCACCCAGAATAAAAATGAATCCACCAAACACTTCTTGAGTCTAACAGGGAGTCTTAGGGAGGCAGGCTCTGAATCTTAGATGTTTCTGAGAAGCATACAAGGAAGAAGTTGCCTTCCTCCCTTTTACCACTGATACTTACTCATGGTCCATTGGAAATGAAGAATTTCCCAAGATTATTTTCCTCCCCCAAAATTCTTGAGCCATCATATTATTGGAATTTAGACAGTGTTTGTCATGTCTCATCAGTGGGTGGCCACAGCAAAAGTAACATAATAAAGAAAAGGAAAGAGCTGGGGCCACAGGCCCTGAATTTGATTCTCAGGGAAGAAAGGAAAATAGAGAAGAAAGAAGAAAATAGGGGAAGGGAAATGACGGGAAGGAAATTTAAAAGATGATGTGTGGCAACCTGAAAATTCTATCTAAGAAAGGGAGGAAACAAAACAAAGTTGTTTTATGATAACACCCCATTGGTCCTACCTCTAATGTTAATTGCATCCTCTTGTCCTCTGAAGGGAAGGGAAGGGGAGGAAAGGGGAGGGGAAGGAAGGGGAGGAGAGAGGAGGGAAGCAACATTTCAGTTATTGCATAAAGTTGATAGATGTTAAAATCTACCTAGTTTTATACTCTCATGCAGAAACTTCAGAGTCAGTGGCAAGAATCAGTGAGGTGCCACTTAGGGCTTTCATTTATATAGAGGTATAAAACCATCTGGACTCAGAGTCTCTCTTGCCTTAAGAGAACTGACTTATATGACCAATGCCTGTCCCCAGTATGGCAGAGTAGGTGGCATCTGTCCTTCATCTTAATCCTAATGACCAGAATCTCAATGCACTACTGTTGAGGACATTTATGGGCTACTCTCAGACTATTGTTTTAAAAAATAAAATGAGTTGATGAGTAAGTAAAAGAATGCACAGCTGCACTGTGCAGGGTATACCCACAGAACCTGTCAAGGGGGGCGGGGAAAAATGTTTCTCACGGGCAGAAGTAGGTCATACAACAAAGAATTAATGTGGGTCATTTTCAGTCCTGTCCAATCAGATTTCCCAGTGGGACAAACAGACCTCACAGAAAGTCGCTAAGGAGATTGCCTGGTATCAGAGGGCTCCTGAAGTAAGTAATCAGCTTCCTTAGAGATAGTTTCACCCCTGTGAGGCCCACTGACCACAAACCCACTCTACTGTGGTTTCAGTAAGACCTTTCCTGCTCCCCTTTTAATTTTCCTTCTTCTCTTGCTCTATTCCAACCCTGGGGAAACCGTGAGAGGCAGACTAGCAAAGGAGATTACTCTCACTCCCAGCTCTCCCCGTTCTATGGTGGGGCTTCACCAAAGGAGAGATTTGATTTTAAATCATCTTTGGAGTATTGACATTTTATGGGCTAGACATGCTAAATTTAAAAGATGATGTGTGGCAACCTAAAAATTCTATCTAGGGATGGGAGGAGATGTAATAAAGTTGCTTTATGATTGCACCCCGCTGGTCCTACCTGTCTAACGTTCGCTGCACTCACTTGTTCTCTCAATTACCAGTTTGCATGCAGGGATTTATATGGATCTGAGGAGCATCCATATAGGAGAAAGCCGAGAAATGCTCGGGGATTCAGGCATGTACAGCTCTGTGAGATGTACACGTAGGCAGATTGCTTGGGAGGAGATTGTCATCAGAGGTCACGTAAGGGTCATATGGTCCTGTGAAAAGTACAGAAAATTAGCTGCTGACAGTCTCCTCCTAAATATTTCTGCAAATTCCCAAAGGCCCATAGCCCATCCCACAGCTACTGCATTTGATCTGCATTCTAGATACTCACAGTTGGAGCCAAGCTTCCCTCCCTCCATTTCCCTGAAGCACGACTCACAAGATCTCACAGCAAGTGGTTCCCTTTTGGCTGAAGCAAGCAGCTTAAAATGCACATCAGCACCCTTGTCTTTGAACGTTCATGAGCTGTGATGTATAACCACTGGTCCCACAGACTGTTACCCTTTGCCTATGTGGCTTGATCCCTTCATTTTTCAACTTCCACTCCCTTCTCTGCTCTACCTCCACCCTCCCCAAGTATCCTTGTTTACTTTTTTATGCTGATTGGTTTAGCTATAGTTTTGTTTCAATATTCCTTCCAAATCATACCCTGGAGGACTCATCTTTGCTAAATAAAAGGCTATTTACTCCAGAGAGAAATTACGCTACTTCCTTCCAGGCTGAAGCTGCTTGCAGTCACTTGTGGTTTTAGATCATAATTGCTTTATCTCTACCAGAAGACCTCGCAACAGGCCTTGATTTGGAGGCGAGTAGTTATTGTGGTTACAGGGTAGTGGCAGGTTTCAGAATTCCTGTCACCCCAGGAGACTGACAGCATGCATCTGTCCTAAGAGAAAAGGGTTCTCTGTTGGGTCTGTGCATTGATTGAAATTATGTTAAAATTCCAAATTGCTTTTGGTTCTGATAAACTCATTATGAGTCCTATTGACTTTTCCTTCATCCTTCCCGGCCTCTGCCTGCACCCCTGCCTGCGCATACGCAAATACACTCAGGCACACAGGCACGTGTACATGCACACACACACATACTAAAACACACAAAGGATTATATTCTCCATTTAGTGGCCATGAGATGTTCTCTGACGTGAGGGCACCATGGAGTCTTGATTCATCAGAAGGGCAGCGGAATTCCAGCATTACCAGATCTAAGCATATGTAACAAAGGCACCGCACATGGGTTGGAATGATTGATCCTGGTTCAGCCGCCTGCAAGCCAAAGAATTCTTATCAGCGACTAGTGAGGGCTAAAGCAAGCTTGCCGGAGCTGCCCCAGCTGAGTGCAAAATAATAAAAAAGAAAGATCTTCTGTCCTCACGGCAGCAACAAAGAGGAACTTAAGCCTTGAAGTGCAATAGTTTTGGGATTTTGGGGGGGGGGCTGCTTTATTTTAAAAAACGATGTCAGGTGTGGGATTGTCCATCTTCATTAGCAGAAGCAGCAGCAGCAGCACTGCTAGGAACAACATGGCAACCTGGGATCAGCAACTCTGGAAGCAAAGGGACAAACAGCTGCAAATCTGCATTCAGCCACAGGGCTGAGAACTAATTGTGAACATATGTGAGCACCCCTTGGTGGGGATTGGACTTCTTCGCATCAACAAGAAGCCAGTTACATGAGGGTGTGCTCCAAGCCGTTGACATTTGAGGTTTAATATGATGTGACTGTGTTTGTAGTTGGCAGCTGCGAAGTCTTGAGACACTTGGATTACATGACTATAAACAGCTTTTGTATCTAAGCCTGTGAAATTTATAGAGATACAAGGCTGCACCGCTATCGAATTGTTCTGTGTCTATAGGCCTTCTACTAATGCTTTCCAGAATGCTACTAAAGAATTTTCCACAGAATATATTGCAAGAAAAAATAAATAAGAATATGCACCCAGGAGGCTGAGATTCAAGAATCTCAGTTCACAGCCAGCCAGGGCAGACAAATCTGTGGAGACTCTTATCTCTAGATAACCAGCAAAAAGCCGGCAGTGAAAGTGTGGTTCAATGGTAGAGGCAAGCCTAGAGTAGAAAAAGCTAGGCAAGAATATGAGGCCCTGGGCTGGGAAGGTGGCTCAGTGGTAGAGCACTTGCCTTGCATGCCTGAGGCCCTGGGTTCGATTCCTCAGCACCACATAATCAAAAAGAAAAAAGCCGGAAGTGGTGCTGTGGCTCAAGTAGTAGAGCTGAGGGACAGTGCCCAGGCCCAGAGTTCAGGCCCCACAACCGGACCCAAAAAAAAAAAAAAGAATATGAGGCCCTGAGTCAAGCCTGGCACAGAAAGAGAGAGAAACCGAGAGACAGAGAGAGACAGAGAGACAGAGCGACAGAGAGACAGAAAGAGAGCATTGCCTGTGAACATTAAGTGCTTTACATACTGTATCTCATAAAACCACCATTGCTCTAAAAGATAGGTGTTCTTTATCCCAGAGTGATATAAATAGAGGCTCAGAGATCTTAAATAATTAAAAGTCAGATAACTAATACCCATTGAAAGTACTTGAAAAAATTGCAATCAATATTAAACTGAGGCTACCAAAAGATTCTGGAACATACCTCTGATACCATTTCCCTTAAGCCAGGTTCCCTAAAGCAGAATTGGAGAGGAGGATTTGTAGAGGAAGTGGTTTTAGTGACGAATTCCTTCTGGGAGCCATCATAAGAGATGAGTGATGCAGGACTGGGAATCAGCAGCCAATCAAGCAAGAGCAGAATCTCTGATTAGACCCAGGGACTTACTTTGCCTGATTCCAGCAGGAGCACTGAGGTCTATGCTACATCTCAGAGCTGTCCAACAAGAACCTCTCTTGTACCCGTTAGTCAGGACTGTTCCTTGAGGAGACAAGACCACAGGCACGTTGAAAGCAAATCACACCAAACCCACTGGCACACACACACACAAAGAGTTAAAAGGGACCTGAGCCTTCTGGGCAGAGTGCTGACATAATCTACTACGTCCATTCAACAGCACAACTGGCTCACAACCATCTGCAATCCTTGAGAGCCATGTCCAGAATGATAGAGCTTCCTTCTGTAACTGGGGCTTCAGACTCTGTATCCCCGGGAAGAGTAGAATGATAGCTTTGGTTCATTGAAGCTGGGCTATGATTTGGGAGAGCAGTGTTTCCAGGCTTCTATAGGATAATAAATGTTGTCAGGGAGGCAGCTTCATGTAGCCAAAACAGCTCAGCCTTTTCAACCCCAAGAGGAGGCATGCTCCCTTTCACTGCCCCTTCTGCCTGGCTCTGTGGCTCTGGGAAATTGTTTAGTCTTGGGAGCCTCAGGTCCCTTAGCAGGAGAAGGAAGAAAATGATCCACTCAAGGTTGGCTGGAATAACCGAACAAAATGATGTCTGTGAAGATGCTTGCAAACAGTCAGCATGGTATGGATGCGTTGCTAGAAGCCTTAGGTTACACAGAAAGGATGGTGTTTGTATTCACAGGAGCTGCATTTGGGTAGACGTGAACACAATGAGGTATACATTTCAGGTAAATGGGTCTTTTTAACTCACAAGAAGCCTGACTCTGCCTGTTCCCTAATATCTTTAGCCAAGCTATCATGCAGCTGGAGATTAGATGGATTTGGATAGAGAACAACCTTGAGCCTCAGGAAATCCCAGCTCCCAATGACACAAAGCAGCTACTCTTTCCAAGTGTCTGGCCTCTGCCAGAGCCAACAGCTCATACCCCTCACACATCTTGTAGCCCTGGTTCTCCCTGCCCTCCCGGCTCCTCCTGTTCAGCACCCATGAGACTGTGCGGAGGTACATACATTCACATGGAGGTCAGCTGGTGTAACAGAGTAAGTATTTCCCCCCACGGGGCACAGCTGTCATTGAACAGGATAGATTTCAAAGCTGGTTATGAGTATGGTGTGCAGATACTCAGGAACTACTCTAGAAAACACATCAGAGATAGAATTTGAGGTTGAATAAGCTCACATTGTTCATGAGAAGAGCATTCCTCTTCAGAGCGATTGCCAAATGTGGAACGCAGGGGGTCTTGATTATCACACAGCATTTGTTTTCAATTCTATCTTAGGCAAGTAAATAAGAAGAGAGAGGCTTTAGGAGCATAACGGCTTAAGCGTTTACCAGCTTTGCCACGATGAGCACTGTCTGAACCTCAGTTTTCTCATCTGTGAGATGAAAACAAGAGTACCTCCTGTATTGTCAAAATAAAATGCTGTAAACGCCTGGCACAGTTCCAGGTGCATGACACACATTCAACAACTGTTATCAATAAGATCAACAGTGCTGGAGAAAGGTGTTAGACTGGTACCTTTGGCATAATAAAACATTAGTTATTGTCACACCCCTCAGAGAGCATTGCAATGATTTGTACTTGGTAGGCATGCAATAAATATTGGTCAAACTAATGAATACATGAATGGTTGCCGTCAACAACCTTTTTAGAGAGTACTTCTGACATTCCTTCCCTAACAGCTCACAAATGACTCCCAACCTCAGCTTAGGCTTAATGTACCCTGCAGTACTAAGAATGAGCGTTTGAATGCAGCCGAGCTAGTAAAAGGTGAAGGTAAGGATTTGAACAGAGGTTTCTTTGACATGAAAGCCTATTATCTCTACCTGTCCGTAAAAGCTGATGGGAAGTTCAACTACCTGAAGCTAAGAGCAACTTACCCACCTGTACTAATAGGCTACCAACAGGTCTAGAAGGTCTGGGTGGGCTGTTTCCTTAAAAGCCTGCTTTGAGATGCATAGTAAGTATAAGTCCAGGGGTTGCGGATCCATTTGCACTTTGTTCCTTTGTTACTATAGAAATTTTCTCTAAGCAACAGGAAAATCTGTAATCCGCCCCTGCACAGGCACATACCTGCCCTGGCTAATTATTTATGACATTGTTCAAAGCTGGGCTCCTAATTAACAATGTGCTCTGCTTAGGCCAAAACATCAACCCAGCATCTCACAGTCTGTAATCCATTTGCTCTCTGGCCGGTGCCAGCGTCGAATATGGCTGCATAGTGGCTCCTGCTTGTGGGGGAGGGAGGCCCATGGTGGCTAATGAATCAATAATGCTCAGCCAGTTCCCTGGACTCTGTTGACATGCATGGCCAGTTTTCTCTCATGATTAATTACATTCCTTTTTTTTTATTTTTGCAGGAGTATTAATTCACTTTTCTGGAGAGCTTTTCTGATTTTCTGCTATTAAAAAGCCAATCTCAACAATCCTCTAAGCTCAGAAAGAATTGAGTCCAGATTGATAAAAATTGTCAAAAATCTATAACTTTAAAAAAAACACAAACTCTGTTACTACTACATGGAAGAATGTGAATTGCAGAAGTGCTAAAATGTGCAAGTGGTTTTACATACATGTGATATACATATACTTGAGCATGAATATAAACCTAGTCCAATAACAATTTTTCTTATAAGGCAACTGTATGCTTCTGTTTTCCTGGTTGCCACTTATTTCAAAAAGCCTCCTAAATTAAGTGTACAGGCAAATCAGATACTGCACATTTCACATAATAACACAGTCGGAAAAGAGGAGCAGATAATTGGAGACATATTCACAATTAGACATAACGCTCTTCAAACAAAGAACGACACCCCAGTTAATTAATGTTTGTCAAGCACTTTAAAATCATATAATTCAACATCCTAGACATTCCCACCTACAGATAGCAAGCCAAAGAGTTGGGGGGGGAGGGGCTTGGGCTGGCTCTGGGTCTTGTCTTGCTCAGTTATTCATCACATTTGCCAAGGGAGAGAGGAGGAAAAAAAAAACACCATCTACACACAAAGTAGCTGAAACTAAATTTCCTTAAAAGCTATTGCTCTTTCTCTTTATCTCATTTTTCTTTATGAGTGAAAGGGAAATAATTCTTCTAAAAACTATTTCACAGGAGCAGTAACATCAATTCTTAATTATTAATATCATGATTTGTTATTTATTGAGCATCAATGGTACATTAGATGTTAGACAAAACACAGATAACTCCAACTCTTAAATCAAGGTGATTCTCTTAGAAATGTAGACTGCTAGCATTTACTGTTGTTGTTGTGAGCATCTATCTTTGTGTTTTTGGATGGTTCTTAGCCAATAGGTTAGATCATGAGGTGCTACCTACCTGGGAGGGAAGTGCATTCAGACAGCTTTAACACCCGTAGACCATGGAGGAACAAACATTTACCTGGGAGTCAAGGAGTGCAAACCAAGACTGTCACATCTAAACATCTCCCAATTCAGCTGACTGTACTTCCATTTTAGTAACATTCTCAAACAGGCACCCTGTGAACTTTACATAGTTAATTGTAAGTTTTATGCATACTCTAGTATTCCAATGTATCATGATCATTATAAAACAAACAAATTAGGAAAATCTTAATTATAGAATGAAGATAAAATATATAGAATAATTTTTATTTTGTTGAATTTTATTAATAAAAACAAAGAATGTTTGCTCTCACTAAAAAGATGGTACTATTTATAACATTTCTTTACTAAAACATAATTTAAAAAAAAACAAAGAAAAATAATTCAATGGCCAGTGGACACACTGATAATTCTAGCTACCTAAAAGACTAAGATCTGAAGCCAGGCACCAGTGGCTGACACCTGTAATCCTAGCTACTCAGGAGGCTGAGATCTTGAGGCTCGAGATTCAAAGCCAGCCTAGGAAGGAAAGTCCTTGAGACTCTTATCTCTAATAAACCACTCAGAAAACAAGAAGTGGCACAGTGGCTCAAGTGGTAAAATGCTTGCCTTGAGCTGAAGAGCTGAAGGACAGCGACCAGGCCCAGAGTTCAAGCCTCATGACCAACAAAAAGAAAAAAAAGACTAAGATCTGAGGATCATGGTTCAAAGCCAGCCCACGCAGGAAAGTCTATGAGACTCTCTCTCCAATTCCAGAAAGCTGAAGTGGAGCTGTGGCTCAAGTGGTAGAGTGCTGGTCTCAACCAAAAAAGCTCAGAGACAGGGCCCAGGCCCTGAGTACAAGCTCAGGACTGCCACAAAAACAATAATAATTCAATGGAATATGCTTTGGATTTTTAAATCTTTTTTTTAGTAATTTTATGATATAAGGATTTGCAAGTTCAAGGGCTATCATTGCTGAGAAAGATACTTCTATATATATATAAATGGGGGGGGGGGGGGGTTGGTGGTTGCCAGTGTCTCATGCCTGTAATCCTACCTACTCAGAGGGCTGAGATCTGAGGATCACAGTTTGAAACCAGCATAGGCAGGAAAGTCCATGAGGCTCTTCTCTCCAATAAACTATTCCAAAAAAGTCAGAAGTGGTGCTGTGGCTCAAGTGGTAGAGCTGTGGCTTTGAGCACCAAGAACCTCACAGACAGCACATAGGCCCTGAGTTCAAACCTCAGGACCAGGCGCCAGTGGCTCACGCCTGTAATCCTAGCTACTGAGGAGGCTGAGATCTGAGGATCGCGGTTCAAAGCCAGCCCGGGCAGGAAAGTCCGTGAAACTCTTAGCTCCAATAAACCACTAGAAAACCGGAAGCGGCACTGTGACTCAAGTGGTAGAGCACTCGCCTTGAGCTGAAGAGCGCAGGGACAGCACCCAGGCCCAGAGTTCAAGCACCATGACTGACAAAAACAAAAGTATATAGATGTATATGTCCAAATATTAGAAAAATATATTAGCTTCTGAAATTATGAAAATTATTTTTAATTCTGTCCACTAATTGTGTAGAAGGTTTTGTTGAAATTTCCTGGCAAATTTCATTCTTCTTTTTCTATCATTTGTCTTGCCAACAAATTAGAACTTACTGTATCCTTATTATTTAATAGATGAGGTCTTTCAAATATACTGAAACTATTATTAAATCTGTTTTGAAATTCTATTACTATATTTTAAAGTTTGCAGTATTATTACTATTATTATTGTTATTATTATTAAAGGTTACACTCTTAGACCACAGTTTGACAACAAAAATAACACTAATGATGAAAACATTTTTAGCCATTTTTTCCAAAATGTTTCCTCTATAGCACAAATTTTTTGTTTTGCTTCCAAAAAAGAACTAATTGCTCACCTTAGAAGAAGAAAAGTCATTTTTTTTCTATTTTGATCTATTAAGTACCTTTATTTAGCCAGTTGCTAGTGGTTCATGCCTATAATTCTTGCTACTTAGGAGGCTGAGATCTAAGGAGTAGTTCAAAATGAGTCTGGGCAGAAAAGTCTGTGAGACTCCATCTCAAATTAACCAGCAAAATGCCAGACTGATAATGTAGTTCAAGTGGTAGAGTACCAGCTGTGAGGAAAAAAGCCAGTCAGAGCTTGGTGACCTGAGTTTAAGCTCCAATACTGGCACACACACACAAAATTTTTTAAAAAGCCTTTATATAAAGTCTATTCTTTCCTTAATTAACTGAATAGTCATGGGAAAGTCACTTCACAGTTCTGGATCTTTATTTCCTCATCTATAAAATGACATCAGTCATTCCTACCTTCTGAGACACGGGGTGAGTCAATGACTTAGCCCATTGACAGCAGAATATTCTCTGGCCCTTAGACACAAATGAAACCTGTTAAGTATGTCTACTTTCATTTTTTTCTTAATTTCTTAGAGATCTACTTCCAGGAGGCTAACATAATTACACACAACTTCTTGTTGTTGTTGTTTTTAAAAAAAGTTTTTTTAAAATTAGAAATTATAGCTTTATGTTTCAATTACTTCATCTCCTATGACTCACAAACCTCTTTGTGACACAAAACATTGTTGTGAAACAAGGCTCTTCCTTATTTCATTCAAATGAGTATAAAGATTCGGCTACTTAAAAACGTGCTATTTTAGACAATATAGTCCATAAATCTCTTTGGCAAGGCGTAATTGCTCATGTAAATGAAGGAATGAAGATGCTGTTTAGGGCCTTTGGTGTTAGTGGATTCTAGCCTTTGCTCTGCTATCGGAGTCTGGCTGATTTACCGCATCAAATACTAATAAGCTTTCTTCCCTCACTTTGAGGCAAAATGTAAACAAACACAAAGGATAAATAGGACAAATGTAAATGTTTTCTTTCCTCTTCTGCTGTCCACCATGGAGTCCACTGGTCCAACAGCTTCCTAACAAAGACTCTGTGGATTCCACTGTAGTTTCTAAGTCAGGCTTGGGTGTGGCCTGCTACTCTGCCAATTCCCAACCTGTGTAAGCCTGAAAACCTGATGACTATCTAACTACCTTGCGTGGACAGCTACTTTATTGCACTCTGGACAGCTGGCTATCTTTTTGAACATTTCCAATGAGAAAGACCTATCACCTTTCAGAGTAGTCCATTTCATTTTATGGATTCCTGTGGTTGTCAGAAAACATGTTCTTCTACTCTCTAATTTTATCCACTACTATAGTATTTTACTCTCTGGTGTCACACAGAAAACAATTTACTACCATCCCACCTCTCATTCTCCCCATCAATTCACTAACCCCTTAAACCAGTCCCCATTTGATTTGGTTTCTAGAATGTTCTCCCATTCCAGATTCTTCTTCTGGCTGCTCTCCTACTTGGAGATATTATTCATATCTCCAATGTCATCAGGCCAGGTCAGAAGACTGTGGGTGTGTGACTACTGTTCTTTCTTAATGCCAAAGAGATTCATTATCATCAGCCGAGGGTCACCTGCGCTGGCCATTTGGTGCCTCATGCGGAAATACCTTTCATAATAGGGTTGAGGGACTTTCAAACTCTCTTTAAGACATTCCCTCTATGCCAACACGTATGTACAGGTTCACAGCACAGAGGCCTAACTATATCTAATCTTCTTTGTGTCTTTATCCTGACACTTGCCATAAAAACGTGGCATCGAAACAAACACTTGAACTTTCTAGGGTCAAATCACCTGATTACATAAGGGACTCACTCACTGTGATGTAGGACTTTGGTGCCAGAAGTGGGCTTGAACTCAGAGCCTCGTGCTCTTTAGCTTTTTCCACTCAGTGCTGGAGCTTTACCACTTGAGCCACATGTCCACTTCCTACTGCCTGACTTTGGAAGAACACCTTTTTCAAATCTCTTAACCCTAACCATAAAATGAGAATATCTCTGCCTGCCCTCCGGATTTCAGAAAATTTTAGTGAGAATTAAATGAGCTGTAATTTAAATTGGCATATATTATTATCATTATTGTTATTGTTAGTCTCATGAACCTGTAGGCATTTAATTAATATTAGTGGGGAAATGAAACAAATAGACAAATAACTAGGAGCAGACTGAATAATAACACAAAAGGAGGATGAGAGGGGAGAAAAGACAGAACATCAATTCAAGCTCTTGACACCTGAAGCTAGTCTGCCGCTGATAGCAACATGGTACAAATCACAATGCTTTGGGTCCAGTGTAGTGCTTAAAGAATGTATGGCTTACTTTCTAGCAAGGAACCACCTCACTCATGGTTTCCATAGCTCTGTGCAGTTAATGAGGCATCTAATCGCACCTGTTCAGCCTTTACCCAGGAAGAAATACAACGGGTAAGAAGCAAGAGCTCACATTCATCAACACACATTGCTAGTCTTCTAGGGACAACAAAATAGTTAGCTGTGGAGCAACAAATCCCATTATGTAAGAAGCAATAATTAATATCAAGCTAAAAGTATGTGCCTTTCTCCATCTCAATATGTAAAAAATATACGAATGGCATATGTATTAATATGGCATTTTCAACTAGTTTTTATTCTCCCATGAAATAAACATTACAGGATATGGGCTCCTATGTACTTAGTCATTCATCCATTTATTCAAATGAACATCTCTTAAGTGAATAGTATGTGCTAGGCTTTATCCCAGGTAGATGAGTACTAAAAGATGAATAACCTTATAGTCTGGGCATGGAATATGAAAACTAGAAGGGGACATGGGTATTGAACTATGACGTGATAGCCCACAGGCAGATGATGAGGGTATAGTAAATCAGAGCTCAGTGACCCATCAAAGAGACCACTCAGTAGATAGAGATTTATTACTTGGGATATAGGAGCTAACAAAGTCATTGAAAGGTCATGAGGAGAAGTCTCTATTAAACCTGAAGAAATGAATCCTAGAACCATTCTGAAGAACTGTACCTCAAAGGACATTTACATTCCGTGACATATCAGGAAACCTGAGAATCAACAGATTCACCAGTACAGCCAATGGCTCCAAGGAAACCCTCATCTGCACCCTCTGTGCATCACAATTATTAGTTCTAGTTACTTCCTTACTGAGAAAGGGAAGAAGACTAGCCGCTGTCCTGACCACTTAGGTCTGAATTGAAGTCTTCTGTGAATACATGATTAACAGAGTCCCAAGTCACATCTGGATCTTAGCTGCAAGGGAGTCGCGTTCTAACCTCTGCAATACAGAACTCAGGAGAAGGGTGCAGATAAGCTGGTCAAAACTCACCCATCTCAGCAGAAAATGAAAAGATGAAGAGCTGTTTGGGCAGAGTAAGGGAGGAACAATTAAAGGCAAGAGGAATAGTATGTACAAGAACTAGCCAACATTGGAACTATGTCCCTAATGAGCTTGGACAAAAACAAGAACAATATTTGAAATATTCAACTCTTTGGGCCATCGTTGTTACTGACATTATAATACAGAAGTCAAATCTATATAAGTATGGAGTAAAGTTGAACTCAGAATCAGAGAGCAATGCAGCAATGTTCTGCCGGCACTGCCACTAGCAATGCCCCCTGCAAGGTCACTCAACACCTCTGGCTTTATTTCCCCAATCAGAAAGATCGTTTCCATGATTGTCTACTAGAAGAAATTAATATAAAATAGAAACACCAAACACCTCATCATCTTGCTGTGAGTAACTCTATACGTAGTAAACATTCTATGGAGGGAAGAGAGATCTTCATGGTGTTTATAGAGACTCATACCTTGTGACCAGAAAATGCCTTTCCAATAATAAATCATTGCATGACTACCCAACAAATATGTACTGGTATGAAATAAATGTGCAGTAATTATGCAAGGCCTCCTTCTTCAGGAATGTAGGACTCTCCCAGCTTTCTTCTCATGACAGGTTGTAGAATCCTCTAATCCTGCAGCACATGTTGCCTGGCCAGGTAAATAAATGGGAGTTCCAGAGCCTCACCTCATTTGCTAAGCTTTGTACTCAGCTGAGGTGAGTATTTGGCAAGTGAACCATTTTCATTTTGCAGCATTCATGAGTAGGCATTCATCTAGTCACAACAGATGCATTTCATTCACTTTGGGAAGTCACGTGTTTTCCCCTGGCTGTAATGGGGGCACCCCCTCTGTCCTGCTTTGAGGCTCAGCAGCTATCAAAGACCAAGCTACTATGGAG
Organism: Dipodomys spectabilis; assembly: GCF_019054845.1. Classification (NCBI taxonomy): domain Eukaryota; kingdom Metazoa; phylum Chordata; class Mammalia; order Rodentia; family Heteromyidae; genus Dipodomys; species Dipodomys spectabilis. The sequence goes on from NW_024870696.1 coordinate 20,802,557, forward strand.
TTACTGAGTTACAGTACACAGACAGTAGAAATTATGTAGGCTGTAGAAACACAACAACATAAGGTAAGTTGACTTTATATCTCTCCCTTCCTCTTTCCCTCTCCCCACAACTCTTTTCCCAGACCATAGAGAAGCTCAATCACCTAATTAATTCATAGCTCAATTGAATATAACATTAAATTTCTTTTACTCTATAAAGTTTATGCCTCTTCTTCCTGACTCATCTCTTTGACTGATGAGAATAACTGATCTCTCTTTTCTCGCTAACACCCAGATCTGCCAAAGTTATCGATCAGTCTTCCTGCTTTTTCCCAGTACATTGTTGCCTCTCTTGGCCTTATGAAGAACCTTTTAAAACATCCTCCTATTTCAGAGAATTCTTCTGAGTTCTGCACAGTTTGAATTGCTGGGGCGGGGGGGGGGGGGGGGAGGGTTTATAAAATGTTTGAAATGCAAGAATGCTTTATCTCTGCAAGATAAGAACATATATGGATAGCTCTATGATGACAATTCAAGATTTTTCTTCTACTTTAGTACATCTCATGTGTGATATCCATTGAGAGTTTGTACCGACTTAGGAAAAGGTCTTAATCTTATGAAGTGGATAAAACATGGTTAGCGTAGAAGCCTGGCACCTTCTGCATTGGCAAAATAGCTGTCTTTGAAGGGTGGTTGTGAGGACTGATGATGGTGATTGCAGGAACAATGGGAAGGAACCATAGTTAGAGACCCTAGCATGTGATGTAGGCTACAGGTTGATGAAGACTTCTCAGATTCATCCCTCCAGGAGCTCTGGCTCTGGCTTGAGTGCCTTCCCTGTGGAGGATCTCTTCTCTTTGCATGCAGGAGTTGTGCAGGTATGACTTGGCTCAAGAAAAAGATTTACTATGCAAATCAAAACCACATTAAGATTCCACCTGACCTCAGTTTGAATGGCCAATATCAAGAAAACAAATAATAGTAGATGTTGGTGAGGATGTAGCCAAAAGGGAACACTACTACACTGTTGATGGTTCAACCACTCTGGAAAGCAATATGGAGGTTCCTGAAAAGACTAAACATAGAACTACCCAGAGACCCAGCAATCCTGCTCCTGAGCATTTACCCAAATCATCACAAACAACACCACACTAAAGCCACGGGTACAACTATGCTCATTGCAGCATTATTTCTCATAGCCAAGATATGGAACCAGTTCGGATGCCCCTCAGTAGATGAATGAATCAAGAAACTGTGGTATATATACACAATAGACTTCTATGCACCACACCATTCATAAGGAAATGAAAAGACTTGGAAAAAATCATATTCGTGAAGTAAGCCAGACCCAAAGAAACATAGGCTCCACGGTTTTCCTCATACGTAATGATTAGTATATTCTAGGATAGTCCTAGCAGAGGATCACAATAGCTCAGTAGCTATGTACATATGACCATATAAAATGATGATGATCAAAATGAATTCCAAGATATGGAAACAAGAGGTTTTTTCTTTGTTGTTGTTGTTTTTAATGTACCGTGTGAAGTTATTTCTTTTTTCTTTATTTTTTTTCCTTTGGTTTACCCACTGTTGTTACTTTTTTGATTTTGGGACCCTGTGTCTTGTGTATACACTCATCTGATTTGGGGAAAGGAAGGAGAACAACAAAACAGGGAGACAAAGGACAAAGGGCAAACCAATGCAACAGCAATACTCACAAGACACTATGTTGGAAATTAACTCTACTACTTGTAGCAGGAGGGAGGGAGCATGCGGGGGGGGGGGGGGGAAAGAAGTTGGAGAGGAGAGGTGTGAGAAAAACAAGGGGGGGTAACAGTGTTGGACAAAAAATATACTCCTTACTTTACATGTGTAATTATAACCCCTCTGTACATCACCTTTACAATAAAATTAAATTAAAAAAAAAAAGAAAAAATTTACTGGTCTTCAAAGCCCAAGGAATAGTGAACATGAGGTTCCTAAAAAGAACTGGGCTTGACCAGGCACTGGTAGCTCACGCCTGTAATCCTAGCTACTCAGCAGGCTGAGATCTGAGAATCACAGTTCAAAGCCAGCCCGGGGAAGGAAAGTCTGTGAGACTCTTATCTCCAATTAACCACCAGAAGCCCAGAAGCAATACTGTGACTCAATGTGTAGAGCACTAGTCTTGAGTAAAAAAAGCTCAAGGATAGCATCCAAGCCCTGAGTTCAAGCCTCATGACCAAACAAACAAACAAATAAAAACTGGTCTTCTCTCAGCAGGGATTCAAGAATTGTCTAATGTAATGCAGAGAAAGGCTAGCTCTGCCAGTTCCATCAGGGGTAAGGAAGAGCATTACCCATGTATTCTAAATAATTATCTGTGCAGGACTCACAAAATGGGAGGAAGACTCTAAGGTTCTTGCAAAACGTCCAAACACAGTTCACATTGTCTAGGTAATTGTCCCAAATTTTGCTTCCATTTTTGTGAGCAGACTCAGGACTCATGAAGCACTATAATCTGGAGTATAAATTCCCATAAAGACATGATATATTAGCCACAAATAATATATTTGCTGACTACAAATTTGCTCATTTTCCTTGAGCTGTTTTCAAAGGGGAAAAAATCTGCTTTATTAATTATGCTAACTGTTTTTTCAGTTACTTAGGTTTTGAGAAGGCTTTTATGTGCTTTAAAACCAAATTTGTGTTAAATGTCAGCGTAAATGAAGCACAGAAATGAGTAGAAACACTGTAGTGTAAATTGTAGCTCATGGAGATGATGTGTTTCCCCCCGACTTTTCAGGCTATTTCATTTGGGGACATGAACCTTTGTTAAGATGGTCTTCTCTTCAGGCTTCAAGGGTGAATTGTATACAACTCAGACTTGATGCCTGAGAGCAATAGCTGAACACCAACGTCTGGATCGCCATAGGAAATCATTGTCTGTGTGTAAGCTGGGCTGCCCATCGGAGTGGAAGGCGTGGAAGAGCTACCATGTCTGTCATGAAGGAAGAAGGGAGACCAACAAGAAATGAAAACTGAACAGCAGAGAGCTTTTGCCTACCGTGAAAGTCATGCCTCTTTGTAAATTTTATACCAAGAAAATGGCAGGGCAAGGGAGACAGAAGATTTTTGTTTGTTTGTTTTTAAAGTAACTCAAATACATTTCTATTTCAGCTAAAATCTTATATTTAACCCTAAAAAGGCTGACAGTGCCACATGAAGGGAGGTTGTTGTTTTTTTTTTTAATATCATGCTTGAAATCCTCCTCCCAGTGCAGAAGGATGAGAAGAGGGTGTCAAGGCCCATGCTCGAAATGGGCCAGAGCCACCATGCACATGAATATATGGGAATGACAAGCTGTCATCAGCTCAAGATTATTTTCTGTGTGTGCATGCCAGTACTGAGACTTGAACTCACGATCTGCCTGCCTTTTCTCTCAAGGCTTGTGCTCTACAACTTCAGCTACTGGTCCTCTCGGGTTTTTTGGCCATTAGCTGAAGATAAGAGTCTCATGGACTTTCAGGCTGGTCATCCTGGTGGTCCTTGGTTTGCAGTTCATGCAAGAAACTCTGCCTCTGTTCTCATGTGACATCTCCCATGCAGTTGTGTCTTTTTCTTATAGTCAGATTAGATCAGTGTTCACCTGAATGACTTTATCTTCTTTATATTTGCAAAGTCCCTATTTCTAAACAAAATCATAGTCACATATTTGAAATGGAAAGTCAGGACTTCCACATACCTGGTAGAGGGAAAGAATTCAATCTTTAACCACTGTGAAAAGAGAGATGAAGGAAGGATCAAAAAGGTTGTGGGAGGTTAAGCTGCTTAAGTGGTAACCAATAAGAACTTGCCAGTGGTAAGATGGCTCAAAGAACTAATAAAAAGTTTTTAAAGTGCTTTTAAAGTGACCATCTGTATGACGCCTTCCATTGTACCTTCTCAGTCACATGTTCACTCGTATTGTGGTGGGAAAGTTAAGGGGGTAAGTAGAATCGTCGAGTTCAGGGTCCCTAGCACAAAAAGTGTAACTAAGGGAACCTCCAGATAGCACTTCATTAGAGACTGGAAAGCTAAATAGAAGAGAATTCTGGCAACAATGGAGGCTGAGATCTGAGGATCACAGTCAAAGCCAGGAGAGCCAAGGGAAGATTCTACCCGGAGCCTGGCCCTGCTGATGCTTCCGTTTCAAAGTTCTCACCTCCAAAACAGAAAATAAATTTCTACTCTATCAAACCACCCAGTTGGTGCTGCTTTGTTAGGGCAGTTCCAGAAAATTAATCACAACAGCCCATCTCCTTCTCTCTCTTCTCATCTTCTTTTTTTCATCAGAGACATTTAGCATCCTTTTTGCTGTCTTGACACTTACCCAGAGATCCTCATCTCTGATCCACAAGCTGATGATGAATGTAAATTCATAACTGAGGTCAGTTCCTCCCAAGACAAGGTTAAGGTCCCCCCCACACACTCTGCTCTACTAACTTATGATATGTTTAGATTAGGAGGGAAAGACAAGTCCCCAAATTAGATTTGAAGGTCTGATCTCTACAAATTGGCTGTTGTTGCTTGATGAGATAAACAGTTTGGTTAACATGCATTGGTAGCTCCCAAAAGGGGTTGAAGATGGGTTGAAGATGGCCATATGTGTCACAGCTTTAAAGCTAAGCTGGCTTTGCAATTGTAAAAGCTCAACTTCTCCTCTACCTCATCTTGGTCCTTCCCACCTCCCCTGCTTGCTGCACCAGCTTCTTTCTGCTTCTCTTTTTCAACACTTGCTCTTCACACCATTGGGGTGGGGCTCCTGCCACCTAGAGCCCCGGGTCTCTCTACTCCTGAGAGTTCACACTAACCTTCTGATCTCACCTTCTCAGCAGGACGACCTCTGAGAGTCTTTCCTGACTTCCCAGGGCAGAGTCATCGTTCTCTACTATAGACCTTTATGAACCACTGCTTTTCTTTCAAAATGTTTATTCATTTTTAATGACAATAGAAGCTCTTTTAATTGAGCTCCTTAGGGACTCAAACTGATGCTTTCAAAGGCCTTTGTAAGATAGGCTGATGGATTGCCCAGAGCTCCATAAATGCTTGTGGCCACCTCGTCTCCTTTTGCCTTCTCCACCCACAAGCTGGTTCTATACTTACTAAAAGTAGGTTGCTTTTGTTCCTAAACCTGTTTGTGGCTGTTGTCCTTGATTGCTATAATTACAAGTTTAATTAAATAGCATGTAAACTGTTCAAATATGAGCATAAAAAGAAAGCTGCTATTCCTAAGAAAGCTAAGTTCAAAATGTTTTGGAATGATCTGAAAAGGCTGGGGAAAGGAAGGAGTTCAGTAATTGTTCTTTAATTAGTTGCAGGCAAGAAAGGTGTAAAAGATCAGGGGGAAATTCAAATATTTCACCAGTGTCTTCAAACCCTCCCTCTAAAGTACCCTGAACTGGCTCAGAGAGACAAAGGACTCATGTTTTCTCTCATATGTGGAATTAGGTCTAAATTATATATATGTAACCATATACAGGTCATCCGCATAGATACACAAATAGACTAAAGTACTGTGCATACAGGGGAGGATTCCAATGCTGTAACTCCTTTGAATGAGCAAAATGAATACCAAGAAGTTGTAACAGATGTTACATAATGCACACATAATATCAAAATACATATGATAATCAATAAATGGGTAATAAAAATAAGATAACTGAAAATTATACATAATATTCATATCATATCATTTTGGGTAAGTTTTGTACAAGGAAGATGACATAAAGCTTCAGTTATTGGACCAGTCCTCAAACAAAGCATCTTTGCTCCATCAAATTTAAGAAGAGAATGTTTCTTTATAGACAAAATAAAACAATTTATAGATAAATATGATTTCTTCTTTACATTTTCCAATTAACTATCTACTGGCCTTATTAGCACTCGATAAGAACTTGAACATTAAATATTCTTCTTTTGTTTTGCTTTGTTTTCATTCATTTGAGACAGAGTTTCACTATGTAGCCCAGGTAGGCTCAAACTCTCTACCCTCCTGACTCGGCCTCCCCTGATGCTAAGATTTCAGGCAGGCATCACCATGCTCAACAATCAATACTTACTGATGTGATCATTTAATTAACATTAATCTGCCTTACTCTGTAAATTCTATGTTAGAGCCATGTGTTTATTTCAACACTGGAGTTATAGTTCTTAGTACTGACACAGAGTAGTCTGTCAGTATTATTCTAGATAGATAGATAGATAACAAAAATTTTTCCCTTAAAATTCTTCTAAACAATTAAGTGTTAAATCTCAACTTTATGGAAGGCTATATGGTCTTTTGGGGTGTTTGCAGACAGCAGTATCATTTTTCCCTGACTGATAGCTGCCTGTCTATTTCTCTGAGCAGGGATCCCTGGATGGTATGGATCTACACTAGGGAATGGAAAGATGTCTTTTACTCTCCTCTATTCTCCTCCTGCTGTGAGAAATCTATGCTATTCCATGATCCAGTCTTAGTGAACATAACAGATGGGCTTATTCCAAAGAATGAAAAACGGTTCCCATTTCAAATCCATTTCCTGCCTCCTTAGGTAAAACAAAACTTTCCCCGAGGAAATGATGTAGATGTGCCTTGATATTCTTAAAAGATTCTATGCAGCACAGAATATTGCTGTGAACTAAACCATACTTCTTTTCATTCACATTTGAAAAGAAACATGAATGAGGTAGTAGGGAAAAAATGCAGAGAAGAGTTAAGAAATGCTTCATTGTAGCTTCCTTCTCTAAGCTTCAATTTCTTTCTCTGTAAAATGGGGTTGTAAAAAGAAATATGTGCTCTACCTATCTTATTATAGAACTGTGAAAGATCCAATGAATTAATATTTATGGAACTCTGGAAATACTACAAAGGATGAATACTGTTGTTCTTACTGGGGTCTCCTATGTCATGTTCCTTCAACAGCTTTACTTCCTGCCTTCCTTGTTTTGCCTGGTAGATTGAATGTTGATTCATTTCTTTTAATATAGACACAAGCAATCTTCTGTTACTACAAACCTAAGAAGGTTGGAGGCTACGCACTAGTAGATGATAATCTTGCTCCAAAAAATCCTTTTGGGGAAATCTACAGGATATTGAAACCCTGTCTGGTTCTCCCCCTTCCCCCCCCTCCACCCCCTCCCTGCCCCAGTCTTCTTGAGATAGATGAAGAAAGAGGTGGGAATCAAGACCTCTATGAAAACTGTAATTTCACTGCTGATATGGCTTTAAACTTTAACGGCTTTGGTATCCATCTGTAAAATGTCATTTCTGCTGGTTCCATTCTAGTAGCTTAAACAATAGAAAAAATCACACATCCACCTCTGTTAAAGTCTACAGTCCCTTTATAATGTATGGGCACTCAAGCTATACTAATTTATTCTACAATTACTTTTAGTTTTTAGCATTTTTATTTGGCTCTTATACTATATAATTAATGGTGTTTACACAGAAAGGTTGTTTAACTAATGTAAATGGCATAAGTGGATTAGTGAGCAAGGCTTAAAACAAATAAACATTTTTCTCCTTTGATTTTCCCCCTCTTCCCCCCGCAAATGTCTGGCACAGGAGAAGAGTTTTAAAAATGCCAAAGAGCTATAGAAGTCAGATTCCTGAGGGCCATTGTTTCCTGGTAGAACAGGCTGCTAATTCTGTTTCGTACAATGGCTGGCATAGGGTGGGGAGCCTAGAGTGCCCCCCATGACCCACACATCCCCAACTCAGACGCATGTGTTTTCTTTGGGAAGTTGCCACTGTTTTTCCTCATGACCTTAAATGTACCACAGTAAGTGGATGAGAGACTTAGGAGATAAACAAATATGTTCAACTCTAAAGACCAGAAAAACACCAGGGAAGAAAATCTGCCAGGCTTCTGAACGCCTCTACCACCACCATTACATCACCCAATTGTGCCAGTTACTGGTATTGCCTTTCTAGTCAAAGTCCAGATTGCATTTTGAGTGCCAGCATAGAAACAGGTTACTGTAAAATAGAGGAGGCAGGACTGCTACTACCTCTAAGGCAATATAAAGAAAAGGCTTTGGCACTAAAGGCCATTTCTTTCCCAGAAGCAAAGTCATGAGTACATGCTATACCCCCACAACCCCAGCCCAGCTCTTAGGAGGCCTATAGAGGAAAAACTGGCTCTATGTCATCTCAGAACAGAAAGTGTGTTCTCTAAGGTTCCCTTGAGTTATCTCAGGAGTTGCAGACGAGACTTTGCCCGCAGGCTTTCTTTACAATAGACTGCACAGTACACCAGCCTGAGAGTGAAACCAAAGAGATGACTGAGCTTTGGAATCTAAGCCCATGTGAATTCCCAACTAGCAGTCCAGAATACATAGATCTCTGCTCCAGTCTTATTCAGATTCCCAGGAAATAGCCTGGAATTACGCTCAGACTTACAGGAAAAAGAAGGAACAAGTGCTTATAACAAGTACCACTTAAATGAACAAAACTATACAAGACCTACTGCTATCTCAAAACTTGTCTTCATGTTCCCTTTCACATCCTTTTAAATATCCTAGAAGCTGTACACAGCCATTGAAACTCCCCCCCCCCTTGTAAACTACTTAAAGGTATTTTTAATTATATATATAAAAAATAGGTTTGCGCTAAAGATTCTAATAAATAATTTTGCCTTTGAAATTAGCTAAAGTCACTAAAAATAGGTTGGAATTCATAGGGAATGCCTGAATTCTTTGAAGAATGAGAAGTAATGGATACTTACCACAGTATTAGTTTCTAACAACATGATTGTTCTCTTTGGACTGTTCCTCTGTACAACCTAAAATCCTCATTATCAATATACAATAAACTTAAAATATTTTGCTATTCCCCTCCCCCCAAAAACTGCATTACAATTTCTTAATACTCATACTTTAGGAACTTTAACTTGGTGAAAGCACCTCATCTAAAATGTAATGAAGTTGCTGCAGGTGCTACATCTATCCATTTATGAAGTGAACACAATGTTCTCTGTGGTGACCCTTAAATAAAAGTTTACTGTTCTGTTTTTCTTATTTTAGAGACAATTATCTTTCCTAGTCAGACTGTAGACATTTTCCCAAGCAAAGAGCTTATGTCCAGCACTGGATCTAGTCCTGGATCTAGAGGTCAAACTCCTCTTCCAGGATTATGGCCCTGAACAAGGCTCTCTCAAACTAACTAGGCACAGACCACAAGAGTTTGCAGTGATTTCCAGTCACTCCACTTGATTCCTACTCTCAACTGAAACAAAATGGTTGAGATTCCAAATCTTGTGCCAGCACTGAATGACCCAAGAAATTATTGCTAATTAATATTCTGAAAGTGCATGAACTTTGACTTTTTAAAGAAATTTACCTCTAACCAATGCTAAAAAGCCTTTATTGTTGCCTTTGGGATGCTAGTCATCTTCTGTTTGTAAAATTTGGTTTCTATCAAGAAGATTTGTTTTCTATCAAGAGATGAGATTCAGAAGCTAATCTAAAATTACATTTCTAGGAAGTTTTTCTATCACTCCACAGAATGTAAGTTATGCAATTTCTATCAATGTGTTGATTATAACTAGCCTTGATTAGCATCTGTTAAATGAAGTGACTGGTTCCCATTCCCCCCCCCCCAAATAAGTCTTATCTGAGTGCATCAACTAAAAAATGACCACAGGTAGTCCATTCATTTATCAAATTCTCTCTTTTAGCTACCAGCAAATGCTGGAGTGGCAAAGTGCAAATATAAAAATTTCTACTTCTGGAAATTTCCTCCAGCAATATCACATAATCACAGAGGTTTGTTTAGGAGAGTCATTCCTAACCTGTTTTCTAAATTTGTGTCTTTTTAAAAAGTCACACATGAAGTGTACAAGGGTATGGATGAGATGGAATTCCAACTCTGCCATGTTCTAGCTGTGAGCATTTAGACAAATTATTATGCCTCCATTTCATCATTTGTCAGATGGTACCAATAATAATAGGATTATTCTCAGGAATAAATAAGCTAGTGAATGTAAAGCTTTGGGTGTGCAGTCACAAATATTAGCTCTGGGTATTGCTTTATACTTATTACCTACCCATCCTTTTCTATCTCCAATATCACCACACCTGGAATCTGGACTATTTACTTAGTTGCTTCTTAACTTCCCTGTTTGTCCCACTCTTGCCCATTCTAAACTCTTCTCCTTCCCAAAGCTGAAGGATGCTTGCAGAATAGAAAAGTGATCCATCCAAGTCCTTCCCACATAGGGACACAAAGAGATAAAGGGTAAACCCTCACGTTGCCTTTAGTACAGGCCTAAAGTCAGCCTGGCTCTGGCTTATCCTCTCCTGAATCCTGTTATTAGGTCCTTACACAGCCCCTCTGCGCTCCAGTCACCACCATCAGTTCTCCGTGCCTGCCCCTCGCTGTGCTCCCTCAGCCTGGGATGCTAAATCCTGCTTCAACTCACAAGTTCTCCCATAACCTGACTGCACGCCTGTCCTTTCACTTTTGCTTCTCCTCGAAGTGCTGAGCTGAGCAGATGCACAACAGCTGTAATAATAATTGCAAGCATTGTAAAAATACTTCCAATGTCGGAGTCGCCCACAAGGTTTAACGTTGCAATCTCCGCTCATCCTGTTCCCCGTAACCTCGCTTAGCCCAGCCCCAAAGGCAGCTGGTAAAAAATTACATTAATAACTGAAAGAAAGTTGGCGGTGTGTGTGTGTGTGTGTGTGTGTGTGTGTGTGTGTGTGTGTGTGTAACACAGCCCAGACTACCACAGTTACCTCCCAGGGTGGGAGCTCCATCGTGTTTTAAATTGCATGTGTGTGTGTGTGTGTGTGTGTGTGTGTGTGTGTGTGTGTGTGCACGCGCGCACGCGCAGTCTCGCAGTCGGGCGTGGGTTTCCACTCTGCATTGAGGACTCTACGGAGCAGGTGGCCGGCAGGGCGGCAGGCGCGGGCGGAAGTGCGGGCCGCGGGCGGAAGTGCCCGCGCGGGCGGGCGGAAGTGGGGTCGCTGGCGGCCGGCGTGAGGCTGAGGTGGGTTTGTGGGGGTTCCCAGGGCTCTGGGTCCCGCTGCGCCGCCGCCGCACGGTGCGAGTTGTCGTTAAAGAGAATTTAATTCTACCGGGAGCGGTAACTCTTTGACCCGCCCGGGGCGGGGAGGGTACGGGGTGGGGGGGGGGGGGAGCGATTCTGCGCATGCGCGGCGGGGGCCGGGGCGGGAGGGGCCAAGGCAGCTTTTTAAAAGAAGGCAGAAAACGTGTCAGCCTCGCGCGTCCCCCGGTGTTGCTCAGATTCTCCAGGCCCGCGGGTGCTTATCTCACCCGGCAGCCTGCTGGGATGCTGTTGAGCCGCCGTGTTGCCCTGTGACTGGGGGCACGGGTGGGACGGTGCAGGAGGGGCCATGGTCCGGGCTTGGGTGGGCGGCAGCAGCCTCCGAGCGCGGGACGGCGAGCGAGACCCGATCCGAGCGAGCCTGCGCAGCTCTGTGCGCATGCCCAGCCCTGCCCGGCACGCCCAGCCAACGGCAGTGCGGGTTTTCAGAGTTCCCGCCAAATCTTCCCCAACGCGAGCAGACGTGGGATTCTTTCCAAGGCTTTTTTTTTTTTTGGCCTGTTTTTGTTTTTCCTGTTTTTTAATAGAATGGGCTTATTTGGACTTCCTATTTTAGTACCCCCTTTAAAAAAAAAAAATCCACACTATGGCCTAGGATAAGCCCCAGGAATTCTGCAATATGGAGGTAGTGTCTAGAATAAGTTGCTAATGTTCCGACACTGGTAGCACCTGTTCCAGCCTGAGCTGGGCTCCTGTAACTATATGTTGCTTTGGTGCAGTAGCCACTTCGGCTTCAGGTGCCTTACACTGAGCAACTTCAGGTGGCTTTCAGGGGCCACGGTCTCTTCTTATTTAGTAATAGTTTGTGACATAGCTTATTAAAATGCACGTGAAGTTCTGTACCAGTATTTAGAACTGTATACACTGAAGTAGGTAAATAACAGAAATTGAAAACATGTGGGAAAAGAAGTATACCATGAGAAAAACTGATTACTGTAACACTGGGGCAAGCCAGAAGTAATCATGGTTTTGTATGAAATGTTGTAGCCTAATAACCTGGGTCCTGCTTTGCTGAGGAATTGCCTGGAACCAGAAGGCTTAGTTGTGAAAATTAAGATTTGTAGTTGTAGTGTGCTTTAGATAGGCCCTAGATTCCACCCCCCCCCACTTGCTGTGTGTGGTCCATTAGTAGCCACCTGCCAAGAAAAGATCAATTTTTTTTGTCTCCTTCACCAGAGGAATATGTGACTATGTAGTTTCATTTAGATGGACTATTATCAGACAAAGTAAAGGAAATGATTTTTTTCCCCCAATTTGAAAGTTTATTGGACTGTTTTGTTTCAGTTTTGTTCAGTTACCTGGCTATATCCAGAGGCACTAAGGAGAGATGACTTCAAACTAGTTTGTTGGTTTAAATTAAAAGATAGATAGATAGCTTTATATACGCTCACAGTTTAATATATTGTTACCCTAATATTAGAGTTTGGGGTTTAAAACATAGCAAGACCTTGGTACAAATAGGGCTTTTTTACATTAAAAAAATTTTAAATCTAATTTTTGCACTGCTTTATTCAAGAAGTACATGCCAGAGGAAGCCAAAAGCCAGCTGGAATAGTTCCTGAATGTAATTTTAATCTTGTTTGCAATTATTTTGATGGAGAGAAACCATCTGGATCAGGTATGTGTAGCTACTCAGGTAGCAAGTCTGAGTGAGCTTCCACTGTCCTTAACTTTTGTATCCCATAGTGGATTCTAAAAATCATTTGAGGAAGAATATGCAAAAGGAAAAGTTTTGGCCAACATCAGCATAGATATATAATTCCACGTCTCTAATTTTCCATCCCACTATACCACAGGGATCAGGAAGAATGAAGATACTGCTTTTTATTCTATTTCTTATCTCGGAATTAACTTTCCAGAGATTAGAAAATATGATTCTGAAAAGATTCAGAACATTTTTACTAGTATCTTAGTCCTTCTATAGATATAATGAAATACTGTAGGCCAGATAACTTATAAAAGAAGTTTATTTATCTCACAATTCTGATGGGTCTAAATACTATGACACTGGAATCCTAGAAAGGGTCCCTGGCTGCATCATACCATAGTGGAGAAGCAGAAAGGGAACTGGCTGTGTGGAGTGACCTTAGTTTATAACACCTACTCTGGAGAGAATGACTTTAATCAGAGAGACCCAGCATTAATCTCTTCTGAGGACAGTTAGTTCCCTATGACCTAATTGTCTTCCTCTAGGTCTCACCTTTTAAAGCTTCTAGCCATCTTATTCCATCCACATTGGGGACCAAGCATCCAAGAAATGAATCTTTGAGAAATATACTCAAACTGTATCCAATCCATAGCAGTCAGCAATATCTGGTAACACATTTTATTGCTAGTCTTTGTTCCTGGATACTGTGTCTCCAGTCTTCTCCCCAAATTGTGAGGCCCTTAATGGTAGGGACAGTGTATGAATCACTTTTGTATTTCTGGCACTTTGCACGTTGTAAGCACTTAGTGCACTTTGTAGAAATGAAAGGCACAAGGCTCATGCCTACAGTTCTATCCCTTGGAAGGCTAAGACCAGGAGGATCACGGTTCAGGGTTGGCCTGGGCAGTTTGTGAGACACTTCTCAACCTATAAAAATAAAAGCAGGGCCCAGTGTCCCAGCGACACCAGAAGTATAGGTAGAAGGATCACAGTCCAGGCTGGCCTTAGCAAAAAGTGAAGCCCTATTTGAAAAATAACAGTGGCAAACCAGGCTAAGGGTACGATTTGGATAGAATGCCTACCTAACAATTTTAAGTCCTAAGTTCAACTCCCAATAGGGCCAAATGAAAGAAAAATTGAAAAAGCAGTACTCTGAATGGAGACTGACTCTAGTGAAAATAGCACCAGGAATGCCCCAAGATAAAGAAAAGAATATAAAATAACAATCACCTTTTAGGTGTTTCTAGATACAGTTAGAAGTAAACCTTTGCTTACCAGGGAATATTTGAAAGTCCATAGATAAGTCACTGAACTGCCTTTCGAGGAGATCAGGCGTGATTGCTTAAAGGGTCTTTGTTGAATCGAGTTGAATGTGCAAGCTGAAAGGTCCTAACCGCCCTGACCCATCACCTGCCTCCAGCCCCATCATGCTCAGCTCCTCACCCCGACACCTGTTTGGCAAACATTCAGAGAGAATCCATGCCCTAAATTACTTAAAGCACCTGAATCTTGGTTTGGTCCTATTTCAAGTAGGATCTGTGTCTAGCCACTGTTTTAAGTGGGTTTCTCAAATAATATTGAAGAAAAGCTTCACTTGTTTTTTTTTTTTCTGCGTTAATACAGCATTCCAAAGGAGTTCAGAGTAGACAGCATTTTATGTTGTGACAGGGAAGTCAGGGGCATATGCTGTTTCTTTGTCAGTGGGACTGCAGCAGAAACCAGAATGTGACAATTATAAACAAATAAGCTTCCTTTTATTGTTCCAGAGCTTTTACAAATTAATAATGAAATATAGGGGAAATGATTTCTAGTTTACTTAGGCAGGAAGGACATGACATTGAATTATTTGATTTTTTAAAAAAATTCTTACTACATAAAGTCCTTCCAGTTAGCCAAGAAAAAGGATACCATTGTTTAATAGAAATTCAGTCAGCTGTGGCAATTTGAGACATATGCCTGGAAAAAAGAGAGCTAAATTCAGCTGTCTTTGGGTTCAAAAAGTGAAATTAATGTGAATCTTAAGAGATAAGAAACTCATTTTGTGTTAAAAGAATTTTTCCATCTGAAACTTACTCTTTCCTTTTTCTCTCCAGCCTTAAAATAATTCTTAAGCAAAACATGTTGTCTTTATATTGGGTATATATTGGGTATACTCTGAGAATTAATATGAAAAACTTTGTGAGATTTGGGGAGGAGTTGAAGAAAAGTTATTGAAGTTAAAGATGTCTTCTAGTACTGAAATTCCATGTTAGTCTCATTGTATACAGTACACAAATACTGTATAGAGATACTTGAAAATATATAGAAATGAACAAAGACTATGATATGAAGACTTGGTTAAACATTACTTTCCTTATCCAAAGTCAAAATATTCCATATTTGGTAGCTGTTAAAGAACAGAGCAGAACTCAGAAGACTATAGAACTCAGAGTTGCGAGGGCCTGACCTCAAGAGTAGATGGTTCCTTATGTTCAAATTGAGCATTGTGCTTCTGCAGATGTATGTCCTGTTGATGTCATAAATCCAGTGGAATGTTGGATCTGCAACTGAGTGTCTAAAGCCATTTGCTCCCAAATAGCTGGAAATTAATGGAAGTCTTTCAGGTCTTTTGGTTATGAAGATAAACTCACTTCTCTGGCAAGATAAGTTGGAAATGGGCAGCCTTACTGACAAATTGAAAACATTGCCTGGGCACATGGGTTTTAAATTGCTATTGCTTTTAGAAATGGGCTTGGGTGCTTTTTAAATAGCAACGAAACTGGGATTGCTAGCTAGGTACAATAAGACTAAGGTGTTTTAATGAAATTGCCTTCTTTCTGAGTATTAACTCTCAGTGATGCCTTCAAAGGGAATAGG
Organism: Dipodomys spectabilis; assembly: GCF_019054845.1. Lineage (NCBI taxonomy): Eukaryota > Metazoa > Chordata > Mammalia > Rodentia > Heteromyidae > Dipodomys > Dipodomys spectabilis. The sequence goes on from NW_024870696.1 coordinate 20,818,115, forward strand.
TCACAGTGGTTAAGAAGGATAATGTGAGAGCCAGGAGTGTGGTTCAAATAATAGAGCAGCTGCCTTGAAAACATAGTCCCTGTACTTGGGGAAGGGGAGGGGATGCTGCATGATTCCTTGTGTACTTTCTCCCATTCCTTGAACCAGATGATTTTGCCTTTATCTTAATGCTGTCTTTATGGAATGAAAGAATTTTCAAATTGGTTTTTAAACTCTATTAAGCCCTCCTGTATGATATAACCTAACCATATTATTCAGGCTTTTTGGCTTTCAGGAACAGCTTTACAGCCATTATGTCATAATTGAACTGAACATTGTTGTACACTCTGAATTTGGAATATGCCTCTCTGGCGCTAGGCCAGCTGCTGAGTCAGTGTCTTCGGGGTTGAGGATGGAGGGAAGGAGTGAGTAGATGGAGACCCCATTGTGTTAAGTGGAATTGGCTCAGAATTCCCTTTGGACTCTCGTGTACTGAAGGGAATGTGTTCTGTGAATGTGTTGCTGTTCTTTATTAACATCATTTTGTTTTTTCAGCTGAATCTTTTCCTGGAAACCTTTCCTGACATTGTCATGTGTGCCAACCCCATTACAGAGTAGACTCCTCTGAAGTAATGATCTGGAAAGAGTGACAGCTAAGGGCTAAAAACTCTAAAACAAACCCTTGCTTATTCTGGAATTTCTCTCTACTACTTCACATTTGTCAGCTTGCTACAGGCCAAGGCAAAGCAGCTGTGCTCGGAATATGGAAGAGAATGCTAAGGCAAAGAGAATCTTTAAATTCATATGATAATAAGAGAACAATGCATTGTTCTTCCTTTGGGGAGGAGCTTTTTCATCTCAGATATTTTTAGGAAGTAAAGTGACCAACCACTCTGTCACCCCGTCCTCCCACCCCCCCCATCTATCACCCCCTTTCCCCCATTTCCCACCCAGTGGGAAAGTGACACAAAGCTTTCCTACTTAGGATTGAAATGTGAGAGAAAGTACATTTATACTTCTACCTGGATCTGTAAGTGAATTGGGATTCTCTTTACAGGGCCAGGTATTTTAGGCTTCATATTCTTGTTCAAGGTCTTAGCCAGTCATAGCTATTCCCATGTGAGTACTCCTTCTTAGACCAGGAGGACATTTGGTGCTCAAAGCCAGGAGCAGGAAAAAAAGAGCAGGACAAGTAGTAGAATTTCCATTTCACATTGACAAAATGTTGGCTCAACGAGACAAGGATTTGCCCAATCTCAGAACAAGTTAGTAGAAGTTGCTTTTCCTTTGGGATGTATATTTATAAAATCCTCATCTAAAATAGTCATTCAAGAAATTCAAACATGCAGAATTACAACTGGAGCCCTACCTGAAGAGTAACTTTAAGTTCTAATGAAGAATTGTGCTTAATTCCTCTGACTGGTGGGAGCTGTGTTCATTTAAGTTACTTTGATTTCTCTGGACAGTTTATTCAGAATTTCTTGAAATGACTTTTGTTTTTACAAGTTACATGTAAGGGTTGGAGTTGTGGCTTAGTGGTACAGTTCACAAGGCTCTGGGTTCAGTCTTCAACATTCTTTCTCTCTCTCTCTCTCTCTCTCTCTCACACACACACACACACACACGCACACACACTGAAATAGACTGTCAATAAAGTCCAACTTTACCATTAGTTAAACAGCTTTTGTTTTGACATATATAAATTGAATATATCATTGTTAAAGTAGTAATTACTCTAAATTTACTTTGAAAAATAAAAGCAAGCACTGGAAAAGAGCAACTGGAAGGGAACTGTCCTTTGTTTAAAACCTATCAAGAGGAAACTTAGAATCCTCCCAAAATGCAATTGCAGTGTGCTATTTTGTGATTCTTAAACTAAGCCAATACCTTGTGCCAGTATATTTGCTGGTTAGCAACTTCCTTAGTGGAAGGTAAATATGTTGATCAGTGATCTCATGTCTTGGAAATTACTATTTAAGAAATGTTCACCAGGGGTTGGAGGCATGGCTCAGTTGCTAGAGGGCCAGGCAGTGGGTGAAGTGTCAGGTACCAAGTTCAAGTCTCAGTCTTAGGCAAAAAGAAAGGAAACATGTTCACAAGCTAGTATTTCTATTTGAAGGATTTTTTAGTTTTTCATTTCCCCATTTCTAAGATTGCTACACTAAAGACAAGTCATCCATTTGGGGCCAATAAAAGCCCATTTTCATCAATAAAATTAGTAGTAGCAATTGTAGTACTGTAGTAGTATTGGTAAATATTTAAGCCTTGCTCCTCTATTCTACTTTATACAGATTGTTTTTTTTTTTACATTTATTACTCTTTTAGGCTAGACAACTTGCCTTTCTCTTTCTACTTATTTCCTTCTAGTTAAGATGTTAAATTAGGCAAGAACCAGTCAAGGTCTTTCATTTTAGGAGTAGGCACTGACTGGAAGAATTAATTACTTTGGAACAACATGAGACTCATGTTTCCTGGTTTTTGTAGGTTCATTGCTCCTATTCTAGGCAAGCCTCAACACTGGCAATGAACTATGCCTTCTGTTACTTATGTGATGACAGACTTCCTGGTTTTCCTCCTACCCTTCCCAACAGTTCTTTCAGCCTCTTCTACTGGTTCCTTTCTTCCCAATCTCTAAAAGTTGTATTGCCTCAGATCTCTCCTGGGCTGTTCTTTTTCTGTACTATCTATATGATTTCATCTAGCTCCATAGCTGCAGATAAAATCCTTAAATCCTTAATTTTTTAAAAATTTTTTTCTTTTGGTTGTGGAGAGCAAACTCTGGGCCTGGGCGTTATCCCTCAGCTCCTCAGCTCAAGGCAAGCGCTCTACCACTTGAGCCACAGCGCCACTTCTGGTTTTCTGGTGGTTTATTAAAGATAAGAGTCTCATGAACTTTGCGGTTCAGACTGGCTTTGAACAGTGATCCTAATATCTCAGCCTCCTGAGTAGCTAGGATTACAGGCATGAGCCACCAGCACCCCGCACAAATTCAGATTTTTGTCTTCAGCTCTGGCTCCTTTCCTCAGGACCAGACCTGTGTATGTGACTGCCTTCTTGAGTTCCAACATGTTCCTAGCAGAACTCATGGCCCACATATATTCAAACTGCTGCTTAAGTTTTCCTCATTTTGGTAAATGGTGGCTGCCATTCAACCAGAGAATCGCTATCCTTAATTTCTTATGTCTAGTTCATTGGCAAGCCCTACTCACTACATTTCTACTCTTGTCCCTGCACTTACCTCCTAATTAGATCTCTTCTTCTACTTTTTCCCCTCAGTAATCCATTCCTTACATTTTGGCTAACATTATCTTTTCAAGGGGTATATGAGTATTTCTCTATACCTAATTGTACTTAGAAGAATATGTCAGTTCCTTAATATGGCTCACAAAGCCTATGTGATTTGATCCCTAATTAACCTCATTTAGCCTTAAATTCTGCTTGTTTTCCCCATTTTCTCTTGTGTTCTGTGCTTCAGTTACTCTAGCCTTTGTTTTTTTTCTAGTGAGTTCTTTGTCCTTCCCTTGGAGCTTTTGCCTAAAACACTCTTTCTTCAGATCTTTACACCTTCTGATCCTTTAATTCAAGCAACTCTTATGCACAGAATACCTCCCTTAGTCACCTTCACATTTATTCTCTTCCCTGCATGTGATATCACTGCTTGATATGCTCTGATGTTAAAGAATCTCATTTCTAAAATGTGGACCCCCCCCAACAGGGCAAAGTGACTTTCTTCTTCACTACTTCACCTCAGCACTGATAATGGTATCTGGTACATGGACAGCAGTAGATAATTATTGGATGAATGGATGAATGAATGCCTCTACTTGTACATTTAGATTGTCAAACTGACCCAACTCCTAATTCCATTTTCCTTTCCTGTGCAGCCCTTTTCTGAATGCTCCTGCTGGGTTAATATTCTGAAGCACTTGATTATCTTGTCATCTGTTCAAAAGCCTCATCAACCAGCTATAACATTGCTGCCTAAACAACTTTATGTCTAACCCCAGATTTGGAATGCTTCTCATTTGTCAGTATATCCAGATCCTTAATAAATCAAGATTTTTCTATTGTGAAACTATATCCAATATCATCTCACAGTACTCTTCTTTCCTTTTCTCTTTAAGCTTTTGAAGTCACCTTTTACATGGTCCCATTAGATGTCCTATTAGCTTGGGTATGTATAAATGTCTTGTCTTCTGATCACATTTTGTTTTTAGCCCTTCATGGGTAGAGATCATCTCTTCGTCTCTCTCTACTATACAACAAATAATGGAATGTCTTTAGTTGATTAATACTGTGAAGACTGATAGAATTTTTGTTTCAGTTAAGAATTTTTCACCTCATGAATCTGCTAAAATCCATCTAGATTGTTATTGCTTATATTTAGTACACAAAGTTGATTATTACATGTGAGGGCTTTATTTGAAGAGAAAAATATTGGCAGAACATCAAGCTAAATAAGAAAAACATTTGATGGATTAAATGGTGACTCTGTGAATTCCATATACTTTTAATAAAATTGTAATCTTATTGGATAAGCAAGGCCCACACTTAAACAGCTAAAAAGCTTTTTCACAAAGTTCTTGCCAAACTGAAAGATGTGAGTGCAAATGAATATAGTACCCATTGAGTCCACACAGTGGAGTAGAGACATCTAGATACTTGGAAACCCCACGGTCATGATGATAATTTGAATGGAACATAAAAGAGTTTTTGTCTAGGCATTCATGTGACCAGTAAGTCCTGGACCAATCAGTTGACCAATCACTTCTGGCCACGAATTGTCTACTGGTTTCTTTTGTCTCCTATGTGGAGAACCTGTTGGCACTGAAATCCAGAAGTAGAAGCTGCAGGGAGGGAGTAGAGTATAAGCTGCTTCTTGCCCCCTGGGTAAGGCATGATACAAACCTACTCTATAATGTAAAAGGAAATAAGCAGTATAAACTGCATGGTTGGAATAAAACTGAACAGGATTCCACATACAACTGGCCCACAGGGAAACAGTAATTCGGGATCTCCATTACAATATCTTGTCTGATTGGCACCACCTCCTTAAGCGTTTCCCTAGGCCAGCTGCTCCACTGGGGCCGAAGCACTAACTAAGACCTGAGATCTCCTCACAGCGGTGAGTTTGGGCCCAGCTCTCTGGTCTTCCACTTCCATCCTAACCTCTAGTTCCCTGCTTTCTGTTATGTATCTTCATTCCTGGCCTTTCCTAGTCTCTTGAAATTGATGCTTCAGAGTATGCACTCAGTTTTCAAGGGTTCTGTTGCTGTTTTGTCACTAAGCACTAGTGTGCCTTTCTCTATCAGGACCCTCTATTGCCCTGGATCCCAAGATCCCATGTTTGCCTCTTTCTTGTTTAGAAAAGAGAGACTGACTGACCAAAGCAGCAGAGGGCCACTGGGAGGCATGGTTTGTCCCTGTTCTTTGCACTGGGTAGAGCCTTGTGAGTGAACGGACTAGCAGCCCTAACAGGAGCTTCACCTTGTAACGTAAACTTTCGTTAATCTAAAATAATGAAATTTGTTCTCAACAGAGGTGTGTGTGTTCATCTGGTTAAAAATAGGAACATCATACTTGGATGGTAATGAATGTGAAATGGAGCACTTAACTTCTCACACGGCACAAACGACTGAGCTGTCTTTATGGGAAATAGGTTCAGAAAGAGCTGTGGTAATAGTGTTGGGTTAATGTCAGCTCAGCATTAAATTTACATTATAGTCTTGTGAAGAAGCTCTAACATTATCTGTTAATAACCAAAGCAGTACCTGAGCTTATATATATATACAGAGAGAGAGAGAGAGAGAGAGAGACTTTCTGATTTTGCACATGAACTAACACTGCAGCTTACTGATGAAGGATCATGTGAGCTTGGAGCTTTGGTGTGTCAGAGGACTCTTTGTATGAATCAAATTCTGGTCAGTGAAGGTCAGTTTTTCTGCTCAAGCGAGAACAATGTTGTTTCCCTCCTAATCAGATGCAGACAGTGTTTGAAAAATCCAGGATCCCCACATAAATGATGGCCTGCCACAGCCTGGCCAGCTTCTCATGCAAGAAATGAATAATCCTTAATAAAGGTTCAAATGGCCCTGGCCTCTTTCTGTACTGTAATGAGTTGCTTTAATGATATACCCTTCAGTGCTTCTCAGAAAAGAAATGCTATAACATTATCTTCCCTATTCTATCTGGTTTCAAGGAAGCCTGAATTAGTCCAATCAGACCACCCTCCCATCCCCAATGTACTTGAGTGTGTCATAAAGACCACTGAAGTGAGTCTTAGTTTTGTTGAAAAACAACATTCTCTTTCTCTTCCCCGGAGATCCATGCCTCTGAGCGTGGCACTGGACTTGAAGCAGCAGGAGTCACTATCCCTATTGTTAGGCTTTAGAGTTTGCTTTAAGCACATTCCAAATTCAGTGTTATGCTTTTTGCTCTTTTTAAGTTGATGACAGAGGTGACCCAATTGTACTACTTTGATATTATTATGAACACAGCTCTTGGGCTCCTATCACAGAGGCATGTAACAAAATACAAAAGATCAAATTGTATCTGTGTGTAGTTAGAACACGTTCTTCATGACTAAATTCAATGGCATAATCAAAAGTGTCTTCTCGTAGCAGTGAGCTCATGATGGAGACCATCTTTCATGATATTTTCTTTTAGTGCTAAGATACTAACTGGGAAGGTGGCTCAGTGGTAGAGCGCTTGCCTTGCATGCCTGAGGCCCTGGGTTCGATTCCTCAGCACCACATAAGCAAAAAGGAAAAAGCCAAAAGTGGCGCTGTGGTTCAAGTGGTAGAGTGCTAGCCTTGAGCTGAAGAGCTGAGGGACAGCGCCCAGGCCCAGAGTTCAGGCCCCACAACCGGACCCCCCCCCCAAAAAAATAGAACTAATGAAAATGTCACATTGCCAGAGTAGCCCACATTAGGATTTTACTTCAAGAAGGCATGATTTGGTGAATGTGACATTGACAGCAATGGTATTAGACTTTATAGAGTTAATAAAATGTTCTAAGGAGAATATTACAGAGTTCCCATTGGAGTACATCATTTTTTTTTCTTTTCTGGTAATAAGACTCCAGGAATTGAGGAATGTTAGTGTTCATTATTTAATTATCTGCCTATCAAGGAGAAGGAGCATGTTCTTTATATAAGACTCTAGTGTTATAATACAGTACTTCCAAAGCAACAAGTTCATTGAACAATATGGTAAAATGCACATGCCTTAGGGCATTTAGAAAATATGCAAGTTGCAAAATTGTATAGCATTGATATCTTCTTCAGTAAACCAATGTGCCACCTTTAAGTAATTAAGAATGTGTGAAAAAGACATGGAGAACCACTGTGGGAAGTGAATGAGTTATAAACAGAATAGTTGTAGCATTATCACTGAAGGCTTTCCTTCCCTATCTGGTTTGGTCGAACAAATATTCTAGCAACTCTGGAATGAATAGCAACTCTGTTTACTATGACAGGTTTGATTTGTCTTCGGTGCAGCTAGGACTGCATGCTGTGTTCTGTCGTGGTGGAAATACTGAAGCAGATTTCCATTGTGAATGTGAAATTCTTTAAGCCTTACCACCTCAGTCTTAGTTCAGCCAGGTACAAGCAGAATGCTTTCCCTCCTTTGCCTGCCAGACATTGATAAATCTTGTGTCCTTCCCCCCCAAAATGTGTTTGCCATCCTAGTTTTAGAATCCTTCTCATTTCCAAGGGCTATATTTGTGCCTTTAATAAAGCTGAAGTCTTGTCTTTTCTTTCCATGTATAAAACTACTTTTTTGCTCCCACGTCCTATGAGTGTAGGCCCTGCTAGCAAAGAGCCTTTCCAAATGCAGTCATGCAGAAATTTTTATGCTAGCTTAATTGTGGGTGCTTTGAGATACAAAGTAAGCAGATACCTGTTTTGAACAGTCTTGTTTTCTCTTTTGTTAATGTACTGTATAGACAAACTGTTTAGAATCTATGCCTTCAGCCCCATTCACCTTTCGGAGTTGATTCTGCTAATATGCAGACAAAATGTGATGTCATAATTGTTCATATCCACTTTCTACCTTGGAGTAACTCTGGATAACAAATAATTTGGGGATTCGTGTGTGTGTGTGTGTGTGTGTGTGTGTGTGTGTATGTGTATGTGTGTGTATGTATGTATGCCTGTGCCAGTACTGGGGCTTGAACTCAGTCAGGGCTTGGGTGTTGTCTCAAAGCTGGCACTCAACCACTGAATCACAGCCCCACTTCTGGCATTTACAGACTAATTGGAGATAAGAATCTTGTGGAGTTTCCTGCCCAGGCTGGCTTCAAACCCTGATCCTCAGATCTCAGCCTACTGAGTAACTAAGAAACAGGTGTGAGCCACTGGTGCCCTGAGCTTGTGGAATCTTACTACATTTCTTTTGTCTGTATTATCAGAATCCCTTAGTTAGCAAGGAGATTTGGGGAGAAGTGGAAGAGTAAGAGCTTAAGAATGAAAAAAAGATCAATGTTTTCATGGATCAGTATCTGATCTTTTTGTCCCTTGGCCTTTACTGTAATTTGATATGGGTTGATGATTTTCTCTATAAAGTCATCTCATTCTGTTTGAAATGAGTTTTAAGCTAATCTTACACTGAGGAGCCTAGTTGCTAGTGAAGATTAGCACTTAATTAATATAGCCATGCTCTGTGGATCAGAGCAGGGGATGATGTGAGGGAGTGGCCGTGAAGAGCTTAGAACCAACTGCAGCACCCAGCCCAGAGCGTGGAGATACCCGAAGGAGTCTAACCTTTAACGATGAAATAGCCCAAACAGTGACCGCTGTGCATGCTGAGTGAATGAACAGGGTTAGAGATGAGGCTGCAGAGGGAAGGAAGGACTCGTTTCGGTACTTTTAACATTCAACTAAATAGTCAAGCACTTATGTTATGCCAAGTTAATTGTAGGTACTTAGAGATACAGGATAAACATATCCCTGCCCTTACAGAACTTACATCGTATGAGGGGACATAAGTAATTTTTAAGCAATAAATGACAAGAAAACTATAACAAGGCATGAGGAGGATGGAGACTCATAAGCTGGTGAGGATTGGTAATGTGGTACAAAGGCAGTGACATGACACTCGGGCGAATGAGGAGACCCCAGTCAAGTGCTACCCTGGCAAGGGGAAGGAACTGGCCACCAAGCACTGAAAGACTAGAAGGTGAACTTTTTGCAGCTACAATAGCTAAAAGAGGAGAAAGCGATAGAGGAAGTTGAAGAGAGAGTTGAAAGGAAGTTAAGAAATGATGATCATCCCAGAGATGTGTTCATCTTGGGAATATTAATAACTGACAAAGCCAACAGTGCAAGTGTATTTTAATAGCGAGACTGTAATATTTGTAGTTTTACAGACAAAGCTGAAGGCTCAGTAGAATAACTAGGAAAAATAGAGAGTCATGTCAAACAAAGTAGCAGGATGAGAGAGCTTCAAAGCATAGTGCTTGACACGTTGCTATCAAGCTGTTCTTACTGGAATCTCTCCAGTAGAAACACAAGAACATGTGTATGTGAAGTTTTTTTTTTTTAATCACTACAGTTTCCTTTTAAGTTGAAGAGAGGTTTGGGTTGGTGTTTTTGTTTTGTTTTTTTCTGAAACATCAGCTCAATCTGAGACACACATACCCCAACTTCCTCTTAACTACAAATTTGTGTTTCCCCATCGCTTGTAGGTCTCATAAAAGATATCCTACTATTCACAATAGACAAGTTGTGGAAAGCCCAGATACTCTACACTAGATGAATGGATCCAAAAAAATATGGTACCTATAAACAACAGAATTTTTCGCAGCCATTAGTAAGAATAATATTGTGTCATTTACAAGGAAATGGATGGACCTAGAACAAATGACGTTGGAGATAAGCCAAGCTCAGAGGGACAAATGGCGCATGTTTTCTCTTACATGCAGAAGCTAGATCTAAAATATACCAGGACATGATAAATTATACAGAACTCTAGGCATTCACACACATTGACTCCAAAGGAGGATACTATTAGGGGAGGAACACAAAGATACAATGCCTATGTGCATCTGATCATATAAACTAGTATGTATGGAAATGCACTCCAGGAAATGAAAGCAGGAGGGTTTTTAATTGTTGTTTTCTTTTTGTCTTATTTGTTCATTTATCTGTCTTCAGGAGGGGAAGGGGGCAACAGAAATGGAGGTACAGAGAGTGACACTCACTAGACACTATGTTGAAAATAAACTATAGAACTTGTGGGTGGGGAGAGAAGAGGAAAACTGGGGGAGAGCAAAGAAAGAGGTGACATTGTCCCAAAAGAAATGTACAATTACCTGACTTATGAAACTGTAACCCCTTTGTACATTTCTTTTATAATAACACTTTTTTCAAAAAAAAAAGATATCCTAATCCATAGCCTGGGACTTGTACTAGGGACTTTATTATTTCCTTCACTGTGGTGTGGGTGGGGGGTGATGGAGGCTTGCCAATAGCAAGCTGTGACTAAAGTCCATCTCAAGATACTACTACTTTTCAGTGGTCACAGGAACGCCAGCAAAGTCTGCAAGTGAAATTTTTTTCAAATTACTGAACTTGTGCAGTGTTTATTTACAGGAACCAAGTGATCCATAAATATGGATTTTTTTTCCATTCTAAATTCTGCTTTGTTTGAAATACAGTGAGGTATTGTGGAAACTTGCCAAATATCTAGGTCTCTCTGACACTCTTAGTTGCCAAGATGCAATTCTGAAGCCTCTGACTACCATAAAAGTTTTAATTTATTGTTGATATTGTAAATAATAAAGTCAATGGTTTATTTTTCTTTTCGCAGAATTAAGATGCTTCAGTTTCAAGGAAATAGCATGCGACTTGCCAAATCCATTGGACCTTTCTTGCGAAACCTCTCTGCCTCTAATACAACTCTGCCTGTGCTGACCTTATTTAAAAAGGTACCGAGTGAAAAATGAAAACTACTACTTTAAAAAATAATGTGTTGCTAGAAGCAGTAATACATACCTATAATCCAAGATACTTGGGAGGCAGAGACTGGGAGAATCATTCATTCAAGTGCAGCCAAGTTAAAAAGTTAGCAAGATTCTACCTTTAAATACAAGCTTGGCGTACTGTTCTGCATTATCTTTCAGTTTGGGCAGCAGATGAGCTAGTCAAAATATTTAGTTAAAAATAATTAAAAGGGCACCACCGGCTCAATCCTGTAATTCTAGCTGCTTGGGAGGCTAAGATCTGAGAATCATCGTTTGAAGCCCGCCCAGGCAGAAAAGTCTGTGAGACTCTTTTTTTTATTTTTATTTTTTGTGAACATACTGTACAGAGGGGTTACAATTACATGGGCAAGATAATGAGTACATTTCTTATCAAGCATTGCAGCCTCCTCCTTTGTTTACCCTTCACATCCCTTCCCAGCCCCCCCCCTTTCCCCCCCCCCATCTGTGAGACTCCTATCTCCAATTATCTGAAAACTGGAAGTGTAGCTGTGGCTCAAAGTGGTAGAGCAGTAGCCTTAACCAAAAAAACTCAAGGACATTGCATAGGCCCTGAGTTCAAGCCTCACAGACAACAAAGAATTAAAAAATAAAAATTAGAGCCTGGGAGTGGTAGTGAACATCTGTAAGCCCAGTTGTAAGGAGGTATAGGTAGATGGACTATGGTCTAAGGCCAGCATGGCTTTAAGTAGTAGAGCTCTTGACTAGCAATCTTGAGGCCCTGAGTCCAAACTCTAGTAGCTCTAGAAAAAAAGGTTAAAAAAGGGATAAACCTGATAGATATTAATACCCTTCAATATCTCTGCCAGCACAGTAGCAGTAATTGTTTCCTCCCGAAAAACCTCTTGGTCTCCTAGTTAGTTACAAGAGAGTAAATTAATATATCCAGTGTTCACCCTACAATAAAAATATGTTATAATATGATGTTTTGAAATGAACCACTTATAAATAAATCAATTCTTCTTATCTGCAATAGCTATGTTATATAAAGCCACCATGAACATAGAATTAGCTAGCACTAAACTATTGTTCCTATGGAAGATACAAGGTTAGGTTCCTGTGAGCCTCTGGCCACAATATTTTTGAAAACCAGTCAAATGTATAACCTCATTTTATATGCTGCTCTTTAAAATGCCTTATTTAATGTGTATTATTAATCCATTAACATGTGCAACATAATAATTCCTGCCCAAATGAAGCCTAACTAACCCACATACTTTCTCTATATTTCACTACTTTCTTATGCTTAGGAACACCAGGAAACATTCTAACACTGTGCTTTGGATAATTTTTAAAAATCACTAACAAAAAACAAAAGTGCAAAAACCATAGCATTACTCATAAGGCAGCACCCTTATTCTTAGCCATGAGGATCTTCACTATGGTTACCGCAGTGGGGCTGAAGCAGAAAGGCAACGCATTGCCTTGTGAAACGCAGTTTAGAATTGGTGCTTCTGAAGACTGAAATGTCTATCCCTCAGTAAATTTTTGTGTCTGAGGATGACCACAGAAGCACTTTGGGTATTGATTTGGGGGTTACAGATAAGTAGAAAACCCACAAAGGTACAGAATCTATAAAGAATCAGGACTGACAGTACTTATTTTCTTATTTCTAACACTATTTTAAAGCCATAAAGTGACCTTAAAAATGTTTAAAAAGCAAGGTGCTAGTGACTCATGGCTCTAATCCTAGCTGCTTGAGGCAGCTGAGATCTGAGGACTGTGGTTCAAAGCAGCCCAAGCAGGAATACCCGTGAGACTTTTATTTCCAATTAGCCATCAAGAAGCTGAAAGTGCAACTGTGGTTCAAATGATAGAGTGCCAGCCTTGAGCAAAACTGCTCAGGGACAGTACCCAAGACCTGAGTTCAAGTCCCAGGACTGGTACACACACACACGCACGCACGCACGCACGCGCACACACACACACACACGCACGCACGCACACACTAAGAGCTTTTCCTGCCTGACATTTATAATAGAAACATGGTTTAAATTATAAATTATAATATGATTGTATGTTTTACTAGCTGATATCACTTTGTCTGATTTATAATAAAAATGAACTTAAATTGTTAATTTAAACATAAAGATCTCTTCAGTTTTTTCAGAATTCGGGCATTTTTTTAAATCTAAGTTTTCTAATAACTTTTAAATATTTTTAAAAATGACTTTTTTATTTGAAATATTTAAAGTGCTTTTCATATCTATAAATCCAACTTCACTTTTGTACAATATGACAGGAAAGGTATATGAGAATCAGAAAATTAAAATAATCTCTTAAGGCTAGTTGTATTCAGTTGGCCTACTGTTCTGCACTATCTTTCAGTTTGGGCAGCAAATGAGGTAGCCAAAACAGTTAGTTAAAAATAAAAAAGACCAGGCACCAGAGGCTAATTCATGTAATCCTAGCTACTCAACAGGCTGAGACCTGAGGATTGTGTTTCAAATCCAGGTTGGGCAGGAAAGTCCATGAGACGCTTATCTCCAATTAACCAGCAAAAAGAGCTGGAAGTAGAGCTGTGGCTCAAGTGGTAGAGCCCTAGCCTTGAGCACAGAAGCTCAGGGACAGAACCCAGGCACCACGTTCAAGCCCCAGGACTGACACCAAAAATTAATTAATAATAAGGAAAAACCACTATCCATTCACTTCATATATGTATTGAACCTCATGGTGGTGTACCTAAGGCATCGCTCCTCCTTCAACAATTCACAATCAATCCACTGAAAGAAACACTTATTCTATCAGTTCTCTTCCAGTTACAATAGAAAGTACTTCCCATGGGTCTCAGGGATAGTCTGATTAAATCCATGTCCATTCTAGCTTTTCTCATGGATGACAGCTGAAGATCTCAAGTATCAGACTTTATAGAAACTCCAGAAAATTCTCCTGACTATCCATTGATTCTGATTGGCCTAGCCCAGAGCCAAGCACATGCAAGGAGAATAGAATGTCCTAATTTGAGCCTATGTCAAGTGTCCCATCTTCATTATTCAAAAATGGAATTAGCCACATGCTGAGAATAGTTTCTCTGAAACAAAATTACAACATTCTTGTTATAAGAAAGGGTAGCAGGTAATGGGCAGTCAATCCAACAAATAAAAAGGGTCATGGAAAATCCTGAAAAAAGATGTTTGGATGGCCTAGACCATAGGGTATTATTCTGTCTTGTGTCTTTCTAAAGTGTGACTCTCCTCATGGAAATACATATACTTATTTTTATATTATTTGTACAAGCTTTCTTAATTTTGAAACAGCCAAACACTGGGTTCTAGATATTTCTAAAACTTTACATGTAAGAGCAAGTTTTTGTTAATGTGGCATTTCTGCAGTTTAGCATTTGCTTTTAAGATTCTATGTTGACCTTTTGAAGTTTCACAGAAAATTTCATCATGATTGTTTTACAGTATCATAAACTGTTTTTAATCTGTTTATTTTAATGCTGATAACAATTTGAAGAGCCTAATTCTCTGTCTAGCAAATTATGGCCAATAAGACCCAGAAATATTTCCTTCCTTATTTCCAAACACAGTCTGAGCATGTATGTGTGAAGGAAGACCCTCTACTCATATAACAGCTCATCTCTTTCTGATATGTTAAAAACTGATTTTAAATGAGCATCAGTAATGCTGAACTATTCTGAGTGCATGCAAGAGAACATACAGCTAGTCCTTTATCTTAGGCTCGGTGACTGAGAATACTTTAAAATTTTATATTCCCAATCTATATTCTCCACAAGGTGGTTTAAGAGGACAAATAAATGGACCCTAAACTCCTTGCTTTTTAAGTAGAGCATTACTCTAGTATATCTGTGGATGACATTTGAAAAAGTAGCAAAATATTATGAATTGATACTATCATCATCTGGAGTGAATGATGATTTTTTTCTCTGCTTATAAAGCAACCAGTGTTTAATTCTACATGAATAGTTTATTCCTGTGAAATAAAATTTAGCTGTCAAGGTTCAGCACTTCCCAGTTAGATTTTAAGCCATCCTGTTAGTGTCAACTTTGCTGACTCTGTGAGGCCAAAGTTGAACTTAGGAAGGGAAAAGCCCTTAGATCAGTGAAAAATATTAAATACTTAAATCTGTTCTATACACAAAGGTATGTGTATTTGTGAAAGTGTATGAATGAGAAAAATCAAAACAACCAAAATGTACAGAGACTCCATCTATTATGAAATACTGTCTATAGATTTTCTGATAGTATTTTGCTTTGGAAATAAAGCAATACAATTAACTTGATAGAAAACTGTCCTTCCAAGTAAGTATAATATGCTTTTTGCTGTTCTTTTTTATGCTAAATACCATTCTTTGGGTTTAACGGCTTTATTTTTTTTCTTCCCTGTAGGATCCATGCCCACTTTGTGAAGAAGCCAAGGAAGTTCTCAAGCCTTATGAAAATAGGGTAATCTAATACAGTGTAGCTCTTATGTGTATGGGATAGGTACTATATATGGTATCAAGTACGTGCTTGGATCCTTTCTTTAGGAAAAGAGATGAAATGATTTTTCATTCAGATTTCTTTCTGTTCTTCAGAGAAAGACTTTAGTGCTGATTTCCATAAAACTCATTACTCCTAAGTGTTTTCTTCTGAACAACACTGATTTTCTTACTTTGACTCTTAATAGAAGTTAAACTAGCAGTATTCTTGCTTTCTTTAAATTTCTGGTCTCATCCCTTTTTTTTTTTTTTTCTGCAAATGCTGAATCTTGAACTCTGGGCCCAGGCGCTGCCCCTGGGCTCCTTTTGCTAAAAGTTAGCACTTTACCACTTGAGCCATAGTACCACTTCTGGCTTTGTCTGATTGATTGGAGATGAGAGTCTCACAGCTTTCCTGCCCAGGCTGGCTTCCTGTTCATGTCTCTTTTTAATCTTATAACTTCTATGATGTATTTTCTTTTTTTTTTAAATTGTGAAAATACTGTGCAGAGGGGTTACAATTTGAAGTATTTTCTTGTAGTAAATCATCATGACCTTGACACTCATATAACCAAAACGCCTGTGTCCTGATTGGCCACAGCTTCACACCTGGCACATGTTTTGTTTCACCAGGAACTGAGCCCTACTGGAAAATGTAGCAGGGATAAGAGAAGAATAGCAGGATTGGGAGGTAGGAAATGCAGTATAATGAAGCCAGCCAGGTTTTGGAAATCAGGGGCATTAGATCCTTGTGGACCTAGGACAAAAGACAACAAAACCTCTGAGCCTGAGAAACAGTCTGAGAATCAATAGATCACTGCAGTTGATGATCACGTCATGGTCTCTAAAATATGAAGCCTTAGCCTCTCCATGTTTCAGTTTATTTTACAGGAGGTGGACATCACACTTCCAGAAAACTCAACCTGGTATGAAAGGTACAGATTGCACATCCCCGTCTTTCATTTCAATGGCCAGTTTCTGATGATGCATCGTGTAAACACCTCAAAGCTTGAAAAACAGCTTCTGAAATTTGAGCAGCAAAATGCAGGAGACTGACTATTCCCTTCATGAGTTTCCACCCCCTCTGTCATTCTGATACCTCTTTCACAGAGCCCCAGGACGCTCTGAACTCAGTGTGGTACCATATAAGTGTTGCGTTTCTCTTCTGATTGATGGAAGTGCCCACAGGGGAACTGTTTCTTATGGGCTTTTTAGAATAAAAGGAATACATTGGCAGAGGGTGGATGATGGAGAGCAGTAGATGTCCATTTGTTGTATTTATTCTTCCCTTTCGTACTAATGTGGAAGTACTGCACATGCCCTGGACAGGGCTGTTGATAAGAAGGCTTGCATTCCTCCTGCTGCTCTGGAGGCTTAACCTTTCAATGAGAGAATAAATGCTTTTCTACTCAGTAGATAAAGTAAAATGTGAATTGTTAATAACTGCACAGTCAATAAAGGGATGTTTTAACGAATACATCCATATGAAACCTATTTCATTGGGATTTAATAATACTGGTTCAAAATTAAAGTTCATTTTTGTTGGGTAAAAGAGAATAATTATCCTGGCCAAAGAGACTCTATTTCAAAAAGACAAAGAAAGATTTAAACCCTTAAAAATGCATCTAAGAATCTGAGCAATGTGCTTTACACATCATGAATTGATCTGTAATATTGAGGGATGCCTATGATTGTTTTTCAATTATCGCCAATTAAGTTAATTCAACTTACTATAAGACAGCAATTTTACCAAGTCTTAATACCTGGTAGGAAATTGACTTATAACCGAATAGACATCTACAGATGAACTATTCGTTACCATTTTATTTTTAAGGTATTAAAAATGTGTATGCCCTAATTTATATTTAGGCAGATTCAACCAACTTAAGAATAGATTCACTTGGGGCTGGGAAGGTGGCTCAGTGGTAGAGCGCTTGCCTTGCATGCCTGAGGCCCTGGGTTCGATTCCTCAGCACCATATAAGCAAAACGAAAAAAGCCAGAAGTGGCGCTGTGGCTCAAGTGGTAGAGCGCTAGCCTTGAGCTGAAGAGCTGAGGGACAGTGCCCAGGCCCAGAGTTCAGGCCCCATGACCGGACCCAAAAAAAAAAAAAAAAAAGAATAGATTCACTTAAAAACTTTTCCTCTTAAAATCACATCACTGTAATTCCATCTGTAATGAAATTCTTTTATGAACTAATTAGATGCATTTGGATATTGTGAGCCACTAGAATTTAATTTAATCACTCTCATTTAGTCTTTAAAATTATGGAATACAAAACTAGTCAACCTTAGACTCTGTCCTCATTTTACACATAAAGAAAAGTCTAAAATTCAGAGTATCAGAGACTTACCCTGAGTTCTCCCAGCCAGTCAGCTGGCAGGCCAGCTTTGCCCCAGCCCCTAGTTGCCAGTGGACTAACTAAAAGGGCTTCCTTGTCTATCTCAAGTGTAGCATCTTCAGCCATCCTAGATCCAACATGAACTTGCAAGCAACTAAAGCCCTCTCAACTGACAATACAAAACAAATTTACAATTAAGTAGCAGTGTATTTCAGAAATACACTTATGAAATACATCTTATTCGATATTATAAATATTCATTGAACCCTGGTATAGGCAAGATTCTAGAAGTACCTCAGTGACCTTCACCCTTATAAAAATTCTCTCCTCTTTGAATGTAGATGGAAATATCTCTTATGTAATCACATTATGTAGCAAAAGGCAGATTATCCTAGATGGACCTGATCTGATTAATTATGGGAACCATTTAGAAGCAGAGAGTTGTGTGTGAATAGTTGAAGTATGCTCCAACTGGCCTAAAAGCAAGCAAGTATCCATTCTGTCAAGGGACTAATGAAGCCACATGGCAAGAGACCAAGTAGGCTCTACTTCCAACAGGAAAATGTGACCATGAATTCTGCCACTAATCTGCTCAAAAGAGGAGCCTGAACCCTGGATGAGAACTGCTGCCCTAGCCAATATCTTCATTTTAGTGATGCTATAATCAGCAAATCCAACTAGACCATTCCTAGACCTCTAATCCATTCTAACTAAATGATAATAAACATGTGGTAATCTGTTACACAGCTATAGGAGGATAATATAAGTCCTTACAGCACTGAGATGCAATGTAGATGGTAGGGTGCAGAAATAAGAACGGCCCCTCCCTGGTCTTTGAAACACAGTCTCTTGGGGACGAGGTGGTAAAGCACACCATCATAATGCGAGGAGAGCTGGAACCAGGAAATGGGAAATGGCACGGCAGTGGATGGGGGGAGAGTAGCCAGAAGGCATCACAGAAAATGAGTCTTCCGCTCCGTCTCAGTGATTGAACAGGAGCAGTGGAAGGGTTGGGGAGGGAGAGCATGCCATCATGAGAGAAGTGCTTTAGTACACTAGAGGGTTAGGAACAGCATTCACGGAGAGGAAACGTCAGGTGGCTTTGCACTGAGAGTAACGGCAAGGAGTGAACAGGGCAGAGACTGGAAAACGGAAGAGGCACACGTTGGAAGACCTCGGCTAGTATGCCGAGCAGCAGTCATCTCCCTTGCTTCCTGCCTTCATACCTCGAGGATATCTGACCTTCCCTGTGCCTGCCACTGTCCTTCCTGTTTTTAGGTTGCTGAGTTTCACATTCCCCTCTAGTGGTCCTGCAGGACACTAACCCCTCAGTGCCACCAGGGATACCATAGCTAAGATCACCTAGCCAGGTATCTGGGTGCCTTGCATTCCCTACAGCCGTCTCCAGGGCAGGTGGAAGGCATGTGGCCCCTAGGCCCTAGACCACCAATTTTGAAGAGTTTCAAGTATTTCTTTCCTTGTCTGCTCAGGAAGAATAGCCAGAAAGTTTCCATTTTATTCTGCAGTACTGCTCTCTTGAATGTAACTCTGCAGTTATGGTGTACAGGAAGTACAGAGAGTAAAGGTAACACAATCCTTATACAAACAATAAAGTTATGACATTAGAATTTAAAAAGAAAAAAAAGCATGCCAGTGCTGGTGGCTCATGCCTGTAAGCCTAGCTACTCAGGAGCCCAACTGCTGAGGACTGCGGTTCAAGACCAGTCTGGGCAGGAAGGTCCATGAGACTCTTATATTACTTACTTAATTACCCTCAAATAAAAGCCAGAAGTATAGCTGTGGTTCAAGTGGTGGAATGCTAGCCTTGGGCACAAAAGCTCAGGACAGAGCCCAAGCCCTGAGTTCAAACACCAGAACCCACACCAAAAACAAACAAATGCAAACCCACGATGTACTTACAAGGTATTCCAAATAAGTATCAAGAAACAATAGTGCTAGGAACTATTGGGTCACATCTAGGAGTGTTGGAGATTGGGAAGAAGATATTGAGGGGGTTTTAATTTTTTAAAAGAAATGATCACAGTCCAAAAGATTGTGCTTTGAAACCAGGAAAGTCTATGAGATTCTTATCCCCACTAAACTACCAGAAAAGCCAGAAGTGAAGCTGTGACTAAAATGATAGAGGGCTAGCCTTGAACAAAAGAAGCTCAAGAACAGTGCCCAGGCAGTGAGTTCAAGCCTTACCAAAGTGGGACTTACTAGGTATCAACTGAGGGACCTAAATGTGATTCATCAGAAAACTGGAGGCATAGACACCTGTCCTTGGAGTAGGAAGAACACAGCTCACTCTGTTCAGGGCATTCGTATGAGAGATTGCCTGGCTAGCAAGACTCCATCACACCCTGAAGCTTCTAACTTTACTGGGAAGAATGTGTGTGTGTGTGTACTAGATGTAGGCTATGCATGATGAAATTTCCATATAGGCAGTCCTCAGAAAAGGAGAAATCAGGACAATTCCGGGTTCCAATGGGTTAGAAGGAAATGTCAGGCAGGACATAGCTAGCAACAACCGCAGCCTCCCAAGAGCTCTGCAAAATGTATTGTGCTTTTTGAATGGTTACCAGGACATCGTACAGCCACAGCATTCAAATAAGAACATTCCCACCCCTCCTTATTCTTTCTGCCTTCTCCTACCCCTACTCAAGAAGGATCAAAAGCTGCCAGGCAAAGGAAGAAAGGCCTTCCTGTTCCTCTGCACTGGCCTCATGCCTGAACCTGGCTTTGCAGTGGAGCAACAGGTGGTACTTAACTTTAAACCTTCGGACTGTGACATATGGGATCTGAGGCACAAAATATGACTGAAAGTGACTGGAAACTCCTGTTGCCTGAGAATGTTTCCCAGGATTTTGTTTTTCCCCCATAAACAAGAGTAAGAAAATTCCTCCTCTGAAAATATTTGATAGGGTACTGGAGCACTTAAATAAAGATGCTTTTTGAAGGTATCCCATAAGCTAATGCTTATGCCTAATTTTGTTAACCTACAAATCTTCAATAAAGGTGCTTAACTCTTACTTGATTGAGGAGTAGAGGCCATGTGACTGAGACCTAAAGATGTTTAGCAATCCCTTTGTTATAACTGGCGAAGTGAAAGGCAGATACCTAGAAACCTAACATCTGCGTTATGTTTTGCCACAGTTGACAAGTATCAGAAAACGTGTCACTTATTGTAGTCATTTTAGCAGCACATACTTTCCCTTTCTGAAATGATATTTGCATAGATGGATCAATTTGTCCTTGTGTAAAGATGGCTTGACACTAGAAGCTTATCATCTACCCACAGAAGAAAAAGTGATACAATCTTTTATTTTTCCTCCTCCTCAAGCTCGCCTTAAGAACTGAATGAACATCGAGTCTGGGACTTCCTCCATTTCTTTCAGATGTTTCATAACCCTATAATGGAGCAACAGCTTTCACCTGACTTTTGTTTTGTTTTGTCAGGAAACAAGAGTTCACCCAAACCAGGTTTTGTTGGTTTTGTTTTCATCAGCAATCTTAAGGACACTCACTGACTGACAACACAAGTCACAATATGGCCAGGGCTTTAATAAGTACAACTGAAATGCCATTCGAAACTGACTGAGACAGCGCTGTTCTCACGGTGCTGCTTTCTCTCCTCTTCTCTCCTGCTGACCAGCTCCCCTGCTCACACACAGTATCTGCTTCCTCATGACCACAGCCTGCTCATGCATGTAATTCCTTGGGAGCTTTCTGTTCAGCAATACAGTGCTCTGACCAGCTTCAGGTGGCTTCTGTCGGTTCCTTTATTCTGAAATGGCAAACAGCCACTCAAGTTATAAATTGGCTACCCAAGCCTACAGAAGCAGTGCCTTTGGGACAGATGCCAATCCCTGGCCCCTTTGTCTATGTGGAGGCCAAGGTCATGTGCTATGCAAATCCATCTGCCCATCAGAGACAGAACAGGGCAGTACTTTTGATACAAATCCAAAATTTTAAAAGAATGGCATTCTGATATTCAAGAGAAACCAAGAGGAATGGTGTGGTAAATCCATTTATATCCTACTCCATGGGAGAAAAGAGGATGTGAACCAGGAAGTTAGGATTAAGACCGGGGTAGGCAGAAGTTCATGGCTTACTAGACTATGGGAAGGACTGTGGTAGAGGTTTGAAAAGAAATTTTTAAAAATATGAGGTCTAGAATGACCGACAGCCTTCTTTTATTGTCGAGTAAAAGCTGGTACTTCTTTCCTTAGACAGCTTATAAGAAGAGAACGTTAGTTGAGAGTTGTGTTTGGTGAAGGAAAAGATGAGATGCAGTATATTTGCCATGCCTGTGGACCACACAGGTACAGATTAAATCAGAAGTACAAAATAGAGGTTGAGGATGCAGATTTGAAAGCCCACCGTGTATGATTGGAACTGCAAACAGTTGGCATACTAAGGACAAAAGAGGGCAAATACTAAACTCTGGGAATGCTCATCTGTACCCATAGGAATACAGAAAGCTGCCAATGAAGGAAAATAAGAATGGAAGATGACAATTGGAAATGAAAGAAGCTCAGCCAAATTCTGTGTTGATTTTGATAATTTCATAGCACCAGGCAGTATTCTAAGCACTGTGGCTAGAGCAAGAAACACAAGACAGAGTCACTGCTTCCAGAGGATTGCATTCTAGAAAGACAGACACAATAAAGTCACATCGGTGGAAAATAATACTTTAAAAAACAGAAGAGGAGCTTTTTCTAGAGAACTGACAGCCTTGATATCAAGAGTGTTAATGTAAGGACTATAAAGAAGACTTGGGATTTGAAACAGGGACAGCAGTGCTAAATCTGAATAATGTCTTCAGTGGTATTTTGGGCCTAATCCCTGGAACTTGTGAATGTTTTCCTCTTCAAAAAGGAACCTGGCAGATGTGAATAAGGATCTTAAGATAGAGAGATTAGCCTGAACTATCCAGGTGGATCCTAAATGTAGTCACAAATGTCCTATTGGAAGAAGAGGAAGAGAAGTGGCTACAGAGAAAGTAGGAGACGTAGCAGTGGAAGCAGGATGACATACAAAATGAATAATGCATTTAGGGATTCTGGAGGCCTTCAGAAGCTAGGAAGAGCAAAACAAAGCCTTCTCTCCTACAGCCTCCAGAAGGAACAAATCCTGTGAACACCTTAATTTAAGAGCAATGCAAGTTATTTCTGACTTCTAGCTTAGATTGTGGCATCATTTACAACAACAGCAATAAGAAACTGATATAAATGTTTACCTTATTGAGAACAATTTTGGTGGGGATAGGAAGAAGAGGTAGAACGAAAAGGAATTACATTATGATGATAAGTGAAAGTATTCAGAGTATCCATCCCTTAGGAAGTGTGTGTGTGTGTGTGTGTGTGTGTGTGTGTGTGGCATTTCACTCTATAAAAGGATCCAGATCAAGAGCTAAAGAATCAATTAGCTCTGTGGTTTGGGCAATTCCAAAGCAGTCATAGCTTTGGCCTGTTTTAGGAGAGGTAAGTGCCTGAGAAGCAGAGTT
Source organism: Dipodomys spectabilis (assembly GCF_019054845.1). Taxonomy (NCBI): domain Eukaryota; kingdom Metazoa; phylum Chordata; class Mammalia; order Rodentia; family Heteromyidae; genus Dipodomys; species Dipodomys spectabilis. The sequence continues at coordinate 20,841,350 of NW_024870696.1, forward strand.
CAGGTGATCTTGACGCTAGATGGTAAATCATGGCAGCCCCTCCCCCCTTCTTGATTTACAGACACACAGAGCCCTAACTCTGGTGCACCACAGAGAACAAGGTGCTTTGTACTGTGACCCTAAATCCTATACTTGCCAAATTTGGTAGCAGAGCCAATGTAGAATGTAATCCAGTTTAGGCACTGGTTCTGTAGCTCAAGTGGTAGAGTGCTAGCCTTAAGTATCAAGAGGCTTGGGGATAGCACCTAGGCCTCAGTTCAAGCCCCAAGACTGGCAAAATAAACAAATAAATAAATTACCAAATCTAAAATCCTGAATTCCAGAGTCTAGAAGGGCATAAACTTTCAGGAAAGAGGGGAAATATTATATAAGATGGAGAATAACAGTATACAGAAGACATTATAGCCAGTACATTAGAAGCAATAAAAAGCCAACTCTAGGCCCATAATAAAAGGAGTCAGAGTCTTTTATATTAAAATATTTTATATGAAACTTTCAGATGGAGTAACTTCCTACCCTTAGCAACAGGTAGGCTAAGTACTAATAGATACTCTTCTATGAATTGGGGAATGTGAAGAAGTCAAGATGATACAAACTAACGACAAGTTGAGGCTGTGGCCATGCTGTGCTACTTCGAATGCACTAGCATGACCTGACTCCCCTCAGGAGTGCTGACATCCTTAGTGCAAGACTGCATTGTAGAGAAGACCTAATAACCTTCCCCATGACAAGGTCAACCTGTGCCCTGGCCAGTGAGACAGGAGAGGAGAACTTCACAAAACATTTTCCTCAAAGACAGGGTTAACAAGGTACAATAATATACCATTGTATCATGGCACTAGGTTAACTGTGGAAAATGCAGCTAAGATACCTCCATGTTCAGAACAACTTACTCCTTGACCAAGTAAGTGAAGCCATGCTGAATGTTCTTTGAAACAAATTCAATCCTAAAAAGAGAAAGTGGGCAATAATTTATAATCTGGGTACTGAAGAGTGAATTCATAATCTAGGTACTAAGACTCAGAACTGCTGGAGGAGCTAAATTTTCCCATTTAATTCCAACTCACCCTATATTTTCCTTGAAAAATTATTCTCAAGACCAATCTTCCTTTTAAGGTTGGAGGAGATAAAGACATTCATAGACCACAGATTGTGGGGTTTCTTCCTATTGTGATTTCTGGCTTCTAGTATCACTCTTTTGTTCTGCATGACATCTCTTAACTTGCAAACTAGCAAGATCTTGAATTTGGCAAGGATCCTGCTCTCTGAAGCATTTTCAAGTTTCAGCTTTTAGCAATGTCAGATTTCACTAAGCCAGTAATGAAGAACGCAGGCAAAGAATGCTACGGATTTCTCAGCTAAAGGCTCAAGATAACCTCTCAGCTGGCAGGTTCAGGCTGACACCCAGCTTGGGAGGTCACAGCCTTCCAGTTTGATATCTATTAAATCTTCTCACTTTCCCAAAGAACTTTAATAGACAAATTTTAATTAAAATCTTTCTCCCCCTGGCCCTATTCATGTATAGGTGTTTACTATTTATATATGTGTAAATACATGTAAAACATCCTGTTGGATTTTTGACGTTTTACAATCTTAATATAAAGTGAGGTCAAAGAGATATAAAGGAGCCAAGAGGTGGTGGCTCACACTTGTAATCCTAGCAACCAGGAAGCTAAGATCTGAGGATCATGGTTGAAAGCCAGCCCAGGCAGGAAAGTCCATGAGATTCTTATTTCCAATTAACCATTCAAAAACTGGAAGTAGAGCTGTGGTAGAATACTATCCTGAAGAGCTGTGGTAGAATACTATCCTGAAGCAAAAAAAGTTCAAAAACAGTGCCAAGGCCCTGAGTTTAAGCCCAACAACTGATAGAGAGGGCTGGGGGGGGGGGGGGGAACTGCTATCATTCTAACTAATCTGTCCACGGGAAGACTGAAGAATAGAGCAGATTATTATGAGTACATAGGAATAAAACACCACTTCATCACTAGTACAGAGCCTATAATTATGTGCAATTCCCTACTTGGACTTTCTAGTTATGCTGAACATTGAAGAAGAAAAAAAAACTAAATGGTTGGGAGGACAAAGGAGAATAGGGAAAATTTAAACAGTCAACATAAAATGTTCATTTAAATAGAGCTGTTGCGTCACTATAAGAGGGCAATTAAAGATATTATAGGCCCACTCATATACTATTAACAAATCATCTTTTTTAGGCCCTGGATTAGAGATTCTTAAAATTTTCCATTCTTTTCTTGAAATCAAGAATGGTTCCTCAGCCAGGCACCAGTGGCTCATGCCTATAATACTAGCTACTCAGGACCCAACTCAGGCAGGAAAGTCTATGAGATTTTTATTCCCAATTACCCATCACAAAATAAAACCAGAAATGGAGCTGTGGCATAAGGGGTAGAGTGCCAGCTCTGAGTGAAAAAGCTAAAGGGTAGGCCAGGCCTTGAGTTCAAACCCCAGTAGCTACACACACACACACACACACAATGGTTCCTTTGTTCACAGAACATATAAAATGTGATCACTTTTCATCAACTTTTTAATGTTCTTACTGGTTTTTATATTTGCATATCTGGTAAAGAAAATCTAAAAAAAAAATCTTCATGCCTTAGAAATAAATCTCCTATTTTCTCCCTGCCAAATCTGTAATATGATCCCTTTCTATCACTGATGGCATCATCGAATAGCTGGCCGTACCTTGCTTGCTTGCTTAGAAGCAAACTATGTATGATACTCAGCAGGAACAGGAATATAGAGACCTAGAATAAGGTGCATTCAGCATACATGGTTACAGATTCTTTTTTAATTGGTTCTAGAGGTACCCTCTGAAGTCCTAGTTTGGCAGTATGGATTCTTATTCAGTAACCAATGACTCTCCAAGTCAGGTCTCCAACAGAGAAGAGCGAAGAAACCCTAAGGTGTGAACAGCAGCAGGGACAGAGAGGATAGAGGGGTTCAACCTCTTTGGATTTTTAGGGGTTTCCTCCACCCTTCACCTTGAAGATGGGTTTATATCAGAACAGGTACTTAGAACAAACTACAGAAAGGGAGGCAATTTGTTAGATTTCTACTACTGAGATAAAATATTTGCAAGAGGGAAGGCTTGTTTGGGCTCACCATTTTGGAGGTTTCAGTCCATGGTCAGTTGACCCTTTTACTTTTGGACTGTAGCAAAGCAGTACATCACGATGGGTGGTTCATGGCACAAGAAGCTTCCCACCTTATGGTGGCCAGGAAGCAAATAAATAGACAGGAAGGGAGCCAGACTTCCAATCTCCTCCCTAAGACTATGTTCCCAATCACCTAACTTCCTCCCACTTGATCATCACCTCTTAAAAATTATACCACCACCCCAAAGTGCCGTGGGCTAGGGACCAAGCCTTTAACATATAGACCTATGAAGAACATTCTAGACCCTAAATCAATGAGTACACCATATACCAATATCATGAGTACACCACCTAACTAATCAGAGGCATTAGAAAAAGAAGATTGAGATTCTATCACAGCAGTCTCAAGTGAGAAGACTCCCATTGCTTATTGCGAAGCCCCTTTTGAACCTGTGATACAAGTCACTTAGAGGCGGCTGCGGGGATACTTTCCACCTGAGATTGTTGTAATTATCTCTGCTAGAAACTGAGATTGAACGCGGCTTGTTGTGATCATTGTTCAATGGCCGGCACAGTTAAGCAGTGAGTGGTGTTCTCAATGGTGTCACACCTGCTTGGTCAGTTCTTAAAGGTACTTGTCAGAGGCCCTTTCAAATTCTGCTAGGAGCAAGCAGTATCATCTCAACACCTTCAAAGCTCACAGAGGAAGTCGTCACAAGCCCCAAGAGAATATACAGATGTGCTCTGGGAGAGACCTGTTTATCCTTTGACCTTGGCCAGGATCCACTGTCTGCCTTAAAGGAAAACATTGATGTGGCCTTGCACAATTCAAGAAAAAGGCAGTCTTTGTCTCCTTCATTCCCAACATGCCACAGTTTCAGATCTTCCCTACCAGCATACTTGGAAGTAAAATTTATAATGTGTGGTACATGATAACCCTCTTATTAGGTGCAAAACAAAATGCTGTTTAGGAACACCTGCTAGTAACAACAGAGCTAAGAAATGTGGGCGTTGGATGGGAGGTATTTCCCTGGCAGTAACTCCCAGTTGCTCACACATAAGAAATGTTTTTTAGAGATGCTATCTGAGTAAGAGCTTAATACTTAGTCATGCACAATAGGCCATAAATGATTGCTCTTAAAGTGCTCATGAATGGTAGGATAGTACTTTTCTCCTTGGTCTACCCTTTGTTAAGGAATTTAAGAGAGTCTGTAATGAAATCCTAGTATGTTTGCAAGACATACTAGTTAAAGAGATATAGTTTGGCTGCTGAATGTTAGCTAAACAATAATTAATATATCCAAAGGACCCAGTCCCTTATAAGATACTTCCCTGTCTACAGTGCCTCCTCCCCAATGCCAACTGATTTTGTGTTTCTAAACTATTCTCTCAAATCTTTCTCTGTTTCAGTCCTCACTGTTTTCACCTGGGTTGGGGCTTCACCATTTCTTGTCTGGGCATTTCTATAGACTTGTGTCTAAACAGGCTACCTGGATTACAGTCCTCCTACCTTACCCTCTTTCTACCTCATGTCCAATCATGGAGAGCCTCGTGGCTCTCCACTGCTGAGATGGAAAATCAAACTGGAACTTCGTGTGGCAGTGACAGTTCTGTGTCTACCTTATCCTGAACCTCATCTCTTCCAGATTATTTGCCTTTGGAAGCAAGGCGTTGTGTTCCTCTGAGCATGCCTCTCTCCCTCCACCCAGTGTACCTGACAGAAATCACCCTTTAACTCAGCTCAAATGCCATTTCCTTTCTCTAAGTTTGCATAGTTCTGCTAGCTAGCTAGCTAGCTTTCTTATTCATACCACATGACTCACCCATTTCAAGGATAGAATCCAATGGGATTTATTATAGTTAACTGCCACCATACTTATTTTTTGAGCTTTTTCATCGCCCTCAAAATTCTGTAGCCATTTCACATTTCCTCATTTCTTTCCACTCCTCTCCAGTGCTGGGCAATCACTAATCTATTTTCTGTCTCTGTAGATTTACCTATACAGGACATTTTAGATAGATGAAATTATATACTATGTGGTCCTTTATTTCTGTCCTCCCTCACTTACCATGTTTTCAAGTTCTATCCATGGTGTAGCATATATAAGTACTTCATTGCATTTTATTCTAGTGCTTTCTTTTTTCAGTTTGGGCATCCAACTCAGGCTTCATGCATCCTGCACAACACTAGAAACTACATGAAGCATATAGTTTACTATACGGTTTCACTGCATTTTATTTATCCACTTATTAGTTGTGGACATTAGAGTTGTTTCTAGTTTGGGGCGGTTATGAGTAGTGCCAGTCTAAACTCTTTGTTTTTCTTGGCAGTATAGGGATTGGAGTATAGGTCCTCGTGCTTATCAAACATGTGCTTTCCCACTTGGACCATCATGTCTCTGGCCCTATCTTGCCCTGGTTATTTTGAGATAGAGACTTGCCTTTTGCCTGAGCACATACCTGGACTACAGTCTTCCTATACTTTCCTCTGTAGCTGGATGTACAGGCATGTACCACCACACCCAGCTTCTCTCTTTCTTTTCTTTTTTTTTTTGGGGGGGGGGGTCCGGTCATGGTGCCTGAACTCTGGGCCTGGGCGCTGTCCCTCAGCTCTTCAGCTCAAGGCTAGTGCTCTACCACTTGAGCTACAGCGCCACTTCCGGCTTTTTTCTTTTTGTTTATGTGGTGCTGAGGAATTGAACCCAGGGCCTCAGGCATGCAAGGCAAGCGCTCTACCACTGAGCCAACTTCCCAGCCCCCCAGCTTCTTTCTTTATAGATAGTCTCATTAACTTTCTACCCAAACTTGTTTCAAATCATAATCCTCTTGATTTCAGATAACCATGAAGCTAGGATTATAGTTATAAACTACTATACCAAGCTGTGTTTTGGGTTATCATTTAGTATGTGTGGCTTAGAGCCCTAGATTGCTTGATTTTGCATAAATCTGTTCTTATTGCCTGATTACAAACTCTGAAATCTCCACATAGCAATTTTTCAATATGTTTTTGAGATGCATGCATGGATGAGCAGGTATTCTAGTTTATTACCATGTGGGTTATGAAGAAACACAGAAGGTACTTAAAATAATATTAAACTTGACAGAAGCAATAACCCAAGACTGAACTAGCAAAATTATCCATTATGTTAGATATTTCAAGGACTGATGAATTTATTTCTTAAATGAACTTTAATCTGTTCAGGATTTTCTGGGATCCAAAACTGGTTATTATTTCATGGTTTGCCTCTTTGGTAATAATAATTGTGAAGTGAGTTACATATGGAACAGAAATCCAAAGATGATTCTATGTGATTTTGTGGTTGCTCTCATCTTGCCAGATTATTATTGAGTCTAGAGTAGTCATTCTTGATTCTGGCTTGAGTAGAAGAATCCACTGACGTACTTTTTGTATTGTAAAATGATCTAGGTCCCACCACATAGATTATATTTCTATAAGGTGGCCTAAATAGACATCTCTTGTGAATATCCAGTTTTGACAGTAACTATTTCAAAAGCCAACCTGAATTTTTTTTTTTTAAAATCGTCTTATAGAGTATGATTAGTACTTCATTCCCAGAGAGTACACATCCTGGAATCATGGTCACCAGTGCTACCTGCCATTTGTAAGCACTTTTTATTTGGAAAGAGCTTTCCAGTCATCTTTTATTAGTTGGGCTTGCATGCAGGATGACTTGGTGCTAATTACATAATCTCTTTGTGTGTTAAATTTCCCCACAGGTAAACTCAAGGTGGTAATACTCCCCTCAAAGAGTATTGTGGAGAGTAATAGGTACCTATAAAGCACTCAGCAAGCATAAAAAAATGTTACTTGCATGCTTATTAGACATGAAGTCCTAGTCACAGCCTTTTCAAATGAGACAAATGCCAAAATAATCGTTAAAGTAGGCCTTCCTGTAACCTTTGTCATCATTTGAAAAAAATTCTTCCACAACACCAAGTGTAGCAATTCTCTGTCATCACCAAACTAATAAGCAGACGCAGTCTGCAGTCACGAAGACAGGAACAACAATGGCAGCAAATAAGTACATAATACATCCCTGAAGTATGTTTGCTAACCTCTTACCTTTCATTTATGGTGTAATTAGAGTTCATTCCTATAAATGCACTCATCTGAAAAATATTCTTAGAAAACATTTGTGCATGTTTCACAAGTCTTTCAGCTGATATTATGATTTACCCATGGTTGATGTGAAGCCTAGAATGGTGTTCTGGGTTTCTGACGAGTTTTGCACAGCAGTATTTAGCCTCTTCTCATTTCTCTTGTTACTAAAAAATATGTGGCCAAAATGAGGTCTTCACATCTGGTTCATTCTGGGCATAGATTAAAATGGGGAAACATGGAACTCGGAAGCCAGGCTAGGACTTACACAGGTGTCGACCAAGAGCTAAGGGCTTTTTTTGTTTGTTTGTTTACAAGATTCATTCAGTTACAAGGAAAAGGGAAGCAGAAAACTAGCCTGGCTTTCACTTTTATCCATTCTGCTTTGAAGAACTCAAATAATTGAGAGGGTCTGACTCGTACGTATTAGTTCATTTACAATTAAAATGATATCTGTGACTCTGAAGAAGTATTAGTTCTCCATATTTTATGTCCTTCCCCCCTTTATAAACAAGCACCCTCTTCCTCCTCCACATAGTTCATGTGAGCTCTAAGCAAGCAGAACCATTTGGACCTTGACCGTGACCAGGATCTTTCCTATTTGCATCCCTGAGAATTTAGGTTGTATTTCCTAGTACTAGCTAACAAATTCTATTTAACGAATATCTTCAAGTTCTAGCTTCTGGAGGTAATACTTGGACCTTGCTGTGGGAGGCTGCCAAGAGTTCTTTGAGATGCATGTTGTATAGACGTAACTCAGTGACCTTGGGCCGTTGAGTCAGGAAAAGATCATTAACCCACTGACAGACTCGCAAGGTTTAGAGGGCTGACACGCTAGTATTTTAGACTAGCCTTCAGCAGCCAACAAGTCCAAATGCATTTTGACTCCTCATTTAACACTTTCCTATCTATGGCAGCTCGTAGATCCTAATTAAAATTCAGCCTCTCCAGTGAAGAGTGAACAGTTTCAGTGAGGTTTATTGTTAGGAAAATTATCTATTAGGCATATTGTCTTTAAAATAAGGTTAATGCCAGCATGTTTCTCCCTCAGTAATCTATGAGAATCTCAGCACTTGTGCCGAACAATTCAGGGAAGAAAGAGCCACACAGGTTTCATTGTCAATGTTAGGACACAATGCATACTTTGAAGGAGATTCACTTGAGTATCCTTAGTACTTTCTTCCATCAATATGGAAATCCCCCAAAGTGTACATTGTGTCTTTTTCTACTGTAAAGATGCAAATGATTCTAATAAGTGATCCAATATCCTCCACATCTGCTTCAGAGTTCTGTTTTCTCAATATCTCAAGGTAAGTATCCCTCTGCTTTGCAGATCTAGCCACTGAGGCATAAGTTTCATTTTATCTTCGTCCTTAGTGAAACTCAGGAAACCTGTGTCACACCTCATTGATTTCCTTACAACTGGAGGAAAGAGTCGTGGTATTTTAAAGATTGGTCAACAATCAGCAACTTTCTTGTCTATTCATCGTTCTCTCCATCCTATAAGTGAGAGCTTTCAGCTCTTACTTGAAACTTAATAATCCTTACACACTAAATTTTGGGTTTTTTTCCACTTTCAACTTCTTAAGCAAACAAAAAAATGTGAAGAGACACTCCACAGTTAGGCGTGAGTCTCTATGACTTAATCATAAAGTATAGTCTGGGCAGAGCCAAACGAGGTGTTGGAGGCTAAGAGAACTCAATGTTCTAAGGAGAACTCTATGTACTGAGTTTAGGGTTTCAAAATGCCTCCATTTGGGTGGTTTCCCAGTCATCTTTGTGAAGAATGCCAACATGGGTCCATCATTTGTGGTAGATGTTTGCTCTAGAAATAGACCCTGCTCACTGGTCATGGACAGTAACTTTTCTTTTAAAAAAATCCATCTAAACTGGACCAATGAGAAGCACTTTATTTAACAAATGCTAGATGTTCTTTGTTTTAATATTTATGCTACCTAAGTAACCACCTATCTCCTCAGAGCATCCATTTATTTCATTGTAGGATGATTTAAATAAGCAATCTATTTCCATTTCCATTCTAAATATTTTTGGATTAACGATAATATTCCTCTCACTTGATTTAGTTTGGATGATATTAAGCAGCGAAAAAAAATACTGATTAGTATCAGGAGGGGGGACAAAAACCTTGTGTGGGGGGAGGAGGGAGAGAATCTTTCTTTGTAGGCCAGGCTGAACTTTGTAGCCCTGGCTACCCTGGAACTCACTGTCCTCCTGACTCTGCCTAAGGTCCTGAGATTATAGGCTTACAGTACCATGCCATGCAAAGATAAGCTATTGATGGGTAAAGCTTCAAACTAATATGGAGACCTCTCTCATTGGGTACTAAAATACATGGGTTAGAATGTAATACTAAGGTGGACTTCTGGCTGGATTGCTTAATAAGGAGGGCAGCAAGGGATAAAGGAAATAAGCGGCGGTAGAGACGATGTGGCTGAGAAGAAAGTTAGAATCAACTGTTACAAAGATATCCACACTAGGGCTAGCTCAGTCATAGAACACTTGCCTAGTATGTTCTGAGTTTAATCCCAGCACTGTAAAAAACAAAAACTCACAAAACTAATTTCATCAAAAGCAGATATTTGAGCCAGGCATCTGTGGCTGACTCCTATAATCCTAACCATTCAGGAGGCTGAGATCTGAGGATCTCGGTTCAAAGCCAGCCCAGGCAGGAAACTCTATGAGACTCTTATCTCCAATAAATCACCAGAGAACCACAAGTGGTGTTGTGGCTCAAGTGGTAGAGCACTAGCCTTGAGCTGAAGAGCTAACGGACAGCGCCCAGGCTGAGTTCAAGCCCCACTACCAACAACAACAACAACAAAAAGCAGATATTTGTTGCAAGGGTAGAAAAGTAAGGAAACTACAAGAGTTGATAAAAGATGTGAAGGAATTTAGCTTACTCCTATGAATTTCTTATTTTTAAAAAGATACTGAGCTAAGGTGTGGTGCACATTATTGAATGGGAATTCTGAATTTACACCCCAGAATCTGATCCTATTCTCCCCATTTGTCTTCATGTATAAGTCAGGAGTCTTGCTTTCATTTGAAGGGAGGAGGGTGTTAATTTTACAAAAGTAAAAACATAAATAACACTTACAAGTGTCTCAAATACCAGCTGATAATAGTTGGCGTTTTTTAATCACTTCCAAATTAAGTTTTCCATAAGCTTTTAAAATTGCAAAAGTAGTCATTCGCTTCAGTGAGTTACCAGTTTTTATTTTCACCACTCCAAAGGGTATTTGGTTTGTCAAATTTGTCCATTTGGTAGACATTTGCCTTTTAAATAGCTAGTTCTTAATAAAACAAAGTCCTGAGCTTCCTAGCTCATTGTGGGACATTAATTACTCCAAGAGATCACTCAAACCAAATTACTGCCTGCTTTTTACAAGTAACTACTATAGCTTTTCTGAGCTCACATTCCTGGTGCATTAATCCATCCCTCTATCTTCTCAGGTTTGTGAACTTTCAGGAAGGCAGGGTAATTGGAGGAGGTGGGAGAATCACATTACTGAAAATTACATGCTTAAGACCCCCAAAATCTGAGCTTATTCATTTTCTTCGAGGACTCCTGCTTTTGAATCTCCTGGCTTTTTTTTTTTCATTATTGCCTACACAATCTCATGGTAAGTCTCAAACTCCATGTATCAGTTTAGTTCATCTATTAATAAAGGAGTAATAATAATAAAATAAGGATGGGGGCTGGGAAGGTGGCTCAGTGGTAGAGCGCTTGCCTTGCATGCATGAGGCCCTGGGTTCGATTCCTCAGCACCACATAAGCAAAAAGAAAAAAGCCAGAAGTGGTGCTGTGGCTCAAGTGGTGGAGTGCTAGCCTTGAGCTGAAGAGCTGAGGGACAGCGCCCAGGCCCAGAGTTCAGGCCCCAGGACCGGACCCCCCCCCCCAAAAAATAATAATAAAATAAGGAGTAATAATAAAATAAAAATAATATTTTAGGATGAGAAAAGAGCAATGGGTGTCAGAACAAATTTTACCTCTGATTTCTTGATTTAAGAAAGCATTGAGAACAAAATTTAAGTTGGGCAAATTAATATTTGTTCAGCATTCAACAAGAATTAAGTGAGCAAAACTCTCTGCCTTAACAGAATACACATTCAAATAGATACTCAAAATGTAAGTAAAAACTCAACAAGCTTCTTTTTCTTCTTACCCTAATGTTTAAGAAAAAAATAGAATAGGCATCTGAAAGAGTCTGACAGGGATTGAAGGAGAGGTATTATTACAGTTTGGATCGAAATGTCCCTCAGCGGCTGTATTGAACTTTTGGTCATGAGCCTGTGGCATTATTACAAGATAGCAGGACCTTTAGGAGTTTGGCATAGTGAGAGGAAGTTAGGTCATAAGAAGTATGTCCTTGAAGTGAATAATGGGACCCTACCCCTTTGCTCTTTCACTGCACTTCCAGCCACTATGAGGTGAACAGTTCTGCTCTGCCACACACTCTTCAAATGATGTACCACCAAAGCAATTAGACCCAGTGATCATGTATGAAAACCCAAAGCAATTAGACCAAGTGATCATGTATGAAAACCTCTGAAACTGAACCAAACTAGAGCTTTGCTCTTCTTAAGTTGATTTTTCAAGGTATTTTGTCACAGAGATGGAAAGCTGATTACCACAAGTATTTTCAACTCCTAAAATCCAGAGAGACTGAAGACCACGGATTTGGCTTGCTCAGTAGCTTTGCAGTGTCACCAAGAACTCTGCTACCTTTTGTCCCCTGCTCTGCCTGCTACAACATGAGCTTCATTCTCCAGCAGATACAAAACAGCTTCAAATGCCTCCTGGGAATTCATTTTTACCTCTTTAGATTCAGAAAGAGAACACATATTCTCCAAAAGTCCTAAGCTTAAGTCTGGATGAGCCCATTATTTTAGAAGGGAGTTGGACAATATTGTCAATTTGTAATCCCCAAATAATGTGAGGCCAAGTTTCTTCCAGCCTTCAGTAGTATTAAAAAGCACAGCAAAGTCAAAGCTACCAACTTGGCAGAAAAAAAAATAGTAGACCAGTATTCTTCTTCTTTCCCTACTTCTTTCCCTTCCTTCCTTCCTTCCTTCCTTCCTTCCTTCCTTCCTTCCTTCCTTCCTTTCTTCCTTCCTTTCTTCCTTCCTTCCTTTCTTCCTTCCTTCCTGCTTTCCTTCCTTCCTTCCTCTTCCTAAGGGCAAAAATTGGGGCTTTAAAATCAGATAATCTATATTTGCATTTGATTCCCTAAATGGGTAGACCTATTTATCATTGGCAAGCTTGGGAAATTCCCTGCAAAACAAGATAATAAGAGTAGAGCTTTCCCTTTGAGTATTCATGAATAAAATGAAAGAGTATTTTTTAAAACTTATAAATTAGACATTTTAATGTTTTTCATAATTAAATTTAATTTATTATTTTAAAAGTATCTTTTTTAGATACAACCTCCAAACCCAGGGGAAGGTCTGTTCTTCTCAGTGGCAATAAATAGTCCTAGCCTGCTGATGATCAAGTCTAGTCTATTCCTTTTCCATTCTCCTCCATTTCTTTCTCCAGCTTTCCATTAAAGTTGTCTGGTGTGTTGGGTTTGCTCTCTACTCTTCCTTCATTCTAATACCCTCATGTCTCAATTTCCTAACACTAATAATGGTACAGACCATTGGTTGCTTATTTTCTCTGAGATTGTGCATTATCTCTTACAAAAACAGTTCCTCTAATATAAGGTTATTGCAAAATTTTAAAACACCAAGAAATGTTTAGAAAAAATAATGTTTGTAAATATGTTTGTTTATAAATACTTGTTAAACAAATTTCCTAGACCATTAACTTCTGTTTCTAGGTGCTCCTCTACACCCATTATCCTCAGATTAGGCCTTCTGATGGTGTCTTCCAAGTGTTGGATAGATCTATCATATTTCTTGGACTTGTCTTGAATGGTTGTATGTTCTTTTTCTATAATATCTAGGCTGTCTTCAATCCCCGAGATTCGATCTTCTGCCTGGTCTAACCTGCTGTCAAGACTTTCTACTTTGTTTTTTTAATTTCTTTTCCTCCTAATTGGTCAGCTTTGATGGCTTCAAATTCTTTGTTGAGCTTAAAACGAACTTTACAACTTTGATGGGGGGGGCGGGAGGATTGGGTGGGGGGCAAGGGGAGGATGGGAAGGGATGGGAAGGGGAAACAAAGGAGGAGGCTACAATGCTTGATAAGAAATGTACTCATTATCTTGCCCATGTAATTGTAACCCCTCTGTACAGTATTTTCACAATAAAAAAATTAAAAAATAAATAAATACTTGTTAAAACGTTCGTAAATACTTGTTTATAAAAAATATGTTTTGTAAATAACTTGTTTAGAAAAAAGTAATGTTTGAAAAAATACTTGTAAATATGTTTGTAAATACTTATGAACTGAGCATATGTGCTAAGTTAATCTCATATATTGTTATGTATATGTTAGTATGGTCCATGTTAGAAAAATGAACCAATGGGAATAATCACAGATGAGTCTGTCTCCAAATATCCACAGGCTGGAGTCTACCGATTAGAGCTGGACACTTAGTGACCTAAAAAGTTGCCTTCTGCTCTCTAGTCTTTTTTCTGTAACTTCTCTGCAGTAGTCATTGTCCACTGTGTCTTGAATTTGTCTATCTTCAAGCCACTGTGTCATTTCCACTACCCATGAACTCCATTGTCAAAATTCCTCCCAGCAGCCCTCAAGGGCCTTGAATTTCACTGTCTCTACAAATTTTGGAAAATTTGCTTTTTCTAACCTCGGTCCTTGCTACTTGAAGCCTCCCTGATGGATAAACCCCTTCCTACTGCTCCAGAAATCTTCAAGGCAGGGGCCAGGTAGCCACCCATCTCTGCATACTGCTACCACACAGACCTTGGTGGCTAGCCAATAGTAGTGCTGAATAGCTTCCTGATTGAATGGATGAGTAATTTCTCACCCTGTCCCTATTGTGCTCTTGGATAAAACACCTTGCCTGCCAGTCTCAGTTGCCTCAGCTACGAACAGAATATAATGGCATGAAGGTTCTCCCCAGGTGTGCTGTGAAGAATAAGCCAATGAGGGAAAAGCAATTTGAAAATGTAAAATGAAATGCTATATATGTGTTACATAATCAAAATCATTTCCCTCTGTATTATGTTTTATTTGGCTTTCTATCTTCAAATCCTTTGTGAGTTTCAGAATTTCACAGATGCAATAGCATCCGCATTAGAACCTAGATTCTCTTGGGTAATAAACAATTTTGTGTATTATACCTCATGGCTCCTTTTCCCTGGCATGCTTACACGTGAATCTGTCATAATTTGAGATATTCATAATAACTAATGATACAGCTCATTTCTAAAGGATAAACCTTTTTTTCCCCGACTCTTTGGCTGGCCAGTTATTATTCTAGTACTACTGCCTTAAGGGAACCAGCTCACATTATGTCTAAAATCCAGATGATGAGCATATGGTTCAGCTGCCCAAATCTTTTAGAAGCTTACAATAAGACCTTGAAAGTGGTTTGGCATTTTGAAACACCGCTTGTTTTCTATGGCCTTGTCTGAAACTCCAAATCTTCCCTTTGCTTTCTTGTGATGTATGTGCTAGGAAGTTGCAACCTAGCTTCCTAGTTATTAAGAAAGATATGAATTAGCCCTTTGCACATGAAAGCAAAGCAATGCTAGCCTAGGACGATATTTCAAGAAAGAAGTTGCCAATGGAAAACTAGATTTTCCTAGATTACCTCCAGTTCCTATAAAGAGGCTTTTGACTTTTAATATGGAGCAGAATATTTTTCCTAGAATAGTCTTTCAAGTTGGAAACTCTTAGGAGGAAGAAATAGCAGTAATGTTACAGGGGTAGAGTGTTTGCCTAGCAAGTACAAGGCTATTCACAATACCATCAATAAATTCCATCAACCCATCTCTCAATCAATGAGTAAATGAGGGGGTGGGGGTGTTACCAATAGAGTGCCTTCTATAAGCCTAGCTTCTAATTTGAACTTCATAGCAAGCTAATGAGACAAGCTCAGGCTTTACACTACTCCATTTGTGGCTTTATAGTAAGAAGTAGAGAGAAAATTTAACCTTCCTATAGGATCCCCAAAGCCCATACTCTTTGTTTTTTTTTTGTTTTTTGGGGGGTCCAGTCATGGAGCCTGAACTCTGGGCCTGGGCGCTGTCCCTCAGCTCTTCAGCTCAAGGCTAGCACTCCACCACTTGAGCCACAGCACCACTTCTGGCTTTTTTCTTTTTGCTTATGTGGTGCTGAGAAATCGAACCCAGGGCCTCATGCATGCAAGGCAAGCGCTCTACCACTGAGCCACCTTCCCAGCCCCCATACTCTTTGTATATCAAGAACTTTTTCCTATTTTTATTCCATTTGTGATGATTATATGTCAATTTGACTCTACCATAGAATGCTCCATTATTTCTGGATGTGTCCATGGGGATGTTTCTAGATGAGATTAGCATTTGAATAGGTAAACTCAGTAGATTGCCCTTACCAGCAGGAGTGAATAAAAAAACAAAAAAGAGGAAGGACAAATTCAGTTTTTTGCTTTGTCTTTGTCTGCTTGAGTAGGTACACTAGACACTTGCTGCCCTTGGAATGCCTAGTTTTCAATCCTGCAGAATAGGACTGAAGTTCAGCTGCTGGTTTTCCTATATTTCCCATTAACAAATAGTAGACTATGGGAACTCAGTTTCACTTTCTAGTAAGCCAGTTCTTCAAAATACACTTCTCTCTCTCTCTCTCTCTCTCTCTCTCTCTCTCTCTTTCTCTCTCTCTCTCTCTCTCTCTCTGTGTGTGTGTGTGTGTGTGTGTGTGTGTGTGTATGTGTGTGTGTGTGTAGTAGTTCCTATTGCTTCAGTTGCTCTGGAGAATTCCATTAATGAGTACACTTATCTCTTCTGATAGATTCCTGATTCATTTGTCTAGTTTTGTACCAGGCTATTGTTTTCCAAGATCATTGTAGTCTTCTACCAGGCTTGTCCTCAGTGGTGTGTATTTATTTATATATCTGTAAGGACTGAGATTTGAACTCGGGATTTGTACTTATAAGGCAAGTGGTGCTCTGCTGCTTGAACCAAGCAGTCCCTTTTTTTGCTCTGGTTATTTTTTGATAGGGTCTCACTTTTTGCTCAGATTGACCTGGGCCATGATCCTCTTAGGTTTCCTTCCATAGCTGGGGTGACAGACACACGTTTCCACTACTAGCTTTTTCCCTTGAGATAAGGGTCTCATGAATGCTTTTACTCAGTCTGCCTGGAATCAGCCGCTCCTGATTTCAGCCTCCCGTGTAGCTGGGGCGACAGGTATGAGCCACCTGTGTCTAGCTAGAGGTGTCAATTTTTGAGAAGCTCGATGTAGCTTTTCTTTGGGGAATATATGCTAAAATTGCATGTTTAGGGGAATAAAAACTACCATTCTCTACTCATTTGTTAGCAATGTAACTCTCAAATGGGAAAGTTGCTTTGGTATTCAAACATAGTGAGACGGAAGTGGTGCTGTAGCTCAAGTGGTAGAGCGCTCGCCTTGAGCTGAAGAGCTGAGGGACAGCGCCCAGGCCCAGAGTTCAAGCCCCATGACTGACCAAAAAAGATTAAAAAAATAAAAAAAATCAAATATAGTGAGATAGCATTGTTTTGTGGGTGGTTATATTATCTGAAGATACTGAAATCTACAACAAAAAATATCTCGTTTCCTGGTAATCATTTTGTTGGAAAGATAGGAGGTGGGTCAAGGGGAAGGAGGGAGACAAAATTTAGTGTGTATCCTACAAAATTAACAAAAGTGAGGGGAGGGGCAGGGTTGGAATAAATGGTAAAGAATGATTTAAAAAAAAAAGGGGGAGTGACATTGATCAAGATGATTACATTCATAAACTGATTTGTTGAATGGTAATTCCTTGGTACAATTATTTGAATAATAATAAAAAGAACTCCCGCAGTAATGTACTCACATGTACTCACATAACAATTAAAAGTTAAAGAGGAGGAAAATGGATAATATGTTTTTCTAATATTGTGATTTTTGTATTATGTTGATTTTTATTACCTTTTTCTCCTTCGAAGTATCTGCTAATTTTCTGGTTTACTTGCAAAAATTAGCTTATTGCATACAAACACCATACTACAGTTTGCCAAGAACACTTACGTGATTATTTTGTAGTCAATGAAGCAATTAATACTGCAACAGGTCTTTTCATTAGTTATGTCTCCCATCTCTGGAATTGCTCAAAGTATCACTGCAGTATTATACATGGGAAACTAAGATATGAAAGTCGAATGACTTTCCCAAGTTCTCAGAATGAATCTGTAGCAGAGCTAGTATTAGACTCTGTGCTTTTGATGAGAAGTTAGAAATTTCTGTTTCTTTGTTAAGATATTTTTCAGTCATCTTTAAATTGAGCATAATTCTTAAAGTAAATCTATGTTGAAAGAGCTGATGGGAATGAAGGAAAGGGAAAAACACTATTCACTTAGAATTTTCCTCTAGAGGGCTGGGAAGGTGGCTCAGTGGTACAGCGCTTGCCTTACATGCCTGAGGCCCTGGGTTTGATTCCTCAGTACCACATAAGCAAAAAGGAAAAAGCTGGAAGTGGTGCTGTGGCTCAAGTGGTAGAGCACTAGCCTTGAGCTGAAGAGCTGAGGGACAGCGCCCAGGCCCAGAGTTCAGGCCCCACAACCAGACCAAAAAAAAAAAAAAAGAATTTTCCTCTAGATCTACTTCTAGAACTCTTCCTAGTTAGGTGGTGTGTTACCATTAACAGCTTCCAAAACACTCAGTAATTGAACCAGGATGCTAAAGAGTGCTTTTTTCCTATTTCCATTTATAGGGGGATAAGAATCCAATGAGATAGAAATAGATGGAAATTGTATGTGTACAGACTTGTTTGAAGTACACTATTTTCCCATCTCCCTTGCTTTCTTTTTCTTTTTGGCAGTTAACACTATTCTAAATGCAATGTTATCTGTAATGCTTTGTAACTATTACCACGGGGTCCCCTTTGAGCTGCTAAACACAGTAGGCCTATCTTGCCAGCTGTTTTATGGCCAAAGAAGTGAGGGTAAACAGAGGTTAAGTGACTGCCAGAAGCAGTCACCACTACAGCCACTCAAATTAGAACTCATGACTCCTACCATTCAACGTTCAATTGTAATTTAGAGAGCTCTAAAGTATTTGAGTCAGAGAGAGATGAAAAGCCTGTAGGAAAATTTGCTTCCTCTCCACAAAGGGACAAGCGTGCATCCCTGCTTTCCCCTGACTCTTCTCATTTATAGGCCACTTGACAAACTTCATGAAATTTCATGACACAGATTGCAGCTAAATAAGTGACCTCCACATCTATACTTTCATGGTTTTCTGTTTATTTCATATAGATAATATTAACATTAGTTCTTGGACTAGGAACAGATCTAATTTTCCCTTGGAGATGATCAGGATGGCTGAAAGGCAAAGGAATGTTATGGGAACTGGAAACCATATAGTTGACTTTACTGTGCTACCAAATGCCCAGGTGTGTTGTCTTGTGTCCAAGTGATAAAAGTCCTTTGGAAAATGAATTACAATGAAAGATGGTATGCTAATTAAATATAGCCCAAATGTGCTTATTTTCCATGCCATCCATTCTATAAGGGAAAAAAAAATGTTAGAACTGTGCACATCTGAAACAAATGACAGATCTTAGAAATCAGGACATGAAAGTCACCTGTTTAATTCTTATTTCACAAAAGACATTTCCTGCATCTAATGTAAATACTACCATCAGTACAGCCATCAGCCAGGGCTTGGTTCCTATTACTGAGGTGATTCTGAAGGTTGTTTTATTTTTCCAGTGCTGGTGATCAGGAGCTTGTCACTGATAAGCACATTTTCTACCACTAAGCTACACCCTCAGCCCTTCAAATATGATTTTTACAATTTTATTTTATTGTAAAGATGAGTACATTACTTGTCGATCAATTTTACCCCTTCCTTTGTTGATGTCCCAGTATCCCTTCCCTCCTCTCCCACCTCCCACACTCCTCCTCTCCCCCATCCTCCTCCCTCGAACATGACTTTTTAAAATAATCATTAGCATTTGTGTAACACTTCCACGGGATGTGAATAAACACTGTAGGCAGCTTCTCTAGTTATATTCAAGAATGTGGAGGACAAAAATGAAAGGCAATACATTTCTTCCATAATTTCCTAGTAATTCTAGACAAAGATGAGGTTTCATGATAAGTCTTCAGTGTGGAGGCTTGTGGGTTGTAGAACAGATGAAAAGTGCTGAAGTTGGGATTTTGAATATCCCCTGGAGATCCCTATGTTGAAGGCTTGTTCCCCTGCCTGTGGTGCCATAGGTCAGTGATGGAATCTATAGGAAGTGGGGCCCAGGAACAGGAAGGGCATTACGGGCATGTTTTGAAGGACATATTGGAAAAATCATCTCTCCTCCCCTCTCTCTTTTAATCTTGGCTACAACTGATGTGAGTAGCTTTTTTCTACCCAGAGCTCCTACCATCTTGTACTTTGTTGCCACAGGTCCAAAGAGGTCAAGCAACTGAGACCTCTGAAACTGAGCCCAAACAGACATTTCCTCCTTAAAAGCTGATTTTCCTTCAATATTCTGTCATAGCCGTAGAAAGCTGATTGACCCGCTGCCAGAACCAAGGTAACAAGTAGAGTCCTCCAAGACTTTTGCTTGTCTGGCACTGATAGCCCTGTCTCTATCCTAATCCC
This sequence comes from Dipodomys spectabilis, assembly GCF_019054845.1. Lineage (NCBI taxonomy): Eukaryota > Metazoa > Chordata > Mammalia > Rodentia > Heteromyidae > Dipodomys > Dipodomys spectabilis. Next base: position 20,861,322 of record NW_024870696.1, read on the forward strand.
ATTCCTTATTCTCACATGGAAAGACACCTCAATATGCTATTCAGAAGCATGATGGGACCCAGTCCAGAGCTCACCTAAGAGGAACAGCCTCGCGGGCTGCAAGGCCATTTCACCCCTTTCCAGTCACAGGCTGGCCCTTTACCTTCTCCCTGGTGACTTCATCAGAATCTTCTCATGAGAGGTCAGCTATGATAATTTAAAAAAAAACCAAAAAACCTTATTTATTTTTCTTGTGTCATCATGGAGCTTGGACTTAAGGCCTGGACGCTGTCTCTGAGCTTTTTGTGCTCACAGCTAGTGTTCTACCACTTGAGCCACACTCCACTACCAGCTTTTTGGTAGTTTATTGGAGATAAGAGGATCACAGACTTTCCTGCCCAAGCTGGTTTCAATCCGGGATCCTCACACCTCAGCCTCCTGAGTAGCTGGGATTATCGGCATGAGCCACCAGCACCCAGCAAGGCAAGACCTTTTGAAGGCCAGGTGCTGATGGCAAGACTACAGGTAGCGCTCTCACACTTGCACATTTGCTACACCTCAAGTCCTTTCAGGACTTCTGGGGTCTGAGCGTGACAATGAGTGGAAGGGGGCAGCGTGGGACCTATGCTGGTGAATGTCAGGACATCAGGAATCTTGGCTCCTTTCCTGTTGCCCACTCCTGCGGTCCCGCCCATAGGCCTTTGGCTGTTAGTTCCACGGCAGGTGCATTTCCAGGCAGAGAGAGGCCCTGTCCACGAAGATGCTTCTCCCGGGCATCAGCCGACCGAGAAGAGAGCCGCGGGAGCCGCCCCCCGCGGCCCGCACCCCGCAGGACACTCGCCGGAGGAGGGGAGCGGGCGGAGGAGGAGACTTTCCGCCGAGTCCCGCGTCCCGGAGCTCCCGCTAAATCCCCGGAGATGCCGCCGCCGAGCGCTGCCCCCGCCCCCGCCCAGGGCCGGGCAGGCCCCGCACGTCGGGGAGATGACCCTCGGATGGAGATCGGAACCTTTTCCAGGGAGCCAGGAGCTCTCCGTCTCCGGCCACGGTCCTCCACCCGCAGCCCGGCGGCCCGGCCCGGGACGCGCCGTCTCGGGGTCCTTGGCTCCTTCGGGGCCGCCGGGCTCCGCGCTTCCACCATCCGACTGTCATCCTGGTCTCCGTCCACCTCTGGGCCCCCGGCTCCACGGCGCGCCGACGGGCTACCGCTCGGGGCGGGGTGGGCGTCCTGACTTCTCTCAGGCCGGACCCTCCTGCCTCGCGGTCCAGAGCCCGCTGCGAACGGCCCGGCGGCGCCGGCCAGCGGCCGCCACACTTCGCAAAAGACAACCTGCAACGCCGCGGCCCGCTCCCCGGTCCGCCCTCCTCCGCGGGCGATTGGACAGAGACTGCAGGGGGGGGCCGAGAGCTAGGCACCGCCTACGGCCGCCTGAGGCTCTGGAGACCACACGGTTGGCTATTAGCCTCGCCAATCACAGGCTGATGAATACCACGCCCCTCAAGGGCCGGACGCAGGGTGGCCCCGCCCCAGCGACGGCCCCACCCCCCGGAGGTGGCCCCGCCCCCGGCTCCGCCTCCCTGCCGAGCCTGGTCTTCCACAGCCCGGCGTTCCGCCTCATTCGCTGAGCAGGTCCTTGAATTGTCAGCGCGCTCGGGGCGACTGCAGAGTCGGGCGGCCGCCGGGCTGAGGTGCCCGCTCGGGCCAGGGTGCGCGGACCCTCCGGGACGTGAGCGATCGGCGGGGGACAGCTTGGGGCTGCGGACCCGCGGCAGGGCTCGGCCAGGAGGGTGAGTGTGGTCGCGCGGCGCGGGGCGGCGGGCGGCGGGCGGCGGGCGGCGCGGACCCGGCGCGGCCGGCGCTCGTCGGTCCTTCCGTCGGAGCGCGGCGAGGGCCGGGCCGGCGCCTCCGCTCCCCAACTTCTGGCTGCCGAAGCTCCCCGCCTCGGCACCGCGTCCGCAGACGCGCACTCGGCGCGGCGCCCGCCCTGTCAGCCGGGGCGCGCCCCGGACGGCGGGGTCCGCGCCCGGGAGCTGGCCGCGGTGCCCGGGAGCTGGCCGCGGTGCCCGCCCGGGCGCGGGCGGCCGTTCCTGCATGGCGAGCCCACGGGTCCCTCGGACCTCGCCGGCCCCGAGCCTCCGCGGCGCGACACCCCGCGCCCGCGGGGATCCGCAGGCTGGGCGAGCCGGGCTCCGGGGCGCGGGGAGCCCCGAGGGCTCTCGGGGCACCGCGGCGCCCGGGGCGTGAATGGACAGCGACCGCAAACTTTACGGAGTCGCCGCCACCGCCGCCGGGAACCCGTTCGGCGCGGGAACCCGCGCCCCTGTTGAGGGGCTCGGACCTCAGCAGCCACCCTCGAGGTGCACCCGAAAAAACACAGCTCCCTCCGGGGGATCTGGATCGGTAACGACGCCCGTCCTGGAGAGCCCGACCCCGGACGGTGAGCGGGGCCGCCGGCCCGGGGGAGTGGAGTGTGTGCAGCGGTGAAGTTGTGGCGGGAGCTGGCAGACCCAGGGCGCAGCGGACCCCGCGCGTCCGCGCGCGTTCCCAGCCCATTCATTCCCGCCCCGCCCCGCCCCGCGCGGAGTAAACACGGACTCCCCCCCCTCCTCGGAGGCGGCCGCTTCCGATGTTCCGATGTGCGCACCCACTATAATGCAGGGTAGTGTTTTCTCGTCGATTCTCGTTTGCCACCGGTGGGAGTTTATTGATTCCTGGAGAGGAACTTGGGTCCAGAATTTGGGAATGTTGAGATCTTTGCCAATGTGTGTGTGTATGCGCGCGCAGGGGTGGTTTATGAATGTTTAAAATTGATAGGTGAATGAGATAGAAATATATCGGGAGGGGGGGCGGGTAGCCTTGAACTTCCCCTTGGCACCAGACCCCGAGCTGTGGAGGGTGTATATGGAAGCGTGTCTGCGTCCGTCTGGCCTGTCTGGGTCAGCGTATGTCCATGAACTTTATGAGCTTTCAGTTCAATACGTCTCGGTGCGGATTCCGCGTTCCTGTTTTACAGCCCAGCAGCCGCCAGCCAGCCCATCTGTTAAAACACAACATGTACACTTCAGCCAGAGCACCGGGGTGGAGCCTGGGTAGAGGGCAGCCCTTAGCAGAAACAGCATGTTACAAACAAAGCCTGTCTCAAGTTCTATTTTTCTTTACTATCTGGCCTGATCTTGCATTTGGCAAGTAAAAAGAGACATTCTTTAATGTCTCTAGAAAGGACAAACTGTGTTTTGTGAAATAATTGTAGCTATGTTTGGAGTGGAGGGGGAGCTTCTAGGAGAAAAATACAATCCTTCTAGAAAAAAGTGTCTCATCGCCCTGCAGCACTGGTTTACTGCCTTGCAGTAGCATGTATATCAGAAACTCTTCTTATTTTGCTTCTTAACACAGTGCATTAAAACTGAATTGTTTTGCACCAAAAAAAAAAAAAAAAACAGCCCACTTTAATAGAAGTAAACAAAGCTTTATTGCAGAGAGGAGAGTTAAGGCTGTCTTAGTAATTCTAATGAAGCATGCTTTTAGGAATTTATGACTTGAGCATAAATTCATATGTAGCCTAACCACTGGTAGAAATGGTTCACAATATAGTTTTAAAATAATAAAAGCGAAGCCTGGCACGGGTGGCTCATGCCTAGAATCCTCATTACTCAGGAAGCTGAAATCTGAAGATCGCAGTTCTAAGTTCTTTCCCCACCCCCACCCCCGGGTGGGAGGGGCAGAAAAGTCCTCATGAGACTCTTATCTCCAATAAATTACTCAAAAAAGCCAGAAGTGGCGCTATGGCTTAAGTAGGAGAGCTATGCTTGAGCACAAAGCGGCCCATGGACAGCTCCCAGGCCATGAGATCAAGCCCCAGGACCAGCTATATACATATATATATATATATATATAAAACCTTATTATATGTAATATATATAATATTTATATATAAATGCTTTATCACAAAACTTCTGATGACTAAAGAGGTATGGGAGGAATATAACAGTTTAACAAGTTCCTACAGGCAAGTGACTGATACTTTAGTAAACTATAAATTCATTTAATAACATAGTTACTTTTAGTGACAATGAAGGCAGTAGTTTTGAGAAGTTTAGTTGGTATTTTCACAATAATTTTATGTTCACAATTACATTTTAATAGTAATGTTTATTATATGTGAAAAGAATAAGCTAGTGCAGTTTTAAGAACTCATCTCAATATGTATTATCTACACTTTTATGATATAAAAATATTTGGGGGGCAAGTAGGCAAATCTTTAATATATACAAGTCTAGACGTGGGGTGGGCTATGTAGACACAGTAATTCTCCTGCCTGCTAAGAATCATCCAGATCCACCAGGTTGGTTGTTCCTTAGACATTCAATTCTTGGATTGGATTCTAGTCCTGGACATTCAGTTCTTGGGCCTGGGGTGGCACTTAAGAACCTGCATTTTGAGCAAGTTTCCCAAACGAATCTTGATATCAGGGAACCCCTCATCATATTTCAAGAAACACTGGAACGTTGTTCTGATAGAAAAGAACATAGTCTGTGAACTGATTTAACAAATAATTGTTCAGAAATTTCCAGGTGGCGTTTACTGGCCTTGTGAAATTTATAGGTAATGCATTAACTCTCCTTCTTTAACAATGGGTTCTTTTTGTCCTGTGTGTGGAAGCTGCAACTCTTCCTGTTTCAGGGTTGCCCTAATTCTAAGGGAGTCTTTGGAGAAGCAAAATAGTTTAATACCCCTCCCTCGTCTTGGCCCCTCCACTTCTTCCCTCCCCCCATTTTTGATCCTGGGATGGATTGGACAGGTTCCCAAGATGCCCTGAGATGACTTAGTCAGCCCTAACACATGTTGTTGGGGATATTTCCCTGGAGGATAGGAGAAGAGGCACCTTTTTCTCTTAAAAACAAGCAGAACTCTCACAGTTTGGGGGCAAGAACCAAAGTATACACTTCACCTGGGAAAACACAGACTCAGCAAAGTCCTAGGAGAACTAGTCCTAGCAGAACTAGCTGTGCTGTTGGCCAGCGACTGTCTCGGGCTGTCCCCTCATAAGCTCATAGATACTCTTCTGAAAGTAACCTTAAAATGTATTTTGAGATGTCCAAGTAATGAGTGGATTTTCTCATTGTAAAAGAGAGATGGATTTAGAACGGACTGCTACTTCTCTCACTGAAACCATTATGAAGTGTGATCTATTCATTATTGCCAATTAGCGTTTTTCATGTATCCTTTGCTACGGACATGAAGACTCTGGTTTTCCTTATTTTAGACTGGTATAATTTTCCATGTAAGAGTCCTACAAAAGGCTTGAAAAAGAAAGGATCTATCAGCAGTTTTCCTTCTCTCTGCCATTCAAGTACCTAAATACCTAATGACTTCTCAGAGGTCAGAAGTGTCCAGAAATCAGCTTCCCTGATACAGAAGCTGAGGCACTCAACTGAGATGGTTCTAGACCATTGATTGGATCATCACTGGGATTTTTACAGAGAAAACTTCTTGGCAAGCATGTTGGTAGGTCACTTATGTCAACAATCCTTTGAGGACAATGCTTTTTTGTTTTCCCTACATTGTTCCACATGAGTGAACTGCAACCAAAAGAAGCAAATATTTAGATTTTTGTCTTTTATATTCAAAGATGACACCAATAACTGAGAGGTTGACCTTACATTTTGAATTGTTTTTTACTTAGTATTGTGGTGATATCATAGAGTTATACTTAGTCATTCATATGATCTACAATTTCTTACCCTTTCAATATTTTCTTATAAAGGATGGCAACCTTGTGCAGTTTTCTTTATAAAGTTAATCACCTTCTATGATAGTTGGTTCAATGGCTCTGACCTTAAACAGCCAACCTTGACCTAGAGAGGCAAATAATTTACCAAAGGTCACAGTGCACAACTCTAGCAAAGCCTATGTGAAGAATTCCTTGGATTTACATTTTAACCCTGTACTATTTTGTTCATTGGCATGTTGTGCTGCTAAGAATGTTTTACACTGGCAAAATAGTTACATTTCATTTGCCCAGCTTCTGTAGAATTTGATAGATGTAGAACATTTGAAGGGCCTGAGGTATACCACAGCCCCTGATCGTACAATGGCAATGATTTGTGCATGGTTTAAAATAACTACAGTAGCTTGCTGCTTTTCTTGAAACTATGTCATAGGTCATTGCAAGCTTCTATGCAACAATTATAACTTTTCTTTTGGCCATGGCATATTTCTGATATCTTGACTTTCGTTTAGTAAATTCTTCTCAATGTTTTTACTCTCCTTTCCCTTGTTCCGATAGACCATTTGTTAAAAAAAAAAAAAAAATCAAGTCAATGGGATCTATTAACAGGACTTAAATTTTAGCCATTTTAACTATTGCTCTTCTAAAATGGCCCTTCAAGCTCCCACCTTCACTAGAGTTACGAGTGTCCAGAAATATCTTCTCATGGAGAACAATATTGAGCTAGAAAAGTTTCCCTCTGGCTTTAGCTTTGTGGATTCAATGACAAATAACTGTAGTAAGAAAAAAAGAAGAAGGTAACGGATGATATTGAAGTCATATTGATAGGCGTATCATATGAGCTATCCCTGGCTTATAGTGTCAGTAGGAAATTTAAGATCCAGATGAATAAGTAACAGATGCATTCATCTGTGGCCTAAGAGGCACTCCTAATACAAGTTGAAAAACATAACTGAACACACCAGATCCTGGGTTACACAAGAAAAACAAATGTTAAGCTCTGAGAAAAGAACTGGGCCAAAAGTGAGGGGTCAGAGCCGGGAGGGGAGGGTGGGTTGGGACACATGTGGGAAAGAAATACCTCCAGTAGAAAGCCAGACAGGACGGTAAGAAATTTATAGAAGTGTGGATGATTTGGGGTTTCTTGGGGTCATCGATTCTGTTTTATATTGTCTTCACAACCCACTCACCCTGCTTGCTTTAAATAATTTATTATAGCAGCAGGCCTTCCCCTGGTTGGTTTCCTTTTTTTTTTAATAACTTTTTCCTTCTCATCGCTAGGTCTAATCAGAGGCATATATAATAGTGTGGCTGCTCTTGAGTACTTAGGAAAATCTGTGATCAATATCACTACATCATAAACCCATAGTTGTTCTGTTCTATTTTGCAGTGTTTTCTTCCCTGCTGTATTAACTTGATATCTATGGTTTAAACAATATTTTTTCAATCTTTGCACAATGAGACTCTGGTCTTGTTCTTCTTGGCTATAGCCATCTTTTCAGTAATCCATCATCAGACCACCATTGATCTAATGATGTATTTATTGCTTACTATTGCAACACTGGCAAGAAACCCAGTATGGTTCTAAAAATTTGATTAAAAAGAAATCAAGTTTTTGCAAGGCATAACCATCCAATTATGTTAGGAGCTGCCAAGTGTATTTTATGCTAAAATATACACACATATTTCAAGTGAGCAAAATGTGTTCTTTTTGAAGGCTTTTAAAAACTTTTTTGCTAGAAAATAAATAGAACAAGAATTCCTTGTACCTGGAAAAAATTATGAGTGTATTTCCTCAATCTAGTCATAGATAAAATATAGTACTTTTTAAGATTATACTCATAAATGCTAACATGAATATAGTCATCTTTTTAATTGACAATAATAAAAACAAAGGTGATGAGAGCCAGTTCCCAGTCCTTTAGCAATCTTCTAGATAATAATTGCAAAGCAAAATTACTTAACACATATTAATTTAGTACCTGCTAGAAATAGTACATTTCTCTACTTAGCTAACTCAAAAAAAAAATCAATTCAAGTAGTAGCACTAGCACCTTTAGGGAGTTTTTCCAGGTCCCCTTTGGCCTGGTATCCTCTCAGGAAGAATTTTATTTCCTATATTCTCCTTTCCAATCTAGGAACCCTGGAGGGTGGAGATCACATTGTTCATCTCATAGTTTCTCAAGAAACATCTCTGCTACTTTGTAGCACTAGGGGCTACAAAGAATCACAAGTGAACATCTGTGGTGCCTCCAAAGTACATATATTAAGATATCCACCAAAGTCTAAATCGTAGCAGTATCTAAATCGTAGGTAGGGCTAGACTTTTGATTTTAGTATCAGTCTAGAACTTCTAAGAACAACCATCTATTCCTATCCCATTCATATTTGAAATTCCTTTGCTTCGTTCCTGTCTTGCCTCCTTCTCCTACTCCTTTCCCATGTGTCTTTTTCAAGGATACCTTTCATTCCCTCCTTGTCTAGGCCAACTTGCTGGGATGTTCTTTTGTTCACATTCCCCTTGTTATGGGCAGCTGATACTTGGGTCCTACTTGGAGATTTGGGACCGTCTCATTCTTGTATCTTCTGAGCTGCAAATGGCTTGGTTCCTTTCACCATGCAGTACGGGTGGCCAAGTGCTGTGTTAGTGTGAGATTAGGGAGCAACTGAGGAGCAATATGATGCTGGGTCGAGAGGCTGTTGAAGTCTAAAGCCCAGTATGTCGGGGAAACTTTATATTTTATGAAGATAATTGCAATAGATTTTTAGTTCAGAAGCTTTTAAAGTCTTTTTATGTCGTCTTTTAAAAAATCATTTACTTTTGAACTAGCATATTTATGAATATGAAACAATTTCATATACTATTTCCATACATGCATAGAGTGTATTGATAAAATCACCCCTTTAAAACTGGGCTTTTGTTCTGTTTCGGCGTTTTTTTTTGAGCTGGTACTAGGGCTTGAAATTAGGGCCTTTTGCTCTCTCATTTGGTTTTTCAACTCAAGGCTGGTGCTCTACCACTTGAGTAGATTGCTTCAGGATTTTTTACTGATTAATTGGAGATAAGAGTCTCAGCGCTTTTTTTTTTGTTATTTGGGGGGGGGGGGGGATTGGCCTGGACTGTCTTTGAACAATGATTCTCAGATATCATCCTCCCAAGTAGCTAGGATTACAGGCATGGACCATAAATCTGTTTTCCAGGAAGCTTTTTCAACTTACTCATGTTTTCCACATGGGCTGATAGCTAATATAAATATTCATTCCAGGGACCTGCATGCCTGAAGTCATGTACCATGTATCTGGGTAGTTTATAGTTCAACTGAATTAAGCATAACTACATGGAATAAAAACCATTAAGTATTAAATCTCGTGGGCTCTTCAAGGATGCAGATTAAGGACCTCAGTTTTCTCCTCATATGTGTGAAAAAGATAGGTTAGAAAATGGAGTGATTCAGTCTTAAAGAAATTTAGATGATCAAGGCTACAGAGAAGATGAACATTCATGGATTAAGTCATGAATTCGAGCACTGATTTCATAGACAAGGATCATTTGTTTTCAGGGCATATCTCAAGGTCTTCTTTTTATTTTGGATGTAGGGGCAGGGATAGACTCAAGAAGGGCAAGCTAGATGCCGGTAGCTAGGATTTCGCCTGTAATCCTAGGATTAGATCTCAGGAGGCTGAGATCTGAGGATCATGGTTCAAAGCCAGCCCGGGCAAGACAGTCCATGAGACTCTTTATCTCCAAAAAACCACCAGAAAACTGGAAGTGGTGCTATGGCTCAAATGGTAGAGCACTACTAGCCTTGAGCAGATGAGCTGAGGGACAGTGCCCAGGCCCAGAGTTCCAGACCCATGACCAACAAAAACAACAACAAAAAGAAGGGCAAGTAAGGATGCAAAAGCAAGCATCTGTGGGGCAAATCCACCCATCCTCTTTCCTGTAACCAGTGGACATTCCTCTGTGGTGTATTGCTTTACATTTTCTCAAATCTTCTTTTCAGTGTCCTACCAAACTGTTTGCTCCTACACTTTGCACACGTGCCCCACAGTAGAGACTCTCAGCCGCTCATTGTCATCTTTTCACCTTTCAAGTGTCCCTAATTTCAATGCTTCTCAATTCGGTCCCACCGTCTAATGTTTTCTTTATTCCATACCCCTTCTTCTCAGGTAGGAAGTCTTACTTTATCAAAGCTCTGTCTCAATCACTGTCACCATTGATCACATCCCTGAAATAGCAACTGCATTCTTGACCATTCTCAAAAGACTTTCTTTAAACACTCCAATGAGTTGTTTTTTTTTTTTCTGATGAGATATTACGTGCTTTGACAGCCTTATACAGTGAAAAAGTAATTAGCCTCACAAAACCTCAATTTTCACCAACCTTAGCCATACTTTCCAATGATGGACCACACTACCCCCACCCAATCATTCTTATTGTCTCCCTCTCACTTGCTTGTGATTAAGGAACATGATCACAAGGCTCCACTGGCCATATATATATATATATATATATATATATATATATATATATATATATATATATTAAAGAGGCAAAGCTTTCCACAGAAATCAAGAGAAGTAAGTACACGCAGAACAGGAAGAAGGGCAGCCCTCCTCATTTCTTTAAAAAATAAGGCATAGACTAATGCATCTTTTGTTTATTCTTAATTGTTGTGCTCACTAGCCACAATGCATTGCTCTGTTTTTTTGTTTTTGTTTTTGTTTGCCAGTCCTGGGACTTGACCTCAGGGCCTGGGCCCTGTCCCTGAGTTTCCTTTGCTCAAGGCTAGTGCTTGACCGCTTGAGCTTGCTCTTTTGAGTCTGGGTTCTTTTCAGAATTGTTGCTGGCAAATTTCAGTTTTTTCTTCATTTGTTTTACTTAATTTTTTTGTTGGGGGTTTGTCAGTTGTGGGGCTTAAACTCTAGGCTTGGCACTGTCCCTGCACTCTTCAGCTCAAGGCTAGTGCTCTAGCACTTGAGCCATAGTGCAGCTTCCAGTTTGGGGGTGGTTAATTGGAGAAAAGAGTTTCACGGACTTTCTTACCTATGCTGGCTCTGAACTGCAATCCTCAGATCTCAGCTACCGGCGCCCGGCTTTGTTTTACTTAATTTTTATGTTTCATGTTTCAAGTTGTTTTTCCTGAACCACCTAGTAAGGTTGTATTTTTTTCTAACCTTTTCATATATTTTTCTACAACTTTCCTCTCCCTGGCAACATCTCATTGTTAGATACCATTCTCACATTGAATGAATGTCCACTTTTGCTGCAGATTACTAATGAAGACATTAAGTGAAATCCTGATAGTGACCCTTTCAGGAACGAAGGGACCATTTACTATTCTGTTTTAATTAGGATCTCTTAGCAAATTTTCACTACATAAAATATTCATCCCATTTTTTTAAGTAACGTGTCTCAAATACTGTATGAAATTATGAAATCTGTATGCATTACACTTTGCTCTCCATTATGTGCTAAATTTATAATTCTGTAATTTTCTTGTAGGAAAATGCATATTAGACCAGAATGGTTAATTTGGTTTCAAGCCATATTTTTTATTATTGTGAACCATTAGGCATTTACATAATCTTTTATTGGACTTAATTTCCAATCCCCTCCATCAGTTCCCCAAGCAAGAATCCTATTCTACCTCTTCCATCTATGATCTTTTTTTTTGGTAAAATGAGTACTTTCTAATTACTGATATCTTAATATTTCACTTCAAAAAGTGCCTACATAGGGAATGAAGTAGCCAATATACTTTGGTAGTGTTTTGGTTTGTTTGGACTGCTATAACAAAATAGATTAGTTAAGTAATTAACACATAAAATGTATTGTTCACAGTTCTGGAAGCTTGAAAGTCCAAGATCAAGATGCTAGCAGATTTGGTGTGTGGTGAGGGCCTTCTTTCTAATAGATGGGCCTCTTCACTGTAGTGTCCTATGACAGAAGAGCCTAGCTAGCTGGCTAAGGTGTCTTTGTATAAAAGCACTAATCCCCCTAATGTCTGAAGACAGAGCCTCATGTCCTTTCTCAAAGTTCCCACTTTCTAGTTTTGTCCCACTGGGGATTAGGTTTCCATGGAAGGATTTGGAAGTAATACACACATTCAGACCATAGTAGATGGTCAATACTTTTTTCCTTCTTCCTTCTGATTAGAAACTCCAGTACTGTATGTCTTCCCTGAAGCTTTTTTCCTACTTAGTACTCTTGTCCCACTTGAATATAAAACTACTCTTGCTCCTTTAACATCTCTCCTGTGCTCAGATTTTGTGATGGTACTGTATGATCTCTACTGAAGCTCTTGTAATACGGTAAAAGCTGAGTTGGCAGTCTTAGGGGAAAAAACAAACTGGAAAAGTATGTTTCATTTAGGTCTCCAGAGAACAGATATCCCAGACAGGTGCATGGTAAACATAAAAGTTTTTAGATAGGTAGAGAATCCACAGAAAGCATGTTATCCTGACTACACATGTCAGAGAGCCTCTTCCTACAATTTTTAGGGTGTTTCTCCATGAGTTTTTCTTGATGACTATCCCAGTGTTGCAAATTACAAGGCTAACTTATCCTTGTCCCTGGATTCTTAACTTTAACTGAGCTAAGTCTAGCACTAGTCTTAGACTGTTCTCAGAGAAAAAGAAATGAGTGATTTATCAGAATGGGGATGTTTACATGAAGATTATGTGATGCACTTGCTAGGAGATATTCTGCATATGAAACAAAAGACCCCAAGTCAAACTGATATACATGGTAAGGAAATGTATTATCTCCTGTGAAATAGAGCAGGACTGACTGATCTGCTGACACAATGGACATCACCAAGGATGCAGATTCCTTTCATCTCTGTTGTCCTCAGAAGTTTCACTTACTCTAAGGCTAGTTCTTTTCATAATGTCAACATGGCTACAACATTTCAGATGTCAGTTGCAAACATGAGAGGATCTACAACACAGAAAATAAAACCTCTTCTCCTATTTTAAGCTCTCCCTTGAAAAAATACAAAAATCTTACTAAGATTCCCAGAGGAGTGTTCACTCATTGATCTGAATTGTTTCACTAACCCATCTCTCAGTCATTGACTAACAAGGAATCCTTGCCTGAGAGAGAAGGCGAACTTGAACAAAATTGGGATTCTGTTACAAAAAAATGTGTGTGTGTGTAGGTGTGTGTGTGTGTGTGTGTGTGTGTGTGTAGGTGTCTGTCTATCCGTCTGTCTGTCCGTGTCTCTTGTGTTGGGGAAGGCAGAGTGAAAGATAGATGTTGGCAGCTTTAAATGTCTACTACATGTTGCGGCTTGTAAAATGATTACAAAACTCCCCCACACCTCCATGACTGCTGTGTAGTTGGTAGCTACTGCTGAACTGCTACAATTGGCAAGGCCTAGTCAGAAAGAAAGAAAAAAAAGCTACAATGCAGACTAATTAAGAACAGTGAAATGAGCCAAGATCAATAATTATTCTGATTAGAGCCACAATAAACCCTAATGAATTTGAATGTACTAATTTATGTCTGTCTGTACCCAATAAGTGTATGATCTTTACAGAATCAAAAAGGTTAAAATAATTTGCTTACTTCCCAATAATTCTCATTTTGAATATATTATTTTACAGTATAGGTCTATATAAAATTTGTATTCATTTTATTTCAGTATCATAGTGTTAACAAGACTGATTTTTACTCATAACTATAACTGACCTTTATTTATTGGTTATCCTTTTATAAATTAGGACTTTAGCATCCAATAGGAGCTAGTAATTTATTTAGGTCACACAACTGATTATTGGCTAAGATAAGATTTGGACTTGAGTTCATCTGTCATGTCTCTTCCTGCTGTCCATGAGTGGGAAGACTGAGGACTATCGTGGCCTGCAAGGCTTTAGGTGATTGGTCCTGTCCATATCTGTGACCTCTTTACCTACACTGTTGCCCAGCTCAATTTTCAAACCATATGGCTTCCTTGTTTTTACTCTAATAAGCCAGTTTCATTCCCACCTGTGATCCTTTGCACTTTCATTTCCCTCTGTTTAGAGCACCCATCCTTGGTTCCTATGGCTACATCCTTTCCATCCAGAACTTTTAACTGTCTCTTCTGCACAAATACTTCCCATGAATACCCCCCTCTGATCTGTTTAGGAGCCTTCCCCCACCCACCTTGATTATCTGTTTCTGCCCCATTTTTATTTCTTGTATGATAATTTTCACAATCTCAGAATTTACTCATTTGTCTGTGTTTTTAATCTTTCTCCTCCACTGGAATAGAAATTCCACAAGAGCAGAAACACTATCTACATTTTAAAATGAACGAACAGGCAAATGAATCAGTTAGTGAATGAATGAATATTTAAATTTCCATCACTAATAATCCAACGTCAGTCTTTGTCTTCTACCATAAGAATATGATGGCAATGGTCTACTGAGTGTGAATATATCTAGTTCAGACTTTTTTTCTGTAAAATTTGGAAACTAGCAAAGTCAATTTTTTATTCTATTTGAGGGCAAAACATAATATGAATGTAAGAGCTCTTTGGAGAAAATCTATAGTAAAAGTTTCCAGAGGGAAATTTGAGTAATAGTTTCTAGGGTCCTAAATTTTTTATTATAGTTTTAAGGTCACCAATGCTTTTAATTTGCATAAGCACTTAATAAAGTTATTTATAAGACTGAGAAGTAAGCTAGGATAATTATAATTGCATGATCATTTGTAATGGCAAATTCACTTAAATTTCACTTAAAGTTGTTTTCTCTACCTGTACATAATTTTTTCCTATGAACCCATGTATCTGTTAAAATGATTTCTTCTCAGAACCACATTCTTAATTATTCCAAAGTAATTATGAAGGTGCAAATTGAAAAATAGCTTTCCCACACATATTAATTTGGAATTGACAAAAAAAAAAAAAAGCAGAGTGCTTCTCTCCAAAGTCCTTTTCCTCTGATTTCACCTTCTCTACTGAAGTAAATGTTTTGTTTTTTTTTTTCTTTTACTGCTCTGTGGGTTGCTAGGCCATTTGCTAGCTATGTTGTGAGGTATTATTTGCTGAGACTTACAGTCTGATACTACCAATTGATCAAATAAATCGTCATTCAACTTTGACAAGAACATCAAATTCCCTGTTCATCTTCTCTAGGTCAGGTGACCTCAAAAGCTATGGGTGTAGCACATAGTATTAGTCTACATTCACTTGACATTATTTTTCTCTTGATGTTCCCACTCTCAGAAAAACCTGCTAAGTCACTTCCTATGAAATATACTTCTAAGCTAAACTCCTCTTATTTCCAAAAACAAATCTAAATTTTATGGTAAGTGAAATACATCTGTATTTGAGAGCAGTTTTTAACCTAGTTCATGCAGATTGTTTTTATGTTGTGCCTCAGAAACAAGTGAGAAAAATAGAAAGAAAAGGGAGGAGGAGGAGGAGGTTTTAATGTTTACATAGTTTTTTCTTCCTGTGGAGCCTGGGCAGGAATCCTTTCCTTCCTTCTTTATCCTCCCTTTATAACCTGCACAGAGTCCTATATATAATCTGTGAGCGTTTATAAGGATCCAGGTGAAAATGAGATCAGTAATTAAAGAGCTGGATCAATGTATCATTATTATTTATATTCAATGTGTATATGGTCTATGAAGTTCTGGAGAGCCTACTTTCCACATGGTAGTTTTGTATACAATAGATTGGTGTTCCATGGATCATTCGAGGCTTTCTCTTCCTTCCATGGGTAAACAATTGCTGGACTAGTTCCCAAGAACCTTGTGGGATGGGAGGGAGAGATGGGGAGGAGTTTCTTGGGCAGGGGCCAAGTGGAACATGCGCTTTTCCATGTGTGAACACTGTGACTTGAAAGGTCCTTTATGATTCACAGACACAGCTGCTATCAAGCCTGGTGTAGCCAGAGGTTTGGAAATCCATTTAAATAGGAATATTGCAGACTCCTGACACACAGTTTAGAGATTTGGTTGAGTGTGGAGAATTTTCTTATTCACAAGTGATATAGAACAAGTAATTTTCATTAGCATGTAGGACCCTGTGTTCATTGCTTTAGGGCTTGTGGATCAAAGTTAACAAGAAAAGACAAAATTTTGAAGAGTCATTTGCTGTGATACAGAAGGCATACATATATACATACATACATGCATACATAAATTTGCAATCACAGGTTTCTTAGTATTGAAAACTGTGAATGACAGACATATCAGTTGGTCTATAAAACATCATTACTAAGTTACCTGCAGGAATATTTAGTTGTATTGAAAGACTTTTTTTTTTTAGGGAGTAATACTATTTTTTTTAATTGTGAAAATACTGTACAGAGGAGTTACAATTACATGGGCAAGATAATGAGTACATTTCTTATCAAGCATTGTAGCCTCCTCCTTTGTTTCCCCTTCCCATCCCATCCTCCCTCCACCCCCCCAACCCTCCTCCCCACCACCACCAAAGTTGTAAAGTTCGTTTTCGACATAACGACTTGTACATCTCATTGTTGCAATGGGTCCACCTGTATCCCTATTTAAATGATTTGTTTTTTCCCTTCCCCTCCACAAATAATAACAACATCAAATACAGTGAAAGCAGGGATTATACTGTGGGGGAGAGACATACAAAGTAACAAAGAAATAATCTTATAAATGTATTAGAAACAATCGCATGAAAGAAAAAAAAACATTTAAATACATATCAACTTATCTGACCTTTTCTGCTTGACTCAGACATGTACTAGTTATTGCAAATAAGGGAAACCATGGGACCTATGTTTCTTTGGGCCTGGCTTATTTCACTTAATGTAATTTTTTCCAAGTCTTTCCATTTCCTAACAAATGGGGCAATGTCATTCTTTCTGATGGAGGCATAGAATTCCATTGTGTATATATACCACATTTTCTTGATCCATTCATCTACTGAGGGGCATCTGGGTTGGTTCCATATCTTAGCTATGGTAAATAAGGCTGCAATAAACATAGTCGTGCTGGTAGCTTTAGTATGGTCTTGTTTGTGAACATTTGGGTAAATGCCCAAAAGTGGGATTGCTGGGCCATAGGGGAGCTCGATGTGGAATCTTTTGAGGAACCTCCATACTGCTTTCCAAAGTGGTTGAACAAGTTTACACTCCCACCAACAATGCAGTAAGGTCCCTTCTGTCCACATCCCCTCCAGCATCTGTTTTTTTATTAGATATTTGCACCTTCTGATGTATTGTTTCTTAGTGATTGTTTTTTTTTTTAGGTTTTACCCATAGTTTTACTTTATAAAACCTGGGCTCTTATTGTTTGTACATTTGTATTCTATTTCTGATATTAGTTTTTGTCTTCTCTTTTCTAATATAATTTTAATGCTAGTTTCACTTTTCTAAGCATTTTGGACTTGAGTAATACTATTAGTATTGTTTTCTATCATTCTGAACAAAAATAATTTGTTAGGTTCTTCAAATGAGATAGGTAATTAGAGCATAATTTACTTTTTCAAAGTTAGGCTTCAATTTATTATATATTTACATACTTCCATATTTTTGTCAGTTGCTTAAAAAAGTATATGCTTTGTTTTTAATGGATCACAACTATTGTGAATGACAAAGCAAAAAATTACCATCAAACAAGATTTGTGTAGATAACTTAAACTGAAAATATGTCACAGCTACATTTTGTGCTAAATATAAAATAATTGTATTTCCCACGTGTGAGCATCAAAAGTCCCAGTTGGAAAACCACTTGGTATAGCAAGTAGGTCACTATTGATGGTAAAACATGAGACAGGAAATGTCACAGCTAAGATTAGCGGGCTAAGTGTGTTATGTCTCGCCATGCTCACTACGTTGGTTGTCCAAAGAAGTACAAGGACTCAACAGGGTATAAACTAACTTTAGCCCAATTTGAAAGTATTAGCAAAGACAGACTTTAAATCTGTCATTTGCAATTATTTCTACATAACTCACTTCTCCAGTTGAGCAAAATAATTGAGCTGCTTGGGTCTGCACATTGAAAGATCTCTGAATGCCAATTAAAAGGGTAGCCTTTACATTTTACAAGTATTCATGGGAAGCAATAATCAACTGTATACATTTACATGTATGAATTTGCCTGGCATTTCAAATTGTTAATGAGGAATAACCAACCAATTAAAAAGAAAATGTCTTAAAATCTCACTTATCTTCATATTTAAAGGTGGGGTAGTATTAGTCCAGTGAGAGAAAATATGCCTTTAGAGAGTTCAAAGAGCTTGCCTTTTTTTTTTAACCAAAATAATATAATAATAATGATACTATGGTAACAGAAATGCTAATATACTATGGGGTAAGAAATTCAAACTGTATTTTATCTTTATAGAGATATAAATCATGTAGCTATAAGATACAAATTATCAGCAACTTATTGATAATCTAACACCTAGTGTTATAAAACCTGGGCTCAAATAAATAGTAAAGAGAACGTCAAATACAGTCTCTTTTGGCTTTGTGGTGCACTAGTTCTAGCTACTGAGGTTGATAAGGCAGTAAGATGGCTTGAGTCTGTGTTGGCCTGCTTGAGCAACATAGTACAACCCCATTTATTCCCCCCAAAAGTTATTTCTCTTCACAGTGCATTATCACTTTTGAGGGAGAGGGAATATTTTATTTTTGTGGGGTTTTTTTTTACTTATTTTTCTTTGGTTTGTTTTTATTTTATAACTTGTGTTTATTAAATCCAAAATAATATATTTCATTATGTCATTGAACAATATGTATACAACATGGGGATTAGCCTCATCCCTGCTTCCGCCCCATTGTCAACCCATCTCCTCTCACCATCCCCTTTTCTCATCCTAACTGGCCTCCTTTGCTTTCATGCCGGCTTAATAAAAATCTAGATCCTACATATTAGAGAAAATGTGAAAAAATAAATACAAGACCAGCATTATGTGCATGTGAGAATTTTCACCACAGAACATATCTGACTATGGCAAGAATATTTACAGATTGTAATTCTTTTTTAGCGAAAGCTACAAAAACAATCCATACTCTCCTGCATTTGCCCTAATGAGATATAATACCACACTTTTGGAACTCAGATCAAGATGAAGACTTGCTATGAGCATAGCTATCCCCTCATGCTAGATTAAGCAGATCAACACATATCCAAAGAGCCCAAGGTTATTTGGATGAGTAGATAGATGCATACCATGATTACAATTGGAACTCTTGGTGGAGATTCATTCACTTCCAGCAGTGTCTTTCAGAGAAGTACCCTAGCTTATGGATTCAGTGTACTCTGATTAGATAGTTGTATTGCTTGAGGCTCAGAGGCCTTCCTTTCTGTCTTCGAAGACAATTCATGCAAATTAAAACACTCTTCTTTCAACTAGGATTATTTCAGACAGGTTGTAACTTTTAAGGGGGGAGGTAAGTGGTCTGAGGACTCGACAGAAATTTGAATTAAAAAATACAACAATTTCATTTTTATACAAACATTACATATAATTTACTGTCTTGCCCATTTTAAAAAGTATAGTTTAGTGGTATTAAATATATTTGTAACAGTAGGCAACCATCACTATCTACCTCCAGAATTCTTTTCATCTTGCAGAACTAAAACTACTCAGTAAATAGGCATTGCCTATTTTAGACTCTTACCTCCTGGCAACAACTATTCTCCTTTCTGTCTAGTTTTAGCTACTATCACATTATAGGTGGAATCATACAGTATTTGCTTTTGTGTGACTGATTTAATTGAGCATAATGTTCATTGTACATGTAATAACGTAGGTCAGAATTTCCTTCCTTATTGAGGCAGAATAATGTTCCTCAGTGGAAAAAGTATTCTGACTGTGTTTTTACTCTATATTCCTTTTCCAACTCAAACAGAATCTAGTTACATGGTTTATCCAGGAATAGTATATTGGGAGAGAGGTTAGAAAATTGGTCCTTACAGGCATCCCTTCTGAATGATAATTCTGGGAATTGTTTCTGATTGATAGTAAGCAAGAGGGTTATTGATCTTTGACTGGAGAAAACATAGAAAGTACAACAATTCATGTGACAGTTGGACTTGGTTATGTCTTTGTGTGCCTGATTCTTAGCCTTTTCAGAGAAAGCTGGTTGTAAGAATTATTTTATTATCTAGGCTGCTGTCAAAGAATATGAACTGACAGAAGTTTGATGGAACTATTCTAGAAAATGTGTAGGAATGTTCAAAATATATTTTTCATTGAAATGAAAATTTAGATTTTTGGTTCCCTTTTCTAGTTTCAAGAATGTATGAATAGCTAGTAAATATTTAAGTTGCTATCATCCTTGTATAACCTGTTACTACATTATGAAATTGGTTACCTGTTTTTAGTTGCTGCTCTGACATTTCTTTCTGAAGTCAGTATTAATGATAATGTTCATGTAAACGTCAATGTTAATGACAATGTTAATTCCCCATCCAGCTGCAACCTGAGTCAGAACCCTGAATCCTGTCCCTGCCTCTACTCTTAACTGGGATGAATGTGGACAGTCACTGAGCTCCTTCCTGGGTCTTACATTCCCTTTTTTGGAAAGACACAGAAAACTAGATCATTTCTATGCACTTTCCCTGGCATTTTCACTAAACAATTCTACTCATCTCTGAGAACTTATTTTTTAATATATATTTTTATCGTAAAGATACTGTACAGGGGGTTACAGTTACATGAGCTAGGTAATGAGTCCATTTCCTATTCTCTATCTTTTTTTTTCTTTTTTTTTGGGGGGGGGGGGTCCGGTCATGGGGCCTGACCTCTGGGCCTGGGCGCTGTCCCTCAGCTCTTCAGCTCAAGGCTAGCGCTCTACCACTTGAGCCACAGCGCCACTTCTGGCTTTTTTCTTTTTCTATGTTGTGCTGAGGAATCAAAGCCAGGGCCTCATGCATGCAAGGCAAGCGCTTTACCACGGAACCACCTTCCCAGCTCTCTCTGAGATCTTATTGGCTGATTTTTGCTTTTTGTAATTAGACAGATGTAAAGTGAGTATATTGTTAATAATTTTTAATTATATAACAGTGTTATTAACTGTTTCCTTATTTGGGCTTTTTTTTAAACCTACATGGCATGAAATTGCTCAAACGTGTCAGTCACAAATTCTAAATAAAAGTAACCAGGAAGTTTCATACTTTAATACAAGAAGAAGCAAGACCTTTTTGGGGACTGAGTGGGCTGGTTGGGGTTGGCAGGGTTTTCAGGATCTAGTTACATGGGAAGATAAAGAAGGGAAATCTAATATGCAAACATGTAACAGAAACCCAGCAAGGATTCACATCATTAATAACCTCTGTCCCTTCATGTAGGAAATATAATACCAGTGCTTATAAACCTAGTGCAAAGAAGTAGCACAAATAAAAATGTCATTTTATAAGAGCCAGCTTGTTATTTTCTAAAAGGACTAATGGAAAGGACAACTAACTTTAAAATTCGATACCCAACTTTATTTCTTGGTCTCTCTGGTGATGGTAATTTTATGGAGTCTCTAAAATAAGGAAAAACATGTATTTTATTTTTCTTACCATTTCTTTTTTTTGTCAATAAAACTTTTTGGAAAGAAACAGTGAATAGCATCTATATTCCTTCTAGGAATAGGAGTTTGGGGATCTCTGAAAGTTTTCTAAGAGCAAGAGATAAGTTGGTTTTCACGGACAAAATTTGACCATAGGAATTCAGGAGCTATCCTTTGGCCCTATCTTTATTTTAAAACATACCCTTATTTAAATATCTACCTAATTTATTACGTTAAGAGACTTTATTTATGGGTAAGCAGCTTCCGCTATTGTAGAAACAGTGCCTCCTAAATATTTATGACTGTCTTTCTTGATATCAACTTTGGTCACTGAACCAGGTTGTCTGGTCTCTTGCCTAGCATATGGCTTTGTTACCACTGCTGGCAGTAATACACACTGAATTTTTTGGCACATGTAGAAATCCATGTTCAAAAGCAAACAACCTAGGTGATAAAGACGCTAAATTTAGGATACTTTTACTTCCTACATAATAGAATTCAGTTTATTTCTTCTTCCCACACAAAGATCTGTCCAGATGAACAGCCATCAAAATGCATGACCCGATCACATACCTCCCACTTGCAGCTGTTAAGGCTTCCAAATACAATTTGTGCATGCTGAATAATTTTGCTTTGAAACAGTCTTATTCCAACACCGAGTGTATTTACTTAGACTCCCAGAGTGGTTTCACTCTAAGTAACTACAGGAAAAGATTCAACCCAGTAACCCTCTGTGATTCTTCACACAGTGGGTTTCTGAATGAAGGGCTTCACTGGAGCTGTAAGGAAGAAAGCTTGTGTTTGGAGACTGCCTCCGATAAAGGGGTAAACAACGTGAGCTAGTACTCTTCTTACATTAATTTTTCATTTCTGAGCTGGAAATGGCAACAGGGATTATCTTGACCTGAGTTTCTAGAGTGGAGTTTTCAGGATTAACCACTGGAGGCGGAGGGTAGGGGAGGATTAGGGGAAAAAAAAAACAAAACTAGAACTTTAATTCATATTTACATTCCCAATGTAAGGAAATATAAGCTTTATTAATATATAAGAATTAACATTTTCACTATCTCTCTTCTTCAGGTCCAATTATGGTATGTTACATGAAATATACTAGATCAGTGTAAGGAAGAAGGGATTTTCCTAAATATGCAGAGCTTAATAGTTGTTCTTTCATTCATTTGTAAAGTGTTGCACTATATTTATACATGTCCAGTTAATTTACAAAATATTAATTATCTTCAGTTACACTAATCAAAAAGTCGAGATCCAGGCATTCATGGCTCACACCTATAATCCCAGGTATTCAAGAGGCTGAGATCTGAGTATCACAGTTCAAAGCCAGCCTGGGCAGGAAAGACCATGAGACTTATCTCACATTAACCAGAAAACTAGAAGTGTTGCTGTGGCTCAAAGTGGTAGAGTGCTTGCTAGCCTTGAGAAAAAGAACTCAGAGACAGTGCCTAAGCCCTGAGTTCAAGCCCCATACCCAACAAAAAAATAAATAAAAAGAAGTCAAGTAGCTTAAAAAGAATTCTTCCAAAAATAAAAATAAATGAAAATTCTGACTAAAAGTATTATTCTGTGTGTGAGCAAGCACAAATGAATGAGTATGGAAGAGAGTTGGCAACATAAGTTCTCTGTTAGTCAAGTTATGTTAGTGTTAAAAATAATCAGATCTTAGGCCAGGCATTGGCGGCTGGCTACTCAACAGGCTGAGATCTAAGGATCATAGTTCAAAGCCAGCTCAGGCAGGAAAGTCCATGAGACTTTTTTTTTTCATGAGACTCTTATCTCCAATTAAGCACCAAAAAAAAAAAAAAAAAAGCCAGAAGCTCACATGGTAGAGCACTATTATTGAGCACAAAAGCTCAGGGATAGTGCCCAAACCCTGACTGGCACAAAAACAAAATCAAACCCAATCAGATCTTACAAATTGGTCTACAAAGCCCAAAACTGAGATTACTAATTGAAGTACAGATTTATATCTACTATCATTAAGCATGCACATATTAGAATGAAATGAATACTTAGCCTTGAGAAATTTCCTAATGATAATATGAAAGTGTCATGATTAGAAAAACATGAGCTCCCTTTGACACAATTTTTTAAATCAATGCTTAATTTGCCTTGTTTTATGGCTGCCTTACACATGAAGCATATGTTCTACCACTGAACTACATACACCCCTAACCATTACTAAGCAATCTTAATAAAACAATAAGCGTTTTGAATTCTCTCTTGACTTTTTTCCTTTTATGTAAACCTAAGGAGCCATGTATCTTTTGGAAACACTTGTTCTACCTCCTATTTCTTGTCCTTCCTCCTTGTTCCTGACCTAAAACAAGATAAGATAATAACATGAAAAATATTATCTAAAATAAGTTTCTCTATCAGAACATACTGCTGAACGGATTAGAGCAATGTTACTGAACTCTTGAAGAAACAAGTACTAGATAGTGGAGGGCAGATAGGAAGATATTAGATCAAAACTATCACTTGGCTAGTTTTTATTTCAGTAGTGAAATGTACTAAAAGCTTCTTTTTGATGAGCCAACGTGGGAGATTTGTTCTGTATTCATGAAAATGTTTTGCCAAGAGAAACCCTGAGTAGTGTTTCCTCTTAAGAAAGGAGTTGTTTTTAAGGAAGAGGCAACAATGCTTGATAAGAAATGCACTCATTACCTTGCTCACGTAACTGTAACTCCTCTGTACAGTATTTTCACAATAAAAAACTTACCAAAAAAAAGTTGTTTTCTAGGGAAAGATTCCAGGGTGAAATTACGAGAGATAAGTTTATTCACTGCATCATTAATGAGCATGCCAGTACATCTAAAATGTGAGACCAGAAGTGCACCAGACATTGCAGGGTATTACACAGTGAGGTTAATTTTATAAAAACCAAACCTTTCATATTGTGTGTAGTAGACACCAGAATGCCAGGTGTTGAGAACACAGTAAAAATCTTGCTGGTTCTGTTATCAAAAATACTTAAGCAATGTCAAATAAGTTATCTTCATTTTTCTTTTTATAAAATTTGAAGTGTCCGATATTTTGTTAACCATTTCTAGGATAATAAGCAACTTCTGTAGTATATTAACTAAAAAAAAAAAAAAGACCTAATGAAACTGACCTTTCCAGCTAAACATCATTCTAAGAATAAGAAAATAACTGCAAAGAAATGCATATTTTAAAGATACTTACACAAATAGCATTTGTGTTTATAATATGTATGAATTTATTGCTTAAAACTATGACAACTGTTAAAATTGACCTAATTTACCTAGACTTAGAACTAGACTTCCAAATTACCCTCATATATAATTGAACTTGGATTCTTAAACATAATGGTGCACATTCGGGAACATTCCTCTTGTTAAAAATGATTAGTTAAGCTGGGTGTCAGTGGCTCATGCCTGTAACCCAAGCTACTCAGGAAGCTGAGATCTGAGGATCACGGTTCAAAGCCTGGGCAGAAAAGTCCAAGAGACTCTTATCTCCAATAAACCACTGGAAAACCAGAAGTGGCGCTGTGGCTCAAGTGGTAGAGCACTGGCCTTGAGCTGAAGCGTGCAGGAACAGTGCCCAAGCCCAGAGTTCAAGCCCCACAACTGCCAAAAAAACAGATTGTTTAATAAGATAAGAAGGTACACTGAAAGGAAGTATTTAGAGTATTAATTATTTTATAGTTCCCTCATGCATTTGTAATCTTGATGTTTGTTATATAATTTACCTACCATAGCAAAGTGTACTTTTCTGGTACATGGACATGATGTGCATACTGAAATAATTTTAATTCCCTGTGCTTGATCCCCAACTCTGCAAATATATATGTATATAAATTAAAAAGCTAATAAAATTTGATGAATATTGGACATGCCCAAAAATGTGGTAGATTTTGATAGGCCTATTTTTAGTGGCAGAGCACTTGCTGAGCAAACACAAAGTCTTGAGTTCAATTCCTCAAACCATTAAAAAAAATTATATTTAGTGTTGAGATTCATGATTCATCTAATCATTTTGTATACTATTGCTTTAGGTCAAACATTCTTGAATTCTTGGGGACAAGGAATAATCACAGAACCCTTTGAGATAATAAAAGATATACACCCTCCTCTCAGAAAAAAAAATGATATGTCAATTTCTCCAGGCTCAGAAAAATGACAAAAGCTGATATGCCAACCAACACTTCCTGAGTGGGTATGCTTTGGTCTGGTAACCAAGGATGGAAACAAGAAAATGGAATTCTCTGGACTCCACTCCTCCTAGGTTTGCAAGCCTCCTGAAAACTCCAGTATTCAACAAATAATCATAAGGTGATTTGTATTTTTCACTTGACCAGTACCAGTCAACACCAACTGACTGAGGGTTATTTTCTGAATTCCATAGGAAATACGGGGATGGTAAAGACACCCCGAGAGAGACTCCCGTCCCAATTACTTGATCCAACATCCAGTGTCTTTTCTAATCCACATGTTATATTACTCAGCCTTATGGCACTCCTCACTAGAATTTTTTTTGGGGAGGTCCGATCATGGGGCCTAAACTCTGGGCTTGAGTGCTGTCCCTCAGCTCTTCAGCTCAAGGCTAGCACTCTACCACTTGAGCCACAGCACCACTTCCGGCTTTTTTCTTTTTGTTTATGTGATGCTGAGGAATTGAACCCAGGGCCTCATGCCATGCAAAGCAAGTGCTCTACCACTGAGCCACCTTCCCAGCCCCTAGAATTTTAAAGCTCTAATTCCCTCAAATGTGCTAAATGATGTACAAGAAACGGAAGGTAAGGCCAAGGGTCATACTCCTTACTATTTCTGAGCAGCCGAAAGCTTTCTCTTTTGGGCTACTGTGCATTAACATGTACTTTTTGTTCTTGCCTGTAGGATAAAGATCTGAATTCTTAGATAAATTAGCAAATGGAAAAAAACAGGGAGTAATAAAGGATATGTGAAATTTCATAAACTTCATGATCTTCCCCAAAGGCCTGAATCTATATAATGAGATACTAGAACAAATGTCTACAGAGGTTGAATTTATTCCTCTTTTTTTTTTTTAAGATGATAGGAATAAGGTAACTTTCTTTTGTTTCTGTCTTGGTCATTAGATGGTATTCCTGAAGGTGTAAAGGAGTTTTCCCTACAAACGTTGGGCTCTGTGTAGAGCTAAAAATAAGCAGTGCCGAATGGGAAACGAGTAAGCTTTATTGATCAGTGTCAGGGCTATTTCTACTTTAATGTTTGCAGAAGGCCCAAGCACAATTTTGTAACCTATGTGTGTGTGTATATATATATACAGAGAGAGAGCAGATCATTTTTTGCTATATATAGATGATATTTAAAAGTGGATTGTCAGGTAAATTTGAGCTTATCTGAGGAAATAGGACTAGAAGGGATCTATGGAATGAATAAAAGGGGCTTAACCACAAGGAGTTTCTATAGAACAAAGAGTCCGAAGTTGAGTGCCTTTTCCACCCCACCCCACTGGTTACGTGCCATCTGCAGCTGGTGCTTGCCCTCACTGGCTGCCCTCAAATACCTTTACCTAGGGTAGGAGCTAACATCAACCAGGGCACCTCCCAGTGCACTCTTGTCTTTCATCTTTCTAGTGCACTCCAATTCATGCATATATATGTACAAATATATTATTACATTTGTGCACACCTTACAAACTGTAATCAGCCATCCTCTGTTGATATTTAATTCTCTATTTTTTGGTAATTTTTATACTCCTTTCTCTCCACTCTTCTGCTAATAAAAGTGTTCACTCCTCCAATATACCAAGCCCTCCTTTTCCTAGTGTCTACTCAACCCCATGCACCAACCCTCCTCTTTTGTTGTAGTTTAGTTTAGCAATGTTTTGTGAAGGCTGAGCACCTGCTATTGGTTCTGAGGCTAAAGAGATAAATAAGACAGAATCACTGTCCCCTGCATGTTCAGTCTAGTGGGATGAACGGTCATTGCTCTGCTGTGTTCTCTACTCCACTTATCGATTGCTCCCTCCAGGCAGTTTCTGCCAGAACACTCCATTGTAGCAAGAGCAAAGCATTGGCCTCCTGGAAGTGAATTCCATCTTAAACTCCTAGTAACATCTGATTTATTAAAGGAACTAAGTTTTTAAAAGTGGTCAAAGAGGTTGAATTCTGTGTAAGTTAAAATGTCGAAAGGAGGGTAATGGGCTGAGACATCTCTAAACACCTACGCTGATGCTGTTTCATCTGATGGCAGAGTTGTCCAGACTTTGGCAAATAGCTTCTTGCCTTCCGTTGAGATCATCTTAGTGCCGGAACAGAACTGGAGTGCTAACATGACTAAAATTAGTACAGAAAACAAAGCAACCCTGGTTAACTGCTTGTTTACTTCAGTTTGAGGCTAGGGAAATTACTTTTCGTCTCCGTGTACATATCTTCCCTTTAGGTCTTTTATGTGTTTCTTTGCCCATCATAATACAGCAGGCATTAGGTTTGGTTTGGGTTTTTTGTTTGTTTGTTTGTTTGTTGTTTTTTGTTTTTGTTTCTTCAGTAAGAGAGCCAAGAACAGAGAAGCAGGTACATCTTTCACAGTCACAAAACTATGCCAGTTGTATATAGGCCAGGCTTAAGTGGTGGGGAAGGAACTTGGAAACTAACAAGCATTTAAATATAACCTCCATCTCTATTGCTCAGTCTTCTGATAATCACCAGACAACTGGCATTGGAGGGTGAGATAATGCAAGGTCCTTTCCCTTAAAGGCCTTACTGTGTGACTGGAATTCTTAACTGGTTTCATCACTCGTAATAGGGTTAATATCTTCCTGGTAGCTGGATAGTGTTGGCTTCCCAGATTCATTCCTCAAATCCTTTTGTACCATGTCATTCTTTACTAAGTCTGTTCAATTCATCCTTAGTCTTTTTCCATTTCTCATTCCATATCCTCTGGAATGTGTCACTATGTGTGATGTCCAATCTGTAGTGTTCTAAATGGCATATATCCAAATGATTACAGCTGTCTTCCTTGAGCCCTATATAAAGGAATTCATTCTTGCCTTTTCAAAGTGGAATGATGCTGTGAGATCACTCGTTCTAACACATCCACTTTATCCCTCATCTTCCTTTATGATATTTCTCTCCCTGCCCAGTACTCATATTTGCTAGGACCAAATTCACTATGTCTTACTTGTGGGTTATGGACAAACTGATCACTGGATGCTGACAAAATTAGAATCAAGGCATCCAAGTAGAAGGTTACTGTAGTAATCCAGTTAAGATCTGATGATGGTTTGGATAAACTGGTAGGAGTAAGGATGAGAAGAAGTGATTTCAAAGTGGCAGAACAAAAACAAGATTTAGCAATGAGTTGGATATGTAGGATGAGAAAGTCAAGATAACTCCCACGTTTTGGACCTGAGCAACTGGTGATGTGGTTATTGGTGGAAATGTGGGAGAATGGAAGATTTTGTAGGTTTATTGGCTGTGTTAAATTGTAGCACCTTATAAACAATAGAAAAGTTCTATTTAATATAGAATTTAGGTCAGAAGATTTAGACTAGGGTGTCTGAATAATAGAAGTATAATCTTTCTGGCCTATTTTAAGATGGCAAGAATAGGATTCAGTTGTGAAATTTCTACCAAAATTTCTAGCCAAAAGCTTCTTTAATTCTACCAGCAGAACTTTTAAATAAAAGTAAAAAATTGAGAGTCAACAAATCATCACCTCATTTGCTCCAAGAAGGTTAAACATTCCTTTTCTTCTGCCCTGTGGGTGATATAAAAGTGGATGCACTGTGCAGGGTCTTTTGCCAGCTTTCATGAGCCCGGAGGATGGATTGTTTTTGCAACATCTATTTCTCATTGGTCCCACCTTTTAGTCTATCCAATGGGTGACTTGGGACTGGTAGGATTATCTGGGGTTATAGGGATCATCAAGAGATCTGAGATCTCCTTGGTCCTGCTGCTGTCTAAACTGAGTGACCAACTCACTTAGCTACTCTGTACCCATGGAATTCTCCAATCTGATCTGTTATATCACTTTGGCGCTAAAATTTTGTTTCAAGAAGAAGAGTATGAGAACATGTTTCTTGTTGAAACTACAGAGAAAGGGAGATTGGTAGAGTTATGCTAATGGTTGGGAATAGAAATAGCCTAAATAAAGTTGGTTAAATGATGTTAATTTAAGGATCTATTTCAACTCTCTTGTAAACATGTAAATTATAATCATTGATATTAAACATATATAAGGACCCTTTGTAAACTATGAAGTTTAGAATGATCCTAAGGTATTATTCTGCTTTGGGTCAGTGTTGTAGCTTTGATGGGTAGGCTGATTTCTATCCAGTATGGTACACTAGTATTAGATTAGTGTTCTGAAGAAAATAGTGCCTTGTTTGTTATACCTTCAACACTAAAAGTCTTAGACTGAGTATTTATGTTCGTTGAGTAAATAAATTTGCCAAAAAATTGATTGATGGAAAAGTTAACTATCTGGGAATAAACAGCTTGTTTTGAAATTAAGTCTGCTTTACCCTAAAGTGGCCAGGGAGATTGTCCTCTTAGAGACATTACTGCAAGATGACTGGATGGGCTGGTGAAACTGAGATAAAGCTAAGTAAGGTAAATTTAAGCCCAGACATATAAGTGCAGGGCTCAAATCCGAACATCAAGAAGATTTGTTCTCTGGGAGAACAAACATGATGTCTGAAGCTTAGCAGTGCATGATGCTGATGCAGACTGGCTAGGGCATTGCCCTGTAAACAGACTTCATCTACTCAAGGGGTAGACATCTCAGGATGCTGTGCTGGGCTATCTGGCTCTAATGGATCCATTGAACTGATCGGGGCATAATTGCAATACAAATGGGCATTGTATAAGAAAAAGGAAGCCTACCATCTAGAAAAAGGAAGAAAATAGATACATATTTTGCATCCTCTACATTAAATAAAAACTTCTTATGTTGGCAATATTTGTGTTTTCCCCAACTGAGGCCTATAGTTCACAGACCTGCCAACATCACAGGATCAATATAAAAATTCCTGTTGTTTTGCTGACTTAAGTATACACTGAGGGATTATTTGGGAGGCAGATCTGAAAAGCAATTATGTGAAAAGTACAATGTGTTGGTTCTCCTTCCGTGGGGCTGCTGAGAAGGAACTTTCTTGGCGCCTCTCTAGGATTTGGGCATGTATACTTTCCTCCCGATGGCTGGTGGATGCTAATATTCCCCATTTTTTAGTCACAATTTTTCATTTCAGTTCATCATCTTAGAGCCTCTCTAAATAACATCCATAGATGTTACATTTGGGAGCTTTTACTTTTGTCTATGAGTTTTTATAGCTTCCCAATTTGTTGTGGCATGACCTTGGGATTGAGAGGGAGGAAACAGTACAGGGAAAAGAGTGAGATATCCGTCCTTTTTCTTAGATTGACATTCATGGGAATAAATGTGAGTGGTCCTTCTCCTGAAATGCATTGTGCGTGTGTGTGTGTGTGTGTGTGCGCGCTGATACTGGGACCCTAACCTATCTCCCTGCCTGTATTTCCCGGTGTGAGAAAATACACTTGCGGCCTTCTCCACCTGATAGCTTCTGTGTGTGGCCTCAGCTGTGGAATGCTGGATGTTTGCATAGGGTTTGCTGGGAGCCAAGTCAAGAAACAAGCATGTTGGGGAGTGGCCAAGTGCCCATCTAGTGTAGCTTCTCTGGTTTCAAGCTCTTGATCCAAACTAGGGTACATTCTCCAAGTTGGAGAAAGCCAAGAAGTGGTTTGAAAAGGGACCAGGAGCTCTTGTGCTTTATTCTTAGCTACTAGAGCAGAATTCTGGTCTGCTGTAAGTCAGCAGTTTCTGTTTTCTGATCAGCAGATGGACCTGGAGGCTCACTGGCTGCTTGGAAGCTGCTGTTCTGTGCTTCCCCAGTCCCTTCTGGCCCTTGTGCATGGAGTTTTCTAATTTACTTTGTGACCTACACAGAATTAAAGGCAAAAATCCACCACAACCTAAGAGTCCCTGTGTTGTAAGACATATTATTTCCTCTTGCTTGCAGCAGCTCTTTTTATGATCCAATCAGGAGGGGTTTTAGGAATATGGTAAAATTCTTTTTTTTTTTTTTTTTTTTTTTTGCTGCTTAAAAAGGAAGGAATTACTTTCTTCAATTGTTCTTATACTGCCATTCTTAATATGGCATTCTATATCCTTGATGGTTTTCTGTAATAAAGTGTTTCACTGTTTTCATTCTAGTGATAAACCATCAGCAGATTCTTTATTATGATCATTTTCCAAAACAGTTGGCTGTGTTTCTTTGCAATATTGATATCATGGTACCAATATTTAATTCCCCAGGAGTGGTAGCAGTCAAGCCTAAGTCAGCTAGATATATCAAATGGACAAAGAATTATTGCTGACCTAACATAATTTCTCAAGAGAGAAGGAAGAGAGCAACTTGAAAATAACCTTATATAAAAAAATAACCAGTCAAGTTGGGTAAGCTGGAATTTAGAAGGATAAGCTGAATAGTTTATTCTGCTATCTACTATTAAAAAAAAAAAAAACAGTAGTGAGTATACAGAACAGACTTCTCTTAGGACCCTTCTACCTTGGGATAGCAGTGATGCTGAGAAATATGAAGCATATTGATTAGGTGGAACTTCTTAATCTGTTTCTTTTCATTCTTCCACTTGTAACAAGAAGACTGTTTCTCAAGAAGATTGTTCTGATATTAAATATTATTATTTAATATTATTGCAAATATGTGTTAAAGATTTTACCTCTAAGAGGTAAAATTTGTTTGAACATGCACATTCAGGAATGCATGGAGAAGGGATGGTGAATCCTTAGTGTTTTCTCATTAAGAAGTCTAGTTCATGAATCTTGGTACACATTGCTTCAGTCTTTGAAGTCTTTAGTGAAAAGACATCTGCATTATGACTGAGAGGAATTGCAATTCTTAGATCTGGGGATACTTTCTTCTAGCACTTATGGGATTGGAAACAGAATTGAGAAAAGGTAAACATCGGTGTATTTAGAATCATATCCACAGAGACCAGACTGATAGGAATCAAGATCTCTAGAACATTTCTCAGGATCATGTCAGCAGATTCCCAGATACTCTGATCAACTCACTGGGAAGGATACATGACTTAATTCCCAAACTCAGGGAATAAGTTATCTGCCCTGTCTTTCTATCTTTTTTCATAAATCTTGTTGAATTGATAACACCTTTGTACAACTGCTTAAAGATAATTTTAAAAATCTAGAGCTGGAGCATAGTTGTACATACCAGTAATCCTAGAATTCAGGAGGCTGAGGCTAAAAGACATTGAGTTAGAATCCAGCCAAGGCTACATAGCAAGTCTCACTTCTCACAGAAAGAAAGGAAGGAAAGAAGGAAGGAAGGAAGGAAGGAAGGAAGGAAGGAAGGAAGGAAGGAAGGAAGGAAGGAAGGAAGGAAGGAAGGAAGAAAGAAAGAAAAAGAAAAAAGAAAGAAAGAAATATCAACTGACATCACCCAATGAACACCTAATCTTGGGGACTGCTTCAATTTGTCACTATTGATATTTCTTTTCTGGCTCAAGGTAGTGTTCATACACTTCAAAGCCTGTCACCAATTTGATCTTGCTCCACACTATTTAACCCTGAGCCATCCAGTTTTTCAGCCTCAGAATTCCTTTCTGGCTCAGTGGCTCCCAGCATGCCAGTACCAAGGGTATCTGGAGCAAGCCAAGAGCTCAATGAAGTCAGCTTCCTCTAGGTAGCAGTGCACACCCCTTCTGAGTGAACTCTTACCACATTGTCTTCCTCTTCTTGTCAAATAAAGATTTACCATGTTGCTCTTTTGTCTTCTCATTCTGCTTCCTTTTGTGTGTTTTCTGTTTCCATAATCTAAGCCTCATCCTCAGCTCTACCAGGAAGTCTTCTCTGCCTGCCTGCCTGCCTTTTACATGCATTCAAAGCATGCATCATATTTGTTTCCTTTTTCTTTATCTAAACTTGGTGTTGTATGCTGTTGTTAACTGCTCAAGACTGGACAAAAACATACCCATTAACTATATATAAAAAGCTGTAAAGTATCAATCATTTGGGGCCCTTTTACAATATCATTCACTGATGGTCATGCTATATTTTGTTAGACCTAGAAAGCGCTATAAATACTCTTTCATATGTAAAGTGATTATCATCCATCATTATCTGTTCAAATATCTTTATATAAACCCAAGCAATATAATCTTCATTGGTACACTGTTGCCAGAGCCAAAAGACTGTAGAAGGTGATCTCATCAACTTCATTGTTAGATATTTGTAAATCCATCATAGATGCAGGTGTGGTTCTATCAGCAGGGAGATATGCAGAGAGATGACTGTATTACTGGTTGATAAGTACAGGAACCTCATATCAGGTGATGCAGAAGAGATTCATTCTAAAGCAAAGCCAAGAAAACAACAAAGATAACATTACTCTATCAAGTGTCTCCAACTAGAAATACTCAATGAAGTGAGAAATTGTTAAGAAGGCAATACAAGGGTTTTTTTAAGATGCCCTTTGTTGAGAGTATAGCTCTAAAACATTTGCTCATATTGTTTTGATACTCTATGTTATTGCCAGATAACAAGAAAATGCTGTGGGATTTTTATTAAAAATAATAATAAACCATTACAGAAGGGTACAAATTTAACAGTAAGGTTTCCTCTTTCATCTATCCTTATGTTACACTCCCCAGATTTAACCAATGTCAGTGACTTTTAGATGTCCTCCTATATGTTTGTATCATGTCTTTAGTGCTGTGTTATTTTAAATAATTTGTCCTAGAGATTTTTTTACAGTTACATAAGTCAGGTATATTTCTTTTTGAACAGTGTCATTTCTCCTTCATTTTCTTCCAGTTTTTCTCTGCCCCTCCAAGTTGTATAGTTCATTTCCAACTTCATATTTAGTGAGTATCAATTGCTGAATTTCTTTCTCTTATTTTCTTTTTAGTGGCTCTGTTATAAACCATTATATAAACAATTGGGGTGTGTGTGTGTGTGTGTGTGTGTGTGTGTGTGTGTGTGTGTGTGTATGCTGATACTAGGGCTTGAACTCAGAACCTGGGCACTGCCCCTTAGCTTATTCAAGGCTCATGTTTTCTCACTTGAGCAACAACACTTCTGGCCTTTTGCTGATTAATTAGAAATGAGTCTCAGATACTTTCCTGACTGTGCTGCCTTCAAACCACCATCCTCAGATCTCAGCCTCCTGAGTAGCTAGGATTTCAGCTGTGAGCCACTGATAGCTGGCTAACAATTGATTTTGATTTAAGCGGTTCTCTCTTGCTGAACATGTAGTGACTTCTAGTTTTTTGTTAGTAATAATATAGTACATTCCCTTAAAGGGATAAAACAGTGCCTATCCCCTAAGGAGATAAAAGATCCTGCTATCATCATTCTAGTGATGATGGCAAGGGTTCCCATTTCTTCAGGCCTACTACCATGTGCTCTCTCTCCCTCCCTTGCTTTTCTTTACTTAGCTTTCCATAACCCTCTAACAGTAGCCAAGGTCCCTGCTGGAATGCCTCAGTAGACAAGATGAGTGATTCAAATGTAGAAAGCAGTAGGAAGTACGTGTGACTCACTAGGCAACTAGCATGAAGATTCCTTGCCCACTGTCTGCTACAATTTTTACTACCAAATTGGCTTAATGATTTCTTAATTACAAAGTCAGATGCTTGGTTCTATTCTGAAGGCATTTTGACCACGCTGCAATGTTCAGAACTATTTATTTTCTCATCCCTAGGGCTTCCTTTCCCTGGTAATTTTAGGGCCATTGAGATTCATGGAGAATGGAGAGGCCTGAGATCTGAAGACAATGGGTTTGCCCCCCCACCCCCCCACAAATTAACTATCTGTGGCTTTCTGGCTGGACCATACCAACAGATAACAAATCAAATAAATCTGAACTCAAAGTAATTAGTCTTTTACTATGGAATGTCTGAAATATCACATCTTATCATTTAAAGACTCAGCTTACATCTTACCTTCCAAGGGTGATTTAGCTAACCCTCCTTCTTGGTGCCTTCACAGATTATGTATACCTCTGTTGTCATTCATCACAGTCATCCTTCCATTGGAAATATCTGAGTAGCTCTAGTAGTTGCCAAAAGACTGAGTCTCAGTGTCGCTCATTCTGTCTGCCTATTTATTTCTAAATAGTGGATTTTCAATAAATGTTTGACTGATTTATATTAGGAAAAGGATAGGGGAAAATAAAGCTTAGTGTCAAGTCACAGCTATTCAACTTGAAGATGGTATATTATAATCTTGGCATCCATTGGAAAATTAAACAAAAACCTTTAAATGTGTAGGGCTTGAGTTTTTTCTGCCAAAAATTATTCTATAGAAGCAATCTATGAGAATATCACTGAATTAGGCAAGTCTTTTTTCTCTGTGTTAGGCAGAGTCAGAATAATAAAGATTAACTTGATCCATCGTGGCAAATACAAAAGGTAGGCTTAAATTCTCTGAAATCATTTCTTGCCTACAATGTCATAAGCCTTCATGAAGAAAAGGCTTGATACTGTCCAGTGCTGTGTAGTTTGATTTACATTTTAGTGTTTTAAGTGATATCCAATGGCTCACTCTTGTAATCTTAGCCACTCAGGATGAGATCTGAGTATCACAGTTTGAAGCCAGCCCATATAGGAAAGTCCATGTGACTCTTATCTCCAATTACCTACCAAAGAGCTGGATGTGGAGCTGCTGCTCAAGTGGGAAAGGGGCAGCCTTAAGTGAAAAAACTAAGGGATTGCACCGAGGCCTTGAGTTCAAACTCCAGTATTGGCATATAGATAGATAGATCTTATATGCACTGGCCTTGAGCCCCAAAGCAATTCACATTTGTGATCTGTCTCTATTACTGTGTCATTAGTAGTTACATGCTTTATAATGCTGACTGGTACCCATTCTGTGGTTGTATACTTTATCCAGTCACCAGCTAACAACATTTAGATTGCTTCCAGATTTGAGTTGCCATGAATAAAGCCACTGTAAACATTCATGTTGCATTTTTGTGTGAAAATATGTTTTTATTTCTTATATCTACACACTACACACTGAGGAATGAGATCACTGGAGAGAGGACAAATAAATGTTGAACTCTTCCCCTCCCCCATGGTGCTGAGGATTGAATCCAGGGCTCCACCAGTTAGTTGTACCTGCAACCATTTGTTTTTTTTCAATTTTGTTTTGAGACATGGTATGGTCTGTCTTGAACTAACGATCCTCCTACCTGAACCTTCAAAGTTTTAAGATTAAGCCACTGTTAGGTGTAGGCCACCATTGACAGCTATGTTCAATTCTTTATTTTTTCCCCCTCTACTGGGGTTTTAACTCAAGACCTTGTATTCACTTAGATTGCTTGTTCATGGCTAGTGTTCCACCACTTGAACCATGCATGCCTCCAGCTATGTTCAACCCTTAGACAGAAAATAACTAAAGCAGCCAAAGCATTTTGCAATTTTATTATATTGATGGAAATGTTAAGGTGAAGAATTAAGGTGACATCCACTTCATTTTAGATCATTTTAATAGGATTACATGTTTTAGGTAGATTGAAAGTCTTTTAAAGGTTTCAGTAGGGTTGTTCTGCTTCAGCTGCAGGTGCTTTGAGCGGGAGAGAGAGAGAGATAGAACAGGGATGTGAAGCCCATCTCAGTATCTCAGTGGGTTAAGCCTCATATACAGAACCTTTTTCCCCCTGGCTGAAATTGATTAAAGTGAGTATTTGGGTGCTTGGCCAGAATGCACTGATATACAGGGGAGATTAAAACAGCTTTTTAGATAAGCTCAGAAAATCCACTGGACCATATAGTGATTTCCCAGGCTCGTCAGGTGATCACCCGTGTTGTGGTATTGATGGAATCTGAGAGTGTTTTGTATTCGGAACCTAACAAGCATTTCTTTACGTGGAGAGGTTTTCATATTTTATTCAGAATTTCAATTACACAATAGCGTATTTCTTTGTGGTTTCTCATCTAAGTGTTTTCAGATGCTGAGCACTGGAGACACTTTGCTTATAAGGCTTCTTACCATGTAGGTTTTGCATGTTTGAAACAGGACATTATAGACTTGGCTTCTACACCTGGCCTTAGAACTTTGGCCCTAATTCAAGAAGAATGTGTCTGTCAGCATCTTTGTACTGAAAAAGAGGAACCTTCTCCAATGCTATTTGGAATGAAAAATGTCATCTTCCTGTAGTCTGCTGTGGATCTTGGTGATCTGCTTTAGAATCCAATCTGATGGATTGGAAGAAAAAAGAATCTGTGACTTCTGGACTTCAATATCCCTTGGGTAACCTTCAGAGTTCTATGGTAACCATATTAGCATTCTGACCTGGAAATCTAGGGAGTTCCTCCAGGAGTTGGTATCATGCAGCGCTTACACAAGCATTAGCTTGAAGATCCTGACTAAGGGAAACTTTGTTCAGCCAAGAACATAAAACCCAGTAGAGTTTCTATATTTCACTCACAACTCCACTTTAGCAGAATAGAAAGGAAACAAGGAAAAAGCAGGAAAAAATGATTTTCCTCAGAAGGAAGTCTATTCAGATACCTCCTACCAGTCACAGTGCTCCAAAGCACCTTCCCTGGGCTTTCCTTTTGCAAGGTGTCATGGGAGGAGTCTGTGGCATCACTAAGCAGGTGCTTGTGCTGCTAGTTGATTTGACATTCTTCTTATGAATGTCACTTTGGAGTAGAAGAATAGAGTTTGTTTCCAGCTCCATATCCGACTACAGGTGAACTTTTTAGAGCTGAGCTGTCAGAATGTGAGAGCAAAGCAAAGCTGGGTGGGGGGCGGGGAACAATCACAGGTTTTGATTGTATTGAAACCCTGGGGGCACCTAGCAGTTTTGTAACTGTTCATTCCGCATTAACTAAATCCACAGGATGCCTTTTCCTTTTATCATCCAATAAATTGTTTTCCCAGACTGCTAGCATTTGTAGCCCAAGTGAATTGTTCAACTTTGTGTATTTCACGTGGTCTGAAACAGACCCAATTGGCAGGCCCCGCAGGTCAATTCAGAAAGGCAACCAGGGAATGGAAATATCTTTGAGCCCTTTCACTAGGCATATGGAGACTTCACAGAGCCAGACATTTATTTTTATCAAGCCAGGAAATACACTTGCCAAGGAAAAGTATGCAGTGATAATGGATGCAGGGAGGCGAAACATGGTGCTGAAAGAAGCTAGTGTGCTGCTGTTTCATTCTTAATAAAGGCAGGTTGATATGACTGCAGGAGACATCAAGGATCCAAGCATAATACGACAAGACGCTGCTCATAATGATCACCGCTGTGCTTTTAAGCATTGTAATTAATACATTCACGTTGCTACAATCAGTGAAAGGTTCCCTTCTGTACATGTGTTACAACTGTGGTTTGCTAGATCATGTAAGTGCTGAACACTCCATGAGCCTTACTCCTCAGCCAAAGGAGACAGTATGGTGATGAACCTGTGCCCTGGTCCCACAGGTTGTTGGTACTTTTTTTTTTGTCTTTTCTTTTTTATACTGGGGATCAAACCCAGGACATTGCATTTGCTAGACAAGCACTTTGCCACTGAGCTACAGCCCAGCCCAGTACATTTTTGCTTTTAAATTTCCAATGCACTGGTTTTCGTACAGTGATGAGATCCATATCATTGCAAGGAGAGAGAGATCAGCTAAGTTGTTAACTTTTTTTTAAATCTTTCCTTTTAGCTGAGCACTGTTGATTAAATTTCTTCTTCAAAAAACTTTGCTTTGAGCCAGGCACTGGTGACACACCTGTAATCCTAGCTATTCAAAAGGCTGAGACCTAAAGATCAAAGTTTAAAGCCAATCTAGCAAGGAAGTCCATGAGACTTTTATCTCCAATTAACCACCAAAAACCTGAAGCAGAGCTGTGGTTCCAAGTGATAGAGTACTAGCCTTTAGCAAAAAAAAAAGCCCAGGGACAGTGCCCAGGCTCAGAGTTCAAGCTCTAGGGCCAGCAAAAAATAAAAAAATAAAAATATTTTCTTTTATCCCCCAGAGCATGTTTTTGAAGACATGTTTCTTTTCTTTTTTCCCTTTTATGTTTTGATGATACCTATTCATGCATAATGTAACAATTAAAATAACACAGAAATGATTGTAATTTAAACCCATGGTTGGAAGTGGAGCTGTGGCTCAAGTGGTAGAGCTCCAGCCTTAAATAAAAAAGCCAGGCAAGAACAAAAGTCTCTGATTTCAAGCCCCCATATGAATACAAAAAAAAGGAAAAGAGAGAGAAAGAAAGAGAGAAAAACAGAGAGGAAGGAAGGAAGGAAGGAAGGAGGGAGGAAGGAAGGAAGGAAGGAAGAAAGG
This sequence comes from Dipodomys spectabilis, assembly GCF_019054845.1. NCBI lineage: Eukaryota > Metazoa > Chordata > Mammalia > Rodentia > Heteromyidae > Dipodomys > Dipodomys spectabilis. The sequence goes on from NW_024870696.1 coordinate 20,900,822, forward strand.
AAGGAAGGAAGGAAGGAAGGAAGGAAGGAAGGACAGGAGGGAAGGATGGAGGGAGGGAGAGAGAGAGGGAGGGAGGGAGGGAGGGAGGGAGGGAGGGAGGGAGGGAGGGAAGGAGGGTAAGTGAGCCAAGCCATGCCAGGGTACCTTTTCCAGAATAATACTTCTCTTGAGGCAAAAGATGTGGTTAAGTAGATACTTGCTTAATAGTGTAGTGGTGATAATAATGATAATGATAATAACATTAAGCTTACACTGTTGCCTTTTTCTATTTGTTCACCAACATTACCCTTCTCCCTTCCTAAGTTGATAGTTATTATTTCAATCATTCTAATGACAATTTTTGTATCTTCAATTTATACTTTTAGTCCTTGTCAAATTATATAGTACATCTTGGCTCTGTAGTCTTGTTAGATGAAAATATTAATCATCCTTATGGAAATGAAGTTTGAATCCTCTTTAGACTTCCCACATTTTCTGAATTGTTCTGTTTCTTTGGACCCAAGTGTCATGTTTAATTACTTGGGTTTCCTTTGATGTTTGCATCTGATTTTCAAATATGAGTAATGAGATTTGGTTTTCCATCTATATTTAAGAACAAGGAGTTAGGTCTTCTTTTTCTCCATAGATGGTATGTGTTTCCCCTGCTGCTCAGTATATAGATCTGATTTCCTGTTATTGCTGCCATGAATAGAAAGTCTGAATGAAATTTTGATGCCAGAGTGAGGGGTTTGTCTCCTAGTACTTTCACTTTAGGATCAGCCAAGGTTGTGCTAGAATGTAGTCAGAAGTATATGTGGGTAAGAAGGGTTCCAGATATCAGGGATGGGGTACTCTGGTCCACCTACTTCTACATAGTTTTGATTTAACTTTTGTTTTGATCTAATTTTAGACTTAGAAACAAGTTACAAAAATAACTGTTTCTGCATATTCCTCACCTAGCTTCCTCTAAGGTTAATTTCTTACCCATACCGCAATTTCTAGACCGTTTTTAAATCCCTTTACAGAGTGCTCTATTTTTTTCACAAGCACAATTGAGGGATTCTAGTTTAAACATGGACCTAAAGCTACTAAGACAGGGGACAGGGAAGGAGAGTAAAGGATGTCCACACACCCAGTAAACCTTAAGGAGACTTACCTTTCTCTCTCCTTTTCCATCCTATTTCAACATTCCAAGCTCCATTACAGCTGTCCAGTGAATTCTGAGTCTTATGGATGCATGGCAAGGCAGCTTACTCCCAACAGCCCAGGTTTTGGTTTTGGTTTTGTTTCCTGCAGGTTGTAGACTATAATATGTATCAGTCAGCCTTTTCAAGAGAAAATTAAAGCCAGAAAAGCAGAAAGAGAGGGACAGAGAATGATAGAGAGAGACACAGAGATATTTCTTTCTAGCTTACCAGATGTAGGCATAGTACAAGTTGTTATGTCAAAAACGAAATTTACAACTGTGGGGGGGGGGGGCGGGGAGGATTGGGTGGGGGGTTAGGGGGGAGGAAAGGAAGGGATGGGAAGGGGAAACAAAGGAGGAGGCTACAATGCTTGATAAGAAGTGTACCCATTATCTTGCCCATGTAATTGTAACCCCTCTGTACAGTATTTTCACAATAAAAAATAAATTAAAAAAAAGAGTTGATGTTGTAATCTTGAATCCCCAAACCATATAGCAGACCAGCCAGCTTACACTCAATGGGATTTCTGTGTCATTTCATTATTATGTGTAGTGTGCTAAGAACAAACATGAGACCTACCTGCTTAGCAAATGTTTACATATACTTACATTGCTATTAACTATAGTTGCAATATTGTACTGCAGGTACCTAGGGTATTTTCTTTCTGTTTTTTTTCAGCAAGAACTTTAATACTGCCATGGGTTACTTACAATCTGCCCCAGGCACTAAAATACACCATAGAAGTTAATTCAGGAAAAACTAATACTACATCATGTCACAGAAGACAAAAGTGATTACCAAGAAATAAACTTTACAAAAGGGTACTTTCAATATTCATTTTTATTGAAACTTTTTGCCTGCTGATTAGTAACTCCCTATTTTCTTTAATATAGTCTTAAGACAAAATTCCTTTTCTGAGAAATCTCCATTTTTGTCCTTAATAGCCTCATCTGATTGGATAGGGCCCACCAAAGCTTTTGAAGCTAATCTGGTTGACTCAAGATCATGTGATTATAAATATTAATCACAGAGACCTTCACAGAAATATCTAGAGTACGTTTGGTATTGGACCAAACAACTGGATACTATAGCCCAGTCAAGTTGACACATAAAACTAATCACGTTATCTCTCATCAATGTTCCCTTTCTGACCTCCAAAACATTTGAACTCTTTTTTCTTTCCTTTTGATTCTTCTCCAAGATTCTTTATTGTTATATCCTTTCCCATTTAGTAACATCTCAAGATGTTAGGGAGAAAAATGCTCATACTCATTTCTATTGTCTTCTACTAGAAACTAAAATTCATTTGTTAAAAAGAACCTAATTTTCATGTGAGTACACTTCTAAACACAAGCAAGTCAGGAGTCCTTTATAGATGCTTAAAAAACAAAGTATCACACTTACTTGTTCAAATTTATTTGCTTTCATTTACTGTATACAGGTATCTACAACATTGTACTTATTTCACATTTTTCATATATTCATTTTATCTGCTTAGCCCCTATCTAAACAGAGATATGTATCTTCCTACTTGTTTTCATATAAAGCCATTCAAATTGAAGTATTTTTTAGTCTTTCTATTGTGAGTTTAATTATAAAATAAATAACAATCATTTTAATGCATTTTTTAGTTATTGTAAAGGTGATATACAGAAGGGTTACAGTTATATAAGTCAGGCAATGAGTACATTTCTTTTTGAACATGTCACCCCTTCCCTTGCTCTCTCACTTTTTCCTCCTATTCCCACCTACAAGTTATATAGATCATTTTCAACATGGAGTCTAGTGAGTGCCACTGCTGCATTTGTTCACCCTTTGTCCCTCCATTTCTGTGTTCCCCCCAACAATAGATAAACAAACAAGACAAAAGGAAACAAACAAAAATAGCAACAAAGGAAAATAACCATTAGTTTCCATGATTCCATATTTTAGCTATGGTAAGTAATGATGCAGTGAATATGGTTGTATTGGTAGCTTTAGGGTGGCCTTGTTTGGTTTCTATTGGATAAATACTGAGGAGTGGAATTTCTGGGTCATAGGGAAGCTCTATGTTTAGTCTTTTGAGGAACCTGCATACTGCTTTCCAGAGTGGTTGAAAAAGTTTACATTCCCACCAACAGTGTAATAGAGTTCCCTTTTAGCTACATCCATGCCAGCATTTGTCATTATTAGTTTTCTTGGTAATGACAATTCTAACTGGGGTGAGGTGGAATCTCAATGTTGTTTGACTTCCATTTCTTCTATGATCAGAGATAAATAAATAACAATCTTTGAAGAACTTATTTTGTCATGTACTTCACAGCCTAAAGTAATGCTTTGTCTAAATTAGGCACACAAATATTTTAAATATATTTAAGTTTCTAAATTTCTTTAGCATTGTATAATAATGACTTAACTCTGTACGATACTTTAGAGATTTTGAATGTTATAATTTCTGATATTTCATTTGCAGTTCATATTTGATGCCATTTATAGGATAGGGTGGTGACAGGCATATTTAATGTTATCTTATTGGTAGAACATTTTGAGCTCTGTCTGAAATGTTTAATAACTTGCCTGAGGTCATATGCATTAGTTTCAAGCCTGTTACAATCTCCAGGTCTTCTGGTTCCTAATTCTGTGCTTTTTCTTTTGCATATGTTACATTACACTGTACATATCCTTGGGGAACATTTGACAATGAGAGCATATTTCTATAAATGCTGTACTATTAGATCTGCTTGCAGAGGACTCATGCAGGGCATGTTCTGCTAATAATTTCAACTATCTCCTTTGTGAGAAGCTAAGTTTCCTTGCACAATTGATCTACCTCACTGTGTCCCTTGCATGTTATATTCCCGGGGGCCAAATTGAGTCATGAATGAAAAATGCTCCCCAGGTCAGTTTTCCAACAGAAATGTATTTAAGAATCAAAATACGCCGGGTATTTTCAGAACCAGAGCCTATCAGCCACCCCTAAAAATTTGTCCATACAGAAAAACTGCCATGCCTTATTAATTCAAAAACAGCAAATTAAACCCATTACATATTCACTAATAGCTCATAACACTCTAACCCCCCCCATGCCTCCCAAGATGCATCTTTAAAAAATCAGACTATGCTTTAATTAAATATCTACATAAAAAGATAGAGGGTCTGAGTATAAATGTGGGAAAAGACATTATTTCAATATAAGCACAGGCTATATCTATGTTTACACCTACATCTATATTCACATCTATGTGTGTATGTGTGTGTGTGTGTGTGTGTGTGTTATCTTTTACTTCAAATACCATGCGCCTTAATTTATATGAAATGCATCCTACAAAAGCAAAGAGTTTCCTAAAGCAAAGAGTAATCAACCATTGATCTGAACTAATTTTCACCACCACAACGAATGGGAATTAGTGTTCTTATCAAACACCCCACCCCACCTTTGGTTTTCTGGTATTTCTTATTCATTTTGTTCAGGGCTGCCTCTGAGACCTCCCAGTTTCCCTCCCTTCCCCCTGGAGTCAGAACCAACACAGTCAGCTGGAGTGTCTAATCTTTGCTGCAAAGTATCTATTATTCAGATGGGTTTCTGACCAGGCCTCAAATTATCCCACTTAGTTTGCCAGAGGTTTAAAGGATTAAACAATCCTTCAGATATTTCCTGTTAGCCCTCCTCTTCTTTCAGGCCACAGGAACATCCTCTAGACCTGGAGTTCATAACCTTGGGTCTGTGCCTTGGCTTTGCAGAACCTGTGAGTCCCGGAAGTGAAAAGTGGAATTATGTAAACCTCAGTGCATTTTCTTAGGGTGTGGCTCTGTAGTAGTTCTCAGATCCTAAAAGAGATCCATGGCCAAGAATGTTGAAGAAGCATGGCTAGCTCTCAGAGGCCCTGCCCTGCAGCCCAAATGGGTCAGTTCTTTCTGTTTCTACTTGAGGCCTAGGCTGGGCTCTGATATTGCTCCCATAGGGCCTGGAGCTGTGTTTCCCACTGACTTCCTCTTGACCTCTTTACCAGATTTCAGGACTCTGCCTCTAGTACTCTTTCTCCAGGTTCTGCTCCTTGGGTTGGACATCACCTGCTTGGCTTCCCTTACTCCGGCCCACATTCCCCTAGCCTGGTGTGGAAGGTGGCCTGTTCTGTTAACTTCTTTTTTTTTTTTTTTTGGTCCAGTCATGGAGCTTGAACTCTGGGCCTGGGCGCTGTCCCTCAGCTCTTCAGCTCAAGGCTAGCACTCTACCACTTGAGCCACAGCGCCACTTCCGGCTTTTTTCTTTTTGTGTATGTGGTGCTGAGGAATCGAACCCAGGGCCTCATGCATGCAAGGCAAGCACTCTACCACTGAGCCACACTCCCACCCCCTCTGTTAACTTCTTAAGCACCTTGACACTGGGCTGTTTTACTGTGGCCTTTCTTTTCTGAATATAGAGTATCACCAGAAGTCTTTTTCAACCTTCTGCCACCATTCCACTTGGCCCATTCTAGAGCTACTGTCCTTAGGGGCAGCATACTGCCATTCTCAAAGAAAGTTATACTTCAAAAATATAGACAATACTGTTTCAATATGAAAAAGACTAAGGAAGCTGGAGAAAAAAGAAGGATAAAGGAATAAAAATTTCCAGTGCTACTGCTACTGCTGCTGCTGCTGGGGTGTGTGTGTGTGTGTGTGTGTGTGTGTGTGTGTGTGTGTGTTTGTGTGTGTGTGCGCACGCGCACAGGGGCTTGAAATCAGGGTGTCATGGTCTTGCTCCACTCTCGTACTCATGGCTTGTGCTTTACCCCTTGAGCCATGCCTCTGTTTCTACCTTTTGACAGTTAATTGGAGAAAAGAGTCTGCTCAGGCTGGCTCCAAACCTTGATTCTCAAGGTCTCAACATCTTGAGTAGCTCTGATCTATGTGAGATTCACCAGTGCCCAGTGATGCACTGGGCGCTTTTGGTTTGGGAGTTTGGGCTTTGGGCTTCTTCTAAGATCATTCTTTGTATCCTCTAGTGCTTCTGATTAGCCTCCCAGAAAGAGTCTAAGAACAAGGGCAGCCCATTTGGAGAGTAAGTTGAATCTCTGCTCCTGAGACCCGTGAGCCTCGGGGTACTGAGCCCAGCCACATCATTTATGTGCTGGCAGAGAAAATAGTTTGGGGTCCCAAGTAAACTGCTGCTCTGGTCCAAAGTTAGCTCCCTCTGAGGTCTGCACTCTGAGCCTGCTGACACTTCCCAGAGCCATTGCTGATAGCCAAAGGAGAGAATTTGAGCCCTGCACTATTTAGATCCCTTCCCTAAGTCAGAGTTCTGAGCTGTCTGACAGTCCTGAACTGAAGAAGGGCCAGGCTGTGGGCTCCATGGCAGTGAAACCTGGTATTGAGCAGAAGCTAACTTCCTGTCCTCAGATGAGAACCTAGACTCCATAGCACTAGCAAATCCTTCTCTCTTTTTTTGCCTTCTTTTTTCGCCCTCCCTTCCCTTTCCCCCCTCCTTTTTTCTTCCCTCCTGAAACAGACTTTTCAGAAGAGATCATCTGTCTCTTATTAATGAAAAGTAAGCAGAAAAAGCCAACTCCTTTTTCTGACCCATAGGGTTGCTGAAGGGTACATGTACCACTCAACACCTGATTCCTCCATGTGCATTTGAATCTAGAGCTTCCCTTGCCGAGAGGGAAAAAAAGCACAGTGAGGAAGTGGACAGCTGAGTCCACATTGCCTTCATGTGCCACTGTTCCTGCTCTACCTCTTTTCTGTGTGTGTATGTGTGTGTGTGTGTGTGTGTGTGTTGGGGTGGGGAGGGTGATGGTACTAGGGATTGAACTCAGGGCCCCTTGCTTAATTAGGCAGGCACACTACCACTTGAGGTATACCCTAAGACCTTTTTGCTTTTTCAATTTTCCAGGTAGAGTCTCATGCTTTTGTCCAGAGCCAGTCTCGAATACAGTCATTTTACTTCCACTTCCCACATAGCTGGGTAGCTGGGTAAAGGTATGTGGCACTATGCCCAGCCTATACCTACCTTTGAAGAGATGAAACAGTCAAACAGAATTGAGACATGGTTCTGTGCCCGTGTAAGGGATTCATTGTCAGGTTTCCAGCTGGGCCACTTACCAGATAGCAGAGTTCAGGTTATCACCAAATTCTGTCAGTGGTATGACAAAGAGAACTCAGAACAAAGTGTCTTTACCCCCCACTCCACCCTCATCTCAGCCTTGTAGGTGTCAGACTCTCTACTTTGTACTTCACGTATGCTGTGAGTAAGTGTTTCTGTGAAGGTGCATTTACCTCATGACACAATCGGTGAAACTGAAGACACAGAATTAATGTGCCCCTTGTGCCATATCTAATCTTTGGGGAACCTACATTTGACATTCAGGAGCCCTCGCCTGTCCTGCTGTATCATGCTACTTTGGTGGTCGGGGAGACCCTGGTACATACAGTTGAAAAAGGCAGAGTCTGGAGCTAAGTCCTTACCTCTGCAGGTAGGGCCCAGGCCACAGGGGGAAAAAAGCTGCATTACCAGTCTCTTATCCTTTTAGGATTGATAGGACAACTGCTTACTGTCAGTGATTTAAAAGCCTAAGTGGGTCTATGCCAGCTGCCCTGTTGTTCCTTTCCCATCCCTGCTCTCAAGACAGAGCCATTTACTGCAGTTCATCCCCTGCCTTGGGAGAGGGCAGATAGGAGTGGGAGGAGATGTGCAGCCATGCAGTGAGACCTGGCCAAGGAGAATCACTGGGAATAGAGTGAGGGACAGAGAGAGAAGCTGTAGAGGCAGACTAAAAAACTATTTCAGCACAGTAATGAGTGGCTGAGTCTTGAATGAAAAACATGACTAGGTTTTAAAGTTAGATTGGGCAGATAGTTTTTGTCTTTCATAAAGGTGAGTAATTGAAGAGGTGGGTTGTATTTGGAGAGGAAATATGCTGTTATTTATCCACGTTAAGTCTGAGTTAATTCAACTTAGGATGGAGATACCTACTGGCAAGAAAATTTTCAGAGGAGAGTCAGATGCTGCCTGAAATCCTGGCTACTTGAAAGGCAGAAGGTTTTTGTTGTTGTTGTTTGGTTTTGGTTTGGACAGGGGCCAATCACAATTCCAGGTCAGCCCATGCAAAAGTGTAAGTGAAACTCCATCTCAGCCAATGGTTGGGCATGATGCCTATCATCTCCAGCAAGAAGAGGAAGCATAAATGGGAGAAATGAAAATTGAAAAATATTGGCCCCGGCATAAAAGTGAGACCCTGCCTCAAAACTAACCCAAGTGGTAAAGTGCCTGCCTAGCGAGCCAAGCATGGATCCTTGGGTTCAATCCTCAGTACTATCCAAAAAAAAAAAAAAAAAAAAAAAGTAAGAAACAACAAGACTTTCTCCACATCCCAAATGCATCAAAGTGTGATGCAAGCTGTTGAAAGAAATTAAGAACATGATAAGACCAAGAACCATGAGGCCCAGACACTTAGGGAACTTTCAGACAATGTGCTTTGAATCTACTTAAATATATGAACATGACTGAAACTTGAACACGTAATGTTAACCAGGAAAAAAAATATCCCTAATGTGAAATGTCCAGAATAAGAAAATTAGTAGAGACAGAAGTAGCTTAATGCTTGTCAGAAGCTGGGAAACAAATGAGTGAGGAAGCCTGCTGATGGATATGGAGTTTCTCTTTGGAGTGATGAAAATGGTTAAAATTGATAATTGTGGTGGTTGTAGAACCTTATGAATATACTAAAATTTACTTTAAGAGAGTGAATTGTATAGTATATAAATCACATATCTCAATTTATAAACAATATATACATATATCATGTTTAACTTGTCATTATTGATTTGCCTGAAAATAAAATGTAAACTAACTTCAAATCATATCCAGCCTTTAGTTCTTGAGTATATGTGTGCTTCTTATGCAGAAAAATATACATTTATTCAGCTCCCCTCAGTGCAAGAAGCAAAAGCCTGTGAAATAAATGGTGAAAGAGTAATTTAAGGAGTAATTACATTTCCAATTTAAAGACCACATTTGTTTGCAAGAAAGGAAAAAAAAAACTTGTTTGTTATATTGCTTAATCCTTATGAGAACCAATTCTTACTTGGCCTCTCCTTAATACATAGGTTCTTATATGTTAAGCCTTGAAAAAATAGAATAGAAAAGGAAAAGTTAGGGCATGGATAGCAATGCATACTTGTCATTCTAGTGAGAGCAGAGATCTGGGAGATAATTCAAGTGAGTCCCCAAAATGCAAGACTATCTGAACAAATAACATAAAGCAAAAGAGCTGTGGACATGGCTTAAATGGTAGAACGCTTGTCTACCAAACACAAGTTATTGCCAAGAAAAAAAAAAAAAGAGAGAAAGATTGGACATAATTTTTTTTGCAGGAAGGGACATATGGAAATAGGGGTTTGCAATTGTTGACCCTTCAAAATGAAAGCATTTACATAACAGAACCAGCTTTCACAGTTGCTTAGTTATCCTTATTGCTTAGTTATCCTTATTGAAACTGGACATTGAAAAGTCTAAGGTAACCTAAAACTTGGAAAAACACAATATACCAAATTAACATAAAAGGAAAGGAAGATGTTAACAAAAGTAGAAAGTGCTATTTGGAAACAGCTTTAGAGGTTTCACCAAAAACTTTGAGAATACTATAGTATAGGGATTCTAAATAGCATAGTAGTCAATTAATGTATTTTCCTGACATGGCCGGCAGCCTTTGAAGAGCCATACTTCACTCCAAAAATACTATTTCATATTGTCCACACTTCCATACTTTGTTGGCTTTGTATATGATGGGATACTTTTGTTTTTGTTTAAAGAAAAAAGGTAGGTTGGGCTAGGAAGGTGGCTCAGTGGTAGAGTGCTTGCCTTGCATGCATGAGGCCCTGGGTTCATTCCTCAGCACCACATAAGCAAAAAGAAAAAAGCCGGAAGTGGCACTGTGGCTCAAGTGGTAGAGCACTAGCCTTGAGCTGAAGAGCTGAGGGACAGGGCCCAGGCCCAGAGTTCAGGCCCCACGACCACACCCAAAAAAAAAAAAAAAAAAGAAAGAAAAATAAAAAAAGAAAAAAGGTAGGAATATTCTCAATTTGCTAGTGTTGTATGGTAAGAGGGAAATTTTGTGCATGCACAAACAGAAATCCTTCTGCACTAAACATGTACATAACACCTCTAGTTTGAAGAGAAACTGTTATTTCCCTCAAACCCTGCCAAGTCCATTAATATTCTGCATATATTTTCACTAATGTATTTAAAGAAAGTAGACTCAAGGAAGCTTTCTCCAAATACAGTCCTTAGATCTCCAACAGAAACTCATTCTTAAAGGTTTCAGAAGTCTCATCTTGCTAAGTTATGCTTTTGCATGATTTCCTCCTTCAAAACCTCAGAGATTGGACTGTCCAAGGGTTAGGCCTGTGGATCCGAGTAGTACATCCCAGAATGGATGCAAATCTGATTGGTGCTTTGTACTACCTGGCTTGAGCAAAAGTAGGAGTAAAGGCCTCTGCTAGGAGAGATTCTGTTCTTCTTGTAAGCTTTCTTTCTTCATAGGATGTTGACTATTCAGAGGTGCCCTGCAAGCAGCCATTGTTCACTGCTAGAGGCTGATTTGCTGCCCCTTAAAGTGCATGCACTGTAAGAAGACACGCAGTGGGTTGTGGGTTTTTTGGGGGTTTTTTTGCAAATTCAGCAAAGTGCTGCACTCCAACAATCAGCCTGAAAAATGCTGAAGTCATGTGTCAGTGCACACCAGGCCAATTCCTTGTGCAGAAGAAAGCTTGACTGGTAACTTACAGGAGAAAGTCATTACAGCTGTTACTACCTACTCTTGACTTTGAGTTTGAAACCATTAACAATATATTTTGTGTCCAAAGATAGTCTACAAACAACGTTAGCCTGTCTTTCAACCATATTTCTTACCAAAACTTTGGCTGAGGATGCTGACAAGCAGCAAAACTGAAATTATTTTCACCTTTCCTCCACTCCTTTAATCTCCAGAGGGGGCAAAAGTGGCCCTGGATGATCCCAGATGAAACCCATTTCGTAAACTGGTGGAGTATATGCAGACTCTGCCATGGATGATGTGTGCTGTTTAAAATATATATTTGAGTAAGTTGTCAACATCTGGAATTCAAGGGATTCCTTGTCCAATCTATGTTTCTTGTTTCTCTTACTTCTGAAGATCTGGTCTTCTTGGGCCTGTATTCTCAAGTGATGATGATGTGGTAAAACCAAGAATGACTGGTAATTCCTCCCTGGTAGACGAGAGCTCCCCTTCTAGACATCAGTTTCTACTCAGCCTATATGTATCACTTCCATTACCACCTAGCTTTGTAGCATTTGAGTCTGAGTCCTTCAACAAGAAAAGGCGCCCTAAAGAGGAAAAATTTGCTTTTGTACAGATGTCTCTGGTGACAATCTCCCTATCAATTATCCACTGATAAAAGAATCTTATGTACGAGTCCTAGAATCAGAGATGAATGAAATGAGCTCAGCTTAATTCAACTCCGTATACCAGACTTCCCTTTGATTTCTAGTAAGGAATAAAGGTGGAAAAGATAAGGAAAAAGCATATGTAACTGAAAGTCAAATAACCTGGGTTTCTGAAACAATGCCCTTCCTCATACTGATTCCTAGTCTCTTTACCCACATGATTGAAAGTATGAATGCCATCACCTACATCTCATTCATTCAACCAAATTCACAGAGTGATAGTCATATAAACTTAAGTCTTCTAAACTTAGGTCTACATTTAAGACTTTCTTTTCCTCCTCTGTAAAACAGGATCATGTTAATAAACACCTGTATATCTGGTGTATTCTGAATACTCAGTCGCTGTGTCCTTTTATTATTTATAAAATACCAGCTGTTTGTCAAGGTCTGTGCTAAGACTCAGAAATACAAAAGCACAAAAACACGTGATCCACGTCTTATGGGGAAAAAAGTTAACAAGTAGGGTCAATAACCTAAAGAAACGCTCCTCAGAGTAACTGCACTGTTTTGAAGCATCAATAGGCTGATATTAAATTAAAGGCTATTTCACATGCAATCTTTTGATGTTATGTCTATGCGGATCTAAATATGACAGCTTTCTACAATGAAGTTCTTTCTAGGAGACTTCTTTCTACGTTAAGCTTTTCAGTGGAAGGTTGTTGACATTTGGAGAGTCATCATAGTAATTGAATCGGAGCCTTCTTCCTAGAAAAAAAATATGTGTCCACAATAGCTTGGGTAATGTTCCAGGGATTTGGGCCCCCCCAAAGCCCAACCAAGCAGCCTGCTTCATTTAGTTCTTCATTGGGCTGGTCTTAGGATAGATACAGAAGCATGATCTGGAAGGGGAGTCAGGCACAAAGAGAAGAAGGCAGATGAAGTAGCCACTTCTATGTACCAGTAAGGGGTGGAGGTACACAGAGGTAAAGTGGGAAAGTGAAAAGTATTTTTAATGAGATGACAGGATTTTTTTCAGGTAATGCATATGTTTCTAGAATGAGGAAGGTCAACAGAGTTAACGCTTCATTTATTTGTCCTATGTGCAATTGTAGCCACTCTGACGTACTAAATTCTGAAGTTATCTTCGTACTAAATTCTGAAGTTATCTTCTCTGTTGTGACCCTTTTACCCATTTTTTGCATCAACATTTGGCATCTGCAGGAATCCCAACATGTATGAAGCCAGTTTATTGCTCTTACATAGGGTTGGTGTGGATTCTTGCTCTCCCTTTCCTACTTTCTTTCTCAGTTTTCTCCTTGTCTTCCCAATATGCAAGAAGCTGGTTCTACCTGAGGCCTGTCTATCTTGGTGGCTGGATAGGGCCAGTCTCTCTGTGCACCCTCTATCCTTTTAAATCAACATGCAATACTTTATCAAATTTCCTTCAAAACAAACCCAATTGCAAAAGTACTGGGAAATAAGGTAGGTTTTTACTGAGAGTTTGGGAGACAACGTGAAAGAAAACTCACCACATGCTGCAGAAACATCACAGAATTCCCATTCCCCAGCCCTCACCTGCCAAAGCCTTTCTCTTCAAAGGGCAGCCACTCACCTTTGGCTTCTCCCACAGCTTCATTCTGCAGCCTGTGTTCTCTTACTTCAGAGAAGGTAGCTCCCTCAGCTTCCTCCATTCGGCTTCCTCACTCTTGTTATTTGAAACTGCCTTGAATTATGAAAAAAAATCTCTGCTGGCGATGACAATTTCATTAGTATTCTACATCCTTCAAGCCCCTCTTAATTTTTCCAATAATTATGATAGGGGTGGGAGGAGACTTAAATAACACACAGCCGCTCTCTCCACTCCCAGCCGCAAATTTCTTTGTCCTTCACTGAATACGTTGAAGGCATCCTGTATCTTAGGACCTTGAATGGCTACATAAACATGATATGTTTAGCCATTCCTGGGCATTTATGTTCTTTTTATTTTCCTTCTTGGATGAGTGTGACTGTAGGGTAAATTTCTAGAGTTGGTATTTCTGTGTCGTGAATATGTGTACTATAACATTTAGTAGCTACTGCAACTATGTATGAAAGACTGTTTCAGTTCTCAGAAGTTACCTAGTTTTATAGGTTTGTTTATTCATGTCCTACCTTAACTCAGGAATAGATTGAAGTGGCTGACAAGGAAATGTAAATCAAAGGTAAATGAGAAGAAGACAAAAGTAAGGACATAAAATGGACTAATTACTAAGATTATTTTTTAAATTCATTCAAGTTCATTCTGTGCCATAGGCCAACTTCAAATAAGTTTTCTGGCAGCTGTTTAAAAGGGAAACCAAATTAATTATAGAATCTTCTGCTGGAAACACAGCTATGTCTTGGAGCCTTCTGAAAAGGCCACAGTGCCCTGCATCAGTGTCTCCAGCCATATGACCTTATGTGACCCCACCACACCCCTGTCCATTTCCCTGAACCCCAAAACACATCTGAGAGCAGAGCTCTCTGTTCTGTCACGTATGTTCTGGCTATGCTGGGTGGGGAACATGTGGCCTAGACTGATAAGCCAACCCCTGCCACCCAGTATAGCCAGATCGACTGACACTCAGAGAAGCCTTCACCGCTCAAATATGCAGACCTTCTTCTTGCTTTAAGGCTTCTATGAATTGCATTTGGAGGGTGGGCCCAGAAAGAAACTTTGGATTAGTAAATGGAAACCAGGTCAGAGCAGCTCTCCTGGGCAGGAGGTGTGGGCCACCAGCAGGTGAGTGGACAGAGCACCAGAAGGGTGTGCTCTCCTTTCTGCCCAAGACTAGGGACAAGGATCTCAGAGGAGTGGGGAGCCAGAGGCCACCTATGTGACTGCAGATGCCAAAAATGGAGCTCCTGAAGGAGCTAGGTACATTTCAGTCCCTGACCCGAACAGAGATCCGGAGACAGGAGACACCCTGAGTGACCTAGCTAGGTGAAGAGACTGAGCTAATCAGCAGCCCCTGTTGTGGGGTGAACAGGAGGCAGGAGGAAGAGATAAGGAGGCCTAGACAAATAGAAAGGGACTCTGGTTCACAGCGGAGTGCCCTGGTAGAGGGTCAGGTAATTCTGTTAGGAAGCCAGTCGACCCAAAGCAGAGGTTGTGGAACTGGAGACCAAGCCACAGAGTTGCAGAAAGAGAGCTCAACTGAGCCGTGGAAACTAATCAAAAATGAGCCTCAAAAAATCCCATAGTCTAGGCTGTCACGGTTTAAAGTAAAAGTAATTGAGTTATAGAGATTTTTGTCTGTAAATTCCACTGATGATCTCACCTTCAAGGAACAACCAGACACGTTGTAGTATGGACAACCAGACTTGTCCAGTAGAGGAAGGACATAACATCAAAAACGCACTGTGAACAGAAGGAAATCAAAAGTTAAGAAACTGTGCCTTAGCTCTGTGAATACAGAAGGAAAAATACCTCCCTTTGTCATTCCCTGGGGCCAGTAGGAGAAAGTTATCCCAAGGGAGGAAGACAGTGGAAAGCTCATCTGATTGAAGAAGTTCTTTTTTGAGTATCACCCTGGGGAACCATAGTAGAGACAGGCACAAAAGAATCGTAGGCAGCTACAAAAGGAGTAAAAGAAACTAAAGGAGATATTGGCACAGGCATATGGGGGATAGGACATGGCAAAGGGAGAAAATAAGATAGAAGTCCTAGTTAGAGAAGATTGATGTATTTAGCTTTTCCTTGATTCTTTTAGGTTTATCCCGGTGCATCATGAGTTTGACCATGTTGATTTTTAGCCTCCTTCATCCACTACTTAAAAACCTACTACCCTTCACATCAGTGGGCTAATAGATCCTGCTTGGCTAGACCTAGAGAGCAGCTTCCTTGTGTTCATATTCTGCCTCTCTCCAAGAGAATGAGTGAGTTTCCCAGAGCATTTGGCTTCTGCTTGGTAGAATGTTGCTGATGAGGACGTTGGATCCCAACAAAGGCTGTTTTCCCAAAAGATATATTAATTAAGGAATGATTTTTATTTTCCTGGGCACTCCTTTACTGCCTGTAATCCTAGCTACTCACAAGGCTGAGATCTGAGCATCAAAGCTGGAAGGTAGTGTTGTCAGAAAAATTCATGGGATGCTTCGCTTTGATTAACTGGCAAAAAGCCAGAAGTGGAGCTATAGCTCAAGTGTAGAGCATCAGCTTTGAGTGAAAAAGCTAAGAGATAGCACCCATGCCCTGAGTTCAAACCCTAGTCGTGGCACCAAAAATGAAAAAGGAATAATTTGAACCTTATTTGGAAAACATGAAAGTTTATTTCAAAAAATTCACATAAAAATACCATATTCTACTATAAAAAGATTTGAAAATAGTATGGATTTAGCTGTTGCATGTAACATATATCTTTTATTAAGAACTTAATGATTGAATATATAAAAGCTTAAGGAATGCTTCTTAGCTTACAAAAAGAGACTATTTTCTCTGTATAAATAGCCACAATCTACAGAACTGTAACATGGTGATCTGAAAATTTTGGCTGAGATTCCTTGAAAATCTCTTTTGAAACAGTGCATCAGATGAACAGCACTACAAAGTCCTACTTCTGATCAATGTAGTGATTTTAATTTCAAAACCTCCAATTGAGGTTCTTAATCATTTCCTTGGTAACAGAGAGTTTTGAGCAAAACACAAGGGCAGGAGTATTATGCAAAGGTTATTTATTTTTCCCTCTGACTCTGATTAGCCAGAGAACAATGCCAAAATATGGAGCAGGAGAGCAGAGGACTTTTTAAAATCTAAAGAACAGAAGGCAGAAGTAGAATATACTGAGGAAGCTTCTCCATCCTAGGATAGTTTTCTCCACAATCTGCTCGCTTATGTACCCCTTAATTAGATATAACCTAGACAAGGGAAGATGGGACCTAGGTACCTGTACCATCATCCCCATCAATCCAGTTCTCCTGGACTTCATTGTAGGCTCCTCGCCTTGAAAATTAGCCTTGCTTAGTATTATAGATGCTAAGTAATATATCTTCTAAGGCATCCTTCAATCCACAAATCATAATATATGTTCTTAATTTTTTTCTGCCCTCATCTTAAGCAGTTTACATAGTTTTTTGCATATTATGTTCTAACACCGATATTTTACTACTGTATAGTTGCTCAGAAGCAGTAATCTATCCTCTGATGCATTCTGTAGTACTATAGAACTAATAACAGAGTTACTACAATGTATTTTTAAACAAAAGGAATGGGAGAGTTGGCACTCTTTTCTACCTTCTATACTTTTTAAAATTTATTGTTATTGTAAAGGTGATATTCAGAGGTGTTACATAAGTCAGATGAGTACATTTCTTTAAGAACAGTGTCTCCTTTCCCTCACTTTCTCCCAGTTTTTCCCTCCCTATCCGCCCTACTCCCCGCCAAGTTGTTTAGTTTCATTTTCAATATAGTTTCTAGTCAAGTCAGTATCACTGCTGCATTTGTTCACCCTTTGTCCCACCATTTCTGGGCTCTCCCTTTACCCTTTCCAAAACAGATAAACTTACGTACAAGACAAAAGATACAGAAAACAAAAACGGTAGCAAAGGAGAAAAAAATAATGATAAACATCTTGGTTCCATTTCTTGGTTGTATGGAAGGAGTATCTGTATAGTGTCTTAAGTGAGGTTCTGATGTGGTCTGAATAGACAGTAGGACCTTGGGGCTGTCAGAGATTCAGGGCAACAATACCACCCTACCCCACCCCACCCCAGGTGGCCTTACTTCAGCTTTATTCTACCTGACTGGTGTCCCATAGGTGGATTCCTCCAGTAGTGTTCAGACCTCTATACAATTCCCAGTGTGCTGCAGAATGTTTGCTGGCTTAGTGTGACCCAGCACACAAACATGTGGACCTGAGATAAACTTAACTCCCACGCAGCCCAGAAGAACTATGTAGGTCAGATTTTGAAACAGCACCCAGAGTCATTTAGAAAGGTGTTTAGAATTCATGGGTCGATTGGCTTTGTTTTAAACTATGCTTGTTGCCCTAGTAGAAAACAATGAAAGTTGATTATACTTCTATTTTCTCAAACTTCAGAGCTTCTCAAGGGAGAAATCTTCCACATGATTGTCTAGAGAGATGGGGTGATATGAAATTCAGTCCTATAGCTAGCTTGTATGGCAAAAAAAAAAAACCATGGGAAGAAATATTGAAATTATAAATGTGAAATATGTGAAAATATGAAGCTGAGCAAAGGGATCATTTATATCCAAGGTAAAAAAAAAAAGACATTAAAAAAAAACAACTGGTAAGATATTGTGGATGTAGAGAAATAGATACATCATTTTTGTTGGCTATGGAGAGGGGCAGTGAATATCATACATAAATTATGCAGAGAAAATTCCCATTGCTAGAGAATATTTAGAATTGGTATCAAAGCCCTTTCAAATATGCCAGGTGATTTTTTTTTTTGTTTTGATGTTGATGTTTTTGTACATCCTGTTTCATTGTCTAGTCTAGACATTGGACCTCCTTTCCTCAAGATCTAGGCACTTTTAATTTCTATTTCAAATAAGAGATCCATGAGAATGAACTCAAGCAAACGGTTTTAACAGCCTCCTCTCCCTCCACTGAAGTTTTGACCTCAACCACATAAAATGAAAACAGCTGGGAATGTAAGTAGAAGGTAGTAAGGCAGTCCCATGTGGGAGGATCATGATGATGGAAAAATCTGGCCCTCAATTAATGAATGGCACCAACACCTTTCATGTTGGAATGGCACACCAGGCCTAGTAAGACAAACAGGAAGAAAAAAGATAGTATCTTCTTAATTGACCTAATCTCACCTCCTCCCCTATAGCTATGCAGGATTTGTAACACCTAACTTCCTTTAATTGCATCAAATGCCTCACCCAGAAACAGGCACAGTGGTGATTATGAATGGAACGACACTTGGCCTCTGTCCCTTTTATCATTATTACCCCTATGAACTTACCTCAGGAAAGCTGCTATGGAACTCACTTCTTATATTGTTGTTGTTGTTGTTGTTGTTTGTTTGTTTGTTTGTTTTGAGGGAATGATTTTTTTTAGGTTTACCAAAAAAACAAAGCGCCTTTTTTTAGTTTCTTAATTTTAAGCAGTCAGACCCTCTGTTCCAGAGTACATATCCTATCCTCTTACTATTCCTCACTTGTATTGTAAACCTTGGAGTCGACCAAAGCAGCCACAGTAATGGCATAACCAATGTGAATAATGAAAGCTTTTGGTTTGGAAAAGCAGGAGGAAAAAAGAAAGAAAAGACCTGCTCAGAATTGCAGAGCCAGGGAGTCTGGCAGTTTTCCCTCATACTTCTGTGATAGACAAATTGTTAGTTAGCACACGTATAATTTATTAGTAATTGCTCTAATTTGCCTCCTAAGTTTCTAAGTTGCCAGTTCACTGAGATCAACTATTTTGTACTGGTAAAATAGGAATCAGATGGTAATTTAATGAAGTTGCTAGCCATTCAGGGTAATTTTTGTACAAATGCAGTTACTGTGGGAGGAATAAAGTGTCAAATTTCTTAGAAGCCCAGTGACTAATATCACTCACTGAGATTAAAATGCTACACACACATTTTCCTCTGGTGGACATGTGGCTACAGAGATAACTAGCTTCCCTTTGGGTTGGGTGGCAGTCTGTTTTAAAGAAAGGCTGGCATTGTTTTGACTGACAGGTAATGGATGGGAAGCCTTGTCATGGATGGTCAGGGAAGTGAGGCAGAGGCCTAGAGAGTCATGAGAATAATGGGAGAACAAAAGTACAGTCAGGCACAGATGTTGGAGACGACACTGGCTTAGAGCTTGTGTCTTTGTATAATTATTCTTAAAGCAAATGATCTGGGTTTTTTCCAAATATAATTAACTTGATTTCAAGTTAATTCATTTCTATAAAAACATAAAAGCAAAAATGTCTTTTTAGGGCCAACATGCCAGATTTTTCCATTCTTCAAATGCTTCAATCTCCCAACAAAAACACATTTTCTGCTTATTTTCTTTGCTGACAAGCCACACAAGTTGAAGTCTCTGTCTCAGTGATACCAGCAAAGTGTAAAGTCCCTTCTCATCACCAAACTCTGCTCTTGCTGATTTATCAGAGGCAGGAACATGGCATGCCGTTTGGTTTTCACATTTAAGCTTATGGTATTGGAAATGGTAGAAAGTAGGAGAATAAAGCTTTGAGCCAACTTCTGAGAAAATTAGAAATCGAGGTGACAGAATAAAAGTAGATTGCTCTGGACATTTTTGGAAAGTCACTTCTTGTCCAACACAGCTGGCAACCATCCTGGGACTGATAAAATCTCTTCACAATTCATCAGAATTTAACTTTGGCTCAATCTGTCAAAGTCACAGCCACATCTCTCCAGAGGACCGTTTGGCCACAGGTCAAACACATTATCACAAACACCATGGATGTTCCTGAATAGCATTCACACAGCTGATGTCCACATGCCTTGAGCCAGATCTCTTGAAAACTACCAAAAAAAACTGAAGTGTTTTTAAAGATGATCCCTGCTAATTTTATTAAAATTAAGATGCTTTCCCAAGTGCCAAAATGACAGCTGAAAAATGACTCTTAAGTCTAGACCCTGAAGTTGAGACTAGAACCTGAAAGGAGGCTATTGGTGATTAGAAATTTTAATATATTTGTAGTCTTTTGACTTACTTTGTACACTATGACTGTATGTGTCTCCAAGCAGGATCACTGGCTTAGGGTTTGAACTCTGGGCCTCATGCTCAGCTTTCTTTCTCACATTTGGGGCTCTATCAACTGAGCTTTTTGTTGGTTAATTGGAGATGGAGTCTTACAGACTTTTCTGCCTGGATTAGCTTTGAACCATCAGCACCCAGCTCTGCTCTGGTTATTTTTGAGACAGAGTCTCACAGTTTCCCTGGGCAAGCTTGAATCACAGTCTTCCTTTCTATACTTCTTGTTAGGATGACAGTAACCTATTATCGTACCAAGTTTTGTTTTTTTCTCTTGAGATGGGTGTCTCAACTTTGCATGGGCTGGTCTTGAACTGTGATACTCCTACTCTCAGCCTCCCATGTAACTAGGATTATAAAAGCTCAGGGACAGTGCCCAGACTCAGAGTTCAAACCCTAGGACTGACCAAATAAGATAGTTCAATATACATCGATAGATATATCAATGTAATATCACATAAACAGGACCAAGAACAACAACAAAAAAAGAGATTGCTGCAGTCTTAAGACATCAGATATCTCAGAAATCTGATTTAAAAGCCTTAATAGCTTTAATTGGAAAGTCTCCTAATTTTCCTACTTGACATTTTTAAACTAAAGGAAAATAACAAGAGCTGGATACAGAAAACTGTTTGGGAAAGTCAAATTGAGATGGAAAAGCTGTTTCTGCTTTCTACTATATGCTCTCTTCTAAGCTATGATCTTTTTTTAGCACAACTTTACTGAGAGTATAATTTGTATTTAATAAAAATTCTTAAACATATTAGTTGTGTGCTTCTTACAAATGTATATACTGTTCAAACCAACCAACATATAGAAAAATTCTACCTCCTCAGAATTCTGTGCCCAGCTGAAGTCATCCAAACCCCCTTCCCCATTTTGATCCTAGGAAACCATTGATACAATTTCTGACACCATTAACTTTTCTTCAAGAGTTTATATAAACAGACTCAAACTATACATATATTCTTGAGTCTAGCTTCTTTGTTTTAGCCTACGTTGGTTCACTCTGTTTTATTATTGAATAGTAATCACCATATAAATATACTACAGATTATTCATCCGTTTTCCAGATTATCTCTTTGTATGAATTAAAATGCATTCCTCTCTCTATGAGCATAGGTGTTTGTTTCTCTTGGGTATATATCCAATGCTAGGTCATATGTTCAATCGGCATTTAACTTTTGAAGAAACTAAGTAATTCTTTTCCCAAGTAGTTTCACCACTTTATACTCCTACTAGCAATCCACAAATGGGCCAGTTAAAGCCTATAACCTTGATGTACAAATCAGTGAGGAAAAAATTGTGTGTGTGTGTGTGTGTGTGTGTGTGTGTGTGTGTGTGTGTGTGTGTGTGTGTGCCTGTATTTAGGAGAGTAGTACTGGGGTTTGAAGTCCAGCTCTTGCATTTGCTATTTGCTATTCTAACACTTGAGCCATGACCTCCACCTTTTTTACTTTATTTTTTAGGTAAGGTCTTATACTTCTCTCTAAAGTTAGTCTTGGGCCATCATCCTCGAACCTCTTCCGCCATCCCAAGCAGGTAGAAATACAGTCCATACCACCACTTCTGGCTTATTCCTTGAAATAGGGTCTGCTAACTTTTTGCAGCTGGGCTAAAAAGATCAAACTGTGATCCTCCTGTCTCTGCCTCCTAAAGAGCTGGGATTATAGTAGTGAACATCCACAACTGGCCTTGAATTTTTTTTTTCACTCATTCACTATTTTGTCTACTGTTTCAGACCTTTGCCTTGAAGTTACATAAATGTTCTTTCATGTGGTTCTAAACCCTTCTAAGCTTCAATCAAATATTATTCATGGTATACTACTGATAACTACAGTTTTATTTTTATTTTTCCAAACACTGATAGCTAAAAATGGCTTCCAAGGGCTAGATGTGTAGCTCAGTGATAGAGCATCAGCCTAAAATGCACATGACCCTGAGTAGAACCGGCAGAAGAGGAGGAGGAGGAGGAGGAAAAAGAAAAAGAAAATGCTTTTTTATTATGTTTTATTGTAAAAATACTGTACAGAAGGCTTACAGTTACATGAGTAAGGTAAAGAGTACATTTCCTATAGAGCATTGTTACCTCCTCCTTTGTTTTTCCCCTACCATCCCTTCCCTCCCACCTCCACAACTACACTCGTCCTCACCCCCCACCCCTGCCTAAATTGTAAAGTTCGTTATTTCAACATAGTGTCTTGTACATCTCATTGTTACAATGGGTCAACCTGTATCCCTATTTAAGCCTTTTGTTTTTTCCCTTCCCCTCCCCAAATTAGAGAAGTGTATATACAAGATTCAGGGCACTGACATCAAATACAGTGAAAACAGGGGTTATACCATGGGGGAGGAACATACAAAGAAAAAAGTCATATGGTACATTATAAATACATTAGAAACTATAGCAAGAAAGAAAAAACCACTTGTGTCCCTATCTTGGGGTTCATTTCTCTTGAGAAAATGCTTTTTAAACAGCATTTATTTACTTCTGTTTCTTTTCCAATAAGTAGGCAATGAATGAGTCCTTGGTCTTGGGATTCCTCATCTTGGCAGTTTTTGTGTGTTAAGTTACTGTGAAAAGCCAGCACCTTTGTTCGTGAGAGAGGAACAATACAGATTAAACAAACAAACAAAATAAAAACCCTCCAGCTAGAAGAAGTGGTCAAACCAGTGTGAGACTCTTGGCATATTTCCATGGGCACACTTTAACTTACAGAGTCTTGGTTTCCTCATCTGTAATCTGGGCAGTAGCGGTCATTATTACCCATATGTCATATGATTGTTATGAAGACAATGATCTCATTTATGTAAAGACTTTGGCAGTGTTCCTGGTCATATTTATTGCTCAACAAATGAAAGCTTTGAAAAAGATGTGTTCCAATGTGATTGAAGGAAGGTCATTTTAAGAAACACAGGAATGTATTGTAGGGTATAAATCCCCTCTCCTTTTGCTTTGACCTAGAGAATGTTCCCTCTCTGCTTCAGATGTTCTCAGTCCATTAGCTTCCTTCCTCAAGGTTATTTGTTTCCTGCCTGTGTAGCTGCTTGCTGACTGGAATGAGAGGGGAATGTGGGCCTTCTCTCACTTGGTTCCAGGCTAGTTCCTTTGCTGAGATACCTGGCTTACCATGTGGCTCTCTTCTGCAATGGTCCCAACTAACCTCTCTCTGAAGCATCCTGTTCCTTTCAGCAATTGGCCTTGACCTTCCACGTGCTAACAGAACCTAGGCAGAAGAGTTATGATACACCTGCTTATATGAATCCCAGACTAGCTAGGCTCTGGAATCTCGTACTTACTATTGATAAGTAATCATAGCAGGACAATAGGAAAAGGACTCACTAGACTCCTCTTAAAATTCTAGGAAATACAATAAAAACTTTGAAGCATAAAGAAGTGAAATTGCCCAGTCTTAAGCTTTTCACTTAAATGCTGTATCGACACTTCCTTTGCCCCTGCATTTGCAGCCTTTGTGCAGTAGCCAGTATTGTGTTTTCTCCAGCTCGCTGAATCTGACAATCAGAGTCTATCAATCCGAAAGTAAATGAGTGTTACCAATAAGTAGATTTATTTTTAAAAAGTAGTGTGTGTGTATATTTGTGTGTGTGCCCCTGCCTCATAAGACTCTGAATGACATCAAACTCTTCATTTGGAACACCTGCCAAGGCAACTCTTACCCTCATCTCTGCATGTGTAATGCTTTGTGATCTATGGAATTAGTTCCACCATCAGACCAAGGGCAGATGAGGCATGGCGAAGGGAAAGATATTGGTAGGTGAGTTTGTTTTGTTCGTAAGTTTCTTTTTTACTGCTGTTAAAAGCATGTCCATTTTATGTAATTAATAAGAACTTTCTAAGGATTTTTTTTTCTCCTTGAGAATTTTGACAAGTGACTTAAGATTGATCAAATCTTCTATTTTGGTTTATAACTATTGTCTGGGCCTGCGATACAAATTAGCAAATCTGATATAGAATTAGTTTATCTTTTAAAGAACTACATTATCACAGTCTCTTTTTTTGTTGAAATATGTATTGCCAAAATTTAGGCATTTCTTTTCTAACTGCAATTCATCAAAAATGTTTTTGTAGCAACTCATAAAAATAGTTTCCTTAGTCAGAACTGATGGCTCATCAGTATTCCTAGCTATTCAGGAGGCTGAGATTAGAGGATCTTGGTTCAAAACCAGCCCAGGCAGGGAAGTCTTATCTCCAATTAACCACTAAAATGCTAGAAGTGGCTCTCTTAAGAGTGCCAGTCTTGAGCAGATAAAGCTAATGGACAGTGCCTAGGCCCTGAGTTCAAGCTCCGGTACTAGATGGAAACACATACCTACACATATATACACTCACACAGAATAGCCAGTGTTGTTAAGCCAACCATGTGAGATGCTTTATTATACTTTACATTTCCCAGGAGCTCTCACTTGAGCTCCTCCAGCCTCATCCTCCCCAGTGTTAGGATGCCAGGCATGATGGTACATGTTTAGTGTCCACCTAATTAAACTTTTCTTACTTGTCAACTATGGGACTGTCCAAATATACATATGTATATATACATACAAAAACAAAGTAGTTTCCTATATAATTACACAGCCACAAGACTACACATTCTTTGCTTGCTTGTTTCATAAGCAAAATAAAGAAGGCTAGAAAATAATTTTTAAAAATCTACTGAGTGTTCATTGTGTGCCAAGCACTGGGCTAAACATTATATATGTCATCTGGTTAATGCTCACAACATGTTATAAACAATGATATGGCCACTTCTACCTTAATTTTGCACATAAGAAAACTAAGGCTTAAAGAACATCAATTTGCGCAAAGTTACATGGGCAGAAAGAAAGTCCTTTGTTATTCAAAATAATAATTATAAAATGGACTTGGTAATAAGTTACATAAGCACAGGTACATATTAGTTTTATTATTGTTGAAGGCGTGTAGTTATATATATTCATAAACATGACACACATAATTATTGTTAGACTGGAAGGGAATGACCATGGAACATCTAATATTCTCATTTTCCAAATGAAGAAATTAAGGACCACAGAAGTAAAATGATTCACCCACGGGGCATAGCCAGTTAATTGAATTTCAGAATCAATCAGTAGATGTATATATCTTGTGCTTCCTGTGAACATGAGTTCACTGAATATTGGCAATTTGTCCAAAACTTCTTTCCCTGAGTTCTCACATTGCAAAATTATCATATTAATGTCATAGATTCATACTGATTTCTTTCTCCAGTGCCTCCTTTCTAACTTGGTCAGTCAAGTACACCTATTTCCTATTACTGTCAAGTTTTGTAGATGCCTGCTGGTTTACTTTGTGTTAGTTTACATTAGTCAACCATAGTAGCTACAGTGTTGCTAGTCACCAGCCTGTCCAAATTATTGTCTGTGGTATCACTTGGGTTGTGAAGCAACCAGCAATATTGCTCTTTGTGTTTATATTTAGCAGTGACTGGTAATGGTATGATTACAGGATGTAAACAAGCCCCACCCAAAGCATGTACCAGTGACTCAACAATTGCCTGGGGACGGGTTACCCAATGCATTGCACTCTGAAATGAAAATATCCAGCCTGGACAACTTTATTATACTATAAATTTGGCTTCCTACTATTACCACTTCAAAGTAAATTATATATGTTTGATGAGGCATAATTTCTTATTAGATCTAGAGGATACCAGGGCAGACTATATCATGATCGAATTATAATTTGAATTTTAATCATTTTTTGTTCATTCTCAAACACGAGCTTATAAAATAAATTAAGTACTGTAGTTATACAAGTGAATAGAGGATAACAGAACCAAGAAAGGAACAAATTATATTACTTATCATAAATATATTTTATAACATTCAGTACAGCAGTTGGCTCCTTTTTCTGACCTTCTCATGAACTCTCCTTCATCAGCCTTATGTTTGGTGGCTTGAAAGACAGTTGTCTGGCTCTGGGCTTTGGCATCTCTGGACTGAACACAGTGAAGTCTGCCCTCTGATGATTTTGATAACCTCGACCCAAACCCCACGTGTAGATCAATGTTCCTTGTTTCTGCGAAGGGGATATGTTGAAACTTTTCCAATAAAATGTCACTAGTGAAGTGGAGAAGGAAGTTCCTGTGAAAAACTGGTTTGTTTAGTTCTGCTTGCTGTATTTTTCATTCAGCCCATCCGGGATTCAGACATTTGAAATAAGTATTACAAGAGATGTCATTGAATATATGAAGTCATAGCTCAAATTGCCTCAGACACATCATCTTAGATTCTGTACAAACCACATCATCAGCTACAGGAGTATAATACAAATAATAGGAACATTGAATTACCTGAACAAGGAGCAATATCTCCTTAATCTTAGCCACCATTCATTCATGCTGTTGAGTCTTAGCTTCAAACCATGGTATTTATTGTCTGGCCATCCATCACAATTAACATATTTGAGTATATGAATAATTAGAATTTCATAGAGGTTAAAGAGTCAGGCAGGAATAAGTCAAAAAAAATAAGTAATATAACTTTGAATATTAAAACTGTGGTAATACCACTCTGCCAGGTATGTCTCTTTCGTTAATTTATGAAAAATAGCAAGATATGATTGTTGTAAACAGCTTAGAACAAAGTATTTTAAGGCATCGGAACAGTAGCAAGGGGTCAGTATCTAGTACTTTCTATAACTGGAAACTAAGAAGATCTTAAAATTATTTTTTAAAATATTTTCAGTGGGGAAATATTAATAAAAATAAAAATTAAGAAAGTTTTTAGAGTTTGTATAAAATAAACAGGAACAAGATTTATTCTCTGCCTCTGGAAGGGCATTGAATATTATTTCAATTTGCAAATATTGGTACAACTGTTTTTATTTTGCAATGATTTTAAGATTTTTTTCCCTTGAAACATTGTCCCAGGAGGCATTGGGACTATTAAACTAATCTTCATTTGTGATTTATACAGCTTGGAATCAAATCTCTAGAACAAAATTAATAAATCATGTGTCAGTGGAGACTGAAAACAACTTGATGAATGATTTTTAGGTGAACGGTACCACTTATCTCAACTATTACTTTATGGAAATTTTCTACTTAACATATAAAAATTCTTAGGACCTCCTAGAAACTGTAGAAATGCATTCTCTTGTCAGATTTACTTCCAATATGGGCTAAAAACAAACCAAACCATTATTTGGTCAACTCATCCTTTAAAGAGTACTACATAGCTAGATTTCACAGCACATCAAAACTCTTACTCCACCACCACCACCACCCCCAGCTGCAATTTATGTCCATTTGTTCTTGCTGTTTTCTCAGAGGAGCTCTTACAGAATAACTGAGTACCCTCTGTGGAACCATACTAAGCAATAACCTTGGAGACAAAGGTATATTGGTAATCAGTCTAGGAAGCAATACTGGTTGGAACACCAAAGACTAGCTGTCTGTTGGTTATTGGGTTGTTTTCCATAAACAATAGTGATCACAGCTTTAAGAATACATGAGAATTATTGGCTATGATTATTTAAGATGTGCCAGTGTTTGTGTGCATGCATGTGTGCTGATACTGGCATTTGAACTCATGGCCTCCTGCTCTGTGAGCTTTATCACTCCACAGCTAATATTCTTTCACTTGAGACTTGTCTCTAGTCCAGAATTTTTGCTGCTTACTTTGGAGATGGAATCTGTGGACTTTTCTGCCTGAACTGGCTTTGAACCTCAATTCTTAGATTTCAGCCTCCTGAGTAACTAGGATGATAGGCGGGAGCCATCAGCAATAAGTGAAAATAAACTATTTTTAATAATAATTTTATATTTGTAGAAAAGACTGTAAAAATAGTATAAGAAGTTAACATAGCTAACTTTGTTAATTCCCCTTATTATTGACTCTACTGGTAGTGTTTACATTTTTTACAACTAATGAACCAAAGTTGAGACTTTATGCAAGAAGTACTATGCCAGCAAAATCTTTGGCACATTGTAGAACAGACATGCATACTTCTTGTCCACTAACTCTAGCCTGTCTACTTTTATTGATAATTTTGCCTGATCCTTAGTAGTGTTAAAATATCTAAATGGCCTTGGCAGAAAAAAAGGTTCTGTACCCTTAAATCAATACTTAATGTAGATTTCCTTTTGGTTTTTTTTAATTTAATCATCATTTTTAAAATGATGTATAGGAACATCAAATCATACATATGTGACACTATGTAATGTTCTAGTACATGTATACATTGCATAATATTTAAATCAAGGTAAATATATTTCTTTTCTCAAGTCAGATTTCCTTAGTTTTTATTTATTACAGTTATTCTGTGCTAGAATCTCATCCCAGGATCTTATATTACATTTTCTCCTTAGGCTTCTCAAGACTTCTTCCTTGACTTCTCTTGTTTTTGATGTCTATTGCAGTTTTGAAAAGTCCTGGTCATTCAGGGTACCTGGCTCGTGCCTGTAATCCTAGCTACTTAGGAGGCTGAGATCTGAGATTTGAAACCAGCCCAGGCAGGAAAGTCTATGAGACTCTTATATCCAATTATCCAGTAAAAAGACAGAAAATGGAGCTGGGGCTCAAGTGGTAGAGCACTAGCCTTGAGCAAAAGTAGCTCAAGGACAGCACCCAGGCCCTGAGTTCAAGCCCCAGGACAGGCACCAAAGGGGGAGAGGCGGGGAGAAGAGAGGAAAGAGAGAGGGGAAGGAAGGAAAGGAAGGAAGGAAGAAAGGAAGGGTGAGAGGAAGGAAGGGAGGCAGGAAGGCAGGGAGAGAGGAAGGAAGGAAGGAAGGAAGGAAAGAAAGAGAGGGAGAGAAGGAAGGAAGGAAAGAAAGGGAGGGAGAGAAGGAAGAAGGAAGGAAGGAAGGAAAGGGAGGAAGGGAGGAAGGAAGGGAGAGAGGGAGGGAGGAAGGGAAGGGAGGAAAGGAAGGGAGGAAGGAAGAAAGGAAGGGAGGAAGGAAGGAAGGAAGGAAGGAAAGAAGTTGTTTATTTGGCGTCATGGTGTCAGTCCATGGTCAGCTGGCTGCATTGTTTTTCTGGGCTGTAGGGAAATAGAATGTCATGGTGGAAGAGCAAAGCTACCCACCTCATGGTGGCTGGAAGCAGAGGGGAAACAGGAAAGTGATGAGGGTCAAGCTGTGCCTTTTAATAACATGCCCTCATTTCTCCTGGTAGGCCTTATCTCCTAGGTTCCACCCCCTCCAGAGCAGTGCCACCTGCTGGCAGCTGAGCCTTCAGTATGTGAGCCTGTGCAGAACATCTGTTTTTCTTATATAGACAGGGGTTATAGGTTTGAGGAAGGAAGACAATAGAGGTAAAGTAATTTGCACTACATCATAATAAGCGAACATGCTATCAGTGTGTCTTGGATCACCCATCTGAGGTTGTGTTTGTCAGGTTTGTTTGTTTGTTTGTTTGTTTTATGATACAGTTATCCTTTTCCCGTACCAGTGCTACACTCTTTGGGAAGAAGTCAGTTTGCTCATTCCTCACTGAAGGGATAGGTCATTGTACTCCATCTATTTGAGGTCAGACAGAGTCATAAATTAGGCTAGGTGCTGGTGACTCACGCCTTATAATCCTAGCTACTCAGGAGGCTGAGATTTGAGGATCATGGTTCAAAGCCAGCGCAGGCAGTAAAGTCCATGAGACTATAACCTACAATTAGTGACAAAAAAAAACTGCAAGTGGTTCTGTGGCTCACAGTGTCCTAGAGCACTATCCTGGAGCAAAAGAATTCAGGGACAGTGCCTAGGCCCTGAATTCAAGCCCAATGGCAGACAAAGAAAGAGAGGGGGGGCGGGGGAGAGAATCATAAAACAGTTGGATTTCTCCCATATAAGAGATTTGCCTCTGCCAACCCTTATTTATTTAACCATTTATTTGAAACAGTATGAACTACTGGGTAGTTACTTATACATTAGACTGTAATGTAATACTAATTTATTTTGTGACTATTCCACCCTTAACTACTGAGAGCTTATTCATTTGGATCCTATGTCCCTTTGAAATAGCTCTATTAATGTAAGATTGGATGTTTTATTTTTGATTGTCTTTCATTGTTTATGGTACAAAAAATCAATTAAATGATAGCTGGCAGCTTTTCTCCTTCATATGCCAAGAATTAATCAATTCTGCAAGTGAATAGGTGATATTTAAAAAACATGAATCACATCTTATTATTAGCTAGATATTACTCAGTGCCCTTGATTTTTCTGCTCCTATAACCTACCCAGTGAGATATCCTTTTTAGACTCAAAGATAATTATTCTAAAGGCGATGATGACCAGATTATATCAGAGGTAACTAGGGACATGAAATATAAAGAATTAGATAATGAAAAACAAAAACAGAATAAAAAAGCAGTGCATTCTGGGAATTAGGTTTTTTTTGGTTTTGGTTTTGGTTTTTTGCCAGGCATGGGGGCTGAACTCTGACCCTGGGCGCTGTCCCTTAGCTCTTCATATCAAGGCTAACTCTCTACCACTTTTGCCACAGTGCCACTTCTGGCTTTTTTTGCTTATTTGGTGCTGAGGAACTGAACCCAGGGTCTCATGCACGCAAGGCAAGCACTTTACCACTGAGCCACCTTTCCAGCCCAGGAATGTATTTTTTAATTTGTAATTCAAGAAACAACTAACATCTCAATACAGTTAAAAAAAATGTCTTGACTATGGAAGTGACTTAAAGTATACTTAAAGTAAACTGGAGGCATTTGAGGGACTATCAGGAACAAAATTCATTTTCATCATGACCAATCAACATTATTCTGGAAGCCACAGATGATCTAAGATATAAAATTCAGGGGAAAGGAGGAAAAATGATAATCATAATTTTATGTTGTATTTCTGTTTACCTATAATAACAGGAACAACAAAAGAGAAGGTAATAAGTAAAGGAAAAATAAATATATATATATACAACATAAATTAAGTCAATACTTTTCTGAACCTGTGCAGTGAATAGTTCCAAAATATAATGGAAAAGATTGCACTCATGAGAGTGTAAAATAGTCAGTAATAAATCTACATGTGGAAAACTGAAATACTTTATTGATCAAAATAAATGAAGATGTTAAAATACACTATATTTCTGAATAAGAAGACTAAATGCCTTCAGGATTTAATTCTATATTATTATTCGGGCTGATATATTTTTAAGCCTTTTAAATGGTGATTTAACAAGAAAAAGAAGAAGATGAAGAAAGAAGAAGAAAAGCCGGTGTCAGTTGCTTATTCCTATTATCCTAGCTACTTAAGAGGCTAAGATCTGGAGGATTACAGTTCAAATCCAGCCCAGGCAGAAAAGTCTGAAAAATACTATCTTTAATTAGCCAGCACAAAAGTTGGCCTGGAGGTTGACTCAAGTGAGAGAATATCAGCCATGAACAAGAAACCAAAGCAAGGAAGCAGAGAAAGAAAGTGAGGTGTTGAATTCAAGCCCCAGCACTGGCACAAAAATTAACAAACTAATAATAAACAGTAACAAATGATAGGTACATCTGAGGATTTTAGATATCTTCTGTTTCAATTATGAAAATTATTTATAATGTTAATTTTTGTGAATGTGTTATTTCACAAGAATAGACAGATAAGTGATGTATAACCTAGAAATGCACTATAGTATATGTAGAAATTACTATAAGCTGAGTGTGGTGGCTCACTCCTATAATCTTAACTACTTAGGTCTCAGACTAACAGTTCAAAACCATCTTGGGCAGGAAAGTTCATGAGACTCTTATCTTCAATTAACCAACAAAAAGGCACAGTTGGAGGTGTGGCTAAAGTGGTAAGAGTACCAGCCTTAAGCAAAAAAGCCAAGTAAGAGCAAGAGACTATGAGTTCAAGCCTCAGTATTGGCACAAGAAAGAAGAGAAAGAGGAAGGAAGGGAGGAGGGGGGAAGCCGGGAGAACCCATCTGCACTTTCTAATTGTCTTCTTGTATGAACCTGCATGTAAAGAATAAGATCACTATATCTCCATCTCTCCCTTATAAACAAACAGGCTTGATTTAAAACTATGGTCAGTGTAAGTGAAGAAATGTCCTAAGGTTGGGGAAATGATGGGGTAATTTGGAGAACAAAACATGATTGTTTAAAGCACAATTTTCTGACTAAAATCTGAGATCTATTCATTGTTAATAGTGTAGAACACCTAGAAATAATCTCCAAAAATAAATATAGGAACTTGGTATGGGACAGATAAAGAATTTTTTAAAAATCAGTGAGAAAAGGAAGGTTTATTTAATAATGATTTAGCTCTCATTATGAAAAAGAACAATGAATTAATGTTTCATCTTATCTTTAGATGGACAAAAGGCCTGAATGTAAAAAAAAATGAAACTTTTAAATTATTAAAAAGAAAATACAGAAAAATATCCTTATGACTTCAGGGAAGAGATTATTTCTCAGTCAGTACACAAAAAGAGTTTATAAAGGAAGAGATTATATTAAGAAGGAAAACTCATGCAAAAGCCTCTATCAATAAAGTTAAACAACAACCTTGGATATTTTTTAATACGTTTTTAACACATAGACTAGAAAACACATTGGTTTCTAGGCTTTATAGATGGAGAATTCCTACAAATCCATATGGAAAAAGAAACCACTGACTACAAAAATAAGCAGCAGCAAAGAATATCTTAAGAGATGCACAGAGGAGATTGAAAGGATCAATAAATACAAGAAGAGATGCTGAACCTTACTGATGAGGAGAAATGCTTACTGAAACAAAATGGTACTCTTTGCCCTTCAGAATGGCAGAAATAAAGCAGTTTGACTGAGCAAGGGCTGTGCAGGGTGAGAGGAGTGAAGAATTTTCCCAGTTTGCAGGAATATAGTCTGCTTACACCACTTTGAAAGGCAAGATGGCAATACCATACTAGGTAAAGTCGAAAGCATAGTCTATTTCCAAACAAATAGTCTCTAAAGACGTACTTGTAACAGAAATCCTGAAAAAGAAGCCAATTGTTGTCATGGCGAAACCTAATATATGTTCATAATTTTTGTTTCTTCTATTGCTCTGTCCCCTGCCACCAGAATACTTCCTGGATCATTGTTGATATGTATACATTTTTGCTGAATGAATAAATATAGTGAAACACAGCAGTTTAAAATGAATAAATTTTTAGCTGGGCACAGGTGGCTCACTCCTGTAATCCTAGCTACTCAAGAGGCTGAGGTCTGAGGATCACAGTTCAAAGCCAGCCCAAGCAGGAAAGCTCATGAGACTCTTATCTCCAATTAAGCACCCAAAAACCAGAAATGAAGCTGTGGCTAACACTACTTAAGTGGAACACCAACTTAAGCACAAAATCCCAGGGACAGTGCCCAAGCCCTGAGTTCAAGCCCTAAGAACAGCTCCAAAAAAAAAAAAAAGAAATTAGATATTTTATAAGTATCAACATAGATTTTAGAAAGAATGGGTGAACAAAGGAATTTTGGAATATCTGTGTTATGATATGATTTTAATATGCAAGGCAATACAGTGTATTCAGGCTACTTAAGTATTTACTGGAAATGTGCAAACATAGTCTTGGACAAACAAAACTTATAATGCTGGTTGCTTCTAAGAAGGAAGATAAAAAATAGTAATAAAGAGGAGAAGTAGAGCCAGGGGAGGAATTGAGAAACGGAAGTTTCACTTTATGTTTGAAGCCTTATTTTTTTTTTAATAAGAGCAAAAAAATTCAACTTTAATTTTACTTGGTAAAACCATGAGTGCTTACTTTCTCTATTCAACTTTCAAAATAAAAAGAACCTTTTGTTCCTTTAAAATAAGAAGAGATTACAATGTAAATGGAAGTAATAATAAAAAATAACAGTAGAAATTAATAAAATTTTATATTTACTTAATGGATTTTAAATAAAGTCAAGTCTCCTAGATGACAGAACAAGAAGATAAGAAGATAGCGCAGACAAGAGGAAATTAAATAGGCATTGTCACCTAATCTTAGAGGCCCAACAGCTGGTTGGTAAGAGCTCCCCTAAGAGTGAACAAAAACCAGAACAAATAAGTAACCACGAACAATAGAACTTATCCCTGAGCTGAGAAAGGCAGAGAGCCTTCAGATTAAAAGGGCAAATCCTCATAAAAATTTTAACACAGAAGGCACAGAAAAATGCTAATAATATACAGAGACAGAAAAGCTAAAAAGAAATGTGAGTAGACTGGTGTGTGTGCATGTGTGTGTGTGTGTGTGCATGCGTGTGTATGTGCATGCATGTGTGTGTGCATGTGTGCATGTGTGTGAATGTGTGCACATGCGTGTGTGCAGGCATAATTACATTGAATTATTATTGTTTTTGTGGCAGTCCTGAGGCTTGAACTCAGGGCCTGGGCACTATCTTTGAGCTTTTTTTGCTCAAGGCTAGCTAGCACTCTACCACTTGAGCTATAGCTCCACTTCTGGCTTTTTGATGGAGATAAGAATTTCACAGGCTTCCCTACCATGATCCTCAGATCTCAGCCTCCTGAGAAGCTAGAATCACGGGCTAATGCCTTGCTATCAGACTGCCATTTATTTCTATATTTTAAAACAATATGACAATAAAAGAGTACATATTTTACAACAATTTAAAAGGAATCACTTCAAAGTTTTGAGAGAAAATTATTTTCAACCTAGAATGTACGTATCATTAAGATACTAATCAATATAAAAGCAGAATAAAAATATTAAGAAACCTTTGAATTAACAATTTCTAGAGAGGGGCTGGGAAGGTGGCTCAGTGGTAAGAATGCTTGCCTTGCATGCATGAGGCCCTGGGTTGGATTCCTCATCACCACATAAGCAGAAAAAGCCGGAAGTGGCACTGTGTCTCAAGTGGCAGAACGCTAACCTTGAGCTGAAGAGCTCAGGGATGGCACCCAGGCCCAGAGTTCAGGCCCCACGACCGACAAAAAAAAAAAAAACGAAACAATTTCTAGCGAAAAAAGATTGAAATTTTTTCTACCAAATAAAAGCAGGGTACCTAAAAGAGAACAGAAATATCATTTGAAGAAATACTGGCTCTGGCACAGTGAATAAAAATCCTAGAGTATTGTCAGTTTTAGAAAATGATGCCTGAGTTATAACATGAATTCAGGGGGAAAAAAGTAGAAAATTTTTCTTCAAGAAGAACATGGGTTTTCTGTAATGATTTGATTAAACAGCTGTAGCTATAAAATGTTACTTTTGTCAAAAAGAAGGCAATGAAAACTGTCAGGGAAAAAAATCCATGAGAAATAACATTTCCAACTAGGAAGCAAATGAAAATATGTTTTGATTTTTAACAATTGGTGAAATAAAATTTGAAAATGTTTGACCTTGATATTTGAAACGTTTCCTTCAAACATAGCAACGGGACCCAGGATCCAGATACAAACAGTACTTTGTCCTGAACTGAATATTTTTAGAATTATAATAGTGAAATGCTCTTTCTTGGTTTTTACTTTCTGGAATGTAGTTCTTGATCATCAGTGTAAGATAGTTATGAATTATAGGGAAATTCAAATTATAAACCTTAAGAATATAAAATTGATGATGAGTCTGAGAGAATTTGGGTAGTGTAAAAAGAAAGAATTGAGGAAAGAGAAATTATGCCAGTTTCTTCAACTTGCACAATTGGCACTTGGTTAAGAGATCTGATTGTGGGCATATTATTTAAGGTTATAAGGTTACTGTTGAGGTTTTGATCTTAAATGTCCTCAAAAGGTTAATGTGTTTCAGGCTTGTTTGCCAGCTTATGGTTCTATTAGCAGCTAGTAAAATCTTTAGGAGATAGGCCTAATGTAGAAGGAAGTTAGGTCCTTGGAGACAAACCCATTGGGGAAGCTAGGAGATACTGGAACCTTTGTGTCCTTTTCTGCATTCTGGTTATCACACTGAATTGTGTTGCCACAAGTCCAAAGCATTATGGACTAAAACATGAATCTATGAGCTTTTTCTCCTTGAGGATGACCTTCTCCAGTGTTCTGTCAAAGCAATGGAAATACAGGCGAGAACTTAAAGGTAAAAATAAAATCAAATTTGGAAAAAGGAGAAAGGAAGGATTCAAAAGTAATGTGCTAAGTTTTTAAGAGGTGTTAATATAGACTACTTAAAAGTTGATAAGGTGTGTGCCAGTGGCTCATGCCTACAATTCCACCTACTTTAATTATGGTTCAAAGTCAGCCTTGAACAGAAGAATCTATGAGACTTCCTCTCCAATTAACCAGCAAAAAGTCAAGCTGGAGTCATGGCTCAAGTAGTAGAGTGACAGCTGAGCAAAAGTAAGACTTTTAAGTTTTGTACTAGCATAAAAAAGATAAATCAAAAAAGGGATAGAGGGGCTGGGAAGATGGCTCAGTGGTAGAGCGCTTGCCTTGCATGCCTGAGGCCCTGGGTTCGATTCTTCAGCACCATATAAGCAAAAAGAAAAAAAGCCGGAAGTGGCGCTGTGGCTCAAGTGGTAGAGCGCTAGCCTTGAGCTGAAGAGCTGAGGGACAGCGCCCAGGCCCAGAGTTCAGGCCCCACGACCGGACCCAAAAAAAAAAGAGAGAGAGAGAGACAGGGCTGGGAAGGTGGCTCAGTGGTAGAGTGCTTGCTTTGCATGCATGAGGCCCTGGGTTCGATTCCTCAGCACCACATAAGCAGAAAAAGCTGGAAGTGGTGCTGTGGCTGAAGTGGTAGAGCACTAGTCTTGAGCTGAAGAGCTGAGGGACAGTGCCCAGGCCCAGAGTTCAGGCACCATGACTGGCAAAAAAAAAAAAAAAAGAGGGATAGACACACTCCCAGAATAAATAAAAGCAAGTGTGATTTCAATAATACTGAGATTAGAGTTGGTGAGTGAACTGGAGAAGCTATGCCTTCTCCTTTAATGAGTGCATTTACATTGCCATGAGAATGTACTCCTCTTGTAGTAAATTCTGATTCATCTTTCTTCTTCCAGACCCGAATAGAGTCTGGATGGAGAAGAGGCGAGGGCTTGCTGTTTGCCTGCTAACTTCTGTATCCTTCTTAGAGAGTAGGGAGCATCGATTACTATACTAAAACTCAAAACCCCATAAAGGGAATGTTAACAATGGAGAAAAAAATTCCAAAGAGATGAAATGGAAACATGAAAGTCAATGGCTTACAGACAGAGCTGCTGTATCTTTACCAGAGTCATCAAACATCACTCAAAATCATCCTGAAAGAGAAAACAGAAAATTAAATGGGCTCAGAATGGCTTAAGGGGGAGTATAGAGAGGTATAATAACAAAGGTAAGGCTCACTCAAGTTCATTGTTCACTCAGAGAAGTAACCATAGTCAAAGCATGCCTCAAATTACTTCGTGGAAATAAATTCATTGTGACGTCCCTGATTATTGTGAAGAGGTAATGGTGCTAATACTCAATGTCCGATGCATGCCAAGTACTCTGCTGACAGTTCACTTGCATGACTATATTTAGTTTCTAGACGTATTCAGAGAGATTAATATTTGTGATGAGGAAACGGAGTTACTGACAGCTGAAAAAACTTACATGCTACCATATGATAGGTGAACATTGAAGGCATCACACTAAGTGTGGCATACTCGACTTAGATAACCAGTCAGAAACGGGGCATAGATCTGACCCCAAGTCTGCCTGATTCCACATTCTGAGTGTAGAAAACAATGAGCATACTTTAAGATACGAATTAATATCTGTAATTCCAACACTCAGAGACTACGATGTATTTTGTTACATTTCATCCTTCCAGTGTATTTTCTATATGTAATACTATTTCTAACCAATTTTTGGATTATCTGTACATATGTTTGGTAATCCATTTTTCTCATTTGAAGGTAAGTGAATTTCCTTCCATATCATTCAACATTCTTCTGCAATATCAACTTACTGTTTACTTGGTATTAATTTATTCATTCAATCAATATTTATTGATTTACAGGGCACTATTCTCTACATTTATAATACATAAGTGGCCAAGAAAACAAAAATCCTGTGTTCATGGAACTTAAATTTCAGAAGAGAAAAATGACAATAAATGTAAGACATGAAGTATATGGCTTAAAAGCAGGGTTAGAAGGAGCAAGCAAGATGGGCTAGTAGAGAAATTACAGTATTCATTGAGCAAATGGTGTTTGAGCAAAGCCTTGGGGGTGGTAGAGGAATAATACAGGCAAATATCTAAGGAGAAAACACTCAGTACATTGAGATACTGATTCACATACTAGAAAGTCATTCTCTGAGGATATAAAATTCAGTTGTTTGTAGTGTATTCACAAAGTTGTCCAACTATCACCACTGTGTAATTCTAAAACATCACTGGCTTTGCTGCTACCATTAAAAAAAAAAACTGTACCTATTAGGAGTCACATCTCACTGCCTTTCCCTTTTAGCCTCTCATTGCCATTAATTCATTTGATTTTTATAGCTTTGCTTTTTTCTGATCATTGATGTAAAGAGAATCATACATGTCATCTTGTATATTTAGTTTCTTTCACTTAGCATGATGACTTCAAGATTCATTCATATTGCAGCTTGTGGTATTACTTCATTCCTTTCTGGCTGAATGAAATGCTGTGGTGTGGTTTATTCCACATTGTTGATTCATCTGTGGATAAACATTCTGCTTATCTTCACTTTTAGGCAATTATGAACAATGTTGCTATGTAATTCATGTACAGATTTCTGTGGGGACCTGTGTTTTTAGTTGCTGTTGGGTGTCTGCCTCTGAATAGCATTGCTAAGTCATATGGTAACTCTGTATATTTAGCTTCTTTCCATAGTGGCATAGATGAGAAAGGAAGTCAGGTGAAGAAAGTACCTACCTACAATGCACAAAGAAAACTGGACTTCCGCTGTGTAGAGGTCGAACAAGATGAGAACTGAGGGTTCACTGAGATGGAGATAACAGTGACCTTATAAGAATGTGCAGAGTGGAAATGGGTGACAGAAAGAAGGGAAAGGTGCAGAAGGAAACGGCATGATGAAAAGTTCCATTGTCTTGACTGTGGTAGTGGTCTCACAGAATACACTCGATGTGACCGAAGGTATTCAATTAGATACCAAGCTAAAAAAGGCAGAGATATAGAGAAATTTTCTCTTTTAAGGGGATTTTTAATAAGGGGAAACAGAGAAATGAGATGATGAGCTCCAAAAGACATGTGACAAAAGGAAGATTATATTTTTAGGTCAAGAGAAATAACCATATGCTGTATGCTGTTGACAATGGTTAGACAGAAGTGGGTGTCCAATAGAGGGAGTGTTGTTCATGATCCCATAGCATAGACAGGTGTGTGGAAGGATGGATGTAGAAGGGGACAGTCAGAGAGCTGGAGTTTACCTACGCACCATAGGTGAGAAAATGGGGCAGAGAGAGTTTGTGGAAGTTTTCTCCAGATCGCTTTGATTTTTCTCCATGGCAGGCAAGCTTATCTCTTGAGTGAGGATACAAGAGAAGGTCTTGGAGCTTTGAGAGGAAGATGGACAGTATAAAAATGTAAGGAGTCAAATATGCAAATAGATGGAAGGAGGAATCGTTGCTGGCCACCTTAAGTTTCACTGAGCCTTGTGGTCATGACATTAAAGTAAGACCATCCAATGCAGTTGTCTGCTTTTCCCCAGCATGTGTAGAATTTGATCACGATTTTTTTCCAGGAGATTAGACAGGAGTTGTGGCACAAGACAACATTGCTAATAATGATGGAACTACATGTTTAGAGTTGATCTGAAGTGAATAAAACAATGAGGGAAATAGGGAAACCAAAAAGGAAGGTGCATCAGTGGCTTAAAGGTGAAATACTGGAGCAGTGAACTGCAAAGGTAGGGCTGTTGCTCAGAGATTCAGTTGTCACATGCGGTATTCCATTATATGGATATACAAATTCCGTTCGACCCATTAGAACCCTTTTCTAAAGTATAACAGTAGGATCACCGATCTCTATCACTTGTGCTACCCCAATTGCTTAGCAATTGCTTTTTCTCCCTAAATTTTCCAAACATTCCATCCCTTCTTTCTCAGATCACCTAACCCCAGTTAACTA
This sequence comes from Dipodomys spectabilis, assembly GCF_019054845.1. NCBI lineage: Eukaryota > Metazoa > Chordata > Mammalia > Rodentia > Heteromyidae > Dipodomys > Dipodomys spectabilis. The sequence continues at coordinate 20,941,045 of NW_024870696.1, forward strand.
TTCTCTGTAAGCATCTTTTCCTCTCTGATTCCAACTCCCTATTAATAGCTATTCTTAAATTGGTCTGGGGGTTTTTGTTCCTTTGGCAACCAGAAGATTGTCAAGGAAGGAAGGGAGGGGAACCCAATCTGCTGTGTGTCTGTCCCTTCAGGGTCTCTCTGGCTAGCGGCTAGGCTTAGGTGAGCGGCTGGTAGAAAGAGGAGAAGGATTCTCCTTTCACAGTCTGGGTTCGTTTCCTAGACCAGAACTGCAAAGACAAAGCCCGGTTCAGCTTTTTTCGGCGGCAGTTCTACTTTTGAGGGTTCTCACCTTATGATATATCATCCATCACTTTGTCCTAGAAAACATGCTATGCTCCTGGTCCATCGGAACCATTATAAATGTTACTTATAGACAAGCCATTATGCTATCCTCCTATTTTTCTTGTTTTAAATTGATCTTCATGTTATGATCTTCAATGGAAATCAGTTTCACAAGATAATTAAATCCCCCCGGGTAGATTAATTTGAGATTTCGTATCATTTATTACCTTGCAAGTGCCTGTTTTCTTTAACATATGTTCATGTAGGAGTTGGCATTTAGATTGGAAGGCATTTATCACTGTGTTTATCTCCTAAGCAATGTCTTTTAAGGTATTTTCTCCACTGGGATTTCCTTTTAATAAAGTAAGAATTCTTGTATAACAAGATTTGTTGGCTACCAAGGGGATTGTCCTACAAAGTGAGAACCAGCCCTTCCTCCTCTCTACCTGTCCACATGTTCACCTCCCCCCCCCCCCCCCACGCCCTTCTACCTCACAGCTGCCAGCTGATGGAAACACTCACCAAAGCTCAAATGCCCTGCTCATGACCTCTTCGTCCTCTTACTCCCACTAGAGGTGTATATTTAAGTCATCCACTTTAGTACATGTCCTTAGTCCCAGCCTATGGTGGGTTCATGCCTTTTTATACATCAGAATCTTTCCGTGTCTGTCACTACCTTCACGCTGCTGACCGTGACACATTCATGATGAAATTCGTAGGTGCTTAAGAAATAATCCCCTAGGATAAATGCCCCCCAGCCCCAAAAACAACTCCAGAGAAATTCCAGGACCACCACATGAGGCTGTTGTTTGTCATTCCACACTCCTTCTCTGTTACTTCTCCATGGGGTGGAGTCGTTACAATAGTAATATTTCTTTATTCTTTGGATATTCCTGCATAATTCCTAGTCTGGCACATACAGTAGCTGCTCAATAGAAATTACAGGTAGGAAAACAGACAGTCCTGCTTAAGGTGCCTGACAGTGCAGGCAGTGGCCCATCAAGGCTGGGATAGGAGAGCTCCCAGTAATGCCTGGGGAATAGGAGTGGACATTGATTCATTGAGTTCAGAAGTGGATAGCTCTTTCTCTTCCACTAAAAGACCCTCTGAGGCATGAGAAACATGGAGGCAAGAGCAGACTAGCCAAGAACTGAGCACTTATGGATCATTAATGGGATACAATTGTCATGTTTACAAACCTGTTCTCACACCTCCCACGCCCAGGCACACACACTCCCACTGCTATGTGAGAAGTGTTCTCATCCCACATGTGTCTCATGACTTCCTGAATTGGCTTGGACTACCCTCCACAATATGGCTTTGGGATTTTTTTTTCTATTACTATATATTCAATTTGTCGAGTTCATTTTGTTCAGTAAAAACTTGCTTTATGCTGGGCTCTGAGTCACACCTATAATCCTAGCAACTGAGTTCTGAGGGTCATGGTTAGAAGCCAGACCAGGCAGAAAAATTCTTACCAGCAAGAAGCTGGAAATGGAGCCGTGATTCAAGTGGTGGTGGGGCACTAGCCTTGAGCAAAAAAAGCCAAGATAAGAGTAAAAGGCCCTGAGTTCAGGAACATACATACACACACACACACACACACACACACACACACACACACACACACACACACACACATAAACACCCGCCACAGACTTCCTTTTTTAAAGTAGCTACAGAGATTTTCCATGTGCTTTGTGTGCACCGACAATCCCCACTGGGGTGGCATCTGGGTTACAATGGGCAAGTCAGGGTAACTCATCACACTCATCCAAGGCCTGTGGTTCACATTCAGTTCTCTCCTGGTGTTGCATAGTCCTATGGTTTTGACACATGAGCAGTGATAAGCACCTGTACTACAGTGTCATCCAGAGAGGCCCACTGCCCCGGGACCTCCACGCTGTGCCTCTCCACACCCCGGGCTCTTTCATTCTTTTCCTCCTGTCCCCTCCTCAGCAGAATCAGGATTTAAGAGGTTATTTTTCGCCAGTGTTAACAGGAGGGAAAGGAGGGAAGACGGAAAGTGAAGGGATCCTGGTGGCAGTCCCAGAGTCCTATAAAGAATGGGCTTTAAAAACATCGTTGGTGAAGATTAATTCCTTTGTCAATAAATGTCGGCAGCTAATCTAGTGCCAATTGCATTTGCCTGGGGAGTGAGCCCAGTGAAAACCCAAGGAGACTAAATCATTTCTGAGGTGCATTTCTTTCTTTTTCTTTTTCTTTTTTTTTTGTGGCCAAGTACTGACCAAGGCCTCTGCCGTAACTTTCTATTTTTTTTTTTTAAATTGAAAAGGAAAAAGAAATGCCAAATCGTATTGCAGCTCCAAAGGGCAAACTGGATATGCTCTGACTGAGGTTGAAAATAATTATTCTAAAATCTGTTCCCATATAAAATTCCCTTTCTGGGATATACCAAAGGAGAAGTCAATTTCATGTATTCAATCCCTTCATGTGCCAAGTGGTTGGGGAGCATCTTGCCTTAGATAATTCTAGTTTCTGTGTTTCTGCTAGTCAGAGGATGTGAGAAAAACAGCTTTTCTTACTGAAAGCAGAGCAGAGCTGCAGCCTTCTCCTACTAACACACATCTACACACACACACACACACACACACACACACACACACACACACACACACACACACACACACACACACACACACCCTACATAGGAGAATATCTCCCTTTAGGGCCACTGCTATGAGTCCGTCTCTTCCTTTGCTTTAGGAGAGCATTAAAGCCTGCTGCTCCTGCTGGACTAGGGAGCATCCATTTTTACTAGAAACTGCAGTCTTGGGAACCCAGAGGAAGGAATCCCTACCTGAGACATTTCTAGGTCTTAAGCTGGGGGAAGAACAGACTAGCCTTGCTTGTCTCCTCTTCCAGAGCTCACAGGAGGCTTTCTGTTGAAGCAGGCAGGGGTTCTCACACTTTTTACCTGTGACTCAGACATAAATTTTGCATGACAATCCAGCTCACACACAAAACCAAACCTACCCCGCAACTTAAGAGGAAGTCTGGTGTTTGTTTTTTATTTAATTCTTTTTCATTTTTTATCATGCTGCTCAATAATTCAAACTGATTTTACTGCTCACTAATAGCTAGGCCCCCAGAGAGTGTGAGAAACACTGCCCTAGACTGGCAGGCGAGCAATGTTTTTGTCAGCAGACAGGACCTTCTTTCCTTCCTAATGAGTCCCGTCATCAGGCACTCAGATGAGCCAGGCATTGGGCCTGCACGCTTCCCCCTGCACCCTCAGCACCGCCCTGGGAGGTGTGAATACATCTTGCAGGTGAGGTGAGGCTGTCATCTGCAGTAAGAAACTCCCTGAGGTCACCCAGCTGGAAGAGCCAGAATTAAAATGCCATCTCTCTGACTCTCTGAACCCCACACTTAGGAGCTTAGCAAGCCAGCTCAGAGTACACTGGTAACCACCCATGGTGCTCAGAGTTAAGTTGAACCTCTTACCTCCACAGCCTCATTCGTCTCTCCTTCCTCCCACTTTGCAACCAACCTGTAGGAATTGCCCTCAGTTGCTTGAACCTCCAGGTTTTGGTTTCCTCTGCCTTGGCTCTCTTATCCCTCACTTCACCTGGCTACTGAAGATTTGTTTCCTCCAAGCTACTACTGAAGGCCTCTGCCCATACCTCAGCGCTGTGGTAAGTTACTTCCCACTTGCTTCTACACTACTATACCTAGCACTTGGGATATGTCATTACTTTGCTTCTAAATCCAGGGGTATGCTGGTAAGTGTTCAACAGCCAGGTATTTGGTTGATGAGTAAGGGCAGGGGAATAATTTATAGCGTTTTGCAGGCCCCATGGCATAAATACCTTCCCTGCTGCCCATTTCAAGGCATCTATACGGCTTCACTGAATGGGCAATTGGAAAGAGACGAGACATGAAAAACTGACTCCAGCACCTAGGTCTCCTGGTCGTCCCTGATGATGGGACAGGGGAAGGAGTGAGAGAAAGGGGTCTTCGTCTGGCTACCTATGTATCTCCTCAGTGCTCAGGCAAGAAAAGGATCTGGTATGGAACAAACTAAGGCATAGTCTCCTCATGTACTGCTCTGAGCAGGGAAAGAATGGGAGATGCGAGGACAAAGGCTTTGTGTAATGAAAATAATTGCTGCTCATCGCTCAGCCCTTACAGATTATAAATTACCACCACATACGTCGTGTCATTTGTTCCTGTCCATAAAGGACAGGCATTGTTTTGAACATGAAGAAATCAGGTCTCCAGGTGATCTGCCTGGGCTTACGCAGCTAACCCCTGAGTGAGGACCAAGGTCTCCTAAATTTTAGCCCCACACTCCTTTGCTATTCAGTTGACTGTCCATATCAATATAGCTGCTCTGAGCGAAGTAGGGTAGTTGGACACAGGCAGAATTGGGAAGTGGGGAAGTAGTGCAGGGAGAGGGGAAAACCATATGGGTATATAAGGATTCTTGAGCTCATGTGTCATAGTATCTTGGAACATTAACTGAGGAGGTGGGCTTGTGAGTGCCTAAGAGCAGGCCTCCATAAGGAATCAGATTCTGGAATATAGCAGTCGTTTCCAACTGCTAGAGTAATAATTAAGAAAATATCCCCTGTCTCAGAAGTTTATTATAAAGATTAAATAAAATGATACTTCTTCGTGTACATTTACTAGCCGCTTTAAATGGTCTCAAACGTCACTTGCAAGATACAGTAAATCTAGAGAGATTTTAAATATTAGATATATCCTAAACCTTTCTCTTACCTTGCTAGGTATATAGTTATTTCTCTATGTTATTTGTACGTTGGTATCAATGTTCCTTCCTTTTGTTGATAAACTCCTATTGGACAGAAACTGTATCTGCTTTTTCATAGTGTTTGTTGTTGTTTTGTGGGACTTGGGGTTTGAGTTCAGAGCTATACAGTACAAAACTTGCTTAGTCAGTGCTTGGTCACTTGAGTCACAGCTCCAGTCCAGCTTTTGCTCTTGCTGGTTAATTGGAGATGAACTCTTGCAGACTTTTCTGACTGGGCTAGTTTCTAAATTTAATCCTCTGTATCTCAGCCTCCTGATTAGCTAGGATCACAAACGTAAACCACCAATGGCTAGCTTCATGGTGGCCTTTTCATTCTTAATTTTTTTTTACAAACCTAAAATAAAGACTGATATTTTGTGACACTTAAGAATGTAGTCAAGCTGGGCTCCGGTGGCTGACACCTGTAATCCTAGCTACTCAGGAGGCTGAGATCTGAGGATCATGGTTCAAAGGCAGCCCAGGGAGGAAAGTCTATGAGACTCTTCAATAAACCACTTGAAAACCGGAAGTGGCACTGTGGCTCAAGCGGTAGAGTATTAGCCTTGAGCTGAAGAGCATGGGGACAGTGCTCAGGCCCAGAGTTCAAGCCCCACGACCAATCAAAAAAAAAAAAAAAAAAGAATGCAGTCAAAAATTCAATGTACATCCTACAATTAAGAAGAATGAGTGAAGGGGTAGGGAGGGGAAGGATGGGTGAGAATGTTGAAAGGAGTGACCTTGATCAAGATATATAGTATTCATAAGGTACTTTGTTAAAAGTGCTTTGTACAACTACTTAAAGATAATTTTCAAAATAAAAAAATTAGGGCTGGGAAGGTGGCTCAGTGGTAGAGTGCTTGCCCTGCATGCATGAGGCCCTGGGTTCGATTCCTCAGCACCACATAAGCAAAAAGAAAAAAGCCAGAAGTAGCGCTGTGGCTCAAGTGGTAGAGTGCTAGCCTTGAGCTGAAGAGCTGAGGGACAGCGCCCAGGCCCAGAGTTCAGGCCCCACGACCAGACCCAAAATAAATAAATAAATAAAAATATATGAAATTTGAATATTAGTGTCCAAAATTGCATATTACTGAAATACAGCTGGGCTCATTGGTTTAATGCCTGTAGCTGTCTCATTCTACCATGGCAGAGTTGAGTAATATGACAGAGACCATGTGGTCTGCAAGACCTAAAATATTTACTACCTGGCCCATTACAGAAAAGGTTTACTGACTCCTGCCTAGAATAGCTGATAGACAGATCCCCTAAAGAGTTCAGATCTACTTAGTAAATGCCTCAGCGGCTACACTGAGGCTTTCAAAGTTATTATTGCTTCATAAGCCACATAGGCAGTGATGGAAACAGTGTGTATACCATTTTTTTTAGGTCATATGTGATTAAGTAGCTCAAAATGCTCTCAAGAGCGTTTTCTCCATCGCTAAGGCAGCTGTGATGGGGTTATGTAGTTCACTTCGTATAGGAATCATTGGACAGGACCCTTGCCCCATGAATATCAGAAGCGCCACAGCTGTGTAAACCAGAAATAGTGACACACTGCATAGGCCTGCTTAGGATGGCTGAGATGCGCTAATTGATGTTTGTTATGATCCTCTCAATGTGAGTGTGCATCTTAGAAGACCCAGTTCTCATTGCCTTTCAAGGCCTCTTCTGTGGTCCAGGGCTGGGGTGCCTGTCTTGAATGGGGGCCATGGTGATGATGGGGTGAGGGTCCTGATACAGCTCTAGCAGTAGAAGGTCCCTAAGGCACATCCATGGTGTTTTTGCCTACAAGAGTGAATTAATCAGACCATGAATAAGTGAATGGGTGAATAAATGATGGAATATGATTTCCTGGGATCCGATCTGAATGTAAGCAGTCACTGACAGAATCTTACTTTAAAGCGGTTTTGGATAAGATGTCATTCACCCTGCCTTATTCAGCTTCTACTCTATGGGGCACTATTAACACATATAACACGTATTTTGAAAACCCAGGCACAATTCTGGAAACTGTTACTGAACAAGTGTGATTTTTTTTCTATTAATTACACCTCCCTTTTGGGTGGATGGTGTCAAGTTTTTTCCTCCACAATTTAAAGAGGTAACTAAAGAAGTAAGCTTGAGCTTCTCATCTTTACTACAGTTTCAGGATGCTCTGAAGTGTTCAGCACCCATAGGTTTAGGAGGACAGAGTTCCATTTTTTTTCCTGTGTTCCATTCATTACCTCTTTTAGGGTTCTTAATAATGCTTTATCATTCTTCCAAACTCTAGACATCCCTTTCTCCTCCTCCTCCTCCTCCTCCTTCCTCTTCATCTTCTTTTTCTTCCTCCTCCTCATCTTCCTTTTCCTACTTCTCCATTTTTCCTCCTCCTTCTCTTCATTTTTTTTCTACACTGGAGTTTGGACTCCGGGCCTTGTCTTTGCAGACATGCTACCATTTGAAGCCAGCCTTCTAGCCTCCCTCCCCCTTTTTTTTCCTTCAGTTATTTTTTAGATAGGATCTCACATTGTTGCCCATAGCCAACCGTGGGCCATTGTTGTGAATATGTCTTCCACATGTTTGGGGTGACAGGCATATACTGCTGTATCATCTTCTTTGTGGAAATGAACTTTCATCAAGCTTTAATCTGGGCTGATCTGGGTTTATGGTCCTTCTTTCTGCCTTTCAAGTAGCCAGGAATGGCAGGTGTCAGTCATCACACTCAGCCACCAACGATACCTTTTCCAGAGTAAGTTATAAATGTATTAGTGGGAGTTTTACCTGGATTACAAAAATTAACTCCCATATTTGTCAGACTAAATAATAATTATAAGTCAGACTAAAGACTGTCCTTCTCTAAAATAAGAAAAGGGAAGACATTTTGTGAATCTATTGTTTTATATGATCCCCACCACATTATCTATTAATTTTTTAATCAAAGATTCTAACTCCCATTTTTTTGCACATGCGCCTGTTTGTGTGTGTGTGTGTGTGTGTGTGTGTGTGTGTGTGTGTGTGTGTGTGTGTGTGTGTGTGTGTGTGTGTGTGTGTCCTGAGGCTTGAACTCAAACCTATCCCTGAGCTTTTGTTCTCCAGGCTAACACTTTACCAATTGAGTCACAGTTCCACTTCAGGCTTTTTGACAGTTAAGGAGATAAGAGTTTCACAGGCATTTCTTCCTGGCTAGCTTCAAACTGAGAGCCTCAGACCTCTGCCTCCTGCATAGCTAGGATTATAAACATGGCCACCAGTGTCCAGCTCCCATGTTTTTAAACAAATGTATTTCTCACTGCTTAGTATGAAAGCCTAATTGAGGTTATTAAGAAAAAATGAGATTAGGACCGAATTTTAAGAGAAAAAGAAAAAGAACTTACATAGTAAATCTTTATTTTTCATGGATTTTATACTTGATAGTTCCCTTATTCATTAAAATGTTTTATACCTTTCCTCAATAAATACTCAAAGCAAATTCAGTCATTCACATACATACACAGAATGGTTAAAAAGTTTAAGTCACCCTACACACACATTCCCTGCTGGCAAGCAAGGCAACATTCTGCCTTCCCGGGGTCCAATACTGCCACATATTTGTGCTTTGGGGTAGTAATCTCACTATTTTAAACAGCCTCCTAGGGCAATGTTAGAATTCTGTCTCTTGTTTCTTTGTGCAAGAAGAATGACATGTCTTGCAGAGAATATATATGCATTTGATGAGAGTCATGCCGCCATGTTATCAGGCAAAATTTCAGTGTTAATGAATCAACAACATATAATAATTAATTATATTTAAACAGAGACTCATAAAGGAGATTATATGTTGGTTGATGGAAAAAAAAAATATAGCCAGGGCTCATAGGAACCTAACTCCATATTTCTCCAAGGAACAATGACTCAGAGCTCACACTAATTTATTATAGCAATTTCTAGAGTATTACCACGAATAGCAAGAATCTACAGTACTTATATTTCCTTTCTATTCAGTTTTATCTTTGTGGCTTAAGTATTTTTAGTCCAGAAGAATCCCCGGCATTAATAATCACAAAAGAATTATCTCAAAAGTGCTAGCAGGAATTTCTTCCAGTCCCACCAAGGTATTACAGATTTCTATTTTATGTTTAGTACTATGCCTTGTCCCAAAAGGAGCCATGGTAAAGGCTGATCACCCAGCACAAGTGATGTGGAAAGAGTCAGGATGAGAAAAAAAAATGAAGAATGAGTCATTGCCAGGGGAGTGGTGAGTGCACTTAACCACAGCTGGAGCTTCTTCAGCCCTGGCCACATAGTTCACGCCACCTAGGGAGGCTGGCCTTCAAGTGAAAGGGCAGAAGGGAAGGGTTGTGTGGCCGCCATGCACATAACCTTTTCAAAAAGGGAAGAAATACCCAAGGAATGGAGCTGTCAGTGAGCACATAACAATGTTTAAGATGAGAGTCACCTGATAAAATCAATCCTACTACAAAGTTATGTTTCCTGTTGAATCAGTGGTAACATGAACTTGCAGAAGTGCTACTATCCAAAAACAAAGAACCCTCTGGAAACTATGGTCATGTTTTCTTTTGGGGTTTTTGTTGTTGTTGTTGTTTTGTCAGTCACGGGCCTTAAACTTAGGACCTGGGCTTGAGCTTTTATTTCAAGTCTAGTGCTCTACCATTTTGAGCCACAGTGCCACTCCTGTTTTCTGGAGATTAATTGGAGATCAGAGTCTCACAGACTTTCCTGCCCAGCTGGCTTCAAACTGCAGTCCTCAGATCTCAGCCTCCTGAGTAGCTAGGACTACAGGCGTGAGCCCCTGGGCGCCTGGCTTATGGTCATGTTGTCTAAGTAAAACTGCCATATGTAACTTCAAAAGCCAATATATTCACAGGATTCATTTGTATTAATGAGAGACAACCTTCCAGTTCCTCCTCCACTCCCTCAAATACTAAATTTCAAAGGAGATTGCCATATTTTTTTTTCTTGTTGTGTGTAAAAACGAAGGAAAATTATTTATTTTGGCCTCTCCAAAATGGAGGAAATATTACATTTTCTATGTTGTAAAGTACCTGTGAAGTTATTTCCCTCAAACTACTTCTAATTTTCTGTAATTCAGTAGGACAGCTCCCTAAACTCTCTTGATTCTAGTTCTGTAGTTCTGTGCAGGAGAAATTAAATCACTGTGGAAGATGGGAAGGGAATGAGTTGTGATACCTAGAAAAATGCATTATAATTCACAGATAGAGAAGTCATACCCACAGTATGTACCTCTGGGGATGAATACTAAAGAGAGTAAGTTAGCGGGAAGGTTTTTTTAAATTGTATTTATTTTCTAGTAGTTCTTCCTACTTGTTTTGTTGTTGCTTTGTTTTGTTATGCTTTGCTTTGCTTTTTTCACTTGATCTGTTAATTGCTACTTTAAAAAGAAGTTCCGTAAATGAACCCTTAGATATGTATTTTAATGTTTTTTTCTTTCATGCATGTGTTTCTAACGCATTTATAAGATTATCTCTTTGTTGCTTTGTATGTCCCTCCCCCACAGTATAACCCCTGCTTTCACTATATTTGATGTCAGTATAACTTGTGGAGGAGATGGGGAAAAACCAGTTGTTTAAGGATACAGGTGGACCTGTTGCAACAATGAGAAGTACAAGTTGTCATGTCCAAAACGAGCTTTACAACGTCGGTGCGGGGGGGGGGGGGGGGGGGGAGAGGGGGGGGAAGCAGAAGGATTGGGGTTGGGGGGGAGGGGGGAGGCTGGGAAGGGAGGTGAAGGGTAAACCAAAGGAGGAGGCTGCAAGGCTTGGTAAGAAATGTACGCATTATCCTGCCCATATAATTGTAACCCCTCTGTACAGTATATTCACAAATAAAATTAAAATTAAATTAAAAAAAAAACTGAAAAAAAAAAAAAAGTTCCGTGACATCAGTGCAGCAGAGCTGAGAATTCTGTTATACTCTTCTCTAAATTAGTAAAATGTGGATAGAAAAAAAAACAATGCTCACTGATATCAGTGACTGAATCATGAAATCCCGAAACTTTGACACACTGTCTTCCAAGCATGAAATGCCAGAATTCTTACTGTTGTGAAATCCAAGTCTTATCAAAACAACATGTCCTTTTTCTTAGACCTGTAGTCTTACTCAGAGTGATTAGGAAACTCAGGGCATTTGGTGGAATATGCTGGTCATTGCTTAGAGAAATGACCATCTTGGTTAATTCTAACTTGGGGGTGGGTGTTTTATTTTTATTCCTCTTACCTTACTCTTCCTTTTTACCCCACTATCATCCCCCCTAATAAAATGACTCAGGGCCTGTGGTATTTAACCAGTATTAAAGAAATTGGGATTAAAAAGGAAATTAATCAGATTCTTCCAGTAACTTTAGGGTGCTTGAAAAACTCATCAAATCCTTTGGCTTTAATTTTCTGCTAGTGAAACAGAGACGACCATCCCACCAGTTCCCATAAGACCACATGTTTAAATGTACAATTGCTGGTCAGGCACTTGGAATGTATCAATTCCACAAAGGCATGACAAATTGTATTTTATAAAGCTTGGAAAATTATTGCAGCTAGCTCCTGTTTATAAATTTGTCTTCTCTAGCAAGAATATGACTCTTTTTTAGTATATAGGTTTTTCATTTAAATCGGCATATTTCTGGTTGAAAAGGAATAAAATCAACCAAATGTTAATTTAGCCTCATTGTGTTTATACAAGAGAAAGCAGTAGTTTAATTTGTCTGGACATCTGTGACTGGCATCAGCTAAGGAAGAGGGCCATTGGGGCGTCAGGGGGTAACCACTGGTGACTGTTACTTGTTACAGTGCTGTCCTAGGGAGAATTTGTGAATTTACCCCTTCTTTTTATTCTGACAACACCTGCTATAGCTCAGAGAATGGTTTCGTTCTCACATATTGCTGATGAGATGCCTTGATGCTGAAGGGGGGCAGTGAATGACAGGATTGTGGTCCTAAAGCAAAGAACAGAGTGTTCCTAGGGCCTAAAGAGTCTCCCCACTAAACCAGCTATTTCCTGGAGCAAGCTGAAGTGAAGGGAGCCTGTTGAATTTCCCTCCTCTCCGGAGATCTGTAAAGTTCTTAGCCCTTCTTATCCCTTTTTGGTTTATTTATGACAAGGGTGTGTACATTTTGGGTTTGGGTTGGACTTGCTCAGATTTGATTTCTGTATTTATTGTTTGTTTTCTCTAGAGGTGGTTTGATATGCTTCTTCTCCAGGAGTATAAAAATGTTATATGTTCAACCTTTTCTTCTATGTATAATAAAAATAAATTTTATTTTAGGAAATTTAGAAAATACAAAAGGCATAAGCAAAGTAAAATAAGAATCCCTTGCTACCTAGGGAGAATCCCTGTTCACAAATTGATATATCATCTTTCTTTGATAAATTATAGTTGAAACTAAAAGTATAAGTACTTACATGTCCCATTTTTTCCCACAAACCTCATGCTCTACTTTCCAATGCCATTGAGCATTTAGTACAAAAGTAAGGTTAATAGTCCCACTAATAATCTATGACATAGATATACTCTCCCCAACTGTTGGACAGTTGTATCATGTGCTACTAGAAAGGAACTCTGTAGAATACAAAAAAGCACGGCTGGTTGTACATAAGTCCTTGTTTGCATTTCTGATTAAAGTCCTCAAATACTATATCCTAAAAAATAGGCCCCCAAAAGGAAAGGCAGGACTGTTTTGTGGCTATTGACATATACTGCCTAACTGTGTGTCTGTGCACAGGCATCCGCTCACCATCTGTGTTCAGAAGAGTCTGCGGCACCCCTGTCACCCATTCTCTCAATGTGTGATCAGACAATGTGTAGATTAATCTTTCCATTCTCTGAGTAGAACCAAGTGGGTAATTGGGCAGCTGCTTAAATATACGAATCTGAAAACTATGTGTTTGTACAGTCATATGCCACCTAACAACATTTTGGTGACCTAATTGTCAGTAGTGGTCCCATAAGAATATGTCTTCCATAAGTCTCTGTTATATACTATGACCATGGTATTCACATAACTGTACTCTGATGTTCCCACAATGACAAAAATCACTTCACAACACATTTCTCAGAGTGCATCCCTATCATTAAGCAACACATGATTCAGGTACATTTATATGTATATGTGTGCACACACACACATATAGGCTATACATGCTTTTAAAATTATTTGTTCTTCATATTTCTCCAGGAAAATAACCAATAGGGATAATGTGTGTATATATGTATATATATGTACCTTCTATACACATATATAGAACAAAGAATTTGATCACACAATTAAGATTTGAAATTGACAAGCTTTTTTGCCAAGAAGCTGATGGCATATTCTATTAGAAAGGCTAGCTGGCCAAAGGTACAAGAAGAGCCAGTATTATGTGTTAGATAACAGTTGATGACCCAGATGGAAGTTGCACAGGCAGGCAGGAGCTTGCTCTTCTTCAAAGAAGGTTCAGCCTTTTTGTTCTATTCAGGCCTTCAATTCCTGGCAGAGTAATTTTCTTTACTCAGTCTACCCAATGGAATAGTGAGCACTGCACTCCTCTAAAAACACTCTCACAGTAGCACCAGGAAGAATGTTCTGAGTACTTAGTGGCCCAGTTTAAGATGACACATAAAATTACCCATCATGCCTGCACAACTGTATCCAACATCTTTGCCTGTCTGCCTATCTGAATGACAACAAAAATTGTTTTCTTTAGCAGTAGTTATTCCTAGTGGGTTCACTACTACCTCACTTCATTCAGAAATAACATACAGATCTTCATTAACTTGTAAGCATGATACGTTACAACAAATAAAAACAGCTATGTGGTGATTTTATTCTAAAATCCGCTCATAGTAGCCCAGCCACTCTTAGTATTTTTGATATGAAAATATTGGTACCATTCCATCTCTAACCACTGGTCTGTTTCCAGTGGGAAAATAAATACATGAGTTAAATCAGGGCACTAGAAACACAACTCAATTTATACTGCACCTCACATAGGGAATTGGGGACCTGGGCCTGGTCGACAGGTTGATATCTCCATTAGAATATGGTACTCCCTCTTTTGCTCTTTAGAAGTATCCTGGATTGATGGGGAAATGCAAATCACTTTGCCTCTGGAGTATTTTTTGGCCCATGTTCTGTTACTCATTCATTTCTTCTTTTACTTCTTTCAACAGTACTCTCCATGCCAACATCAAGAGACTCTGTGCCCATAGCAAGTAGGAACAAACTAAAAAATGCTTGCAAATATCTCTAAAACAAAGCATTTTTTAGTTAATGGTTCAAATTCATGACCTGCCTATTCATTTTCCTAAATGATCTTTACATAGAAGTAACTGATTTCAAGTTTGGAAATGAACATGAAGATCATTCATGTCCAAGGGAAGAAAGGCAACTATCCAATAGCATAGTAATTAAACTGCTTAAAAGTTAAGTTGCATCAGGAAAATGCAAATCAAAACAGCAATGAGATTGCATTTCACCCTGGTCAGATGGGCTAACATTGAAGAAACAAAAACAAGTGTTGGTGAGAATTTGGGTAGAGGGATGGGAGAAAAAACCCTTATTACTGTTGGTAGGAATGTAAATCAGTGCAGCCATCCTGGAAATCAGTGTGATTGGTTCATCAAAAAATTAAAAGTAGAACTATCATATCCCTACTATACTACTCCTAGATATTTGTCCAAAGGAATCGAAGTCAGCATACAATAGAGATATTTGCACACCCATTTTTGTGACAGCACTGCCTATCAATGGATGAATGGATAGAAAAAAATTAATATGTATACACATGAGACTTTTTTGCCCTAGCAAGAATGAAATAATGTCATTTGAAGAAAATGGATGGAACTAGGGGCCATCATGTTAACCAATCTCAGAAAAGCAATTGTCACACGTGTGCTTCCCTATGTGGAATGTAAGAAAAGGTAGGACAAAAGAGAAAAAAGGTGAGGCATGCAATTAGAAGGGGGTGGCTATTAGGAAATAGGAAACATGTCAATAGGAAAGGAAGGGAGTTAAGTAGAGTAATGGGGAAGATAGATACAACCAGAGTACTTTATACACGTGTATGGAAATGTCAGTAAACTCACTGTTTTATAATGAATGAAAATGTCAGTAAACTCAATGTTTTTTATGCAACCAATATACACTAAAAGTTAAAAAAAACTAACTTTTTAATAAAATAAAGAAAAAAGTAAAATTAGATCAAAGTATTATTTTTCTAAGCAGGATGTCTAAGTCAGCTTTATGACTGTGTGATGATCTGAGAGAAAATTTATTATCAAGATAATGAGTTCAAATTGCAGCAGTGGTCCCCACAAGACTCTATGTTGAGAATGAACTACACAACTGTGGGTGAGGATGGGAGGGGGGAACTGGGAGAGATCAAGGGAAGGGGTGACATTGTCCAAAAAGAAATGGACTCTTTACCTGACTTATGTCACTGTCTCCCCTCTGAACATCACCTTTATAATCACAATAAAAATATTTTAAAATTTAAAAAACATAATGAGTTCAAAGTGAGGCATAGTGGCATTCTTGTAATCCATTCCACTCAGGAGACTGAGGCAGAGACATGAGTTCAACCAGCTGGAACTGTGTAGTGAGATGCTGTCTTAAAAAAAAAAAGCAGTGAATTCATTTATTTATACAGTAAGTCAGAAACTATTTTAAGTGACTATTACATACCAGAACCTCATAAAAAGCAGTAGGTCCTAATACTGTAAGAAAGGAAGGTAGAGAGTGGCTATCAGATAAAGGAAGTTCCATGAAGTACGCCTTAGTTTTCCCAATGACTACATTGCCATTAAAGAAGATTGCTCATGTTTAAAAAAAAAAAAACCAACTGTGTGTGTTTCTGTGGTTTTAAAAAATGCAGTTTACTGAAGCACATTGGAATTATATTTCTTAAAACTAATAAAAGAGGCTTATGGGAGTTACAAAGAAATAAAGACAATGACTTTACAATCATTTGTAGATACACAAGTAGCTGTAGATGGCCTTTTTACTGTTTTTAATGAAAATATACCCAAACATTTACAATAATGGGTAATTCACCTAGGAACTCATCTTCATTATTTGTGTAACTTTTAATTCTCTCAGCCTTTAGTTTTGTATTCATCAAACCCACTTACCAGCTCTAAAAAGATACTAAAGAGAATACCATATTTACAGCAGAATACTCCATTGTTTAACAGGATCATCATTTGTAAATCTAAGAAATGAATCCAGTTTATGAAGAGAGCAAGCTAGATAGATCAGCTAACTTTGTTTGCGTCATATGCACTGTCATCTCAGATTAGTTTGGTTACATTCTCCCCTAGCAGACAGAATGCATATTATATGTCACCGTGAAAGTAGAACTTAAATAAAGATCATGATTCAATAGTATTCCCACCCCTTTCAAGCATCCAGATTCTTATGACCTAGATATCTGTCAGTTGTAAGTTTCCCTTCCCTTTAGTATATCCCCTTTTGTTTTTTAAAGCCATAAATTCCTCCCTAATGTAGCTAGTAACACCCAGACAGGCCCTGTGCTAAACACTGAGTAAGCAAGGTAAGGAAGTGCCTGCTCCCTGTGAATACTGGATCAACTGATGAAAGTGGAATATACTTCAGCTTCCAATCTCCGCTTTGTTGTTGTTAAAGAAAGTACAGAGATTTACAATGTCTATATTTGTCAGACTTCACATCTCTGACCAGATAACCTTAGAGAAAAAAAGTTTAAAAAAAGAAATTATGGATTTAGGTCATTATTTCAAAGGGCTCATGGTTTGTTGGCCCCATATCCTTGGGAAGAATATGATAGTGGTAGCAGCATGTGACAAAATAGCTTCTTCATCTCATTACAGACAGGAAATAGAGAGAGACGGAAAGTAACTAACAACACGATATTCACAAAAACCCACCCTCCTCCAGCTTCTATTTTTCTCCACTTCCCAATGTTGTGATCCTGTTATGAATCCAACAAGTTAGTGATGAATGTAATGGTTAGTTCCTTAAGGATCCAATCACTTTCCAAAAGCCCCACCAGCTGGAAATCAAGTCCCTAGTGCATGAGGCTGTGTGGTCATATAAAAATGCAGCCCATCATAGACCTGTTTATTCCTCTGTACCTTCACTAAATGCTACATCACTCCGGGGCCAAAACGGTACATAGTCTTCAGAATGATAGAAGGAAAGTTCCCAGCACTGTGATGAGCCATTTGGCTTTTCCCAGAACCTAATATTTATGCTCAAAGGCAAAAGCAAAGGGAAGACAGTTTTCATACTGTAGTTGTGCTGTGTTTTAATTAATGTTCTCTGTACACTTCACCTTCTGGTAATACCTAGTTTCTTAAGGATTTCTACGTGGCTGGGTGTGTGTTCTCAGTCTTACCCAGTGTTTTCAGGTTTGTTCTGGTCTCTCCCCAGCCCAGTATCACAGGATCTTATCAATCCCTCTCCTAAGTTATATGTAATATACTGACAGTGAGAGCTACTACCATGCCAACACTCACTAGATAAATCCTCAGTGACAGTAAGGATGTCACTTTCCCTTTTTCCACAGTTGTGCAAATTTACATACAGAGAAGTTAAATAACTTATACAAGATTGACCCGTGGCAAACACCTCATGTGTCCGGTTCTCAAGCAGGTATTTTAAGGTAACATCTGTTACAGCAGTACAGTGAAGCTGGTGCTTTCCTGCTCCTATTCTAGTCAGATTGAATATTTCCACATGATACAATGACACCTACTTTCTTCCCATTGTGCCTACATTAGAATTTTGCAGTAGAGATTATATTTCAGTTAATCACTAGGATGTTAAGAGTTTCTGGTGAATTGTTAGCATAAAGATGGCTTTAGGCTTAGTATAATGGCTCACTTATATAATCTCAACTACTTGGGAGGTGGAGATCAGAGGGACTGAGGTTCAAGGCCAGTCTAGCAAAACACATTAGCTAAACCCCATTGCAAGCAATAGCTGTATGTGAAGGTATACACTGGCCATTCTAGCTATGAGGAGGTATAAATTGGAGGATCATAGAGAAGGCTAGCTCCAGGGGAAAGTGAGAGCCCCTATCCAAAAACTGGCTTATGTTAAAAAAAAAAAAAAAACTTGAGGATATGACACCTAGCGAGTAAAGTACCTAAGTTAAATCCCACTCCCTTTATCATTACCAAGAATGTGTGTGTGTGTGTGTGTGTGTGTGTGTGTGTGTGTGAATGGCTTTGTATAATATCTGTATGTGTGTGTGTTGGTGAGGATATGTTTGGTTTACATTACTCAAGAAGTCAAGACCTGAAAATATACATGGAAAGCCACTCATAAGTACAATACTGTTTTTCAATACAGAACCACTCAGTAGAAAGATTCTCAGTAAGAACTGAATTGTTTTGTTCGTTTATTTAGAATGCTCACACTTTTCTTTCACCTGTTTCCAAAGAAAATATTGTGCTTTTTCAGAATGTGCACAAGGCCTCCACTTACAGAGTCCTAGAAGATGCTTCCTGCCAGTTCTTGGCTCGGCAGCTTTCGCGGAGCTTCAGTGAAGGCAGAACAGAGCTCTTCCAACCTCGCCCAAGCACCTCAGCATGGCATGTTTCCTCATCAGTCTCCTTCTTAGACCAGCCACCCCACACTGGCATCTGAAGAGTCATTTAGGGGTCTCCTCTAATTCTAACTCTCTGATCTTCCTCCTCTTGCTGCTTTGCTTTTCTACACTCATTAGAATAGAAATAGAGTGTCGAGGTTTCCCAAAATCCACATTTTTCTTGAATGCCTCCCCCTTGAAATATGTGGACAGAGCCAGCATATTATCTTCCCATTATCACTCTACTGTAATGTCTGTCTGACACATGCCCGTCAGTAAAACAAGATGATAATGGGCCGAAAATGTCCCTGTAAAACAGAAATTTCTGTCAGTTTCAGAGACACTTGTCCGCCATAAAGAAGGCTTATAAATGCATCTGTGGGGAATTCCTATGAATGACCTAAAGGTTTAACCCTTATTAGAGAGAAGAAGAACAGGTTCTCATATTCATGCATATTCTTGCCCTGGAAGAAGCTGTCCCAATGTGTGTCATGGTGCTCACACAGGATGGCAAGATGGTACCTGCAAACTTCATTGGGTAAGAATGGATTCCCAATGGATCGAAGTCAAAGTCTAAGAAGCACAAACCGACTAGTGGTCTGTAGAGGCCTTAGATCTGTCCAACCTCTTCTACCTGTTTGGGGTATCTAATAAATAACATGAGCATGGGACCTTACAGGGGGCAAGAGGCACCAATGATTTATACAGCAGGAAGCAAAAGAAAGGATCTTTCAGAATGAGTCTCATGGTAATCCGTAAACACAGAAAGCCTCTGTGTACAGAAGGGAAGACTGTCACCCATGAGGACAAGTGTCTTAGACACCCAAACTGGTGAGGGTCTTCCACCTAAGAGTACTGAAAAGGGCTAGGGGCAGAGCTCAACCAATAGAGCCCCTGCCAAGCAACTTCAAGACCCCAGATTCAACTCTCAGTATTGCCAAGAGGAGGAGGATAGTAATGAGATGAAAGAGACTATATTATCACCTTCATTTGCATCCCTGGAATCCACCCATCCAGTTTTCTATACTTTTGGATCAGTCCCTTCCTCTCAATTTTATCAATCATGGAAAAGAGTTAAGTGGAAATCATGCTTTTTGTATGTAAATTGTAATTCAGGACAACCAAGTTGTACAATTGGTGAAGGAATGCTTCGCAAAACAATTCTGACACTAACTGGGGCAAAGAAGTTATCATTGGAAAAGCATATGTATGTAGCCACAAATAAGTAATTCAGGCAGCTGTCATCACAGATGCAATCACTAGGCCTATAGAAATACATGAATAGAAAGGCCCCAAGCCCAATAAAATGGGGGTAGCTATACATTACTTGCATTATATGTGGTATTCTATAAAGCACACAGCACCGTCCATGAATTCTTCACTGCCCAACTTGAACTTGAAACTCATCAAATCCATATAGTTCTAGAAAATATAGGGGATAGAGGAACAAGTAAATAGTACCACAAGAAAAGGACCAAATTAAGAAAGTAGACATTGGGACAGGGCTCTAGAGGAGCTGTGTAGAAACAATTCAACATGACAAGGGAAGAAGGTATAGAAAGAAAGGGAGGTCCTGTACATGGATAAGAGAGACTTAGAATACATAAATCCAAATGTGATATGTACAACTTGAGCCATGTAAACAAACTAATCATAAAGGACTTTTTAAGGGCAGTTGAGGATCTAGGAATTCAATAATAATGAAACATTATTATATTTGTTAGGTAGAATAATGGCTCTGTGGTGACTTAAGAATTGATCATATTTTTTTATTCATACTGAAGGGGTAAAATAACATAATTTCTAGGATTTGCTCAGACATTCTTAATTGGAAAGATAAAAAGGAAGGAGATAGAGAAAGGAGAAAAAAGAATGGAGGAAAGGAAGAAAGCTAAAACAAAGTGACAAAATCTTGATTCAATTTCTACATTGGAATCTGATATATGTGGATTTTCTACAATATTCTATTTAACATTCCTATGATAGCAAATGAAGGAAAAGAAGAGCAAATCTTTCTCAGGGATGATATTAGGCATCTCCTTGCTTACAGACAAGATAGGAACTATGACCAAAATAGTTATTACCTGATTATTCCATTTTTTTGGGGGGTCGTGGGGTTTGAACTCTGGGCCTGGGCGCTCTCCCTCAGCTCTTTAGCTCAAGGCTAGCGCTCTACCACTTGAGCCACAGCTCCACTTCTGGCTTTTTCTGTTTATATGGTGCTGAGGAATCGAACCCTGGGCCTCATGCATGTGAGGCAAGCACTCTACCACTGAGCCACCTTCCCAGCCACAAATTTTGGATTCTTTTAAAAAACTTTTTCTTGGTAGTACTTAAACTCAAAGCATCATGCTAGCTAGGCAGGTGCTCTACTACTGAGTCATGCTTCCAGTCCATTTTGCTTTAGTTTTCTGTTGCTGTTGTTTTGGATTGATTTGGTTTGTTTATTTCAAATAGAATATCCAGTTCCTGTCCAGGGGCAGCTTTAGATTGTAATCTCTCTGTACTTCCCCGCTGTAGTTCAGACTAGCAGGTGCATGCCCCTACACCACATGGTTTACTTATTTTTCTCAAGATTTCCTTCATTAAAAAGCTAAACTATTCTGTTGGCTTTGCGGGAAGTAACTAGAAACCAAGTCATTGCTTCTCATCAGGCAGTTGGCGGAGAATTTGGGAGACAGTCTCCAGTGGTAAAGCTAGTGCTGAGCTTAGCTAGAATAACTTGCTTTCTTCGGCAGTGTGCACTGGCTGGTCTCTAGGGACTTATCTGGCTACATGTGTTTTTCACATTTATTAGTGAAATTGGAGACTCCAGAATAAAACACTATCCTCAGGAACATTGTGTTAATTTGTGACACGCCAGAGGTTTTAAGCCCATAAAGCAAATGGGAGTAAAACTGTTCTTTTCACCCGGTAAGGCAGTAAAGACCTACTGTATTTATTAGGCATTTTGAAAATGGAAAATGAATAGTGCTATGAAAATAGAAAAATACACTCACACTATTGCCATTGAGTGTAATTTTGTGTCTGTTCTGAAGAAAAACGAGTCAGATAAAAATCGAAAAGTGTAACTCTCAGTGTGTTATTTAGTTGTTTGTCTTCAATTATTATGGAATCTGGTGTCCATATAAAATTATTTTTGGCAGAGTGGGTTAAACAGAGAAAGGACAGACTGGATACTTGATTCAGGACATTTATTGTGGTGAACTAAGGGGCTTCTGAAGACCTTCTGATGGGCAAAGAGCCCTCTGTGTAGGTTGATGTGTTTGGACATTTCTAATAGGCTTCCATGCTTGACTTTCATGGAGGATAGGGAGAAAGCAGGCTGATCCTCATGCTGAAAAAGGCCAGGTGTAATCAGCGCTCCACAGGTGGGGCTAAAAGAGACCACCCAGCACTGAACGTTCAAGTGCTTAGATGCAGGTGCTAAGGTCAGAATTGGGTGCAGGTAAGGCAGACCAAGAGCACGTGCAGGAGCAATGGTGCTCCAGTTAGGAAAGTAATGTTCTAGACGTTCTTTTGAAGAGATTAGCAAAGTACTCTGAGTTGAGGTAGGTAGGAAATAAGAATAGTAATCAAGTCAAAAGATCCTATTGGCTAATTTCATGGTTCACAAGAATCCAGGAAACAAACTGAAGTGGTTAAGTGATAAAGTGATCTCAGGTAACTGCGTCCTTCGCTGTGTGTTTCTTTATTCTTGCATTTCATAAAACTGGACCCATTTGGGGGAACCAATGAGAAAGAATCTGTAGGTTTTATGTGTACTTCAGAGGGAACAGTCCCTAAGGCACAATAATCATAATCATAATTCTCTAGGGTTTATCTTAGATTTTTTACCTTTGTTTATGTGACTGTCAAAGAAGATGTCGGATCTGCACCCCTGACCATTTGCTTGCCTGGGACCACAGCAGGGCAGAAAAGCAGAGGCAGGCAGGCTATGTGAATGGACTAAGAGGCGAGATCTAGGGAAACCACTTTCTCCATGGCCTGGCTTCCTACTGTGTGAGATAACTGTTGTTCTACGGACTTGAGTATCACCATTGCCCCGAGCCCTCTGTGTGCTAGGAACACGTGTCCTTGGGATCAGGGAGGAATGGACTCCATGTCACACAATTTCCTTGAATTCCTAAGTAGATAAATGGCAGTTCAAAGCTAGATCTCCCTGGTCCAGAGCCAACCTCTCTGTCTCCTCTCCCCTCAAAGACTCCCAGAGAGCCTGAGTCTAACGCCAGACCTTTAAAAAGGCAATGTGGTGACACCCAGAGACTCTGATAGGTTGTCTCAACTGTGTATGAAAAACAGTGGTGCTTGGGGACTTTTAGCAATATGATGCATTGTAGTAGGGAGTCCATTTCTTTAATGCCAAGGTCAATGCCAAAAAAGCAGAATCCAAAGAGGTCTTCGCTCTGCACTTGCCTTAATGTTCCTTGGCAAGCTGAGCAGTGTGGTTGTCCTTGTGTGCAGATGGAGGGCAGTGCAGCTACACTTCTCACTGATACTTGTGAGTTCGTAAGTATTTCAGGGAATATCCAGGCCACAAGCCACCATCCTCTAGTGGAATGCAGAATTTGGGTGCTGGCCTGCCAAGGGACAAGCTTACAACCATCCTCATGGCTTCAGAGGAACAGGGAACAGAGAAAGCCTAAGCACTTGGCTTTCTCTTGGTGTGAGGGATGCTGGAGGTAAGCATGTGTGTACCACTAACACTTAGCTGCCCTGCAGAGGGAGATGGGGTTAAAGTTACTGAGAAATTCCCAATCACCAATGGTAGTCATTCACTAGCATGCTAATAGAACATATGCATGAGCCTAGCAACAAATTAGAAACTTCCAGTTTGGAGTGTGTTTTAGTCATTCTGTAGCTGGGCTGTTTAGCACTGGGCTCTCCAAATATCATTTGAAGGCTACACTTTTGCTTTTCCTCTCCTGTTAATAACCAAAGAATATCTTATTCTGTTTTGCCTGCTCCCTTTGTGAGGCTGGGGGTTGGTGACTCACGGCCCTGAGTTCTAAATTGGCTTTCCCACTCAAAGCTGGCACTCAACCACTTAAACCATGCACCTACTTCTGGCATTTTGCCGGTTCATTGGAGATAGGAATCTTGGATTTATCTGCTTGGACTGGTTTTAAACCTGGATCCTCACATCACAGAATCCTCCCAAGTAGCTAGGATTGCAGGTATGAGGCATCTTGCTCTGTGTGTATGTGTGTGCGCGCACGTGTGCACACACACATACACGCGCGCGCACGCACACGCCGTGATACTGGATCTTGAATTCAAGGCCAGAGTACTCTCTTTAGTTTTTCAGATGAAAGCTGGTGCTCTTATCACTTCTGGGTTTTGGGTGGTGAATTAGAGGAACATCTCATAAACTTTTCTGCCTGGGCTGATTTTGAACTGCGATCTTCAGATAGCTAAGATTACAGGCATGAACCACCATTGCATATTTTCCCTTGCTGTCTTTTTAAGATGATGTGTAAACTTTCATCTGTACCCCCAGAACCCATCCATGAACCCTACTTCCCCACCACTTCACCAGCTCAGCGGGGCTCAATCTGTAAGAACTAGTTGTTATTTACAAGTGTAATTCAGCCATTGCTGTGTCTTTGAACACACGGGATTGCTGTGGGAATTTTTAATTGTCATTTTCATCTATCTAATTAAATTTAAATGGCAAAAATGGACAGCCTCCAAAATCTGAATTAATTTCATGAGAACTTCTTCGGGGGAAAAATACATATAAATATGATAATTGGTGTTTGGTTTGCCTTCAGCAGAATGAGATTTTTTTTACCTGGATGAAGAGAAAATATAATGATTTTAAATGAGAAAAAAAAAAGATTTATCTGATGTCTCTGGTACCTCTTGTGGCTAGAATCAGCATTAATTACATGGATAGGAAAAGATAAATAATTGAATCTAACTTTAAACTAGGACAGTGGAACAATGTTAAGTAAGTCCCACAGTTTCTATCTTGTCTGATGCTAGTCTGATTTCTTCTTCCCCATGGTTCCTTGTTCATATTTCCACATCTCAAGAGCATGCTGTTCTCTCTCCCCACCCCCAAGCAGAACTTCCTTCATGCTCAGAAACAGACATTTCACCTGCTTACTGTGCTCTCTACATAACAGAAAATAGAAAGTCTCTTTTTGTAAAGAAAAAAATCATTGGGTCAGCCAATGTTTCCCTCTACAGACACATCAAGTTTCTGATAGACATGTTTATAAAGAGTTAGATGGTCACTTGATTTGGAATGACAAACTTTGTGCTCTACATAATGAAGTCAGTGAAGCATCCAAAAAAAAAATGTGTAATTTGGAAGCGTGGGTCTGTAAGCACAGCCCTGCCATGGCTATTTAGGTTTAATGAAGCAGCTACTTTTTAACTACACGCTCTCAGTGAATAGACTCCTTGGCGTGTTTTTGGAAACTACTGTGTTGCTGGTAATCATGTCCCAGCAATCTCCTTGGAGAGCCTTTGTGTCCTGTTCTCAAAAGAAATAGGCAGCTTTTACATGCTAATGGCTTTGAAATTAGTCATTTTCTCCATTTTCATTGGAAAGAAAGGTCACTGTATGATATCCTATCTCTCCTCATGTGCTCTAAACATTCAAGATCCTCTGAGCTCATCAGCCATGCAGTGCACTGTCTGGTTTTAACATGCCTGAAGAGCCAGGAAAATGTTCTATCAAAGACCACTCCTGTTCTCAGAGACTGCTCTTAGAATTCAAAGTCTGCAAAGCTAACTGGAAGAAGAGGAAAGTTCCTGGACAGGCCATTATTGCTATTTTTTCCGATTTCATTCACTAACTGGCTTGTGTTACCCACTCATTGATCTCATTAGAGGAGGCTGGAGGCTGTGTTCCCTGAGCATGCAGCCCCTGGAAGAAAAGCCTATGTCTGAAGCAGATTGGCTCATGTAAAGGTCAGGCTTCTGGGTCCTGAACCAGTGTTAATGATGAAGAACAGTGTGGGAGCCAAAAGGTGGTTTCTCATTGATATCCTCCAACTTAGGGCCCCGTTTCCTTCCCCTGAACTACTAAAGGCACAGATGCTAGGCCTTCCCATCTCTGTATTCCAGATCCTTTGGTGGCTTGTACTTTTCCTTAGGAAATAAAGTAGAATTTTGAGCTAGCTGGGCCCTATACAAGAAAGGTCTTAAAAATATTTAACAAGTTCTTGAAAGATTTTGTATACTTGGTTGGAGCCAAAAGGCATAGAAGCAAAACCATTTTTACCAGAAGTATTTAAAGGAACAGTGAGGAGTTGGAGACATGGCTGAGGTGGTCAGACATCAGACAATGAGCAAAAGTGTCGAATCGAGAGCTCTAATCCCAGTCTTGGACCAAAAAAAAAAAAAAAAGGAAAGAAAAGAAAAAGAAAGAAAGTAAAGGAGAGGAAAGGAAAGTGGAGGGGAGGAAAGGGGAGAGGGGAGGAGAGAGGAGGAGAGAGGAAAGAGAAAAGGAAAGAAGTTCAAATGATAAAGTATCACTGGGGAGCAAGCAAGCCTCCGAGTGACAGCTCAAGGACCTGAGTTCAGGCCCCACTACCAGCACACATATTCCAAAGTTAGCATGTGGCCTAAACTAGAAAAAGAACAAGGATATAAAACACAAA
This sequence comes from Dipodomys spectabilis, assembly GCF_019054845.1. Taxonomy (NCBI): domain Eukaryota; kingdom Metazoa; phylum Chordata; class Mammalia; order Rodentia; family Heteromyidae; genus Dipodomys; species Dipodomys spectabilis. The sequence goes on from NW_024870696.1 coordinate 20,967,279, forward strand.
TTAGAAGCCGGGGGCTGGTGGCTCTCGTCTGTAATCCTAACTACTCAGGAAGCTGAGATCTGAGGATCAGGGTTCAAAGCCAGCCTGGGCAGGGAAGTCCTTGAGACTCCTATCTCCAAAAACCACCAGAAAACCGGAAGTGGTGCTGTGGCTCAAGCGGTAGAGTGCTTGCCTTGAGCTGAAGAGCACAGGGAGAGCACCCAAGCCTAGAGTTCAAGTCCCAGGACCACCAAAAAAAAAAAAAAAAAAAACACAAATTAGATATATGGAACCTAAAAAGCATGGTCATATGTATTATTTTATGCTGTGGTTTAGATGTCGTTCATCCCTAATAGAAACTTGGTCTCCAATGAGGCATTCAATGTGTTATTCAAACCTTTAAGTAGTATAGCCAATAATCCTAGCTACTTGGGAAGTAGTGATCAGGATGATCATGCTATAAGCCCATTGCAGAAAAAATTGTTAGCAAGACCCCGTGTTATCAATAAACCAGGTGTAGTGCATGTGCTTGTCATCTCAGCTACTTGAGAAGTTGTAGATAGGGGGATTGCAATCTGAGGTAGGCCCTGGGCAAAAATAGGAGACCTACATGAAAAAATAATTAAAGCAACAAAGGGCTTTGGCGTGACTCCAACAGTAGAGAGTCTGCCAAACGCAAAGTCCTGAATTCAAGTTTCAGTATCAGAAGAAGGTGTGGGGAGGGGGGTGGTTATGAAGAAGAAATGGATCCTACTGGGAGGTGATCAGGTCACTGGAGATACCGCCTTCTAGAGACAGCAAGGAAGTTTTGTAAGATCCCAGCTGATTCTCCTGGGAGCCTGACCTCTAAAAGAGCTCTGGTTTTTCCTGTCTGTGTGATCTCTGTCTCCTGCATGGATTCCCACCAGGACACCTCAGAAGCCCTCATGAGACCAGGGCCGTGCTATCTGTACTTCCACCCTCCAACACTACGAGTTCCATAAACATCTCTTTTTGTTTTTAAAGTTTCTTAGCCTTAGGTACTATGCTATAGAATGGAAAAACTTACTTTAAAACATTTTAAGCTTTACAACCAACCAGGTAACATGGCTCAGGAAATATAATACCTTAATTTCATATAATCAGGACAGTCTGAGAGGCCGAATGACTTCACTTCAGTAGGGCTAGTGAGCCAGTGCAAAGGTTTACGTGTTGTGTCTCGAAGAACAGAGCCCTTTTCCTAACTCTATAATCTTCCGGGAGGTTTGGCAGGGGGTAGCAGCTGGTAGACTGCTGACACAGGGACTGAAAAGGTGAGAAAGATGTGCTTTCCTACACATCTACATCCATTCCCCTGTGTTCTGAGAACCTAGCCTCATGATGCCAGCCATGTTCTCATGGAGATCACTTACCAATGGATGATTGTCCCAGAAACTCAATCATTACCTGCAGATTAGTTTGGTCTCCCCCTTTTTTAAAATCTGTGTTCTGTCTTTTTCCTGAGTCGCAGTTTGACAGACAGGCTTTTTTACTTTAACAGTTCTCTAATCAGGCTGTCTTTAATTTAGCCACCTCTTCTCTTTTCATTGTCTCCTTCTGTTCCACCAGCTCCGCCTCTTCCCACTGTGTGCAATCTGAGTTTGGCCAATGTCAAATCATGATTTATTCTCAGCTTGAGAAAGAAATTATACAAGATATCAAACTCAGCCAACACAGAACCTTTCCTACTGCTGTGATTTGATACATCAAGTTTGTATTTATTCTGCCAGCACTGTGTCTTTGTCCTGAGAAATCTTGGGGAGAGGAATTCTTGGGTGAATGAGGAAGCTACTTTTCCTGGAGAAGTGTACTGATATTAATAAGAAAACAATAAAAGAAAAGGTGCTTGAAATTTTTGCAGAAAGATCAGTGGAAGACCAATACCAGGCTACAAACTAGCAGTCCTTGTAGTGTCCAAGACAACAGCCTGCTGTTTTCCCAGGTGGCTCTGAACAAGACACAGAAATGCAATGGGCCATTTGTCACTGCCCTGTGTGCAACATATGCATGCCAATTGGTGTATCCAGTCTGCAGGTCCACTCCTGTCTTCCCCATCCCTACATCTCAGCTTCTGGCCTTCCTTCTTACCAAGATCAGGATATAATGAGCTCCTTCCCCTCCTCTTCTCCTTGAGAGATGACGATCCATCCTGAGAAGCTGGACCAACTCAGCCATCCTTACACTGATCAAGCATACCCAAGCTCTGGGTAATCCCTACCACAGTATTCTTTTAAGATGGTTGGGACTCAGTGCTGGCACACCACTCTTTGTATGTCAAAGGTATTCTAGTGCTGGTGGTTCACGCCTGTAATCCTAGCTACTCAGGAAGCTGAGATCTGAGGATCAGGGTTCAAAACCTGCCCTGGGAAGAAAGGCCATGAGACTCTTATAAACCACTAGAAATCTGGAAGTGGTGCTGTAGCTCAAGTGGTAGAGAGCTGGCCTTGAGCTGAGGAGTACAGGGACAGCGCCCAAGCCCAGAGTTCAAGCCCCACAACCGACCAAAATAATAATAATAATAACAATAATAATAATAATATATTCTAGTGTGTGGTGTATAGAAGATATCTGGTGTGTTCTTCAGGCAGGATTGGACTGGAAGGAATCATCATTCAGCTTGGTCCTAGGTTGAGTGAGGGCTTAGAGGCTCTTGGGTACAAGCTTCTGCAGAGATGGCACAAGAGGAGCTAGATTGCTTGGAGGAGAAAGGGTGAGTTTCTTTTGTCCCTTTGATGTATTTTTTTTTTATTTTTTGGCAGTACTAGGGTTTGGACTCAGGGCCTTGTTCTTGCTAGGCAAACACTATCACTGAGCCACTCGTCCAGGACCTTGTGTCCCTTTTTGTGTAACTCAGTGCTCAGTACCCTCTGCAAAGGGAATGAGAGATCAGGTAGCTGATGATACCCCTTTGCTTGTGAAATGAAGTGCATCATCTAGAAGGGAAATTACAGATTTGAAATGAGCCTAAAGGCGGCTCTGCTTTTAGAACATTTTAAGGGCATTTTATTGTGGATTTAGATCACACATTTAGACTTTCTTTGATGAGGACCTAATGTAAGTGAGCAAATGTGCCCAAGCGTTGTTGCCTACCGCCTGAGAGCCTGGTTCCATTGACACACCGCACCCCTCCCAGTTCACACCCCTTCCCCCTCCCAGCCCCCTGCGGTTCCATCTAGCATAGGGAGGAAGCTTCTGGCCCTCTGAGCTGAGTTATACAAAACCCGAAAATAGATTCTCAGAGTGCATCCAGACATAATGATTCCATGAGGCAAGAAGGTCACTGTGTCTGCTTTTCCTGCCAACACACCCCTGGCTCTTTATCTATGACTGCCTTGTGAAGCAAGAGAGCTGTGCCAGGAAGCTGCACTTTGTGGCTGGGAGGCATTATGAGAATTTAAAATCATGTCAATGGGGTTTTGTCAGCATAGGCTAGAGGAGGGACTTACACAGTTTTAGAAGAGGATCATCTCTTAATATCCTTTTGTTTCCTGGCCTGAGAGCTACTTTCACTCTGTTTAAAAGAGAAAAAAAAAGGACTCTGATCCTAGCTACACACTCTACCCTGCCGATTCTGCCCAAAAGACATTTTTAATCGACCCCAAATGTATACATACATATATATAGTGATTGTCTCAGTGAGTTTTATTGTTTTCTTTCTATGATGTTCATTTCTCGCATTTGTAAGGTACAATAAAGCAACAGATCCTATTTAAAAAACAAAACTGTACCCTGTGTACCAGCCACCTCTGTGTCTGTGTTTCTTTGAATGTTCAGTACTGGCGTAGTAAAATAGCATGGGTGGAACTGCCCCTGCCTGTGCGGCATGTCTCATTATGGAGCAGAGCCCCGTATGCACAGGTCTCTTCCCACTGTGGGTTCCAGAGGGCTACTGGGTAGAGACATTTGCCCAACCTGTGTGGACTTGTGGCCACGAAGCATGTGGGAAAGAGAGGCTTCTGGATGCAGGCCAGCTAGATATCTTTACAGCAAGGAGACATCTCAGCAGCAAGGAGGGGATGATGATTACGTTCACTTGTCTCAGGACACCATGCCAGCTCAGCATGTGCTTGACAGGAAGGAAACTGTATACTCAGGTTCACCTGGAAACACTGACTTGAAAAGTACTGAACTGAGAATGCCCGTGTGATGTACATCATGACAGAAGTTGTCCTGTTTTCCAGACTATTATAGATCAAGTCAAGTGTAATACATAGAGACAAATATGTGGGAGGAAACAAATGAGAAGTCCTAAATATCGTCTTGGAGTGGGGAGTAAGGGAAGACAAGGTTGTCTTAATTTACTTTGACTGGGGCATTGACTACCCATACTACTAGTCACATCAATTCAAGCCGTTAACCTATCAGCCAATCCTGACACTGCCAACCTTGCCCAGGCCCTGTGGAGCTTGAGGTGAGAAGACTGGTAGAAAGAGCCTGAGGGCTCTATTGTCTCACCTTTGGACACAGGTTTCTTCAAAAGTTTGTATTCCTTATGCATCACACACTGACCCACCTACTGTTGGATACAGTGGGGTTCCTTTCTTTAGTGGGTCTTAAGGCTTTGCGTTTGAGGTCACTAGCTACCTATGTACCACACAGATCAAGAACAGAGTTCCGGGGCTGGGAAGGTGGCTCAGTGGTAGAGCGCTTGCCTTGCATGCCTGAGGCCCTGGGTTAGATTCCTCAACTCCACATAAGCAAAAAAAGAAAAAAGCCAGAAGTGGCGCTGTGGCTCAAGTGGTAGAGCACTAGCCTTGAGCTGAAAAGCTGAGGGACAGCGCCCGGGCCCAGAGTTCAGGCCCCACGACGGGACCCCCCCCCCCAAAAAAAAAAGAACAGAGTTCCTTCAAGTTTATATGATAGAGTCTATCAGGGATGTTAAGGCCATGATCAGTGAGAATAGATTGTTGGTAATTGGTAATAGAGATCTCATTTGTCACTATCTAACATTCTCTTTCATGTTTCCTTATGATGTGAGTACTCTTGGATTTTAGGTAGTATACAAACCAGTATAAGATTCGATGCCACTGTATTTGTTTTAATGTCCATTTGAAGAAAAAAAAATAGGATTGGGTATGTGGTTAGGTGGTAGAGCACTTGCCTAACAAGTGCAAAGCCCTGAGTTCAAACCTCAGTAACTAATCATTTCATGAGTGACTGTTTAAGACAGGGGTTAACTTTTTAGAGGAAGTTTGTTTTCAAGAGGTGTTCAGTAGTAATTGTACTCTGGGACACAGGGTAAAATTCAGAAAGGTGGGACAATAATTGATTGATATGTGTTTGGCAGGTTTTCCCTAGAATATGCCTCTTGGCCAAGTCCTTGCTTTCTCTCTCCCTGTTTTTAATCCCAGTATGTCAGAATGAAGCTGCATGGAGAATAAATTGCTTACAGGAAAAAAATAGTTGTAAACTGTTTTAATAAGAATTCTAGTAACTTTCACAGAGTGTCAACAAAGACTTATTGCTTCTCTGGTGCAGCAAGAACTACTGTCTTCTCTTTAGATTTAGGCCTCAGAGCCAGCCTTCCATCCTTCATAGAAAGCAGGGCTCCTGAATGCTTACAAACAGTCATACCTGCTGCTGTCTGTTCAGCATCACATCCTCTGTTTCTTGTGGGGTGCAGGTACGTGTGGAGGGCAGGCATGTGCATACATGCTTGTCGTAATGATAACAAGATAATGTGATACATCTGAGCTACCCCAATATTTCTATTAAATAATAATACCACGATGCTAGTGGCCTATTATTCTCCTCCTTCTATTAACCACCCTACCCAAGTAAACTATTTTCTGATCTCTCTCAGATGGAAATCCTCTATGAATGTGGAAGCCATTAGCAGAGTAATTGCTGTCGGTTGCCATGACAACCAGCCGCTGCAGTCACCTGCCTGAGGTCCTGCCAGATTGCACCAGCTCAGCTGCGCCTGTGGTGAAGACCGTGGAGGATTGTGGCAGCCTCGTGAATGGGCAGCCACAGTATGTCATGCAAGTTTCAGCCAAGGACGGGCAGTTGCTGTCAACAGTAGTGCGGACTCTTGCCACCCAGAGGTAGTACCACATTTGAAATAAATGAATCTATAATTGATCCGGAGAACTCTTTGTCAGATGGAAAATGCCAAAGGGAATTCAATTAATGCTCAGGTCTTTGTGTCAGATGAGAGGGGACTCTGGGGGAAGAAAGGGTACATAGGTCCTGTCGTCACCATTTCTATAGCAATAGGGCATAAAGCTAAATTCACACTGTTGAGTATTTTGCTTGAAGTCACCCTTGTAGAGAGCCATTTGGAGAAGGATCTCTCAAGTGGGGTTACTTGCTTTACATTTGTTATTGTGACGTTACTATGGTAATAACACTTGTCTCCAGTAGCTAACAGAAGTAGCCCTTTGTTAGACTAGAATGAGAAGGCACCTGCTTTCAGATAACGAAGTGAAAGTGGTTGGATTTGTGGCAGAACTTTTGAAATGGCATTCTAGTGTGCATGTTGCTCAGCATCACCCACTGGATGTACGGGGGGAGCCACTTCCCCTAGACAGGTTTCCTTTCAAAGAAGGCAGCATCTGTGGTCCCCTCCTCCACCTTCTGTGACTACCCCCCATCTGTAGCTCTTCACACATACTCCAACCTGGGAGGTGATCATCAAAACTTCCACTTTTTCTCCTATGTGATGAACAAAACAGATGAATGAAAACTCTGCATGGCTTAGAGACCACTTGGTTCCTGGGAGTCATCATAATCTTATGCCTCTGTGGCCCAGTAGTAGCCTGGGAGCTGTAGGCTGCCAAGCTAATAGTTGTTCCTTGGCTTCTCCAGCTTTCTTTCAGGAGTAGTAAACGGGACTCTTGACCTATGAATTTAACATTTGTATCACTACCAGACTTGCCTCTAAGTGTCAGTGCTGAAACTTCTGGTCCTGAAAAGAGGACACTTTGACCACTTACCTAAGTGTGAGTGGTCAGTCAGTTGCTCTTGTACAGACATAGGCCCGCAGGTTCCCCACAGGTGCCCGTAGCAAGCCTACTGGCAACATCAGATGTCTAGATGGCCTTCAGACATGGAATCCTAGCCAGACACACTGTAAATAATGTCTACATGCCTGCTATTTAATATCCATGTGGATTCCACAAAAGAAAAAGAGAAAATATGTAAAATATGTATTTCTCGCTTCTAGAGCACTTCTCACAGTTAGGACTTGGAACACAGTGAGGTGGTAAGCATCACTATGAGATTGGATGACTTGTGTGCACCGAGTACCCTAGCAGCCATCAGTCACCTTGGGTGATCAGGAAGGCCAGGCTGGGTTGAACTGACCAAGACCTGTGATTCAATGTCTGTCTCTGTCTGTCTGTCTATTGGGCATTTTTTACTGGCTGTCTTACTACTTAGTAATGTGCAACACAATGTTGCAGATTTTCTCATATGTATGTTTGGCTCAAAGCAAATGAAGAAGGCCCAGAGGAAAAAAGTCAACTCTGTCACATTTCTTTCCCTGCCTTGAGCATGAGTGGGTCTTTGGGGACAAGTGGGAGGGAAATCCTTTATATTAATTCCATTCTAACCTTCACTTGATCTGAGGAACATTCTAGCTGGCATCTGGGAAACAGCAGTGTTTCCATGTGGATCAGAGATAGTGTTAAAGAAAATGATGGGTCAAGAACCTAAGTCATTGTAATCTTTCAGGGATATGAGGAGAAAAGAGAGCAGATGTATGAGGAAGCTGATCTTAGGATGGTCGTGATCGTACTTTAACGTTCTGCTGGGCACCAGTGGCTCATGTCTATATTCCTAGCTACTCAGGAGGCTGAGATCTGAGGATCATAGTTCAAAGCCAGCCCTAGCAGGAAAAAGTATGAGACTTATGTCCAATAAACTGTCAGTAAAGCCAGAAGTGGAGCTGTGACTCAAGGGGTAGAGCGCTAGTCTTGAGCAAAAGAAGCTCAAGGAAAGTGTATAGGCCCTGAGTTCATACCTGAGGACCAGCACGTGTGCGCGCGCACACACGCACACACACACTCACACACACACGCACTCTAATGTTCAGCAAAGGATAATACAAGCAACATAGAAAGATGTCAGTCAAGGGCTGGGAAGGTGGCTCAGTGGTAGAGTGCTTGCCTTGCATGCATGAGGCCCTGGGTTCAATTCCTCAGCACCACATAAGAAAAAAGAAAAAAGCTGGAAGTGGCGCTGTGGCTCAAGTGGTAGAGCGCTAGCCTTGAGCTGAAGAGCTGAGGGACAGCGCCCAGGCCCAGAGTTCAGGCCCCACGACCGGACCCAAAAAAAAAAGAAAGAAAGATGTCAGTCAAGAGGAGGATAGTCTTCTAAAGGACCCAGTAGTCATTGAGAGGTAGAGCTTCTATGTCAGTTGGATCCTTCCATGGACCATGGACCTTGTGTGGTGAGGGTCCTGTTATTTGACCTTCCCTGATCTGAGTCTTTCCACAAGTGACACTAGCTAACATTAACAAGGCATTTGCTATGTGCAGATCCCTATTCTAAACTTCTGATCTGAACTATCTTTACTCATCCTCACAGTCACAATCGGGAAGGCATCATTCTTTGTACTCATTTTAGAGATTAAGAGACTGAAGGTGTGGGGAGGTGAAGTTACTTACCCAAAGTTAGCCAGAAGATAAGTCTCAGAGCTGGGATGTGAGTCAGGCAGTGGGTGGAAGAGCCTGCACTGGAAACAGTTAGTTATACTATTTGCCTTTATGAAATGTACAGGAATTGGTTTTTTTTTTCAAAATCAGAACCCTAAATGAAGTAAGACTAGAGTGGTACATATTCACTTTTCACTTTCAGTATAGTCACTTTAGCATCCCAGAAAGCACTTCCAAAGGCTCAAAGGTCCCAGCTTTGTGCCTGACTCAGTTTGCAGTTCTGTGTGGTGGCTCCAGGGTTGGTTGCTAGGTTCAATTTCTTGCTCTTATTCTCCACAGTATTGAAAGGAGAAATGAAAAGAACCTTTCGGTATACAAGTGCCCTAGCCTTGTTCAAGAGATACATTTTGTCTAGAAACTACAATTGGTGTCCTTTCAAAAGAAGTTGTGTCCTTTTTTTTTTCTTTTGCTAGTCCTAGGGCTTGAACTCAGGGCCTGGGTGCTGTCCCTGAGCCTCTTTGCACTCAAGGCTAGCACTTTACTACTTGAGCCACAGCTCCAGTTTGGCTTTTTTGTGGTTCATTGGAGATAAGAGACACACAGATTTTCCTGCCTGGATTGTCTTTGAACTGTGATCTTCAGATCTCAGCCTCCTGAGTAGCTAGGATTACAGGCATGGGCCACTGATGCCCAGGTAGAACTTCTATTCTTAATAATAAGGAGCTACTTCTATTTTTTGTTGGCACTTTACCTAAGCCTTATTTATGTTCAAGGTGAAAAATCAATGCATTGCAAGCCAGGCACTGGTGACTCATGCCTATAATCCTAGCTACTCAGGAGGTTGACATCTGAAGATCACGGTTCAAGACAGTTCAGGCAGGAACATCTATGAGACTCCTATCTCTAGTTAACCACAAAAAAAGCCGAAGTGGAGCTGTGGCTCAAGTGGTAGAGTACTAGCCTTGAGCATAACAGCCCAGCAACAGAGCTCTGGACCAGAGTTCAGGTCACAGGACCAGTACAAAAAATTGCTTATTTTCATTTATCTTTTGGCCCTGAGCCACATCTAGCTAGTCCTTATTTCTTTAGATAGGTAAAGTAGATGGCCCAAGTGCCCTGATTTATCAAGGGTCACCAGCCTAGTGGCCAAAGTCCAGTGTTAGCATCTAAAGGGCCTTAAGTTAAAGCGAATATCTATTCTGAAAAGCTATCCTTGGGGAGGGCCCAAAGGACACAGAGGCCTTCCACATGGTAGTGGGTCACAGCCCAGTGACAAGCAGATGCCCCTCCTTCTCTTGCAGCCCCTTCAATGACCGGCCAATGTGCAGGATCTGCCATGAGGGCAGCAGCCAAGAGGACTTGCTTTCTCCATGTGAATGTACTGGGACCTTGGGGACAATTCATCGGAGCTGCCTGGAGCATTGGTTGTCATCCTCAAACACCAGCTACTGTGAACTCTGCCACTTCAGGTTTGCAGTCGAGCGCAAACCCAGGCCGTTAGTGGAGGTCAGTAAGTGGGTCATGTCCTGCAAACTTAGCTGTAATGAGCAAATGATGTCTGCTTTTATGTCTGGGTTACACATACCCTGCAACCCTGCACAATGTCACTGAGGCACGGTAATGACTTGATAGAGTGTGCATGAGTGTATGTAAAACAGACAGAGAGAGAGAGAGAGAGAGATCACCAAGCAACAGAGGGTATCTCACCTCCATAAAGGGGGAGACAAGAAAATAAAAGAAACAAGCTGAAGGTAAAAAGGAAATTTGGAGGTATGGTCTCTCTGCACACCATTTGTCCAACTTGAATAGATTGCATTTCCTAAAAGGTTTCCAGGAGAAAATATAGCTGCATAGTACAATGGAGTTTTGACCTAGACTTCTTGGGTTCTGTAACCATGGGTAAGTGACCTACCTTTTAAATTACTTGATATAAAACAATAATTCAGGGCACATGAAGAAGTGTTCGAATAAAAACTACCTTTCCTGGGAAATTATTCACAACCTTTTTCCAGCTAACTCTAAATTCAAATTCCTTTTTCAAGAATGTGTGTGTGTGTGTATGTGTGTGTGTGTGTGTGTGTGTGTGTTTCCACTCCTGGGACTTGAACTAAGGGCCTGGGTGATATCCCTGAGCTTTTTTGCTCATGGCTAGTACTATATTGCTTGAGCCACAGCTCCACTTCTGGTTTTTGGGTGATTAATTGGAGAGAAGAGGCTTACGGAGTTTCCTGCCGAGGCTGGCTTCAAAGCATGGTCCTCAGATCTCAGCCTCCTAAGTAGCTAGGATTAAAGGTGTGAGCTACTGTTTTCATTATTTTTCTTTATTTTATTTTTTTGTAGATTATAGGTCTTGAACTCAGGGCCTAGGCACTGTCCCTGAGCTTTTTCTCTCAAGGATAGCACTCTACCACTTTGAGCCATGGTGTCACTTATGGTTTTCTGGTGGTTAATTGGAGATAAGGATCTCATGGACTTTCCTGCCCAGGCTGGCTTTGAACTTCGATCCTTAGATCTCAACCTCCTGAGTAGTTAGGAGCTAGGATTACAAGCATGAGCCACTGGTACCCGGATGGAATTTCTTTTCTTAAAAGGCAGTCTGTCAGTAACCCCTTTGTATAACACCTTAATAATAATAAAATCATATATTTTTTGAAAAGGCCATCTGTCTACCCAGTCATTAAAATCATAGGGCATACACACACACACACACACACACACACACACACACACACACACACACACACACACACACACACACACACACACACGGCAGGACATTTTTTGTGTTTCCAGAGACACAGAATTCATATTAATACTGTGGTATTAATCAAAAGAATTGGGAAGTGGGGAAATATCAGACTCTTCTGTTTCTTCTGTCAAATTCTACTAGTCAATTAAAAACTGGATATTTATAAAAATAAACAAATACATATTTTTAACATATTGTGGGGTAGAGCTATTAGGAAGGGGCTAAGACATATGTAACTGTAACTCCTCTGTATGTCACTGCGACAATAAAATTAATTTTTTTAAAAAGGCAAAAAAAAGAAAAAGAAAAAGAAAAGGACTAAGATATTGGACCTGCAATCTAGACTCGTAAATTATATCCATATTCTGGCAGCTACCCCAGCGACACCTACAGTTAGAACTGGAACTAGAAATCAAAAAACCTACTTGGAGACCAATTAAATGTGTGGTGCCAAGGCACTGACAGTTCTGGAGCACTCTGTATGCACATTCTCTTGGTTTTGACCTTGAAGATTTGATCAGGACTCCAAATAGGAGCCAAATGGCACAAAATTTATTTGACCTATCCCAACAGACTCTATACTTTTCTTAAGACTCTGCATCAAGTGATATTAATTTAGCCATCTTGCCACCAACATCTACTTTTAAAAATTCGTATTTGTAGAGTGCCTGTCAGGAGTGCCTGGCCCTGGGCCAGATTCCCTGAGATTTAACATTTCACAACGCCCCTGGAGAAGGGGAAATTTAATGAACTAACAAACGAGATAATTTCCCAAGCTCAATGGCAAAAGTTAAAAGGAGCCTACTTCTTTCCAGAAACATCTTGGAATCTCCCCAATTTGATATTGCAGCTTCCCTTAAGGGAGCTGGCTTCCCAGAGTGAGAAAATCCTGCCCTTGAATGGATTCTACCCAATAGTCTTCTTGACTGCCAGCTTCCAGAAAGAAAACTTTCATTTGGGTGTGGTAAAAATCCCTTGAATATATACATAATAGATAACAAAAAAAGAGAGGACTATTCATGTCTGTTCACATGCACGTATGTGTACACACATCTTGGTTTTTCTAATATCATGTATGTGTCAAATCACTGGGTAAACCTTTCTGATTGTAGAAAAGGTAACATGTACCTACACACAGAGGCTTCTTCAAAGGTGGCAATGTCCCGTCACAGCCTGTATCCAGAGTCTCAGGCCACTGTCATTAAACCAGGAAATAGGGCAAATGACCTTGAGAATGTGTGAGGTGCTCTACAAGATTTAGGGCCTCGCTGACACAGACTTCACCCAAACAGTCACCGCTGGTGAAATTTTCATTGCACAAATGGAATGTGACAATTTTCAGAGTTAATGATGATTGAACAAGTTGAAAGTGAAAGGCAACTCTTCTCAGGCAGAGAGAGGCTGGTTGTTTGATCATCCTGGGGCGAAATGAACTTGCTGTTTGACCACAAGCAATAAAAAGTTGTCTTTGGTTTCTCAGCTGGAGGACAAATGAGAACCAGGTGTGGGCAGATTTTTAAACAAATGACATTACTAATTGACTTTTCGCCTCTTAGCAAAGGACAGGCTTACTCATAGTGAGAAGTGCTCCTCAAGAATATTACCTTAGGATAAACAAGCATCTTTTTTTTTTTTTTTTTTTTTGGTCTATCAGCCAAATCTGCCTGTTTGGGTTAAGGATTAGGAGGAACTTTGCTACTTCATTTCTCATTTCTACTCTTTTAATTGCTTTAATCATTACTTTGTTTACTAGTTGGCTCAGCCTTCTCATTAAAGCAGAAAAATTCCATAGCGTTTAATTTTAAAATCGATGTGACAATAACAGCCTTTGCTGCTGGAGGAAGCAGTTTTAAAAGTCATTTGTAAATTTTATTCGTCAGCATCTAGATGCGAGCGTCCGTAGGAATTACTTCCACACCTCAGTCTGGCACTTTGCAGTAACCCCTGTCAGTCCTTCCTTGAACACCATTCTCCAATCCGCCTTCCTTCCCTGTTCCCAAAGCACTGCATGCTTTCCCTCCCTCTGCAGCCAGCAGTCCGGGGTTCTTTTCAACCATTCAAGAACCCAGGGCTGATCCATGCACACAAGCTGCTGTATGAAGTCTTTCTCCTCTCCCCGCCCCCACCACATGGGTGATTTTCTACTACCCATAGTGGCCAAAGCAATGCACCGATTTTTATTAGGACCTCCTAACTGGAAATCACCTCCCCACTTTGCCACTGACCATCTGTGTGGCCATCTGTGTCACTTGGCTCAGTTTTTCTAAACTTCACTTCAGAAGGAGGTGAGCAAGAAGCTTTGCTTTGCATGACATCTTTCCACCTCTATAAAGCTAAAAGTTCTTATGTTAAAAACACACACACACACACACACACAAAATAAACACACTCCAGCCAGATACCTGCTATAATTGCAGGTACTCACAAGGCTGAGATCAAACCCAGGCAGAAAAAGCCATGATATGCCATCTTCAAAATAACCAATAAAAGCAGGCTGGAGTTATAACTGAAGAGATATAACACCAGCCATGAACAAGCAAGCTGAAAATGCATGAGGTCCTGAGTTCAAACCCTAGTACCAGCAACACACACACACACACACACACACACACACACACACACACACACACACACACACACACAGAGGACTGGAGAAGTAGCTCAATAGTAGAGAAGTTTACCTAGCTTTTTTTAAAATTTCAGTCTCTAGCACTGCCAAAAAAAATCATTCTATACTTCAAATGGATTTATCATATTGTCTGTAACTTATATCTCAATACGTTAATTTTCTGGTGTGCATATTTGTATCTGTCTGCTTACCTATCTACCTCTTTATCTGTCTCACCTACCTATCAGCATGCCCAGACTTAGTCTTTTAGACTCATTGTCTGGATGCATTGCAGATTTTATACCTTAAATGTTTTCTTGCTGCAATGTGAACCAATAAAACCAGGGCCAGTTTCAACCCAAGAGAACTACATTGCAGTCATCTAGTTTAGTCAAATGTAGATGAATTTCTGCCATCGTGGAGCTGATGTAAATCTCATAAGGTCTGTGACCAATCATGCAAAGCTGGAAAGGGAAGCATTCCAATGAACAGAGCAAAAAGAACAGTTCTAACACATAAGCACTGCGTATCTCCATACCTAGCACTTCTCTTATGAAGCCTGCATGGAAAATGTGGCCAGAGGCAATTTGTAAGATGGATTACCCCCAAGAATAATGACCCACTAGCACATAGTAAATAGATATCCAGTAACCATAAAAGGATTCACTGAATGACTGGCCTGGGTGGTTTTATGGTCTCCTGCCTGCTCATTTTTAGTTCTCCTCATTTCTCTCTGTAAGGTGAACTTTTATACCATTCTTTTATAACAAAGGGTAAAAATACAGCAAGCTAATGAAAGGACTCGGATTGGTTGCCCAGAATGTGGATGTGGACTGCAGTCTCTGCCGTGATTGCCGTTCCAGTTGACCAATGTGCCACAGAAGTCCATCTCAGTCTGTGCAGAGAGCCTGACACATCAGTTTCTAGTGGCTAGACTTCCCTAGGACACATATATACCTGCCATGTCCACCCTTGCCCACAGAGCTCATGATGACGTTAGAGATCAGCTCAACAACATTGTGATTTAAATGAAACCGTCGGGAAGTAGTAGAAATGTGATGGGGAAAAATAAAACTTTCTAAGGCCTGCTCTTCTCTGATCAGAGACATGGTGATTGTCTCTGATTAGGTTTTCGTATTTCTATTCCCTTTACCCAGACACAGCTGATTGCTAAGAATTGTATGAACAATTTAAAACTGTTCCCTGTGAGGCAGAAGTTTAGCTAAATTGAAACTGAGAAGTGTTTTCACACATATCAGTTACCCGGAATAATAGGATGTAAAACTAGGAGGATGAGGATTAGAGATTTTATTTCAAACTTTTTTTTTAATCTATAAATCCTTTTCTTTTAAGTCATTAAAGGAAAAGGATTTGAAAGTGTGCCTTAGATTCAGTGTAATCTCCAACCACACAGCAGGGAGAGCCACACACAGAGAAGCCACTTTGTACCTCAGCACTTGCTCTTTGATAGATTCATTTAGCTCTAAACTTGACTTGGACACATACCATATGGATCTCTTAGTCTACTGTGTCTTGGCCTTATTTGGTTTTTAAGCAAAAAGCATTAGAATTTTGTGTCAGAGCATTCACTTTCATCAGCAAACACCTCCAGCAGCGGGGTAATTAGGAAGACCATATCGTCAACTGACTTGCAGAGATTCTCAGATGAAAAAAAAAAAAAAAGTCACCATTCTATTTCTCATAGGAAGGCATCCATTCCTTCCAACCAGTGAGTGAGGTATCTGAAGTCATAGTATGTGATCACTGAGTTCTATTAGATTTGTACTTTTTTTTTTTGACACTAAGGAGTTTGAATGCTGTATTTCCAGTGGTATACACATTTACAAGTCTCCCTGACATTGCTTTTTGACCACACACACACACACACACACACACACACACACCACTGCCTTCACTTGCTTGTATCACCTGCCCTTTGATTCGTGGGGCTGAAAGATTGCTCCTATCCTTAAGAGTTCTCTGTGCATTTCCTTATTAACATCTTTCTTTCAAGGTGTTCTAGATTGAACCTAGTTGATCTTCTTGCTGTCCTGTCCCGACATTACAAGTAAGCTGAAAGGGCTGATACAAAAATCACAAATGAAATGAACCTCTAGGAGACACTGCTGTACCTGCATGGACAGTGGTAAGCAGGCAAAGGTTATTCTACCTTGCATTTGAATATTCTTTGATGCCAACCAAGTATTTCCTTGACCTTCCATCCAACCACCTGCTCCGCATGGACTGCTGGCCACATCCATGTCAATGGTTGAGATGACATTTCTGATGATCGAACTCCAGCAATCCTGATCCTGAAGTTGCTCAGCCTTGAGTCTTTCTCGGCTTTGCTGGCTAATTTGGCAGTTGCTTCGTTACTTAAAGCTTAGCTACAAAGAAGCTGTTTTAAGGTATCTATTAAATTCACAGCTTGCTTCATTAAAAATCACTTCATTAAAAAAGCAAACCAACCGAAATGTTCCCATGGCCATGCCAGATGGAAGTGAACTAACTGCTCAGCGCCTGTGCTTTCAACCCATCCACTGCTGGAAAAGGATTAATTTGGAGGGAAAAATCCAATTCCCTGCATTAAAAAGAATGACACAAGAAGATGCTGTTATTTAAATTGTACTGATACTTGCAGTAAACTTGGCTTGAAATTCGTACTAGAACCACATTCTCGAGAGGATCTGTTTCACTATGAGTAGCTATTCCTTTTGTGAACCCATCTGACAACTTCAGCAAGCAGGCAGAAACACCAAGAATTGTTCTGCATGACTTTATTTTTGTTGTTCTCTGTTTCAAAAAACAGGAGGCTGAAGAATAGCCTAAATGGGTGTGTATCCCCCCACCCGAATTAAAAAACCGTTAGCATTTTGTGAGCAGCACACCTATTCTAAAGCAGCCTCTGTGACAGAGAGAAAATGTCTTTGTCTTTACTAATTCATCCTTAAGTATTCTTGGGTAGGAGAAAAACGCAGCATAGCTAAGCATTAGACACCATCTTGAAAGATTCTGGACTCTTGGCTAAGTCCAATTGTAAGAGAACAAGTAGCACAGCAATCATTGGCTGCCAGGGACAGGAGGGATTCCACAGGAGCTGGGGTAGTGGAGGTGAAGGTGTCCCTGTGCCACTGGGAGGAGAGCTTTGTAAAGGAGAGTCTGAGCGAAGACAGTGAAATGTCACCGAATGACTCCAGCTGATTATTGTCATTCTCCTGAATCCTGCTGAAATAACAAGCCACAATTAACTCGTGGGAATTGCTTTATGCAAGGTACAAGGTGCTGGGTGGAATCAAAAGGGGACATAAATTGCAGAAGGCCTGGGCAGATTTCCGAGGCAGACAGATATAGAATATGCGGTGTGCTCGCCACCAGCTCTCCATGTGCCTCCTGAGTTTGAAGTGTCAGCAACTGACTTTGAACTCCCAAGGAGGAATACCTAGTTTTAAAGAAATAGGCCTGGAACTACTGTGAATGGTACATGATTATGGTTAAATGCCGACTAGTGGGTGGTTGTTATTGTCAACAGATGAGTATTGTAAATGAACAAGGTAGAGAATATCTTCCGTTAGGCAGTGGGAAGTCGGCGGTCCTTCTGTCACAGAAACGCCATGCTACACACCGTTTGGTACTTAGAGCTTCATTTTCCAGATCATACTCTGATCTTGACTCCAGTCTGGTGGCCTTAATTAATTTACTTTCAATCCACCCATTTTTATCTTTAAGACATGAGACCATGAATTTTCTTTTCTTTTCTGGTAGTAGTGGGGTTTGAATTCAAGGCCTCCTACTTGCTAGGCAGACACTCTACCTCTTGAGCCATTCCTTCGGTCCCCAAACTACAGTTTTGCTTTTCTTAAATTGTGTTTACCCATCTCCTAAACAGAGGGAAAGTATGGCATGTGATGCACTTTATATATTCATCTTATTCCAACGTCGCAATAACCAAGACATTATCTCATTTTATAAGTTAGGGAGCTGTGACTCAAAAGCATTTGGCCATTCTTCTAAGGTCTTAGTCTCAGGACCACATAAGTGAAGGCAGAAGAATCTAGGTCTCTGGCTCCAGAGTCTACATTGTTCCAACCATACCTGGTCTATTTGTCTAATCGGGCTGTAATAACCAAATATTCTAACCAGAGCAGCTTTTAAACTATGAGAAACTCACAGTGCCATGATGGTCAGGTTCATCCAAGCTGCAGATTTCAAGCTTCTTCCCATATCCTCGCATGACAGAAGGAGACAGGTAGCTGTCTTGGGTCTCTCTTTTGTTCTTTTTTTTTTCTTTTCTTTCCTTTCTCAATACTGGGGCTTGTGAACTCAGGGTGTGGGCACTGTCCCTGAGCTTCTTTTGCTCAATGCTAGCACTCTACCATTGAGCCACAGTGTCACTTCCAGCTCTTTCTGTTCATGTGGTACTGAGGAATTGAACTCAGGGCTTCATGCATGCTAGGCAAGCACTCTACCACTGAACCACATTCCCAGCCTCAGGCCTCTCTCTTTTTATTTTTTAATAAGAGCACTAACCCCAAGCATGAGGACTTTGTCCTGGTTACCTAATCACTTTTGAAAGACTCCAGCTCCAAATACTCTTTTTAATTTAAATTTTATTGTGAAGGTGATGTACAGAGAGGTTACGGTGACGTAAGTCAGGTAATGAGCACATTTGTTTTTGAAGTGTCACCCCTCCATTTTCTCCCACTGCCCCCAACTCCCTTCTCCCCAGGTTGTAAAGTTCTTTCTCCAACATAGTGTCTAGTGAGTAATACTGCTGAATTAGTTCACCCTTTGCTCCACCATTTCCTTGATTCCCCTTCCCCTCCCCAAATCAGATAAACTTATGTACAAGACAAACGGTACAGAATTCAAAAACATTGACAGAAGGGAATAAACCAAAAAGGGCAGAAAAAAAAAGAAAAAAGAACTAACAAGAGACTTGAGATTTCAAACTATGAACTTCAAGATACATTCATTCCACAGCACTCAGCTTCTTCCTTTGCCTATTGACATGCACAGGTGCGCACACTCAGAGCTGAGGACCTTTTTCCCAAGAACTAGCCTTTCCACAGGCTGAGATATAACTCAGAAAGAGGAGTTTTGAGCACTGAGTGTGTAACTCAGTGTGTGAAGCCCCAGGTTCAATTTCCAGTAGTGCAAAATGCAAGATAAAAAACAGAGAGGAGAGTGATACAATTATGATTAATGCTTTTGTTTCCTCTTAGCACTTAATTTGTTTATTAAATCCAGATTTGTTAGGGATGAGGAACAGATGAATGGATGGAGTAGGGACAGTCTTTAGAGTACTGAAACTAATTTGGTATGGTGGCATAACGTTGGACACAAATTATTATACACTGTCAAAGGCTATAGAATGTAACACACTGAGCTTGAACTCTAGTGTAAGCTGTGGACCTTAAGTTAATGATGACATATCAGTGTAGGTTCACCAATTACAACACCTGTGCCGTTCTGGTAGGGGTTGTTGATCGTGACTGATATTGAAGGTAGGGTAGGGATATACTGGACCTCTCTACTTTTCATTCTGTTTTGTTACGAAACAAAGTGTAAAATCTATTTATAGGAGAGAGACTATTATGTGCCTGTGTGTAAGAGAGAAACAGAGACAGAGAGAGCTAGTACTGGGCTTCAATTTAAGGTTTCTGGCCCTCATTGACATTCTACCACTTGAGCCACAGCACCACTTTCAGCTTTTTGGTGGTTAATTAGAGATAAAAGTCTCATAGACTTTCCTTCCCAGACTGGCTTTGAACTGTGATCCTCAGATCTCAGCCACCAGAGTAGCTAGGATTGCAGGCATAAGCCACCAATGTCTGGCTATAAAGTCTATTATTTTTAATCCCAGTATGTTCCAGCTGGAGTATGACAATAGCAGAGTGGCCTTTCTTCTCTGTCTCTTCATACTCTATGGTAACTGAGAAACAAAACTTTTGGCTACCCACTCTGAGAAAAGCCACAAAATGTTGCTCTTAATCCCAGGAAACTTCACATAAGTTTTTGTCTTTCTTCTCATCTAGTTACTTCTTGTGTATTTGAGTCTTCATTTCACTAAGTCCTTATATCACCAATTTCTTCTGAGGTTTCTTTCAAAGGAGAACGTTACTAGCAAGTCTAGTAAATGCAAAAGTATTAAGAGCCTTGTCTCTCCACTCACGAATGGTTGTGCTGGTAGTCCTTCAAACTGTGGCAGAACACATGTGTGAATTATATTTTATTAGGCACCGGTGGCTCACGCCTGTAATCCTAGCTACCGAGGAAGCTGAGATCTGAGGATCGACGTTCAAAGCCAGCCTGGGCAGGACACTCCATGAGACTCTTATTTCCAATTAAGTACCAGAAAACTGGAATTGGCACTGTGGCTCAAGTGGTAGAGCGCTCGCCTTGAGCTGAAGAGCTAAGGGACAGCGCCCAGGCCCAGAGTTCAAGCCCTATGACCAACCAAAGGAAAAGAAAAAAAAAAAAAGCTCTCATTGAGATTATTGGCATTTTTCCTTGAATTATTTGTATAACTGTCTCCATTAGTTGCTACAGTTCTATTGACAGGTGCAGCACATTGGGTCAAGGTAAGAAAAGATCCCATCAGATCTTTGGTCTTCAAGGCTTGGCCTTTGGTCTTTGCTTTTTTGTTTTTGTTTTTGTTTTTTGTTGGTTATGGGGCTTGAACTCAGGACCTGCATGCTGTCCCTGAGCTCTTTTGCTCAAGGCTAGTGCTCTACTATTTTGAGCCACTGCTCCACTTTTTGAATGGTTAATTAGACATAAGAAATTCACAGAGCCTTTTGTGCCCAAGCTGGCTTCAAACCACAATCTTCAGATCTCAGCCTCCTAAGTAGGTAAAATTGCAGGCATGATCCACCGATATCCTTCTCCTTCTTTGTTTTTTGCTGCAAATATATTTCCACCCATGCCTCAATTGCCTTCCTGCACTGTTGAAGAGATGAGACCGTGTGAGATTGTAAGAGATAAAAACTGTTTCTTACTTGGTGCCAGTGGCTCAGGCCTCTAATTCTAGCCACTCAGGAGGCAGAGATCTGAGAACAGAAGCTTGAATCCACCCTGGGCAAACAGATCCATGAGACTCTTACTGCCATTTAGCCAGCAAAAAGCTGGAAGGGGAGGTGTTGCTCAAATGATAGAGAGCCAGACTTGAATTAAAAAAGCTAAGCAAAAGTGAGAGGCCCTGAGTTCAAGCCCCATATCAGTACAAAAAAAACTCCTCATTACAGTTATATAAATTACAATTATACAAATAATTCAAGGAAATGACAAAAGGATATATTTGAACTGTAGTGAATATATTAGCAGAGAATTGTGATGTGTGTGAATATCATAAAAGAAAGGGAGCCGGGCGCTGGTGGCTCATGCCTGTAATCCTAGCTACTCAGGAGGCTGAGATCTGAGGATCGCGGTTCAAAGCCAGCCCGGGCAGGAGAGACCGTGAGACTCCTATCTCCAATAAACCACCAGAAAACCGGAAGTGGCGCTGTAGCTCAAGTGGTAGAGCGCTCGCCTTGAGCTGAAGAGCTGAGGGACAGCACCCAGGCCCAGAGTTCAAGCCCCACGACCAACAAAAAAAAAAAGGGGGGGGGGGAAGGATTTTAAGCGTTTGGCTTAAAATTTGAAAAAAATAAGTTTAATTCTTATATATGTCATGTATAAACATGTAAAAGGATCTGTTTGTGAAGAGTAAAGTCAGAGTAAAAGAAAGAAAAGTAAACTCTATTCTGTCATGACTTCACCTCCAGCAATGCTATTAAAAATAGGAAGTTGGAACAAGTAGTAGGGTTCAAAATCTCTTTAGGTTCTGAGGGAAAATGACTAATAGAGTTTATACAAAATGCTGGCTAGTAGACACAGCAGGAAAGTTGTAAAATAGAATTTATAGACATCTAAATACTTCAATCAGGGAAGAATCAGTAAAAGCAGAAATTGGGAGATGAAGGGAAAATTGTCACTATATGGTAGAAAAATCATGTAGTTCCTCTACACTGTCTGCCCACTTCCACTCACTTGCTGTGTATATTACATACCTAGTGGGGATGGGAGAAAAGTCCTACAAGATAGGTTAAGAAATGGCTCCCATGCTTTTCTAACATTAGCTCATCTGCTTAACATTTATGATTTTAATGTTAAATCCCAGAAGTCATTCACTTGACAGAATAAATACATGTATACAGATGTGTCTGTTGTATATCTGAATAAAAATATAGCCTAACACATATAATGGAATTTATGCAAAATGAAAGGTTTCTTTAGGGAAATTTATTGTAGGAACTTCAGATGTTTTTAACAACGAATATTCTAGTCTAATTTTTATTCCTTTTTATTTTTTGTGGTTGTGAGGATTGAACTCTGGTTTATGTTTACTAGCAAACACTCTTTGTCACTTGAGCCATTCCTGAACTCTGGGTCTGTGTGCCATCCCTGAGCTCTTCAGCTCAAGGCTAGCGTCTACCACTTGAGCCACAGCTCCACTTCCGGTTTTTTCTATTTATGTGGTGCTGAGGAATTAAACCCAGGGCCTCATGCATGCAAGGCAAGCACTCTACCACTGAGCCACATTCCTAGCCCCTAGTCTCAGAATTTTTAAACAGAGTTATTGAGATATGAGGGGTGGAGATACTGGGATTTTGAATTCTGTACCTCTTACTTGCTAAATAGGTGTTCTACCACTTGGGATGTTCTACCACACCCCTCAGCCTTTTATCAAGCTATAACTCACATACAATTATTCTCCATTTAGTATGAACTGATTCAGTAGCACTTAGTTTATGGTTCTATAACCATCAACAAAATCGACTTTAGATCATTTATATCACCTCAAAAAGAATCTTCACATACCTCAGCCTCCATTCTGAAGTCTTCCATCCCTGCCCTGTACCCAGCCTGAGCAACCACTAATCTATTTTCAATCTCTATCAGTTTACCTGTTCAGCAATTTCATATGAATGGCTTCTTTGACATAGCATAACATTTGCAAGGTCAGGTCTAGATTTTATAGGAAATTTATCTTAGCTTTCCTTGCTATAGCTATACCTTTTATAAAGTTTATGATTTCTCCTATTTGTTTCACATACCCTCCCCTCCTTTCCTGTTCCTACTGGTTGTCATTTCCTGAGGCCTTAGCTGTACTACTGTTTTGGACACTTTAATGCCCTCCTGTTCATAAAAAAAGGCACTTTAAAAATTAGGAATCTGGTGCTGGAGACCAGTGGTTTCCGCCCCTCTCGGAACTTGACTTTCTCCCTGTCACAGTTCAAATGATGGAAGCCTGTCTACTTTTTACTCTCCTATTTTGTGGAAATCATTGGTACATTGATTTTTTTTATATTATCTAAACCTTTGCCAGCCTTGCTCAGTATGAGTCCTTTTTCCCCTTTAAGCCTAGTAATTTAGTTATGTTCTTATTCTACAATACTCTATCCTAGATTTCATCTTTTTAATCTCACATTTTGTGCCCTACTTTCGTTCTTTTTAATTTTGGGGGTGGTTAGGGGCTAAGCAGAAATGGTGGTTCTCAGAAGGCAATCAAATCTTCTCAAATTCATCAAAACTTGACAATTTAGACTGGATCAAAGAGTATCCCAAGACACCATAGGAAAATATTCCAGAACAATGCTTTTTGCCTTGCTCTGAGTCTCAGATAACAGTAAAGAATATCCAAGAAGTCCAGGGGCCCATTGAAGGTAAAGGGATGGACACAAAGTGAGAACTCTTTAATCTAGATTTGGTGAAGTGAATGAAAGGCACATCTGAAATCTTAAAGGTAATGAGCAGCTTAGACATTGTGAACATTGAAATGCATACGTATTCCAAATTTCTTGTATGATGATCGGCTTTCTTTGAAATTCAAGGAAAATAAGGTACCATCATGATCGCAATTCACCATCTTCCTTTCTCTTTCCTTTTCCTTCCCTTCCTTTTCCCTTCCCCTTCCCTGCTCTCCTCAAGTGAACCTTTGGGCGGTTCCAACCCCATTGTAGGCTAGGGCGTGTCTAATGCCAGCAAGGTTAGCCAGTTCCTCCTAAATACCTATGTCATTTTTGGACAACAGAGCATTGAATTCTCCTCTTTCTCCTATATTCCAGTTTAGGCTCTTATTTCTGTACGATCCTGGTACCTTCACCCCTTAATGTTTGCTTCTGTGGGAAGTAATTATTCAAAAGCATAGACAGCTGGAATCTAACAACAGGGGAGCAGAGAGGGCATTAGTACTGTCAACCTTACAATCTAGAGGGCAATGAGAACCAAGGAAAAGCAAAGAAAGTATTAGAGAAATGGAGGCTGAGTTTCTAAAGTACCACACAATAGTACAGTGCCTGAGTGCCTGTCTGGCAAGCATGAGGCACTGAGTTCAAACCTCAGTCTGCCAAAAAATAAGATACTACACAAGTTGGATTTGGTATGGATCATACCTGTTATTCTAGCATTCAGGAGGCTGAGAAAGGAGGATCACAAGTTCAAGGCCAGCCTGGACTACATAGGGAGACTGCATCATTAATTTTTTTTAAATGACACAGTATGAATCAATTATTTCCAAAGTAAATAATTTCAGTTTTTTGGTACTGTGTATCTTATTAGCTATTTCTTCTGGAAATTGTATTTTCTTGTTCTCCATCCCCTCTTAATGGTTTGATTGTTTATGTCCTCTTATGTTTCTGGCTTTACATTGATCACATATGCCATGTAATTCTACAGTATCTTCTTATACTTCAGATGATATAAAATAATTTGAGATGATTCATGTTTTGCTTATATCTGAAGTTGCAACTGAACATAATTTTTTTTTTCATCTGATCCTGCTATGCTACTAATCTTATCTTTGGGAATTTTGGAACCATTAGTATAAATGTGTGTGGCCGCTGGTTGTAATGGAGCTCACCTATACAGACAGGAAGGAGGAAGAGTTTAGAGGATCACAAGTTGCAGGCCAGCCTGACTTATGTCTATGTCAAAAGAGGAGGAAGGGGGAGGGGGAGAGGAAGAGGAGGGGGAGGCGGAGGGGGAGGAGGAGAAGGAGGAGGAGAAGGAAGAAGACAAGAGGAGAGGAGGAAGAAGAGAACGAGGAGGAAGAGGAGGAGAATGTAGCACAAGGGCCAAACTAAAATGTCCCAGACACAAATATAAAATTTATAGCACCTTATAGCCCATTAATTAGCTTATTGGCCTACTTTCTCCAGGGAGTGTCACAAATCTCCTGAATGTCCTTGAATATGACTTACAATTCAGCCAAATCCCAGCTGTGAATGCCAGAGCAACTCCTACAAACGTGCACAGAGCAAAATGTACTGTAGTGAACTAGATGAGAAGATTCTGGGTGAATCATCTTCTGTATGTCGGTAGCTCTGTTATATTTATCTAAATTCTGCCCAAAGCAGTTCTATGGTTTGAAAGAATTTGTTTACTCCTTCAGCTAATATTTACAAAGTATAGATATTTTAGGAACTGGGATGTAGCTGTGGACAGGCCACATGAATGTCATGTTGTAAGAGAGCTTACCTGCTCAGAAGAAAGGCATAGAATAAACAAGAAAGTAAAGCAAAGCTGGCTTCAAGCTCCTAGGGTACTGGATGCCTGGGTGAGGATGTGTATGGAGGTTTGGGAAGGCCCCACTGAAGAATGGTGGTGAGTGGAGGTATAAACCACGAATGAGAAGGAGCCAGGCATGCATGAAGGCATCTGGGCAAAGGGTTGGCCACCCCTTAGGCCGAAGACAAGAACTGGTTTGGTATTAACGAAACAGGAAGAAACACTGCCCAGAGAGCATGAGAATCCAGGAGCTGGACTTGAGATGCCTGAACCTTTCTGTCGTGGATCCTCTGGAGCTCTGTGGAAGCCCTAGGTTTTTTATTGCATTTTAAAAAATACATAAGAATGCAAAGGAAGCCGGGCACTGGTGCTCACTTCTGTAATTCTAGCTACTCAGGAAGCTGAGATCTGAGGGTTGAGGTTCAAAGCCAGCGCAGGCAGGAAAGTCCATGAGATCCTTATCTCCAGTTAGCCACCAGAAAACCAGAAGTGGTGCTGTGGCTCGAGTGGTAGAGTGGTTTGCCCTTAAGCTGAAGAACTCAGGGACAGTGCCCAGACCCAGATTTCAAGCCCCTCAGCTGACCCAAAAAAAAAAAAAAAAAATACAAAGGAAGTGAATTACATTAAAAGACAAAGTTGCAATATAGAATGTAAGTGCTTCTTTATTAGCACATCATTCTAAAGTGGATCTAATAATTACCATTGAAGTGGCAATATTCAAAATATCGGCAGCAGTTATACTATACTCTAAAGTGTCTGTGATTTTTCTGTTGATGACAGTCACAGATACTGCTCATGCCACTGAGACTACCTATATAACATAATGGAGTGATCACCTTCAACTAAAAAGAATTTATTTATGCTGGGCATTTGTGGCCTGTCATCCTATCTACTCAGGAGGCTGAGATCTGAGGATCACAATTCAAAGCCAGCCCAGGCAGGAAAGTCCATGAGACCCTTAACTCCAATTAACCACCAGAAAACACTGTGGCTCAAGTGGTACAGTGCTTGCCTTGAGGTGAAAATCTCAGGGACAGCGCCCGGGCCCAGAGTTCAAGCCCCACAAACAACAACAACAACAACAATTTTTAAAGATGTTATCCCCTCCCTCCAAAGTCACATAGCCTGTATATCCTGTGAATTTTCCCATGGATCCATTAGAGGTCTGTGGACTCCCAAGGTACCAAAAATACCTAAGGCCACATGGTGCAGAGCTCTGTAGACAATGTGGAATTTTAGGAAAGAAAAGTGGTATGATTGTGCTGCTTTATAGAAATGGACTTTTAGTATTACAGGAATGAAAGAGAAAAAAGTGAGGAGGGTGTTGCATGGCTCAGAGGAAAGACGTGAGGGACTTGGGAGCAGTGATGCCTAAAACATGGGGCGTGATAGCATACACCTGTACCCTGAGCCTTTAGGGGGCTGAGACAACCAGAAATATGAGTATGTGTTTCTGAGGCCAACCTGAGTTACAGAGAGAGTCCTAGACCACCCTGAACTACTTAGTAAGACTGGGTCCGAAAGAGAGAGAGAGAGAGAGAGAGAAGAAAGAAAGAGAGAAAAGTAGAGAAATAGAAGGGACCTTGGAATATGAAAGGAGTGGCTGATAGATGGTCAGTGGAGGTAGAGGAACAGGTCAACAGAGAAATGAAGATGGAACTACACTGATTTAAAGAACCACCGATTTGGCTTAGTAGGAGAGTGCTTCCCTGGCATGCATGAAGCCCTGGGTTTGATTCCTCAGTACCACATACACAGAAGTGGTGCTGTGGCTCAAGTGATAACAGTGCTAGCCTTGAGCAAAAGAAGCTCAGGGACAGTGCCCAGGACTGGCAGAAATAATTTTTAAAACCCCACAGATATTGGTTGCTACATGCTAATGTGGCTCAGTCTGGCAGAGGACGAGGTTTATTGGAGAGTTGGGGGTGGCAGGTGGTGGATCCAGTGTTCCATTTGGGCCTTGTAAAGTTTAAGCTGTTTGTTGTCCACTTGGGAGACATCAAGTAAGTCTCTGGAGACACAGCCTGGAGCTCAGAGGAGGTTGCCTGACAGATGATCTCATACTTTTAGTGGATGCTGCTGTTCTGAACTGAAGCTGGAACTTAATCGTTCTGTAGTGCTGCTCTGACAATTAGGGAGTCCTTCACCACTCTGTTCAAAGTTATACCTTCCCTACTCCATCCAGGGGGACTCCCACTTTCACATGCAGTGAGATAACCACACTGCCTTGGGAAAACTACAAGCTGTGTCCTGTCCCCTGCTTCCAAGCCTGAGCCTTATCCCCTGCCCAGTGCTGCTTCTCCAGCTTCATCCTCCATGGGAGTAGATAAAAATCAGGACCAACGCCAAACACTGCCTATAAATCCATCCCACCTATTCAAGAGGCTGAAATCTGAAAAACACGAAGAAAGCCCATGAGACTCTTAGTGCCAATTAGCCAGAAAAAAGCTGGAAGTGGATCTGTGGCTCAAATAGTAGAATACCAGTCTTAAGTGAAAAAAAAAAAAAGGAAGTGACAGTGCCAGGCCCTAAATTCAAGCCCCAGTACTGGCACACACACACACACACACACACACACACACACACACACACACACACACACACACACACACACACACATACACACACATATATTCAGGTCAAGATTTCAGTGCGAAAGCATGCTAAAGGAAAATTGCTGAAAGACTATTAAGCTGATATGGACACTAGACCATATGTGTGTGTATGTATGCACATATGGTATTGTGTGTACACACACATGTGTGTATGCATAGTCCTACAATCAAACAGTCTAAAGTTTGGTATATGCATGTGTGAGACACCATGACGAAACCCTTTTAAACATTTAACATACTTTTTAACAAAAAAGAAAAGGAAAAAAAAGTCTTAGGCAGAAAGTTTCAAACATTGGCTCCTCCATCACATGACCTTGAAGAAGTAACTTAACCACACTGAGCCTTAACATCCTGTTTCGAACTGGTAATGAAACCACCACCTGGCATTGTTAAATTTCATGAAACTCTCTGGCACATGATAGATATTCAATATAAAATTTTTGTTAAACCAGATTTGTGTGATTTCTAAGGTGGACATTTGGTATTGTGTATACTTCTCAAATATTTCAAGGTGATTTTCTTCTGGGAAAAAAAAAAGTAATTGTATCTAAACTAGTACAAAAGTCCTTGAATAATCTGTTCGATGTCTCATGTTATTTCATGACCTACAGAAGAATAAATAATGTTCCACGGTCATTTTTACCTTGGCAAAAGAGCTTGAATAAAAGCTACACGTTTTTCGTCTTGCAGCAACAATGCATAGATCTAGTTCTTGGCTCTAAGTCTAGGCTAAAAGCAATGAACTTGACAACCTAGTGTTCACACACCAGCACAATTTCTGCTTCCTAGTCCATTTAATTAGTCTAACTAATACTGTAAGATCATTCCTGGTCAAGCCTACGGGCAACTCAGTCGTGTGATTATTTTGATTGAGCGTCCACTGTGTTCCAGCTCTGTGCTTAGGTCAAGGCACGGAAGAATTAAGAACAAAGTCCCCCCCATCAAGCAGCTTTCCTTGAACCGGGTTAGCCGTACAGGGACACAAAAACAGAAGTGGCATCCTTTCCGAGAGTAGTCTACACCCTGCACAAAATGCAGCTGGGGAATGCTCACAGGGGTAAGGGACATTTCCAGTGAAAAGGAGTCTTTGAGCTGAGACTTACATGTTGAGGAGACAGCCTTCGTTTGTAAACACTGAAAATAAAGGGGCAGCTATTAGGAGACCCACTCAGAGGAGGGAAGGGATGAAGTCAGGCCCTTTATTTCCAAAGGGATCGGGCTTCATTCTATACATGGGAGAATTTAGAGCCAAGAAAGCAACATGATTTGCTTTATATTTCTGCAAGTTGTCTCTGTCAGTTGTTTGGAGACTAGACTGTAGGGTGACCAGAGTGGGAACAGAGAGGCTGTTGCCTCCAGACAAGAGATGATGGTGAGCCAGACTGGAAATGGGGAGAAGTGTGTAGTTGGAGGCAGTCCCAGGAGGGCTCGCTGAAAGCCTGTGGACAGCGAAAGGAAACAGGATGGCCAAGCACCAAGGAGAGAGAGGCATTGGCTGATAGGGAGAAGAATTAGAAATAAAGGATTGGGAGGGGTGGTTCTGTGTTAGACAAATGCAGTTAGAAATTTCTATTTCTCTGTATGTTGTGGTATTGAATATTGCATCTGGAAACTTGGGGAGACATCAAGACATGAGTCAGTCCTCTGGTAAGGGTCCTGTGTGGCTCCAGCACCCCAGAGACTCCTGGGCAGAATGCAGCGTTCAGACACTTAAAGACAGATGGGCGTTTGTTTGACTTTGTTCTCTGAGAAGCATGGATTTCATTTCAGTTTTAAATCATACAGTCCTAGCTGTTCAGGAGGCTGAGATCAGGGCAGGAAAGATCATGAGACTCTTATTTCCAATTAACCACCAAAAAGACAAAAGTAGAGCTTTGGCTCAAGTGATAGAGTGCTACGGTTAACCAAAAAAAAAAAAAAAAAAACCCTCAGAGACAGCACCCAGGTCATGATTCAAGCACACACACACACACACACACACACACACACACACACACACACACACACACACACGTGTGTTCCCTGTCACCCCCTGACCATTACCCTTCCCCTTCCACATTCCATCTCCACAGACAAGTGAGTCAATTCAGTGCAGAATAGTCTAGGCTTCCAGAATAAGACTCATCTCAAATAAGGCAAATGGTTGGTTAATAACTCTACTGGCCATCAGAGTCAGCAAAGGTGCTCAGAGAAAGCCAGGTGAGTCAATATTGTGAGAACTTGCTTTAATTCCAGTTCCAAAATTTGACATGATTTCCCTCCTATCCATTTCTTTCATTCTTGTAATGGTTTCTCAATAAGGAGCTGCATGGGAAGAGTATGGTCAAGGAGAATTATTAAGCCAAAAGAATGCAGTCTGGTTCTGGTGGACAGTTGGCCTGTGGGGTGTCCCATCTACCTTGGACTAAAGCCAATTAACTCAGAGTCAGGAAGACAGAAGCTAATGTCCTGCAGCATCACACCCTTGTGCTCTTACCTTCTAGTCAGGGATTTAACATATTGATGCTGTAATTAAATCAAACCCACAGATAAAGCCACAAGGGCTGCTCATGTCCAGTCATGGTGTCATGGGTGGTAGTCTGCTACTTCATTCCCTCCTCTGTCTCAGCCCCACACTGCTAATTACAGTGGAGTTTCTCCTTAGTGTGTTGTTGGTTGAACTTTTTTCCAAGAATAGATCAACCTGGTGGTTAGGAATAAGTCACAGAAAAATAGACAGGTCACTACTGGGAATTTTAACAGCATGCTCTTTGTCTACTTCGTGTTTTTGATGGAACCAGAGAACAAGAAGCAGGAAGGATACCCCCTAGCTGCCACAGAGCCCCTGGCAGCCCCATGGGTAGGGCTGCCAGGGGAACGCTTCTCAATCACTGGCCTTGGTTTCTAAAATAGACTACTTAACCACCAAGTATAAGCTGAGGACTAAGGTTAAGCCAATAGCTCTCCAATAGTGGTATTTTTGCTGCAAACAATATCCAGATGTGGCAGGATGAATTAATTGGTATCTCATACTGAAGGAACTTCATTAAGTAAATATCCTTTCTTGTACTGGCGAGAACTGTTAAGAAATAGTTATCTTCTCCACACACACACACACACACACCCGCCACCCAGCCTCTGCCATGTTCTATTAAAAATAATATAAGCCAGACACTGGTGGCTCATGCCTGTAAACCTAGCTGTTTATGAAGCTAAGATCTGGGGATCACAGTTTGAAGCTAGCCCAAGCAGAAAAGTCTATAGACTTCTATGAGCCAGCAAAAAGTGGGAAGTAGAGCTGTGGTTCAGTTGGTAGAGCATCAACCTTGAGTTAAAAAAAAAAAAGCTAAGGGACAGTGCTCAGGTCCTGAATTTCAGTATCAGATCAGGCATGAACAGAAGAAGGAAAGAAAGAAATGAAATGAAAGAGGGAGAGAGGGTAGGAAGGAAGGCAGGAAGGAAGGAAGAAAGGAAGGAAGGAAGGAAGGAAGGAAGGAAGGAAGGAAGGAAGGAAGGAAGGAAGGAAGGAAGGAAAGAAGGAAGGAAGGAAGGAAGGAAAAAGTACACTGGTTAGCAATACCAGTTTTGGAGCTACACTACCCAGACCAAAGCCAAGAGCAATCTTTTACAAATGAGTTGCCTTCCCTGTGCATCCTTTTCCCTATCTATAAAATCGTATTGTTAATAATGGCTGTTAAGAAAGCATGAACACATTGACAAAAGTGAACTATACAACTCCTGGGTGGAGGTGGGAGGGAGGGAATGGGAGAGAATGAAGGAGCAGATGACACTGTTTGAAAGGAAATGTACTTATTACCTGATGAATATAAATGTAATAATAAAGGTAACTTTAAAAAAAGAAAGCATGAATAAGTTATGACATTCTACAAGCTAATGCTTGGAGCCAGGTGCTGGTAGCTCATGCCTGTAATCCTAGCTACTCAGGAGATGGAGATTTGAGAATCACAGTTTCACACTAACCCATGCTGGAAAATCCATACTCTTATCTTCACTCTACCAGCAAATAGTGGAAAGTGGAGCTGTGGTTCAAGTGGTAGAGCCTCTGCCTTGAGCAAAAACAAAGCTCAGGGACAGTGCCTAGGCCCTGCGTCCAACTCCCCCCCCCCCATACACACACAAGATAATGCTTAGCAAATAGGAAGGTTTGAGAAAGACAAGCTATTGTCGTACATGATAGGCACTGTATTAGCACTGCTGTACCAGTGAGGGTCAGCAGGAAGATGCACACACAGACAAGGCTGCCTTTTGCTGCACCTGCCCTTCCTTACTTTCACTGGTCACTTGAATGAGGCACCACCACAAAAGACATATAGTATTCACAATGTGTGATGCGTGTAACTGATGACAGAGTCAAAAGATACATGAGTTAGCCATATAATAGAACAGTAATTGAGGAGATCAACCTTTTGTCTGTTATGAAATAGGGTACAATGCTTGATAATGTATCTAAGATCAAATGCCCAGAAATTGGACCTCATTTCTTAGGTAAAAGAATTATCACACAATAGAGCAGCAGCCTAACAAAATGTTGTGAAATTATCATGAAAACACCCTAGCCCTCCAAAGAAACATTCAGCTCCAAGAAGAGAGCACCTATGTGAATCCACAAAAGGCTAGCACACACATGGGCATGCACTCACACTCACAATCACAAGCTCATTCAAAAGGCAAAGGTTAATATGGAAGGAAAGGAACAGAAGACGACTGGATTGAGACGCACCTCTAACTGCCCCCACTCGCTCTCTTGCCTTAGTTTAGCAAACTTTCTGCTCCCCAGTATCTGAACTCTGAAATGAGAATTCACAGGATTGTTGAGAAGACTCCATGAGATGAATTCAGTAAGATAAACTCCAACCTCCCGGCACTGAGCTTGCCTCAGTGACCCTTTGAGAAGTGTTTTTACTGCCCCCATTTGCTCTGATAGTAGCTAGACACCAGTGTGTGTATGTTTGTGTGCACATGTGTGTATATGGTAGGTGTGTTATATACACTGTTTATTCACTTATTTTTACAAATGATCCATGCCCACTTTAGAAAAAAAGAAAAATCCACACAAAACACTTTAAGAACCACTCATGGGCTGGGAAGGTGGCTCAGTGGTAGAGCACTTGCCTTGCATGCCTGAGGCCCTGGGTTCGATTCCTCAGCACCACATAAGCAAAAAGAAAAAAGCTGGAAGTGGAGCTGTGGCTCAAGTGGTAGAGCACTAGCCTTGAGCTGAAGAGCTGAGGGACAGCGCCCAGGCCCAGAGTTCAGGCCCCATGACTGGACCACCCCCCCCCAATAAAAAAGAACCACTCATAATTTTCCTACCAAAACAAGCCATTGTTTTGTTTTGCCAAGTGTCCATCTAGTCTTTGCCTACGTAAATATGCTATATTTATAAATGTCAATTTCTCTGTCTGTGTTATTATAGACTACCTATATAGGAACCATAGAATACATTCTGTCCAGAATTTCTTTTTGCTGTTCAGCAATATATCATGTTTGATAAATAGAAAATGTACAGGATTACCTGAAATTACTCTATGGTATTCTATTTTAAGTCAGTTGCATAATTTTAGGCTGTTCCATATTGTAGGGAATTTGAACTATAATCAGACTTTCTGTACTTAAGTAAACACCCTTTCTGAATGTGTTTAGGTATTTTGGCAGTGGCCCTTCATTGGCTCAGGGCAAATTTTGTCTCTTGGTGGTAGATGACCAGGGATGTTCTTGCCCAGAGGCCTGCATTTGTCTGAGAAATAAGCAACACTTGGGGTTTGACAGAAGATAGATTTTACATAATAGTACTGAGGGAGCCCTACCTAAATACAAACAACACCAAGAGGCTTGGCCTCCCCAAAATATTGTTAATATGGTAGAATGTAGGCAGGGGGGTGACTGTGGATATATAAAGCAGCCTGGGAAATCCTCAGAAGATCACATTATAATTTAAAAGGATGAAACTGATCCAGGTATTCACCAATATCTGGTGAATAGCTGTAATCCTAGCTACTCAGGAGGCTGAGATCTGAGGATCATGGTACAAAGCCAGCCTAAGCGGAGAGTCCATAAGACTCATCTCCAATGAATCATCCAAAGAGCCAGAGTGGAGCTGTGGCTCAAGTGGTAGAAGATTATTCTTGAGCTGAAAAAGCTCAGGGACAGCACACAGGCCAAGTTCAACCCTAGGACTAGCAAAAAATTTTTAAAAAATGATGAAACTGGAAACAAGTATTTCTATTTTGCATGTTTATTTTGCTCTTTATGAAGTTATTTTAATGGGAATACTGAGGATTGAACCAGGGCATCATACATAGAATTCATTCAGTCTACCACTGAGCTACACCCCAGGCCCTGTGCATTTGTTTTACATCAGAGTAAATACTGATTTGTAATTACCTCCTTCCAACTCTGAATTATAGCATTAGGCAATGTAAACAACCACAGAGATAAATAAAGTAATAAATTAGTTTTAATAAAATATGTGTAGAATTCTTAAGCAAAAGCAAGGGAAATTACAGTCCAGGAAGTTAACTATGCACATAGAACTACATAGACAAGTATGTTATCTACCTGTTGTCTTACAATTTTAATTTTCAAATATTTCACTACTAACATGTGAAAATAAGAGTACACAGACCCTAGAGGATGCCAGTGGCTCAGGCCTGTAACCCTAGTGTACTCGGGAGTCTGAGATCTTAGGAAGGAGGCTTGAAGCCAGCTTAGGCAGCCAAGTCCATGAGACTCTTTTTTTTTGGTGGTGGTGGTGGTGGGTCTTGAACTCTGGGCTTGGGTGCTATCCCTGCACTCTTCAGCTCAAGATGAGCACTCTACTGCTTGAGTCACAGCACCACTTCCGGTTTTCTAGTGGTTAATTGGAGATGAGAGTCTCACGCACTTTTCTGCCCAGGCTGGCTTTGAACCATGATCTTCAGATCTCAGCCTCCTGTGTAACTAGGCTTACAGGTGTGAGCCACCGGCACCCAGCTTTCCATGAGACTATCTCCAATTAACCACCAAAGAGCTGGAAGTAGAGCTCAAATGGTAGAGCACTAGCCTTGAACAAAAAAGCTAATGAACAGTGCCCTGCCTTGAATTCAAGTCCCAGTACTAGTGCACACATATATGCTTGCGCACACACACACACACACACACACACACACACACACACACACAGTAATAAGATCTTGACCCTCTTCTCAGTTCAGCCGCTAAATCCCCTGAAGCAATCATTTACCCTTGCTGAGTAATTGGGATAATAATAACCTATTTCTGTTCTCTATTGTCATAGTGATCTTCCTAATATTTAGGCAAGGAAATGTTAATGCTAATGCTCTGAGCTTCTTTGAAGTTATTGAGAGGTCTAAGATGGCCGGGCTAATATATTGCACTTGATCATTTGGCTATTTATATTAAATATTATTTATAATATTATAATAAAAATTATATTAATTTATATTTAATTATAATGGTGCATTTATATTCACAAATGAGTTTCCCCTTTCCTGAGTCTGAATGTTTTTATTTATGTCCACTTTTGAGCTGAGATTGACTTCTTTCAGTATTCAGCTCATTTTTTAATTATTGTTAAGTTGTTACACAAAGGAGTTACAATTCCATAAGTCATGCAATTCCATGTAAGTGCGACGGTTCTTGGTGAATATCCGCGCTTCCTTCATCCTCCCCCTATTCACCTCCTCTCGACTCTACCCTCAGGCTACGTATTGAATAAAATGACTGCACTGGCTCACCCTTCCTCCCTCCATTCCTGAGCCTCCCTAACTTCTTTGCCCTCCTCCAGAACACGTTTCCACTTCCTGGTATTCATTTTTAGAAACAGTATGGTAGGTGTTCAGAGGAGTTACACCTTTGGATTCCTCCCCAAACCATGCCATCCTTTAATCAGTTTGTTTGTGAGTAATGCATTGATCCTTGTACATATTATCATGCATGTTTGTATTTTATATCTAGCTTCCACATATTGAGAGAAACTATGCACCATTTATGTCTCTTAGCCTGGCTTACTTCACTTACCATGATTTGTTCTATATCCATTCATTTCCCTGCAAATGACAAAATATTATTCTTTCAAATGGATGAGTAAAATTCCATTGAATATAGGTACCACCTTTTCTTGCTCATAGGGCATCTGGGCTATTTCTATACTTGGCTATTATGAATAGTATGGCAATGAACATGGATGTACAACTGTCTTTACAGTATCCTGACTTGCAATACTCTAGGCAGATGTCCAAGAGTGGCATCACTGGATCGTAGATTAGTACTATTTTTAGGGGATTTTTTGTTTTTGTTTTTGTTTGTTTCTTTGTCAGTTATGGGGCTTAAAGTCAAGACCTGGGCACTGTCCCACACAAGGCTAGCATTCTAGTGGAGCCACAGTACCACTTCTGTTTTTCTGGTAGTTAATTGGAGATAAGAATCTCACAGACTTTCCTACCTGGGCTGGTTTCAAACCATGAGTCTCAGATCTCAGTCTCCTGAGTAGCTAGGATTATAGGCATGAGCCACCAGCACCCAGCCTATGTTTAGTTTTTTTTGAGGAATCTCTAAACCTCCTTCCAGAGTGGTTGTACCAGTTTACACCACAGCAGCACAATAGGGTTCCCTTTCCCTGCATCCCCAACAGCATTTGTTTTTGTCTGAATTCTCCATGCTGGCCATTCTTACTGGGTGCGATGGAACCTCAGTGTTGTTTTGATGTGCATTCCCTTTATGGCGGGGGATGTTGAGCACTTCCTATGTGTTTATTGACCATTCCTACTTTTACTTCTAAGAAGTCTCTAACTCCTTTGCCCATTAGATTGGATTATTAACTTGAAGGGAGGGAATTAGTTTCTTGAGTTCCTTGTATATGTGGATATTAGGCCCTTGTCAGGTGTATAACTTGTAGAGATCTTCACATGGTCTGTTGGCTATCCATTTAGTTTAGTAACTATGTCCTTTGCTGGGCAGAAACCTTTTAGTTTGATGTAATCCCATATGTCAAGTCTCTCCAATTTGCTGTGCCTCTGGGATTCTCTTTAGAAAGTTCCTGACTATGCTAATAAGTTCTAATGTTTTTCTTACTCTGTCTTGTAGTAGTTTCAGGGTTTCAGGTCTGATGTTGAAGTCTGATCTATTTTGAGTTGATATTGACAGGGATCTAATTTTTGTCTTCTCTACATGGGCGTCCAGTTTACCCAACACCAAGTATTGAAGAGACTGTTTCAGCCCATTTTTAAGGTCTTTATCCTGGAAGCTGGTGCCTTAGGGACAGAGGCAAACACCCAAGAAAGCCTCCCACAAACTCCTCTGCTCACATAGTTAGCCTCTGCCACACCTTCTTCAACTTGCTTGCTCTTTCTCCCTCTTCTGTTTCTCTCTACCCTCAAGCCTGACACTTCCTTCCCTTCTTTTTCAGTCATCATTACTCGCTCTTATCATCCCATCAGGATTCTCTTCCCACCTAGGGCTTTCTAAGATACACTGAGATACACTGGGGCATCTCCTTCATAGTCACAGCACTCCTGTCTAGCAAACAGCACTGCTGGGTATATGTTCCACTCTTATTGGTAAGGACAAGACAAAAGCAGAGTCCAGCTGGGTGCCAGTGGCTCACACCTGTACTCCTAGCTACTCAGGAGGCTGAGATCAGTGGATTGTGGGTCAAAGCCAGTCCAAGCAGGAAACCCTGGGAGACCCATATCTCTACCAAATTACCAAAAAGAGCCAGAACTGGAGCTGTGGCTCAAGTGGCAGAGCACTAGCCTTGCACAAAAAGAAGCTCAGAGTCAGCTCCCAGGCCCTGAATTCAAGCCCCAGAATCAGCACCAAAAAAAAAAAAAAAGAGTCTACCAAGGTTACCCCATCATACCCCATCATTCATGTTTGACCTCTCTCCCACTTGGAACTCCTCAGCCAGTGAGATGGAATGTCATTTGCTTGGGCTCCTGTTTTCATGCTAATCTAAGAAAATCCACCAGCCTCCTTACCAGTGGACCCTGGCATTGGTGTGTAAGCATGGGATTACATTGAGATCCCTCATAGAATACCCTAAAAGAAACATTTCAGCAGCTATCCATTGGTTACCCAAGTGGAAGGACAATATCTCTGTCTCCTTTCCTCATCTTTTAACTGTAAAGTTTCATCTTTAATCTTCCAGGAAGCATGGATTTTCCTGGTCCTTTCTGGGGTTGGTTTGGTCAAGATGAAGTGGTCCTAAGTGAAGGGGACCAGGGTCTTCAAGGCCAACCAAAGGGAGTTACTGAATCTATGAAGTCAGGAATCTCACTCTGTGTTGACAGTCTCCAAGACCATCCTCAGGCTTTATGGGTCATGGGAAGGACTCCTGGAGACTCAGAAGCCTTGGTATAGTCGTTATATTTATGTAGCATAGGGAGAAGGTGCAGAGCCAAGGCTGCTTAGCTTCCCAGTATCCTTTTCCAGTGCAGTCTCATGCATATAGCCGCAATTCATGGAAATGTGTACACACATTGTTTTGGTATCCAGGTCAGACAGACAGGCAGACTGACAGACAGGTAGGCAGGCAGGCAGACAGATGACACTGGGGGTTAAACTCAGGGCCTGGCACTTGCTAGGATCATTTGAGCCACATCCTCAGTCTTCTTTATTTTAGTTCATTTTTCAGCTAGGGTCCCATGACCTCTTTTCAAAGGAACCAGTCCAGAGCCAGTCCTAATAACAGACCTTTGCTGAGAATGTGCCAGATCTGAGCAACTAGACCTGCTGGGCTAAATCTCTGCACGCATTCCTAGGGTCACATGACTAAACTTCTCATACATACCTCAGCTGCTACCTTCACATGAATGAAACAAAATACCTGAGGCATGTAATATATAAAGAAAAGTTTCACGTAGGCTGACGGTTCTGAAAGTTCAAGGCCAAAGTCAGCAGCTCCATTGGACCGATGACTGGCATGTCATGGCAGGAATACATATCAGAGTAAGAGGTCACATCTTGAGCCAGGGTCCCAGCAACCTCAGCTCAATCCTCTTAGCCTACTTCTTGAAGGCCCATAGCACCTCCCCATACACCCACCCTGGGGACCAAGCCTTTACCTAGAGACTTGTAGGGGGCACTGGTCCAAATTCTATCACCTGCAAGAGTCACATCCTCTCTACCTTCATGTGCGATCATTATGATTCACAACAGGAGCCTGGCCATTGGATGATTTTCACAAAAGGCAGGTTGTCTTCAGCAAGGACATTGTAAAGTGTCGTTGTGATGATCACAAGCATTATTATTCAGAGGCAGGGGCCTGGGAATGAGCCCTGGAAGCCTCTTCACTGTGTGGGAACAGGACCAAGGTGCTGCTCTGCTGATTCTGACGTCACAGACACCCTTAGAGCAGTGTCTGCCCCACACCGGTATTTAACCTTCTCCCTTACTTTTCTTTGTCTCTTTTCTGGCAGTGGCTCAGAAATCCCGGCCCCCAGCACGAGAAGCGGACTCTGTTTGGAGACATGGTGTGCTTCTTATTTATCACCCCCCTGGCCACCATCTCGGGCTGGCTGTGCCTGCGGGGCGCTGTGGACCACCTGCACTTCAGTAGTCGGCTCGAAGCCGTGGGCCTGATTGCACTCACTGTCGCACTCTTCACCATTTACCTCTTTTGGACACTAGTAAGTATGGCCTGAGGCCCGGGCTTCAGGCCAGCGGCAGCTGGTGGCCTCACAATGGCATGGTCTTCCCTCTTACCTGTAGCCCTGTCTCCTGCCCAGGCGAAAACAGAGCTTCAGATGCTGGCATGGAAGTATATGAGGGTGGTGTATGTGTGTATGTCTGTCTGTCTGTCTAAACTGTAGGGGGAAAACATCAAATTAAAAAGCACCACCAATCGTAGTGGGAACATGTCAAATTAAAAAGCATCACCAATCAAAGACACACACCTTAACCCTTTCTCACTGCTAGACTAGAACTCATCTGTTCTAAGGCATGGAGAGCTGTTGCATATGCTCTTCACTTCTGCTGGGATTGTAGAATGTTATGAACGATGTGCTTGGTCTCTGTGGCCACTGCCTGCAGGTGTCAAGAACCCTTCTGGATGGTTATTTTTGTCTTCCGTCTAGCCCAGGCTTAAGTCTTCAGTGGACCTGGCGTTGCACTTTCCCTGATGATTATTCTGTGTGTTGGAATTTTGAGTGTGTTGCCCATAAAAGCACTAATTTATCCAACAGAGAAGCTGCCACCAAAGAAAAGACATTTCCCAATAAGTGTTGCCTCTGTACCAGAAAGAATGTTCCAACATTTCTCTCTTTTCTTTTTCATCCTTCTAACTTCATACAGCAAAATGTTTGCTGTGGCACCAGTGGCAGCACACACAAAGTGCAAACCATTGCTCTGGCTTCCTGATGCTTCCCCTTGGGATGGCAGGGAAAGGCATCGCTGTCTTCTAGAATACATTCAGAAGCCAGGCCCCTGGCTTCCTGGGAGTACTCTTCTGCCATGTTGGCTTCTACTCTGAGCAACAGAACACTGTTGTTAAGCAGTAGGTATTTCCTGCCTAAGCTTCCCCATAGCACTAGAGTCGGCATGCGGAAGCTCTGGTACTCATACTCCCCTTCCTATTCGTTTCCATCATGTGACTCTGCCAGCTCTGTCCCTTCCCTCCTGGGAGAGGGCTCTGGCAATAAAGGGGGAGGGAGTACTTCCGTCTCAGGAACAGGGTCCTGACTTGAGCTTTAGAAAGCTGACTGTGTTCTAATGCTAGAGCATTGCCATATGTTGTGATCAGTTTAGACATTCTGCTCCCAGACGAACATAACTGTCAGTGCTTCCTTTAAAAATGTCCACACTTCCAAAGTATGTCCTGTTCCATTGTGAAGCAAGCAATAAAGTTGACCCGCATGTTTCTATTGTGAAGAGAGAAGGGTTAGAAATAAGAAATTAAATATTCTCTCTCCGGAATCACACCTGTAATCCTAGCTACTTGGGACACCAAGACCTAGAAGGTCAAAGTTCAGAGCCAGCCTGGACAGAAAAGTCCACAAAATTCCAGCTGCAATTAAATCAGCAAAATGATAGATTGGAGGCATGGCTCAAATGATAGAAAACCAGTTGTGAGCAAGAAAGCTAAGAAATACCTTGGGTTCAGACTGGTACAGGCACGCATGCACACACACACCACAGAAATTAAATAGTCTAACTACGTGTTGTCTACATCACCTTGGAAAGTCATTTGGCCCCTCTGAACTCCAGGTCTTTATTGGTGAAGTGGTGATGGCACTCATAGTGTATTCCCCCCAGAATGGTGAGACTGTGGGGAAAAAGCACCCAGAAAAGTACTTGGAAACTCATCATGAAACATCAGTTTTACCATATATAGATATTTCCTAGTCTATGATTTTCCTTTGAAGAGTCCTTATGATGAAGGATGGTTTGAGAAGAAACCCACAAACTGGGCTTTCAGACTCAATTTAAGGTCTTCACGCAAACCTGTTTAGCCAAGTATACATTTATCTAACAAGAAAGAACTGGGAGTGGTGAGGAGGAGGAAAAGAAATAGAAAGACAGCTTTCAGAGAAATGGATTCCCCTACTACATCGTCATCTCAGGTGAAAGAAAGGTTTGAGTGGGAAGCAGACCAGACTTGACTATAGTAGGCTGGTACGGTTCATTCCTTACAGGACTCCAACGGCCACTACAGCATTTAGAATCTACAGGCAACATGTTTAACCCAAGCTCTGGCATACTAATAGTCATATCTTTCTCTTCTTTCTTTCCTTCTTTTGGTCATTCTTTCTTTAAACCAGTACTGAGGCTTGAACTCAAATCTTTGTGCTCTTGCTTAGCTTTTCTGCTCAAGGCTAATACTGTTCTGCTTAAGCCACACTTCTAGGTCTCACCTGCATTTATCAGCCTCGGCTGGCTTCCAACTGTAATCCTTAGATCTCTGCCACCTGAGTAGCTAGGATCACAGGTGTGAGCTCCCAGCATTGGCTGTAACTTTCCGTCTTCCTCTGGTACTTGGAGGAAATCATTGATAACCACAGGTCAGTGGTTACTGGGAAGATTTGGTGGATGACATCTGAGAATATACATCCCAGAGCCTAGCCCAGCGTGTGTCCAGACTCATCTTCCTGTGTCTTCCTAACACCCAGTTCCCCGACCCTCACAAAAAGCAAAATACAGGCAGGAAAGAAAGACATTTCTCCCCTCTGACTGATGAGAGGAGCGTGCTTGGCACCCGCTCAGGAATAGGTTATTGAATACGGAAAAGAACTCCTTCTCAGATAAATGCTGCACTGAGCAGCGGTGGCAAGCGCCGTAAGTCAGGACTGACAGCACTTGGAAACTGCCCTACGGCAGGAACCCATTGTAAACAAGCTGTCAAGCTTAAGGAGAATTTGCTGTGAAAATGCCTCAGAAAAACAAACACTGTTTCACTCCCAGGCCAGCTCCTCAGAGGAGCTTTCTGGAAGGGCCTGGAAGCCGTGTTGTGAGGAGGGTGGGCAAGCCACACTTGGCCTCAGTGGCTTTAAGCCTTCTCCCAGCTCACGTGGCCACCAGGGCCCCACTTGACCAAACTCGAGGACCCTGCCCACCACCCCCCACCCCATCCCAGCCTGCTGTGTTCAGAGGTATGCCAGGAATCCAGGAAAGCCAGGCTGTCACCCACAGGAAAGATACCAGAAACATCACGGTTCTCCTCTGGGATGCTCAGCGCTGGCCAGAAGCTGAGTGGGCAGTAGCTGAAGGCACAGAGTGGACTGGGGGTTGTGGGTTCAACACCACGTAGCCGGTGCCCAGCACGGTACCTGTAAAGGAATGACCGTGCCTCAAAGATGACACCCAGCACATGGATTGGTTAAATTCTGGCTGTAGCCATGTGCCACTGGCTACAGTAGAAGCCTAGCTACTCAGAAGGCTGAGATCTGAACATTGCAAGCTCAAAGCCAGCCTAGGCAGGAAAGGCCGTGCACCGGTGGCTCATGCCTATAATCTTAGCTACCAGAAGACTGAGATCTGAGCTCGAAGCCAGCTCACAACCAGAACACAGTTTGAAGCCAGCCCAGGCAGGAAAGTCCACAAGACTCTTATCTCCAATTAATCACAGAAAAGGTTGGAAGCAGTATTGTGGCTCAAGTAGGAGAGTGCTAGCCTTGAGCAAAAGGAGCTCAGGGACAGCACCTAGGCCCAGAGTTCAAGCCCAGGACTGGCCAAAAAAAAAAAACAAAACAGAAATGGTGCAATGGCTCAAATAGTAGAGTACTAGCCTTGAGGGGAAAAACGCTCAGTGACAGTTCCCAGGCTGGCACATATGCACAAAAAGAAGATTCTTGTTGTAAATCAGACACTGGTGGCTCATGCCTAAATGCTAGCTACTGAAGAGGCTGAGATCTGAAAATTACAGTTCAAAGCCAACCTGAGCAGAAAGGTCCACAAGACTCTTAACTCCAATTGACCAACCAAAATCCCTAAGTGGAATCTGGCTCAAGTGGTAGAACACCAGCCTTGACTGAAAAAGCTAAGCAGGAACATGAGAACCCTAAGTTCAAGCTCTAGTATGGGTAGTAGTAGTAGTTGTAGTAGTAGTAGTAATAACAACAACAATAAATGCTTATTTAAAGGAGCTGCAGTAGAATGCTGAATTTCTCCCTTTCACAGCCCTCTTTTCTTCTGGGCTGCGTAAGAGATGAGTGAGCTAGGTTCATGGCAGGAAGGTGACTAAGCAAATGGAAGTCCAGACTGCACCGCTGCATTTAAGTCACACCATGACTTCCAGAGAGAAAGCTGTCCGCTACAAGTCAC
Source organism: Dipodomys spectabilis (assembly GCF_019054845.1). Taxonomy (NCBI): domain Eukaryota; kingdom Metazoa; phylum Chordata; class Mammalia; order Rodentia; family Heteromyidae; genus Dipodomys; species Dipodomys spectabilis. Next base: position 21,011,151 of record NW_024870696.1, read on the forward strand.
AGCAAAACTTTATTCGCCACAGCCTGGGTCACCTCCCTGATGAGAGAGGTGGGCACTAACATTTTCCTCCTCTTCTCCTTCTCACCCCTGTTCATGTGATTACAACTCATTGTAAATAAACCTCACCCAGGATAGAAAGTTGGCTAAGGTTCTTCAGGTGAGTAAATGAATATACTTCGGGAAATCCATCTCATAAAGGCTGGGGTATTTTTGCTTTTGTTTCTTTGTAATACTAGAATTGGAACTCAGGGCCTCACACCTTGTTTATGATACTCAACCACTTGAACCATGCTTCCTGCCCTTTTTTGCTGTGGTTATTTTTCTCATAGTCACCAGTGTTTGCCATGATCCTCCTACCCATGTTTCATGCGTAGCTAGGATTACAGATACACACCACCACACCTGGCTTTTTGTGGGGAGGGGGGGGGGGTCCTCATCCATTTTTTTCCCTAGGTTGGCCTTGAACACTGATCCTCTCAATCTCCACTTTCTAAGTAGCTGGGATTGCAGAGTGAACTCCAGAGGGAAGGCATTTCTTTTCCTTTTTTTAATAATGGCCAGATACCCTTTCTTCCTGCCCTCTTCTTTATTAAAGCCTCAAAATTTGGCTCCTAACATTATTGTTATGATGTGTTTTGGGTTTATGTCATTTCTGCACTGCCTCTTTATGTCTCTAAATTAAGCCTCCTTTTTTCTGTGATAACAAATTGCTGGGCGGGGGATTGTCTTGGAATATTTAGAGACAGGGCAGGCATTCACCTGGGGCTGCTTCAGACCCGTGCTCTCTCTCAGCCTGTGGCTCCGACTTCCTTTATTTTCCCTGCAAAGGAGTCATCTTCAGAAGATGCTTTCTTCTAAAAGACAGTAGTGGTTAGCAGCAATTAAAACGGCTTAGTGCGCACTCATCTGTCTGCACAAATGGGTTCTTTTCTTTTCTTTATTTTTCCTTTTTTTTTTCTTTTTAAATTTTAATTTCCTGGCCAAGGAACAGGGAGCTCTGCTAAGTCTTTGACACCCGTGTTCCAGAAAGTGGCGCTTCTTCAGCTTGAATGCTCATTGCAAGCACCTGGGATCTTGTTAGGAAGCGCTCTGATTCCTAAAGTCTGGGGGGGGGGGCACCCCAGGTTCTTGATATTCTAACAAGCTCCCAGGAGACTCAGCATGAAGCCAGTTCATGACCACACTGACAACTAGGCAATTTCTCTCTCTCTCTCTCTCTCTCTCTCTCTCTCTCTCTCTCTCTCTCTCTCTCTCTTTCTATCTCTCCTTCTCTCCCTCTCTCCCTCTCTCCCCCCACTCCCTACAGTACCCAGCCCCCTTTCATTTTCCTGTTTATCAAGAGTGTCACAAAACTATCTTCTTTTTCTTCCTCCTTTCCATATTTAACATATGAAAGACAGCAGGCTGGACCAACTGACACCTGCAGGGCCGTGTGCTGAGTTCTTTATGTATGTTATCTGGACTATCACGGTTTATCTTGTACCCTCAAAAGGAGGTGGGCACTAGGTGGAGGATGAGGAGGGTACCAGCCCAGAGCACGTGGCTCTGGAGCCTGTAGGCAGCTGCCTTCAGGCGCCTTAGCTTCTTCTGGAATTACTGAAGCTTGGTGTACACAGCTCTTCAGCATTGTGAGGAAGGAACTCTTGATTTTGCCGTCTGGCTTTCCTGCAGCTCTGCCCAGCTCCAGAGCTCTTACATGGCCAGTTCTTCCTTAGCACCAACCTGTGTTTTACTCTTCCCAGCCATCGGCCCTGGGCTCAGACCTTGTAGCACCAAGCAGCACCAAATAGATGGGAGAGAATTAAGCTTTGAAAAAAAAAAAAAGAAAGAAAACAAACAGGTCCATTTTGGCATGTTCAGGGCCTTTCAGAGAAAGCGCATCTGCATGGGGTTTAAAAGCTTATATTTCCACCCAAATGTCTCTGGCACTTGGCCTATGGCATGTGCTCCTCGCCTCAGAAATCCGAGTGGCCCTGAATTTCACCATCCAGGGAAGTTAATACTCCCTTTCTGATTATGGCCCACTGGCTCCTTTACTTCCAGAAAGACTAAGTTCAAAACTATGGGATCAGCCTACTTCCTGACTCCCATGGTTCCTACCTGGAGTCTAGACAACCCACCTACCTCCAAGACAATTAAACAGCCTAGAACTGGGTTGTTACCTTGAGCTCACAGGCTCCTGGCTTCATAGCACCGACCAGGGCATCTAATTAGAAACACTCACACAGATTTTTTTTTTTTTTGAGGAGTTGCACTGGGGTTCAAATTCAGGGCCTCTATCACTGAAACCATGGCTCCAGCCCAGCTTTTTGCTGGTTATTTTGGAGATGGAGCCTAGTAGACTTTTCTGCCCAGGCTGGCCTTGGACAATGATCCTCCAGGTCTCAGCATCCTGAGAAGCTAGATTTCAGATGTGAGCCACAGCCCCCAGCCCTGCTCCCGGTCTGTAAAATTCATCTTCAAAACTGTGCACTGAATTTTCTAGGCAAGCCAACAATTTATACTAGCCTCCCAAACAAACAGGTTCAAGTGTCTCATTCTCGGGTTTTCTATAAAATCAAATCTTTTGGGGTGGAGTTATATTACAATTGATCATAATTGATCACTGCAAGCAATTGATCACTGTAAGCAAATATGTAAGAAGGCCAAATTTGAAGCAGTGTTACAATGAGAAAAGCATAAGATTTGGGGGAAGGAGGGGCATTACTGGGGCCTTGAACTCAGGACCTCAAGCTCTCACTCAGCTTTGTTGCTCATGGCTGGTGCTCTATGACTTGAACCATGCCTCTACCTGCAGCTTTTGCCAGGTAATTGGAGATAAAAGTCTCTCATACTTGTCTGTTTGGGCTGGCTTTGGAGCTTGACTCAGACCTCAGCTTCCTGAGTAGCTAAAATTATAGCTATGAGCCACCGGCGCCTAGTAAGATCATTATTTTTCCCAATGATTTTTTTGCTTTCATTCACCCAGTAAGAAAGAGCAGCTGTGTCTGATTTAGTGTCTGATACTGAGCCAGGTGATGGGTGTGCAAAGAGGAATACAATAAGCACCAGTCCTGCTCTTGAGACGCTTCTAGGGCTTCAAAGAGAAAAACAAGTACAATGACGTAGAGGTGCCCACCTGGGGCTACCACGTTACACGTGTGCTGCTTGCCTGAAACACTACGAAGATATCCCTGTGTCCTAGGCCAGTGTGTGGAAGTATGGAAGTACATAGAGCTCGAGCATCTGTCTCCCTCACTGAGAGGAACCTGGAGGGCAGGCCGGCCCCTTGTCCAGCTCATGCAGCTGGACACGGGCTGCCCGTGGCGCTTTTCTGTCCTGCTGTCTCCAGCTATGCTGATTTTGCACTGGGGTTCGAACTCGGGACCTCATGCTTGCTCAACTGGTGCTCTACCACTGAAGCCCGAGCACCACCAGCCCCAAATCAAATTGAAGCTCAGAAAGAACCTTACATTCCTGTTGATATCCTCACAATGCCCAGTGTGTGGAGGAGCGAAGGAAGCCACCAGGCTAACCCGCCCTGGGCTGCCGGAGGCCTCCGTGCTGCCAGCTCTCAGGAGCTGCTCAACGTGATGCACTTAGTTCTTGCATTGGTTAAACGTCTACCTACCTTCTACCTATATACCTTCTCTTACCTTTCCCTCCCCCAGGTGTCATTTAGGTACCACTGTCGGCTATATAATGAATGGCGTCGGACCAATCAGAGGGTGATTCTCCTCATTCCAAAGTCTGTCAACATACCCTCCAACCAGCAGTCCTTGCTGGGCCTGCACTCAGTCAAGAGGAACTCAAAGGAGACCATTGTGTGATGGTTTTTGTGCGACTGCTTGGTTGATTCGTTGTTTGGAGATTGGAAGATTCTGCACTGGGGCCACGCACTGAGCTACACTCAGGCCTGTCCTTAACCTAAGGGTCTAAGAACACCAGAGCCATGTCCACACATTGCCCAAACAACAGCCTCCTCTGCCCGAAGAAAGCAAATGCTTTTGACTTCAAATCAAGGATGCTGCACTGGTATGATACTTGCTAAGCTGCCAAACATGTTTATTTAGCAGATACTGTATGGAATTTTCTGAACACCTCTTTAACCTAGGAGGAAGGTTGTCTCGCTCAAAAGATGCAATTAAATTCTTCCTTTTTTATTACTATTTCAAATATATATAAATATATATATATATAACTTAGATGATAATCAAGATCAAAAAACCAATGTAAAAACTGGTTTCTTGGTTTGGAGGGGCTTTTGTTTGGGTGAGTTTTCTGTTCCCCGGTTTCTACTGTGGGTTCTTTTGGGGTTATTTGATAGCCCGAGTGGTCTTTTTCGTGTCTCTTACTCAAGGAGAGATCAAAATGACTGCGGAACAAGTCATACTGAAAGGGTGTTTTGTACTAAACTTCATTCAGTTATTCCGTTTTTAAAGGGAAAGGGAGTGTGGTAACTTTCCATGCACCTGTGAGCTGTTTATTTAAATATCATTAAGGAAGGAAAAACAATATGTTGAGAAGCAAGCTCCTTGCAATTTGTTTGGTACTGACAGCTGATAGAAACTATTTTCTAATAATAAATATCCAGTGTGTGAAAGACACTGATTGCAACACTTTCTTTTCTTAATCATAAAACTTGTGAAGTTTCCCAATGTAGGTTTTAAAAAGAAAAAGAAAGGCTGGTGTTCACTCCCGTTTCTTTTGTGCCTGTCTTAATTCTGCACTCCTAATGAACTGGAGAATCATTAGACTTTTCTAGGAACCTGAGACTGGTTTTGCATATCAATTAGCTTCCCCATTGCTTTATTAAATTTCTGAGTTGACAAGAGGGTGTGCCAAAAAAAAAATAAAATAAAACTCATGTTTGTAAACATAGCTACTCAGGAGGCTGAGATCTGATGATCATGGTTTGAAGCCAGCCCAGAGAGAAAAGTCGTGAAACTGCATCTCCAATTAGCCAGCAAAATGTCACGCTGGAGGTGTGGTTCAACTGGTAGAGTGCCAGCCTTGAGCAAAGAAGCCAAACATGAGCACAAGGTTCTGAGGTCAAGCTCCAGTACCAACACAACACAAAACAAGACAAAACACTGTTCTAACAGCTGCGCTTAGTCTCAGACTCCTTTGGTTTCAACAAACAAACAAACAATCCCTACAGTGCCTTTTTCTGACCTTCAGCCAAGTCTGTCAGGGCGGGAATCGACTTTTGAAAAGGGCTTGGAGCCTCCTGGCATCTGTGGTGGTGGTGATACCTGATATGGCTCTGAAGCCAGGCAGAGAACACCAGCCTGGTGCTCCCTGGCTGCCCCCTAGGGCAGGCCCAGCTCGGAAAGCTGGGAATCCAGATTTATAGAACATGACCCACATGTTCGGAGCATCCCTGCAGCCTCCGCCTTAGGCTCTCCACGTGGAGAGCCAGCCAAGGGCAGAGGATGGGTCGGCTCCAGAAGCACCTTGTCTGCAGATGCGTGGAGCAGATGCAGGTGTTCCGGAGTCGGCCCAGCCCTCCGTTCACAGTGTGGCCGTGAAGGCAGACAGCTGCATTGGGTGCCCAGTTCCCATGGGCTTGGTGGCTTGTGATAATAGATTTCCTCTCACACTCTTCCCTCAGATTCTTCAATTCCAGTAATAGGCATCACCCCCCCCCACACACACACACACACACACACACATTGTCCCTCCGGGCATCATTAGCTGCACCACTATCAACGTTTCTCAATTGACCTTCTTAAAATGCTGGACGCTACTGGCTGCAAGCTGCTGTCACACTTCACACCACCAGGACCAAGAGTCCGGCCTGCTAGCTCGTGAACTGAGCTGTCTTGATCAATGCCCCCCCACCTCTCCACTGACTGGCAGGACCTTCATGAGAGGACCCTGCAGCCTCCTCCAGAACATTCTCAGCATCCATCTCTGCTGAATTTGGGTGCAGAAAATTCCACCTACTTTGGTCATGAGCTGAGATACAACGACAGTGAAAAAGTAGGCGAGAAGCTAGGAGAGGAGGCTCTTTTTGCCTGTTGTAGCTACTCTGGAGGTCGAGAACAGGAGGATCACAGTTCGAAGACCACCAGTGCAACACAAAGATATCAAGACCTCCTCTCAGCCAATAAAATAGATGGCGTGGTGGCATGCACCTGCCATTCCCAGCTGCACAAGTAGCTCCAGTAAGAGGACTGTGATCCTAGCTCGCAGGATATAGATGAGAAACTATTTGAAAAAGGACAAAGGCATGGCTGAAATGGTAACACACCTGCCTGGCAAGGAGAAGGCTCTGAATTTAAACCCAGATATCACATGTGCCCATTTGCATGCGTGTGCACGCACACGTGCACATGCACACGCACACACACACACACAGAGGCAAGTCCCAAGCAGCTCTTTGGGGCTCCAGGGCGGGGAAGGGTAGCACATTAGGACCATGTGTGTGTCAGGCCTCTGTCCCTCTCACCCCAGTTGAGTGGGTGACAGGGACACCCCTCCCCTAGCAGCCACAAAGAGCACTGGAGCCACCAAGGGAGGCTCTAGGTCCCAAGGTTATCCAAGATAGGACAGCCTAGGGGACAGTAACGTAAGTAGCAAGGTATGCAGTCAGGAGAGCATGGGACGCTGCCCCTCGGCTCTGCACCTGCCTCTTTGGTGGGGGGGGGGGGGTGGATTTCTAGTTGGCACAGAGACCCCAGTCACATGGTGACCACTAGCCCTGGTAACTGCTCTTTCTTTTTGAAAGATCATGAAAAAGAAAGCTAAATGTGGCAGCACAAGCTTGTAATCTCAGCCACTCAGGAGGCTGAGTTTTGAGCGTAGAGGCTCAGAAGCCAACCAGGACAACAAATCCAAGTGACTCTTTATCTCCAATTAGCCAACAAAAGTGCCGGAAGTAGACGTGTGACTTAAGTGGCAGAGTGCCAGCCATGAGCGGAAAAGCTGAACAAAGCCTCAAGACGTCTTGAGTTCCAGCTCCGTACTGGCACCAAAACTAAGAAATAAATAATGAAACACTGATGAAATGGTGCACACCTATACGCTCAGCCATTCAGGAAGTGGAGGTAGGAGGACTGAGATCTGAGGCCAGCTGAGCAAAAGCCCCAGGTTCTACCTGAGAAACTAAAAAGCAAAAGAACTGGCTCACGTGGTAGAGCAAGCTGTGGGCTGTGAGTTCAGTCCCCAGCACCCCAGGCAGAGAAAGGCGCGGGCAGGTAAAGGAACCTGGGGCTCTGACTTCTTGCACGGATTTTCTTACAAGGTTCTTGTTCCTCTACATTCCTGGCTGTGGTTGGAGTCCATTTTTCTTGAGAATGATTCAGTCATGAGGAAGCCTGAAGGGAAATCTACTCAAGTGCAGCACCGTCCGCTTGCACCTTCTACAGAGAGCTGAACAGACCAGTGCCTCAAGGAAAGGCACTTACTTCCCAGTGAAAGAAAAAGGAATCATTTGGAAGTGATGTCTCCCATTCCCCTGCTTCCTTTCCCTGCGTAATGGAGCCTGTCACCTGTAGCCACAATTCTTCTGTCTTCAGAGACAGTCATCTGGGACATGAGAAGGTCAAAGGAGAAGGGGAGGTGTACATGGAGCTTCACCTGCATTCTCCTTTCCTCCCAGGGCCTCCGGCCCCTCTGTCCGCTCCATCTTGTAACTGGGCCTGGGCCACGGCTCCCTCCCCACGCTCCAAGCCCCTGGCCTTCTCCACAGCCACGTGGCCCTCCCAGCTGCCCACCCTGGAGGTGCCCAAGGCCCAATACCCCGAGGAAGACACACAGCTGGCAAGTGAAATCAATGCTTCCTTTCTACTACCATCCAGAATGTTCTAGAAGCTGCCTGGAGATGGTCTCCACAGCTGGTAGAAAGTCCTCAGGCCCTACACTCAGAAACAAAATGGGACTTGGGCAGTCTGAAGGGACAGGATTCCAGATGACATTAGGAAGAGACGGCGGGACCCACAGTGGCCTGGCCGATGCCTGCCTTCCTGGTCTAGGCCACAGAGGATGCCCTGACCTGCCCAACATTCTGCTACTGAATCCTGAGCCATTGCAGATGCTCTCAAAACACATCAGTTCCGTCAGATGCATGGGCTCCCTCCATCCTCCTGGGGGGCATTGTGACCACCAGCAAGCTTCCCGGCATCTGCCTTGTCCTCTGCTCTTCTGGTTGCTCTGGGTGATTCTGGCTGTTCCCCAATGCAGTCAAGTGAAGAAAGCAGCCAGAGTCAGACAACCCAAGTTCAAATCTTGACGCCGCCCATGTCCCAGCTGCTTGTTGTGGGACAGTCCCCCAGCTGCTGGGCCTGAGGTTTTGTCTCTGCAAAATGGGGATACTGTCTACCTCACCCTGTACTGATTTGGGGAACTTAGCTCCCGGTACTCCATGAAAGAAGAGCGACGTCTTCCCTTGGCCCCTTTCCCGTTCTCTGTTGCTACCGTCTGATTCTCAAGGAACAATTTTGATTATCCATTTGAATGACCATATATAGTTTTAAACTTTTTTTTTTAAAGAGGGGCTAATCTTAAACAATCAACAGATATTTATTGAGCATTGGATTGTGGGTGGGAGAGGGCTGCAAAAGACCATTCTGGACATTGAAAATACTAACATGATTAAGAGCTTTGAATTATGTGGAGATTTCCTGAAAATGCTTATGACTAATTGAGACTTCATTGCAGATAACCAATTTGCTAGGTCTGGATTTAAACAACAGAGAAAAACAAACACAATTCATCAGTCATCTGCATTCCTAGTAATGAAGCAATTGTCAGTCATATATCATATATCTAGGGATTTTTATTTTTCGAAGGCTCCATTTCTATGCATAAAGGCAACAGGGGGAGGTGATTTGGAAGTCCTGCTTTGCTTTGAAACACTCTCTATTTTGGAACACATATTTTACCTACTGAGGTCATAACTTCCCCATCAAGAAAAGACAGAGGTCCAAGCAGAGATTTTTTTTTTTTTTGCATTTGAAGCATTATTTCCTTTTTTAAAAAACATTCCATTTGCTGACATGCATTTTGATGCTATTATTTTATATGATCATATGCATATGGGCAAGTGTGTCTTTGTGTGCCTCTCCTAAGAGTCTCCGCCTTTGGTCCTACTGTGCTTGAATGTCTAGAGTTCTGAATAATTTACCATGTCCTGATGTATTTAGATCTAGCTTCCACATGTGAGAGAAAACATGCTCCATTTATCCTCTGAGCTTGACTTATCTCACTTAACATGATTTGTTCTAAGTCCATCCATTTCCCCCAGTAGAGACTTTTATTTATGGGTATCAGATACAAAGAACCTATAATGATCACAGCATATCACCACTTACTTCGCTGGGACTGTGTGTATGTTCGTGTGTGTGTGTGTGTGTGTGTGTGTGTGTGTGTGTGTGTGTGTGTGTGTGTGTGTGTGTGTGTGTGTGTTTATTGGGGCTTGCACTTGGGATGGGTATCATCCCATAGATTTTTTTCCTCAGGGCTGGTGCTCTACCACCGGAGCCATTGCTCCACTTCTTTTTGGTGGTTAATTAGAGGTAAGAGTCTCACAGACTTTCCTGCTTGAACTAGCTTCAACCCTTAAGTCTCAGATCTCAGCCTCCGGGATAGCTAGGATATAGCATGAGCCACTGGCACCCAGCTTTAGAACTTACCTTTTTTCTCACTATTTTCCATCCTCTATTTCATTTATTTTGGCCTTCGCTTTATTATTTCTTCTTTTTTTTGTTAAATTGTTTTTGGCTTTCGCCAGTATCAGCTTTTGAACTCAGCTCCTTGAATTGGCCTGCAACACTTGAGCCATGATTCCAGCCTCCCCTCCCCGCTCCGTTAATTGGATACAGAGTCTCCTGGAATTTTTGCCCAGGCAAACTTAAAGCCAGACCCTTTGGCTCTCAACCTGCTGAATAGCTAGGATTACAGGCATAAGCTAGTGGCACTGGGCATGTTGTTTTCACTCATACTTATTTTGGTCTTTTTTAATCTTAGAACTGATTACTTACACCTACAGAGGTTTTTGTTTTTGTTTTTGTTTTGGGTCCGGTCATAGGGCCTGAACTCTGGGCCTGGGCGCTGTCCCTCAGCTCTTCAGCTCAAGGCTAGCGCTCTACCACTTAAGCCACAGCACCACTTCCGGCTTTTATCTTTTTGCTTATGCGGTGCTGAGGAATTGAACCCAGGGCCTCAGGCATTCAAGGCAAGTGCTCTACCACTGAGCGACCTTCCCAGTCCCCTACAGAGTTTTTTATAAGTACTATTTTATCCACCACAATTGTTAAAAAATTTGTTTACATTTAAGTATTTTGAAATTTTTTATATCCTTCTTTAACCCAAGAGCCCTGATACAGTAAGCTTTTAGTGTTCATCAAATACAGAGATGGTGGGGCTAGAATGCCTTATTCTTTTGTTTGGTGTTTCAGTAATGACGATATTACATTATAGTCAAAGAACTATGATCTCTGATAGTGGTTGAAATGATGAATTTTGTGGCTTACTGTGATTGGCTGCTGCAATTATGTGTGCATCTGCTACATATCTATGCGAAGTGTGTGACTATCTAAAGCTACAGGTCACTCTAGTCCGCACCTTCCTACTTGGCTTTTTCATGTTTGATCTATCAGTTTCTTAGAGGGAAATTTAAATTGTTCTGGTGACGGTTGTGTATTTCTCCTCTGTGTCCTTTGAGTGAGTGACGGCTCTGCGCATTTGGGGCTACACTGATAGCTTTATCTTTATCATCAGGTCTTCTTCATGCATTGTTCCTCTTACCAAAATAGAATATCTATGCTGTCATTTTTGATGTTTTTTCTTCTGATAGTAATAGTAAATATTTCTATAAATCTGTGTGTGTGTACCGGGGTACGGCCCGCAGTACTGGGGGTTGATCTCAGGGCCTGGAGCTTGCCAGACACAGAGCCACACACCCCAGCACCTTTTAGCACTGGCTATATTCAACACAGGTTACTGGTGTGCGTCCGAACTCCCTGGAGGCGACAGGCTCGGCCGGGGCCCGCGTGCTGGGGGCAGGAGGAGCCTTGAGTCTGCCTTGCTCGTCTCTGCAGCCCTCGGGCTAGCACCGCAGGCTGGACCCTCCGCCGCCCTCGGGCTAGCACGCAGGCTGGCGCCTCTGCGTCCCCGGGGCGCGGCGGGCTGCTCCGCCACCTGCTCCTCAGAGGTCCCCGGGGGCTCCGCAGCACCGGAGGACCCGCTCCCAGCGTGCACCCCACCACCTCGGTCACGCCCACCAGGACTCAGCCACACCCCCATCTGCCTGCCCACGAGGCCCGGCCACGCCCACCAGGACTCAGCCACACCCCCATCTGCCTGCCCACGAGGCCCGGCCACGCCCACCAGGACTCAGCCACACCCCCATCTGCCTGCCCACGAGGCCCGGCCACGCCCACCAGGACTCAGCCACACCCCCATCTGCCTGCCCACGAGGCCCGGCCACGCCCACCAGGACTCAGCCACACCCACCGCGAAGCCACACCCCTCGTCCAGGGAGCGAGGGAGGGAAGGGTGGACCTCCAGACGTCACAGGCTAGGAAGGGCACCGAAAGCCGTGGGGCATCCTACCCACACTGACCTACACCCGACGGCCTTCTTGCCGTCAATAAAAGGAGGCCTTGTCAGGTGTCACCAAGGCAGGGTTCTCAGCAGCTCCAATGAGTGGGCGCTGCATAATTCCTTGACACAGCTTGAAGGATGGCAGCGAATGCGAGGTGGAAATTGACTCCTCACGCAGACAAACAAAATGTTAACAAACACGAACCTAGCGGGGAGTGTGAACAGGGTATGAGTTCGAGCCCCAGTGCACATTGCTGCTGACACGCGACCTACTATGTGGGTATGACATTTTCACAAGATCTAACAATCTAATTTCTCCCATCAGCTCTCTCCAAGAGGACTTTTAGTCCCACGTTACAAATAGGGAACTTGAGGCACCTAGTACTCATTTTTTTTTCAGGTGACAGCAGCTTTCTGTCTTTAGCTGCTATTCTTAACAGTGAGTTTCCATTCAGAGCTGGCTCAAAGGTAAAGCAATGCTGCTTATTTTATTTGAATCCAGTCTGTGGGGGTCGATCTGCCTCGAAAGCACAAATTATGTACATAATGTGTGACTATACTTGGAATGCTTTAAAGAATGGTCGATTTTGGTTAAAATTTCTTGCCTTTTTAATCAGAGCTGACTCACCAGTTCCAATAATTCCTGTTATTCGTGGCCTCCCCCTCCACCCACGAGGGCAACTGTAATGTTCTAGCATGAGCCTCAGCTTCTTGCTGCCACCCCAACCCTCTGCTGAGCTTTTCTTGTAGTAACCATCTCCCAAAGGAGACTCAAATCAGCACACTTCATTATCCCCCATGGCAGGAACTGTTCACCCCGAAACCCAGCCAACTTGGCAAGGGTCCGTCCACCAGTCGTGATTTCGTGTGTCCGTTGAATAGCTTGTTTTCTGCAATAGCAGAAAAGGAGTTGAGTGTTGAACAAAAACGTGGGCTGCAGAAAACACCACCGGTTCCCGGATCCCAAGCCCATCTGCTGGGCTGTCAGGTTTGAAACACTTGGTCATGTCTACAGGGTCCACAGTAGCTGCAGTTTGCTTGTTGGGTGTGTCTGCCATTCGTTGGATGAACATTAACAAGAACAGACTTCACATGAGGGCTTGGGGAGGCTCTGACAGCTTGGAATTGTTCCCACCAAAACTTGCCACATTTGCACCCATAAACTGGCGAGATGATTGTTGTCTGACAAATGCTGGGGACCGCGGGAAAGGCACACCTGGAGCTGTGAGAAGTGGGGCTCTTCAAGCACAGGACTCGCTCTCATGTTCACGTTCCCATCCGTCCAGCAGTGCCTGGCCAACCTCAGTCCTGCGGCACACGGCTGCCAAAGGGGTGAGAGACACCTCGGGGCCCTTCTCTCAACTGCAGGCCACACCAGCAGCACTCAGCTGATGGGGTTTGGTGGGCAGAGTGATGTTGCAAGCTGCACTGTGATCACCGAATGGTCGCTCTTTTCCTATGTGAAAACGAGGATCCCACGAAAGGCCAGGAAAGCCCGGCCATCACCGTGTGTGCTTCCCTGCCCAGAACCCACTCCTGTCCACTCCTGATTCAAGTCGCAGTGTCACCCGGCTGCATGGGAGGACTTACTGACCCTGCTTCCATCTTCCTGTGGAATTTTTGGCATTAGGTCATCTGAGACACCCAGAACCTTCTCCCCAGGCCTGGAATCACAGCACTTGCCTTCCTGTAGTCCCTGCCAGCGTCTCCAAGACTGGAGGCTGGAGGCTGGAGGCTGGCCCAACACTTTTCTTTGGAGGAAGAATGACTTTTTCAGCTCTTGCATTTTTTTCCCAAGGTACAAATTTCCTAATAACTTCTCTCTTAACAGGCCTGGAACTTAAAAAGAGAAATGGTCTGCCTAGATGGCTGGGAAAGTCTCGGACCCAGCAGGACAAAGGCACAGGAAGCTGGCAGAGGGTGAGGAAAGCAAGGCCCTGCCCCCAGCCTCTGAAAGACAAGGAACAAATGCCAAGGGCTAAGTCAAAAAGTAATGTATTTTTCAGGGCCGCCCAGCCCAGGAGGCTCCTTGACTCAGATGTGGAGAATGCAGGGAAGGGAGGAAGGGGAACAAGGGGGCTGGCACTCAGAGCTTGGGAAAGTTGATAATGAGCAGTCATCTTGGAGACCAGGCTCAGCCATGATGCTAGAAAGCCAGTTCCCAGCCACAGCACAATGAGACATCTGTGGCTCCCGCTGATTCTCACTGGACACTGGCTAGCACTGTGGCCAAACTTATGTCATGGGACTTAAGACCATCAGAGGGCTGGAGTGGAATGTGCGTGTGTATTCTGCAGACCAAACCTGACCGCTTGAGAATACTCAGACAGAAAGGCCAAAAAAAGTAAGTGAACCTCGCAAAAAGACCTCTGGCCTGGCACAGCTGCACATGCAATCTGCCCAGGCCAGACCATGGAGAAAGGCAAACGTTTGGACATCACACTGGCACAGGCCAAGTACCACCAGTGTCAATAAAAGTAGGTGGGATTTATTTGAAATCAAAGATGTCAACCTCAAGGACTGAGGCTGCAACTCTAGCAGAATAACGCAGTAATGTGGTTTAAAAAAAAAAAAAAGCAACCATGGAAATGGAGCGCGCCTCTTTAAGAGCAAACTTGGCTGCCCTTTAAACGGATAATTCCAACTCCAGTTGCTGGAGGAAACTCACACAATCAATCTGGACGAATGTGTTTTATTTACCCATCCTGGGGCACCCATTACTTACATCGAGTGCTGGATTCTTATTGTAAGTATCACCAGATGCTCTTCAAGTCTACTGTATTACAACTGCCAGCTTTTCTCACTACCTAATTAAAGTGTTGATTTTTATAATCTTATAAGTAATTAGGCTCCTGGATGGGCTGTCTCCTTAAATCAGGTGTGTTTTGTCTCTGGAGAAAGTCAGCAGAGGACAGGATTTACTGTGCTGTGAAGGAAAAAGCATTCTTGTGGAAAAGGCAAAAGGCATGGCAAATAGCCGTTGCTCTACCGCCCCCTTGTGGTGACCCTCTGGAATAGCCAAGCAGCAGCGGCTCCCAGCCATCCTCCACTAATATTCCAGCTCAACACATGTGACTGTCATTCCTCTTAATAACTTCAAGTAAGACTTCGGGTATTTTTCGTATGTTTGTCTTTAACATTTCCCTCATTCTCATCCATTTGGTTTGACAGTCCCGTTAGGAAGGCATGCAGAAAAAAAGGAGACATTCCAACTTCAGAATGTGAGGCTCTGGCAATGTAAACATTATGATACCAGGCCCTCTCTTCTTGACTCAAAAGGTGACCTCTAGCAACCCATCGCCCCTCACCCCCAACCCTCAGCACCTCTTAAAAATTCGCATTCATACTGCTACTTCATGTCAAGCCAATGAACCAGATGGAATTAACTAGAGGATTTTTTTAAAACCTCTCTCATTTTAAAATGTGCTTTTCAAATCAATTTCTCTGTAATGTTAGATGTGATGAGTAGGCTGGAAGAAGCCACTGAACGTAAGAGGACAATGATTTAGAAAGATACACATACACCCCCTTCATTCCACTAAAACAGAATAAATTGTTTTACTATAGAGCCAAGCTTAAGAGAAAAACCTAGAAATTTCCAGGCATCACAGAAACCTCCAAATGTGAAATGTGACCAGGTGCCCATGGCTTACGCCTGTAATCCTAACTACTCACAAGGCTGAAATCTGAGCGTCATGGTTCAAAGCCAGCCCCAGAAGGAAAGTCTGTGAGACTTTTATCTCCAATTAATTGCCAAAAAGGCAGAAGAGCTGTGGCTCAAATGGTAGAGTGCAAATAATCTGAGAGAACACCCAGGAACCTTCTTCAAGCCCCAGGACCAACTCAAAGAAAAAACCTGAAATCTGATGCCTAAAAGTGGTGATCGGGTGGGAAACATGGTTTTGGGCCCAAGGAAGGCAGGACAGATATAGAATGGAGAGCGTGCTAGAAGCCAAGAACCCCCAGTGCTCCCACACCCTACATCGCCACACACGGCCTCCCAACCCAGAGCAGAAGCCAAGGGACTTACCTGAGTGTTCAGGTAACTCGCCTAAGAAAAACAGGATCCCAAGCTTAAGGCTTATACCATAAGCCAAGAAAACACATCACCAGGATGGACCAGGGATGCTCCATCAACTCTGGAGTAGACCAGATGCACCAAAACCCTGCCATGTGACTCTCTCCAGACAGCCTTTGTTGGAGATGCGCTCACAATCCTAAAAGCCCCAGGAGGAAGAGTTAATGAGTTCCCTAGAACACAAGTATCAGGACTATAAAATCAATGACTGAAGGGTTTGGCTTTATGGTGTTGAGGACTGGACCCAAGCATGTATGTGCCAGTGTACGTGCCAGAGAAGCGGCCTACCGCGTAAGCCAAGTACAGACAGTCCTTTTGTTCTGAGCTAGGGCTCTGCCACTGCTTTTCTCCAGCTGGCCTTCACAATGCTTCTGCCTGGATTAAAATAGCACAACCTTAAAGTGGTTTTCAAATAGAAATTTTTTAAAGCACAGAAAAATCTGAAAAAGAATCACAGCCAACTTCAGAAATGAGAAGTAAATGAAGTTAGAAACTGGATCAACCAAGAGCTAGGCAGACTGAAGACAGATTTAGTTGAAATAAATAAGGTATTACTAAGATAGCACAGAGAAAGCTAAGATATTCAATGTAAGGCTAAAGAAATCGCTAAGAACCAAGAATGAGGTGAGATAATTTTCCAAAAAAAAAAAAAAAAAAACACTTGCATTGGTGGCTCACACCTCATTACTCAGCAGACTGAGATCTGAGAATCAAGGTTTGAAGCCAACTGGACAGCCAAGTCCATGTGGCTCTTATCTCCAATTAACCACTAGCCAAAAAAAAGCTCAAAGTGGAGCTGTGGTTCAAGTGGTTAGAGCTTCAGCCTTGAACAAAAACGCTGAGGGACAGTGCCCAGGCCCTGAGTTCAAACCTAAAACAACAAAAAATGTACTGAGAATGTTCTTAGTGGAGATATCTTAGTGAAGATGCGAGGAGTGAAAGTCTTTATCGAAACACAATGGTAAAACCAGAACACATGGGGCTGGGAAGGTGGCTCAGTGGTAGAGCGCTTGCCTTGCATGCCTGAGGCCCTGAGTTCGATTCCTCAGCACCACATAAGCAAAAAGAAAAAAGCCGGAAGTGGCGCTGTGGCTCAAGTGGTACAGCACTAGCTTTGAGCTGAAGAGCTGAGGGACAGCGCCCAGGCCCAGAGTTCAGGCCCCACAACTGGACCCCAAAAAAAAACAAAAAACCAGAACACAGAAGGCACACGGACAAAAGGTGCTGTGTGTGCTCCAAAATACTTGAAACTGTGTTCAGATTTACATGCTGTTTACCTAACAACCACCTATAGAGACACGATTTCAAGACCTCTAATGGCTCAGTGTTTGCTGCTCAATTCCAGAAAATACTGAGTTTGTGTAAACAGTCAACAAAGTCGTCCTGCTACCCAGCCTGGGGCACCCATTACTTAAATGTCCAGTCCTGGATTTTTATTCTAAGTATCACCAGACACTATACAATTCTACTGTATTACAACTGCCAGCTTTTCTCACTGCCTAATTAAAGTGTTGATTTTTATAACCTTATAATAAAGCACCTGCAATATGTTTGATGAAAAGAACCCCATCTTGTGGCAAAACGTTTCACAAACATGGCTCCTCAAGACAAATCTGTGTGGAGATGCTATGGTTTTATCTGCTTCGCCAGTCAGGACTCCTGACCTGGCATGTATCTCCTGTCTACGACAGCTCCAGAGCGCACACTTCATCTCTGGAACACAGTAATTTGGGGTTTTGTGAGCTCTTTTCAAGTGAAGCTGGTAGTCTCTGCACAGCTGCTCACTGCAGGAATGTGTAAGAGGGCGGCACAAACTGGGTCTGAAAGACCAGCTTAGCACCTGAGATCGCCTGTGTCCCAGGCCGGCCTCACACATTCTGCACCAGCCAGAAGACCTGCCTATGCTAACAAAACCCAAACCACACTAGCCACACCCTTATTACCATTACCCAACAGAACACCTTTTATTTCCTACCATTCAGTTATTCCTCTATAAAATGGGTTTTACTTATTTTCTTCCCCCCTGTCCCTCAACAGCAAAAGACTCTAAAATATTAGTATTTTCATTTTTCCTTCCAATAGCAATGTAGTTTTCTTCCAATACAGTTTCCCATAAGAAAATCTGGACAGCCCCACTGTTGACTAGTGAAAAGGCCTAGTTAGCTGGGCATTAATTAGACTGGTGCCACCAAGCCTGGCATCCTAGCGCGAGGTTGAGGCTGGCAGATCTCATGTGTGACAGCAGCTGGGGAAATTAAAAGTATAATAAGGAATCTGACATGGTAGAGTCAACAACATTCGTGCGTATGTGCATGTGCGTGTATATTCCCATGTGCCAGAATTGGGGCTTGCTTGAACTCAGCCTGAACACTATCCCTTACCTCTTTTTGCTTAAGGCTAGCACTTCTGGCTTTTCATTGGTTAATTGGAGAATCTCGTGGATTTTCCTGCCTGGCTGGCTTTGAACCACAATCCTCACAGCCTGTTTGAAAAGAGGGTTTTTTGTTTTTTGGTTTGGTTTAACAACAACAACAACAACAAAGTTGGGCACCTGTGGCTCACAACTGTCATCCTAACTACTCAGGATGCTGAGATCTGATTATTGTAGTTCAAAGCCAGTCCAGTCAGGAAAGTCCATAAGACTCTTATCTCCAGAAAACTGGAAGTGGTGCCGTGGCTCAAGTGGTAGGTAGCCTTGAACAGAGAGGCTCAAAAACAGAGCTCAGGCCCTGCAAAACAACAACACCAACAACAACAACAAAAAAACACCAAGAATAAGTCAGTCAAGCACCCGTGGTTCATGCCTGTCATCCTATCATCCTAACTATTCAGGAAGCTGAAATCTGATGATCAGTTCAAAGCTAGCCCAGGTAGGGAAGCCCATGAGACTCTTACCTCCAATTAACTACCAAAACAGCCAGAAGTGGAGCTCTGGCTGAAGTGGTAGAGCACTAGCCTTGAGCACAAAAACTCAAGGGCAGTGCCTAGGCCTTGAGTTTGAACCCCAGAACACACACACAAAATGACAGTAAAATCATATTAAAACATCTTTTTATTTGTTAATGTCACATAAGAAATTTAAGCATGTTACGCTATCTTAAAAAAACACAACTAATGCATTTATAGAGCACCCCTCCCCTCTCCACCCCCCTCCCTTCCTTTCATGAATTAAGAATCTAAGAGAAGTGACCATAAAACAAAGGTTTGCGGAATCCTTCATCCAGAGTGCTTACATGATGATTAGGTTAATATTGCCTTCTTACAAAATTTTTCTTTTCTATTTAAAAAAAATTGTCATCTTGATTGCGTATTACAAAAAAATTCAGTACAAAAATTCAATATAATGAAAAATGCCTCCCTCCCTCACAGCACCGTTTCTAATAGAGCAGAGAAGAATCAAGAGCAGATTGCTATTCTAGATGAGCAATCTCCAAATTATCCCCAGACACAGTGGTTATTTACCCTCCTGACCCATTCTCCTAAGAACTGAGAAGAAAAAAAAAAATTCCACATACGTGCATATAAAAAAAATAAAAATAAAAAGCCAAAAAAATGCATTTAAAAAAACTGAGGAAACCATGACAAACAGTACAGTTAGCTAGTTCAGTGTCGGTAATTCACATCTTGCAACAAGGTGTACGGATATGGTTCTCTTACAAAACTTTCAGTGTGGAAAAGGAAATTAAGGCCATCAGATTCGCAGCTTAAAAATTCACATAAAGGAAATACAAAAATACTCTGTGCTCTGGGAAGGCTCTGCACTGCGTAAGGATTACCATGCTTCTCGGAAGACCGCGGGCTCGCGAGTTCACATAATTGCACAGCTTCGGTTGGAGGCTCTTGGGGCTCCCTGGGGTGAAAGAGAAGGAAGTCAGTGACCAGGAACCTCTCGCCTCCGCCAGCGGGCCTGCGCGCCACAGCCCTCCACAGCGCGCCACAGCGCGCCACAGCCCGCCACAGCCCGTCACAGCCCTCCACAGCGCGCCACAGCCCTCCACACCCCTCCACAGAGCGCCACAGCCCTCCACAGCGCGCCACAGCGCGCCACAGCCCGCCACAGCGCGTCACAGAGTGCCACACCCCTCCACAGAGCGCCACACCCCTCCACACCCCTCCACAGAGCGCCACAGCCCTCCACAGCGCGCCACAGAGCGTCACAGCCCTCCACACCCCTCCACAGAGCGCCACAGCCCTCCACACCCCTCCACAGAGCGCCACAGCCCTCCACACCCCTCCACAGAGCGCCACAGCCCTCCACAGCGCGCCACAGCGCGCCACACCCCTCCACAGAGCGCCACAGCCCTCCACAGAGCGTCACAGCGCTCCACACCCCTCCACAGAGCGCCACAGCGCTCCACACCCCTCCACAGAGCGCCACAGCCCTCCACAGAGCGCCACAGCCCTCCACACCCCTCCACAGAGCGCCACAGCCCGCCACACCCCTCCACAGAGCGCCACAGCCCTCCACAGAGCGCCACACCCCTCCACACCCCTCCACAGAGCGCCACAGCCCTCCACAGCGCGCCACAGAGCGTCACAGCCCTCCACACCCCTCCACAGAGCGCCACAGCCCTCCACACCCCTCCACAGAGCGCCACAGCCCTCCACACCCCTCCACAGAGCGCCACAGCCCTCCACAGCGCGCCACAGCGCGCCACACCCCTCCACAGAGCGCCACAGCCCTCCACAGAGCGTCACAGCGCTCCACACCCCTCCACAGAGCGCCACAGCCCGCCACACCCCTCCACAGAGCGCCACAGCCCTCCACACCCCTCCACAGAGCGCCACAGCCCTCCACACCCCTCCACAGAGCGCCACAGCCCTCCACAGCGCGCCACACCCCTCCACAGAGCGCCACAGCCCTCCACAGAGCGTCACAGCCCGCCACACCCCTCCACAGAGCGCCACAGCGCTCCACACCCCTCCACAGAGCGCCACAGCCCTCCACACCCCTCCACAGAGCGCCACAGCCCTCCACACCCCTCCACAGAGCGCCACAGCCCTCCACACCCCTCCACAGAGCGTCACAGCGCTCCACAGCGCGCCACAGCCCTCCACAGAGCTCGGCTTCCCCGTCCTCCCACCCTCCCCTACCGCTTCTTCCCCAGATAGGCGCCAGCTCCACGCCAGGCCGCCAGCCCACGCTCCCTGCTCTGAGCTGACTCGCGTTTAAAGCTGATCTGGATTAAGGAACGTCTCTCTGCGGCTCCGACGTCATCCGCACGCGCGGAGCGCCACCGTCCAGCAGCCTGTGGCTCTGACGTCATCCGCACGCGCGGGGCGCCACCGTCCCGCAGCCTCTCTGTGGCTCTGACGTCATCCGCACACGCGGAGCGCCACCGTCCAGCAGCCTCTCTGTGGCTGACGTCATCCGCACGCGCGGGGCGCCACCGTCCTGCAGCCTCTGTGGCTCTGACGTCATCCGCACGCGCGGAGCGCCACCGTCCCGCAGCCTCGCCCAAGCTGCGCGCCTCGCGTGCACTCCTTCCTGACCCGCCACGTCCGTCCCACGCGGCAGGATCCACTCGCCACGGACCGGGCTAAACCCGAGTCTCCGAAGGCCACCAAAGCCCTTGAATCCCTCGCTCGCTGGATCCACCCGCCAACCCGGGGCGCCACGGACACTGCTGCCTGCCGTACACAGCCGCGCGCCGCCCCCCGCCGCGCGCCCCCCCCCGCCGCGCGCCGCCCCCCGCCGCGCGCCGCCCCCCGAGCTCGGTCGCGAGCCTACCTGCTCCCTCCACCCTCTGCAGGCCCCTCACCGCCCACCCCTCGACTCCCGGCCCGGTGGCATTCTAGACTAAAGGGGTGTCCATCCCCCCCCTGGAACTCACTACAGAGTTGTCAGCCTCAAACCTTTCAGCCTCATTTCTAACCCCACCGGGGCAGTGCAGGTGGGACAGGCAGACAGACAACGCGGCCCTCGCACCTTAACCATCACTACAGCAGCGCATGGGTGCAGGCCAGTGGTAGAGCACATTCCTAGAATGCAGGACCACCCCTAAACAACCATGGGGACATTTCCACTCTGCGCCAGCTGCTACGTGGTCAGCAGCCTGGTCTAACTTACCTACTACTCATCAGGAGCCACACAAGCCTGAGCCCTCAGGAATATTCCAGAGGCAGCCGCGCTCATGACTCAAGGCAACTCTGATGAACTTGCTCTGCTGTGTGGTCTGGTCACATCAAAGCATCCAGGCAAGAGAGAAGCCACTGCTTTTGAGCCGAGTTTGGGACGGCTTGTTAACAATGTAGCCACACAGCACCACCACTGCGTGCTACTGCCCAAACAATCTCCACCACTCCAACTATGGCACACGCACTCTTTCCAGAATTGTGCTCCCCAGGCGCCCATCCCCCCCTGCCGACACTCCTGTAGCAAGCGAGTGCAAAGCATCGTGTGACTTCTTTCTGCTCATGCTCAGTGTGATGTCCAGCAAGGGGAGGGGACGGATTCTGTACTTGCTTCTAGCGAAAGCCTGGTGTAAACCACCATCCATAACTACACCTCCAAATGCATGAGAAGGTAGCCAGGTGGACGTCCACGGCATGTGTGACCCTCCGGAGTGGCCGTCACCCGGGTGAGGCATGAGAGAATGCTGCCTTAGAGTAGAGATGAAGCCAATGAAGCAAAGCGAACTTCGCTCATCAGCCTGAAGATGTGGAGCTAAGTCTTATGAGCACAGGGCACAGGACTGATTAACGCTCAAACTCAAGCCATTTGAGGGCATAACTGAAGGGCTCATTAGTTATTCATAATTCCAATCCAATTAATTAAAACCAAATTTGGAGTTCTTTTATTTCAAGGGCTCTCAAAAGCCCAAGCATCAGCTGCAATCTATCTTGTAATGAGATATTGATTAGGAACTTAATATAGCCAGGATTTTTTGTTTCATACTGAAACTGAGTATTACCTTCTCCTATCATTTATATGCAACGGCTTGTTCTGATTTAGTGAGCTAAAGTTTTCAAAGTTTTAAAGTATACAATCCAAGCCGTATGTTTTGGGGAAGAAGGGGAACTGGGTTTGAACTTAGGCCCTAAGTACGCAAAGAAGGCATTCCACCACTTGAATCCTGTCCTCTATTTTCTGCTTTAGTGATTTTTTTCAACATTTTTTCAAATGTTGCATTTATCAATGACTCCCAAGTGATTGGAGATTACACACGTTACACTGGTTTGTTTGTTGAAGGGCTTAAGTGAAACCACTAGCTGGTCTCTGCCTCCAGGACAGCTGGGATTATAGGTGTGCTCCACCATACTGGCCCATAAGTATTTTATAAACAGTATACATGTCCCACCATAACGTAGTATGTACGTTAGAAAATAAATGACGAAAATGAACTATGAATGACAGAAGGGGGTGTGCTAGTATTTTCTACTCACCCCCCTAAAAGTGTAACCTTGAGTATTAATTGGGAAAGATCAGAGCAGACTACTGCTCCAGTTCATTAAGTAACAGGGGGAGGGGACCTGCATACAATAATAATCAAAATACCTGCTGGTGGAAATATTCTTCTTCCACAGCCACTGCAGCTGGTTCTTCTTCCTCCTCTTCCTCTTCAGGTATGGTTGTTTTAAAGACTGTACTTCTTTGAGCAACCTCCTAAAACCAAGAAAGCTTACATTCAAAACCACCCCTGAAATCCCAAGGCTGCAGGCGGAGGGCCTACTGTGCTTAACAAACAGTATTCCTCCTGGATTAGGGACTTCTTTTTAAGCCAGTTCTGCAGCAGCTTTAGCTACAGAACAAGAACTTTTGCATAATTAGCAGCACTTCCCAGACCTTAAATTTTCCCTGCAGGGGAGCTGCTAGTCTCCAATTTGAAATGCCCACTGGGAAGTTTCCAATGCTTTTCTCCCACTGTTTCTGAAGAATTCTTTCTGTACGAAAGATTTCCGCACACTAAATTCTTTATACAACTCAACATGATTTTTGGCCTCAAGATCTTCAAGGTGCGACACAAATGCTGAATGGAAGGAAGCTGGGGGCCAGCTGTTGCAATCTGGGGGATGCTGGGCAGCAGAGGCAGGACCGGAGGAGCAAGCTGGGAAGGACAGCTCCTTTCATTACTTCTGAGGGGCTGCTTGGCAAAGTGGATTAGCACTAATTACGAGCAGCACACGTGCTCTGCACACAAACGATCTCTGCCACCCACTGGGGAGGCACACAGCACTCCTGAAGGCTGGAACACAGATGGCTGTGCTGTGTACTGACATGAACAGGCTGGCCTGCGCATGCGGCCAGAGGCTTCCCGGTTCTTTCCCACACCCCCAAAAGGTGGCTCGAGGTGGATCACTCCACGGCAACTGAACAGCCCAGCAAGCTTAAAATGAAAGAGGAAGACATCCAAGACACAGGGCCATAGAAATGAAGCTCAACGTGAAGTATGTCCACGGACAGATTCTACAAGTACAGATCTAGGAAGGATTTGGGGGATAGGGCAGGACTGGGGCTTGAACTCAGGGTCTTGAGCTCAGGGAGTTAGTGATCCACCCTCCAGTCAAGCCTTCAACCTGGCTTTCTGCTGGGTAACTGGAAGGATACATTTTTGCAGATGTTTTGCCCAGTCTGCATTCCAATCACATTCCTCCCTGTTTCAGTAGCTAGGCTTAACAGGCTGAGACTCTGGCACCTGGCCAGCAGAAGTCGACTGAGCGGGAGGGGCCCATGTACATGAAGTTTCTCCCACCAGCAACTGCGATTCTGTGAAATTAGTCCATTTTTATACATGTGGATCAGTTTCCAAGCCTACTTCAACCTAATTTTTTGTTGCCAGTCTCAGGGCTTGGGCACTGTCCCTGAGCTGCTTTTTTGCTCAAGGTTAGCACTCTACCACCTGAGCCACCGCACCACCTCTGACTTTTTCTGTGTATAGTGCTGAGGAATTGAACCCAGAGTTTCATGCATGCCAGGCAAACACCCTACCACTAAGCCACCTTCCCAGCCATTAACCTAATTTTTTTTTTGGGGGGGGTCTGATTGTGGACCTCAACTCTGGGCCTGGGCGCTGTCCCTCAGCTCTTCAGCTCAAGGCTAGCGCTCTACCACTTGAGTCACAGAACCACTTCTGGCTTTTTTTTTTTTCTGCTTATGTGGTACTGAGGAATGGAACCCAGGGCCTCATGCATGCAAAGCAAGCACTCTACCACTGAGCCACCTTCCCAGCCCTAACCTAATTTTTTAAAAGCATGATTGCCATCATCAATTCAATAGACTAATTCTTTGAACCAAGGTATCAACAGAGACAAGAATCTCACGAAGCTCTGGCCACACACTGCTTCCCTAGACTCCTTCCAGCTGAGAATGAAGAGCGACAAAGTCTTGGGTGGTCACACTCAGCCCCAGCCACTAGTGACAGAGCAGACACGTGTGCGTGTGCAGCACTGGCTCACGAAGCTCCCACCGCAGCTCAACACCAGCAGACTCGGCCGGCAGCTCAGGAAACAGCCCGGCCCAACGTCACTCATTATGTATTACTTCAACGTAACTACTTGAAATTTGAGCCTGCTTGCTAAGAACTTTTCATTTGAAAACATTTACAAACCAATTTATTGAATTCAGAGCCCGCATGGAAAACAAGTGAGTCAAAATCTAGATTAAAAAGAAAATTAGAACTAAAATGTTCTGAGGATGCTTAGCCCAGAAACTTATTAGTCAAAACACTAACAGATCTCAAAAATTTCTCAGCAAGGTACCTAAAGCTAACCACGTACCTGAAGGAGATACATGGCAGGCCAGGCCCATGCTGGTGGCTCACGTCTGTAATCCTAGCTACTCAAGAGGCTGAGATCTGAGGATCGAGGTTCAATGCCACAGCAAGAAGACAAAAATCTATTTAAAAAAAAAATTAAAGGGCTGGGAAGGTGGCTCAGTGGTAGAGCGCTTGCCTTGCATGCATGAGGCCCTGGGTTCGATTCCTCAGCACCACATAAGCAAAAAGAAAAAAGCTGGAAGTGGCGCTGTGGCTCAAGTGGTAGAGCGCTAGTCTTGAGCTGAAGAGCTGAGGGACAGCGCCCAGGCCCAGAGTTCAGGCACCACGACCGGACCCCCAAAAAAAAAAAAAAAAATTAAAGTTGACTAGCTCTGCTTCAAGGCATACGTCCTGCCAAACAGTAGTTACTGCATCGCAGTATCCTCCAGGGAAGATGGGCAGAGGTAGGGACGTGGCCCAGGGCTCACAGGAAGCCCAGGTCATCACACGTACCTCCAACAAGGCTTTAGGAATAAGGCAAATCATCACCTCTAACCATGTTTTTTGAGAAATTGTGCTAGTTTGGGCCAGCAGGGGGCGCTACCAGCAAAGGCACTGCATCTGACTAACACTTGAGCATCCTGTCAGCCACGGGTGGGCAGGATTCCCCAGGCAGGAAGTGAGACCAGGGCTTCAGCGGGCATTCTGTGAATTGCTGCCAGCTTGTAAACTGCACCCACCTTCAAAACCTATCATGTGTTCGGAGGTGAACTTCCCCAGACAGACCCCAAAATCGCACACAACTGTAGTGCAATGTACAATGACAGTTCAATGCCCTATCACTTCCAGCCTGAGACCAGGGCAGACGGTGAGCACCCTGCTTCCTTCTGCAGAGCCATCAGAACACCAGACCGCTGCAGCCGAGGGAAGAGCAAGAGGGCCAGGAACAGGACTTGCTCTGCAAACGCCTCCTATCCATACAGAAGGTCAGCATTTACCTGAACTAACGTGAAGATCCAGATCTGACTTTCCAAAAATTACATCCCTCAGAAAGCAGTCAGGAAATGCGGGATGAAGAATGGGCCTCTGCTGGCACGGCCAGTAACAAGCACAGGAGGAAGGATGCGAGACACAGGCGCGCCTTTCCCACACTCCCCTCTGCCTTCCAGCACCACGTCCACGTCCATCTCGTCCCCCCCCCCCCCCCCCCCCCCGCTTTCCTCCTGCTTCATTCACTGGCCACACCTTCTACTGTCTGCCTCCCACCTTCCTGGCTCTTATTCCTAGAGATGGCAGTATTTCCTAGGACTTGAACTACCCTACCTCACCACGATGAACACCATGCTTCACATTTCACTCTGAAAGAAGCCATTCTCAGACA
The DNA here is from genome assembly GCF_019054845.1 of Dipodomys spectabilis. NCBI lineage: Eukaryota > Metazoa > Chordata > Mammalia > Rodentia > Heteromyidae > Dipodomys > Dipodomys spectabilis. Next base: position 21,037,834 of record NW_024870696.1, read on the forward strand.
CTAAGCTTTCAGGGGAAGCGGACAATGCGACAGGCCATACCTCTCCCTGAGAATTCTTCAGTATGACTCTCACGTCTTCACCAGTGCCCCATGAGTTCTGGTTCTTCCAGATGAGGTCGGTGGGCGGGCTGGCGGAGACTCCAGCGTTGGCGGCCCAAATCTGGAAAAGAGAGAGGCTATCAGTCCACAGACCCAGCCCCCACACGCCAAGATCAGCAACACTGTGACCTGAACTCCTGCACACCTGCCACCAGCGGTCACAGTAACCGCCTTCTGCATGGAACCGGTGGCTTCTTTGGCTTTCTATCAAAATTTAGGTAACTTCTAGTTTAGTGAATCGACTGATTCAGGAAAAGCTAAGTGGTAGCTTACACCGGTGATTCTGGCTACTCAGGAGGCTGAGATCTGAGGGTCCCAGTTCAAAGCCAGCCTAGGCAGACACTGCGTAAGACTTATCTCCAATTAACCAGCACAATGCCAGGAGCAGAAGTGTGGCTCAAATGGCAGAGCTAGCCTTGAACAAAAAGGTCAAGCGAGAGTGCGAGGCTCCAAGGCCAAGCCCTAGTTCATTCACTGGTGAACATGGCCCTAAAACATGAGCTACTAATGAAGTGCAAAGTCAACAAAAAGAACTCAAAGATCAACTCTCTGACTACTCTCAGTAAGAAAACTTTTAAAAAATTTAACAGTACTTGTATTGTAATGCCCTCATGTCGTCAAAGGTATGCCCATCTTAAAGATGCTCTTCCCTAGAGCAACTGTTTGGAGAGTCTCACTAAGTGACCAGACTGATCTTGGAACTTAAGATTCTCCTGCCTCCGCTTCCCAAGTATGGTCATCACAAACGCGCAGCCGCAAACCCAGCCCGACCGTTTTTGCTGAAATATTAATCAGTTACTTAACACAAATGACGTGAAATTCAGTGATAATAAATTCACTTACCGTAACAGTCTGGCCAGCTTTTAGCACATATCTTGAGGTATATTTGTAACTGACTGATGTGTCTCCTATTTTTCTGATCATCTCCCAGCCTCCCATTGGTTGATCCTATTCACAAAACAAATGGTAACAAAGTTACTGTGAATATATAGAAAATCAGGAAATAATCCAATACCTGTATCCTTTACAGTCCTTTTTTTTGGGGGGGTGGGGGGTGGAGGGGGTATTTGCGAGTCACAGGGCTTGAATAGGGCTTGGGTGCTGTCCCTGAGCTTTTGTGCTCAAGGTTAGCACTCTGCCACACTTCCAACATTTTTATTTTTGCCAGTCCTAGGGCTTGAACTCAGGGTGTGGGCACTGTCCCTGAGCTTCTTTTGCTCAAGGCCAACACTCTACCACTTGAGCCACAGCGCCACTTTAGCTTTTTCTGTGTATGTGGTACTGAGGAATCGAACTCAGGGCTTCATGCATGCTAGGCAAGCACTCTACCACTGAGCCACCTTCCCAGCCCACTTCCAGCTTTTTAGCGGGTAAACAGAGCTAAGAGTCTCACAGATTTCCTACGAACCACAATGCTCAGGTCTCAGCCTCCTGAGTGGCTAGAGTTACAGGCGTGGGCCACCAACACTGACAATGCTCAGGTCTCAGCCTCCTGAGTGGCTAGGGATACAGGCGTGGGCCACCAATACTGGGTTTCGTTCTGAGTTTTTAACCCTGTGACCAAGGGCTCGCAGGGCCTAGTCTCTAGGCTCAGAACTGTGGCGCTTATTCAATTATTCCAATGGTTTATCCATCCTCATGCAGATGGTTAGTGACTGCCCAGTCATGTCCACAACGCCTGGCAAAGCCTGCACATGGCTTCACAGTGACACACTGCACCCCGGCTTGCTCCCCTCCCTGCAGCACCCCACTACACCTGCCCTGCACCCCAGACTCACTCCCCTCCCTCCCTCTGGAACCCCACTACACCTACACTCACCCCAGACCTGCTCCACTCTCTCCAGGACCCCACCACACCTACACTCACCCCAGACTTGCTCCCCTCCAGCACCCCACTATACCTACACTGCACCCCAGACTTGCTCCCCTCCTTCCAGCACTCCACCATACCTACACTCACCCCAGACCTGCTCCCCTCCATACCTACACTCACCCCAGACTTGCTCCCCTCCAGCACCCCACCACACCTACACTCACCCCAGACTTGCTCCCCTCCATACCTACACTGCACCCCAGACTTGCTCCCCTCCTTCCAGCACCCCACTACACTTACGTGACACAGCCAGGAGCTCCTGAGACCTAGCTTTAAACTTTGGAAGTCGTGCTATTTTTGAGGTGAATCAAATCACTATCATTTGTTTGGTCATTTAGCTAGAGGAAAATGCTCTCCAACATATCTCAGTGCAGGCTCAGTGTGCTTTCATAAAGCTTCTGAACAGCTGTGGAAAAACAGCCACCATCGCCCCCATGCTAGCAGCCTGGCACAAATCTGAGGGAAGATAGTACGTAGTCACCGTGACAAAATGCCCCAGGCTCTGTATAAAGTTTAATGAAGGAAGCTTTCGACAGCCCATAGCCTTTCCCTCAGCCTATTTGAATTTGGACTTATTCATAAATTTAGGGGAAAAGCAGAAGGGAAACCTTTATTCCCAGAAGACGCATGAATGGCAATAAAAGATAAGGAGCTATTGCGATTGCTCCACGGCCTGGCAATGCGGCAGGGCTGGCTTGGAGGGGGGGGGGGGGGGGGGGGGGGACGACAATGGGGCATGCCAGGCCCATGCATCCCTTTACCTGCTCTGAAGTGTTCTTCAAGCGGATGAACTTCCCATCCACGTCAATCTCCTCGATGCACACGCTGCCGGTGGCGAAGGCGGAGTGGGAGATGCTGACGCTGCTGCTGGCCTCCGACTCCTCCACGTCCACTCTCTTCCGCTTCCCGCGAGTGGAGCGGACACTGCGACTCGAAGACGCGCGGGACACGGTCACCCGAGAAGAAGGGCTTGGAGACAGCTTCAGCCTATGTGGGGAAAGGAAGACTTTCATTCCGGTAATACATACAAATGCGTGTCCTTAATTTAAAAAAAAATCCTAAGCTCCTACACGGACATTTCTAAAACAAGATATTAAGCAATGCCAATAAGCAGCTTAACCAAGGTCACATTTGTAAGGTCCGCTCCTGGATGGCAAGCAGACTCCACCCTCCTCGCAGCAAAGTCTCCACCCAGTACCTGCGTTACCTAGGCAACTGAGACACCTGGAAGAGGTCACATCTGCATCCGCTGAGGTCACATCTGAATTTGATGTGGCCACACCTTTCCCCGCCCCTACCCTACATAAGGCCTAGCCCAGGCCCAGACGCTCTCTTTTTCTCGCTCTGTTCTTTTCTAGCTCTTGCTCTTCTTTTCTAGCTCTCTCTCTGCTCTAGCTCTTTCCTCTCTCTTTCCCAGCCACGTGGAGTGCCAACCTTGCCTGGTCCCAGCAGGTCTACTGGATAAACCTACCCCTTACCCGAATACCACGTGAGTGCTACTGTTCTTACCCCTCTCTCTGCTCTTTTCTAGCTCTTTCCTCTCTTTCCCAGCTCTCTCCTTCCCAGGCCTTTCCCAGCCACGTGGAGTGCCAACCTTGCCTGGTCCCAGCAGGTCTACTGAATAAACCTACCCCTTACCTGAATACCACGTGCGTGCTGGTGCAGTTTTTACTCGGCTACCTCTTTTTAAAAACCTAACAACATTTTTTTCTTTTTTCCTTTTTTTTTTTTTTCTTGCCAGTCCTGGGGCTTGAACTCAGGGCCTGGGCACTGTCCCTGAGCTTCTTTTGCTCAAGACTAGCACTTTACCACTTGAGCCACAGCACTACTTCTGGCTTTTTCTGTATATGTGGCACTGAGGAATCGAACCCAGGGCTTTAAGCATGCTAGGCAAGCACTCTACTAAGATACTCTCCCAGCCCTAGGATCACGTTTTTTAGGCTAAGATATCCACCATCAATTTTGTTTGAAAAATAACCATAATTTGACTTTTCTTTCCTCTATGAAAAAGCGATGTAAGCATCCAGGGAGAAGCTAGGGGCTGGAGACGCCTCCCAGTGCAGCCACTGCTCAGAACGGATGCCGTGACTGAATACGACTGGCTTTCTAAAGATCTAAATCACATTCCCTTCGCTGCTCTTTCCTGAGAGTGGGTTCATATACTGTTGGGCATGGTAGTACATGCCTGTAATCCCAGCACTTAGAAAATGTGGCACAGGAATAGAAAACAACGCAAGACTTAGCAAAACGAAGCCCAGCCTGCCTATACAGAACAGGCTTGAAATACCTCTTTCAGTAAATGTGGTATTCTATAGCACAGTAAGTCGCCACAACATTTAAAACCTGAAAGAAAAGAGCCAATCCTAGCACTGCCCAACAGCAAAACTAATCACTGCAACCACATACTATGACTTTTCTCAACGGTTTTCTACTTGAGTACAAACACAATCGGCTACTCTACTACTACTTACACAGAAATGACAAACTACTTCACATCGCCTTGTGATTAAAAAGACAAGGTCTGGTGCCCCTCCTCAGTGCCACTCACCTCTCTTCCTCGCCCTCCAGGAGCTTCCTGTAGGCGCTGATTTCCATGTCCAGGGCCAGCTTCACGTCCAGCAGCTGCTCATAGTCATTCAGCTGCTGCTGCATCTGCTCCCTGATTTCTGCCATCTCTCGCTCTTTGTCAGACAGCATCCGCCGAGAGTTGTCTCTTTCTTTAGCAAGCATGTCCTCCAGTTCTTGAATCCTTTCCAAACATGCTCTAGACTTCAGATTCAAAGACACGCATTTACTTTCTAGGAACATCCCAACATTAGCACAAGGCAGCTCTATTTTAAACCATTTCCTGGGCAAGAAAACAAATAGAGCCCTACGGAATCTAACTCATTCAAATGCAAGAACTCTTCATTCCATGAAACTATAAACCAAAACTATTTAAGAATAAAAAATTTAAATTTATATTAAAGCAAAACAAAACAAAAACGGAAGCTGGTGGCTCACACATATAATCCTAGCTACTCAGGAGGCTTCGATCTAAGGATCATGGCTCAAAGCCAGCCTGGGGGGCAGGAAAGTCTTATCTCCAATAGACCACTCAGAAAACTGGAAGTGGCAGTGTGGCTCAAGTGGTAGAGCCCTAGCCTTGAGTAAAAAGCTAAAGGTCAGCATCCAGACCCAGAGTTTAAGCCCCAGTATCAGCAGAAAAAGTCCTTGAATCTCAGAGACTCTGTACAAAACTGTATTTGCAAAAACCACACTGTGGTCTAGAATCCATTTCCCATGCTAATCGAAAGTCAAAATGCCTTTTCTTCACTATTTCACACAAGGAGGCAGAAGACAAGAACAGCCACAGGGGGACTTGCAGTGACATGGTTATTCGAGATGGTGAGGGAAGCTGAGATGTCCCACTTTTGAAGACCTGGAGCTCTTTAAGAAGTAACAATGTTGAAGCTACACTGTATGGTGTTGCACTGTAAGTGTCATAGTTACACAAACAGGAGAACAGAGCTGCCTAGGACTCTCCTGGAGCTGGAACTAAACACCCTAAACCAGAGTCTATATTTCTAACATAATGAAGAGATCCAACTAGATTATCACTCTAAGATCCTGTCTCAAGACACTCAAACTTTATGAATGACTTCAAATGAGCCTAGATTTTTATTTTGCTCTACAGTCTGTAACATAATACTGGTTTATTACAGCTTCAGTGCAAGTGTCTAGTCTAGCTGTTAGCAAGTCAGCAGCGCGTTAGATAGATGCTTGTAAAGTGTCACTACAGAAGCTTCTGCAGTCATCCAGGGGTGAACTTCTAATACCAAAACATGCATCTCCCATCTACACGTTCACCTAAGAGTATTTGCTAGAATCAGTGTTGCAAAGCCTATCTGAATTTCTTGTTAACCTTAAGACAAACATCGTTCACGTGACTTATGTAGCCAAAAAGAGGAAATGCCTATGACTCAACATGCAGTATGACGAAATTAATGATGACATCAAAGTCTATTCACATACCGGAAAAGAAAATCTAAGCTGAGAGCTACTCAGGAGCTGAGATCTGATGAAAATATTTATCAAAACACATTCTTTACCATAAAATCTGCTGCGAATAATGAATACAAAACAAGAAACTGTCCAATCAGAGAAATTAAGGCCACTGTGGAAGAAGGATGCTTCTCTAGTCACTAAAGAGTTGGCTGCTAGATACCCCTAAGCTCTCTCCCTTTCTCTCCCTCAGAGATAGGGAAAAGACCCAGGAGACCCAGCTATGGAGTCTCAGGCCACAGAAGACTCTTGATCCCTTTATCTGCAATATGAAGATCAACTCTGAGAAGAATAAGCACACTAAGTATAACCATGTGCATTAAGCAAGAAGCAAACAAACAAGATTTAGAGGAAAGTAAAACTGATTAAGCAACTAGAATATAATTTATCAAATGGAGAGATGAGGTGTCAGGTTAGCATTAACTCAGCCTAAGAGCAGAGGCTCCTCTTCTGGACCGTGTTTGTTAGGATAGTGCAGACTCACATGCTAATCTCTGTTTCCAGTGGACCAGTGTTAGGGGCATGCCCCTTGTGGCAATAAGAAGACTGGACAGGATCAACCCTTCACCCTGGCTACTCAGAGGTCTGAGGATGGTGGTTTGAAGCCTAAGCAGAATAGGCTGTCAGTGAGACTCTATCTCCAATTAACCAGCAAAAAGCGGCATATGGCAGAGCAAGACTCAGGTGGTAGAGCACCAGCCTTGAGCAAAAAGTCCAAGCAAGAGCATGAGGCTCTGAGTTCAAGCCCTAGAACTGCCCACCCTCAAAAACACTTAAATTAATTGTTCAATAATTAGATAAAAGAAAAGAGAGCTAAACCCTCTTGCCTGGAATTAGCACTCAAAGAATGAGCACCTCTACTCTCACACCACACGCTGAGACCGTGAAGCAGAAATCAGCAAATATTGCTCACGTGCTTGCCCGCTCACTCAGCTAGTCCTTCGCCTTCGCTAATTGTAAAAAGGATTTCTATTCTTCACAGGCTTCCAAGTGTGATATTTAGCTCTAGCAGCCCAAAAGGACTAAGATGATGCAGAGAAAAACAAATTAGCTGCTAAACTCCCAGCTCTTTTTCAATGAGTGAGGTCTCAGAGGAAGCTGAGACCCATTAGAGAACATGCACAGAGAGAGCCTGCGGCCCCGACCCGCAAAGCACCCAACTCACCACCTCTGAGCTTCCCAGGCCCTCCCCGCCTTCAATCTTTTGAAAGCTGTTCACTATACTTCAATGATTTGAAATTTTCAAAATATTGCCAGGGCAACTAATTCTAAAAGAACTTAGAATCTCTGGTTGCAAGTAATAAAGTATACATAACAGGCAACGTAAAAGCTTCTATACTGATCTTTTAGGTCACATTGGTTCATAGATTCACTCTGCGTTTAGAGAAGAACGTCTTGTTCTAGAATTAGTGAAATATTTAACTAATAATAAATGACAAAATGCGAAGATGAAGGCATAAAGCCTAATTGGAAGTAAAATAATGTGAAGTTTGTTCTCATGTGAAATCCCTAAACACAATTTTCTGTTAAGGAAAACGGGAGCTGAAGCTACTTCCAGGCAGTGGCCCGGGCTGCACGTCCCCGGGGGCTGTGCGTGCTCCGCGCGGGCCCCACGCTGGCACCGCCAGGGGAAGTGACTTCGGCCACGCCACATCACGCCACACCTGCCCACAGTGCCCCCAAGCGCACCAGACGCGCTGCAGCTGCTGTGGCTCAGGCAGCACGGCAGCCATTTGTTACTTACGTACACCTAGAACGAGCAACACCACCGCATGCTAGTAAGAGGAATTCATGACGCTTCACAAGGCTCTAACTACCACACATATGTAACCATAAAGATCATCTGCGTAAAAACACAAGACATCTCACCACCCACAACCATTTTTGCACATCTTATTCATTCTGGTTCCGAGGTATGATTAAAAAAGAACTTGAGAAAACGGAGGGCCAAACGGTGAACAGATGCAGCAGCGGTCCCCACTAGACACTATGTGGAACACGAACTCTACAACTGGGGGGGGGGGGGGGGGGGGGGGGGAGGTAATGGGAGAAAACAGGGAGAGCGTGAGGGAAGGGATGACACACCTGAGAAACTGTTATCCTAACCACTCAGGGGGCTGAGAGCTGGGGAAAACAGTTATCAAAGTATTCAAATCCACTGCCAGTAATGAACACTAAACAAGACACACTGTTCAATCAGAGAAATTAAGACCACTGTGGATGAAGGGATCTATCAATAAACAATAAAAAAAAATTAAAATTTAAAAAAAAAACACGTGAAACCAGCACTCCGTAGAGATGAGGCCAGCAGGTGGAGCAGACAGAAAACCCGGATGCTAGACTGAGTCCAGTGAATAAATACATGAGCAGGGGCCCTAGGGCCACACAATCTGCTCCTTAGGAGCAACAGTATCTACTCAGAGGATGCTTATACAAAGCAGATGGAAACCCTGTGGAAAGCTGAGTGCAGAATGCCTCCTCTTAGGTAATGAACACAGTAATGAAAGCAGGCAGGCAAAGAGAGTAGATTGCCAGGGCGGGATGGACTCCTGGGCTAAGTGCAATTCGGCATAAAAGAAGCTGGTTGCTTACCTCTTTCTGCAGATTTGAAAGTTGAGAGGAAAGGCTCTCGATCCTCATACGACTTTCCATCAGTTCTTCCCTGGCACTGTTGACAGTGGAAGTATTCATCTCTGAGGAGAGTCTGGCATTCTCAAGCTACAAGAAGCAATGAGCCCGTCAGTCCCACCTCGTGAATTAGAACTAGCAAATGAGGAAGCACGACTTACCTCAACATTTCAAACTCATGTCCTGCTGGTAACCGGCTGATGAAACACAGGAAAAGCAAGTTTGCTGACGTGCTTTGGGTTTCCCTAAATCGACCTTTTCCACTCACTGCCTCAAATACAAACTTTTAATGATATTAATAAATGGGGGTCATTACCCAAAGGTTATTAGTTCAGTACTTTATTCGCTAAACATTTAATGTGTAGTGTAGGGAAACACACTAATAAGGAAACTAGGCAGTAGAAGGTTGACTGTGGCCATGTTTGTAGAATAGATTATTTCAAGGATATTTGGAAGAAAAATAGCCTCTTGGGTATAAATGACACCCAATCCCTCTAGATGCCCACCATGTGCGCACGTGTGTGCCTGAGGCTCTTTATTTTCGTTTCTTCCCTGGCTCTCTTTTAGGCTTCAACCTGGGAAGACCACACTTTAGTTCCTTTGCTATCTCACTGAATACCAGCACTCATTAAGGGTTGGACAGCGGAAGGTAATATCCCATAGCATCTCCGTTTACACTAGCCAATTGCTGCCTCATAAACCCCAGCACAAAGACTCTAACACCGCTTAATGGAAATGATTTGTTAGTATCTCCATGACCCTAATTTTCTAAGCCTGATGCTGAAACCCTCTTTAACTCACCTACATAATATTTAACATCTTTAGGAATAAAATCATCTCCCAACCTTAAATGCTCAGCTAGCACAAGTGGGATGTTTCTGTAGTACTTCATAAATGGCTTAAGAGTGACAGAAAAAGAACTCTCAGAGACTTTCCACGGGGCCCCTGGGCAGTGAAGCCCAGCGGTGTTCACGATCTGCGTCCACTGCAGATGTCAGACGAGAAGCAGTGCGGCGATGTTCCTTTGCTGAAGGACACGTGCAGGGGGGACGGGGACGGGGGGGGGGGGGGGGACGGGGGGGGACAGGGGGGGGACAGGGGGGGGGACGGGGGGGGTCAGCTGCCACGGGAAGAAGCCACTGCAGACCACGTGGGATCAGCCACTATCAAAGACACCCATGACCCAGGAGACAAAAGAACCAACTCTTATGTGTAACAAAACTGGAGCAGCTACTCACTTCTAGTACTTTCTAGCCACATTTAGTATATAGGGGACTGGATTTCATCGCCAATCTGTTTTCTGCACGCGTGGAGAGTGTGAGACTAGAGCCACAGCAGGTGCGTCCCGGCCCCGCCCGCCCAGGTGGAGGGCGCCCGCTCTGGCCGGCGCCCGCTCTGGCCGGCGCCCACCCAGGTGGAGGGCGCTCGCTCTGGCCGGCGCGCGCTCTGGCCTGCGCCGCCCGCCCAGGTGGAGGGCGCGCGCTCTGGCCGGCGCGCGCTCTGGCCGGCGCCCGCTCTGGCCGGCGCCCGCTGGGCCTGGTGCTCACCTTGGCGTGGTAGGTCTGCTCCAGCTCCTCCTTGTACAGCCGCACTTGCGCGTCGTGCTGCTCCCTCATCTCATGCAGGGCTTGCGCCAGCTTGTACTCATACTCAATCTGACGCCCTGAATCCACCTCGACCAAGCGTGTCTCGTGCTTCTTCCTGGTCTCATTGATCTCCTGGGGGACAAAAACGACACAAACCAAGTTACTCGGCATGGCACCCCGGGCATGAGCGAGGGACTCGGGGCCAGCCTGGGGAGTCTGTGCCGCCCCGCCCCGGGCCAGGCACATGAACACACTCCCATACTCTGCTGCCCTTGGCGCTCAGGAAGGGACATAAGTGACAATACTCCAACTCCAAGGAACTGTCCACTCCTTCTCAGGAGTCTCAGAGCTGTTCTACTCTCCAAGGCCAAGAATGGCCCGGATGATGAAATCACTGTCACACAATCATGGACAGCTTAGTACAGTACTCCATTAAACAACAGGGCTGATCGTTTTTTCTAGGTCTCCTAAGGGAGACCTTGGGGAAAAAATGCACATGGAAAGCGAAACTTACCACGAGAACATCTCCCAGTCAAGATTTAAGTGCAATAAAACTACCTTCTTGGGCTGGGAAGGTGGCTCAGTGGTAGAGCGCTTGCCTTGCATGCGTGAGGCCCTGGGTTCGATTCCTCAGCACCACATAAGCAAAAAGAAAAAAGCCAGAAGTGGCGCTGTGGCTCAAGTGGTAGAGCGCTAGCCTTGAGCTGAAGAGCTGAGGGACAGCACCCAGGCCCAGAGTTCAGGCCCCACGACTGGACCCAAAAAAAAAAAAAAAAAAGAGCTTTGTCTTTGATGGCAATAATTCTAAAAGCCACAAGAGGGAAGTATAACTCACTAAGGTTGCTATTTGTGCAACTTTCTTTCTTATACAGCACTGCAAACAGCCCCCCATGGCCTTACACGTGAGGTACTCCGGCACTGAGGTACCCCCCCCACACACCCTACTTGCTTATTTTGGCCCATTTGTTTTTCTGTCTATTTATATAATTAAAGTGAAATATAATAAAAGGATTAGCAAAACCAGAAAAACAGTTCAAATCCCAGTTCTGCCATCAAGTACCGAGAGATGATAAGTCAGATAACAATTCCACTATAAAAACATGCAAGCCAGGTGCAGGTGGCTCAGGGCTGTAATCCTAGCTACTCAGGAGGCTGAGATCTGAGGATTTCGGTTCAAAGCCAGCCCAGGGCAGGAAAGTCCGTGAGACTCCTATCTCCAATAAACCACTCAGAAAACTGGAAGTGGCGCTGTGGCTCAAGCGGTAGAGCGCTTGCCTTGAGCTGAAGAGTGCAGGGACAGCGCCCAAGCCCAGAGTTCAAGCCCCACAACCGACCAAAATAAAAAAAAAAAAAAAAAATACAAATAAAAGGGTTAGCTCAACAAAGAGAACACAATAGTGCCCTTTGTCTATTTCCCTTGCTCTTAGAATTTCTCTCTACTTTACCACTTCATTATTCCTAAGGAAACTAAATGTGTTTCTTGAAGTGTCTTCAACATAGGAGAAAAAAAAGAGAAAAATACATACACACATATCTCCATCTACATACATCGCCCAGGGCTTGGTGCTTGCTAGGCTAGCAGGCCCCCAGCACTCAAAGAACAGAATCGAAAACTCATTTTCAACATTAAAAACCTTAAAAAGATTAAAAGATGACTTTAAGAGGGATACAGGTGGACCCATTGCAACAATGAGATGTACAAGTCGTTATGTCGAAAAATGAACTTTACAACTTTGGGGGGGGGGGGCGGGTAGCGGGGAGGATTGGTTGGGGGGGCAGGGGAAGGATGGGAAGGGATGGGAAGGGGAAACAAAGGAGGAGGCTACAATGCTTGATAAGAAATGTACTCATTATCTTGCCCGTGTAATTGTAACCCCTCTGTACAGTATTTTCACAATAAAAAAATTAAAAAAGATAATTTCCAGATATTCCAAAAATATTAAATTACATTAATGATGCCATTTTTCAGTCATGATTAGTTCAGGAAGAACCAGTGATCTACAAAGAAAAAAACTATTCTTGGTAGCCAATTACCATCAATGTAATGACAGATCAAGGCCAAGTTTAACAAAACCAAACAAAAAATGTTAAGTCCATGTCATGAAAGTCTCTGCTTTTATAGATAAAGCCAACACAATTATTGGGTTTTTCCTTTGATTTCTCTCTACTCCGTGGAGGGAAGACTGGTCCTGCTGGTATTTCATTTTAAACGAGAAACCGACACCAGAGCTGCCCAGGATCTTCCCATCTGTCTGGTGTACTTGGGACCACAATACCTACTTGATCTTACTATTGTTGCTACAAAACAACAGATTTCTAGTATTTTTCTCCAGTTAATTTTAAATTATCATTAGTCACTCTTCTGAAAAGAATACAACTTCTAAAAGCATTTGGTATTTAATGCTCATTCTCTACCCTGGGTTCATGTCCACTGGCTTCAATTTAGGGGAAATACGTGTTGCTTTCTTCAATTTTATTCTGCACACCATTTGGCAACATTTGCATTGTCGCCCCCCTGACCGCAGCAATAAAGGGATTGCAAATGCTGTCTACATTTTACACATACATGAATAAATGCTTTGAGTGGCCAGACTTTAAGAATGCTCTAAGCTGAGCGCTGGTGGCTCATGCCTGTAATCCTAACCACTCAGGAGGTTGAGATCTGAGGATCACAATTCAAAGCTAGCCCGGGCAGGAAAAGCTGTGAGACCCTTATCTCCCATAAACCACTCAGAAAACCAGAAGTGGTGCTGTGGCTCAAGTGGTAGAGCGCTTGCCTTGAGCGCCCAGGCCCAGAGTTCAAGCCCCATGATCAACAACAACAACAAAAAAGAATGCTCCAAAAAGTTTTAGCCCCTGGGTATCTGCCCCTAACATAATCCTTTCCCGACAATGCATCTGGGTTGACCACTGTGACCCAGTTTGGTCTTGGGCTTGGGCTCGCTCCTGAGTTCGGCACATGGTGAGCAGCCCTGTGGACACAACACATGGTCACTGGGAATGAGCGGGGAAGCATCTTCCCTGCTGGGCTGAGGCGCGTCTCGGTCGCGACCTGCAGCTGATGCACGCCACAGCCACAGTCAACACGCTCACACGCCTGCCCCTCGAAAACACTGACGTGAGGAAAACCTGTGGAAGAAAGTGTGGGGCCACAAAAGACAACCCACAGCTGCTGACCCTACAGCTGTGGACGGCCCAGCTGCTGCTCAGGAGAGTGAACTCTGCCCATCAGAACAGACTGAGCTCCTGGACACAACCTTTTAGCCCAAGTTCAGCTTCACCTGAACAATTTCACCTATCCCCCAAATGACCATCTCTCCGCCTAATACCGATCTGTGGGAAAATCAGGAAATACATGTGTATAAACTGTACACTTTTTCCTTTGAGAAGTACAATTACACACAGTTACCTCTTCATACATGTTTTTCCGGAACTCCAGGTCCTCGGTGAGGCTCTGGCAGCGGTTCTCCAGGTCCACTTTGAGTAAAGTCTCTTCTGCTAACTGTTTCTTGGCAGCCGCTAAGGAGGCCTCCAGCTGTTACAGGAAAAAGAACTGTGAGAAACCCTTTTGAATCGAGTGATCTAGTGAATGACCTGTCCTGCATCATGCCATCTTTCCCGTCTCTCATCTGCTTTGAGAGCAAGGGGCAGAATGACAGCACACAGAGAGGCAAGATGTGCGTGATTCCCAGAGGAAGGCTCTTTGCTGGGAGAGCATCACGCTGAGTGTCACTCTCTCAAGACTTTTCTGCAGGCCAGCCACCAAACAAAATTCCAAACGATAAAATAATACATGGAAAAAGCAATCCATCAATCCATCAAGACTGATGCCCACAGCCCCGTCCACCGCCGCTCAGGAGCGCTGCTCTCTACCTGGGCAACCTGGTCCTTCAGGTCCTCCACGTCGCCCTCTAAACTCTTCTTGTCGCCGAGGGCAGTAGCCAGAGCTGCGTCTTTGGAGTTCAGAGCCGCTTCATATTCCCGAAGCTTGATCTGGGCTCCATTAAGATCGGATTCTTTCTTTGCATAACTGTAAAGCATTTGAAAGAAACAGACATCAAATTCTCCCCCTGACTCAGGGTCTCCTCGGGGCTGTCTAAACCTCCTGGACTGAGAAGGCAATGCACGAGCGCGGGATGTAGAGTCGGTGTGTGTGGTTTTCCCACGTGAGGTGATTGCTGCGGACTCTGGGTAGATGGAAAGCACTGGACAAGAGGCCCAGAGCCCTGCTTGTCTCTAAATGAGAACACATTTAGGTTTTCCTCATTCTAACACTCTTCCTTTATTCTATATATTTCTCTTTTGCTCAACTAAGAGGCACACTAGAAAAAATATTTTTTGAAAAGTTCAAGTTTATTTCAGTACAATATATACTATAAACCAAGATGTATAGACCTAAGTCAACATACTTAAAATGAGATTAAATAGGGAGTCTGAAAAGTCACATTAACAATTTCCTAAGAAGCTGAGACGCTGGTGGCTCACACCTGTGATCCTAGCTTTTCAGGAAACTAGATCTGAAGACAGCAGTTCAATGCCACCCAAAGCAGAAAAGTCTGTATGACTCTCACCTCTGATAACCACCAAAAAAAGCCAGAAGTAAGGCTGTGGTTCAAACGGCGGAGTATAGGCTTAAGAACAAAGAAAAATGGGCTGGGAAGGTGGCTCAGTGGGAGAGCGCTTGCCTTGCATGCCTGAGGCCCTGGGTTTGATTCCTCAGCACCACATAAGCGAAAAGAAAAAAGCCGGAAGTGGCGCTGTGGCTCAAGTGGTAAGAGTGCTAGCCTTGAGCTGAAGAGCTGAGGGACAGCGCCCAGGCCCAGAGTTCAGGCCCCACGACCAGACCTGAAAAAAGGGAAGGAAGGAAGGAAGGAAGGAAGGAAGGAAGGAAGGAAGGAAGGAAGGAAGGAAGGAAGGAAGGAAGGAAGGAAGGAAGGAAGGAAGGAAGGAAGGAAGGAAGGAAGGAAGGAAGGAAGGAAGGAAGGAAGGAAGGAAGGAAGGAAGGAAGGAAGGAAGGAAGGAAGGAAGGAAGGATCTAGTTGGGTACTAGTGGTACACATCCGTAATTCTAGCTACTCAGAAGTCTGAGACCTGACTGAAGCTTGAGGTTTGAAGCTAGGCTGGATAGAAAAATCTGACTGTGGGACTCCCATTAATGGCCAGAAAGAAAAGCTGAAGGTAGAGATGTGCATCTAGCAAGGTTTGAGCAAAAACCGCACAAGGCGCTGAGATTACACCAGCACACAAAAACCAATAGTGAAAAGTTTAAAGGCTCATGCAATTATAATTTACAGCTAGCAGTCACGGTGTCTCATGCCTGTCCTAGCTACAAAGGAGGCTGAGATCTGAGGATCATCTTGGCCATCCCAGGCAGGAAAGTCCGTCAGACTCAGAAAAGGCCGGAGGTGGCACTGTGGCTAAATTGGTAGCTAGCTTTGAGCAAAAGGAGCCCAAGACAGTTCCCAAGGTCAGAGTTCAAGCCCCAGGACCGATAAAAAATTAATAATAATGTTCAGGCTAAATGCTTAGTTTCTTCAAATGTTACGTTTCTACAGGAAAAAGGAGATCTGGTGAAAAGAGCCGCTACTTCATCTACTCTAAAACACTGGTGGCTCGTGCCTACTGCAATCCTGGCTAAACAAGGCTGAGATCTGAGGATTGCAGTTCGAAGCTGACCTGGGCAGAAAAGTTCCCATGGGACTCTTATCTCCAATGAACCACTCAAAAACCAGAATTGGTGCTGTGGCTCAAGTGGTAGAGTGCTTGAGCACAAAGAGGCTCAGGGACAGCACCCAGGCCCTAAGTTCAAGCCCCCCCCCCCCCCAAAAAAAAAATCAGCATTACTACCTCAGTCCACACAATTTAAAATAGTCACATTCTGTAGCATATTACGATGCTTACAAAAGCAAGTGACAAAAAAACCCTCAACTACACCACCACAACTACGTCGCAAAAACCCTCAACTACACCACCACAACTACGTCGCAAAAAACCCTCAACTACATACACCACCACAGCTACGTCGCAGCTTCACGCACTTCTTCCCATCAGGAGAGAAGCTGTGCCCTCAGGGGCTGGTGCGCCACCCACTGCTAAGGTGTAACAAGGCTAGATGCAGCAATTTGGAAAAATGAGCTTATTTTCTGTAGCATCATTCTTGTGTTTAGTTACAGTGGCCTAGTGTGTAATCCACGCAGGTAAGTCACTGTCCAGTGAACATCCTGTACAGTACATAGAACCCAGGAGCCTCAAACTTAATCAAAGGCTGGACACCTAGATGACTGTGGTATGCTGATGGTATATCCACAAACCCCAAACCAAGCAAGCTGAAGAGCGCAGGGCTAACGGGAGGATGGCCTTAGTGACCAAAACTGACTGAAGCTTCTCTGTGCCACTGCGGAACTGCTGAGCCTGTGTTACTCCCCATCAAATTCAGAGTCACATAAAATACTGCTATCCAACCACAGTGTAACTGCCCTGTGACGCATAAAATACTGCTATCCAACAACAGTGTAACTGCCCTGTGACGCATAAAATACTGCTATCCTACAACAGTGTAACTGCCTTGTGATGTATGCTTTCTTGAAGTTTCAACTTTCACATTCTGAGCATTTAAAACAGACACAAATCCAAAGTTGGAAATGTTGTTACAAGTGCAAGGAACTTCTAACTTACACATCCAGCCCAAGCAGTAACACACTCTACCTTTTAAACATCAGCATTTTCCCACTGACACAGAAGTAGTCCCACTTCCCACAAAAACTATTAACAAGTTTTAAAAACATGATCATTAGAAAGTTCTAATAATCAAGGAGGAGGAAGAAGAGGGAAGGAAGAGGAAGGAGGAAAAGGGAGATGAGAGAAGGAAGAGGGAGGGAGGGTGGGAGGGAGGGGATGAGGAAGTTGTAGTTATAGACTGTCCAAAAGAAATTTTAATAGTAATCGTTTCTTGAACTGCCTCCTGAAAAAAGAACTGCCGACAACATAGACATACGCTTATGCAGATAAAACGTCTGAGCAGGTCCACAAAGAGAGGACCTGGACACCAGCCAAACCACCATGTTTGTCTTGAGGAACTGTATTCCAACCACACCCCTAACAGTTGTGCTCACACCTAACTGGTGTAATATCTGATAGAAGCCAATGGGTCTCAGAACAGCCGGTCAGATTTCCTCCCACTCACAATCTGAACTGTGGAAATCAACCACACAGGTGACAGTGAGAACCAGAACTAATAAATCATGAGAAGACACACCATCTAGTAAAACCCAAAATAACCAGATTCGCCAAGACCAAGTGGCCCTGAAAGATCTGAGGCCCACTCGACAAGTACGAAGTCAGCCAGCGGTGTACAGTGGCTCACACCCATAATCCCAGCTACTCAGGAGGCTGAGACCTGAGAATCATGGCTCAAAGCCAGTGGGTCGGGAAAGTCTGTGAGAATTTTCTCTCCAAATAATGGCTAATTGGAGGTCAGAGTCTCACAGACTTTTCTGCTCAGGCTGGCTTCAAAGCATGATCCTCAGATCTCAGCCTCCTCAGTAGCTAGGATTACAGGTGTGAGCTACTGGTGCCAGACTCCATCCTGTTCTTTTTCATCCTGCATAAAGTAGCATATCTTTACAACCAACTGTAAGAATACCTCTATAATCTCTGCAATCCACATTCCCAGATGCCTTCTCTACCCACTGCCCATTTCGAAGGCTGAATGAATCATGAAAACATTAAGATTGCATCCAAGTCACCATCAGATAAGAGCCATGAATCAAAGAGTGGCAGAGCAGAGGAGCTGCCCGCACCCAGGGCGCATGGAGGCCAGCAGTGGTGAACACTGGATGGAGGCCAGCAGTGGTGAACACTGGTTCCTAAGCTGCTCACTGGTTTTCCACTTATTAAATATGACATGCACAGTCCAGGGGTAGCTATCAGCACAGTGCACGCACAGAAACTTGCAGAACTGACACCACTCACACTCACACACACACACACTCACACACACTCACACACACACACACTCACACACACACACACACGGAGCAATACGATTCTGTCACCCACCTGCAGGTGTCAGGTACTGGTCTAGGATGCACAACATCCAGTGGAGGCACCTTACTGTGGGAAGTCACATGGTGCACAAATATGTATGTGTCAAGGGTAGGTAATGAGTTCTTTGAAGAAAAAAACATCACAATAAGAAGTGGAGAAGGGGAAGGGAAGAGTGAGCATGTTTTATAACGTGGTTAGGAAGAGAATGCTTTTATACCCGTCATTAATTCCAACAGCCGCCTTCACACCAAAAACACCACTTTCCAAACCCACATTTTCTTCAGTAATTATGACATCACTTGTAATTCCACTGTTCTTCCACACATCGTGTATAAGTCAATATCACAGGAAAAGAGCCTCCCAAAGAACTGGGCATCCATGGCTCTGTGGCTCACCCTGGGGAGCCTAGAGTGGCGGGAAACAAACTGTGGCCTAGCCCTGGGCTTAGAGTCCACGCTAACAAGTGAATAGTATCATGCAACACTGCAAATTACCAAGCCAGACTTGTCAGGGACTTCCCTGACACACCAAGAGAGGAAAGCATACACAGTGGTTCAAGAAGACAAGATGTGATTTCTGGGCAAAAAATGGCACCTTACACAATGATTAGACTGTCACCCTGTCCCAAAACCCAACTGAAACAGCGACTTCTGGATGAGTGAATTCAAAGTCACACACAGGGCTATCTTGAAAAGGAAGTCACCTACACGGAAGGTGACAGGCTAATGGAGAATCTATGTGTGAAACAAAGACTATCCCCAGAAAGCTCCTTGTCCCTGGGCTGTGGTCCCCACCCACTATGGCAGAGCATGAAATATTTATTCTCTAGAGAGAATAAAGCAGAATTTCAAACCTGACATCACCTAAAAACACCAAAATCACAGGGCGGGGGGGTGGGGGGGAGGGGAGATGTACAATGAGGTGAGTTCTTATTAGTCTCAGTACTTGAGTGTGAACTCGGAGCCATGCACTTGCCTCTTGTGCCACATCCCAGCCTTTTGCAGGACCAGTTTACCCAATGTCTATTCCACCCTTCTCATTATGCTTTCATACACCAGGAAAGCTTTTGAAAAAATACATTTTCTGACTCTCTTGCAGCTAGGATTCTAGATGCAAATTAGGCTGTCTCACAAAACTCGTCCATTAGCAGTATAGAGTATCAAGGGCTACCTTCCTGGCCTTGCAGCAATTTGTCTATTGACGAGCAAAGTAGCCATAACCTGAACTTTCCTATCCTTTGGCCAGTGCCACACTTAGGATAGTTTTAAATTATGAAAAGGCTAATCTTTCAGCTTTGTTCTTGGTTAAGACTATTTGGCAATTTTGGGCTATTCTGCTTTGATGCATTTCTCTGTGAACTGCAAGAGTGAGCTTGCCCCTTTCTATTCAAAATACATCCAAGAAATCTGATGAGAGAACACTGAATCTATAGGACAACTTAAGAGAACTGACACTTAATATCTTCCAATGTATGAATGTGAAGTATTTCCACTTAGCGAAGTCTTCTCTAATTTTTCAACCATGTTTTACAATTTTCCAATACGTAAATCTTCTATTTCTATAAAATTTTGTCCCAAGCATTTGATTCTTTTTTTACTATAAGTTGTTTGCCAACTTCTTTTAGGCTGTTCACTGCTTGATTTAAATACAAGTGAAGCCAAGCATGGTGGCCCACACTTGTAATGTCAACATTCAAGATGCTAAGCTAAGAGGATTGTGAGTTTCATACCAGCCTAGGCTAAAAAATCAAGTTCTTTAAATAACATTTTTTAAGCTTGTATTCTATAACCTTGCTGAGCTGACTTATTAGCTCATTCTGAAGGATTCCTTATGATCTTCTATATGCAAGATCACATTACCTGCAATGCCTTCCTTTCCAATCTGAATGCCTTTGACTTTATTTTTCTTGCCTCATTCTTAGCAAAAACTTCTGTTGGCATACAGACACATTTGTTTTATTCCTAGTATTAGGGAGAACACTTTGACCTTTCCCCGTAAGTTAGTGGAGTAAACGGTCCAGACTGTCCTCAGTAACTGTTCTCTCTCTCCCTGGTTTGAAGGTTTTTGTCACGGAGGGCAAGTGCACTCCCGATGCCTTTCCTGAATGTTCCAGCATGACATGCTGTGTCCTCGCCCTGAACGCAGCGCATAGCGCTCACACACGGGCAGCCTGCATCCCCACAATAAACTCCACCTGACGACAAGCATGGACTCCTTCCGAGTATCTGTGGCTCTAGCTTACTAGTACAACATTGGATGATGGGCATTTCCTAGTTCACGCTTTTTCAGATTTTAGAATATTTGCATGGGTTTTACAGGTAGAACATCCTGATCCAACACTTGAAAATCTGCAATGCCTCTGTCAGCTTTCCCAATCACCTGGCCTGGGGAAGGCACGAGGCTCTGGAAGCCGTTCTTGTCTGCTTGCCTGTTTTGTGTTGTTTTACTTTTTCAGAGCACTGGGCTTTGAACGAGCCCTGTACTTTCTTGGCAGGTGCTCTACCACTTAAGCTACAGCCCTGTTTCTGCTGTAGTACAGCTAGACTAAACCCACAATCCTCCCGTAGACAAACTGACAAGAAATCTAATACTTCTACATGGCTTGGTGTTTTAACGGGCTCTACGTAATTATAGAACTGGGGGTACTAATTTCACAGGTCACTAGAGATAAGACAGAGAAGAAAATCTGATGACATACCGCTGAGGTCTGGTGAGAATTATGCTAATACCATGATCCGTGTTTCTGCTAGTGTGTTCATGAACACACTTGCCTCCTGCGCACACTCAGAATTCCAGAGCACTAACACCTACACAGCTGCAACTGCACACCGGGAGTCAACAGTGACAGATGCCTGGGAGGGGACTCAAGGACAGCTCTGGGTCAGTTCAGGGCTAGAGCGGCTGGGAGACAAACACACACACGCGGCCGAGTAGAAGTGCTGGCTCGCAGGAACTCCAACTCTAGACACAGCAGCAGAGTTGTGCACACACAACCAGAAGACTGGCTACCATGGCAAAGACAGGTGTCGGAGCCCTGGGCACAGGGGTGCAAGCTACACTGCCAATTCCTCCTTGCTCTTCCTCTCCTGGCTCCCTGCAATTAGGATTTACTAGCAGAACGCACATGGAAGTGTGTGCAAGCTCTAGTCACAGTCACCTGCAGTGGGCGTCAGGGATGGGACCAGGCGCTCCAAGGGCTCCAATGAAATCACAGCCCATCTGGGAAGAAGCTCCACCCCTCCTCCTCCATACTTGAAAGGCCCCCCTACTCCTAACAGGGAGTCTTTCTACACTTGGTGAACAAAGGCAAGGAAGAAGGCTGTGTAGGTCTAGCAGATGCACATTTTTCAAAATATTTTGGTGTTTTTTTTTTTCAAAATGTGAAGAACTCGAGTCCTTAAATCTCTCTCTCTCACACACACACACACACACTGTTAGTTACAGACTGTGTTAAATTACACACACATATACATTGCTACAGATGGATGATGTGTTACTTTTTCTCACGGTATACATCGAAATGTCTGAATCCCATTAGTCAAAGAGTACTTCTCTGAAGCAATGAGACAGAGCGACCCCAATATGATAAAATCCAGACACAAGAAACCCCGTAGGGGCAAAAGGGGGCTGAATAAAGACTGGTTGGTAGCTCACATCTGCAATTGTAGCTCCTTAGGAAGCTGAGATCTACAGAACTGTACTTCAAGGCCAGCCTGGGCAGAAAAGCCAGACTTTTCTTCATCTTCATCTAAATAGCAAAAAGCTGGCCTAGAGATGTGACTCAAGTGGCAGAGCACCAGCTGAAAGAAAGGCATGAGGCAGCTGAAGCCCCAGAGGGAGGGAGGAAAGGAAGGAGAATAACATGACAGATAGGAGACAAGTCCCAGCGTGGGTGACACCACATGCAGGTGTGGGCTGGAGCCAGCAAACACAAACACACGTGCGCATGCGCAGTGTGGAACAGAGGCTACAGGACAGCTGATTTGCTCAAGACCATTTCCTCATACGCCAGCTATCTCTGCAGAGATGAACTGCCCTCTTCCATACAAATGTAACCCAATTCGCATGCTAAATTATATGGCCACCACGCTAATAGGTAATAGTGAAGATTTTAAGGGTTAACCTAGAAGCAAACCAAATGTTCTACACCAAAGGAGTGAACTGATCCCACTTCTGCACAGGGTCTTAAAGGGTTTTTAAAGCATCCTGGTCTTCTAGCCGATGTTTTCTGTGAATAAACAGCGAGTTCAAGTCGGGTTTTCTCCGGGTTTGTTCCGAGACCGGGTCTCACACAGACATGGTCCTGGTCCCAGGGACTGTCCCCTCGCAGTCCTCTGCCCCGCTGTGCTCCGGTGAAAAGTGCTCCTCCCCAGCCACGGCTCGGCTGGGGCAGCAGCCTCCAGGTGCAGCCCTGCAGCGGAGGGCAGCTGGTTAGGAAGGAGCAGCGCGGGCGGCCTCCCTGAGGCCCCAGCATCTGCCTGGACGTGTGGCTTAGAGCCGCAAGCGAGTCCTGGCTAAAGAGCAAAAGCCAACTCCGCCATGCGCATGAAAGATTTACACCGTGGTATCAGTTTCTTCTGAATTATTGAGGCACAGAGAGAGAGGGAGCGTCGTTGGTGAGAAGTTCAGATGAAAGAAATCTCGGTGGCTCACCTACAGCCGGTCGTCATCAGCCAAGGCCATCCCCGGGACCCCTGTGACAACCCCGCATCACCTCCAGCGCGCTATCGACCACATCTCAAAAACAGCGCCCCACGGGGCCCAACACTGTCCAGCCACGCTTTCCAGTCCCAGGCACAGACAGCAGAGGGCTCTGTCTGCAGAACATGCGGCCGCGGCGCGTGGCCGGCTCGCTTCCTCAGCAGCAGGCAAGCAGAGGCTCACAAGAGGGCATCTGCCATGAGGCCTGGCGCCAAACACATGTCCCCGATCTGGGCCACAATAGGAAGACTTCAATGTCCCCAGCCCCCTCTCTTACCCACGAGAGGAGCTGGTTAGGCGAGGCGATCTAAGACTGCCTGTAGCGGGGCACTGGAGGCTCAGGCTTGTAACCCGAGCTGAGATCTTTGGATGGCAGTTCAAAGCCAGCTCAGGTAGATAAAACCAGTTAACCAGTGAAGCCAGAAGTGGGCGAGTGGCTTAAATGATAGAACACCAGCTTTGAGCAAAAAAACAAAAAACAAGAGTAAGAGAGCCTGAATTCAAGCTCAGTACCCACACACACACACACACACACACACACAAAACACATACACATGCAGACACACACCACAGATTCATACAAAACACACAACACACAAACACCACACATACACAAAACATACACACAGCACACATGCATGCCTGCACGCACATACACACAATTCAAGCTCAGTACCAACACACACACAAAACACACACATAAAACATACACATGCAGACACACACCAGATACATACAAAACACACAACACACAAACACCACACATACACAAAACATACACACAACACACATGCATGCCTGCACACACATACACACAATGCACTCATACAACACATACACATATACACACATACACACAGGACCCTTTCTAGGAGTAAAAGTAATAAAATTCTATTATCTATCACCCAGATGAATAGCCAAGCGCGCAGCATGGTGCACACCTGTAATGTCAGTGACCCAGGAAGTCGAGACCAGGAGGATCACACCTCAAGGCCACCCAGGATGGAAAAGTTCAAACTCCACCTCCAAAGCAAGCAGAGAGCAAAGCTGAAAGCATGCCACAACTAGCAGTGTCACCTGAACACGCACAAGGCCCCAAGAGCAAGCATTCTGCTAGGGGACCCAAATTAAGTCCAAAATCCAATCCACCTAGCCAAGCACTGGTGGCTCATGTCTGTAATCCTAGCTACTCAGAAGGCTGAGATCTGAGGATCATAGTTCAAAGCTAGCCTGGGCAAGAAAGCCTGTGAAACTCTTATCCCCAACTAACCAGCAGAAAGCCAAAAGTGGTACAGCACCAGCCCTGAGGGAAAAAAACTGAAAGACAATACCCAGCTCCTTAGTTCAAGCCTCAGCACAAAAGAAAAAAAAGAAAAGAAAAAGAAAAAAGGGGGAAAAAATCAGGCAGATTAGCTAAGGAAAACTTCATTTTTCAGTCCTAAACAAAACCATTAGAATCAACCTAAGACCGTGATTTGAGTGTAGAATCTTTTTACTCTTTTTATGTTACCAACATAAATAATAATTATCAAGAACCAGAAAGAATTCCAAGAAAAAAGGTAAATAACTCCCAAAAGGACAAATCTTCCATTGCTGACAGCATCAAATATTGATAAAACTGTATCACCCTTACCAGTCATTAGTTAATATGTAACCAGATTAGGGAACTCTTAAGAAATAACCCCATCCTGTCAGCCAGAAAGCTTCTGCACAAACATGGTCCTCTTTGGCCTCTAGAAATTACTAGCCTCCATCCTTCAGTGAGACAGGGTGCTATCAACCACGCAGTCAGCAGACACGTGCAGCATGTTTTACAGTAATGGATCTTCCATTCTACATCAGCTTCTTTGGATCTTGAGTTCACCAGAACTACCTAGTCATACTCTTGAAGTTAAACCCTAAAAGACACGCTCCCAGGCACCCTTTGAAAGCAGGAGTCGGAAATGCCCTGCAGTTGAATGGCTTGGGGCTTGTTTCCTAGACTTTGACACCAGGTTTGATACTCCCATTGGACACACACGGGGACACACCGACACACACATGCGTATGGGTGCTTGAACACTCAGGGCCTGGACATTATCTCTCAGCTTTTCCTGCTCCAGCCTGTAGCTCTACTACTTGAGCCACAACTCTATGTCCAGCTTTTTGGTAGTAGCCTGAGATAACTCACACCTCGGCCTCCCGAGTCACTACGATTATAGACAGGAGCCACTGGCCCCTGACTAGGACTTGGTTTTTGAACTTTTGAGTCAAGCAAGTGACAGGTGAGAACGAGGCCCCCAGTTTCTTAGCCCTTGAGAAGATTCAGAAAGCCAAACATGGACCCATGCAGCGCTCAGGAGGGCACCATCAGGGTCGGGGATACACTTGCCCGCACTTTGGCATCCAGATGCATCTTTTAAACGAAAACACATAAATCCAAATTCTTCATCAGAAATACTGATAAAGAATATCACAGGAATTCTGTTTTCCCCAAAAAGAAACACACCAAATGGTGTGCCTTAATAATATTTTTGTGCAGTATGTCAAAGGTTATTTTGGAAACACTGGCTTTGAGGCCTGACACCTATAATCCCAAAACTCAAGAGGTACGAATGCGAGGATCAGGAGTTTGAGGCCAGGCTGGGCTACATAGCGAGAAACTGAGTAAACTACTCAGAACCAAAAATAAAGGCAGGGTGGTAAAATAAAGGCACAGTAATCTGGATGGGCGCTGTCCCTGAGCTTTCTTGCTCAAGACTAGCGGTCTACCATTTGAGCCACTGCTCTATACTTAAAAGTTTTGGGGTGCTTCATTGGAGATAAGAGTCTCATGGACTTTCCTGCCTGGGTTGGCTTTGAACCTCGGTCCTCAGATCTCAGCCTCCTGAGTAGCTAGGATGACAGGCATGACTCACCAGTGCCCATCTTTAATTGGCTGTGGCTTTTGTTGTTGGTCAGTGCAGGGCTTGAACCCAGGGCTTGGCGCTGCCCCTGAGCCTCCTTGTGCTCAAGGATGGAGCTCTACCACTTAAGCCATGTCACCACTTCCCGTTTTGGACTGGTTAATTGGAGATAAAAGTCTCATAGTGACTTTTCTGCCTAGGCTGGTGTTGAACCACAATCCTCAGATCTCAATCTCATGAGTAGCTAGGATTACAGGTGTGAGGCACCCAGCTAATTACTTTTAATGACCCATTTGTAACCAAGATGTCTGTCAAAAAAATACATATATGCACACACACACACACACACACACACACACACACACACATATGTATACATACAGATAGAAAAAAAAATCCTTCAAACTGGAAGGATGTACTTTTCTTTTTTTTTTGGGTCCAGTCCTGGGGCCTGAACTCTGGGCCTGGGTGCTGTCCCTCAGCTCTTCAGCTCAAGGCTAGCGCTCCACCACTTGAGCCAAAGCGCCACTTCCGGCTTTTTTCTTTTTGCTTATGTGGTGCTGAGGAATTGAACCCAGGGCCTCATGCATGCAAGGCAAGCGCTCTACCACTGAGCCATCTTCCCAGCCCGGAAGGATGTACTTTTCATAGACAGGAAGTCAACAGCATATCCATGCCTAGACTTATCAATATACAACTTCAGAAAACTAGGATAATTCTGGACACTGGCGGCTCATGCCTATGATCCTAGCTACTCAGGCAGCTGTGCTGAGGATTAGCTTGAAAGCCAGCCAGAGCAGGAGATAAGTTATCTCCAATTAACCATCAAAAACCAGAAAGAGCTGTGGCTCAACGTGGTAGAGTACAAGCCTTGAGCAAAAAAAAGTTCAACAATGTCCAGGCCTGAGTTCAAGCCCCACAACTAACAAGGAAGGAAGCAAGCAAACAAACAAGCAGGCTAGGATAAAACTCCCAAAAGCAATTAGAAAAAAAATGGGAAAAAAAGGCAACTACAAAAAAGTAACATTAAACAAACACTAACACCACTGAATGTTAGAAGACAACAGAGCAAAAGTACTGATACAAAATGACAAAACAGTATTCTATGTCCAGCCCAGCGATCAAGCAAACATTAGACAAAACAGTTATTTTGAGACCTACGGTCTCTTATTTGTGAAACACAATTGCCTGCCATTCTTTCTGAAAAAGTTACTAAAAGATGTTCTCCAGCAAAAGGAAGAAATGTGATCCAGAGTGAGAATCCAAAATGTGACTAAAATGAGGTAGGTTCCAAGGATGTCAGTGCACAAATGTCTTAAGAGCAGAGTTCAAGGGAAGCCAATTCATAACAGATATATGGTCAGCGCTAAGACCAATGGGAAAATACTTAGACCTGTATAAAAATGTAACAATGAAATCCCCTTCTGTATAACTAATGTTGCTAATTAAAGAAAGATATTATGGCTACAAGTCTTCAGAAAGTTTCAGATATGTTGAAGGCAGACTTTTATTTAATCAGCAAAAAAAAAAAAAAAGGCTATTTAGGAACAAACCTAAGCAACAAAGTTTCTAAACAGGAATTAAGCTGAAATGTGGCATGTTTCAAGCAACTGATGATATGTTAGAAAACACATTTGATCCTTGTAATAGGAAGATACCGACTGTAACACAGACCTACATATAATACTCAGACTCTCACTTGATACTTCAGAGATCTTCAACTGTCAATCCCTACAGTCTGTTATAATGTTTTATTTCCACTCCCATCGCATCAGATAAACCTAACTTATACCACATAGACTGACCTATCTATCACTGATAAGAATACATTCTTCTCTTTGTAATCCTGATGAAACCAGCCTGTGATTTCTAATCAGTAACATTTACAACTATCATCCGCCAGGTGGCAGCCTGGGGAAGCAGTTGGCGCACATCTGCAAAGACTATTAGAAAACAGCATGAAAACGCTCCGATCACCATACTCAAAACGGTTTTTATTCCCTTGCCAGGTATCCCTGGCTTGGCATTCTCAACACCTGGGGCTTTAATTTCTCCAACCTCTGTATCTCCCCCATTTGCAAGTGAGGGGTACAAACCAGATACTTGATCTGTGTCACATTTTAACATCTCTAAAATTGGAAGAGCTCCAGAAGAGGACTGGATTTGATGTTTCCTTCTTAGTAACACACGTAACAGTGCCAAATCTTTTTTTCTCTTTTTGGCAGTACTTAAGTTTGAACTCGGGACTCAAGCAGGCTCACTCAGCTTGCTCGCTAACATCTGCCACTCTATCACTTCAGCCACATGTCCAGTCCTAAGTCTCATGGATATTTTTTTGCCTGGGCTGGCTTTGAACCTCAAAACCCTGAGTCTCAGCCTCCTGAATAGCTAGGATTATAGGTATATGTCACAAATGATGCTAGGTTTATAACCAATGACATATTTGAAACTTTTCAAAAAAATTATAGAAAGACAGAGACAACATAAATTGACCCTCTATTTCAAAAGGTAATCACTGACTCATAGAAAAGTAGAACACAACTGGCAACTCAGAGAAAGGTGACCCATCTCACAAAGAATTTCCAAGTACAAGCACCCATGGGTCGGTGCCTGGGGGTGCAGGAAGACCACAGGAACGTAAGCGGGCCTGTAAGTCTCAGCACTAACGAAGCAGACAGGAGGACTG
This sequence comes from Dipodomys spectabilis, assembly GCF_019054845.1. Lineage (NCBI taxonomy): Eukaryota > Metazoa > Chordata > Mammalia > Rodentia > Heteromyidae > Dipodomys > Dipodomys spectabilis. The sequence goes on from NW_024870696.1 coordinate 21,066,382, forward strand.
TTGGTGTCCAAGACTGAGACCAGATTTGGGGCATAAAGGGCGGGGTCGGGGATCAAAAATAAGTAACAGCCAAGTGCCAGTGGCTCAGGCCTGCAATCCTAGCTACTTCAGAAGCTGAGACCTGAGGATCACTAGCCTTGGGTCTGGGTGCTCAGGGACAGCACCCAGACCCAAGACTGGAACAAAAGAAAGGGAGCGAGGGAGGGAGGGAGGGAAGCCATCAAGCAGGGAGGCAAGCAGTTTTTGAGTTATAAATGTAAATACCCAAAAAAGAAAACAAAAACCTATATCCCTGTGTCCTCAAAAACAGGAACAAAACTTGTGAGTGAGTGCATGTCTGTAGTCCCAGCTACTCTGACGGCTGAAGTAGGAACAATGCATGGAAGCCTCATCTTAAAAACCAAAGGCTGGCACTGATATCACACACCTGTAATCCTAGCTACTCAGGAAGATGGTCCGAAGTCAGCCTAGGCAGGAAAAGTCCCTGAGACTCTCATCTCTAGCTAGCCACCAAAAAGCCGGCAGTGGAGCTGCGGTTCAAGTGGTGGAGCGCCAGCTTTGGGCAGAAAAAGGCCAAGCAAAGGCGCAGGGCCCTGAGTTCACAGCCTGGGAGTGGTGCGCACACGCGGGGGGCGGAGGTCGCGATTCTCCCGGCCGGGCGGCCTTGAGCACGTTTTTTAGCCACAGGCACCTTTGGAGGGAACTAACCACTCAGCCCCGCGGCCGCCGCGGGCGCCGGGGAGGACGACACGGACACGGGGCGCGCGCGGTGAACGCCCCGCGGGGAACCCCTGGCCGCCCGGCGGTGGGCCCGGGGCTCACGGCTCGGTTACGCGCGGTCCCCGATCGAAGTCCCCGCCCGCCGGGGTCGGGGTCCGGCGGGGAGCGGAAGCACCCGGGGCTCCCGGGCCGGGGGGCGCACGGAGATCGGGGGGCCGCGACGGCCGCCTCAGGCCCCGCCCTCCCCCCCGCCCCGTCCCGGGCCCGCGCAGCGCGGCCGCAGATGTCTCCGGGCGCGGACCGAGCGCGCCGAGGCCCGGCCAACCCCGGAGAAGCGGCGGCGGCGGCGGGCTCGGGCCTCCCCTCCCCGCCCCTCCCGCCCTCCCCGCCTCTCCCCGCCCTCCGCGGCCCATTCATTCTCCGGCGGGCGGGCGGCGGCGCGCAGCCCCGCCGTCCAGCGCCCGAAACCCACCGCAGGGCTTTGTCTCCTCCCGGCCGGAAGCGGGGCGCACGCGGGCGCCCCGGCCCCCTCCCCCGCGCCCGCGGCGCCCACCTGAGCAGCAGCTGGTCGTGCTCCGCCTTGCCCTTGCCCAGCTCGATCTGCAGCCGCGCGCGCTCGCGGGCCGTGTCGTCGAGCGCGCGGCGCGCGTCGGCCAGCTCGGCCTCGTAGAGCGCCTTGAGCCCGGTGAGCTCGCGGCCGCGCACCTCCTCGCGCTCGCTCGCCTGCAGCTGCAGCGCGCTGTTCTCCGTCTCCAGGCTGCGCACCTTGTCGATGTACACGGCCAGCCGGTCGTTCAGCTCCCGCAGCTCCTCCTTCTCCTGCAGCCGCGACAGCCGCGTGGGGCTCAGCGGCGTGGCGGGCGCGCCGGCGCGGCTGCCCGAGCGCGGCGGCACGGGGGTCGCGGTCGCCATGGCGGAGGGGCGGGCGATCGGCGGGGTCCCGGCGGGCGATCGGCGGGCGCTCGGCGGGGTCCGGGCGGGCGGGCGCGGGGAGGGCCGCCGGGGCCGAGCCGCGGTCCGAGGCACCGGCCGGCGCGGCGCGCGCGGAGCCGCACCTGGATGGCGGCGGCGGGGCGGCCGCACAAAGGGCACCGGGGAGGACCGCGAGCCGCGCGATCGGGGGCGGATGCCCCGGGTGGAAGCCCGCGCGAACACGCGCGCGCGCGGGGAGGACGCGGAGCGAGGCCGGCGGAGCCGAGCGGGGAGCGCGCCGCCGAGTCTCCCGCCCGCAGCACTTTGTTTCCTCTCCGACGGCGCCGGGCGGCGGGCGGGGGCGGGGGAGCGCCGCGCGGGGGGCGGGGGAGCCGAGGGGCGCGGGCCGCACGGCCCAACATGGCGGGCCCACGTGACCGCGCTGGCCAATGAGGAGCGGGCGGAGCGCCGCGGGGGCCCGGCGGCCCGGCCTGAAAATTCAAATTCAACCGTCGGCCGCGCGGGCCGGGCCGGGCGTGGTCGGAGAGGGGCCGGGAGGGGCGCGCGGGACGGCTCGGCTGCGGCCCGGAGCCCAACGCCCGCCGGGCTTCGCACCGCCCCCCTGTGGGGGGGGGGGGAGAACCCTCAAGGGGCGGGGCCGGCGAGTGGCGGGAAAGCGCTGGAGGCTTCCGGGGCGGGGCCGCGCCGCCGCGGGACTCGGGTGCGGGGAAATTCAAATGTAAACGCGGGCGGGCGGGCGGCGATCGCGGCCGCGGGGCTCCGGGGTCCAGCCCCAGCCAGCCCACCTCGCAGATGGCCCGGCAGCCTGGCCGTGGGCGGCTTCGCGGCCGGCCTGCGGGCTTCCGATCCCGCCCGGCGGCCGGGATGGAGTCGGACCGTGGCGGTGCGCACATGCGCACGGGTGGAAAGGGCAGCCCCCTCCCCCCCCCCCCCCACTGGAGCAGGGGTCCTGGCGGAAAGTTCACCGATCCTTCCAAGCTCATGGACGGGGCTGACCTTGCCTCTGGGTGGGCAGTCTCTCCCCACCACCCACCCCCGGCTTTGTGGGGAAACTGAGTCACCGTTTCCTTAACGCTACGGAGCAGGTGATGGCTGCGGGGTTTCAATGAGCAGGCCGGCTACGGTGTAGAAGGCCTCCTCACACACCTAGGAATACACCTGTGCAGTAAGTACAGGTCGCTCCTCATAGGAGACCTGGGCCGGGTGGCCTTTAAAGGTCCATCAAGGCGTGTGCAGGCGTCTAGTGAAGGGCAGCAGGCCTCCTCTTCTAGCAGTGGCGCTAGTTCCGATCCGGTTCCCTGACCTCCCTTACCTGCTAGAGAATTAAGACTTGAAAAGCTTAGATTTTTAAACTCGGCGTTTGGCATTTGTAAGTATTTAAGTAGTCGGTAGAAGGATCTCAGTAAAGACATCTTTATGTCAATAAAAAAATCTTTAAAAATCCAAATTATTGATAAGGAAATGAGGCTTCAACAGGGCAAGGTCGTAACAGCAGTGACTATTTTACACTTCCCAAAAGGGAGATGTCTTCAGCAGGATTGGGCAGTTTTATGGGGAAAATGAATCAAGCAGCCTTGATCACAGGATTTTAATTCCTTACTCCCATTTACTTCTCTAACATCAAAATAAGATTTGGATATTTCCTTTAAAATGATGTCCCCGGACTGGGAAGGTGACTCATTAGTGGAGTGCTTGCCTTGCATGCATGAGGCCCTGGGTTCCATTCCTCAGCACCACATAAGCAGAAAAAGCCGGAAGTGGCGCTGTGGCTCAAGCGGTAGAGCGTTAGCCTTGAGCTGAAGAGCTGAAGTACAGCGCCCAGACCCAGAGTTCAGGTCCACGACAGGCAAAAAATAAATAAAAATAAAATGATGTCCTCTTTTTGAGATTTTAAGACTGAAGTGATACTAACCTTGACCTTTTATTGCTCTCAACACCATGTAGTTTTCTCTGGATAGAGTCAACCTAAGAGATTCATTTAGGAGATACATTCTATCCCCCTATCTGAAACCACCATATGGGAATCCAGCCTTTGAGAATTTGCTACTGACAACCGGGTAACTCCAGTTATACATTCTATAGTGTTATCTTAGAAGCATGGGATGACTCTCACTTTACTGGAAATTATAAGGATTAAATTGAATATTATATGAAAGGAGTTGGACATAGATTATGCATTGGAGCTGAATGAATAACTGATGCTAATGGTAATTTTGTTTCCTAAGTACAGAAGGTTTTTAGCTTAGATTTAGGCATTTATACATATTTTTGGTTGGATACCTATTATTCTCTTGACTTTTTCCATACCCAGTTATGCCTATTTCATCCCCCGATGGTGTATGTATTCCAGTCCTGCAGCTTGAACTTAGGGCCAGGGTACTCTAAATTAGTTTTTTGTTTTTTGTTTTTTTTGGGGGGGGGAGGTTGGTTGTTTTGTGGGGTTTTTTTTGTTTTGTTTTTTTGCTCAAGGATGGTGTTCTACCATGTGAGCAAATAACCCTACTTCTTGCTTTTTGTTGGTTAATTGGAGACTTTTCTCCCTGGGCTGGCTTCAAACCACAGTCCTTAGATTTCAGCCTCCTAAGTAACTAGTATCAGTAGCTTGAGCCACCGACTCCAGGCTCTTTTTGCTAAATTTGTTCATCCTTCATGTTTTCTAAAGTCCCAATCACCCTTATGTAAGTTTTTGAAAATATTTCTTCATTGCCCAGTGTAACTGTGTCAAGCATCCTGTCTAGTTTTCCCTGTAAACCTTCACTTACCTGTCAGGGCACAGGTCCTAATTATTGGTCAGGTGGTACTTAGTTGCATCAAGCTTGAAGGAGCCATGTCATCGAATCCTCCTGTATTCCTGCCATAATGACAACCGCCGCACTAAATAGAGAAACTTCACTGATACCTGCTTCAACTCTTGAGTCATTTGGATTGGGAAAAATATAGGCTATGCCAAATGCCAATGGCTCACACCTATAATCCTAGCTACTCAGGAGCCTGAGATCTGAGGATCACGGTTCAAGGCCAGCCCAGGCAGGAAAGTCTGTGAGACTCTTTATCTCCAATTAATCACCAGAAAAATCAGAAGTAGTGCTGTGGTTCACAGTGGTAAAGTGCTAACCTTGAGCAGAAAAGCTCAGGGAGAGTGCCCAGCCCAAGTTCAAGTCCCAAGACCAGCAACAATAACAAAAAGATCTGACAAGATTCACAGTTTAAAAGTGGATTAGGGGGATACAGAGCGGAGCATGTATCATTCACATAGCAAACTTTGTGTTTGGAATCATCTCAAACCTTATTACACACATCCAAGCTCATGGGCGTTAGGGGAAAGAAATAAGCTATATAATCTTTTCTGGCCTAAATGTCTTCAAGAATTGCAACATTAAAAAAAAGATAGAAATGTGAAGAAGTTTAATGTCTAAAAAGCCATTGTCATTTGCTCTCTCATAAATGCATGCAGTTATTCAACAAACATTTGATGAGGATTTATGCACCAAGCAAGAAAAAAAACGAGTTTTTTCGGGGCCGGGAAGGTGGCTCAGTGGTAGAGCGCTTGCCTTGCATGCATGAGGCCCTGGGTTCGATTCCTCAGCACCACATAAGCAAAAAGAAAAAAGCTGGAAGTGGCGCTGTGGCTCAAGTGGTAGAGCGCTAGCCTTGAGCTGAAGAGCTGAGGGACAGCGCCCAGGCCCAGAGTTCAGGCCCACGACCAGACCCACAAACAAAAAAGAGAAAAACTGAGTTTTATGTAATACCTGCTTTGAGAAGCTCAACAGCCCACCTTTGGACAAGTGAACAGATATATTAAAAAAAAGTATGCCTCAAAGTGTGAAGTGCTAAAAAGACATGAGTGAAGTAGTGTCCTGAGCATTCCAACCAATGGGAAAGTCCACGTGTAGGGGAAGGAGGGAGCAGAAAAGACCATCTGCGTCTCCGGGGACTGACAAATGGATTCTGAACCTTGTGGAGACCTGAAACTGGCAACTCAACATCCCCAGAGAGAATTAGAGGGAACTCTCAGCTGGAATCCCTAATCTCCTTATGTTGTGCTTTTTATTTTAAACAGTCTACAGAAGGAGTGCCATAAGCTAAGAAATAACTGTACCAGACGGGGGAGAAGATTTTATTCAACTACCTTAACCTTAGGCCTGGTCAAGAAAAAAAAAAATGGAAAATTGATGAAACTACTGTATAATTAAAACAAATAAATTACTTAAGCTGAGTTGTGAAAGAATAATTATCTCTTATCTAAAACAATCATAGAAAACAGGAAATGTCATTTAATAAGCAAAGCATAAAGGAAAGAGAGTTTTCAAGTATAAGAAATAGTTCCTTCACTCCATGTTTCTTTTCCTGATTTCAATTGTTTCTTTTCCTGTGGAAATGAAATATATCCATGTGCATAAGTAGATTAAGCCACGAGGCATAAATTACAACGGCCTGAAGGAGTGACGGATAACAAGTATCGCACCACTAGGGCCGCTGCAATTGTGTAATGAAGAAAAAAGTCACTTCAGTCAGGACCACATGAGAGAGCATTCTAGAAGAAAAAAATGTGAACTAGACCTCACAGTGGGGGAAGATCACTTCAAATCAGCTTCACAGGTTTTCCAGGAAAAGAGCTATGACATAACGTGAGATTGCTGCATTTTATATGGAATGCATTAGGCACATGGAATATAGTGTGAATATTGGAAACTGGTTAATGAGTTCGCCTTGTTGCTGTGACAAATATCTGAAACAACCTATGTTGTTGTTCACGGACCCTAAGGCTTCCGTCTATCATCAGCAGATGCCATTGCCGTGGGCCTGAAGTGTCCTCTGTGGAGGACAGAAAGCAAAGATAGCAGGAAGAGGTTAGAGAGGCAAGATCTATACTCTGCACAAGCCCACCTCAGACACCCACTTCTTCCCACCTCCCCATTGTTCATGCAACTATGAATTCATCAGTGGGCTGACACTGTGATCCAGTTGTCTGTGATCCACCCCTCTAAGCTGAAAACTCCTTTCCTTTGTCTTGTTGCTTGTGCATTAGGTTGTTGTTCTTCTGTTTAAAAGGTCTGTAAGTCCTCAGTCTTAACCATTTCTTCAGATCATTGTTCCTTCCCTGAAGGCTTTACATATGCACATACAAATAGTACCTATATGCTTTCTCTTCCCTTATGATTTGTCTTCTGTCAAAGGGGAGAGGAAAGCTTGTCTTCTATCGCCAAAGCTGGAAACAATCCAAACGTTCATCAACAAGGAAAATAGAAAAATTGGATGTACTAGACACTATGTTGAAAATGAAATTTACAACTTTAGGGAGGGAGGAAGGAGTTGGGGAGGTGGGGCAGGAGAGGATGGTAGAGGAAAAACAAAGAGGGGTAACAATGCTCAATCGGAAATGTACTCATTACCTTGCTCACGGAACTGTAACCTCTCTGTACAGTATTTTCACACAAAAAAAACGTATTTAATGGGACTACCTTAAAATAAAAAGCTTCTGCACAGCTAAATCTATCGCAACTAAGCTAGAAAGACAACCAACTAATTGGGAAAAAATATTTACCAGCAATATATCAGACAAGGGGTTAACATCCTGTATATACAGGGAACTCAAGAAACTAATCCCTCCCAAACCTAACAAACCAATTACTAAATGGGCAAGGGAACTAAAGAGGGACTTCTCAAATGAAGAAATAAAAATGGCAAAGAAACACATGAGGAAATGTTCATCATCCCTGGTGGTGAAGGAAATGCAAATAAAGACAACCCTGAGATACCACCTTACCCCAGTCAGAATGTCCCACATCCACAAATCAGCCAACGACAAATGCTGGAGGGGATGTGGAGAAAGAGGAACCCTGTTACACTGCTGGTGGGAATGTACACTTATACAACCACTTTGGAAAGCAGTCTGGAGGGTCCTTAGAAAGCTAAAGATTGACCTCCCTTACGACCCAGTCATACCACTTCTAGGCATCTACCCTGAACAACAGGAACCAATATACAAGGACACGTGCACCTCCATGTTTATTGCAGCACTGTTCGCAATAGCCAGGATATGGAAACAACCTAGATGCCCCACCACAGATGAATGGATCCAAAAATTGTGGTATCTATACACAATGGAATATTATGCAGCCATTAGAAATGACAAAATAATGGCATTTGCAGGGAAATGGATGGAGCTAGAAGGAATCATGTTGAGCGAGGTAAGCCAAGAACGAAGAGACAAACGGTACGTGGTCTCCCTGATAAGTGGATGCTAAATCCAAAAGGTTAGGTGATACGACAAAACTAACAGGACTTAAGAAACAAAGAACTCCCGCTCATCTGGTTGAACCACTACTAAATATCCCCATGCTGCTGATCACAAATATGGTATATAACATGTGAACACTGTTATATATTACAGACTGTGGTAGACAATTTGCTCCAGGGAAGTTAGAATGAACTTGTGACTTTGAAATTATGTAATCATTTAATCACAATCAAAAAAAAAAAAAGAACCTCGGGGAAGGGAGGGAGGGAGGGGATGGTAGGGGGAAAACAATGGAGGGGGTAACAATGTTCAAGAGGAAGTGTACTCATAACCTCACTCATGTAACTGTAACCCTCTGTATAGTAGCTTTACAATAAAAAAGAAAAAAAAAAAAGAAAAAAAAAAAAAACTTAATGGGGAAAAAAAAAACGTATTTAAAAAAAATGAGGGAACAGAAGACACTATACAAAAGGAAGTGTACTCATTACCTGACACGCAATTGTAATCCCTCTGTACATCACCTCTATAATAACAGTAAATTAATTTTTAATGGAAAAATTAAGAGCTATGCCCGTGCAATGTATATGTACCTTGCATATATATATATATATGTTAAATCTCACAAATAGAATTTTAAGCAATAGAAACAAGATAGAATTAAGAATACATTTTGCATTGTTAATATGAATTTTAAGAACAAGTGAATCTGCCGGGCGCTGGTGGCTCACGCCTGTAATCCTAGCTACTCAGAAGGCTGAGATCTGAGGATCGCGGTTCAAAGCCAGCCCGGGCAGGAGAGACCGTGAGACTCCTATCTCCAATAAACCACCAGAAAACTGGAAGTGGCGCTGTAGCTCAAGTGGTAGAGCGCTAGCCTTGAGCTGAAGAGCTGAGGGACAGCACCCGGGCCCAGAGTTCAAGCCCCACGACCGACCAAAAAAAAAAAAAAAAGAAAAGAAGAACAAGTGAATCTAATTCATAGTGAAATCAGAAAACGGTTGCTGATGAGGCTGAGAATTGGCTGGAAGATGGCATTAAGTACCTTGTAGAGTGTCAAGAATGCTCAATGTCTTGATTGGAGTCATAGATACACAGACTTCTTTAATTAGAGTGGGTGTGGTGCCTCACACCTGTAATCTCAGCTAGCTGATAGGGAAGGATTTGAAGTTTGAAGCCAACCAGGGTAAAAAGGCAGATCCTATCTCAAAAACTGGGTGTGGTGACCCTTGCCTATAATCCTGAAGCAGGGATAGTAAGAAGGAAAGAACTGAGGGAAAACACAAAGGGCTAGGGGACTGGGGACAATCTGAACTCAAGTATGGTTCAAGTTTAAACTCAAGTATGAAGTCCTGAGTCAATAGCACAATAGCACCAAACAAAGGGAAAAAAATAAATTCCGTGTTTAAGATCTGTGCATTTTCCCATGATTAAAGGATAAAAACCTATTCTGATATTGTCATAAGATAGACTTAGAAGCGGTAAGTGGTAAAGTTTTCACTTTACTTACTGCTTGAATTCTATTTGTTTCTATGGACCTTTTATTCACATGAAGACTATAAAACTTACAGATTTCCACAAGAGTCAGAAGTTAACACACAATTAGATTTTTTTTTTTGGGGGTCCGGTCGGGGGGCCTGAACTCTGGGCCTGGGCGCTGTCCCTCAGCTCTTCAGCTCAAGGCTAGCACTCTACCACTTGAGCCACAGCACCACTTCCGGCTTTTCTCTTCTTGCTTATGTGGGGCTGAGGAATCGAACCCAGGGCCTCAGGCATGCAAGGCAAGCGCTCTACCACTGAGCCACCTTCCCAGCCCCTAGATTTTCTTTCATGTCAGATTTAAGAAGTACTTGAGACGGGTGATAAGGATGACATAGGACACAGACTGCAGATATTCTTGCTTGGGGAAGATGGAAATTTGAATACTATGAAATTGAGGACTTAGTGACAAAAGAAAGACGTATAATGTAATAATTTCGCTTTATTTTTCATCACTTGAATTATTTTTAAATAATTGTACAAACAGGTTGCAACACGGCAGTCTGTACGTACAATGCATTTTGATCAGTGTCTCCCTTTCAATATTTTCCCCATGGTTTTATTTTAAAAGAGTATAAATTTTCGTACTATCTTCTCATTGATTAGAGACAAATACAAATCTCTAGTAATCTAGTAACCTAAATTTGTTAAGTATTAGAACAACTTTTTTTTTTGTTGGTTGTGGGGCTTGAACTCTGGGCCTGGGCGCTGTCCCTCAGCTCTTCAGCTCAAGGCTAGTGCCCTACCACTTGAGCCACAGCGCCACTTCTGGTTTTCTGAATGGTTTATTGTAGATAAGAGTCTCACAGCCTTTCCTGCCCGGACTGGCTTTGAACCATGATCCTCAGATCTTAGCCTCCTTAGTAGCTTGGATTACAGGCATGAGCCACCAGCATCCAGCTAGAACAACTTTCTAACAACAGAAAGCACATCACAAGGGTAGAGATGTAAAACACAAAGGGGAAGGAATAAGCCAGACATGCTGGCACACACCTGTAATCCCAGCACTTAAGAGACTAGAGAAGGAAGATGGTAGGTTCAAAGCCAGTCTGGACTATACAGGCAGACTCCATCTCAAAAAACAAAGAAATTAAAAATTATATTTGGAAGGCACAAAAGATATTTGAGTAAGGTGGACAGATGCGGGTTACTCACCCCTATAATCCTAGCTACTCAGGAGGCTGAGATCTGAGGATCGTGGTTCCAAGCCAGCCCAGGTAGAGAAGTTTGTGAGTCTCTTATCTCCAATAAACTACTCAGAAAAAGCCAGATGTGGACCTGTGGCTCAAGTGGTTGAGAGTTAGCCTTGAGAGAAAAAGCTCAGGCATACCCAGGCCCTGAGTTCAAGTCCCAGGCCTGGCAAAACAAAACAAAGTAGATATTTTAGTAAGACATGCTTTAAAAAGTAAAGCATAACTCAGTTTTCTTGGTCAGAGACCTTCATAAGGGCCCCTCGATTGGGAGTGTGAAGAAGGACAGCAACTCACACCCAAGTAGCTTTCTCAGGTTTAGGGGTGAGGACAAAAGGAAGCTAATGCTCATCAAGAGATGGTAAGATGAAGGTTGAGAGGGTGCTGTGGAGAACACAGAGGAAGTGGTGGATGAATTGCTGCCCGTATCACTGGAGCTCCTGAGCTGCATCCAGAACTATCTGAGTATCCAACCATATGCCCAAGGAAGCAAGACCAGGCTGCCACCACCCAGCTAGGACCACAGAGACGTTCCAGTCCCGTGGCAGTCACTGGGGAAAAAAAATCACTCCGGGATAACTCCTTCACAAGGCTTTCAGAAGGGTGTTGTCACTTAAGAAGTGGCTTTCATTTCTCTAATCTTAACTTCCCAGTTTCTTTCATTTACTCTACTTCCGTTCATGAATTTCAGTTGTGTTGATCTAAAGGGAGGGAGGGAGAAAAGAGTTGTTAACTGTCCTAGGAAAAGAGGAAGTTACAGATTCACGGGGTGAATCCAGAGCTTTTATTTTTACTTTGTGTGTGTGTGTGTGTGTGTGTGTGTGTGTGTGTGTGTGTGTGTGTGTGTGTATGCTAGTACTAGTCATTTTGAATTGCGATCCTCAGATCTCATCCTCCTGAGTATCTAGGATTACAGGTGTGAGTCGCCAGTACCCAGCAGCATTTTTATGTTTAAAAGGAAAAGAATCCCAAAGTGAAACACTCCTGGGTAACTAATACATACTTTTTAAAAAAGAATGACAAAGAAAGTCAAATGTGCATGGGCTGGGAAGGTGGCTCAGTGGTAGAGCGCTTGCCTTGCATGCCTGAGGCCCTGGGTTTGATTCCTCAGCACCACATAAACAAAAAGAAAAAAGCCGGAAGTGGCGCTGTGGCTCAAGTGGTAGAGTGCTAGCCTTGAGCTGAAGAGCTGAGGGACAGCGCCCAAGCCCAGAGTTCAGGCCCCACGACCAGACCCAAAAAAAAAAAAGAAAGAAAGTCAAATGTGCAGCTGGGAATGTGGCTTAGAGGTAGTGCTTGCCTCGCATGCATGAAGCCCTAGGTTTGATTCCTCAGCACCACAGAAAAAGCTGGAAGTGGCGCTGTGGCTCAAGAGGTAGAGTGCTAGCCTTGAGCAAAAGAAGCTCAGGGACAGTGCAGGGCCTTGAGTTCAAGACTTGTACACACACAAAAAAAAAAAGAAAAGAAAGTAAAACAGGCTCAGATGTTGGGATGACTGTAGGAGGGACAGACCAGAAGGAAAATGGACTAAGATTTGACCTGGATTGAATTTTTCTGGCATAGATCGTATAATAATAACAATAACAATAATAATAGAGACTCATGTTAGTGGTGCTGGTGGCGCATGCATGTAATCCTACCTACTCAGGAGGCCAAGATCCAAGAATTGCTGTTTGAAGCCAGCCCAGGAAGGAAAGGCCATGAAACACTGATCTCCAATTAATTACCTAAAAATGAGAAGTGGAACTGTGGCTCAAAGTGATAGAGCACTAGCTTTGAGCAAAAAAGTTCAGGGACAGCACCTGGGCTCTGAGTTCAAGTCCAGGACCAAAAACAAACAAACAAAAAAGAAATTTGTAATATTTTTAAGCAGGAGGACTGGAATGGAGGGCCGAGATGGAAGAGGTAAGACTGATCAGGATGCATGGTGTACATGTGAGACATGTCTAGAATGACATACAGCTAATACAAGCTAATAAAATTTAAAAGTGAAGTAAATCCAAAGTATCTGATTCACCACGAAATAATTAAAATGACATTCTTCCATTAACATTAGCCAGTATTTTAATTTTAACCCCCTATGTTGCCTTTTTAGTGGCTCTTTAAAGCAAAATGATAACCTTAGTTGGGCACCCGTGGCTCATACCTGTAATCCTTGCTATTCAGAAGGCTGAAATATAATGATCGAGGTTCGAAACCAGCCTGCAGGTAAGTCCCTGAGATTCTTATCTCCAATTAACCACCAAAAAGTGGAAGTGGAGTGGTGGTTCAAGTGGTAGAGGGCCAGCCTTGGATAGTGCCCAAGCCCTGAGCTCAAGCGCCGGTACCCACACACAGACATACAAAAGGATATCCTTGGTGGCAAGTGCAGAGAGACAGTGGGGAAATACGGACACCTTTCTGGCTGTCCATGAACACACATAAGCAAGTAGAACAATCTAGAACAAAGAAGGATCTAAGTACTCTGATTTCCCACCCATCACTCCTCTCATAATAAGTCTACCTTGTCCCAGAGACACTTGTGGATGATGAGTCAAGAGCTATTTACTATTGAAACCTTTCATCTTACTTCCTACTACTCTTGTCTGAAAATCAGAATCTTGTCTGTAACATGCTATTTAGTAGCACAAAGTATTATTAGTATTGTCATTACTATTATTAAATAGCACAAAATATAATGAAAAATATATAGGGTAAAAAGTGTGCTCTCCGAACGACGCCATCCTAGCTCAGCATCATGTTGTCTGTATCATATCAAACGCTTTCTGCATTTACCTTGAGGGAAGACACTGCGTGAGAAGGAGAGGCCTTGAGTTTAAGACCTAGCATTGACCTAAAACCAAGCTGGAGAGAATGATCAAAGGAATGGCATCGATCCATTAACAGACTTGTGGAATCCAAACTCCTTTATGCAACTATTTAAAGATTAAAAACAAATAAATAAAATAAGCTGGGCTGGGCACTGGTGGCTCACGCCTGTAATCCTAGCCACTTCGGAGGCTGAGATCTGAGGATCGCAGTTCAAAGCCAGCCCAGACAGGAAAGGCCATGAGACTCTTATCTCCAATAAAAACCACCAGAAAACCGGAAGTAGCGCTGTAGCTCAAGTGGTAGAGTGCTAGCCTTGAGCTGAAGAGCTAAGGGACAGCACTCAGGCCCAGAGTTCAAGCCCCATGACCGACCAATAAAAAAATAATAATAATAATAATAAGCTGGATGCTGGTGGCATATGCCTGTAATCCTAGCTACTCAGGAAGCTGAGATCTGAGGATCGTGGTTCAAAGCCAGGCCAGGCAGTAAAGCCCATCCTCTTAATCTCCATTTAACTACCAAAAAAACTGGACTCAAAGCTGTGGCTGAATACTAGCCTTAAGCAAAAAAGCTTAGTGACAGTACCCGTGCCCTGAGTTCAAGCCCAGGCCCCAGAATTATCACTAGATAAACAAATTAATAACAAAGGTAAATCTTTGTCAGTACTTACATACATATTGAAGAGTGCTTGTAGTGATTGATCTACTATAATTTGATTCAATTTAAGAAATTTTTGGTGAAGGCTAGTCTGGGACGCTTCAGAGAGATTCTGAAATGATCGATCCGAGCCGTTTCCCTCACTCACACAGGTGTGGGTGTGGAGGCCTGGGCCCCAGCGGGGAGGGAACACACGGTGGACTGTGACTTCTCACTCTAGGCCACCTTCTCTCCAAATACAAGCTGCTGTGTCAGTTAAATAAGGATGAATCACTTCGCCATTGGTACTGTCAAAAGATAAATAGACAAAGAAATAGAAATGGTGATTGCAAAAGACAAATAGAGATAACATCTAGCTTTGTGAAATAACCGTGTTCACATCTAAATTTCCCTTCTGCATGTCCACCACTTCCACAGTCAGAAGAGAAAAACTGACATGGGCTTTCAGCCTGGCCACAAGATCAACCACTCCTGTCCGCAGGACAGGAAAGGGTGACACAAAGGGCGTGGCCATCTGCTTGTCTAGTGAAGCAAGAGAAGCTAATTACACCCTCACCCCATCTCCATCGGAGCCCCACCCACCCTCTGCCTCCTTACCACCATCTGGCCCCCTCTCCCCCCACCCCATCCATCTTCTTCCTGTATCCTTTGGCCGGAGCAAGCCTGCTAGAATAGAGACAGGAACAGGCTTCGGTGGCACCTTGAGCTATGAATTTCTGAAATTGGAAAGAAAATACACCAATCACTTCCTCCTTCTCAACAATGCTCTCTCTTTCACTAATCCTTATCTTATCTAAAACATCTTTTCTTTTCTGTCCAGGAAAATTGGTAGGTCTGCAGTTAAGAGGGCCTCATAATTGACAGTTGTAGAATAACCTATTTTCTGCCGTGAGTCTTCCCCACCAGTTTCACTTAGAGTGCCAGAGGCAGAAATGAGCTGCAAAATGATTCATTCAATAGGATATTTCACCAGGAAGCCACAGGAAATGATAAGAAGACACGTTTAGCATGAAATAGCAATGAGAACTCAAAAACCACCACTCATTAAAGAGATCCAGGGTGAGCAGGCCAGCAGCAAAGACCAAAGTTTTGTGATTATCACTGAATTAAGCGTGAACTTTCTAACAGGTAAACAAATACCAGCTAGCTAATAACATAGAAATAAGATAGCCACCTGAGAAACAATATAATCTGGATAAGCCAATGTTTATTTGCCTACTTTCTTTTAAAATTAAATCCTGTTAACCTAAAGGTTTGATTTTTCCTTCCCTTCTTTCTTGGTGTAACTTTTGTATTTTTTGACGGTAAATTCTTAAACAAAAACCCCCACGAAACTTTAATAGATAATTTATGACAAAAAGAACAGAACACACACTGTGAAATCTAGAAAGCTTAGCCAGAAAGCAGTAGCTCACGCCTGTAATCCTAGCTACTCAGGAAGCTGAGATCTGAAGATCACAGTTCAAGGCCAGCCCAGGCAGGAAAGTCCATGAGACTCTTATCTCCAACTAACCATCAGAAAACTGGAAGTGGCGCTGTGGCTCAAAGTGGTAACAGACAGCACCCAGGCCCAGGGTTCAAGCCCCATGATGATGGGGGGAGAAAAAGAAAGAAATCTGGAAAGCTGTAAATATTGGTTCAGAATGAGTCAGCTGTAGATCATCTTGCTATGAAAAGACTTGAAGCATCATTACATTTCAAACCCACCCACGTAAACATTCCTTCACAAAGAAAGGAACTGTTCCGAATTTATATCATACTAAGAGAAATTGCCCAGGTACACCTTTTTATTTTGGTCGGTTGTGGGGCTTGAACTCTGGGCCTGGGCACTATCCCTGCGCTCTTCAGCTCAAGATGAGCGCTCTACCACTTGAGCCACAGCGCCATTTCCAGTTTTCTAGCGGTTTATTGGAGATAAGAGTCTCCCAGACTTTTCTGCTGGGGCTGGCTTTGAACTGTGATCCTCAAGTCTCAGCCTCCTCAGGAGCTAGGATTATAACCTTTCTTTAATTGATTTATTTAACTTGTGATAATTCTGGGGCTTGAACTCAAGGCCTGAGCACTGTCTCTTAGCTTCTTTATCTAAGACAAATATGCTATCCCTTGAGCCCCAGCTCCACTTCTGGCTTTCCCCTTCTCTTCCCTTTCTCCTTCCCCTACTTCTCTCCTCTATATCCTTCCCCTTCCCTTCCTCCTTCTTCTAAAACTGGGGCTTGAACTCAGGGCCTGGACACTGTCCCTGAGCTTTTTTGCTCAAGGCCAGTGCTCTACCACTTGAGCCACAGCTCAGCTTCCAGATTTTTGGTGGTTACTTAGAGATAAGAGTCTCTCGGACTTTCCTGCCCTAGCTGGCTTTGAACCACAGATCTCAGCCTTCTGAGTAGCCAGGATTACAGATGTCTAGCAACTGTTTTTTTTAATTTATCAAGTTCACTTTTTGAAGCTGCTGTCTCAGGGCCACTGCGCTGGAAAGCTCACAGCGGACTTAGCTTCAGCTAAGAAAGGCCTGAGCTGCCTCTCAGCGCAGCTGCCAAACCCCGGAGCTGTGTGGCAAACCATTTCTTCATTTCTAGACAGGATCCTGAGTTTGTTCTAGACTTCCCTCTTTCTATGTCATTAATCACCTGGTGCCTACACCTACAATGCTCTTTCTACTTAACCAGAGTAGCCCAGATCTTCCCGGTATCTCAAACTTCAGCCAAAATAGCATTCTTCTCTTTCCCAGCCCCCAGCTGAATTTACCTTCAACACAAATCCAATGGATTCCAGAGAGATGACTGTAGACACAGTGCTTAGATGGTTTTGACCGGGCCGGGCAGGGTTATTAGGAGATAGAAGGACCACTGTGGTTCTCAGGGCTGGCTGGGGGTGCCAAGGAAAATAGTAGTAAGGGAAATACCCTCCCTGCTGCTTCCTAGCATTGTTGAGCCCTGTATGTCTACTTCATAGGTCACTTCCTGGAGTCTTCTTTAATATCAAGACAAATGTGTCTTTACAATTATTGATATCCTGTACATAGTTGTGATAGAAGAACTACATACAAGCCAGGTATCAGTGGCTCATAACTGTGGCCCTACCTACGGAGGAGGACTGAGACTCAAAATCTACCTAGACAGAAAGTCTTTGAGACTACATCTCCAAAACCATGACCAAAAAAGCCAGGCTAGACTACAGCTTTGTTCAATTGGTAGAGTGCCAGCTAAGCAAGCCCAAAGTCTTGAGTTCATATTCTAATACCAAGACATACACACATACTGACAGAGACAGAGACAAAGAAATATATCATCAGCTCCCCTTAATACTCCTGGGGACTAAATCTAAGAGCCCATTACTCCCACACAATGACACCCAAATCTATGGATGCTCAATCACTTAGATAAACATAGTCCTTCTGTTGATGTCATTGCTAGTCGACTTATAACAGATACTAAAATGCACATGCTATGTGAACTGTTATGCTCTATTGCTCAGGGAGTAACAAAGAGAAAGAAGCCTGTCCATTTTCAGTACAGACAAATTTTTTCTCTCCTTGAGTACTTTCCTTCAGTAAATGGTTGAGTCTGCAGATGAAGCCGTAGAGAAAGAGGGCTAACTATATTTGGTTTATTTTTCAGTACTGGGAACTGAACCCCAAACGCTCAAGCTTGTATTCTACTATTTGAGCTATACCCCCAGCCCTTTTTTTCAAAAGAAAATCATTGTGACTGTGAAGGGGGTGTACCGCGGGGTTAGGCAGGTAAAGAACACATTTCTTTTTGGACAATGTCACCCCTCCCTGATCTCTTCCAGTTTCCCCCCACAAGTTGTATGGTTCATTTTCCACACAGTGTCTGGTGAGGACCACCGCTGCGTTTGTTCACCCTTTGTCTCTCCATTTCTGTGTCCCTCCATTTACTCTCCCAAAGACAGACAAACAAGACGAAAAGAAAAGAAAACAAAGGAAAAAACCTCACTTCCATTTCCTGGAATTTCTTTTTTTTTCTTTTTTGGGTCCGGTCGTGGGGCCTGAACTCTGGGCCTGGGCGCTGTCCCTCAGCTCTTCAGCTCAAGGCTAGCGCTCTACCACTTGAGCCACAGCGCCACTTCCGGCTTTTTTCTTTTTGCTTATGTGGTGCTGAGGAATCGAACCCAGGGCCTCATGCTTGCAAGGCAAGCACTCTACCACTGAGCCACCTTCCCAGCCCCATTTCCTGAAATTTCTTTCTTCCTTCCTTCCTATCTTTCTTTCTTCTTTCCTTCCTTCCTCTCTTTTCTTTCTTCCTTCCTTCCTCTCTTTTCTTTCTTTCTTTCATCTTTCTCTCTCTCTTTCTCTTTCTTCTTTTCTTCCTCCCTCCCTCCCCCTCCTCTTTCTTTCTTTCATCAGTCATGGGGCTTGAACTCAATGCCTGGGCTCCACTAACTTTTGACTGTGCTGGCCTGTCCTCAGATTGCTATCTTCCTGTCTGATTCCTGAGTAGCTGGGATTATAGGTATAAACTGTCATACAGTTTGATCTTTAGCCTCAATTCTTGTCGCAGAGCTTCTAAAACCCTTGTCATTTCCAAAGAGATAAGGTTCACAAAAATCCTTTGTTATGCACAGTAAGCCACGTTCTTCGGTACCAGAGATCTTGCTTATGAGGCAACTCTTGGCAGGCTCTTAGCTAGCTTTAGGATGCGCATGGTTGCCAGAGGAATAAACTGTAGGATTAAAAGGTTAGAATTTTTGTTCCTATCCCCTGACCTCTGGAGGGGACAGGGGTAGGAGATTGAGTTAATCGCCCACGAACAGTGATTTAACCAATCATGCCTATGTAATAGAGTGTCTCTTAAAAAAATAAAAAAAATAAACTAGCCAGGTGCCTGTGGCTCATGCCTGGAATCCTAGGTACTCAGGAGGCTGAGATCTGAGGATTGTGGTTCAAAGCCAGTCCGGGCAGGAAAGTCCCTGAGACTTATCTCCAATGAACCACCAGTAAACCAGAAGTGGCTCTGTGGATCAAGTGGTAGAGCACTAGCCTTGTGCTCGAGAACCGAGGGACAGCACCCAGTCCATTAGTTCAAGCCCCACAACCGACCAAAAACAAAAACAAAGAAAAAAAACAACCTTGTCTAAAAAATGGAGCAAAGATTTATAACTGTAACCCCCTGTACATCACTTTTATAATGACAATTAAAAAAAATTAATGGAGTATAGCATGTCCAGATTGGCAGATGCGCCCACAGGCTGAGCGAGTGGGTACCCCAACTCCAAGGGGAATGCTCGTGTGCCCGAGAGCCTTACAATCTCACCCTACGACCCCACCTCACCGTTCACTTGTGTCCTTTGGAATATCTTTCACCTGAAGCCAGATTTAGTAAAGATCTTAGCTCATTTAGGCTGCTGTACCAAAGATAACAAAGACTGGAGGGATTATAGAGCAGAAATTCATTGCTTGTGTTGCTGGAGGCTGCAGTCTAAGATCACGACTCTGGCAGATGCAGTATCTGGAAGTGCCCACCTTCTAGTTCACAGGTGGCTGTCTTTCCGCTCTGTCCTCACCAATGGGAGCTTGTGGACCTTATTAAAAGGACTTTGAGCCAGGTGCTGGCGGCTCATGCTTGTAATGCTAGCTACTCAGGAGGCTGAGATCTGAGGATCATGGTTCAAAGGCAGCCCCACCAGGTAAGTCCATGAGACACATATCTGCAATTAAGCACCAAAAAATAGCTGAAGTGGAGCCGTGGCTCAGGTGGTAGAGCACCAGCCTTCAACACAAGGACAGCACCCAGGCCCTGAGTTCTAGCTCCAGGACCACGAGGGTTCCTTTTGTGAATAGTGTATATCTTGTCCTCAGCCCTTTCACCTCTCCTTGATAACTTAATCACCTCCCAAGCCCCCAAGTTCTGATGCCATCCACTAGAAATGGGTGGTAGGATTTCAACATGAATCTGAGGAGCTGTCAAGATGCAGTCTGTAGAAGTAAGTAAGCTGTGTTCTCAATCTATAGTTGGTCCATCACGACTGCGGGAGGCGGGGTCTCAGGACTGGCATCTTATGAGAATGAACTTCTCACTTGGGGGCTTTGTGTAACTTCAATCATGTCTGGATTGAATTGAACTAGTATATTCCCCATTAATATCCAAAGCATTGGTTGTTCTTGTGGGAAAACACATGTGGTGTCAGAAGTATTATAAGCAGAAGCAGAATAATTGTTATTTTTATTTTTATTTTATTTTTTGTGGGGCATGGGGTTTGAACTCTGGGTCTGGGCGCTGTCCCTCAGCTCTACAGCTGAAGGAGAGCACTCAACCACTTGAGCCACTGTGCCACATCTGGCTTTTTCTGTGTATGTGGTGCTGAGGAATCGAACCCAGGGCCTCGTGCGTGTGAGGCAAGCACTCTACCACTGAGCCACCTTCCCAGCCCTAATTATTATTTTTAACACATTAATTTGAAGTGTTGCCCTTTGCATAAATCATTCTTCTGCCATGATCAGGGACAATACCTTTTATTAGTTTTGGAGGTAAAGGTGTCGGTTGCTCTATGGCCCAGTGTGGTTTCAACCCATCATCCTCCTGCCTCAGTCTCCTAAGAATTGAAATTTCATGTGCACATCACCATGCTTGGCTCCATTTGGATTTTTTTGTGCCAATCCTGGGGCTTGAATTCAAGGCCTGGGTGCTGTCCCTGAGCCACAGCTTGAGCTACAGCTCTAGTTCTTGCCTTTTGCTGGTTAATTGGACACAACGGTCTCACAGATGGTTTTTGCTTAGGCTGGCTTTGAACCTCAACCCTCCAAACCTCAACCTCTTGATAGCTAGGATTATAGGCATGAGCCACTGACACCTGGTCTGCATGTACTTAATGTATATTTACGTAGGACTCATTGCAAACTGTACAATTACTTGGTGCTTATGCATTTGTGATTTATATAGGGGATATTGTGTTATGGATCTTGTGTCTTCTCTTCCTGTATTCTGTCAGGGTGGCGTTGAGATCCATGGCAGTGTGTGTGTGTAGGTCCGTCCATTACATGAGACTTCATGGTGGACATTGCCTATGTCCAGCTTAGTCTTCCCCAGTCCCCTCCCTCCATATTCCCTACCCGGTTAGCAGCTTTGCACACGTGCTCGATGAACCTTGATGAAGTCTGTTAACTCAGAGTACAAACATTCGTGGTGACTGAGCATTATCTGCTGTCCAAACAGCCTCCATCTACCTACAAAGTAACGCGTATGTTTCCCCAAAGGCCTGCAACATGATATAAGGATGAGAATAATTGCACAACATGCAGGCCAACAGATAGGCTGTTCCTTGGAAGGCAGCAGGCCCCTGGGCCCCTGCAGCCTCAGGCCTCCTCCACTGCAGGGACCCGGCAGAGCTGGGGCTGTAACCTATTTCCATGCATTTCTCAGTGGCATAGTGCAGATGGAAAAGGGTCAGAACAGCAAGCCCTTCCCACTACTAAAATAAATCAAGGGCTGGGGTGCATCGCAGTGGTAGACTGCTTTTTACTGGGGGGCGAGGTGGGGGTGGAGGGTTTGTCTGTGTCCATTAGAGACAGAATGCAGCCTAGTCATTAGCAGCCTCTGTTCTTACGGAATGACCTGCAGTTGCTTTGCCTCTGTGCTCAGGACTGCTGCTCGCTATCCCTCCACAGTCCTGGACTTACTCTGACTTCCAGACCAAGGAAGAAACAAATGAGAACAAACTAGTGGCAGCCTCTCCTCCGCAGGGAGTCGGGGGAAGTTGGAACCCAGACCTCTGGAGGTCAAGTTATGTGTTCTTTGTATACCTTCTTGGAAAATCTTTTTTTTTTCTTTTTTTTGGGGGGGTCCGGTTGTGGGGCCTGAACTCTGGGCCTGGGCACTATCCCTCAGCTCTTCAGCTCAAGGCTAGCACTCTACCACTTGAGCCACAGCGCCACTTCTGGCTTTTTTCTTTTTGCCTATGTGGTGCTGAGGAATTGAACCTAGGGCCTCAAGCATGCAAGGCAAGTGCTCTACCACTGAGCCACCTTCCCAGCCCCCTTCTTGGAAAATCTTGACAGGAAGAAAACAATGATTTTTCCAACAACTCTAGAGAGAAGATAAGATTTGCCAAATGAGAGTGCATCAAACTGAAAAACAACAACAAAAAAAAGAATTAACAGAGTGAAGAGACAGCCTGCAGAATGTGCGGGAGATCTTTACACACACACACACACACACACATTTGCATTCTATTGAAGACACTGATCAGCTAAGAAACTTACCATACCAAGTGATAAGTTTCTCATCTCCTTTTTCTGTTGTTAATGTTGGTTGTGGGGCTTGAACTCTGGGCTTGAATTCAGATCCTGGGCTCTGTCCTTGAGCTCTTTGCTCAAAGCTAGTGCTAGAGACTCTGAGCCACAACACCATTTCTGGTTCTCTGGTGGCTAACCAGAGCCAAGAGTCTCACGGACTTTCCTGCCTGGGATGGCTTTGAACTGTGATCCTCAGATCTCAGCCTCCTGAGTAGCTAGGATGACAGGCGTGAGTCACTGGCGCCCAGCTATATCCCCCTTTTATTATTGATCACACCTCTGACCCATTCATTTTTTTTTTTTTCAAAAAGAAAGTATTGGAAACAAAATATCAGGACCCACCATTTAATGTACTGATGTCTCTACTCTGGGAGATAAGCCCTGGGCTCCTTTTGAGATAGGAAGATAGGAAGGAAGAAGACTTCCTGTCTTCCAAGGAGATGGGCTATTCCACTGCGCAGTTGTGAGGCAGACCTCTAGGAGAAAGTCCCCGGGTATGCGCATGCTCAGCCAGGGCGCTGGCCCAGGCCTGGGCTCTGTCTTCTCCAGCCTCTCTTTCCTGGCCTCTAGGAATGGCTGATGTTTTCCCCAAGGCACCTTCACCAGCTCTACTTTTCCCCCCAAAGCTGTCTTTGTTTTCCGTCCCTTGGAACCAGAGAACACTTCATCTAACACATAGTTTAAACATGGTGTTCTTTCAAGGCTAACACAGACATTCTGTCTTTTAGTAAAAATGCAGACAATACGGTCCTGTTCCACCTAACAGCGAGCGTCCTTTCTGAAGAACAAAAACCCCACGCACGCACAGCTGGTGTGGCTGGGGTTTTTGGATGATACGTGAAGGCAGTGTGTCAGAAAAAAAAAAAAAAACCCTGAAGAAGCAGGTGTGCCGCACATCTGGAATCCCAGCACTCTGGAGGCTGAGACAGGAGCAAAGGTCCTGTCTTTAAAAGAAAAGAAAAAACAACAAAAAAAACCCTCGAAGACCTGTGTAGCAAAAGAGGCCACCTAAATACTCCTTTTTACTTTTTAGGTTTTTTTTTTTAAGAAAACCAAGTCTGACAGACTTGGTTGCAGGATTCCTGCAGCAAACAGGAGATTCTGAACTGTCAGGAAGGCCAATCCGTTTCTTATAGACGGACAAATCCTCGGCAGTGAGCCCACCAGATGAGCTTGGCTCTCTCCCCTATCCAGGAAGGACAAGTCCTGCCTCGTTTATATGGCTGGTGATGCTTTCAGGCCGAATCTTAAGCCGAGGGAAATAGAGCGGAACAGTTCCAACGTGCACAGACAGGGAATCGGCTCCACAGCGTCGTGTCCTGTTCTGCCCATCATTTGCCTCCGTTCTCGTAGCCTCAACTCTGGAAGTGTGGGGGGAGCTGGCAGCATAATTAACCCATGGAATCTAGTTCTTTTGAAGCTCAACTGAAGCCCACAACTTTGGTTTGGTCTAACATTCAGGGTGTGTTTCCAGTTAAACTGGAGTCACAGGAAGCACCCTGACTTTCTCCTTCAGCATCTCTAACATGAAACTCATCGTAAGATTTTACCCTCCATCCAATGCCTTTTCTCCACAGGCAGCAATACTGGTCCTTGCTGCATTGAAAGTCTCCAGGGAGGTGAGTTGAGCATCATGGAATTGGCTCTGTCTCTTCTGTGCCCTCGAAGAAATGGCCTATTGGATACAAGTGAGAATTAGCATAAGAGTGTTCACCTATGGCTAACGAGAACTTGCTTCCATTGACTTCTTTCTACCTCCCTCCATAAATCAGTGTTCTTTGTCACCAAAATGACTGTTTATAAGGGCAGATCTTAAGAGAACTGTTAGGCTTTCCTTTCTGGGTGGATGTCTTCTCATGAGAAACCACTTTTATTGGTCTAAATGATGATTTCAAATGCATCTTAGAGGGCTCTTAGTTCAGCTAATGCGGGAAATGAGTCATTCTCAGCAGAATGGAGAATCCCTTCACAACACAAAAGTCATTGAAAACCACAGCTTTGTCCACCTCATCTTTGCAACCCTGGTACCAACATCATGTTACTTTTAGAAAATCCCAGAAATGTTTGTCAAATCAGCATAATTAACTTACCTTTCTTACTCTCAATGAGAGTAAGAGCCATGTGGGCTTAGACCTGACACAGATCTGATAAACTCCACGTGCTAAAAAAGGACTTAAAACCTACCTTAAATAAGTGACTCTGAGGGGCTGGGAAGGTGGCTCAGTGGTAGAGCGCTTGCCTTGCATGCCTGAGGCCCTGGGTTCCATTCCTCAGCACCACATAAGCAAAAAGAAAAAAGCTGGAAGTGGCGCTGTGGCTCAAGTGGTAGAGCGCTAGTCTTGAGCTGAAGAGCTGAGGGACAGTGCCCAGGCCCAGAGTTCAGGCCCCACGACCGGACCCCCCACCCTCCCTCCCCCCCAAAAAAGAAATGACTCTGTGGCTCAAGTGGTAAAATGCTAGCCTTGAGCACAAAGGTTCAAGGACCAGAGCCCAAGCCCTGAGTTCAAGCCTCACAACCAACAACAGCAACAAAAAAGAAGCACTTAGCTTCAGAACACAAAACCTATCTTCGTATACACTTATCAGATTAAAGAAAAAGTAGTATGTTAAAGCAAAGGCACAGAGACTTCAAATACAGTCTTTAATGGAATTGTGGAACTGAACAAAGAATTTAAAAACAAAACACCACACACACACACACACACACACACACACACACACACAGTGTGTGTGTGCTTCATGCTTAGACCCAAATGAATAGCCCTCAAATTGAACTCTAGAAGAGGGAAATCCCAATAGGCCAGGCGTTGCAGAGACAGCCACAAGCGAGAGGTGGGAATGATTTATTCTGTGAGGATTCAGACTCAAGCAACAGAGACAGAGCAAAGCCAACCACTCTGCCTACACAGAAGTTCCTAAACAGTCACCACCCCCATTCGTTTCAGTTGGATACTGAGTCAAACAAAAACTGTCATCACACCTACTAGGCTTTCCCCTTGTTCTTTTTACCCCCAAGTCAAAATCCCCAAAGCAGCAAAAAGGATTAGAAGACACCACCACCACACAACCTGCGGCTTGAGCAGGAAAGTTATTCTGAACTGAAGGCAATTGAGAAACAGCACACAGAAGAGGAACTCTTTACCCTTCCTCTCTTCTGCCTAAAAGCAGGTGTTAATATCCCTTTGGGGAGTATTTGCTTTCCCCTTACTGGAGGAAGAGAATGACTCTTTTTTGCATTCCCTCTGCATTCCTTGTTTTGCTCTTGAAAGACTTCTACATTGAAGAAATAAATCAACGAAGACATTAGAAACTGGAAAGACCTCCTATGTTCATAGATAAGAAGAATTAATATTTTGAAAATTACTATATTAATAAAAAAGTAGTACATTCAATTCATATTCAATGCAATCTCCATCAAATGTTATTCTTCATACAAGTAAAAAAAAATCAATCCTAAAGTTCAAATGGAAGCAAAAAAGGCCCCAAATAGCCAAAATAATCCTGATCAGTAAAAGCAATAGTGGAAGTATCAATACCTGACTTCCAACTACACTACAGAATCACAGCAACAAAAACAGCACGGAGCCAAGCTCTGGTGGCTCACGCTTGTCATCCTAGCTACCCAGGAGGCTGAGCTCTGAGGATCAAGGTTCAAAGCCAGCTGGTGGGAAAGTCTGAGATCTTCAGATCTCTGTGATCTTCAGATCTCAGCCTCCTGAGTAGCTAGGATTACAGGCAAGAGTCACTGCGCCTGGCAGAAAATGCTCTTTTTGTTTGTCTGGTTTTCAAGAGCTTGAGGGTACTGGGGTTTGAACTCAGGCCTTTGTGCTTGCTAGGCAAGCATGGACCATGCCAATCCTTTTAGCTTATTTGTGGAATAGAGTCTCACTTTTTCCCTAGGGTAGCCTGGCCCGTGATCCTTGTATTTATACTTCCCACATAGCTGGGATGACATCATTTTTGTATTCATTGGGATGAAGAGTTTACAGCCTGACTTTAAACTGTGATTCTCTTGATCTTAGACTCCTGAGTAGAAGAAACACATCTTTGCCCTGTTAAGCTATATTTATTATTATCAATTAATCAATTCACGTGGATGCCAGTCCTATGGTTTGAACTTAGGGCCTGGGCACAAATCCTGAGCCTTTTTTTTTTTCCTCAAGACTAGAACTTGAGCCACAGCACCACTCCCAGCTTCTTGCTTGTTAATGGAAGAGCTTCAGAGACTTTCCTTCCCAGACTGGCTTTGAACCACAGTTCTCAGGTTTGAGCCACTGATGCCCAGCAATTTTTACTTGTTTATTTTAAAATTGATCATGAGGCTAAGTATTGAACCCGGAGGCTTGGCCATGCTGGCTAAGTACTGTGCTAGGGAGCTAGAAACTTATTCTGGCAAATTAATGAGTTTACTGGCCTCAGAAAGCTTAAGAGTTTCATTGTCTTCCCTTCAGCCTAACAGGGAAAATAAAACAATACAGCGATGTACTCGGAGTGACTACAGGCACTACCATTGGGAAATGTCCATGGAATGTTAACATGACATCTCTTCTTCCCTGCAGAGGGTCTGGGGGATGGGGGGGGGGGGGAGAATGGGGGAGGGGTGTTCACTGTCTTCCCCACACAGCTATCGCCAGCCCTGCTCTCAAAATAACTCCTTATCTTTGGCATCCATGGGACACAGTCCAGTGGAATCTCACATGTAATATTTGAGTATGTATACATCACTGAGATGTACATATAATTGGAAGTGACTGACGGGTCACTTTAGGTGACGTTGAATTTTACATCAGAGGAGAAAATAATCAAGAGAGCAGCCTCTTGGTTATCGCTGGAAAGTTTCCAAAGTCATGAAATTCATCCGTTTCTCCTTATGTTTGTAAAGGGCTGGAGCAAGACTGGAGACTGGAGCCCCGCAGAGGCCTGATAATAAAGCTGGGGCTTCAGTGTGAGCTCTGCCTCATCGTGGGGATTCTGTAGTCTCTCTGCACCTCCGCTTCTTTGTTTGTCTCTGGGAGCTGACTTTTCCCTGGACAGGGCCTCAGCCGTGATGAACAGGACGGGACCTCAGCCACTAGCACCCCCAGGACTCTCACTGGCCATCAACATTTCAGAAATCCACACCTAAGCCAGCCCTGGCCAGGAGCCAAGATGAGACCATAATCTCCTTGGACAGCCAGTGGGTGAAGTTAGGTCAGAGATAAGTAGCGGCTCCTAGTTCATCTGCCACCTGGCAGGCGCTGTGGGGTCCAGGTATGCTGGCTGTGCCGCCCAAGCCTCAGAGATGCTCTGGTCCAGACCCTGATTCCATCCCAAAGCACCCAGCCTAGCCCCGTGCAACACTGCCCCTGATGCAGCACTGACCCCTTGAAGCTGCGGCACGAGAGAGAACTCAGAGACCAGGAAACACTGTTCTTAGGAAACATAAAAAGGGCAAGACTCAAGTTGCACCCAGGAAGCAATAAAGTTACGAGGTCTGGGAGATAAAACATCGAGGCTTGTTAGGAAAGTGTTTAAGGTTTGAGGTGAGTGCCTTCCCGGATTCTGTGCTAGAAAATGTAAGGGAGAGTGTTCAAGGTTTCAGTGAGCAATGAGGGTCAGAGACAGGAGCGGCTTTAACAGTAAGCAGCGTTGGGGTTTATTGGGGGGGGGGCACGGGTCAGTCATGAGGGACTTGAACTCAGGGCCTGGGCGCTGTCCGTGAGCTCTTTTGCTCAAAGCTAACAGTCTACCACTTTGAGCCACAGCGCCACGTCCACTGGTGGTTAGTTGGTGGAGGCTCACTGGAAACCGGCCAGGGCTGGCTTCAAGCTGCAATCCTCACATGGGGGAGGGGGG
This sequence comes from Dipodomys spectabilis, assembly GCF_019054845.1. NCBI lineage: Eukaryota > Metazoa > Chordata > Mammalia > Rodentia > Heteromyidae > Dipodomys > Dipodomys spectabilis. The sequence continues at coordinate 21,094,553 of NW_024870696.1, forward strand.
GGGGAGAGGTGAGGGAATGGGAGGGAGGAAGGGAACGGGAAGGAGGGAGGGAGAGAGAGCACAAGCTCAGACACAGAAGGGGTTGAGGGGAGGGGCAGGGTGTCGGGGAGCACGGGCTGTGGCTGATTGGTAAATCTGGAGGTCTGTAACTAGACACTGCAGCTTAGGTCCCGCCAAGCCTAAGGCAAAGGCCTGAGGCCCGGGCAGTTTCCTGGTTCCCAGGAGGGCTGGTTATCTAAAACCGCCCTCCCCTCTGAAAGGGTGAGACTTAGCCCCTCTGTGAAGGGTTAGGGACGCTGGGTTAGAGGCTCACAGCAGTTAAGGAAGTCCCAAAGCTCACCTGAAATCCCCATGTTCTGAGGAAGCCCAGAGGCATCTCCAGAGTTTGGAATGATAAATAAATAGCATCTTCTTGGCTATACAGAGTGTTTGCCTGAGGCTGTTAGAGGACCGGGTGACTTCCCCCAGCTCTGGGGGAATACAGACAGCAAGTCACCGCTGCCATTTTAAGACTTTGTAGCTCCCATTTCCTGCACAGGGAGCAGGAGACATTTTTTTCTATCTTTCTCCCACCTTTAACCTGTTATATTAAAATAAGCCCTAGCTAAACCAGGCGCCAGTGGCTCACATCTGTAATCCCAGCTACTGGAGGCTGAGATCCGAGGACCGTGGTTCAAAGCCAGCTCATCATGTGAGACTCTCCTTTTTTTGTGAGACACCTGAATTGTTTTTCACACACTTTTCTCAAGGACCTGTAGTTTGGCTTAGAAAGTGGGAATCTTCTCCAGTGAAAAACCATACCCATGCTTACCCTGAGTGCTTCCTATCTGCCAAAGGGAATAAAGTCTCCAAATTCATGCATGACTGCTGAAATAAAATCCCTGGTGTGTGTGTGTGTGTGTGTTTTAATATTGTAATTTTTTCTTTCGCTTGAGTTTTCATTTCACTTACTCGATGAATATTTATGGAGTGCTTGCTATGTGTCAAGAGTTTTCCTTCTGGCTGAGCCAGACAGTAAAGAGAGCTGTCAACATAGATCCAGTTCAGATTTCCTCCAAGTAAACACATTCCCAAAGGAGCTGGCAGTTTAGAGCTGTTTTCTGTAGTGGCCACAGGGGCAGAAGAGTAACACAGCGTACCTCTGTTGTCAGATGGAAGAGAAGGCTTAGGTTTCAAAACACAAACAACAACAAAAAAAGCATGTTTATAAATGGGCTACACAAGAAGGTCAAATCTGATCAATTACACCGAGCTTGAGCTGTAAAGAAGGGTGAAAGTACTATTTCCATGAAGCACTTTTATGTTGCCAAAATACTAACAGATTCCAGAATTAAAATAAGCTTATGAGCTGGGCTTGGTGGTTCACTAATCCTAGATACTCAGAAGGCTGAGATTTGATTACTGAGGTTAATATGCCAGGCTGGGCAGGAAAGTCTGAGAGACACTTATCTCCAATTAATCACCAAAAGGCCAGAAGTGGTGCTGTGGCTCTCTAGATAGAGCACTAGGCTTTGAGCAAAAGAACTTAGAGATAGAGTCCAAGACCAGAGTTCAAGCCCCAGGACTGGCGAAATAAAATAGGATTTTGAAACTGGGTGCCTGTGGCTCATATCTACAATCTTAGCTACTCCGGAGGCTGAAATCTGAGACTCACAATTTGAAGCCAGTCTGGGCAGGAAGGTCAGTGAGATTCTTTTCTACAGTTAACCACCAAAAAGTCAGAAGTGGAACTGTGGGTCAAGAGGTAGAACATTAGTCTTGAATGAAAAAGCTAACAGACAGTGCCCAGCCCCTGCTGAATTCAAGTCCCAACACCAGCACAAAAAGTGGAAAATAAGGTTATGAATCAGGTGAGTATCCTCTACACATTTCTAGTTCCTTGTGCAGTAGCTCACATGTTTTCTGTTGAAAGTAACAGAAACTCAATTCAGAGTAGCATGAGCGTGAGAGGTTAGTGGCTTGTGTAACTGGCGGATTCAGCGTGGAGTGGTTTCACCATGAGAGACCTAAGGTCTTTCATGACATTTCATGACATTGTCAAGTCTTTCTCTCAAGTGAGATTTTCCCTCTGAAGCTGTCTTTCCTGTAGAGCAAGGAGATGATAAGACACTGCCCACTAGTTAATGTCCACCCCACCTCCAAAGTGCAAAAGTCAAAGTATTCCCCCCTCCCAAACATATGAACCCTAGGAGGGACTCTATGTAGCCAAGAACATGCAAGTTTGCTCTTGACTGAACCGCCACTAAGGCCAAGTAAGCAGAATGAATGTCTGCAAATCACGAGCCCACTACAGAGTTGGGTCCTGACTCAGGCCCCCTCAATCACATGACTGCGTTGCTGGATGGGACAGTTCTCACGGGACCAAGGCAAAAGCCTCCCCTGAAGAGCCCAATCCCAAACCTTTTTGGTTTTTTAAAAAGCTTTAAAAATTAGCATGTGTTAGTTATACATGGGAGGTTCATTGTGACACTTCCATACCTGCATTCAACGCACACATCAAACCCACCTCTCCCTCTCCCTATCCTCCTTTCCCCTTCTTTTTTTTTTTTTTCTTCTTTCTGGTTGTGGGTCTTGAACTCTAGGCCTGGGCACTGTCCCTCAGCTTTTCAGCTCAAGGCTAGCGCTCTACCACTTGAGCCACAGTGCCACATCCAGCTTTTTCTGTTTATGTGGTGCTGAAGAATCGAACCTAGGGCCTCATGCATGCAAGGCAAGCACTCTACCACTGAGCCACCTTCCCAGCCCTCCTTTCCCCTTCTTAAAACAACTTCAACAGCTTTCATTAATGCATGCACACACACACACACACACACACACACACACACACACACCACTAACACACACCACTTAGGCTTTATGCTGGTAAATAGTCATGCCATCCTAGCTACTTAGGAAGCTCAGATCTGAAGATCATCATTTGAAGCCAGCCCAGGCAGTCATGAGACTTTAATCTCCAACTAACCACCAAAAAGCCAGAAGTGGAGCTCTGGCTCAAGTGGAAGAGCATCAGCCTTAAGTGAAAGAGGTAAGGGACAACACCTAGGCCCAGAGTTCAAGCCCCAGGACTGGCACAATAAGAAAGTAAATAAATAAATCATATTCGTTCTTACCCTCACAGGTGCGCCTCCCCTTCTGCTAGGCCCCATCCCCACAACAGAGCCTGCTTTATGCTCATCCATTTTGTGTTAGTGTATGTTAATTCTTCCAAGGGTTTCACCCTATTTCAAATATGCATATACTATATTTTAATCAGAATAATCTCTTCTACTGCTATTTCTTACCCAGTCCTCCACCCTGTTATAAACAGCATTTTTTTTTCATTTTTTTTTTGGGGGGGGGTCCGGTCGTGGAGCCTGAACTCTGGGCCTGGGCACTGTCCCTCAGCTCTTCAGCTCAAGGCTAGCGCTCTACCACTTGAGCCACAGCGCCACTTCTGGCTTTTTTCTTTTTGCTTATGTGGTGCTGAGGAATGGAACCCAGGGCCTCAGGCATGCAAGGCAAGCACTCTACCACTGAGCCACCTTCCCAACCCAATTAACAGCATTTTTTGGTGTTGTTTTGTGATAGTATTGGGGCTTGAACTCAAGGTCCCTCAGTCTTGCTCTGTGTTTTTTGCTTGTGGATATCAAGGTCTTTCTAGTCAGTTCCCTAATTTGATCCAATTTACAGTTTTGCCATATTGGATTAATAGCTTCTTTCACTCTCCAATGTGTTTTATCTTAAAAGCAGTTAACTTTTCTCTTTGGTTTATTTTCCCCCCAAGACCTATGAAGGGTGCAGATCTTTAGATTGCTATCACCTATGAACATATTCTTGAAAATGATAATGGGGTCCAAATGAAAGTTCTGGCCAGTGGAGAATGGAACTAGACCCAACAAAATTTCACACAGTTTACAATTTTATATGCCCGCAGTGTTCATAGCTCTGATTTAGTGCAAAAGAACTAGAGAACACCACATTCCTCTGTCTCATAGCCTGAAAACCTTTCAGCCACCTGACTGAGGTAGAAAGGAAAGTTCTCAGGATGTACTTTGTTACACATCTTCTAGATGTCTCAAATTCAAACAGAAAGTCACTAATGTCCCAAGTGTTCACAAGACATTTTTCAACTGTATCCAAATAATCCTTTAAAGTTCTAAAATATATATTCTAGGAAATGAATGTAAAAGAATAAAATGTGCTGGAGAATGAAATACAGCAAATATTTTCTAGCTTTTATTCCACAAGCATGTGGTTTCATACAAAGATCTTAGAATATACCATCTATTTCCTTCCTTCCTTCCTTCCTTCCTTCCTTCCTCCCTCCCTCCCTCCCTTCCGTGTGTGTGTGTGTGTGTGTGTGTGTGTGTGTGTGTGTGTGTGTGTGTGCTGGTGTCCAGGCTTAAACTCAGCCTTGCATTCTCACTTGGCTTCCTTGTTCAAGGCTGGCACACTATCATTTGAACCATGCCACCACTTCTGCTTTTTTTTGGTTGGTCATGGGGCTTGAACTCCAGGCTTGGGGCCCGGCCAGGAGCTCTTTTGCTCAAGGCCAGTGCTCTGTCACTTTGGCCACTTCCTGCTTTTGGGCAGTTAATTGGATATAAGAATCTCAGGGCTGGGCACCAGAGGCTCACACCTGCAATCCTAGCTACTCAGGAGGCTGAGATCTGAGTATTATGGTTCAAAGCCAGCCCTGGCAGGAAAAGCCGTGAGACTCTTATCTCCAATAAACCATTCAGAAAACTAGAAGTGGCACTGTGGCTCAAGTGGTAGAGCGCTCACCTTGAGCTGAAGAGCTGAGGGACAGCACCCAGACCCAGAGTTCAAGCCCCACAGCCGACAAAAAAAAAAAAAAAAAGAATCTCAGGGACTTAACTGCCCAAACTAGCTTTGAACAACAATCCTCAGATTTCAGCCTCCTGAGTAACTTGGATTACAGGACAGCAGCACCCAGCTATATCATCTATTTTCAAGTCATTATTAGGAATTACTACTTTTCATATATCTTTATACATATTAGCAATAAAATGTCAGCAGTAAAAACTGAAACACAAATGTCATTTAGCATACATCCAGGTACTGCTCTGTTCACTTCATTGCTGCTGCTCTGCCTTCTTTCAGTTCTTCTATGTGTTTAGCCATGTTAACTGTTCCTCATGATTCCTTGTCATTTGATCACAATGCTTTTAAGAATTATATATATACACTAAGGTTAAGATCTGTAAGTTTGGGGCTGGGAAGGTGGCTCAGTGGTAGAGCGCTTGCCTTGCATGCCTGAGGCCCTGGGTTCCATTCTTCAGCACCACATAAGAAAAAAGCCGGAAGTGGCACTGTGGCTCAAAGTAGTAGAGCGCTAGCCTTGAGCTCAAGAGCTGAGGGACAGCACCCAGGCCCAGAGTTCAGGTCCCACAACTGGACCAAAAAAAAAATAAGATCTGTAAGTTTCATGCCACAGTTAAGCTTGGTGCCATGGCTTGAACTCTTGGCCTCACATTGTTTTTTTTTTGGGTCTGGTCGTGGGGCCTGAACTCTGGGCCTGGGGGCTGTCCCTCAGCTCTTCAGCTCAAGGCTAGCGCTCTACCACTTGAGCCACAGCGCCACTTCCGGCTTTTTTCTTTTTGCTTATGTGGTGCTGGGAATCGAACCCAGGGCCTCATGTATACAAGGCAAGTGCTCTACCACTGAGCCACCTTCATTTTTCTGGTTAATTGGAGATCGATTCTCTCAGATTTTTCTGCATAATTTGCTGTTGTTGGGCTTGCCCAGGGAAAGGGCCGTATTCTCTGTGCTGGTCTGCATGTAGACTTCCCTCCCGCTTGTTTTCCCTGCAGGACCCCACAAGCCTGCCCCAGACGTTTCCACCCAGCCCCTGCGTTACTGGGTGACCAGCACACCTGGGGGCAGCTACCTCTCCTTGCTCTGAGTCACATCCTAGACCACCTGGACCTGCACCGCCCCGTGTGAGGGCCAGTAGTTCAGAATAAACTTGAACCCAGGGCCTGGGCGCTGTCTGTGATCACCTTTTTGCTCAAGGCTAGCACTCTGCCACTTGAGCCATAGCTCTATTTCCAGTTGGGTTTTTTGTTTTCGTTTTTGTTTTATAGTTAATTAGAGATCAGAGATTTGCCGACTTTTCTGCCTGGGCTGGCTTTGAACTGCGATCCTCAGTTCCTACCCTCAGCCATGAGCCACTAGCACCTTTCTTCACTGTTTATTTTTGTTTTTGAGACAAGATCTCACCACAGGCTGGCTTCAAACTGTCAATCCTACTGTGTTAGCCTTCCTAGTGCTGGTATTACAGTCATAAACCATGACACACAGCTTGGGGTACTTTCCTTGGAAAACATTTAAGCTGCTCAGAGACTAGAGAGAATAGGAAATCACCCAATTATTAATAGTAGAATCAAAATTTTATGCTCAATCCTAAACAGGATTATGCACAACACCCTAACTTCTGAGTCATCCAGGAAAAATCCTAAACATTTGTAAATGAGATCCAGCTGTATGTTAAAATAACACACCCACAGAACTAGATGGGTTTTACTCCAAGCACGAGGGGATCATCCAACAAAAATATAGCTATAAATATAGTTTCTATACTAGCAGGCCTGAAGCAAAAGGGTAGGCCCACCTCAAATGCTTTGAGAGGTAATCAACATGGATTCCTGGTGAACTTTTTTAATAAAGTCAGAATTGATGGAGAATAGAATGTCTTTTTTTTTTTTTTTTTTTTTTAAGCTATCTAGCATGACTGTCCTGTGTGAGGCATAGAGTTCACGTGAATCTTGGTAAAACTCATGCTCTCCTTAGACAGCCAAGCATTTGCTTTTTTCTGACCCTCAGAGAGCGAGTGTGGGCACCAAGCCAAAGCGGAGCCCTTGTGGAGACTGACTCAGAAGAAGGCCCAGGAACTGCGGCCTGTGCCGATGGTACCAACCCAAGGCCAGCAGGGTCTTCTCTGCTCACCATTCTGACACAGTTTTGACTGCTGTCTGGCTTTTTTTTTTTTTTTTTTAATAAGAGATAGAATTTGGTTTTAGGGGCTGGGAAGGAGGCTCAGTGGTAGAGTGCTTACCTCTCATGCATGAGGCCCTGGGTTCGATTTCTCAGTACCACATAAGCAGAAAAAACTAGAAATGATGCTGTGGCTCAAGTGGTAGAGTGCTCGCCTTGAGCTGAAGAGCTGAGGGACAGCGCCCAGGCCCAGAGTTCAAGCCCCTGACCAAGGAAAGAAAGGAAGGAAGGAAGGAAAGAAGGAAGGAAGGAAGGAAGGAAGGAAGGAAGGAAGGAAGGAAGGAAGGAAGGAAGGAAGGAAGGAAGGAAGGGAAGGAAAAGAAAAAGAAAATAATCAAGGCTACGAACAAAGATGCTCGTGTCTCTACTGGAAGAAGAAACCTGTGTCCTTTTTCTTGTATTTCCTTCCCTTCTTTCTCTAGCCCCTTCTCTTTAATGTCACTGTGCCTGAATAAGCCTCACATACAAGAGAGAAGGTCTTTGTCTAGTCTACATGCGACACTTGGGGGAAAGTAAGGTAAGTGCCTCTGAATATCGAATAGAAGGTTTCAGATTGGGTTTTGGAGCATCCCAGAAGGCATTAAACTAGGCATCAAAAGAAAATGTGTAGCTGGGCGCTGGTGGCTCATGTCTGTAATCCTAGCTACTCAGGAGGCTGAGATCTGAGGATTGGGGTTCAAAGCCAGCCTGGGCAAGAAAGTCTGTGAGACTCTGATCTCCAATAAAGTACCAGAAAGCATGAAGTGGCGCTGTGGCTCAAGTGGTAGAGTGGTATGCTAGCCTTGAGCTGAAGAGCTGAGGGGACAGTGCCCAGGCCCAGAGTTCAAGCTCCACAACTGATCCACCCCACAAAAAAAAATATGTGTATGTATAGGGGGATGATCTGAGTGGGGCGATGAACCCCAATATCATGGGGAGCTTTAGGCAAGCTGTAACTCTACACAAGTGCTTGCAGTTGTTTATTTAGTTACTTTTCCTTATAGGAATTGTATGTCATGCTTTGGGGTGGAGAGACAATAACAGTTCTATCAGCACAGACCAAGATCACACTGGCTTGCTTTCTTTTCTTTCTCTTTCTTTCTTTCTTTCTTTCTTTCTTTCTTTCTTTCTTTCTTTCTTTCTTTCTTTCTTTCTTTCTTTCTTTCCTTCCTTCCTTCTTTCTTTCCTTCCTTCCTTCCTTCCTTCCTTCCTTCCTTTCTTTCCTTCTTTTCTTTCTTTCTTTCTTTTGTCAGTGATGGGGCTTGAACTCTGGGCCTGGGCACTGTCCCTCAGCTCTTCAGCTCAAAGTGAGCACTCTACCACTTGAGCCACGGGCCACTTCCGGTTTTCTGGTGGTTCATTGGAGATAGGAGTTTCCCAGACTTTCCTGCCCCGGCTGGCTTTGAACTGTGATCCTTAGATCTCAGCCTCCTGAGTAGCTAGGATTACAGGCGTGAGCCACAGGTGCCTGGCTGGCTTTCTTTTTAAAGTTATTTTTTTGGTGGGGGAGATAGTTGGAAACCTCACAGTGGGTGTGTGCTGACTGAAGGGCTGGCCACGTTCCTGAAATCACATCAGACAAGGCAATGCTTAACTCTGCTAGTGCTTTGCCCAAGCCAGCTGCAGGGTGACAAGGAAAGCCTCAGATGCCCCTAGAGGCATGTTCTAGGATGATCTATGAATGGCGGTGGGGGGGGAGGGGAGGATGGACGGGGGGACAACCATTCACAATTATTAAATCTCTGTCTCTACATTCAAAACATTCTAATGTTTCTGTCCCAAGTTGTATCTTTCCGTGAAGGGATGATTAGGTGGATATTACAACGTCAGAGGGCATGTGGACTTCTTCAGGGGCCCAAAAGCAGCATGATGACTAGGAACAATATTGGGTTTTTTTTGGTTTTCACATAGATCTTTGGATTTAATTTTATAATATCTTATAGCCTGAGAACAATACTGGTGGTTATGTCTTATAATCTAAAAACTTAATACTGGTGATTATGAGAGAGCGGGGGGGGGGGGGGGGGGGGGAGGTACCTGGGGGGAGGGAGGGAGAGAGTTGGTGGTGGGAACCAGGGCTTAACACGTGCTCTTCTACTTTTTATTCTCCTTCTTTCTTTCTTTTTTAAATTAAAGAAAAAAAATCTTTTGGCTGGTACTGGGGCTTGAACTCAGGGCCTGGGCACTGTCCCCTAGCTTTTTCTGCTGAAGGTTGGAGCTCTACCACTGAGCCACAGCTCTACTTTCCACTCTGGTAGTTTATTAAATATAAGAGGCTCAACCTTTCTACCCTGATTTCAAACTGTGATTCTCAGATCTCAACTTCCTGAGTACTAGGATTTCAGGATTGAGCCACTGATGTCCACCTCTCTCTTTCTCTCTCTCTCTCTCTCTCTCTCTCTCTCTCTCTCTCTCTCTCCCTCTCTCTCTCTGATGATCATGGGCAGTGCTTGGGCATCAACCCAGGCCTGGGCACTGTACCTCTGAATTGCATTCCTACTTCAAATGTGCTCTACTACTGAGCTCCACCCCAGCGAAGCAGAGAATTCACACTAAACTTAGAGACTACGTTTTGGAATCTGCCAGAGAAATAACTACATTTGTCATCACAAAGCCTAGATCTGGAAACATAAAAGCATAATTCAATTTCGTGTATTTCAGGACTTGGGAAGGATTAAGATTGAAGTGTGTGTTACACCAAATTGTTACCCTTTTGTCTAATTTAGCATAAATAAGGACTTCCAAACTTGAGCATTTAGTGTGAGAAGAAAAGCATCAGGCCTGAGATTCCAGTGCTTGGCTGTTTGGCCAGGCGGGAGGAATTCATTCCATTCTTACACATAGGAGATTGCTGGGCAAAAAAAAAGAGTATTTGGGTCATTTCAAAAATCTTACAAATAGTTCAGCTAGAATGAGTGTTAGCCCAAAACAGATGACTTCAGACTTCATCATTCTTTGGGATTGAGAGTATTTTCAATTCCATTGGGACTCCAGCCAATCACAACCTTACCCCACATGTGATCCTAAAAAGACAGCATAAGGATCACAAGGAGGAAATGTTAGTGTTTGTTTGCAAGACTAATTCCTCTCGCTCTCTCTCTCTCTCTGTTCTGGGGTTTGAACTCAAAGCTTGGACAGTGTCCCTTCGTCTCTTCGCGCAAGCCTGGCGTTCTACCACGGGAACCACAGCTCCAACTTCCTACTTCTCAGCGACTAACTAGAGATAAGAGTCTCCCGGACTTTCCTGCCTGGGCTGGCTTCACACCTCCATCTTCAGATCTCAGCTTCTGGAGTAGCTGTGATTACACTGTGAGCCCAGCTCTACCTCCCTTTATAAGAGCCAAGAAACAAACTGAGTTTTGAAGAAAACCTTGGCCAATAGATTAAATCTAAAGCATGAGGCAGTAACTCCACAAATCCGCCCCCCCCTCCCAGCTGCAGGGGTGTCCTGGGCAGGGCGGGCTGTGTTCTTGTTTGGGTCTTTTGCTAGGAGCAGTTCCTGGAGGAGGAGCTGGGGGGTAGGAGGGGGAGCAGATCTGTCCTCCCTCCCCACCCCAACCCACTCCCGCCCTGCTGCCTTCTCTCCTGGGCCCTGTCGAGGTTTGAGGAGAGATTTCGGTGGCACATGGTGTGCAGAGATCACTCATCACCTATGCTTTGATGTTTTCTGCCAACTCGATGGCACCGGGTACCCTGTAATTAATCAGTTTAAATGTTTATCTGAGCTCTGCCAGCTTCCACAGGTAAGCTGCAGGGAAATTTACAGAAACAAAACTATGCAGCTGCAGTGTGTTCCATTATTAAGGGGAAAAAAATATTGGCCAAGGGGTGTTAATACTTACGACTGTTTTAATTCCTGTAAGTGGAATAAAACTATTCTTTTTAAAGGATCATCACTGGTCCTCTCATGACTTCTATTCTGTTTTTCTTGGGAGCATTTAAAGAGTTAATTATACGTTTTTCTTGCTTTTCTAGTACAGAGTATGAACTCAGGGCTCAGGGTCGCTGGCTTCTTTGCTCATGGTTGGCACTTTACCACTTAAACTGCACCTCCAGCCTGGCTTTTCGTTGTTTATTTTGGAGATGGAATCTTATGAACTTTCTGCCCAGGTTCACCTCGACTGTGATCCTCTGGATCTCAGCCTCCTGGGTAGCTAGTATTACTGAAGTAAGGGTACTGGGACTAACTGGCACCATCCTGGCAACATGATGAATGAGGGGGAATTGAGTCTACGGGTGCCATCTTGTCTTCATGGTGGATGAAGGTGAAGCCCCACCCCCAGGTGATGGATGTTTCTGAATTCCTAGAGACAGGGGCGGGGACTTGGACAACAGGTTACTGGACCTGCCAGTCTTATGCCATGAACTGGAGAGACTCTTGTGCTGACCTTGCCCCCTGACCGCATCTCTATTTAGGCCCCAGACCAGTTCAGCTGCCATCTTGTGCCATGCCCCATGTCTGCTGACTCCCTCAGGTCACCACGCCGTCCCTCTCCCGCTCTCCCTTAGACTTGGTCAGGGTTGGTAGGTGTATTCAAGGCTGTAATGTGTCTGGGGACTTGTGTCCTTCTGCAGCCGCTGGCTTTCTAGTAGAGACACCTCTCAAAATGTGGCTTCTTTGGATAGCTCAACTGAATTCCCGTATAATATTACAGATGTGAGTTCGGCTTATCTTTGACTTGGCCTTTTTTTTAAAAAAAAAAAAAACCACCAAATTAAACGGCTACGAAGTCTAAAAAATTAGATAATGGATAAGAATTCTATAAGAATTAATATACGTCTAAGGCCTAAGGAGGCTGAGGCAGGAGGAACTTGAGTTGGAGGCTAGCCAGAGCTATGCATCAATATCACTGTAAACAAACAAATGGAGAAACAAGCAACAACAACAAAAAATTGCAAAGCATAAATCCCAGCTCTTCCCTACCTCTCCCAAACTGTCACTCACCTATATCTCCTTCTCTACCCTATCCTAGATCTGTGCTTTACAATGCTTTTGCTCATTCTTTTTTTTTTTTGGGTCAGTCGTGGGGTTTGAACTCTGGGCCTGGGCGCTGTCCCTCAGCTCTTCAGCTCAAGGCAAGTGCTCTACCACTTGAGCTATAGCGCCACTGGTTTTCTAGTGGTTTATTGGAGATAGGAGTCTCACGGTCTCTCCTGCCCGGGCTGGCTTTGAACTGCAATCCTCAGATCTCAGGCTCCTGAGTAGCTAGGATTACAGGCGTGAGACACCAGCGCCCGGCCTTTTGCTCATTCTTTAGTCTCCCATATAGCTAAGCGATATGAACATTCTTATACATTTCTCCTTTTAGACATCGTGTATTGATTTCACCTTGCAGGAGAAGAGGAATTAACTTGGGCTGTTTATCTCCATGGTAGGTAGCTGAACACACACACAGCCTTGGACACACAAACATCTGTCTCCTTCCCTTTGTTTCCAAAGCAAGTTACGTTGTTCAAGTGTGAAAATATTCAGTTACTTGGTGAATTTGCTCTATAAGCTTAACTCAGTGTCCATATAGCACTGTGTCCCCCTGAACTATGGACACTGGATCCATTTCTCCTATGCCTGCAGGAAGCCATCTTTCTGGAGAATCCTCTGTTGTCTAGGGTCTGATCCTTGTTTCTGTGCTTTGTCAGTCTGGGTTTACTCTCTTGATTCACTGAAGTCACATCCTCCTGAGGAAGGTTGTGAGAGGTTCATTCTTGGTACTGCTCTGTTGAGCCATTGTGTAATGATTTTACCATGTGCTCTTTTCTTCCCTTATTGTTAATAGGCTTTTTGTACCATTTCCAGTTTGGGACTCTTACAAAAAGTGCAAATGAAATTCTAGTGAAAGCGTATTGGTGGCTTAGGTAATTCTTTTTTTTTGACAGGGTCTCCTTACATTGTCCAGACTGCCCTTGAACTCTTGGGCTTAAATGATGATCCTTCTCAGCCTTCTGAGAAGCTGGAACTACAATCATGTGCTGCTATCTGTGGCTCTTTTATTTATTTAATTTTTGCCAGTCCTGGAGCTTGAACTGTGGGCTCTCCCTGAACTTTTGCTCAAGGCTAGCACTCTACCACTTAGCCACAGTGCCACTTCCAGCTTTTTCTGTGATTAATTAGAGATGAGAGTCTCCGGGACTTTCCTGCCTGGGCTGGCTTCGAACCATGATCCTCAGATCTCAGCCTCTTGAGTAGCTGGGATGACAGGTGTGAGCCACTGGTGTCTGGCTCATGTGGCTCTTATGTAAGAATTTTTGGCTGAATGTAAACTTCAAAGGTAAAATTTCTAGTACAGGAGATGAATATATTCAGCTTTGGTAGATATTGCCAGAAAAATATCCTAAATTGTTGGGTTGAGTTGTATTAAGAATAAAAACCACACATACACACACACACACACACACACACACCAGAATTTGAACTCCAGGCCTTGTGGTCTTGCTCAGCTTTTCTGATCACAGTTGCCACTCTACCACTTGAGCCACACCTCTAGCCTTGGCATTTTGCTGGTTAATTGGAGATGGAGTCTCTTGGACTTTTATGTCCAGGCTAACTTTGGAACCATACATCTCAGGTAGCTCCTGAGTAGCAAGGATTACAGCCCTTAGCCCCAGCACCCAGCTTCTCTTTTGGATTTTTGACAGTTTCTTAAAATGTAACTCTGAAGCCATAAAAAAAAAACCCGTTAAATGTGTAATTAAATGGGCTTCAATATACTCATAGAGTTGCATTACCATCATCATAATGAACTTTAGAACATTTTCATTACTCTAAAGGATCATTCCTAGCAGTCACTCTTCCTTCCTTCCTTCTTCCTTCCTTTCTTCTTTCTTTTCTTCCTTCCTCCCGTCCCTGCTAGCAACTATCCTTCCTTCCTCTATAAATTTGACTGTTATAGTAGTTATCTTATGAAAGTGGAATCACATATTATTTGCCTTTTGTGTCTGGTTGCTTTCACTTAGCATGGCACTTTCAACTTTCATCTTTGTAGTAGCAAGAATTTCTTTCTTTTTCTTTTTTTTGTTTTTGGGTCCGGTCATGGGGCCTGAACTCTGGGCCTGGGCGCTGTCCCTCAGCTCTTCAGCTCAAGGCTAGCGCTCTACCACTTGAGCCACAACGCCACTTCTGGCTTTTTTCCTTTTGCTTATGTGGTGTTGAGGAATCGAACCCAAGGCCTCAGGCATGCAAGGCAAGCACTCTACCACTGAGCCAGCTTCCCAGCCCAGTAGCAAGAATTTCTTAGAGTCGCCTCTGGCGTGGTGAAGGTGTCTCTTGGACTTTTCTGCTCAGGCTGGCTTGAACCTCAGTTCTCCAGATCTCAAACTCCTTAGAAGTTAGGATTACAGATGTGAGCCACTGGTGCCTGCCTTGAGTTTCCGCAGTTCTAGCTAGCTAGCTCCTCAGGAGGCAGATGCCGATGGTGGTCCTGGGACCAGATGTTAAGTAATAACAACACACCAAAGGGCACAAAGAGCAGTCAGATCTTTGCAACAGTCATCAGTAGGGATGGATTTCAGGGAGGAAGATCAGAAGACATTCTATTCACTAAAGACAGAAAAACGGAATGAGCAGGGGACAAATGGGATTTGTGTTTGTACACAACAAAGGAAATAAATTTTGATAAGTGTGTCAAGACAATATCGCAGAGAAGGGCGGGGTATCCGTGGTGCCTGCAGAGGAGCAGGGCCAGGACATTGACAGGGCTCTGAGGGGTGCTAATGAACGCAGCTACGCTGCAGGATTCTTTCCATGCCGTTCCATGATTTCAACACTACTAGAATGATGTGGGAAGCCTGTGATATGTCATCAGTGATAAGTAAAATGTTTTCTTAGCAATGAATCAGGGTTGGGTGTTGCCAGGAGAGCTTGTGGAGTGTGTAGAAAGCCCTGGATGTGATCCCTAGTATACAAGGAAAAAAACGGAAAACGAGTCCCTACTAACATACTAATAGTTTCTCTCTCTCTCTCTGTCTCTCTCCTCTCTCTCAAATTTTATATGCTAGCTTTCAGACATCATTTTGAAATGCTAAAACCAAGGAGAAATAACTGACTGGAAAAAAAAAAAAAAAACGATCCTTGCAAATAAAAAGAATATTGCAGGGCTCTTTAGACAGATGAACTGAGAACCCAACAAAGTGTCTCATGACTGTAATCCTAACTGCTCAGGAAGCTGAGATCTGAGGCTCGTGGTTCAAAAACAACCCAGGCAGGAATGTTGGTGAGACTCTTATCTCCAGTTGACCAGCAAAAAGCCAAAATGAAGCTGTAGCTTAAGTGAGTGAGAAAGCTACGGGACAGCTTTCCAGGCCCTGGGTTGAAGTCCCAATACAGCAGTTCTATAAACTTCCAAAATGCACTTTCAGATGAAGTGTATCGCTTCTGGCCATTACATTACAGATCACCAACTAGGATTGCTCTAAATGCTAGATCTCAAAGATTTAATGCATTGTCCACGTGTTCACCTTGGAACCAGTCATTTAATATATGGACACAGTAATGCATCACAAATGTCTTGTAAGTCAAAAGTTTCCTTCCAAGTAGTCAAGTCTTGGAAGAATCTAATCTATGCACCTGAAATGTAGCACTAACCCCCCCCCCCCCCCCCAGGCTAGCCAGGGAGCTCTGAAGTTCTTCCCTTACTAACTGGAAACACAGGAACTGCAGCCTCTCTTCTTCCTGTAACCAGTTCTACCCAAGCTTGGGCCTCTTTTACTGTCAGTTTTACGTACAACCCACCCAACATCTGTAGAACTTTGTAACATTTCCTATGGAAGAAAGGACTGTGTCTCATGTGGTAACACTTCTGAATAATGACCCCATTCCAAGGGGCCACTGCAGAAGAGCAGCCCCTTGGTGACTGCGCACTGGAGAGAAAAGAAATATGAAAGAGTAATTAATGTGGTGAGCGAAACAACAAGGAGACATACAAGAATCGATGTGATGCATATGGAAGGTCTCTTCAGATACGGTTTTTACAAGCGCATCTATATAAAATTAATATGATGTGTGTATACCAGGCCCTGTAATTTACTAACCTACAGTCTCCAATGAGTTGGAGAACCAGCTTATGTGTCTGTGACAGCGCATTTAGTTGTGAGATCAAAATCTAGATGGATTCACTAACATTAGAAAATTAGCTCTCAGGGTCTGGGAAGTGTCTCAGTGGTAGAGTGCTTGCCTTGCATGCATGAGGCCCTGGGTTCGATTCCTCAGCACCACATAAGCAGAAAAAAAAAAGCCAGAAGTGGCACTGTGGCTCAAGTGGTAGAGCACTAGCCTTGAGCTGAAGAGCTGAGGGACAGCGCCCAGGCCCAGAGTTCAGGCCCACGACTGGACCCCCCCCCAAAAAAAATTAGCTCTCCATCACCTTAGTAAACTATGAAGACAATATCCTGACACTAATTGACCAGGCTTTTAAGGTATTCTTCTGTTATTGGTATAGGCAGGGATTGAACCCAGGGCTTTGCAACATCTAAGCATATGTTCTACCGCTCAGCTCTAACAAGATAGGCTTTTAGCTGGGTGTTGGTGGCTCACACCTGTAATTCTAGCTACTCAGGAGGCTGAGATCTGAGGATCATGGTTCAAAGCCAGCCTGGGCAGGAAAGTCTATGAGACTATTATCTCCAATGAACCACCAGAAAACTGTAAGTGGTGCTGTGTCTAAAAGTGGTAGAGTGCTAGCCTTGAGTGAAAAAGTTCAGGGACAGTGCCCAGGCCCTGAGTTCAAGCCCCATCACCAGCAAAAAAAGAAAAAAACAAAACAAATTGAAGTTGACAGGCTTGTTTTTGCCAAGAGCCAGTGGCTCATGCTTATAATCCTAGCTACTCAGGAGGCTGAGATATGAGGATCACCGTTTGAAGCCAGCCTGGACCATGAGACCAATAAACTACTCTGGAAAGTCCAAGAGTGGCACTGTGGCTCAAGTGGTAGAGCTAACCTTGAGCACAAACAGGCCCAGGTCAGGGGGTAAAAAGAAAGAAAAGAAAGTAAATAGACCACATTTTAATTGTTTGTTTCATCTGAGTTTTAAGACCTCTATTGATGTCCTGTAAGACTAGACCACAAAATATTAACAGCAGTTTTCCCTGCAAGCTGGGCTTTGTATCATCTTTGTGTTTGTGAGCAAAATTAGTGTTATGCGTGATTTGAAATGAGCTCCCAGCAGTTTTGTTTTGATGGTAGAAGAACCCAGGGAAGAATGCGTATGCAGTTCTTCAACTCTAGGACACCCCAGTAATTAGTGAGGACAAACTTACATGACAATAGATGGAAGGGTGTAGTATCTTCACCGAGGACTCCTAGGTTTTTTGTTTTTGTGTTTTAATTTTTTCGTAGCTACAATCATTGGCCTGGTCTATTAACTATGAAATGCTATTTACAGAAAATTGCAGGAAGTGTAGAAATGTCAAATTTTGGACTAATACGTTCAATAGAATATAGTGATTTGAGGCCTGATGTTCTCACCAAACATATCAATGAGAAGGAGATTCATAATTTGGACAGATCCTTTCCTTCTTTCCTTCCTTCCTTCCTTCCTTCCTTCCTTCCTTCCTTGAACAATACTGTTTAAGATGACACCTATGGTAATTTTTCTTCTCTTTCTTTTTAAGTTTTTGATATTCTTTTTAAGGAAAAAAAATCCAAATTAAAAAAAATATATTTATAAAAGAAGAGAGCATGGGACATATAAATAAACCACACACTCTCATCACGAGCATTGTCACCACAACGATGATCGTGATATCAGTAGTGTTTCTTCCATGTTCCACCCCTCTTTCTGTCTGGAGGACTTTTGTTTGTTTCCTTTTTCATCCTCCTGAGCACTGGGGACTAGAAGTGCATGCTACATTGCCCAGCTTAAGTAGGGTTTCTAAACAAGTCTCAGAGTTCTATTAGTTCAATCATAATTACGTTAACATGAGTTACAAACAGGGGTTGAAAATTATATGTAAGAAAATGGACAGTCAGTTCTTGGTATCTGTGCCAGGCAGCTTCCATTACTGTAACTAATGCCCGAGATAAATCGGCTTATAAAGAGAAAAGGTTTCTTTTGATTCCCAACTCTAGAGGCGTCATTCCATGGTCCGTTGGTCCCACTGCATTTGGGGCTGTGGCAACGCAGCAGGTCGGTGCGGAGTGTGTAGTAAACTGTTTCCTCACAGTGATCAGGGAGTTAAACAGGAGAAACCGGCATTCCAAGGTCGAGAGAGAGAGAGAGAGAGAGAGAGAGAGAGAGAGAGAGAGAGAGAGAGAGAGAGAAAACATCACTAACAGCCTACAATCTCCCCCCCCCCTTCCTCTTGGATTTCTCCCACCTGCACAGCACCAAGCTGAGAGTCAGCCTTTACCCCAGAGCCTCTGGAGGGCATTTCAGATGCTAAGTGTGGTGTCATCCTTGAAACACTCAACCCAGCTCCAGAATTTCTCACAGGGCCTCCATTCCCGCCCCACCCCCCCCCATTTCTCTTCTTTTTTTTCCCTCCTTGTCCCCCATCTTTTTTCTCTTCTTCCTCCTCCTTTTGCCTCAAGACTCAAATATGTCACCACCATTTCCTTCATCTCCTAAATACTTTATTTTAAATGTGATTGCATTAAAATGGGGTCTCGCTCAGTTGCCGGCCTGGCCTCTACTTCTGGAGGCCAGGTGATTCTCCTACCTCAGCCTCTTGAGAACCCGTTTCTACAGGCCTGTGCCACAGTGCCGGGCTTCTTTTTTCTTTATCGCTGCTAAAGATCAAACCCAGAGCCTTGTGCAGTCCTGGCGGGTGCTCTAACCACTGGGCTACACCCTCCGCCGTGGGGCTCAGATCTTTTTAAATTTTCTTCCCCTCTCCAAAGAATCTAGCTATTATATGAATTATTAAAATTTATAATAAGAATAAAAAGGACAAAGAAAACAAGGATATTCGACTTACTTTTAAAATGTAATGAATTCAAATTAGATATAGCTAAGAATCTACATCTAAAATTAGCCTGGGAGGTAAAATGCGGCTATTAAAATGAGAGAGGGCTCGGTTCCTTTCTCAAGGCTTCGATTCTCTTTCCCCATCTGTGTGTCACCTGGGAGTAAAGGAATGCAAGGAGCCTCGGGTGGGAGAGGAAGGCCGGGAGGTCCCACCGGGGTGGGAAGCAGTGCAAAACCAGGCTCACGCCTGTCATCCTAGCTGCTCAGGAGGCTGAGATCTGAGGATCGCGGTTCAAAGCCGGCCTGGGTATGAAGGTCCATGAGACACCTATCTCCAATTAAACACACACACACACACACGCATGCAAGTCAAAGCCAGGAGTGGAACTGTGGCTCAAGTGGTAGAGTGCTATGCTTGAGTACAAAAGCTCAGGAAGTGAGTCCAAGCCCCAGTACCAGCACAGGAAGGAAAGGGAAGGAAGGAAGGAAGGAAGGAAGGAAGGAAGGAAGGAAGGAAGGAAGGAAGGAAGGAAGGAAGGAAGGAAGGAAGGAAGGAAGGAAGGGCATGGGGCACAGAGCTCTGTCTTCCTTGTCTCCAGCTGGGGCCACACCATAGGGTCCACCCCCACTGCAGTGCCCTCCCCCGGCCCCGTGCCCTGCCCTGCGCCCGCCCAGGCCCAGCTCGCCGCACCGTTCTCCCACCAGCTTCATCTTTGTCTCACAACGTCTGTACATTTGATCCAAAGGATGGGGAAAGCCCCCCATCACCACTCTTCCCAGTGCCCACCATAGCTTTCGCATGCAGCAGTCTGTCACATTCACTTGCCACGCGCTTCATTTTGTTCTTTTCTTTCTTCCTTTTCTTTGAGACACAGGCTTGCTATGTTACTCTGGCTTGCCTTGAAGTCAGAGCCTCCTGCCTTAGCTTCCCAATGCTGGGATCACAGGCTTGCACTACTGCATTCGCCTTTGTTTGTTAGACAAAAGCTAGCTGACTTACACAATCCATCCTACATTTCCATCCATGCATTTCTCATATGGATTATGTATGTATTATAATCATATGTTTGTTCATATCTTACTGGTATGTCTTGCAAAGATACTGTATTATTTTTAGTATGTGTTTAGAATAAAGGTATCACAACTTACCTAACCATTGCTCTATTATTATTGTACATGTAAATTGTTTCCAGTGTTCTGGTATTATATAACTTTCTGCATGTATGTATATTCTCAGAAACGTGATTACAACCATAATTACATGGCTAGAACTGCTTGCTCAGAGCCTGTGTGATATTAAAATAATGACAGAGGATCTGGGATGTCACTCAGCAGTAAGAGCTCAGCATTCAGGGGTCCCTGGCTCCCAATTCCAGACCCCCAAAATCATAATGGTAGATATGGGAGTGATAATGGTAGATATTGTCACATTGCTCTCCATAGAACTTGATAAACAACAGTGTGATTTCTACAGTCTATGACAGATGAATCTATGAATCTATAGATTCAAGTCCTACTAGGCAGGGTATTTAATCCACTTGATATTACAAAATCGAGGTAAAAATAACTTTACCTTGCTCAGTCTCACTAAATGCAAAATGAACTATAAGCCAGATGCTAGTGGCTCACACCTGTATCCCTAGCTACTCAGGAGACTGACATCTGAGGAACAAGGTTCAAAGCCTCGCTGGGCAGAAAAGTTTCTGAGATTCCATCTCCAAAGTAACTGGCAAAAAGTAGGGCTGGGGGCGTGGCTCAAATGGTAGGAGTACCAGCTGAGCAAGCAAGAACAATTTCATGGCTTCCAATTTAATTTCTATGGGCTTCTTAATTTTAAGAAAATGATCATTAAAATAATAAAATGGATTGGAACACAGCCATGCTTATTGGTTTATGAGGAAAATAAAACTTGGATTACCTTGTAGTTTGATGTTACATTCATTCTCCCTGGTCTACTTGTCCGTGACACAGGTGACAGCCAGGTAAGCTCCGAGCGCCCCTCTGCTGTCCCACACAGCAGCCCCTAACCTTCCACCCTCTGAGCATAAACCACCCGTCTGCCTTAGCTGAGTGCAGCATTGGAGCTACTTCAGTCAATGTGTCCAGCAGCAAAAGCCAAGAATCTGCTATCTTTTTCTTTTGGGGGGGGGGTTACCACTTGAACCACAGATCTGCTTCTGGCATTTTGCTGGTTAATCGAAGCGAGGAGTCTCACAGACTTCTCTGCCTGGGCTGGCTTGGAATCTCAGTCCTCAGCTCTCAGCCTGCTAAGTAGCTTACAGGTGTGAGTCACCAGCATTGCCTTTGTGTAACAATATACCACCCTGGGCTACTGGTTTCTACAGCCTCCTGAAGCCCAGTTTCTCCACAGAGAGTTTTCTATCCCCTCTTTCATTCCCCCCACTTCCCGTCTTCCCCCACCCCTTTCCCCCTCCACTCCCCCCAGTCTCCATTACAGTGCTGGGGATCAAACCCATAGGTTCACATGGATGCTCTACTCCTGAGCGCCAGCTCCAGCCCTGTGCTTTATTTTCTTAGTGGCGGGAAACACAGGTGCAGTCACTTGGCCTTTGCTGGAGGGGTGATGTCCCAGCTTGCTCCAGATCACTGGCCCTGAAAAATCTTCAGCATTATGGCAGGCAGGGGCCTCCATCTTCTTAGGGTCTGTCTTCCGCCGTCTGGGGTGCATGTGTTTAGGCACCATTCCAGAGAACTTGCCATTCGCTTCTTATCAAGTTTGCGCAACGTCGTGTGGCAACACAGCCCACTGGTGTGTGAGTCTGCAGCGTGCACATGCTCCCGGCCCTTTGAACCGCATTGCTGGCGGCCGCTGAGCCAGGCAGGAAGCTTTAGGGGAAATTCCTATACTTCCACGGGAGAACGCTGCCGACCCTTTAAAAGACTGTTCAGAGAACTTCAAAGTTAGTTTTTCTTCCTTTTGATCCTGCTGAAAGTCTCTGGAAATTTATGAGGAGCCAGCTATGGTCCCAGAGTGACCTTGACTCGTTCCTCAGGACAAGCCAGCGTGAACTGGACTCCCAACATTGAAGTGAGTAAGCATCCATGTCCCCCCATCTTTCCTTTGGGAATTTGGGCTCCAGGACCCTGGAGTGAACATGTCCAGAAGTGTGTCTCCATCTTTCCTTTTTGAACTATGGCCTCAAACTGAATTCTCATAGATGATGCCAACACCCACTTTCCTATATGAAGATGTATCAGTTCTTGACAGACAACCTCTATCTTCCTTTCTCTAGAGAAAGCATTGCTTTGGAAAGAACCCAAACACTCTCTTCCCCTGATGCAGATAATAAATCTTTACTCTCTGTGTGTGTTTGTGTGTGTGTGTGTGTGTGTGTGTGCGCGTGTGTGCACATCCACACGCATGCTGGTTCTGGAGCTTGTACTCAGGACCTGTCCTTGGGCTTTTGTGCTCAAGGCTAGAGCTCTACCACTTGAGTCACAGGTCTAGTTCCAGCTTTTTGGTGGTTAATTAGAGATAAGTCTCTTGGACTTTCCTGCCTGGGCTAGCTTTGAACTGTGACCCTCATAGCTCAGCTTTCTGAGTAGCTAGGATTACAGGTGTGAGCCACTAGCACCTGGCCAATCTTTCCTCTGTGATCTATTGGTTGTGCTCTTTGGCTTTGCTCTTAGTTCAAGTTAACTAACATAAACCTAGGACCTAGTCATATATGTAGACAATTGTCTATTTCTGTGAATACAGACTATTTCTGGTTTGCCTTTCTAGTGGGAATCAAGAACAATATAGTTGTGAGCCCTGCCTACATTACCTGTCCTAGGATTAGATACCATATCTAGCTAGCAGCTCCAGCTGGGACTATTCTTTGGTTGAATTGCTGGTACTTTGTGTCATATGCCCATAATTAATTTGATTTCTGCAGAACTCAAGCTATCAAATGGAGTGGAGCATCACAGGACTTGTGTTCCTGTGTCCCTCAGTTCTCCATGGATGGAGGTAATACCTACCATTCTACCTGCATTATTGCTATTTGTTTTCATTTTAATTTTCCATTTTTAAACACATCCATAAGAAATTATAAGATGCAAAACAAATGGTCCTACGTGCATTGCATCATGATGGTAAGGCAAAGACCGGCGGTATTAGGGCACAGGCGCTGGTGGCTCAGAGCTATCATCTCAGCCACTTAGGAGGCCGAGATAGGAGAACCAAGGAAAGAGCCCACACAGGGCAGACAAACCAAGAGGCTCCAGCAAGAGTCAGATGTGGGGTGTGGCTCAAGTGGTAGACCACGAGCCATGAGAGAAAACGCAGAGGGAGAGAGCCTCTGAGTTCAAGCCCCAGTACTGGTACCAGGGCCAGCTAGTAGACATAGATGCATGGTGCTGCCCAGGGCCACCATTACCTGAAGTGGAAATTCTTGCTTCGGTGATCTTGCATTATAGTCCAAGACAGCAGAGGAATAAGTTGGGCAAAGATACAACTGCACAAGTTCAGACTCTAAGTGACCCCAAGGCAAGCCCTCAACTGGGAACTGTATTGCAGAAGTCCGGCCCAGGGACGGGGAGGCTACCCTGCTCTTCAGTGAGGGCGTCAGACTTCCCCCCTCAGCCAAGGTCTCCTGCTTCTCATCCAGAAGAGGAGGGTCCTGCAGCCAGTGATAACCCTGCAGGACAGGACAAAGGCCTGGGCCCTAGGCAGGTGGAGGGGCAGCAGCTGGGGAAGGGGCTGTGGGCCGGGCAGCCAAGGGCATCTGCTAGGCCTCCCAGAGGAGACGTGCAATAAAATACATAACCAAGGAGGAAGGAGGGGGCTGCGCGCAGAGCTCAGGAAGGACAGACAGGGCTGCTCTGGGGACGAACAGCACACTGGAAGTTCAGAAAGGTCACTGTGCCCAGGATATGGGAAGGAGGAGGATGGGGAGAGGGGCTTGTGAGTCTCCCTCTTCTTCACACCCAGCTTCTGCAAGGTACATTCCTGAAGTCTTGTGGTCCCTAAATAATCTGATTGTCAGTTTTTTAATATGGTTTTTTATTGTAGAAATACTGTACAGAGGGGTTATAATTACATGAGTAAAGTAATGAGTACATTTCCTGTCCAGCATTGTTACCCCTTACCCACTCCTTTGTTTTTCCTCTGCCATCCCTTTCCTCTCTCCCCTCTCCCTCCCCCCCAGTTGTAAAGTTTGTTTTCAACATAGTGTCTTGTACATCTCATTGTTACAATGGGTCAACCTGTATCCTTATTTCAGCATTTTGTTATTTCTCTTCCCCTCCCCAAATTAGGAAAATGTATATACAAGATGCAGGGCACCAGATTGTCAGTTTTTACTGGACTTGAACTCAGGGTCTGTGTGCTGTCCCTAAACTCTTCAGCTCAAGGCGAGCACTCTACCACAGTGCCACTTCCAGTTTCCTGGCGGTTTATTGGAGATAAGAGTCTCATGGATTTTTCTGCCTGAGCTGGCTTTGAACTGCGATCCTCAGATCTCAGCCTTCTGAGTAGCTAGCATTACAGGCGTGAGCCACCAGCACCTGCTCATACATACTTTATACTGGGAATCACTTTTTGCTAGTAATTAAAGAAATGAGGGTCATAGTATTAGATTGAGTCATATTAAGGCACAGAGGAGTTTGAGTTAAGTGACAGATATGTCATTCCTGCTTTCATTGAAAAATACACACCCACACATCAACTCATAGCTCATTATTAATGGATCAGATCTTAGATGTTGGCCACTCTCATGAACTTGTAAAAGGCAACAACACAAGCCTAACATTGACCTTGGGCATCTCATCCGTTCCTTCCTAATTAGGCTGTATTTAAATGAACTCTCTCTGGAGGGGAAAACAGATTACTCACGTTAAATGGCTTTCTTAAAATACTTCACCATAAAAGAAAACCTGCACCTCTCAGCACTTCTGCCACCACACATTGATTTCTCCCCCTATATATTACCATCTGTCCCTTTTTATTTTGGTCAGTCATGGGGCTTGAACTCTGGGCCTGGGTGCTGTCCCTCAGCTCTTCAGCTCAAGGCGAACGCTCTACCACTTGAGCCACCTTCCCACTTCTGGTTTTTCCAGTGGTTTATTGGAGATAAAAGTTTCATGGACTTTCCTGCCTGGGCTGGCTTTGAACCTTGATCCTCAGATCTCACCCTCCTGAGTAGCTAGGATTACAGGTGTGAGCCACCAGCACCCTGCATACCATCTTGTAGTAGGAAGACCCCTACTCAGGCAGGCAAGCCCACCTAGTCGTCCAGAGTGACAGAGCCCACCGCAACAAAGTTGATATTAAAGAAGCAACTTTATTGAGACGGTTCCTACACTGACCGGCCAGGGCCGCAGCACAGGCTCGGGAGCTGATACTGCAACCCCGAGCGGCCCACGTGCTTAGGTTTTTATTGGCAAAAATCACAAGGTGAAGCCTGGTCACGTAGGCGACCAATGAGATTTTCACGCACCCAAAAGATTGCACAGTCATACCAGACCACACGCAGGTGGCCTGTGAGGTTACACTTTGTCACATAATGGCTGTTTAAACCAGCCTATCACTTTTGGTTTAAATGACTCACGAATTCAAAGGTAAGGCCGAGCTTAAGGGAAGCATACACAAAGGAGTTTAACATATACATGTGAAAAAGGCGGAGTTTATAGTAAACTCAGGATGTCGCCAGCATGCCAGCCAGCATGCCAGCATGAGCCGGATTACTGGTTACCTGTTTAATCGGTCAGTCTTTAACAAAACAATGAAGGTGGGTTAAGTTAAGTGGAGGGGGACCTAGAGGCTTTCTTTTCATTTCAAGAACTGGGCTGATTGGAGCCAAGGTTTTTTTTTTTTTTTTATATATAATCCCTAAAACAAAAATAAAACCTGTAAAGAAGCTGTCCCAGCTCCAGTCTCCTCTCAGGGCCTAGTTCAATCTGTCTTTCTAGTAAGAGTATTTTACTTCTTTTTTTGGAGGTTAAACCAACTGGGTTAATTCTGTCACTGTTTATGAAGGCAACTAACTACCAAGGGCAGGCACACCAGCAGCTCCCGTCAGATAGGCCTGTCCGGCCTCCCAACTCACAAGCCTGTATGACGAACTTCATCTAATTTCTTTCCATTCACATAATCTGCTTCTTACCCGGGATTTCTCACCTGGACTTGTTTCTAAACACATGTCTATGCTTGTAGTCTTTGAACTGTTATTGTATTGATTTTTGTCAGACCCGTCTCTGATCATTAATATAGTCCCCAGTAATACATTTCAACCATTAAAGATTTAAGGCTTTCTTTTTTTTACCCCGCTCAGTACTAGGGTTTAAACTGAAGACCTGGTATTTGCTGGCACCTCTTCACTGGAGCCACACCCTGGGCCCTTTGTTCCTTTTTACTTCAACCTCCCTCCACCTTTCCCTCTCCTTAATCCTTCTGCTAAAGAGAAGCCCCAATGGCACGGTTACAATCTCAATTGCTGCAACTTTCTAGATTACAGAACCCAGAGTATCATCTGAGGACCTTTGGAATGCCCCTTCTTAGTCTTTGACCCTGTGCATCAAATAACAATCAACAGATCAAGTCAAAAAAGAGCCAACCCCAGGAAAAGGTGAGGAGGAAAAGGTGAGTAGAAGCCCTGTTCCTCTTTTCCTCCCTATGAAAGCTCTGCTACCCCCACTTCCCCAAGATGGGGCTTTGGAGCAACAGTCCCTAATCATATTTGGCAGCTTGCCCGGTGTTGGTGGCTTATGCCTAGAATCCTAGCTATTAGAAGGCTGAGATCTGAGGATCAAGGTTTGAAGCCAGCCTGGGCGGAAAAGTCTGCGAGACTCTTATTTCCAATTAACCAGCAAAAGGCTCAAGTAGAATGCAACCTTGAACAAAAAAAAGCCAGTTCCTGAGTGCAAGCTCTAGCACAGGCATTCAGAACAGATTGACAGCCTTAGAATGAACCTGGCTCCTTCCTATGAACTCTGTTTTTCTAGTGCATCTAATAAATAGAATTAGAGATACAAAACTTTCCTTTCCCGTAGCTTTTTATGAGAATCCACGGAAGTGTTTTGGTATTTCAAATTTTGGTACCACACTTAACTTTAAATTTACAATTTGGAATGAATGGCTAATGCAATAAAGAAAACAGGAAAACTAACATTAGTAAACAACCAAGGAAAGCAAATGGTACCCCAGAGCCGGAACACCTGGGGAACACCTGTGTGTCAGCTGGGGTCAAGGCTGGAATCAGGTGTGCGCACGGCTCCCATGGCTTCCAGGGTTGGTGTCTGGCTCCTCTCTTTGTCTTTCACTTCCGCCATTCAGCAATCTTCCCTGCAGGGCCTCCCAGTGTGGAAGGCCGGCGGAAATACCAGAAGGATTAGGGGATGGCCTCCATCCTTAGGGAGATGTGCACACAGGCAGAATACTGATACAGAGTGCCCGGAAGCCCAGAGAAAGGGAGGGCAGGGCTGTTTTCAATGAGAGAGATGTGAAAAGGAAGATTTCAGACACAAATTACAGTTGCACTAGACTGAAGGGCAGGACATGGCTCTGTTAGGCAGATGGGAACGAGGAAGGCTGACTCCAGGACTCTGTGGAGGATGCAGAAAAAGGGATATAAGTATGATATTATTATTATTACCTCATTACTCTTATTCTTCTTGCTACTAATTGTGTGTGGTGGTATTGAGGCTTGAACTCAGGGACTGGGTGCTGTCTTTGAGCTCTTTCCCTCAAGGCTGATTACCACTTGAGCTCTCTCACGACTCCACCTTTGGCTCTTTGTGGGTGAAATGGTGATAGAGTCTCATGGACTTTCCTGCCTGGGCTGGCTTCAAACCACGATCCTCAGACCTCAGTCTGATACCTAGTATTACAGGCGTGAGCCACTGGTGCCTTGCAGAAGGTGCATTATTGATCATTAAGCACAAGATAACCGTTCACTCACTGTGCTTTCATAGTGAGCAGGCCATGGATGGCACAAATGAAAAACAACTGAAATTAAGCAATGCTTGTCCCTACAGAGCATTATACAGTGAGTGTTGAATCGCCGTTGTCTATAATACAATAGGTTATCATACAGCGGATTGTTTTAACCATTTTTAGGTGTGCAGCAGTGACATTAACCGTATCTACCCTTCCTTCACCTGGTGGTTCACCATCTCAGCCATCCCTCCCCCACTTGGAGCTGGGTGAAGAGGGGACAAGGCATTGTGGACAGGTTGCTCTAATCACAGTCTGTCAATTGACTGAGCTGACCTAATTTGCTGTGGGAAAGGTCAGAGAGAAGTTGAAGGTTACTGGAAGAAACTTGGTGCAAGAAGCATGGTCCCTTGGAAGAAATGAAAGAGGGAAAAACTAATAAAATAAAATAAAGGTCTGGGAAGGTGGCTCAGTGCTTGCCTGCATGCATGAGACCCTGGGTTCGATTCCTCAGCACCACATAAGCAGAAAAAGTCGGAGTGGCGCTGTGGCTCAAGAGGTAGAGCACTCGCCTTGAGCTGAAGTGCTGAGGGACAGCGCCCAGGCCCAGAGTTCAAGCCCCACAACAACAACTACTACTACTAATAATAATCAATTAAATTTAAAAATCACCATTTATCTACAAGGACTGGTTGTGGGAGGGTAGGTAAAGAACAGGAACTTAAAAGTTATTGTTAATATCTGCACTATCTCTAAGGAAAAAGTCTTCCACTATTAAAAAAAATTATAAAAGTATCTTAAGTAGCCAGGTGTCTGTGGCTCATGTTTGTAATCCTAGTGAATGGGGAGTCTGAGATCTAAGGATTGAGGTTCAAAGCTAGAACAAGCAGGAAAGTCCAGGAGATATTTATGTCCAACTAACCAGCAAAAAGCTAGAAGTGGAGCTGTGGTGCAAGTGGTAGAGACCTAGCTTTGAGTGGAAGAGCTAAGATACAGCTCCCATTCTCTGTTGTTCAAACCTCAGTACCAACACACACACACACACACACACACACACACACACACACACACACACACACACACACACACACACACACACACACACACACACACACACACACACACACACACACACACACACACACACACACACACACACACACACACACACACACACACTCTCTAAAAATAAAATTATTTTAAGCAATCCAATCTTGCCCCCTTCTGGCCAAGAGGAAGAACTCAGACAGAGAAACGAGTTGGGAAAGTCAAAGGACAAAATAGAGTAGGAAATAGAGTAGGAAATGTATCACAGTAGGGAGGCTTGGCACTGTGATAGCATACACACACACACACACACACACACACACACACACACACACACAGAAGCTTCTGCAAGAGCAACAAGCACTCTTTCTTTCATAAAGTCTCTGTTTTTATTGTTGTTGTTTGTTTTTTGTCAGTCGTGGGGTTTGAACTCTGGGCTTGGGGCACTGTCTCTGAGCTTTTCAGCTCAAGGCCAGCACTCTACTGCTTGAGCCACAGCACCACTTCCGGTTTTCTGGTGGTTAATTGGAGATAAGAGTCTCACAGACTTTCTTGCCAGGGCTGGCTTTGAACCTCAATCCTCAGATCTCAGCCTCCTAAATAGCTAGGGTTACAGGTGTGAGCCACCGGTGCCCGGCCCAACATTTTTATACACTAGTAATGTTCTGATTATTTTTAGATAGGATTCTGCTTCCTGCAAAATCTGCCTTTTTAGGCTTTCCATCCTGGCTGAGATGACTGGCCAATGCCTCCACGCCCCGCCTCTTTCCATGTGGACTTTCTGCCTGGGCTGTGTCCCGCGGACGGCGGATGAGAGCTTGGTGCCACCATGCCCCATAGTTGGTTCAAAGAGTCTCACGTATATGCTCAGGCCAGCCTTGACCACTAATCATGCCATGCTTAACTTCGTAAATAGCTCCGCATTCTTAAAGGAAGAAAAAGATACTTTCTGACATGTAGGCTTCTAGTAGTCATGATAAAACCAGAGACGTTTTGCTTCGTGCTTCTCCATGAATCCCCTTAATACCCCTGAGGAGCCTAGAGGCCCTTCTCTCCACCAAATAAAGATTGTGAGACAGGGGAAGTGGGAACTGAGGCAAAGATCGCTGAAAAGGAAGATGGGGCAAGCCTCTGAGCTACTAGTGGGTTGGTTTTAGCCTCTAACCTGGACACCTGACCGGGAGAGTCACCTTATACCATATGAGGGCTTGACTACCTGCTTCCTGGTGGCTGGGGATGGGGGGGGGGGAGGGAAAGAGGAGGGGAAGAGAGAAGAGGAGAAAAGGGGAGGAGGGACAGGAGAGAGAGGAGGGAGAGGAGGAGGGAGGGGAGGGAGGGAGAAGGAGGAGAAAGAGGGGAAGGAGGGAGAAGAGGAGGGGGAGGGGGAGGTGGGGAAGGGCGAGGGGTACAGACTTCATGTAAGAGAGTGAAGAGTTGGACCTGGACTTCAGTAGGCCATCTCCCTACAGGAAGGACTCCTGTCCCACCCTGGGTCGGCTTCAGTGTCTCAAGTCTGGTTCCAGGTCTTGAGGAAGAGGAGGGGTGTCCTCTCCACTGGGCCACTATTTCTCCCTATTATGTCTAGTCTCCCCTTTTGGTTTCTCCCTTGTACTCTTGCCAGCACCACAGGGACTCCATTGAAAAGCACCTGGAGACACCTGCCGTGTCAGCTGCTGCAGACCTCCACTGGCTTCCAGATGAGGGTCACACCTGCGTAGCTGCTCCTGATGCAACAGGCAAGGATGATCACCAGTATTCCCCGCGTAGGAAAACCATATCCAATGACACTGTTAACCTTGGACCAACCCACATGGGCTAAGATGTTACTACTATCCTTTCCTTTCCTTTTATTTTTCTTCCTCTCTCTCTTCTCTCCCCCCCCCCTTCTATTTATTCTTTTTTTTATTTTGTGGGCCAGTACTGGGGCTTGAATGCAGGGCCTTGAGCTCTCATTGGAGAGATCAACTTCTGACTTTTTCAGCTGGCTGGCTTTGACCTGCAATCCTCAGATCTCAGCCTCCTGCATAGCTAGAATGACAGGCATGAGCCACCAGTGCCAGGCTTTCTTTTGCTCTGTTGTGAGGAAATGTATGATCTCAAACTGACCCACCAGGAGGAGAGAAGCGCTGAAGGGAGAAGACCAATGGTACACATGAATGACACTCACACCGAGTGAAGATGACTCTGAAGAACTGCTCGTTGAGACGTAATTAAGGACCCACAGAACGGTCGGGGCAGTGATGATTTTCCTTAAGGGCAGTGTATGAGTGACTTTTGCATAACTGTGACCAAAATACCTGTATGCATAAGTTGGGTTTCTTTTGTGTTGTGTTGTGTTGTTTTGTTTGTTTTTCTCCAATCCTGAGGCTTGAACTCAGGGTCTGGGCGCTGATCCTGAGCCTCCTTGTGTTCAAGGCTAGAGATCTACCTCTTAAGTCACGGCCACTGCAGGCTTTTTCTGAGTTTATTGGGAATAAGAGTCTCCCAGACTTTCCTGCCCAGGCTGGCTTCAAATGATGATCTCCAGACCCCAGACTGTTGAGTAGCTAGGATGACAGGCGTGAGCCATCGGTGTCTTGCACTGTGCGAATAACTTCAGGGAGGAATTAATTTTTGGCTCGTGGTTTCAGTCCGTGGCTGCTGGGCCCTGGGTGCTTGAGCAGAACTTGGAGGCAGGAGCCCATGGTCGGGGAGGGGGCGCTTCTTCACCTCAAGTGTGAACTTCAAAGGCACCCCTGCCCCATGACACACTTTCTCTAGCTAGCACCACCTGCTAAAGTTTCTATCACCTCCCAAAATAGTGCTACCAGCTGGGGGCCAAGGGCTGCACTAGAGAAGAGGGAGCCATTGGGGGCTCTTCTTGTTCAAACAGGAGCAGAAAATAGGCCTGGCCAGACAATCAGACTAAGTCCCAAAGAGCCCCTGCACCCCTCACCCCGGCCACCAGCAGTCCTGTGTGCAGGGCAGAGCCAGGACAGAGTTATAAAGGCTGAGTTCCAAGGGTGATGGGCAGACCCATTGGTTCCAGCTTTGGAGAGAGAGCTAAGGACAGGCAACAGTACAATGGAGCATGTATGGGTGTGAGGTCATTCCAACCAGGAAGTGGGAGGGGCTAAGGGAATAGAATAGAGGGCATGAACTTGTTCAAATACATTGAATTCACCTGTGGAATCATCGCCATGAAATCCCCTTGTACTGTTAACATATGATCATTAAAAAACAACAACAACCAAAAACACAAACAGGCCAGGTGCCAGTGGCTCGTGGCTTCTCCGGAGCGATCTGAGATCTGAGGATCATGGTTCAAAGCCAGCCCGGGCAGAAAAGTTCGTGAGATTTATCTCCAATGAACCACCAGAAAACCAGAAGTAGTGCTGTGGCTCAAGTGGTAGAGCAATAGCCTTGAGCTGAAGAGCTCAGGGACAGCGCCTGGGCCCAGAGATCAAGACCCACAATAGACTGAGGGAATAAGAAAGAGGCAGGAAACTGTTCTGAGGGCACACCCCCACCCCCAACAATGTTCTAAGGCCCCAACTAGGCTTCACCACCCCCTATTGCCACTTGGCAATCCCTGGAAACACACGTCCCGGTCACCACTGGATGTGAGCAATGTGTCCAGATGTTCCATTTGGCCAGCCAGAGCCCACATCTGGACCTTGTTCATCGCAACTCTTCAAGATTGTTTTCTCATTTATTCCTAGGAATGTTCAGAGACCCAGCTCTGAGCAGCCCAGAGCCGGGCCTCGTGCTGGGGGTGAGGGGGGGGGGGGAGTGGGGTGGGGGGGTGGTAGTGGTGGTGGTGGGAGGGGGGT
Organism: Dipodomys spectabilis; assembly: GCF_019054845.1. NCBI lineage: Eukaryota > Metazoa > Chordata > Mammalia > Rodentia > Heteromyidae > Dipodomys > Dipodomys spectabilis. Next base: position 21,127,163 of record NW_024870696.1, read on the forward strand.
GGGAGGGTGGTAGGGGGGTGGGGGGGGTGCCCTGCAGGTCTCCAGGCTTCCCAAGGCCTTTCCACTCAGCCCAGGACTCTGAGCGGGCCTCAGGCGGGACCTGGAACTCAACTTTATTGTTAAGGTTTTTTGGTGGAATTCAGGATGCATCTTAATTCTATTTGAGTGGCATACATTGAAATACGATCTCCAAATTTAACAGAGGGGAAAATCCGAGAGAGAGAGAGAGAGAGAGAGAGAGAGAGAGAGAGAGAGAGAGAGAGAGAGAGAGAGAATACTAGGCAGACAAAGAGACTGCCACCCGGTGGAGACAATGCCCATCTTCTTCCTGATGACTCTGGGAAGCAGAGATAGCGGCTCTGGTGAAGACAACACCCCTGCTGAGCCTGGAGCAGACCTTCATAGGGGCGGTACCAGTGACCAACAGTGACCAACCAGATGCCAGAGCAGCTGAGACTCACCCGAAGGGCTATAAAAGTGCTACTCACGGGGCTGGGAAGGTGGCTCAGTGGTAGAGTGCTTGCCTTGCAAGCATGAGGCCCTGGGTTCGATTCCTCAGCACCACGTAAGCAAAAAGAAAGAAGCCGGAAGTGGTGCTGTGGCTCAAGTGATAGAGCGCTAGCCTTGAGCTGAAGAGCTGAGGGACAGCGCCCAAGCCCAGAGTTCAGGCCCCACAACTGGACACAAAAAAAAAAAAAAAAAGTGCTACTCACATGCTACATAGACTACTGATTTCTAGGCCTTCTTTCTCTCTTGCTCTGAAAAGCCTGTCATCATCTCCCCCCCCCCCCTCCTCCACCACCTCCTCCTCCTCCTCCTCCTCCTCCCACAACATAAGGCAGTTGTCCCAGCCAGGATGCTAGATGAGGCCTTATATCAACCCACTAGTGGCAGGAGACCATCTGTACCTTTCCTGGTATATCACCCCCATTTTCTTTCTTTTTTTTTTGTTGGTCGTGGGGCTTGCACTCTGGGCCTGGGCGCTGTCCCTCAGGTCTTCAGCTCAAGGCGAGCGCTCTACCACTTGAGCTACAGCGTCACTTCCGGTTTTCTGGTGGTTTATTGGAGATAGGAGTCTCACGGTCTTTCCTGCCCGGGCTGGCTTTGAACCGCGATCCTCAGATCTCAGCCTCCTGAGTAGCTAGGATTACAGGCGTGAGCCACCAGCGCCCGGCTCACCCTTGCCTTTGCTCCCCCTTTCCCTGCCACATCATTCTTATTTGGTAGACAAGGGAAGGATTTCTAGACCGTATCAAGACTTGAGTACGTTGCTGGAATGTATTCCATTGCCGAATCTGCCTCTGCTTCCAGCGGGAGAGGACGGTGCAGAGCCGCCCAGGAGCGGCTTGTAACAGCTTGCTTACTGGAAGTGGGTTAATTGGCTCAGGTCTATTTTAGAGGTAAGGTAGCATTAGGAGATTATAGGAAGTAAAAAAATCTTGTACTTATCCTAAATGGTGATTAGAAAACTCATGACTACCAGCTTTTTGTTACTTAAGGTGAATGCATAAAATCATTCCAGCGACTTTTTTCAAGTCACTTGGGAGGAATTGGGGTGGGGGTAGCATAATATAGCTATGTATATTGTTTCTGTTTTTCTTTGTCATGTAGGTTTTAACACTTGTTAAGATGAGGGGATAATATCTTTCTAGTATTTCTTCTAATTCTGTGTGTGTGTGTGTGTGTGTGTGTGTGTGTGTGTGTGTGTGTGTGCGCGTGCTGGTCCTGGGGCTTGAGCTCAGGACCTAGGTGCTGTCCCTGATCTTCTTTTTGTTCAAGGCTAGTGCTCTACCACTTGAGCCACAGCTTCACTTCTGGAGTTTTTTGGTAGTTAATTGGAGATGATATAGACTTTCCTGCCAGGGTTGGCTTCAAACTGTGATCCTCAAATCTTAGCCTTCTCAGTAGCTAGAAGTACAAGTATGAGCCTCTTATGCCTAGCTCTAATTCTTTTGAGTGAGTTTACATTCTGTAGCGAAGCTGCATCCTAAAGGGTTATAGGATTTTCTGGAACTACATAGAAAAGGCTACAATTCTAGGGTGGTACTGTGAACTTGAGCAATTCACGATAACTTAAAAGAAAAAGCAGGTAAGATTTCTGTAAGTACTGTAGTTCTGGGGGCAAATGGCAAGAAATGAAATTATTTGAAAAAAAGGTCAAAAAAGTATGAGATGTTTGAGTCCTGTCTATGAAAAAGCTTCCCTCCAGATGGGTACAGCCAGTAATGCACCCCTCCCTCTCCCCACCCCTGGCTGGAAGACTGTCTCCCCTCAGGACGGAGGGCAGGGTGCTGGCCTCCTGACGGCTGTTTCTAAGTTCCAGACAGGTGTGGCCAAGAGAAAGATGCTCCCTGGTTGTGCCTGGTCCCGGCCTGTGGGGTGGAAGGCATCCTTGGGCACAGGACCACCTGCATGAGGACCCGCACCCTTGTGTTCATCCTATGGTCATGTCTCATGCTGGGAGAGGCGAGCTGAGAACTGAGCATGTCCATTTCCTTCACCTATGCCCTTACCTTTACACCCAGCTCCAGAGCCAGGAATTGGAGGCCACTCTTAGGAGGAGAAGTAAGCCAGAAAAGAGCCCTTAATTTCTTCCCCCCAGGAAACTGATGTCATCTGTACTGGTGGAGACAAGTTTAAGATTAAGGGTACTAAATTTAGTTGGAGCCTGGGCACCAGTTGCTTGTATCTGTAATCCTCGCCAATCCAGAAGCTGAGGGCTGGAAGCCGCAGTTCAAAGTCAACCCAAGGCAAACACGTCTGGGAGACTCCATCTTCAAAAACAACCAGCAAGCCAGGCGCTGGTGGCTCACACCTGCAATCCCAGCTACTCAGGAGGCTGAGATCTGAGGATCACGGTTCAATGCCAGCCCTGGGCAGGAAAGTCCGTGAGACTCCAATTAGCCACCAGTGGCGCTGAGGCTCAAAGTGGTAGAGCACTCGTCTTGAGCAAAAGAGCTCAAGAATAGGCCCTGGGTTCATGCCCATGATTGAACATAAGTCAGAGTGGAGGCATGGTTTGGGGAGCAGTTGGGTCCCTAGGGCATTGTTGAAAACAATAGAGCAGACTGCCATTAGTGGTATTTAATAGCGGGGTACGGCTAGGGAGAGAGCCAGCAAAGAGAAACCTGCTCAAACCATGCCAGTCCAGAGTGAGCGAGGGCACGCACATGGCCAAGGCCTGAAGAGGCAGCAACAGATGAGGAAGCCTGCAGGGGGATGAGGAGTAAGGGCGGGAGAGAGATGGGCCCAGCATCTTCCTCTCTAGGGAAGTAAGAGTAACAACAAAGTGTCCCAGGGCGTTGAAGACCTCATGAAGTGATTGCAGGAAGGAATAGGGGGAACATTAGGGCCCCTGGACACAGGTTGAAACTTTAAATGTAAAAATCCAGAAACACAGCATATCAAGGACAGACTTGCTAGATGGGGTCCCATCAAAATTCAAAGGGACATAACAAACAAGCCAGAGAATGGGAGAAGATTTGTACCAGCCATCCATCAGACGAGGGCTTAATATCCAGAATATACTTAGAGCTCAAAAGATTAAATCCACAAAGATTAATAAATAGGCCAATGAAAGACTGCTCAGAAGTAAAAACAGCCAAAACATGAAGACATGCTCAACATCTTTGGCATAAAGGAAATGCAAATCAAAACACCATCAGCGGCTGGGAATGTGCCTTAGTGGTAGAGTGCTTGCCTAGCATGCATGAAACCCTGGGTTTGATTCCTCAGTACCACATGCGCAGAAAAGCTAGAAGTGGCGCTGTGGCTCAAGTGGTAGAGTGCTAGCCTTAAGCCAAGGAAGCTCAGGGTTAGTGCCTAGGCCCTGAGTTCAAGCCCCAGGACCAGTAGGGAGGTGGGGGAAGCCACCACCACCCATATTCCACCTCACCCTAGTTAGAATGGCCATTATCAAGAAACCAAACAATAAATGCTAGTGAGGATGTGGTCAAAAGGGAACTTTATTACACTGTTGGTGGGACTGTAAACTTGTTCAACCACTCTGGAAAGCAGTATGGAGGTTCCTCAAAACACACAGAACTCCCCTGACCTAGCAATTCCATAAACCAGGTTACAATAAAACCATTATCGTGCAGAAGCACTAACTGACCACAGCCAAGATCAGAGTCATCCCAGAGGCCCCTAATGGAAAAGTGGGTCAAAATAAAATAGATATATATATGTGTGTGTGTGTGTGTATATATATATATTATTCATTAGAATGATATCGTACTATTTGTAAGGAAATGGAACGACAGAAAAAATTATATTGTGAAGTAAGTCAGAGCTGTAGAAACAAAGGTCTGGAAATGTCTACCATAAGCAAAGTCCTCATTTCAATCCCTTGTCTTCTATCTTTTCTACACTCAACCACTTGAGCCATGCCTCCAGCCTGATTATAAATGGTATCACATGAACTTTTTGTCTGAGCTGGCTTCAAACTGTAACCCCCCAGACCTCAGCCTCCTGAGTAGCTAGATTAAGGTTGTGAGCCACCAGCACCAGGGAATTTCAATCCCTTTTACTGCCTTCTTCAAAAAGATGAACTGTAGATTTCCCAGATATGAGAAAAGTGAATTTGTTGCTAGCAACCATGTCTTAACGGAAAGAGGACTGGGCCAGTGACTTCTGCCGGCGGCACCAGTTACCCTGGAAGCGGGAGGCGTGGGTAGGAGGATCTCATTCTGAGGCTAGCTCCAGGCAAAAACACAAGGCTCCACTTGGGAAAAAAGAGGAAAGGAAAAAAAGAGTTGACTTGAGTGTCTAGCAAGTGTGAGGCTTTTGACTTCACACTCCCTCCAAAGGACAAAACAGGCAAGGGAGTTCTTCAGGCTGCCAGGGGCTGGGGAAGGTAATCTGACTCCCTACCTCTGACCTGTCAGTCAGCTCCAGCTGCCACAGAGGAGTTTCTCTGTGGAAGAGCAGACTTCTGCTCTTCATGGCGGGAGCCCAGCCCAGCAGCCGTGTGTTCTGGTGAGGGTGGGAACACCCCCACCCCCTTTTTCTCGGTGGCCTTTACTGGAGTGGGATCAGGATTTATTTGGCACGACTCATGTCACAACTTTCTACCTGTTGTGACACTTGTGGCTGCTTGTCATGGCTGAATGAAATACAGTATGTTCCTACCTGTGTCCTCATCACCAGCATACACACCAGGTCGCACCCCATTCCCCAGCTGCTGCTAGGTGCATGAATAGTGTCTGTTCAAGTCGTGGCTCTGTGCGTGTGTGTGTGTGTGTGTGTGTGTGTGTGTGTGTGTGTGTGTGTTGATCCTAGGGCTTGAACTCAGGGCCTGGGCGCTGTCCCTGAGCTTTTGTGCTCAAGGCTAGTTCTCTACCACTTGGAGCCACAGCACCATTTGAGGTTTTTCGGTGGTTAACTGGAGGTGTGTGTCACCTGGGGACTTTCCTGCCGGGGCTGGTGTTGAACTGTGGTGCTCAAATCTCAGCCTCTTGTGTAGCTAGGATTACAGGCGTGAGCCACCAGTGCCCAGACTTTTCTTTTCCCAGTCATAATGGTGTGTGGGGAGGGGGTGGGGAGGGTTTGAACTCAGGGTGCTCTCCCTAAGCTTTTTTTTGCTCAAAGTTGGCACTCTACCACTCGAGCCACAGTTCATTTCTGGCTTTTTGATGGTTAATTAGAGATAAGAGTGACAGGGACATTTTCTGCCCAGGCTCGCTTCCAACCTCAACCTTCAGATCCTGAGAAGCTGGGTTATAGCAGAGATTACAGGCATGAGCTCCAGTGCCTGGCTTGGAATGATGCTGTTTTCTTAATATATATATATATATACGTATGTCAGTCGTAGGGCTTGAACTTGGCCTGGGCGCTGTCCCTTGGCTCTTCAGCTCAAGGCCAGTGCTCTACTACTTGAGCCACAGTGCCACTTATGGTTTCCTAGTGGTTTATTGGAGATAAGAGTATCATGGAGGGACTGGGAAGGTGGCTCAGTGGTAGAGCGCTTGCCTTGCATGCATAAAGCCTGGGTTCAAATCCTCAGCATCCCATAAGCAGATAAAAGCCAGAAGTGTCACTGTGGCTCAAGTGGTAGAGTGCTAGCCTGGAGCAAAAGAAGTTCAGGGACAGCACCCAGGCCCAGAGTTCAAGCCCCACAACTGACACACACACAAAAAAAAGTCTCATGGACTTTTCCTGCCTGGGCTGGCTTTGAACCTTGATCCTCAGATCTCAGCTTCTTGAGTAGCTAGGGTTACAGGTGTGAGCCATCAGTGCTCAGCTTTCTTAAGATATTTAAACAGATGAACTTTTAGGTGGAATACCAATGTGCCACAGACTTAAATATCTCTAGAGATGAGTGGGGGTACGAATGAAACTGTTTACTGCTTTATTGTCAATACTCAAAAGTCCTGTGTGCCCGGCACACATCGCTGTCCCATGCTGAGCTGGGCCCTCGGCTCAGCAGCCTGCTCTCCTCCTGCATCAGATCAGCCGCCTCCTGAAGCCGTGGGAGATCACGGTGCTCTGGTATTTGGAGAGCGGGGAATACATAGGCATGTCTGTGATCTTGATTTCTGAGGAGCCTTTCTTTAAGACGATGTTGCGGTCTTCCCCATGGCAGAGCCTTTCGCTGCAGTTCAAAAACAGAGTGTCTTCTAATGAGCCGGTGTAAATCCCGTTTGCCTTGGCCTGCTGAAAGGGAAGCCCCAAACCTCCTGTTAATATCACACCAGATACACTTTCCTGTTAGATTAAGATGGGGAGGGGGTGCTGGTGGCTAACTCCTGTAATCAGGAGGTTGAGATCTGAAGATCATGGTTCAAAGCCAGCCTGTGCAGAAAAGTCTGTAAAATTCTTACGATTAACCAACAGAAAAGCTAAACTGGAAGTATGGTTCAAGTAGTAGAATACTAGCTTTGAGTAAAGAAAGCTAAGCAAGAGTTCAAGCCCTGGTACCAACACACACACACACACACACACACACACGCAGGTGTGCACGCGCTCATACATGTATACCCAGATGGGAAGGGAAAGAGGAGTGGAGCCCATTTCAAAAATAAAATAATTTTTTGCAATAAAAGATGAGAAATTTTGCTATTTGCTGATGGCTCATGCCTATATCCTAATCTTCTCTCCAATTAACCACCAAAACGCTACAAGTAGAGTTGTGATTCAAGTGGTAGAGTGCCAGTCCTGAGCAAAACAGCTAAGTGAGAATGAGAGTGAGAATGCTAGCTACGCAGGAGGCTGAGAGGAAGATCATGAGTTAAGGGTCCAGCCTGGATTATATAGCAAGGTCTTGCCTCAAAAATAAAGCTCCAAACACCCAAAAGGTCCACATGTGAATTTAAAAGGTCCACATGTGAATTTAATTGATAGTACATATGTTGCTGTTCTTAAAATAGTTGCTGATAGCCGGGGGCTGGTGGCTCACACCTGTAATCGTAGCTACTCAGGAAGCTGAGATCTAGAGAATCATGGTTCAAAGCCAGCCCGGGCAGGAAAAGTCTATGAGCTTTTTATCTCCAATTAACCATTTAAAAACTGGAAGTGGAGCTGGGTGCCAGTGGCTCACACCCGTAATCCTAGCTACTCAGGAGGCTGAGATAATAGGATCACAGTTCAAAGCCAGCCCAGGCAGGAAAGTCCATGAGACACTTATTTCCAATTAACCACCAAAAACCAGAAGTGGCGCTGTGGCTCAAGTGGTAGAGCACTTGCCTTGAGATGAAGAGTGCAGGGACAGCACCCAGGCCCAGAGTTCAAGCCCTACCACCACCACCAACAACAAAAACTGGAAGTGGAGCTGTGGCTCAAAGTGGTAGAGCGCTAGCCTGGAGCACAAAAGCTCAGGGACAGAGAGCCCAGGCCCTGAGTTCAAGCCCCATGACCAACAACAACAACGAAGTTGCTAAGTAACAGTTATTTGAGATTTGAGTATGTATGGACTTCTCATTTTCACTTCTGCTCATGGCCTTGTAGGCCAGCTGGGGGCTCAGCCCCATAACTGCCATCCTGGATTGTCATTTTTATGTTATCTGGAGGTTCTCTTCCCCTGCCAAGGAAAAATGATGATGTGAGGAGAAGGGAGCAATGAAGAGTGAGAGTGCACTTGCGGAGCCATGTTCACTTCATAGAATTTTCCACTTAAACGTCATGGAGTTACTAACACAGAATGCTTCTTACACCACTCATTCATATTATTTTAAATTGCTGGAGAAACATAAGCTAAATTGTAAGCGAGGCACTAGGAGGCTGAGATCTGAGGATTGTGATTTGAAGCCAGCCTGGCAGCAAAATCTGTGAGACCCTTATCTCCTTGGCCACCAAAAAGCCAGAAGTGGAGCTGTGGTTTAAGTGGTAGAGCACCTTAAGTGAAAAAGCTTAGGAACAGCACCCAGGTCCCAAGTTCAAGCTCTAGCACCAGCACTGAAAACACAAAAACTAAATGACAAGAACAAAGAGAGCTGTGAACGACGACACTGCTTACAGTTCTAAAGAGTAAGATCCATGACTGGCTAGTTGGCTTGAGGGGTAGAGCACCTGTGTAACAGGCCCAAGGCCCTGAGTGTGAACCCAAGTATCACCAAGAAGGAGAAGGAGGTGGGCTGGGAAGGTGGCTCAGTGGTAGAGCGCTTGCCTTGCATGCCTGAGGCCTTGGGTTCCATTCCTCAGCACCACATAAGCTAAAGGAAAGAAAAACCGGAAGTGGCGCTGTGGCTCAAGTGGTAGAGCGCTAGCCTTGAGCTGAAGAGCTGAGGGACAGCGCCCAGGCCCAGAGTTCAGGCCCCACAAACAGACCCCCCCACCAAAAAAAAGAAGGAGAAGGAGGGAAAAACAAGGATGCCATTACCAGACTTATGTACTGTGATTCCTCTGTACATCACCTTGATAATGACAACAACAACAAAAAAAAACCATGAAAAAGAAAAAAAAAACAACTGAAATAGTTAAAACCAAAAAAGTGGAAGTGGAGGTGTGGCTCAAGTGGTAGAATGTCAGCTTTCAGTTGAAATGCCAAGTGAGAATGTGAGGATCTGAGTTCAAGCCCTAGTACTGGCATTAAACAACAACTTGGTGTTTCACCTGTAAATGATCAACCTGAATTTGCAAAAGGTCTTACAAGTACTGGCTGATGAGTGGCTTGGAGCTGGAAACCTAGCTGATCCTTGTGTGCCCTGGGTATTACTTGGGTACAGAACACAAACCAGAAACTATGTTATCTGAATTCCAGCTTTGACAGCAATGCACCTGCACTGCTAAGCTTGTACACATGCGCCTGCTTGAATTGGAGCTTGAACTGAGGGCCCAGCACTTGTCCATTTGTGTGTGTGTGTGTGTGTGTGTTCAAGGCTGGAACTCTAATACTGAGACACATTTTGCTTCCTTTTTTTTTTTTTTTTAAGTGATGAATTGGAAATAAGAACCTTATTGAAGCTGGGCGCCGGTGGCTCACACCTATAATCCTAGCTACTCAGGAGGCTGAGATCTGAGGATCGCGGTTCAAAGCCAGCCCGGGCAGGAAAGTCCGTGAGACTCTTATCTCCAATAAACCACTAGAAAACCAGAAGTGGCACTGTAGCTCAAGAGGTAGAGCACTCGCCTTGAGCTGAAGAGCTGAGGGATAGCGCTCAGGCCCAGAGTTCAAGCCCCACAACTGACAAAAAAAAAAAAAATAATAATAACCTTATTGATTTTCTTGCTTGTACTGACTTCAAATCTCAGTCTTCAGACCTCATCCTCCCTGAGAGGCTGGGATTATATGCGAAGGCCACTGATGCAAGCTTCTGCTGAGCATCCTTATATTACAAGCGAGCAAATTGACTGGCTTTGAAGTTACTTGGTGTACCTATTTTAGATTTTGGCTTTGGTTATTTGAATTTTCCTATTTTTTTTGGGGGGGAGGGTCCGGTCATGGGGCCTGAACTCTGGGCCTGGGCGCTGTCTCTCAGCAATTCAGCTCAATGCTAGCACTCTACCACTTGAGCCACAGTGCCACTTCTGGCTTTTTTCTTTTTGCTTATGTGGTGCTGAGGAATGGAACCCAGGGCCTCATGCATGCAAGACAAGCGCTCTACCACTGAGCCACCTTCCCAGCCCTGAATTCTCCTGTTTTTAACCTGCAAAAAATAGGTGCTTTTTGTGGTTCTGGATTTGAACTCAGAGCTTGGTGAAATAGTTTTGGTCTACTTAAGTCTGTCTAACCAGAGGTTATATTCAATAGTATACGTTTTAAAACTATGTATGTTTATGAGGGAGTACCTTCACATTCACATGCCTGAATTTCATACATTCTTTCCAAGGCATAACGTAACGTGTTGGGATCATTCCTTGTTTCAGTGAAAACCGAGGCAAATGCATATCACCCAACCTGAAGATGGAAAGCAAGAAGAGAAGACTGCGGTTAACAGTTGTTTTATCTCTGGGCACTGGTGGCCTACGTCTGTCATCCTAGCTACTCAGGAGGCTGAGATCTGAGGATCAAGGTTCAAAGCTAGCCTGGGCAGTAAAGTCTATGAGACTCTTATTTCTAATTAACCATCAGAAAATCAGAAGTGGAGCTGTGGCTCAACGTGGTAGAGCATTAGCCTTGAATAAAAAAGGTCAGGGACAGTGCCCAGGTCCTGAGTTCAAGTCCACAACCACCAACAACAAAATGAGTTGTTTTATCATCATTTTCTCCCCCTCTCCCTTCCCCGTCAGTACTGGGGCTTGGACATAGAGCCTAGGCACTTTAGCTTTTTTCTTTTTTGCTCAAAACTGGACTCTACCACTTGAGCCATACCTCCTAGTGTTCTAGTGTCTTGGTAGTTTATTGGAGAGAAGGATCTTCAGAACTTTCCTGCCCTGGCTGGCTTCAAATCACAATCCTCAGTTCTCAGCCTCCTGAGTCAGGGACATGACGCAAGCAATCGACCCTTTCAGCCCACCCTCACCACCAACCACCAAGATCCGTCCAGCAGTGTCCATACGCCGAACACCCACAATTCCCCGTAACCTGGCTTTAAAGGGAAATACTTAAGGAAATACTTGGCTAGTTACAGAAAAAGGATAGGGTAGAGTAAGGTAGGAGAAAGGAAGGTAGGGGGTGGGAGATAGGAGGGGAGGAGAGGGAAGGGAAGGGGTGGTCAGATGCTTATCATCTCAGCTCTGGGGAAGGTGAAAATCAGGAGGATCTGAGTTAAAGGCTAGGAGGGGAAAATGTTAGCCCCCAAGCTGAGCGTGGTGAAATGTGTCTGTCACCCTGGATACTAGGGAGGACAGCTGTGCCCTGAGGCTAGCCATGGGCAAAAAAGCATGAGAAAAAGAAAATTTGAAACCTCAAGTAAAACAAGCACAAGCATGGCATGTGGCCCATAAACATGAAACCCTGGGCTCCACCCCCATCACTGAAAACCAAAGACCCAGAACACTTCAGTTCTCACTTATGAGAGGGTTTAGATGAGCTCTCCTCTGGGTAATCGTTGGCTAGTTTGGGTAAGGTAGGACTGGTGTCTCTTCCCGAATCCATTTCTCTTCTGGAATCTCCCTCCCTGGACTCTAGTTGTGATGAGCTGCTGCCGCTGATGTAATAATAATGTGTGTGACTTCATAACAGCCCTTAGCTACCTTAGAGGCTGAGGGTTGGCACACAGTTTCAGTTTGGTGGCATCTTAAAAATCTGCTTGGAGCTTGGTGACAGTGGGCTCATGCCTGTAATCCTAGATACCCAGGAGGCTGAGATCTGAGGATCATGGTTTGAAGTCAGCCCAGGCAGTAAAGTCTGTGAGACTTTCTTATCTTATCTCCAATTAACCATTCAAAAGCCAGAAAGGGTTCGGTGGCTCAAAGTGGTAAAATGCTATCCTTGAGCAAAAAGAGCTCAGGGACAGCACCCAGGCCCTGAGTTCAAGCCCCATGACGGACCCCTCCCGCACCAAAAAAAAAAAAAAAATCTGCCTGATGGCTCACACCTATAATCCTACATACCCAGGAGGTTGAGATTTGAGGACTGTAGTTCAAAGCCAGCCTGGGCAGTAAGATCTGTGAGACTCATATCCACTTGACAGCAAAAAGCCAGAAGTAGAGCTGTGGCTTACATGGTAGAGTGGAAAAAGAAAAGAAATAGCATCCAGGCCCTGAGTTCAAGTCCCGGTACCAGTACTAACAAAAGTATTCCTCTTCTTGAAAAACAAAATATAATGGACAATCTAAAAGTGGGAATACAGGGCTGGGAAGGTGGCTCAGTGGTAGAGCGCTTGCCTTGCACACATGAGGCCCTGGGTTCAATTCCTCAGCACCACATAAGCAAAAAGAAAAGCCGGAAGTGGCGCTGTGGCTCAAGTGGTAGAGCGCTAGCCTTGAGCTGAAGAGTTGAGGGACAGCGCCCAGGCCCAGAGCTCAGGCCCCACGACCGGACCCCCCCAAAAAAAAACAACAATAAAAGTGGGAATACTTGCAGACATATTGCAAATGACATCCATGCAAAAATAAGGGACTAAATATTCACAAATATTCTTTTTGTCAGTCATGGGGCTTGAACTCTGGCCTTGGGCGCTGTCCCTGCACTCTTCAGCTCAAGGCAAGCGCTCTACCACTTGAGCCACAGTGCCACTTCTGGTTTTTGAGTGGCTTATTGGAGATAAGAGTCTCACGGACTTTCCCGCCCTCGCTGGCTTTGAACCGCAATCCTCAGATCTCAGCCTCCAGAGTAGCTAGGATGACAGGTGTGAGCCTCCGGCACCCAGCTCTTTATTTTCTTTTTATGCACTTGACATTCTCTTCATATATGCCTTCTATTGTTTGCTGGTCTGATTTTCTTCTGCAGACTCTGCACACAACGCTTGATAAACCATTTGTGCTCTCACTTCTATATACGTGCTGTCTAAGCCAGAACCCAGTGAGGACTGAACTCACTAACTCTGCTTGCGAGGCAGGCATTCTACCATTTGAGCCTCACTCCTAGCTCCCTTTTTGCCTCGATTATTTTCAAGCTAGGCTCTCCTTTTTGCCCTAACAAGCCTGGTTTGGGATCCTCCTATTCTTGTTCCCCGTGTTGCTGGGGATGCCGGACAGGCATCCAGCCATGGCGCTTCTCCTATGTCAAGCTACAGGTTTGTACCACCACCAGTAATTGAATGAGATGGAGTCTCTTTGAAGTTTTAGTTAGCCTGGCCTCAAACTAAGATCCCCTAATCTCTGCCTCTCAAGGAGCTAAGATTACAGGTATGAGCCAGCCAGTGCAACCCGAACTCATTTTAACAAAGCAAAGTATGGAGCAATACTCCTATTACTATGAGAGGTGGATGTCAGCATAAAAGCAACTAGCCATCAAGTAGGAAAAATGTTAGGATGAGCAGGAAGAACTACTCCAAGACATGATGGTTTGTAGTTGTACTAAATACAGATCTGGGAACAATACGGGAACTCTCTTGATTTGGGTAGCCAAAGAAGTTTGAAGAGGAAGCTTTGAATTTTTAATTTTTTTAAACTTGAACTCAGAGCCTCACACTCTTGCTTGACTTTCTTTCACAGCTAGCACTGTATCTGAGCTATGTACCCAGTTTGGCACTTTGCTGGTGAATTGGTAATGGTATTGGGGGCATCTTTGCCCAGTCAGGTTTCAACTAATAATCCTCCAGGTTTTAGCCTCCTGAGAGATTAGGATTACTGATGAGCCACCAGCACATGGCTTGAGGAGGAATCTTTTTTGAAGAAGAATCAATAGAGGAAGAACAATAGAAGATGTTAAGAAGTCTAAGGAGTATTGGCTTCTTTGAGAGTAGGGCAGGAACCAAACTAAAACTCTCTAGTTCCAAATGCAAAGAGCTGGGTTGAGGCTCAGTGCAGCCAATTATCCCCAGTGCTAATGTCTTTAAACAATTTTCAATAGAAAAAGCATTTGCACTAGTATATGGCTTTAAATGTGAGGCATGTCTGTTCTCTTTGTTAATGTTGTATTGTGCATCTTTAAAATCACCTCACAGGACTGCCGCACTACCTCAGGGTCAATATTCAGTGATTTACTTGAAATATTTTTCTTCTTCTAATCCTATCAATTTTATGAAAAAATGAAATTATGAAATAAAATGAGCTGAGCGCTGACAAGTTTATGCCTAAAACTGCAGCTACTTGGGGTGCAGATTACAAGGTTCGCAGTTGGAGGCCAGCCCAAGCAAGAAGTCTGAAGCCTCACTCGATCTCACCCAGGAGCTGGGTGCAGCAGCACACTCTCGCCTTCCCGACTTCACGCAAACTGTGAACAGGAAGATCTCACTGCCAGCTGGCTGGGGCAAAATGAAAGCAAGGAAAGCTGGGGGTGTGGCTCACGAGGTAAAGCGTAGGCCTAGCAAGTGCAAGGCCCTGGGTTTAAACCTTGGTATACACACAAAAAAGTTGGTGCGTGGAAAGCTCAGTGGTAAAAGCACACACTTAACATGCATGAAGCCTTGCTCGGTCACCAGCACCCATGAGAGACGCATAAAGCTCATGTGACCTTACTCAGTCACCAGACTGATGGGAGACGCATAAAGCTCATGAAGCATTGCTCAGTAACAGCACCAATGAGAGACGCATAAAGCTCATTAAGGACTGCCAAAAACAAAATTTATTTTTGCGTAATTTATAAATAAAAAGCAACTAACAACCACTTCCTTCTGAGATCCAAGTTCCAATAATACACTTTTAGGAACTACTAAAAGACTTCAAATACATTGTAAAGACCATTTGTAAGTGATGAATCATATTTTTCCTTAATATACAAATTTTTGTTTCATGAGTACATTTCTGTTGAATTTACTCTGTAAACTAGTTAACCCTAGAAACATATTTACTGGTTTTTTTCTTTAACAAAAATGAGCAATTTGAGACTTCATGCAGATGTGACATAAATACCTAGCTTCCTTAACATAAGGTAAAACAAATCTTAGGCAGGCCATCACTGGGAATTTGAAATGTTCATGATAATAACACAGATGTGGGTCACAGAGTTTTAAGTACAATTCAAAAAGAACCCGTATTTCTTTTGAAAGCTTCTGACATTTGTTTCTCCACAAACAAACAACTGGAAAGGACAGACAACAGAAGCTTGTTCTAAGTCCTGGTCCTTAGAATTGCCTAAAACCATCTGGGGGTGGGTGGGGTGGGGTGTGGTCTCCACCTATAATCCCAACACCCAGGAGGCTGAGGATTCAGTGTGAGGCCAGCCTGAAATATACAGTGAGATCCTATGTCTAAACAAACAAACCAAACTCCAAAGGACCAAGTTCTTAGCAACAGAGAAGATAGTAACATGAATATGTTAGTTATGTATTTGTAACAATTCAGTGTTCCCTCAGGCTCTAATGGAATGTTCTGAAACCACAGCATAATTCAGCACAAAGACAAATCAGAAACAGAACCTAATAGAAGTTTGGAATAGCATGTTATCATGACCAGGTCAAGACAAAGTATCAGCTGGTAATAGTCATAATTCACATCAGCACATGCAGCCGACGGAGAGGTTAAATACTGTGCTGCACACTTTCTGGTGCTGTGTCAGACACAAGCATCTCGAATGCTTCACCCTGTCACACTCCTTTGCCCACTTAATATTAACAATTACTAACAGCAAGAAACAGCTCTCTCCTCCAGATTCTCATGTCTGTCAGTACAAAGTAAATCAGACAGCAGAAACGTTGACTACACTGTGTAGAAAATGTCCACGATGCACTTAAAATATGTCCAGGTCGTGAGAGTGGTCCACCTCGAAGGCCTCGTCTGCGCCCAGCCTGGCGTCCCCGCGGCCTTCCTGCGGCTCGCCCAGCGAAGCCAGCGCCTCGTTGGTGTCGCTGGCGAAGGTTTCACGTGACGTGTCGTCCTCCTCTTGAAAATTCAGACTTTTGATGGCCTGTTTCATTTTCTTCCCCAATAGTTGTGTTCTCCTCTTCCTAGCAGCTTTTTTATTTTCATATTCCTTTTGATTTTCAATGTAGAAAATGTCCTGTAATAAAAGCAGCTTTAGTTAGAACCAAAAAAGAAACAAAAGAAGCTATTGTTTATGGAAAGTTCATTGTAGGAAGGCCCTTCTCTGTTGTCTCCATTTCTCATAATAATAATAATGAGTATTATTAGCAGGCCCATCATTTCACACAGGCCAAGTTGATAATAAAGTAGGAGTAGCTTCTGTAAGCCAGGGCTCAAGTTCACTTGCATTCTACATAACACAGCATCTCTACTGTTTAAAAGTGCCTGAATACAAAGGCACAGCAGGAAAATCAGGTTGTGCAGGGTTGAAATCTACTGTCCATACTGGGAAACTAAAGCCATGCTTGAAGTGTGTGAATAACAAAAGCCATGTGACAAGCATAATGTAAAAACACTTCCTTCTTTTTTTTTTTTTATTGTAAAGATACTATACAGAGGGTTACAGTTACATGAGTGAGGTATTGAGTATACTTCCTCTTGAACACTGTTACCCCCTCCAATGTTTTCCCCCTACCATCCCCTCCCTCCCTCCCTTCCCCCCAGGTTCTTTTTTTTTTTTTTTTTGATTGTGATTAAGTGATTACATAATTTCAAAGTCACAAGTTCATTCTAACTTTCCTGGAGCAAATTGTCTATCACAGTCTGTAATATATAACAGTGAAAACACTTCCTTCTACAAAAAAAAAAAAAAATGAAAGCGGGGTATGGCGGTATGGCCTGTAATCCCAGCATGGGACAGTGAACTTGAGGCCAGCCTGGACGAACAGATGGTCTCAAAAGAACAAAAAAATGACTTCAGATAAGGTAAGAATTGTGTGTGGTAAGACCTGTCTTCATGGCATAGAATAATCAGCTTAGGACACACAAGATGAGAAATGTGCATGGTAAAACCTTTCATCCTGGCATAGAATTGAACCTAGAACATACTAGGGTGCTAGAGAGAAATGGCAGCATGCCACTGAGCTAGCTCCAGCTTCCCTGAGTGACGCTGCAGGGTGTGGGGGGAGGGGAGGGCTGCAGGAGAGGTAGGGGGATGTCTACTGTGTACTGCTAGACTTTTAGCAGCAACCTGATTTGTACTTCTACCTACCACAGCCTCAACTGTGACAACCAAAGCCATCTTCAGTTGCTACCCATGTCCTGAGGAGCATAACCACCAGAGGGTGAGACTTATTCTAGCAGCACTATATATTTAGTTCCCACTAAATATATAAACAAGCAAAACTAGAAAGCAGCGATGTGGGAGCCTTGCTAAGTGGAGTCACTGACGATGCAAATAAGGAAAAGCAGGTCTGCGATCTAAAGAGAAATCCAAACAGAATAACCAAGAAAACGTTCAGAGTTTCATTGGTGAAAAAATTGTAGTTGAGTAAAATTGATTTGCTCATGGTCAAATAAAGATTAAAACTCAGATCTTAACAATTGCAAAGCAAATTTTAGAGAATTCATTTTTTATCGTATCATACTAACAATGCATGTATGTTTCTGCAAGAGGCACCTGGATATCAAATAAAACCCCAAGAAGAATGTCTCTTCCAACTACACACTTCTCCACGCATTACACTGGAGGAAGGAAATGAACATGGAAGTCATCTCTCTCTATTACCCAACATGTGTCTTTATGGGAACATACACTGCTATAAATCATGTTATCAAAGTAATTATTCCTATGAGGAGAGCAAACAATTACTAAGTAAAATTTTAGATGTATCATTTAAGTCACATTTCTGCAGGAATTTCAATTATAGATTAAAAAAAAAGAGAGGCCACAAAAATGAACATTCAGATTTTAGGGAAAAACCATTCCCAAGGACACTTCGGTACTCACATGAAGCACCAGTTCAAGGTCGATGGCTTTAAGCTGTCACCCAGCATTAGAGCCAGTGACTGTAACACACATTCTTGTGAGCATTTAGTGTGCTGACATCCCGAGAAGAGTGTACAGTCACCCTGTTAGAGCAGTTGTGTTCAGGGCTCTGCGTCTTTCCTGTCCAACAGGCCTGATTCCAAACCTGTCAAAAGTTTTAGATGCAAAGCCTCTTCCCTGATGAACAGATTAAACAGCTGGGCATTGTGGTCACGTGCATATAACCCCAGTACTGGCAGGCTATGGCAAAAGGAGAATACACTTGATGCCAGCCTGGCTACTTAGCTTAAAAAAAAAAGCAAAGGAAAAAGCAAAACACATTAACTTTAGATTTGTAAATATATTCCCTATATCCCAGAATGATTTTAAGACTATCTTTCAGTTCATAAGAAATATGGATGATAAAGGAACAGTTGGAATTAAGACAGGAGCAGATAATCTCAGTAACAAGATAATCAAACGCTGTAAAAAATCACCTTGAATTCTTTGAAAGGTGTAAATGACCAGTGAAAAATGTTGGTTTAAAAAGTAATGGGAGGGGCTGGGAAGGTGGCTCAGTGGTAGAGCACTTGCCTTGCATGCATGAGGCCCTGGGTTCGATTCCTCAGCACCACATAAGCAAAAAGAAAAAAAGCCGGAAGTAGCACTGTGGCTCAAGTGGTAGAGTGCTAGCCTTGAGATGAAGAGCTGAGGGACAGCGCCCAGGCCCAGAGTTCAGGCTCCATGACCGGACCCTCCCCCTGCACCCCCCCCCCCAAAAAAGTAATGAGAGCCAGGTACTGGTGGCTCACGCCTGTAATCCTAGCTACTCAGGAGCCTGAGAGCTGAGGATCATGGTTCAAAGCCAGCCCAGGCAGGAACGTCCGTGAGATTCTTATTGCCAATTAACCACCAGAAAACCAGAAGTGGAGTTGAGGCTCAAGTGGTAGAGCATTAGCCTTGAGCTGAAGGCCTGAGGGACAGCGTCAAGGCTGAGTTCAAGCCCCATGACTGACACCCCCCCCAAAAAAAAAGGGAGCCAACTAATGAATGGATTCTGGTTGGAGTGGAAAGGTAGAATGCCAAAATAGTAACCATTGCTAAGCATCTAGGTATGTGGTCATCTTATTCTTCTGTTTTGTTGTTTAGAAATGTTCATTAACAAAAAAAAATTTAGGATAGAAAAAATAATTAGGTGCCAGCAGACCAAGATGTAGTGTCATGACATTAGATCTGAAAGGGAAGAAAATGATGGTTACTTGAACTGACACAATGACAGGACAGGTCCATGCAAGGCAGCAGAGCATGACCTACAGGCTGAGTGGAAGTCAGACTGCCATGCATCTTAAAGGCCAAGAACATAAGCATTACCTTAATTTGTTCTTCACTGATACTAGGAGTGTTTTTCAGGAGATTTAGAAAAACTCCACCCGGTGTTCTTCTTCTACTACCATTCTACAAAAGAAACAGAAATATCAAACTACACACTCCTTTTATTTTTTGCTGTGCTGGGAATTGAACCCAGGGCCTTGCCACACTGGGTATAGTAGCTCTAGTACTGAGCTACATATCTCCAGCCCTCCAACTCCATAGACTCCTCCTACAAACAGCCAAAGCATCTTCTGGCAGACACAACTAAGGAAACAGGAAAAAATGACAGACCTGCAGCCCAGTCCTGATTCTGACTCTTAAATCACACCAGAGAATTTAGCCTATAAAATAGTAGTAACTCAAATAGTATTTTCTCAAAACTCAAATAACATATGCTAATCATCCTTTCCTGTATTGAGAAACACTAGTTAGCACTTCAGTACTATCAATAGGGGCCAATTTAAGCATTAAATTACCAGAAAAATAAAGCATGAAAATATGAAAAGTTGCCAGGCACCAGTGGCTCACGCCTATAATCCTCAGGAGGCTGAGATCTGAGGATAGAGGTTGAAAGCCAGCCCTTCAGGAACATCTTTTTGACATCCAATTAACCTCCAGAATATCGTAAATGGTGCTGTGGCTCAAGTGCTTGCTTTCAACTGAAATGCTGAGGGACAGTGCCCAAGCCCAGAGTTCAAGCCCAATGTCAAAAAAAAAAAAAAAAACAAAAACCATGGGGCTGGGAAGGTGGCTCGGTGGTAGAGCGCTTGCCTTGCATGCCTGAGGCCCTGGGTTCGATTCCTCAGCACCACATAAACAGAAAAAAAAAAGCCGGAAGTGGCACTGTAGCTCAAGTGGTAGAGTGTTAGCCTTGAGCTGAAGAGCTAAAGGACAGCACCCAGACCCAGAGTTCAGGCCCCACGACCAGACTGCCCCCCCCCCCCCAAAAAAAATCATAGCACTAAAGAAATTGCCTTGAGGACTCTTCTTTGGGGCCCTCCAGATGGAGAAGCTTACTACTTTCTTTCACGGTTTCACTTTCACTTTCAAATAAACTCATTCAGTTTCCAAAAAAAAAATCACACAAAAAAACACATACACACACACAAAACCTGCTTGAAAAGACACTTGTCTACAAAAGGCAATGCTGTTTTGTTCAGCTGTAGTTGAAATTTGTATACTAGATGACTGACTCTGGTCTGCATGTCTGGGAATGACTGAAAACACAACTAATACTGATGACATTACATGTCTTACCAAACTTTCAAATATAGTCAAGAAACAATTAAGACCAACTGTGCATGCATGCACGTGTGCGTGTGTTAATAAATCTCTTTCTCCAGCTCCCTACAGTCCCTGGCACTCTGCTCTCAACTACATTAATATTCAAACAACTGAATTTTTTAAAAATCAGAAAATTCAAAGCCAGCCTAGGCAGGAAAGTTTGTGAGACTGTTATCTCCAACTAATTACCTAAACACTGGAAGTGGAACTATGGCTCAAAGTAGTAGAGCACTAACCTTGAGCAAAAAAAAGCTCAAGGACAGCGCCTAGGCCCTGAACTCAAGCCCCACAGACTGAACAAAAACAAAATCAACCAACCAACCAAACAAAAAGCAGCTACATAATGACCAACAGAAACTGTGAAAAGCCTTACCATTATGAAGAGACCCCCATTCTGTTCGACTTCAGCAGTTTCCATCAGAAGCTCAATTGCCTTTTTGTTCCCAATTATCCTCACTACTCGGGCTATCAGATCCTTCTTTGGTTCCTGTAACCTGATTAAAAGAACAAATAAAAAATTATTTCTTATAGTTGGTGAAATCTACCTTCTTCTGCAGTGTACTTCTCAACTAGAATCAAGGTTGTATTGTGATTAACATCTGCTTCCACAAGGAACCGACTTACTCATGAGCAGGAGACTGTGACCCCAAGGGTTCACCTCAAGTCTCACTCGATTTCTCACTGGCCTTGCTCATTGTGGCAGATTTCAAAGGGAAGATACACCTCACCATGTGGTGAAGAAAGGCAAATGCAAATGATAAAAGAGAATTGACTCCCTGCCAAGACAAGTACTAACCATACACTGTGCTTCTAATCACCCTCCTAATTCCAGATGTCTGGATAGATCTTCTCTTCAAAGAAAAGATCTTGTCCCAAACAAAAAAAATGAAATGGCAATTATTTACAGATTATGGCAATTATTTACTATTGTAATTACAATAAGCATGATCCTAAGAACCTTTGCATTATGTCAGTTTTTTCAACATCATGAATCAAGACATTTCTTTCCATTTTCCCATTGAGCCTAAAAATACAGGTAGCTCTTCTAATCATAAGTAACTCTTCTAAGGAACTGTGGCCACACTCCAATCAGATCGGTTACCCTTTGTTTACTGCAGGGGAGGCAGTGTGTGAGCTGCTGTGGAAACACCGAGGAACAAACTAGAGCTTGCAGTTAGCTTCAGGCCGGACACCAGAGGCTCACACCTACAATCCTACCTAGGAGATTGAGATCTGAGGATCACAGTTCAAAGCCAGCTCAGGCAAAAAATACAAGATTCTTATCTCCAATTAACTATCAGAGAAAATACAAGATTCTTATCTCCAATTAACTACCAGAAAAAAGACAGAAGTGGCTGAAGTGGTGGAGCGCTAGCCTCAAGCACAAAGAGCAGAGGGATAGGGCTGGGTTGTGGCTCAGTGGTAGAATGCTTTGCCTAGCATGAAGCCCTGGGTTCCATTCCTCAGTATCACATAACCAGAAAAAGCTGGCAGTGGCGCTGTGGCTCAAGTATTGGAGTGCTAGCCGTGAGCAAAAGAAGCTCAGGGACAGTGCCCAGGCCCTGATCTCAAGCCCCAGTAATGGCCAAAAAAAAAGAAAAAAAGAAAAAAAAGAAAAGCCCAGGGATAGCACCCAGGCTGAGTTTAAGCCCCAGGACTAGCACAAATGAACAAAAGAGATTTAGCTTTAGCTCTGATTTTAACTATCCCTTTCTCTCTAGTTAGGGGCCTGAACTCTGGGCCTGGGAGCTGTCCCTCAGCACTTCAGCTCAAGGCTAGTGCTCTACCACTTGAGCCACAGCTCCACTTCTGGCTTTTTCTGTTTATGTGGTTGTGAGGAATCGAACCCAGGGCCTCATGCATGCAAGGCAAGCACTCTACCATTGGGCCACCTTCCCAACTCCAATGCTTTGGTTTCTAAACTCCAACTTCCTTTTCAGAATTCAGATTCCACACTTTGTATTTTTAAAAAATCCAGTACTAATGTGGGGATACGCTTGAAGGAAAAATACTTTATTTCCTCTCTTATCTATATTTGTTTTCAATAACAAGTTAATAAAAATTTGAATTTATGACACACACACACAAATTAGTCACCCATCAAGCAATTCGGTTCCTTATTTACCCTAAAGGAATGAAAATACATGTTCAAAGATCTGCAAGCACAGCCACATACACAATATGGAGTAGTTACTGCTTCTGGCTACAACATGAGCCACTTTCAAAATCTTTACTAAATAAGAAAGCTAGGCACAAAAGCACACAGCATATATATGATTCTATTTGTCCAAAAAAGGCAACTCACACAGAAAGCAGAAAAACTGCCCAGGAATCAGAACACAGATTAACTGAAGATGGACCCGTGGATGGGAGGGATCTATGATGGTAGTGGTAAACCCAGTGCAAAAGAATCCACACTCACACTGGCAGCTTGGCTGTGGGTGGGGTGGAGGTGGAGTGCTATTGTTCAGTAAGTGAATCACTGAGTTCAAACCCTAGTACCTCCAAAAAATAAACCTACTAAAAATGAGATAATACCCCATGTAAAATATACCCCAATGAAGTTTAATTAGTATCTTTGCCTGTTCTGGAGCTTGAATTCAGGGCCTGGGTGCTCTCCCTGAGCTCTTGTGCTAAAGGCTAGCACTCTACCACTTTGAGCCACAGCTCCATTTCCTGCTATTTTGTAGTTAACTGGAGACAGGAGACTCAAAGACTTTCCTGCCTGAGCTGGCTTTGATCTGTGATCCTCAGATCTCAGGCTCCTGAGTAGCTATGATTACAGGTCTTGATTTACTAGCACCCTGCTTACAAAATCTAATTTAATCTACTTTTTTTTCCCCTATAAGAGGACTTTTTGTCCCAGTTTACAAATGAGAAAACTGAGATGCATAGTATTAGTTTTCCCAGGTAACAGCAACGTCATATTATTAGTTAGGATCACAGTCACGAGCCAGTAGTGCCTGGCTCTCAAAAAACCTCTTTGAAAGTCACAAATCCTAAAATACTACCAAAAACCCAAGTTTAAAATGTATGTTTTACCTTCAAAGCAGCATGACACTAACTACAGAGAAAATTGTTTGAAAGTTAAAAAACCATTATTTTGTCAGATCAGGACTGTCCAAATTTAAGAAAACTCAAATGTATTCACACGTTCAAACAAACCCAAAGTAAAAAAAAAAACAAAAACAAAAAAGCAGAAAAGGGCTGGAGATGTGGCTCAAAAGATAAATTTGCTTTAGCAAGCTTGAGGTACTGTGTTTAAATCCAAGGGGGGGGGGGGGGGAACAAAAAACAACCCAAAACCCTCAAAAAGAGTCATATATATTTAGTACTTATTTTCTTCCTGTAAATAGAGGGCATTTGGCCAAGTCCTCATTTGTAAGATAATTTTTTTTTTTTGTCAGTCGGGGGGGGGGGGGGGGGGGGGGCGCTGTGCTGTCCCTGAGCAATTCAGCTCAAGGCTAGCATTCTACCACTTGAGCCACCGATCCACTTCCAGCTTTTTCTGCTTATGTGGTGCTGAGGAATCAAACCCAGGACCTCAGGCATGCAAGGCAAGCACTCTACCACTGAGCCACCTTCCCAGCCCCTGTAAGGTAAATTTAAATGTTTACCTGAAGGCAATTTCATCAGCCACTTTCTCCTGAGTATCATCTTCTGAGATCTCATATCGGCCTTTGTAGTCCATTTCCAGTCTGGAGCCAAGTCTGTCTCTGGCAGGTCGCTTCCGTTTGAGATGACTCTGCCCATTTTCTTCTTCCCTCAACTCGGGTTTTTTGCCACTGTGCATATACTCATCTAGCTCTTTGTCTAAATCTTTTGTACACTCCTGAGATTCTCTCCTAAGTTTCTTAGCAAGCAAATAATTGTAGGTCTCCGATTGCCTGCTCTTGTCAATACTGCCTTCCATCCCCAAGATACCAAGTTCACAGGCCACTGCATCTTGACTCTGTTCCTGAAGCACAGCTCCCCAGATGTTGTTTATCTTCTTTCCGCCAGCAATAGCTGGCTTCTGACTGCTCTGGTCAAACTGAAAAGGCTCTGGTTTTGGTGGCAGGTTCAGACATTTCTGTCGCTTGCGTTTCCAGAGAGAGCTATCTTCATCGGAATCAGAAAAACTCTCTTCACTTGAATCCACACTTTTAACAGTCCGATAATGTGATATAGGCATACATGCTGTAGCAGTGCTCTGGAAGGTCCTTACAGTGTTGTCTCCCACGAGTGTTTTCTGCAAGTAAAAGAAAACAGTCAACTCCACAGAACACATTAATTCCGCCTACATGGACTACTAAAAAAAATGTTGTCAGATATAGTGGTGCATGCCTGTAATCCCAGCATGCGGGAGGCCAAAGCAGGAAGATGAGAAGTTTAGAGCCACCCTAGGCTTCATAACCAGACCCTGTCTCAAAAACAAACTAATAAGGTTGAAATTTCACAGCATTAATTTAGGCAAGTCAACTGATTAAAAAACAAAACAAAACAAAAAAAAAAACAGCTGCAAAGTGACTGAAAAATAAAATTCCGGCAGCAATTTCCTAGGACATTTATATGGACAAGTATTGTTTGTTTTTTGGTGCTACTGGGGATTGAACTCATGGCCATGTGTTTACTAGGCTGGTGCTCTAACTACTTGAGCCACATCTCTTTTGTTTTAGCTACTTTTCAAATAGGGTCTCTACTTTTCCCAGGGCTAGCTTCACACCTTGATTCTCCAATCTCTGCCTCCTAAGTAGCTAGGATTACAGACACAAGCCACCTTGTCTGGTCTCACTTTTTCCTTTTCTTCCCACCACTCCCTCACCCCCCTTTTTTTGTTCAGTCTTGGGGCTTGAACTCTAGTCTCCTGAGTAGCTAGGATTACAGGTGTGAGCCACCCGAGCCCGGCCACTTTTTTCTTTTTGATTGCTGTAAGTAACCTCAAATTTACGGGGTCCAATGTGACATTTTGAGCCATGTAAATGTTATATAATAGTCAGATCAGGGTAATTTGCATATCAATCACCTCTAACAGTCAAAATCCTCTTTTCTCCTTATAGGCCTACAACTACTGAGAATTGTACCCAGGCTAAGAAGGCACTCTACCGCTGATTCCCTCGCACCTTCGTTTTATTTTTTTGCTACTTTTGTGGGGGGGTAGGGGTGGGGGGCGGCTCTGTCTTTGCCATCTTTTTGCCTCTGCTCCCTGAGCAGTTGCTCTAATGAATATTTTGATTTTTTTTTTTTTTTGGGTCTGGTCATGGGGCCTGAACTCTGGGCCTGGGCGCTGTCCCTCAGCTCTTCAGCTCAAGGCTAGCGCTCTGCCACTTGAGCCACAGCGCCACTTCCGGCTTTTTTCTTATGTGGTGCTGAGGAATTGAACCCAGGGCCTTGAGCATGCAAGGCAAGCGCTCTACCACTGAGCCACCTTCCCAGCCCCGCTATTTTGAAATATATGTTACTAGAGTTACTATGAACTTACTCCTGCCTGTAACTTTGTACCATTTTTGTCCCGAACACTAAAGTATGTCTTTTTTTGTTTGTTTGTTTGTCGGTCCTGGGGCTTGAACTCCGGGCCTGGGCGCTGTCCCTCAGCTCTTCAGCTCAAGGCTAGCACTCTACCACTTGAGCCACAGCGCCACTTCCGGTTTTTGAGTGGTTTATTGGAGATGAGTCTCGTGGTCTTTCCTGCCCGGGCTGGCTTTGAACCGAGATTCTCAGATTGCAGCCTCCTGAGTAGCTAGGATTACAGGCGTGAGCCTCCGGCGCCTGGTTTTAAAGCATGTATTTCTTGAGTTCCTATTACAAACTAAAAAGGGGGAGGTCTTCCAACAGTACTAAGTCCGCAGTTACTGTGTGCAGCACTTCGCGTGGAGCATCATGCCAGTTACACCTACAGGGCTACCAAAGCAGGGGGACCTGGAGAGTACCAGAATCTGAACGCAGGCAGCCAGGCGCCCAAACCCTCTCCAAGAGGAGGAGTGCCCTGACAGATTCCCACTTAGGAAACGGGAAACGATGCCGGGCCTGGCAGTACCCTCCCGCCATCCCAGCCCTGCTGGGTAACCGGAGCTACCCCATCCCACAGGGGATTAGGGAGCGATCCTTGGGCCTGTGGCTACTCAGGAGGCAGACAGAGGTCTGAGGACGGCGGTTTGAGGCCAGGAAAGGCCGCGAGGCTCTCACCTCCAACGGATCACTAAAAAGCTACAAGTGGAGGCGTGGCTCGGGTGGAAGAGCTCCAGCCTTGAGGCGGCGCCCAGGCCCGCGGTCCAGCTCAGCGCCGGCACGCAGGCGCACCGCGGCCCGGCCCGGCTCGGCGACCCGGGCTGGCTGGGCGCAGGCGGCCAGGCCCGGAGCCACGAGCCCCCGCCTCGGCCTCACGGCCCGGCCGGTCGGGGCCGCAGGCCGCCGCGCGCAGGCTCAGGCTTCGTCCGGGGCTCGGGCTTTGCCCCATCCGCCCGCAGGCGCTGCGGCGGAGGCGCGGGGAGCGAGCCCGCGGCGGCCCCGGGGCGCCCGGCTGCGCGGGGGTCCGCACGCCCCCCCCCCCCGCGGCCGCGGCCGCTCCCTCCCGCACCTGCAGCGGCCGGTCGGCGGGCTCCACCGTCATGTCAGAGCTCGAGTCGGAAAGCTGCCCGTCCTCCATGTCGCCGGCCTCCAGCGCCATCTTTCCGAGGCGCCGCGCGGGGCGTTTTCCGGGAGCACTTCCGGCGGGAGGGCGGGACGGTGGGAGCCCTTCCGGCGGGACGGCGCCGCCGCCGCAGAGCGCCCCCGCGCGGCCGGGTCTGCGCCTCTCGGCGCGCGCCGGGCCCGGCCACGCGTGGCCGCCTGCGCAGCCCGCTCCCAGTACCGGGGAAAGCGGAAACCAAGTCGTTCCGAGCAAGCTTGTCTCCCGGAGAACCTAAGCGGATGCAGCGCTGCGGCCCCGGAGTCCCCGGTGTTCTCACGCCCTTCACCCGGGTGCTCGGGTCGGCTTTCCCGCTTCTGTTCCTGCGCCTCCCTCCCGGGGGGCTGCGCACCCCCCCCCCCCCCGTCACTCCCGGAGAGCGGATCCAGCCCCGGAGAGCGGATCCAGCCCCGGAGAGCGGATCCAGCCCCGGGGTTCCCCCCCCCCCCCCCCCGTCACTCCCGGAGAGCGGATCCAGCCCCGGAGAGCGGATCCAGCCCGGGAGAGCGGATCCAGCCCCGGAGAGCGGATCCAGCCCCGGGGTTCCCCCCCCCCCCCCCGTCACTCCCGGAGAGCGGATCCAGCCCCGGAGAGCGGATCCAGCCCCGGAGAGCGGATCCAGCCCCGGGGTTCCCCCCCCCCCCCCCCGTCACTCCCGGAGAGCGGATCCAGCCCCGGAGAGCGGATCCAGCCCGGGAGAGCGGATCCAGCCCCGGAGAGCGGATCCAGCCCCGGGGTTCCCCCCCCCCCCCCCCCCCCGTCACTCCCGGAGAGCGGATCCAGCCCCGGAGAGCGGATCCAGCCCCGGAGAGCGGATCCAGCCCCGGGGTTCCCCCCCCCCCCCCCGTCACTCCCGGAGAGCGGATCCAGCCCCGGAGAGCGGATCCAGCCCGGGAGAGCGGATCCAGCCCCGGAGAGCGGATCCAGCCCCGGGGTTCCCCCCCCCCCCCCCCCCCCCGTCACTCCCGGAGAGCGGATCCAGTCCCGGAGAGCGGATCCAGTCCCGGAGAGCGGATCCAGCCCCGGAGAGCGGATCCAGCCCCGGAGAGCGGATCCAGCCCCAGGGTTCCCCCCCCCCCCCCCCCCCCCCCCGTCACTCCCCGAAAGTGGACCCAGTCCCGGGTCCCCCCACCCCGTCACTCCCCGAGAGTGGATCCAGTCCCGGGTCCCCCCACCCCGTCACTCCCCGAGAGTGGATCCAGTCCCGGGGTACCCCCCAGTCACTCCCCCGGGGTCCCCCCCCCCCCGTCACTCCCCGAGAGGGACCCAGCCCCAGGGTTCCCCCCCACCCCGTCACTCCCCGAAAGTGGACCCAGCCCCGGGGTCCCCCACTCCCTGAGAGAGGATCCGTCCCGGGGCCTGGCTCCCCCTCCTCTCCCCCCCCCCACACGCACTTGGAAGGCACTTCCTCAGGAGCCCGTGCCCTAACTCTACCCCGAGGTTATTTGGTTGAACTCTGGGCCTGGGCGCTGTCCCTGCGCTCTCCAGCTCAAGGCGAGCGCTCTACCTCTTTTCTAGTGGTTTATTGGAGATAAGATCTCAGGGACTTTGGGGGGGAGGGCTGGCTTTGAACCCTGATCCTCAGATCTCAGCCTCCTGAGTCGCTCGGATTACAGGCGTGAGCCACCGGTGCCCGGCTGGTTCAATACTTTTAAAGCACCGTTAAGCACTGTTAAACTGCTGGTAACAAAACTGGCCTTATTGTCAGTGCCTCCTTTTCATGTTCACTTTTCTTTTAAATAAGCTAACCTGTTCACCCCATACCTTACTCAGTCCTGGGCAGCCGTTCCCTTCTCTGGTGCCTCCACCGTCCTGCGTGGGTGACTGTCAGCCGGGCAGCCAGGTTGGACTGACTGTCTCCCCGCGCCAGCCTGTCCGCTCCACCCAGTCTGTGGGCACAGTGCACAGCGGCCCGCAGCTGCTGCCGCCGCCCAGCTCCAGCTCCGGAAGACGTTATCAGAAAGATGGCTCACCCTGCTTCCCAGGTGCACACAGACATCAGGTGAGCCCCCAAAGACCGCAGACTGCCTGACACAGGCAGGGCAGCCCCCCCCCCCCCCCCGGGCCTGGCTGTAAACAGGCCATCCTGGGCCCCAGCGTAAAGCCCCCCAGCTCCCTAGGCCTAAGGGCTTTTCCATTAACCTCTGCCTCCTTGCTCCGACCCCATAAAAACCCAACTTCTGGCCCACCTCTTTGCACAGTCTCCAAGCCTCACTGCTGTACGTCAACAAACCGTCCTAGCCTGATGGAAATCGAGTCCAGCCTGTTTTCTTCCTTTCTCCTCCAGTTTCTTAACATTAACAACCGTTTTAGACACTGGATAACAAACATTGGTGAACTCTTAATGGCAGTGTTTTACCCAGGCTGGCGGGGGGACACTTCTCAGTAGCCCAGCAGAGGTACCAACAATCTGGGTGCAAACACCGCTGCCACCATTCCCCTTCTGACCAACAGACTTTATCTTGCTTTTTTTTTCTCTTTTTCTTTCGTGTGTGGTGTGTGTGTGTATGTGTTTGAGAGAGAGAGAGAGAGAGAGAGAGAGAGACTGAGACTGTACTGGGACTCAAACTTCACTGCTAGGCAAGTGCTGTACCCTTTTGAGCCCATGGGAGTGTGGGAGTCTGTGATGGCCGTAGGAGGAGAAGGTGGCTGCAGAGTTCCAGGGAGTGACTAGGAGTGGCAAGGAGAAGAGGCAAAGACAACAATGGCCCTGTAGAACTGGAGATGAGAAAGTGTAGTCCTAGTTACGGGAAGCATCCCAGGGAGGTATCAGCCTTAAGAATCAAGGGTTTGCTGGGTGCCCTTGGCTCATGCTTGTACTCCTAGCTACTCAGGAGGCTGAGATTTGAGGATCAGGGTTCAGAGCCAACCCTGGCAGAAAAGTCTCCATGAGACTCCTATCTTCAGTTAACCACTGGAAAACTGGAAGTGGCACTATGGCTCCAGTGGTAGAGCACTAGCCTTGAGCACAGAACGGCTCAGGGACAGCGCCCAGGCTCCACAAACAACAACAATAACAACAAAACAGTCAAGGGTCTCATACTCTAGACCCGTGAACTCTTTAACACTGGCCACTGTGAAGCTGAACGTCCTAATACAGGAGGCCTGTTTAAGAACATTAGCAGGTACTGTCTGCTACCACCACCTGCTGGTTGCTAGTCACTACTGCTGGAAGCTGAGGATTATAATAGCTACCAAATTCCAGCAACCCTCCAACTAAAGCCTGGAGCAATAGGCCCCAAATTGTCAGGGTTTGGAATTGTAAGTGTCCTGAGTCCGCTAGTCCAGCCCTTAGGCTACCTCTATGACTACCCACAATTCTTATCTGAGTAGAGCAAAAAGAAGTCCAGCAGTCTGACCAAATGTCATCTCAAAGAGGCATTCTTCAGCCTCTTCAATTTCCCTAAGTAGAACAGAATACCTATACCATTCTCAAACCCATGGCCTTCTTCAGGACATCAGTAGTAGTGTATTTATTTTGTGTCAGAATTCCCCACGAACAGATCTGCTCTCTTCACTGTTTCCTGACGTGTCTGGCTCAGGGACTTTGTGCACTGGAAGGACAGGTGATGAAGAAATATTGGTTGGGGTTGAGTATAGCTCAGTGGTTGAGTATAGCTCAGTGGTTGAGTATAGCTCAGTGGTTGAGTATAGCTCAGTGGTTGAGTATAGCTCAGGGGTTGAGTATAGCTCAGGGGTTGAGTATAGCTCAGGGGTTGAGTATAGCTCAGGGGTTGAGTATAGCTCAGGGGTTGAGTATAGCTCAGGGGTTGAGTATAGCTCAGGGGTTGAGTATAGCTCAGGGGTTGAGTATAGTTCAGTGGTTGAGTATAGCTCAGTGGTTGAGTATAGCTCAGTGGTTGAGTATAGCTCAGGGGTTGAGTGTTTAGTATGCGAAAGGCCCAGAACTGCAAAAAAAAAATCCATCCCAAATCAATTTCTGCTTATCATGCAATAGAGTGTAGGAGTTTAGCAGAAACTTACCAAGCCATCTTGAGTTCTAAATGTGGTTGGTTTTCCCATACATAGTTTTCCAGTATCCTATAGATAACAAAACTGTTACCAAAGTTATAGGTCAGAGGCCTGACTTTGGGGAGTCTTACCAACCTCAGTCCATCACTATTCCACCGCCTCTTTCCCATATTATCTTGTGTATGGACTGATTTTACTGTTGTCTTTTGTATCTGGCTTCTCTCACTTGATATAATGCTTTGGAGATTTAGCTAGGACTTTATGAAAATCCCAAAACATTTATATTAAATTTATTTAGTCAGCAATCAATGAAAACTTTAGTTGATTCACATCCTACCCAGCACTTGGGTTTGCATGTCTGCCCACCAGCCTTTCTTTCTTTCTTTTTTCCGTGTGTGTGTGTGTGCGCGCGTGTGTGTCTGTGTGTACATGTGTGTGTATGTGTGTGTGTGTGCCAGCTAAGGATCTTAGAAGAAATTTACACAGGGCTGGGAAGGTGGCTCAGTGGTAGAGCGCTTGCCTTGCATGCATGAGGCCCTGGGTTCGATTCCTCAGCACCACATAAGCAGAAAAAAAAAAAAAAAGCTGGAAGTGGCACTGTGGCTCAAATGGTAGAGCACTAGCCTTGAGCTGAAGAGCTGAGGGACAGCACCCAGGCCTAGAGTTCAGGCCCCACGACCAGACCAAAAAAACAAACAAACAAAAAAAAGAAGAAATTTACACAAACCATCCCAAATCATTGAGATACTCTGGCTCATTCTTTTTAAATGACCCAAAGTAAACTTAACCTTATTATAATGTTAAATTGTACCAAAGGTGCTAGTGTTCATCCTGTTAGACCATGATTAGGACACTGAATTGAGCGTGCACAGGAATGTGCCTACCACTACCCTTGCTGGTGCACCTTTCCTATCTACACACCTGTAAGTTTACCTAACAAAATCCCTAATCTTTTCATTCAAGGCCACAGCTCTTCTTCCTTGACCAGGTAATAAATCATTACTGCCTGGCTGATTCTAGGCCTCTTAAACAACATTCTCCTCCAGAGAGGATTTTTTTTTTTGGGTCTGGTTGTGGGCCTGAACTCTGAGCTTGAGCGCTGTCCCTCAAGCTCTTCAGCTCAAGGCTAGCGCTCTACCACTTGAGCCACAGCGCCACTTCTGGCCTTTTTTTTGGCTTATGGGTGCTGAGGAATCGAACCCAGGGCCTCAAGCATGCAAGGCAAGGGCTTTACCACTGAGCCACCTTCCCAGCCCCTCCAGAGAGGAATTTTTTTTTTTTTTTTTGTTGCCGGTTGTGGGGCCTGAACTCTAGAACTGGGCGCTGTCCCTCAGCTCTTCAGCTCAAGGCTAGCACTCTACCACTTGAGCCACAGCACCACTTCTGGCTTTTTTCTGCTTATGTGGTGCTGAGGAATCGAACCCAGGGCCTCATGCATGCAAGGCAAGCACTCTACCACTGAGCCACCTTCCCAGGCCCTCCAGAGAGGATTTGAATAGATTTGAATAGCTAGTCTTCTCAGGAGATAATTTTCTCTCTCAAATTTTGACACTCCTGGAGCTTGAACTCAGGGCCTGGGCACTGTCCCTGAACTTCTTTTGCTTAAGGCTAGCACTCTACTACTTGAGCCACAGCACCACTTCTGGCTTTTTCTGTGTATGTGGTACTGAAGAATCGAACCCAGGGCTTCATGCATGCTAGGCAAGCACTCTTCCACTAAGTCACATTCTCAGTCCTGCATTTTTAAAGAACTTGATTAGTAAGAGTTTACCCAAAAAAAGTCTTACCAGAAAAACGGCACTGACAAGTCAGGTTCTGAGCTTTAGAAAAGGGGTGGCAGTGATTTCCCTCATTTAACACTGCAGTGGGGCAGGTAGCTCTGTTTAGGCTATACCTTCTGAAAGAAAGTCTACCAGCAAACACCCAGGCTATTCTAAGTAGAAGTAATCTGTATCTAATCACTACCCTGCAACATCTTTGATGGTCATTAGGAGAGGCCACAGGCCATTTGTAAATTGTGCCACTTCTAACTTGGAACTGGTTCAAAGCTCCTGTGTTCAGTGAGTACATTTCCATTTCTTCAGGGTTCTGCGTTTCCATAGGCTTTCTCTTGTGACCCATTCAGTTCTATCTTTTCCTGTTCTTCTCATCAATTCATTGCTCCTGGGACTGGGGATGTGGTAGAGTTCATGCTTAATACACACCATGCCCTGGGGGCCATCCCCTATCCCCTTAAAAGGGGAGGGAACTCATTGTTTCAGATGTTCCCTGGTCTGTGGGGCAGGGCCAGTGAATTTTGTAAAGAGGAGGTGCCGAGCCAGGTACCCTAGTTTTCAAGGGTGGCCGTTGCTGGGTCCTGTCTTCCCAGAACTGGTTTAGAAAGATACCCATGACCCTGCTAATGACTTGGTAAAGGAAAAGAAGCTAACCTTCCTTGTCAGCATTGTGAATTAACCAGCAAAAAACTGGTCTGGAGACATGGCTCCTAAGTGTAAGAGTGCCGGCCTTGCAAGTTTGGGTCCTGAATTCAAACTTCAGGACCAAATTTAAAGAAAAGACACAATCCTAGCTACTCAGGAGACTGGGGTCTGAGGATTGCAGTTGGAAGCCAGCCCAGGTGGAGAACTCCAAAACACCCTTTTTTCTTTTTGCCGCTCCTGTGGCTTATAGGGAGCATTACTGTCCCTGAGCTGCTTTTGCTCAAGGCTAGCTCTCTACCACTTGAGCCGCGGCTCCACTTTCGGCTTTTTTTGAATAGTTAATTGGGGATAAGAGTCTGGCTGGACGGGCTTCTTGCAGTCCTCAGATCTCAGGCTTCAGCGTAGCTAGGATTACAGGTGTGCCTTCCAAGTTCTAAGAAGCTTTTACTCCAATTAACCAGCACAAAGCTGGAAGTGGAAGTGTGGCTTGAGTGGTAGAGTGCCAGCTTTGAGCGGTAAAAGCCAAACAAGAGTGCAAGGCCCTGAGATCGAGAGAGAAAGAGAGAGAGAGAGAGTGAGAGAAAGAGGGAGAGAGAGAGAGACCCGAGTTCAAACACACACACGCGCACACACACACACAGAGCGAGCAAGGCCTTGAGTTCTAGCACACAGGAGGAGGGGGGGGAGCGAGCGAGCCCAGAACTCAGTGGAATCAGAATGCGCACCGACGGCACTGCTGCAGCCTGATTGGCTCTGCTCTAATCTCCTGTACTTTAGAGCCAAGATTTTGCTGAAAAGCATTCCCAGCCCGGCCAAGGTTCCCGGGTCTCTCACCAGCGGGCCGCAGCCCTCACGCTCCCTCCCAGCGAGGAGGAGCAGTGGGAAGGGGGAGTGGCAGGGGACGGAGGAGGGCAGGCGCCGTGGGGGGCGGGGTATGGGCGGGGCCGGGCACGACCAATGAGCGCCCTCCTGCAGGGGGCGGCGCACGGGCGGGGCCGGGCCCGGCCAATGGGCGCTCTCCGGAAGGGGGCGGGGCTCTACTTCAGCGGCGCCCCGGCGCCGCCGCGGGGTTCCAGGCGCGGTCTCGGGATGTGGCGTTCGGCCCGCGCGCTGGGGGTGCGCGCCGTGAAGTGCCGCGCGTTTCCCGAACCCCGGAGCGGGCCTGTCGCCTTCATGTCCACCCTGCTGATCCACCAGCCCCAGTTTGCTTGGCTCAAGGAGCTGGGGCTGGGCGAGGAAAACGAGGGCGTGTACAACGGGAGCTGGGGCGGCCGGGGAGAGGTAGGCGGCGCCCGGGTTCGCACCCGCGGCCCGACTCGGCCGGTGCCCCGTGGGGGGGGGGCGGGGGTGCAGAGCCCGACCAGAAGCTTCCAGGCTCCGCGGCGCCCGGTTTCTGATCAGTGAAACACCCCCGCTTTCTTGGGTGTTTTCTGTCTGTGGGGCGCGGGCAGCGCACGCCTGTAACCCTAGCTGTTCGGGAGGCTGAGACCTGAGGATCACGGTGTGAAGCCAGCCTGGGCAGGAGAGTCTGTAACACTCCTACCTTTCATTAGCCAGCAAAACTCTGGAAGTGGAGCCGTGGCTCCAGTGGTAGGGCGTAGGCCTTGAGCATGAAAAGGTGTGAGACAGTGTCTAGGCCCTGGGTTCAAGACCCAGTACTGGCACAAAGAGAAAGAAAAGTTACATACTGAATCTGCTTTGTTGGAGGAAGTATGGCGGTATGGTTTTCTGTGATTGTAGGAGATATAAGTGATTTTAAATGTTTCACAGACGTGGAACTAGAAGTTTCATCCTGTTTTTCTTGTGGCTTATTATTATTATTATTATTATTGCTTTTTAAACTCTGGGCTTCCTGCGTGCTAGGCCACATGCAGGACCACTTGAGTCACTCCGCAGTCCTTTTGCTTTTAGTTTATTTTTCAGGTAGGTCTTGCGCTTTTCTGTGGTACAGCCTTTTGCCACAATCCACCTGCCTCTGCCTCCTGAGCAGCTGGATTATAGGTACAGGCCACAGGGTCTGGCTTCATTTGGTCAAATAACCGGTTACATTAGGGCTTTTTTTTTGTATATAGCTGATACTTAGGTGGAAAAAGTAGATCTTACGAAAAGGTGGTTCCTAATGTTTAGGTTAGAAGTCAAAGACCTGTAGGGGTTTAATTATAATAATGGTTAATGGAAATGTTTCTCATTTAAACTTGTATTTCAGTTTTTGTTTTCCTTCTGTTTTCTTCTCCCTGTTTGTATGGTTCTCTCAATTTGGAGAGGATTATGATTTCTGTGTATAATATTTTCTATCTTTTTTCAGGTTATTACAACATATTGTCCTGCTAACAATGAGCCAATAGCAAGAGTTAGACAGGTGAGTTTTTAAAATTCAAACTGCTCTCAGGAAGTTTGTGTCACTCAAGAGTAATACAAGCCTGGCACTTGTGGCTCACATCTGTAATCCTAGTTACTCAGGAGACTGAGATCTGAGGATCATGATTCAAGTCAGCCTGGACAGCAAAATCTGTGAGGCTCTTATCTTACCAGAAAACTGGTAGTGGTGCTGTGGCTCCAAGTGGTAGCACACTAGCGTTGAGCATAAAAAGGTAAGGGACAGTATCTAGGCACTGAACTCAAGCCTCATGACTGAAAAAAAAGTAATATAGATGCATATAAATGCAGAGTAGTCTCTTTTTTAAGTGCTCTACCACTTGAGCTTAGTCACTAGCACTGTTGCTTTTATTTTTTATTTGTTTTGTCTGTTTTTTGTTTTTGTTTTTGTTTTTTGGTCAGTCATGGGGCTTGAACTCAGGGTCTGGGCTCTGTCTCTGAACTCTTGCTCAAGAGTAGATTGAGGCCCAGATTCACTTCTAGTTTTCTAGTGGTTAATTGGAGATAAGAGTCTCTTGGACTTTCTGCATGGGCTGGCTTTTTACCTCACTCCTCAGATCTCATGATCCTCAGGTCTTAGCCTCCTGAGTAACTAGGATTAAAGGCATGAGCCACCAGTGCCCAGCTTTATATTGTCTTTGAAGTAGGGTCTCTTTACCTTTTGCCTAGGCTGACTTTGAATTTATTATCCTCCTGCTTCTGCCTACCAAGTAGCTGGAATTACAGATATTCATTACCACATAGGGATGGGAGTCTTGCTATCTTTTTGCCCAGGCAAAAAGATCCTCATCTCCTCCTCTTGAGTAGTTGGGAGTTAAAGTGTGAGCCTGTGTGCTGAGCTAGAGGTTCTACTTTTCTAATGCAGATCAGGTGTCTTTCCAGAAGAAGCTAATAGAACTTACTTTGAAAAGCAAGGTTTTAAAGCCCAGCAGCATTCCATCCTGCTGGGATGGCTCAAGGGGAGCACTCTACTGCTTGAGCCACAATGACAATTCCGGTTTTCTAGTGGTTTATTGGAGATAAGAGTCTCACAGAGTTTCCTGCCAGGGCTGGCTTTGGACCACAATCCTCAGATCTCAGCCTCCTGAGTAGCTGGGATTACAGATGTGAGCCACCAGCGCCTGGCTATAGCCAGATTTTCTATTTATTTATTGGCAGCACTGGGGATGGAACCCAGGGTTTTGCCCATCCTAGGAAAACCCTCTGCTAATTTAGATCCCCAGCCCCGAGATAATTTTTAGAAATAGAGATATTTTTCACTTTTCAAAAAAAAATATACATTGTGTTCTGGAAGTAGATCATCCATTTTTAATTCCTTTTCGTTTTCCCTAATTCTGAATTTAGGCCAGTATGGCAGACTATGAAGAAACTGTGAAGAAAGCAAGAGAGGCTTGGAAAGTCTGGGCAGATGTAAGTGTGGCCTGTGTGGTGGGAAGCTCGGGAGGGTCACCTGTGACAGCCGTGAGAAGATGGATTGTAGACTAGGCACTGGCTCATGCTTGTAGGCTTAGCTACTCAGGAGGCTGAGATCTGAGGATTGAGGTGTGAAGCCAGTGCAGGTAGGAAAGTCTATAACAGTCTTATCTCCAATTGACTAGCAAAAAGCTAGAAGTGGAGCTGTGGTACATGGGGTAGAGCATCAATCTTGAGTGAAAAAGCTAAGACACAGTGTCCAGGCTCTGAGTTTAAGCTCTAGTACACTCTCTCTCTCTCTCTCACACACACACACACACACACACACACACACACACACACGACACACACATGTGACATTGTTGAAATGTGCACTGCTTAGAGCTGTGATCAATTTCTACCTGTTTTTGGGCTTGTGTCTTTCCTGGGTTTGACATCCAATGCGTGGGTAATTGTTAATGGGTTAGAACTCTGTCCCGGTGGCATATAAGCTGCAGGTATGAACACCTTATACTCCAATTAAGTTATAGTAGAGTACATAGAATGGAGAAATACCTATTTGTTCTTCCTTCCCCCTCCAGATTTACCTGGGAGGGGTGTCTCTATAGAAGGCCATGTGCCTTTCTCAGGAACAGGGCCCCCATGGTTTGTGAGGCACAGTCTCCCTCCTTGATCTCTGAATCTCCCTCAGGAGATAAAATGAGGAAATGTGGACTCTGCGGCTGGCACTGGGCTGGGTTCTGATCTGTCAGTAGCGGGGGGCAGCTCCCTTGGAGCGACAGTAACAGAGAGCAGAGAAGGCCTGGATTTCCCAGTCTCCCTTTGCCTTCCATCCTCGGAATGGTCAAAAGTGAGGCTGGGGCTGTTGTGAGGATTAAATCACTGACTGATTATTGCAAGTGCTTACAGTAGAGCCCGCTGTGTGCAAGGTTCAGTGTGGGGCAGAACGAAGTGCTGCAGGATTTGCGAAACACTTTAAGCCCAGTGTTTTCTCTGAGTCAATGATTACAAGGGGGCTAGAAGTGGGGTGGTAGGAAGAGAAGACTCTCCAGAGAGCCCTGGGCTGGATGTAGACTCCGCTCAGCCAAGACTGTCCTGGGCAGAGCAGGGATTACACCCTTCCTCCTCTTTAATTCTGAGTTCTGCTGTCCACAAGGAAAAGTGTTCTTTCTACAGCGCAGCAATGTGGAGATGATAGCTCATCTACCTGGGCAGAGGATTGTGTGCAGAGCAGTGTCACTTATTACTTTACTTAGGAAATTTTCTTTTTCAAACTGGGCACTGTGGCCCATTCCTATAATCCTATCTACTCAGGAGGCTGAACTCTAAGGATCAAGGTTTGAAGCCAGACCAGGCTGGAAAGTCTGTGAGATTCCTATCTTCAATTAATCACCAGTAAACTGGAAGTGGAGGTATGGCTTAAGTGGTAGAACTCCAGCTGTGAATGAAGAAGAAAAGGGACAGCATCCAGGCCTTGAGTTCAAGCACAAATGCTAGGACCAATTTTTTTTTTTTTCTTTTTGGTCACTTGTGGGGCTTGAACTCTGGGCCTAGGCACTGTCCCTCAGCTCTTCAGCTCAAGGCTACTGCTCTACCGTTTGAGCCATAGCACCACTTCCATTTTTCTGCTTATGTGGTGCTGAGGAATCGAACCCAGGGCCTCATGCAAGCACTCTACCACTGAGCCACCTTCTCAGTCCCCTAGGACCAATTTTTTAAAAAAATGTTCTTACATAAAAGTAACGCATTATCTCCTGTTTAAGAATAAGAAAGGAGCTGGGTGTTGGTTGCTCACACCTTTAATCCTAGTTACTCAAGAGGCTGAGGTCTGAGGATCCGAGTTTGAAGACAGTCTGGGAAGAAAAGTGAGTAGAAAAGAAAAGTGAATGTGGGAGGCTCTGAGTTCAAACCTCATTTCTGATTCACACAAAATAAATAGGTAACAAAAGTTAAAATGGAGGAATGGAAGACAGATGTGGTAGTGCATGCTGGCAATTTCACTAAGAAGAGGTAGAAAGATCAAGAGTTCAAGGTCTGCCTGAGATTATATGCTGAGACTGCCTCCTTCCCCCACCTCCCAAAAAAGAGGTCTAGAGAGGTGGGTGTGTAATT
Source organism: Dipodomys spectabilis (assembly GCF_019054845.1). Classification (NCBI taxonomy): domain Eukaryota; kingdom Metazoa; phylum Chordata; class Mammalia; order Rodentia; family Heteromyidae; genus Dipodomys; species Dipodomys spectabilis. The sequence continues at coordinate 21,166,509 of NW_024870696.1, forward strand.
CAGTGGTGGAGTACTTGTGGAATATGCTCTAGGTTCTAGGTTTGAGCCCCAGCACAGTAAGTATCATAATCAAATTTGGTCTCCTTAGCCCCAATCTCTTCAATACAAAATGAGCAAGCTAGGTTTTGGTGCATGTCATTCCTTTGATTAGAATTTGTGTTAAGCAATCAAGTTCAAAGTTTAAAGGAGAGACCGAATTGTTCCTAACGGTGCCTCTGTGGCTGTGGGAAAATGATATGCATCGCTGTGGTCAGTGTTGCAGAGAGGTAGCTGGTTGGTACCTCAGACAAGAACTAAGTTGGCTGGGCAGGGTGATACACACCTTTAATTCCCACAGAAATCTCAGGCAGGAGGATTACCAGCATCCTAGCTCTTGATCAGTCTAAGCTATGTATTGAGATCTGTCTCAAAAACCAAGCTCAAGTAATCAAAGCAACAACAACAACAAAACAGACAGCTTGTTGCACTCTTAAAGAGGTATTATTCCTTTTGGATTGTCCCGAGTGGGAAGATTCTTTGTGAGAGCGTTGCCTGTGCTAGAGCAAACCAGTTTCATTTAGTTCATTTGAGTTAAATACCACTGATGATTGCACATTGTATCTTGACTAAGATTCTGACTCCTTAAAATCATCTAGCTATCTGGCTCTCCGGTCAGACTGCTTTCAAAGAAGCATGTTCCTGTGGTTGACTTTTTCCATCCTTCAGGCCTCAAGTCTACTTTCTTACCTTAGTGATATTCTCTATCTCTTGTCTTGCTTTTTTCTGAGTTTCAGTCCCATTGGGTTTCCTTGGTCTTTTCAGCCCTGCTGGCAATTTGTGACTATTTGTGGTGGTTCTAATTTCTTCTATACCTTCTTTATAGGTATTAGCTCCTTGGAGGTATCACTTATAATTGTAGTCTCAGTGTTTAACATATCACAATCTCTGTTGTGATTTTAAAAAAAATGTTGTTTGAGGTGATTGTACCTTGTTTTTATCCAATACCCATCCAGCATGTTTTAGACATGAATGTATACTTTACGACAGAAACCAAATTTTCTCTCTCTTAGATTCCTGCTCCAAAGCGTGGAGAGATCGTAAGACAGATTGGAGATGCCTTACGGGAGAAGATCCAAGTTCTGGGAAGCTTGGTAAAGTGTTTGTGTATATAAAGAACGCTCATGCCTAAAATTCTCATTACTCAGGAGGCTGATCTGAGGATCCTAGTTTGAAGCCAGCCCAGGCAGGAAAGTCACAGAGATTCTCACCTCCAGTTAATGAGCCCCAAACCACAAGTGGAGCTGTTGCTCAAGTGTTGAGTGCCAGCCTTGAGTGATAAAGCTAAGGGAGAATGCCCTGACCCTGAGTTCAAGCCCCAGTACTGGTACAAAAATTACATAAAGAGATAGACAAATAAGTAATCTTTTCAATGGGAAATAAGAAGGTCAAGTATTTCTGTGTAGAAGATGGTCAATTTTTAAGAAACGCATTTTGTAAATTTCAAAAATTCTTCCTTTAGGGTTAAAAGTGGCTGAAGTGGTAGAGCTTCTGCCTAATAAGCATGAAGCCCTGAATTCAAACCCCAGTAGGACAACAAAAAATCCTGTTTTAGAGGAAAGATTGAAATAGATAGGAAAACGTGAAGAAAAGTATATGGTTTTAAAATTCTTCAGAAAATAAGAATAGACTTTTCTTCTTGGTTTATTGCTCTCACAAAATGGTCAATCACAAATCAATCACAAATCAATGTTTTTACTTTGCACTTAGGTGTCCCTGGAGATGGGGAAGATCTTAGTGGAAGGTGTGGGGGAGGTTCAGGAGTACGTGGACGTTTGTGACTATGCTGTGGGCTTGTCCAGGATGATTGGAGGACCCATCCTACCTTCAGAAAGTAAGCCGGGAAGCTGGTATAGCCAAGAGCTTCGTGCTAATACAGAGAACTGCAAAAATGCTCTGGCCGCGAAGTTTCGCAAAAGAGGAGTTGTAACTGAGATATAATAAATGAAAATACCTTCACTTCTTTTTTGTATGTGTCAGCATCAGAGCTTGAACTCACCTGGCTAGCTTACTCTTATACTTACTTGGCTAGTTTGTTCAGCTTGCTACTCTACCACTTGAGCTACACCTTTGGTGTGGGTTTTTGCTGGCTAATTGGAAATAGTCTTTAGAGCTTTTCAAACAGGGCTGGCTTAAATAGCAGTACTTCAGATAGCTAGGACTATAGGTGCTAGAAGCCAGTCCCTGGCTGAAAATAACTTTATTTTCTAAGAAAGCAAAGTAAGACATCAGATAAAGAATCATCGTTATTTTGCTTTAAAGATAATAGTTTTGGGAAATCTGTGGGTATCATACTTTTTTAACCATTTAGAAAACAAACAAAAAGTACACTCCCAAAGAGCCTTACCCTGAAAGCAAATTTTAAGTGTCTTAAGTAAATAATCTAAAATGTAATAGAGGTTTATGAGCAAATTGTTTATTTCAGCCTCCAGAGAGATTAGAAATGACTTAAGTGCTAAACTAGCAGGGAAACATTAAGCTAATTCTAGTAGGCTATTAGCATGTCTTAAATGTTTATAAAAGTTATATATCCCTTAAGGATGGAGGCATGGCTCAAGTGGTAGAGACAGAGTCTTGCTATGTGGCCCAGACTGGTCCCAAATTTATGATCATTGGACCTCTGGAGTGTGGACCACCACACCTGACTCATTCAAAAAATCATCTATGCAGATATTTGGGGATAACTTGGACTTCATTAACTCAGTAAATGTTGCAGAATGTATTCCAGGCTGTCTAATAGGTGATAACATGGTCCGTAAGGGGTAGTCTCCAGCCTCAGAATTCCTAAGCTTGAAAATAAGTCCCTTGTGTTTTGAGCAGGAGATCGCGCTTGAGCGTGGCAGGTGCTCTGCAGGTGGAGGGTAGGAGGTGATCACATAGGGTGTCCTTACCCCAGTCTGCATGCGCTTGCAGGAAGGACCACTTAAGTGAGATAACCGAACTGAAGACCTCAAGAGATCACAAATTGGGACGGGGGTGAGGGGGTTGCTTCCAATAGGGAAGAAACCTGTGTAAAAGTGTAAGATGGGGGCTGGGCACTGGTGGCACACTCCTATAATACTAGCTGCTTAGGAGGCTGAGATCTTGAGGATGGTGGTTCGAAGCCAGCCTGGGTAGGCTTTGACTCTTATCTACAGTTAACCAGCAAAAAGCCACAAGTGGAGCTGGGGCTTAAGTGACACACACACACACACACACACATGCACGCACGCGCGCACACACACACACACACACACACACACACACACACACACACGGAGAGTTTGGCTTATCTGGGCCATTGGGCCATCTTGGTTCAGTACATCTGGAAGGTGCAGTACAGGGGCAGGGAACTGGAGGAGTTTGAACTTCATCCAGAGTGCCTACAGTATTGATCCAGAGAGCAGAGGGTTATAAGCAAAGGGAGAGAGGTCAGCAAAGCAGAAGGGCAAGGACAGGAGAGAGGAGAAAGGCCCTACCTAGCTGCAGGGACCTGGGAGTGTGGTGCGTCACCTGGCACATTCCCCAGTCCTAGGTAACAACATGAATGTGGCCAGAGGGCTGAAGGCTGTGCCAGGCAGTGGAGCTGGGGCTTTCACCTGAGTCTGTGAACAGACAGCCTTTGTTCTGGTTCTTCTCCGTTCCATCTGCCTTTGATTAAAAGAAGACTGTGGGATTAAGGTTGACTTTAAAGTTTATTATTACAATCTATTTCTATTTCTATTTTCTCTTTCTGTTTCTTTTTGGTGACACTGGGGACCAAACCTAGGCTGTTTCACATGCAAGGCAAGGGCTCTACCACTGAGCTATGTTCCCCAGCCCCTATAGTTTCAATTTTCTCATCGTGAGTATAAGTAGAAGCTCATTCATTCACTGTAAGGCTGAGGAGACACCTTATCTTACCTTCAGAGAGCTTGGCCCAGTGTCTCATCAGGTAACACAAAGAGTGCCACTGTGACAGTCAGGAGTTGTGTGCAGTCACATCTCTTAGATGCCCCTGACTAATGGGATGTTTCCTTGTCTCCCAGCTGGGAGACTTATCGGTGTAGCTCCTGTGAGATTCAGAAGCACAATGATTATCATTGTGGTTGACAATAAACAATTCTGTTTTACCTTAAAATTGTCCATGTCCTACAGCTGTGTAAGTGGTCACTGGAAAGCACTTGGCATCCTCTTGATCTAGAGTATGTACTGTTGCTTTAAAGATGATTCCAGACTTGGGTCTTAATTACCTTTGTTGGCATTGAGCATGCTCTATGTCCACCCATCCTCAGGACCTGGCCACGCCCTCATCGAGCAGTGGAATCCTTTAGGCCTGGTGGGAATCATCACAGCATTCAATTTCCCTGTGGCAGTGTATGGCTGGAACAATGCCATCGCCATGATTGCTGGAAACGTCTGCCTTTGGTAAGGTCTGCTCACTTTCCTACCCAGGGATCAGTATATCACAGTCTCTGTATATCTGGTTCCTCTACAGATGTATTTTATTTTTATTTATTTGCTTCCTTTTGAGACAAGGTTTTTCTGTGTAGCCCAGGCTAACCAGGAACTCCAGATTTTCCTATCCTAGCCTCTTGAGTATTGATTGGGATTATAGGCATGTGTCACCAGGCCTAGCCGGGAATACTGATTTTAAGTGCTGTCCACAGTTGGATAATCTGAAAGTCAATCTGTAAAACAAAGCATAGGCAAAAAGATGAATGGTTTGGCCCCCATTTTCAAAGAAATCCATGCATCCCAACATTTAAATCCAAATGGCTGGTTGGGTACTTGATGGATTTCTACTTTACTGCATTACTGTACTTGGCAGAGGGGAATGTAAGAGTTCCCATGACCAGTGCAGCCACAGGCTGCATATGTCATACATCATGAAGATTTGTAGTCCTTATGTCCCAGAGACATTTCTATTCTCTAATTGGACAATTGTCTAATAGGAAGTAATTTTTTTCCCCTCAAGAACATTTTTGCTTCTGCTTGGTAATAAAAGGTATATATAGCCAGGTGCTGGTGACTCACACCTGTAATCCTATCTACTCAGGAGACTGAGATCTGAGGATAGAGATTTGAAGCCAGCCTTGGTAGCAAAGTCTCTGAGACTATCTCCCAATTAACCACCCAATAAAGCTGAAAGTGGAGCTGTGGCTAAAGTGGTACAGCAATAGCCTTTAGCAAAAAGCTCAGGGACAGCACCCAGGCCCTGAGTTCAAGCCCCAGAACACACTCTTTCTTTCTTTCTCTCTCTCTTTCACTCTCACACACACACACATACATACACACATGTACACACATACACACACATGTATTTATGATTGTCTTCAAGTTGAATTTCTTTTCTTTTGTCTCTTACTATCTGAAGGAAAGGAGCGCCAACGACTTCACTCACCAGCGTAGCGGTCACTAAGTAAGTACACGTGGCTCTTTGCTAGGTAAGGTATAATCTTGAAAGGATGACTTGATAGGCCTATGGTTTTAATCTGCTGTAAAACTGTCATGTTTATTTAAGGATGGAATTTGTATAACCTTTTCTCCTTTGGTTACAATAACATTTTTATATCATTATGTAGCCTACACAGTTCTTTTCAAGCCATTTATTATTTCTTTGGAAACATGCCAGAGGGTGACTTGGTGTTGAACTCATCTAGGCATTTTTTTAATCACTTGGAAAATAAAAACATCTATAGTGGAGAAGAAGGATTCTAGCAGTTTAGGAGCGGTATTTGTTAATCATCCAATAAATTAATGGTGTTGAGAACAGATTTCTAGCCAGATAGTACTTTTATTGTTGTTGTTTAATTAACAACATAAAAAGAACTGATTATTACCTTGATCCAGTGTCACTGATTTGTGTGTATTGAGTTTATTGGTTAAAAAATTATTGGTATTTCTGGGTGTACATGTCTAATGCTTGTAATCTTAGTTATGGAGGAGGCTGAAACCTGGAGGATTGCTTTTAGAAATCAGTGTTCAGAAAAGGCCTTGAGACTCTATTTAACCAGCACTTTGAGGAAATAAGCCCAGTGAGAAAATGCCAGGTCCTGGTACTCATACACACACACACACACACACATACATACATACACAATTATTACTATTGTATTTCTCCATTTATGAGAGTATAACCTCTGATAACCTAAAAATCAGTGCTATGGGTTATCTATCTGGAATTTAGGGAATACTCGGTGTTGAATGGTCAGCACTCTTGAATTGTTTATAGGGAGCTTATTGCTAACAAGGAATGGAGAACTTTGTGTGTTAATATAATTTTTAACCCATACAAATTTTTTTTTTTTTTTTTGGGTCCGGTCGTGGGGCCTGAACTCTGGGCCTGGGCGCTGTCCCTCAGCTCTTCAGCTCAAGGCTAGCACTCTACCACTTGAGTCACAGCGCCACTTCCGGCTTTTTTCTTTTTGCTTATGTGGTGCTGAGGAATCGAACCCAGGGCCTCAGGCATGCAAGGCAAGCGCTCTACCACTGAGCCACCTTCCCAGCCCCTAACCCATACAAAATCAGTGCAGGTAGATGGCTGTGGGCAGCTGAAGAAAGCATATGAGGAGCACAGTGTTGCAGGCCTCACGGGGGTGGGGGGGGGGGGCTGCATGTTCCCGGTCCCTGCATGCAGAAGGATGTGGTCCAGGAGTGGAGTTTGTAGGGCAGTGGCACTGGCCTCCCTCTTCAGCCAGTATTGTCCCGAAGGGGTGGGACTTGAGTTCCTTATTGGTCAAGTGTGGTAGTTACCCTGCCCCAAAGGGGTGGGACTTGAGTTCCTCATTGGTCAAGTGTGGGAGTTACCCTGCCCCAAAGGGGTGGGACTTGAGTTCCTCATTGGTCAAGTGTGGGAGTTACCCTGCCTTCCGAGCCCTATGGCTCACAGAAGCCACAAGACAATCTTTTTTTTCACAGTTTTAGAAGCTGTATAGGCACCACAAGGGATATGTAGTTACAAGTATCCCTGAATTCAGGGGGCCTAGAAAATGTGCATTTCCATTTACAGTTCATACATAGTTGTCCTGGTCTGCAACGGAGTCATTTTTACCATCCACCACATTGCTTAAGAAATATGTTTTGTTGTGTATGCTGGTTGGTACTGGGGCTTGAACTCAAGGGCTGGGTGTTGCCCCTTAGCGGTTTCCACTCAAGGCTGGGACTCTACCACTTGGTGATTAATTGGAGATAAGAGTCTCATGGACTTTCCTTCCCGGGCTGGCTTTGAACGGTGATTCTTAGATCTCAGCCTCTCCTGAGTAACTAGGATTACAGGCGTGAGCTACTGGTGCCCGGCCTGTTGTTTTTCTTTTTTAAGCAGGGTCTTGCTGTGTAGTCTAGGCTGTCCTGGAATTCTTAATCATCTTGACTCTCCCTCCCAAGTACTGGGACCATAGGAGTGAGCTACGATGTCTGAGTATAACTAACATGTATGGTATCAGATAAGCAGAGAACAGAATTTTACTGACGGCTAGATTCTCATATATTAGGTGAAGGATTTTATTAACTCTACCTTGAGTACAGAGGAAAATCCCAGCTTTTAAACAGAATACTATCTACTTGTGCAATGCTTTTTACACAGAAAGAATTGTACAAATTGAAAATGGCTCAACTCTTATGAAACATAACACCGGCTGGGCATGGTTCTTTATATGTGTGTTCCAGTTATGGGGGTTTGAACTCAGGGCCAGGGCATTGTCTTTTAGCTTTGTCACTCAAGGCTGGTGCTCTATCACTTGAGCCATAGATCTACTGCTGGCTTTTTGCTGGTTAACTGCAGATAAGAGTGCCATGGACTTTTCTGCTCAGGCTGGCATCAAGCCTCAATGATCAGATCTCACCTTACAGAGAAGCGGGGATTATAGACAAGAGCCACAGTGCCTAGCCTGGGCATGGTTTTGGGTTAGACTCTTGTCTGGGTTGGGAGATCTTTTCCTCTTTCCACTTTTTCTTTTACTGTTCTTTTACAGAGTTCTGATTTGCAGAGATGTGTTCAAATGTATTATGTCAAAAAGAAAACAATGCAAAACTTATGAACCCAGGCCCTGGCCCATACTTAAGCATTTGCATTATTACCAAGGTTTACTCCCAGCTTCCAATCTGCCATTTTGGCCCAAAACTCCTAAAACCACTTGAGCGGGGCTTCATGTCTTCTGTTTATGTTGTATTTTAAGATTCTTTTAGGAAAAAACCAAAATAGTTCTACCAGTTGTGTTTCTGTGTTTATTGTAAGAAAATATTTGAAAAAGTCAGGCACTGATGGCTCATGCCTGTAGTTCTAGCTACTCAGGAGGCTGAGATCTGAGGATCATGGTTCAAAGCCAGCCTGGGCAGAAAAGTCCAGGAGACTCTTATCTCCAATAAACCACTCAGAAAACCATAACTGGCGCTGTAGCTCAAGTGGTAGAGCGCTCGCCTTGAGCTGAAGAGCTGAGAGACAGCGCCCAGGCCAGAGTTCAAGCCCTACAACCAACAAAAAAAGAAAAAAAGAAAATCTTTGAAGAAATATGAGAGAAAGTTGGAAAAGGAGAGAGTTGAAATCTATTTGTTTACTTATTGGTGACTTTGAGGTTTGAACTTGGAGCCTTTGAGTTTGGCTAGGCAGGCACTCTAACCACTGAGCTACACGTTCAGCCCATGGAGTTTACCTTTGAAAGGTCTTTAAAAAACTGAATGATTACCTTACTCAGTAACTGCTTTTCCATTCTTAGGATAGTGTCCAAAGTTCTGGAGAACAACAAGCTGCCGGGTGCAATTTGTTCTTTGACATGTGGCGGAGCAGACATCGGGTAGGTGGAGACTGTGGAGTAGCTCGGCTGAAGGAACTCGGTAGATGATCAGGAATCACCTTTACCATGTGACAAAGCCAGTCACTGAGGAAATGAGATGGTCTCGTAAGCTGGGACTGGCTGTACTTGCTCTGAACTTGAATGGAAGTTGAGATTGTTTGTACTTGGCTTAGCCTTTGACTTGGTGAGGTTTCTTAACAGTTAAGACTTACAACCATACTAGTATTGCTGAGGTGGTAGTCTTCTTCCAATACTTTACCTTACAACTGTACTTATTGGGCAGTCTGAAAAAGAAGCAATCAGCTAGTCTTTTATTTTTTACAGATGAGAATCTATGCAGTTAGGTGTTCTCCAAATGTCTCTAAAACAAGAACATTGCATTCTTTGACTCACTCTGTTCGGGCCCTCTGGGCTTTCTGTCCTTGATGATGGCCTTGGGACTGATCAGTAGTTTCGAGCACTAAGCAGCAGCCCACCTGATGCATCAGTGAGTGTTCGTATATGTGTGCTGAACCTGAGGAAGTTAATCAAGCTGTCCAGCCCTGCATTAGATATCGACACTGAGACTTCCCTGCTTGGCTCCCAGTGAAGCCCTTGAAGCCCTGAGCCAGGGACAAAGAGGTTAAAATCAGTAATGTCTGCTCTTCCTTCCTTAGAAGTAACTGGAAATCCCAGAACAGCCTTTATAAGTCAGCTTCTTTAAAGAATACACTAGGCTGTTTCCCTCTAGATTATCTGTGTTTTTAATTTTTAGACGAATCATATAGTAGGTACCAAAAAATCCCCACATGTGCTCACCAAGCTAATACCAGGACCGTATTGTGCTAGCAATCCCTCCATAGAGGAAAACCACCTTCTTTGGCTAACAGCAAACAGGTTGGCTTGTTTTCCTGTGTGAATCTACTTGTGAAAGGTGATTGCATTTTCACGATTTTTACCTTGAACCCTTGGGTTGGGCTTCCACATAGCCATGGCGACTGTCTTGTAAGAACCCATTAGTGCTTTCCTGCTGTCCCTCTGGTTCTGTCATTGCTGGGTGTTTCTGCCTGGGTGACATGTCTGTCCTCCGCAGCACAGCCATGGCCAGAGACGAGCGAGTGAGCCTGCTGTCCTTCACCGGGAGCACTCAGGTGGGGAAGCAGGTGGCCCTCATGGTTCAGGAGAGGTTTGGTAAGTGTTGGCACTGTCATGAAGATCGGACTCTCAGAAGTATGGTGACAAGCCTTACAGTTGTCTTCTACACTTTTTTCCTTGACCCATTTCCATGGAGATACTGCTTATATTTACTTAAATGTTTAAGTAAAAGGGTATAATTGTTAGTAGTTAAATATTAAGGAAGTCTCTGAAGTAGGAGACTCATTAAAATGGGGACTCTTATTAAACAGGAGACCCCTTTTCTCTCCAGTAAAGAATAATAGAATCATGTAAGAGTTCGTCGCATACCCTTAAGTGGAATTGCTAAATTCATAGGACATTGTGTGCTTGTGTTTGAGGGAATTCACTGTAGCAGTTTCTGTAGTGGATGGCCTATGTTTTAAAATTATTATTATTTTTTTATTTATTTTATTTTATTTTTTTGGGTCTGGTAGTAGGGCCTGAACTCTGGGCCTGGGTGCTGTCCCTCAGCTCTTCAGCTCAAGGCTAGCGCTCTACCACTTGAGCCACATCGCCACTTCCGGCTTTTTTCCGACTTTTTTCTTTTTGCTTATGTGGTGCTGAGGAATTGAACCCAGGGCCTCGAGCATGCAAGGCAAGCGCTCTACCACTGAACCACCTTCCCAGCCCTAAAATTATTTTTTAATATAGTTTAAAAATTGTGTAGTTGTACAAAGGGGCTTCAGTTCACCATGTCAAACTATGAGTACAAGGCATGTTGATGAGTATCATCATTCTCCTCCATCTCTCCCAACCCAACTCCTCCCTTAAATTTACCCAGTTCCATCTTCACATATGTATATTGAATACTGTGACTGCATTACTCACCCTTCCCATCTCAATGTGTCAGCTCTGCCTCCCCTTGGTCTCCTTTCCTCCTGACAACACATGTTCTAGCTTCCTGGAATTTATCTTGTTAAAATGTAAGTTATTGGAGGGAGTTACACTGTTGCAATCCTCCCTGTGTGTACTAGACCTTAAAGTTAGGCCTAGCATCAGGAATTCTTTATTCTTGTTCATCAGATTGATTCACTGCTTATATTTCTCACCATTGGTCATTTCTCTCTCTCTAGCAATACATATGCAAACACAGTATGTGTGTATCATTGTTGAATTTTGTGGCAGGGGAAGGTGTCTCTCTTAGCCTCTGCATATTTCAGTGTATTTCATAAAGATAGGTTCTCTCACATAATTTTCTCATGGTACAAATAAAAAGATCAGGAAATTTGATGTTGATAAATAGTTATGCTACTTTATTAATCAGAATTAAAAAAAATTGAGATAGGCTATAATTTGCGACTGTTTATATATGAACACGGGAATTAACTTATGTTTCTGTTTTTCTTAAAGGGAAAAGTTTGTTAGAACTTGGAGGGAACAATGCAATTATTGGTAAGGCGGCCCTTTGCTTTGCTTTGCTTTGCTTTGTGTTCGGTTGGTATGTCCGTTGCTGCCATTTTGACCACTCAGCACTTGCTCAAGATGCTCTCTGCTATGTGGGCCCCTCGCGCCTAATTTCCACACTCAGGGATTTTGCGTAGGAGATGGGACATAGGTTTGAGTTAAAGGCGTATAACCAAAAGGAAGAAAATTCATGTTAGGAAAATGTTACCTGGGCCCTAGAACTTGTGTGTGTGTCTTTGATCATCTGTAGTAGTGCGAAATAACAGCCATATTTCATTTTTTCCCTTGTTTTCTGAAAATTGGCTACACACTAGTTTTTCTAAAGTAACTTAATGATTTACTTGAAGATTTCTTTTGATTTCAGACACATTGGTTGATCTTTAATGGAATGTTAGTTATTTTTATGGCCTTAAGGCATTGTTTTGCTATTTAATCTGTGGGTTTGAAGATTTCTTTTTCTTTTTTTTTTTTCTATTTATTGTTTTCCCAATGCTGGGGCTTGACATCTGTATTCTTGCTTGGCTTTTTCGCTCAAGGCTGATGTTTTACCATTTGAGCCATACTTCCACTTCTGTATTTTTTGCTACTTAACCGGAGTTAAAAGTCTCATGGACTTTTCTTCCTGGGCTGGCTTTGAACTGAGATTCTTAGAACTCAGCCTTCTGAGTATCTAGGATTATAGTTTGACCACTGACACCTGCTTGGACATGCTTACTTTACATGCTAGTGTTGGTGCACTGTTGCTTTGTAAAGACATTGTGTGGTGCCGGTTAGCTGCTACATCACCTGCCTGCTTGTCACGCTGACGCACGTTGGTGCTTCTCAGCTTTTGAGGATGCAGACCTCAGCTTAGTTGTTCCATCTGCCCTCTTTGCTGCCGTGGGGACTGCTGGCCAGAGGTGTACCACTGCAAGACGACTGGTGAGTGGCCTACTTTTTGTTGTTGTGGTTTCTGGTCCTTTTATCCACCATGTTTGAATGTCTGCTGTTGGTTAGGTATCATAGAGGAACTGCTAGAAAAAATATATTCCCTAGACATGATTCGCATCTATATGGTCCAGCTCACCCTTTTGTACATACAAATCAACTAGAGACTTTTCCTACTCTAAGCTAGTGGTGGCTTCAGAGAAATAGGATTCCAGCAGTTGATGGAAAGTGACTGGGGTTGAGACCTCTTTCTGGTTTTTCTTCTGTAACAGTATGTAGGCAAAAGTCCAAGATCACATAGCAGGGGTGACCAGCACCTTGCCCTTGAGCCAAAATCACAAATTATAAATCTAAAATTATAAATCTAAATTAATTAGAGCAAAATATACTTTTTTTTGTCACTTGTGAGGCTTGAACTCAGGGCCAAGATGCTGTCCCTGAGCTTTTTTGCTTAAGGCTAGCACTCTACCACTTTGAGTCACAGTGCCACTTCAGTTTTCATGGTTAATTGGAGGTAAGAGTCTCATAGGCTTTCCTGCCTGGGCTGGCTTCAAACTGCGATCCTCAGATCTCAGCCTCTAGAGTAGCTAGAATGACACATGTGAGACACTGGCACCTGGCTTTAGTCTTTGTTTTATTTATTTATTTTTTGCCAGTCGTGGACCTGAACTCTGGGCCTAGGTGCAGTCTCTCAGCTCTTCAGCTCAAGGCGAGCGCTCTACCGCTTGAGCAACAGTGCCACTTCCGGCTTTTTCTGTTTATGTGGTGCTGAGGAATCAAACCCAGGGCCTCATGCATACAAGGCAAGCACTCTACCACTGAGCCACCTTCCCAGCCCTTTAGTTTTTATTTTTTATACAATCCCATTCAAGTTCTCAAAAAGAACCTTAAGATGCGATAGTATTTTCAGTTTATTTTGTTCATGAATATTAAACATACTCAAGCTAAGAAAGAAGCAGAGATATTACAGATAACTTTTATCCACACTCACCTGGTAAAATAGACAATGACATGCAAGCCAACCATCGCTCTTCGCAGTCTGCTTTAATTTTCCTTTGTGTTTTGGAGCAGATGCTTTGTATTTAGTGCTGAATATTAAAGAATACTATTAGTCATTGCTCACTCTGGCTTCCATAGCAATTATTAGTGATGCATATGAAAAGAATCACAGTGTTATGGCCTTTCAGTGGCTAGGTCTCAAAATGACAATTCACTTGTCATATGGAGATTAATTCAGACTAACTTAGGTGATGTATGGCTTAGTACCTGTGCTAGGAGACTACAGCACAAGTCCCATGGCGCCTGGCACCTGATTACAGGCTTATGTTAGAGATTGGCGGAGTCCCAGGCCAGCTGGTCTTGCTTTTATGGCTCCATTTCCGACTTTGGTATTTCAGTAACTATTAACAACTATTAATCAAGACTATTAGGAAAATGAATTCCAGGTGCCAGTGGCTTATATCTATAATCAGTACTTAACTACTTAGGAGGCTAAGATCTGAAGGATTGTGATTCAAAGCCAGTCCATGAAGAAAAGTCCAAGATACTCCATTTCCAATTGACCAGCAAAAAGCTGGGCTGGAGGTGTGGTTCAAGTGATAAAGCAGCAGCCAAATAAGTACTCAGCCCAGAGTGCAGTGTCATCAAAGAAAAGAAAATGATTCATTGTAAGAAATTGTGTTCTTTGCTATTGTATCATAACCTTGCTATTCCTCTGTAGTTTCTGCATGAAGGTATCCATGATGAGGTGGTAAACAGACTTAAAAAGGCCTACGCACAGATCCGTGTTGGGAACCCATGGGACTGTGAGTATCAGATTGTGTTTTCAATGGTACTGCTTTTTACAAAAAGGTGATGTACAGAGGGGTTACAGTTACATAACTCAGGTAAAGAGGTCCTTTCTTTTTGGACACTGTCGCTCCATCCCTTGCTTTCTCCCAATTTTTCCTCCTTCTCCCCTCCCACATTTTCAACCTAGTGTCTAGTGAGTACCATTGCTGCATTTGTTCACCCTTTGTCCCTCCATTTCTGTGCTCATCTTACCTCCCAAAGACATATGAACGAACAGATGTAACAAAAAAGAAAGAAAATAAAAACAGCAAATGAGAAAACAAACCCTCCTGTTTTCCTTTGGTACTGTTTTTGACAGTGTTTATGATCTTTGCTTTGAGAAGTTATTTATTTGTTGACATACATACTTAACTTTTCTGAGAGACTTAGAGGGCACAAGAAGAGGAGACTAGATGCTTGAGAGACCCAGGTGCTTGGTGCATGTTACTGGGTGAGACTGGGAATGCCCTTCATGCAGCTCTTCCCACGCTGGCTCTACTTTACAAGGGTCTACCTATATCTTCCTCATTCCTGGGGTTACATTAATGTTTTGTTCACAGGCATCACACAAGCAGCCTCTACCTGTCACTCTTGAACTGCATGCCAGCTCCAGAAACTGATGTTTTTGGAGATAGGGCAGTTGCAATCAATAAGCCAATTCTATCAATTCTGTAGTATTTATTTATTTATTTATTTTCTGTTGGTCATGGGGCTTGAACTCTGCGTTTGAACACTGCCCCTCAGCTCTTCAGCTCAAGGCTAGTGCTCTACCACTTGAGTCACAGTGCCACTTCCAGTTTTGTGAGTGGTTAATTGGAGATAAGAGTCTCATGGGCTTTCCTGCCCAGGCTGGCTTTGAACCATGATCCTCAGATCTCAGCCTCTTGAATAGGTAGGATTACAGGCGTGAGCCACTGGCACCCAGCTCTGTGATTTTGTTTTGTTTTTTCTAATACTGGGGCTTGAATTCAGTGCCTTATGTGCTTGCTCAGCTACCTTGTTCATGGCTGACTCTACCACTTGAAACGTGCTTCAGACCAGCTTTTATGTTGGTTAATTAGAGATAAGAGTTTCAAGGACTTCTCTGCCTGGTCTGGCTTTGAACCTTGAGCCTCCAAATCTCAGCTTTCTGAGTAGCTAGAATTAGACATGAGCTACTGGGTCCTGGTCCAATTCTGTACTTTTTAAAATTAAAATTTATTTTATTTTATTTTTTATTTTTTAGGTCTGGTTGTGGGCCTGAACTCTGGGCCTGGGCACTGTCCCTCTGCTCTTCAGCTCAAGGCTAGCACTCTACCACTTGAGCCACAGTGCAACTTCCGGCTTTTTTTTTTTTTTTTTGGGTCCGGTCGTGGGGCCTGAACTCTAGGCCTGGGTGCTGTCCCTTAGCTCTTCAGCTCAAGGCTAGCGCTCTAGCACTTGAGCCACAGTGCCACTTCCGGCTTTTTTCCTTTTTGCTTATGTGGTGCTGGGGAGAATCGAACCCAGGGCCTCAGGCATGCAAGGCAAGCGCTCTACCACTGAGCCACCTTCCCAGCCCTTCTGGCTTTTTTTTATTCTGCTTATATGGTGCTGAGGAATCGAACCCAGGGTCTCATGCATGCAAGGCAAACGCTCTACCACTGAGCCACCTTCCCAGCCCCAATTCTGTATTTTTGATGAGGTGTTTTGGCTGGAGTCATTGCTCAGAAGCGGGATTGGCAAGCAGATCTACATCCATTGGATTTGCATCTGCCATCTGTGTATATCTGTTGCTGGCCACTCCCACTCATTTGCATAAGGCAGCGTTGAGTAGTTGTGATGGATAACACATCTGTGATGCAAGGCATAGAATAGTTTCATCTGTCCCACCATAGAAGCAAGTTGTTGACTCCTGTGCTCAATTGAGAGGGTATAGGAAGGGCTTAGCCTGTTCACTAGGAAAGCTGTTATAATAATGCTGCTGCTTCCTGCAAAATGAAGAGCCTTCATTGTCTCTCCCCAGCCGAGGTTCTCTATGGGCCACTCCACACCCAGCAGGCAGTGAGCATGTTTCTTGGAGCTGTGGAAGAAGCTAAGAAGGCGGGAGGCACAGTGGTGTATGGCGGCAAGGTAACTCAAGCTCTGGCTCTTCCTTTTGCGTAGACATAGTAAGCTTGCAGAGCACTGGGCAAGGGTCCTACTGACCTTCAGCTCCTCAGCCCTGTTCTACGTGGGGGAAGAGATCATAAAGAACGATGATGTAAGTTGCATATAGTATATCTGGGCGGACACAGGAGAAACTGAGTCTTGGTTCCCTTTGATTTGGTTTCCCAGGACTTCGTATGGAAGGGGACCTCTGGTCATGACACCACAGAAGACTTTGTCTTCAGAGTGGCTAGACTCTGTGTTTATTAGTTACTTCAGGCAGTTAAGCCAGGGAAACACAAAAATAGGCCTTATTTTATTTTAAGCTAACGTAGAACTACATTTGTGTGTGATTCTTATTTTCTAGGATTTGAACTCAGGCTTGTACTTGCTAGGCAGACACTCTACTGACTTTTTACTATAGTTATTTTTAGGGTAGGGCCTGGAGTTTGTGCCTGGGAGTGTCTAGGCTGTGATCCTCCTATTTATGCCTTCTTCATATCCAGCATGACACACAGTGAGCCTCTGGGTCTGATTTCATTCGTGATTTTGTTGTTGTTGTTGTTGTTGTGGGACTTGAACTCTGGGCCAGGGCACTGTCTCTTAGCTCTTCAGCTCAAGGCTAGTGCTCCTACCACTTGAGCCACGGCGCCACTTCTGGTTTTCTGAGTGGTTTATTGGGGATAAGAGTCTCAGGGACTTTCCTGCCTGGGCTGGTTTGGAACCACGATCCTCAGATCTCAACCTTCTGAGTAGCTAGGATTATAGGCGTGAGCCACCAGTGCCCATTTTTATGATGGACAGCAAAGGTATTTTCTTCATGGATTGTAGGAATTTTGTTGTCTTCATCTGCAAAAGCTCAGAAAAGTAGATTACTGTCCGTACAGTGTAGTTTCATTTTATTTAATGAATCTGAAAACTCAAGTCTTGCACAACAGTCTGGTTTCCAGTCTTCAGTTCAATTCTATTTGGATAAGGCTTTGTTTTTTTTAGTCGGGTGTGGGTTCTGAACTTTAGGCCTGGGTGCTGTCCCTCTGCTCTTCAGCTCAAGGCTAGTGCTCTACCTCTTTAGCCATAGGACTACTTCTGGCTTTTACTGCTTATATGGTACTGAGGAATTGAACCCAGGGCCTCATGTATGCAAGGCAAGCACTCTACCACTGAGCCACCTTCCCAGCCCCTGGACAAGACTTTTAAAAATTTTGTTCCAGCCAGTGGCTCACACCTGTAATCCTAGCTACTTAGGAGGCTGAGATATGAGGATCACAGTTCAAAGCCAGCCTAAGCAGGAAAGTCTGTGAGACTCTTATCTCCAATAAACCACTAGAAAACTGGAAGTGGCACTGTGGCTCAAGTGGTAGAGCACTAGCCCTGAGCTGAAGAGCCGAGGGACAGTGCCTGGGCCCAGAGTTCAAGCCCCATGACTGACCAAAAAAAAAAAATTGTTCCTAAGCAGTCAATGTAATAGAAGTAGCCTTTGGCATTATAATAATTATTAACACAGCTCCATGCACACCATTAAGAATGGATACATGGACTCTTAATTAACATAAACAGGTAGAGAACAGAACTTCAGAGGCTCATTGGAAGATGGACCACACTCAGAGCCACTTGTAGTGGCATTGAGATACATCATAGAAAGAGAGTCATGAAGTTAATGGAGACTAATTAGGAATTTGATTACATGGAGGTTGGTTAGGAGAATGTCTATAATGTACCCTTCTGCAATCCTTGCTTTGCCACAGTATTAGTCTGCAAAGGCTTATGTAACAAAATACCCTGGGCTGGGTAGTTTAGGCAACAGAAGTATGTTTTCAAGCTTTGTAGTTCTGGAGGCTTGAAATCTACAACCAAGGTGTTGGCAAGGTTGGGGTTGTTTTTCTCCCTCCCTCCCTTCTTTCCTTCCTTTTTTTTTCTTTCTTCTTGCTAGTACTAGAGCTTGAACTCAGGGTCTCTGATTTGGCCTTTTTGCTCATAACTGTCACTCCGCCACTCAAGCCACACTTCCATTTGTGTTGTTTTTCTGATTACTTGTATATAAGAATTTATGGGTTTGGGCTGGGAAGGTGGCTCAGTGGTAGAGCACTTGCCTTGCAGGCTTGAGGCCCTGGGTTCGATTCCCCAGCACCACATAAGCAAAAAAAAGAAAAAAGCCGGAAGTGGCGCTGCGGCTCAAGTGGTAGAGCACTAGCCTTGAGCTGAAGAGCTGAGGGACAGCGCCCAGGCCCAGAGTTCAGGCCCCACAACCGGACCCACCCAAAAAAACAAAGAATTTATGGGTTTGTTTTTTTGGGCTGGCTCCAAACCTTGAACCTTGATTCTCAGATCTCAGCCTCTTGAGTAGCTAAGATTATAGGCATGAGACACCAGCACCTGATCTAAAGGTTAGTTTCTGATGAAGTCTTTCTTGCTTAAAGATGGCTCACTATTGCTGTGTTCTTTGTGACTTTTCTCAGAGAGGGGAGAGAACTCTCCAAGTTTCTTCTACTTCTAATAGGGATACGGTCCTGATGGTTTTATTTATTGATAACTGTAGTTACCACTTTGAAGGTTTTGTCTCCAAATATGGAGCCTTTGGATTCATTAGGGTTTCAGCATATAACACAGTATGTACAGAATACCAACCTTAAAATTATTTTTGAAATAGCCACTTGCAGTTGGGTGCTGGTAATTCATGCCTATTAACTCTTGAGATCCGGAGGATCTCCTGTTCAAAACTAGCCTGGCAGAAAATTTCCCAAGACTCCCATCTCCAAAATATGCAGCAAAAAGTGGGCTAGAGCTGTGGCTGAAGTGATAGAACACTAGCTACAAGCAAGCCAGCTGAGCATACAGGAGTTCAACCTCAGTACTAGCCCTGAGTTCAACCTCAGGACTAGCAATGCACAAAACAAAACATGCTTGTAACATTTTTTTTTTTTTTTTTTTTTTTTTATTGTAAAGCTACTATACAGAGGGTTACAGTTACATGAGTGAGGTTATGAGTACACTTCCTCTTGAACATTGTTACCCCCTCCATTGTTTTCCCCCTACCATCCCCTCCCTCCCTCCCTTCCCCGAGGTTCTTTTTTTTTTTTTTTTTTTTTGATTGTGATTAAATGATTACATAATTTCAAAGTCACAAGTTCATTCTAACTTCCCTGGAGCAAATTGTCTACCACAGTCTGTAATATATAACAGTGTTCACATGTTATGTACCATATTTGTGATCAGCAGCATGAGGATATTTAGTAGTGGTTCAACCAGATGAGCGGGAGTTCTTTGTTTCTTAAGTCCTGTTAGTTTTGTCGTATCACCTAACCTTTTGGATTTAGCATCCACTTATGAGGGAGACCATGTACCGTTTGTCTCTTCGTTCTTGGCTTACCTCGCTCAACATGATTCCTTCTAGCTCCATCCATTTCCCTGCAAATGCCATTATTTTGTCATTTCTAATGGCTGCATAATATTCCATTGTGTATAGATACCACAATTTTTGGATCCATTCATCTGTGGTGGGGCACCTAGGTTGTTTCCATATCCTAGCTATTGCGAACAGTGCTGCAATAAACATGGAGGTGCACGTGTCCTTGTATATTGGTTCCTGTTGTTCAGGGTAGATGCCTAGAAGTGGTATGACTGGGTCGTAAGGGAGGTCAATCTTTAGCTTTCTAAGGACCCTCCAGACTGCTTTCCAAAGTGGTTGTATAAGTGTACATTCCCACCAGCAGTGTAATAGGGTTCCTCTTTCTCCACATCCCCTCCAGCATTTGTCGTTGGCTGATTTGTGGATGTGGGACATTCTGACTGGGGTAAGGTGGTATCTCAGGGTTGTCTTTATTTGCATTTCCTTCACCACCAGGGATGATGAACATTTCCTCATGTGTTTCTTTGCCATTTTTATTTCTTCATTTGAGAAGTCCCTCTTTAGTTCCCTTGCCCATTTAGTAATTGGTTTGTTAGGTTTGGGAGGGATTAGTTTCTTGAGTTCCCTGTATATACAGGATGTTAACCCCTTGTCTGATATATTGCTGGTAAATATTTTTTCCCAATTAGTTGGTTGTCTTTCTAGCTTAGTTGCGATAGATTTAGCTGTGCAGAAGCTTTTTATTTTAAGGTAGTCCCATTTGTCGAGTCTCTCTCCAACTTGTTGTGACCCTGGGACTCTGTTCAGGAAGTTCCTTCCTGTGCCTATTATTTCAAGTGTCTCTCCTACTCTGTCCTGCAGTAGTTTCAGAGATTCAGGTTTAATGTTAAGGTCTTTAATCCATTTTGAGTTGATGTTGGTGCATGGTGATAGGCTGGGGTCCACTTTTAGTTTTCTGCATGTGGCTGCCCAGTTTTCCCAGCACCAGCGGTTGAAGAGGCTGTGTTTCTTCCATTGTATGTCTTTGGCTCCTTTGTCGAATATCAGCTGGCTGTAGGCCTGTGGATTTATATCTGGATCTTCTATTCTGTTCCATTGGTCTTCGGGTCTGTTTTTGTGCCAGTACCATGCTGTCTTTGTGATTATAGCTCTGTAGTAGAGTTTGAAGTTCGGCATGGATAGCCCTCCCATATTGTCTTTATCCCCTAGAATTGTTTTGGCTATTCTAGGTCTTTTGTTGTTCCATATAAATTTTTGGACTGTTTTCTGTATTTCAGTGATGTACGTCATTGGGATTTTAATAGGAATTGCATTGAATTTGTATATTAGTTTTGGAAGTATCACCATCTTTACTATATTAAGTCGGCCTATCCAGGAGCATGGGAGGTCTTTCCATTTCCTAGTGTCTTCTGCAATTTCTTTCTTTAACTTTTTATAGTTCTCATTAAATAGTTCTTTTACATCTTTGGTTAGGTTAATTCCTAAATATTTTATTTTTTGGGAGGTTATTGTGAATGGGGTTGCTCCCTTTATTTCCCTCTCTTCCTGTGCGTTATCAGTGTATAGGAAGGCAACTGATTTTTGTGGGTTTATTTTGTATCCTGCTATTTTGCCGAAGTGACTTATGATTTCTAAAAGTTTGGGGATGGAGTTTTTGGGATCGTGGAGGTATAGTATCATGTCGTCTGCAAAAAGGGATAGTTTCACTTCTTCTTTCCCTATGCGGATCCCTTTAATGTCTTTTTCTTGCCTTATTGCCCTGGCTAAGGGTTCTAGGACTATGTTGAAGAGGAGTGGAGACAGTGGACATCCTTGCCTTGTTCCTGTTTTTAGGAGGATTGGTTGTAGCTTTTCCCCATTAAGTATAATATTGGCTATTGGTCTGTCATAAATGGCTTTTATTGTTTTTAGAAATGTTCCTTCTATTCCTATTTTCTCCAGAGCTTTTAGCATGAATGAATGTTGAATTTTATCAAAGGCCTTTTCTGCATCTGTGGCGATAATCATGTGATTCTTGACCTTGGCTCTGTTGATATGCTGGATTACATTTATTGACTTACGTATGTTAAACCATCCCTGTGTCTCTGGGATGAAGCCTACCTGATCATAGTGTATTATTTTTTTTATGTGTTTCTGGATTCTGTTAGCTAGAATCTTGTTAAGGATCTTTGCATCTGTGTTCATCAAGGAGATTGGCCTGTAATTCTCCTTTTTGGTTGGGTCTTTGCCTGGTTTGGGGATGAGTGTGATATTGGCTTCGTAGAATGAGTTTGGGATAGCTCCCTCCTTCTCTGTTTCTCTGAAGAGCTTGAGGAGTATGGGTATTAGTTCTTCTTTAAAGGTCTTATAGAATTCTGCTGTGAATCCATCTGGTCCTGGGCTTTTTTTTGTTGGAAGACTTTTGATAGCTTCCTGTATCTCATTATAGGATATTGGCTTATTTAATTGGTTAACTTCTTCTTTGCTCAGTTTGGGTAACTTGTATTTCTCTAAAAATGCATCCATTTCCGCCAGATTTTCTTCCTTTAGAGAGTATAGCTTTTGAAAGTAGTCTGTTAGAATTGTTTGGATATCTTGGGTGCGTGTTGTGATGTTTCCCGTGGCATCCCTAATCCTATTAATATGGGTTTCCTCTCTTCTTTTTTTAATTAATCTTGCCAATGGGCCATCAATTTTGTTTATTTTTTCAAAGAACCAGCTTTTTGTTTGGTTTATTTTGGTTATGGTTTTCTGATTTTCTAATTGGTTAATCTCTGCTCTCAATTTGGTTATCTGGCTTCGTCTAGTAGCTTTGGGTCCCATTTTTTCTTGTTTTTCTAGCTGTTTTAGTTGCAACATGAGATTATTTACTTGGTCTGTCTCCATTCTCTTGATGTGGGCACTGAGGGCAATAAATTTGCCCCTCAGGACTGCTTTTGCTGTGTCCCACAAGTTTCTTTGTGAGGTGTTTTCATTTTCATTGAGTTCTAGGAAATGCTTTATTTCTTCTCTGATCTCTTCTGTTACCCAGGCCTTGTTAAGGAGTGTGCTGTTCAATTTCCATGTATTAGAGAAATTTCTGCGGTATGCTTTGTTATTGAGAGCTAGCTTGATTCCACTGTGGTCAGATAGGATACAGGGGATTATGTCGATCCCTTTGTATTTGCTTAAGTTCCTTGAATGAACTATGATATGGTCTATTTTGGAGAAAGTTCCATGAGCTGCTGAGAAGAATGTGTACTGTGTTGTTTTAGGGTGAAATACTCGGTAGATGTCAGTTAATTCCGCTTGAAGTATGGCCTCACTTAATTCGGTAGCTTCTTTACCAATCCTCTGGTTGGTAGACCTGTCCTTTGGTGAGAGTGGCGTGTTAAAGTCTCCTAGTATTATCGTATTGGGATCTATTTTATTCTGTAAGTTTGAGAGCATTTGTTTAACATATCTGGGTGCACCAATATTTGGGGCATATAAGTTGATGATGGTTATATCCTCCTCTTGGATTGTTCCCTTTATTAATATGTAGTGTCCGTCCTTGTCTTTCTGTACTGATTTTAATGAAAAGTTTATTTTGTCAGATATCAGGATAGCTACACCTGCTTTCTTATTGGGGGAATTTGATTGGTAGATCCTTTTCCACCCCTTCACTCTGAGTTTGTTTGTATGTTTGGCTGAGAGGTGGGTCTCCTGAAGGCAACAGATGGATGGGTCTTGTTTTCTGATCCAGTCCTCAGTTCGTTTTCTTTTAATTGGCGAATTCAGCCCATTTATATTAAGAGAAAGTATAGAGAGATGCATTGTTGTCCCTGCCATTCCGTTTTCCTAAGTTTTTCTTCTTTCCTTTCCTCCTGTGCTTGCTCAGTTAGACTTTGAGTAATGCCTGTTTGGGGCAGGTCCCAGTTCCTGGTTGCTTTCTTCAGGTTGTGTCCCCCCTCTTAGAATTCTTTGTAATGCTGGCTTAATGTTTATGTATTCATTTAGTTTTTCTTTGCTATTAAAAGTTTTCAGTTCTCCATCGAATGTGAATGCTAGCTTTGCCGGGTATATCAGTCTGGGTTGGCAGTTATTGGCTCTCAGGGCTCGTATGGTGCTTTCCCAGGCTTTTCTTGCATTCATTGTTTGTGTGGAGAGATCTGCAGTGATTCTAATTTTTTTCCCGTTGTAGTATAGCTCCTTCTTCATTTTTGCTGCATGCAGGATTGTTTCCTTATTATTCAGATCCATCATTGTTACTATTATGTGCCTAGAAGTGTTTCTCCTGGGATCTTGCTTGTTGGGTGTTCGATAAGCTTTTGTGATGTAGTTAAGATGGTCGTTTTTGAGGTGGGGAAAATTTTCATTGACTATCTTGTTAAATAGGTGTTGCATTCCCTTGCTCTGGAATTCCTCACCTTCGTCCACTCCGATTATGCGAAGGTTAAATTTTTTAGCATTATCTGCTTGCTCTTGAATTTCCCTTTGGTTTAATTTGAGTGATTTTTCCATATCTGTCACTTTTTGGTCCAGTTGGTGTATTCTGTCTTCTGTATCTGACACTCTACCTTCCATTTCATTCACTCTGTTGACCGTGGCTTCTATTGTGGTTTGCATGGTGGAAATGGATCCCTTTATGGATTCAATGTTGGTTCTCAGAGTACTGATCTCACCTCTCAATGAGGTGATATCAGTATGCATTACCTCTAATTTGGCGTTTATCTCACTTCTTACTGAGGTTTGTGCAGCTTCTATTTTTGCATCCAATTTTTGTTTGATGTCCTGTATATCTTTTGATAGTTCATCCTTGTGCTCTTTCAATTTCTGATCCATTTCTCGCTTTATTTCTTGAGTCATTGCCTCCAGCAACCCTTGGATGTAGTTTTTGTCTTCCATTCCTGCTTTGCTCCCACTGGGGCTCTCCCCTGCGTGGCTGCTGGCTTTTGAGGTGAGCTTGCTGTCCTGGGTAGTGGTAAACCTTGTGATTTTTCTCTGTGATTTTCGCATGGGGGTTCAGGAGACTGCTCTTCAATCTTGTTTTGGTGTGTCTGTCTTTGCTTGGTTGCTGATTCTGTATTGGTAGAGAGAGTCTGTGCCTGATCTGGATTCTGTTGGGAGCCTATTTCCAGCTGCTATTCACTTAGGATTCTCAGCTCTCTGCTGTAGCAATTCCCGCCTTTGGAAGGGTTGAGCAGCCTGGACTGCTTGTGTTTTCTCCTGCGGGTGCTCTTGGGAAGATCAGATGCTCTGGATGCACTCTCCCAAATACTGGAGTCTGCTATGGGCTCCTGATGTGTTTTTGTTTGTTTGTTTTGGGCTGGTTGTGGGCTTGAACTCTAGGTTTGGGTGCTGTCCCTCAGCTCTTCAGCTCAGGGCTGGCACCCTACCATTTGAGCCACAGCCCCACTTCTGACCCTTTTTGCTTTGTTCAGGCGCCGGTCCCCTGGCCTGGTTCCGGCCCCAGCCTGGAGCGCGCTCGTTAGGCCTGTGCTAATGTGTATACCACCTTGGTTATGCAGCCTGGAGGACACAGTTCAAATTTCTTCTACTGTTGGTAGTCTTGACCCAGGGGCACTGTTCCTGGCTTGAGCATTTAAGTTCCCTTCCAAGGGCGCTCTTGCTCTGGCCTGGCCAGCAGAGTGTGCTCTACCGGCTGGTGGAGCTCTCGAACAGTTCCCAGTTTTAGTGGGTCCTGTGGTCCGGGTGTTGGGGTAGGGAGTCTAGGTCAGGGTCTGGGGATTCCCTCCAGCTCTGGTCTCCCTTGATGGATTCCCTGTCCCCTGATGGGTACTCACCCTGTAGGTCGTCAGTTGTTGTTGCAGTCCGTCAGTTGTTGTTGCAGTCCGAGTTCAGTTGGGGTGGTTGCGGGCTGGGTTGAGCGGCCCCCCGCCGGGTCGTTGCGATCGCGATTGGGCGGGTGGGTCTGCAGACAGGTCCCTTTGTGGCGCTGCTGGTGCCGGGCGGCTTTGGCGGGATGGAGCCTCTCCGCTCCGGTGGAGAGTGATGGGTGAGGTGGGATCCTCCTGGAGACTCCCGGCTGGTAGGTTTCTCTGTTCCTGGCGATCCGCTGTTCTGCAATCCGGTACCTGGTGATCTGCAAGCAGCCCCCTGTGTCTCTGTGGCTCCGGCAGCCCCCTGCTTGTAACATTTTTAAAAATAAAGTCAGTTGTGGGCTGGGAAGGTGGCTCAGTGGTAGAGTGCTTGCCTTGCATGCATGAGGCCCTGGGTTCGATTCCTCAGCACCACATAAACAAAAAGAAAAAAGCCGGAAGTGGTGCTGTGGCTCAAGTGGTCGAGCGCTAGCCTTGAGCTGAAGAGCTGAGGGACAGCACCCAGGCCCAGAGTTCAGGCCCCACGACCGGACCCAAAAAAAAATAAAATAAAGAAAGTCAGTTGTGATGCATAGAACATTCTCCTCCCCAACTATTCCTTTTTGCTATTTTTCTTTGATCAAGCAAATTAGAACCAATAGGAGGAAGAGATATTTTAGTCAAGAAAAGAAATATCTTACGTAGAAGTGCTTTTTCTTTTCTCTTTTTTGCCAGTCCTGAGGCTTGAACTCAGGGCCTGGGCACTCCCCCTGAGCTTCTTGTGCTCACAGCTAGCACTCTGCCACTTGAGCCACAGCGCCACTTCCAGCTTTTTTTGTTTATGTGGTACTGAGGAATCGAACCCAGGGCTTCATGCATGCTAGGCAGGCACTCTACCACTAAGCCACCTTCCCAGCCTTATAAATGCTTTTTCTTTCTTTCCTTTTTTCTTAGAAATGTAGACAAAGTTGGTGTCCTTTAGCCTCCACCTACTAGAAACCAAAACGCCTTGAATCCTTTCATTTTATTTCTCTGAGGTGATGAACCGCCCTGGGAATTACGTGGAGCCTACCATCGTGACAGGCCTTGCCCACGATGCGGCCATCGCGCACACGGAGACGTTTGCTCCCATTCTCTATGTCTTCAAATTCAAGGTAGACATTCATCCCGTTTCTCTAGTCTAAAGTTGAAGTAAATGAGAAGCTAGGGGGAAATGAAGGACGGTACGTTTCACTTGAGTAGCCCTTGGGAAAGCTTCTTAAAGTCACTGTGAGTGGGAAACATTTAAAGGTTCCAGGCTGCCAGGGAAACTGAGATGGGAATTGACTGGCGTTGCTGGTTATGGAAGGTATGCATTTGTGTCCTGTATTGCCTTAATCTAAGCCATAGAGGCAGCCTCTGTCTCTGTCTCTCTCTCTATTTCTCTGTGTCTGTCTGTCTGTCTGTCTCCCTCCCTCTCTCCCCCCCACCCCCCCCCCAGTCCCTTAGCCTTTTCATTTAAGGTTGGCACTCTACCTCTTGAGCCACAGCTCTTCTAGCTTATTTGGTGGTTAAATGGAGATAAGGGTCTCACAGACTTCCCTGCTGGGGTTGATTTTGAACTGTGATCTTCAGATCTCAGCCTCCTGAGTAACTAGGATTACAGGTGAACCACTGAGCCTGGTGAGGCAGGGTCTGTTAACACAGGAACTGGACAGTTGGACAGCCTGGCTGCGGGCCCATGAGCACACACAATGAGGAGGTAAAGGGCAGTGTAAAGATATACTTCTATAATCTGCAGTCGGGGACTGGGCTGTGGTTATTTTAACCTGAGGCAGGCCCTGGCCAAGTCAGCAAATATTTAGTTAGTTTTAAGATTTCAGAGACTGAATCCGGGTGTGAATGTGCCGTTGTGAGCAGGCAAATGATTGTAGGAATTGCGTCTTATTGTTTATTTATATCTTGCTTTAGGATGTATCTCCTTGTTCCATCTGTGAGACTTGTGAGTGTCATTTTGTGCTTTATGCTGTGTGAGTTTGATTTTGAGCTTTTGAGCAAATGTCCTTGCTTCTTGGGGTTTCAGTTGGCACATTTGTGAGTTGGTGATCGGTAGTATAAAAGTTGTGTCCTAGGGACTGAATAAATGCAAACATCAGTGTGCTGTACAGGATAAAAACTGAATACATATTATCCATTGTAGTTAGTAGCTTGACTGGAAGACTACTAAGCTTTGCTCCTTAAAGTAGAATTGAAGCAAAACCTCTATGAGTGTTACTTATTAATACATGATCCTGTCCTAAGAGAGGAACATAGAAATAGTAAAACTAGCTGGGCGCCGGTGGCTCACGCCTATAATCCTAGCTACTCAGGAGGCTGAGATCTGAGGATCGTGGTTCAAAGCCAGCCTGGGCAGAAAAGACTGTGAGACTCCTATCTCCAATAAACCACTAGAAAACTGGAAGTGGCGCTATAGCTCAAGTGGTAGATTGCTGGCCTTGAGCTGAAGAGCTGAGGGACAGCGCCCAGGCCCCAGGGGTTAAGCCCCATGACCAACAACAACAACAAAAAAAATAGTGAAACTAGTCAACTGGGATATTGGTTCTTGGATTACATCAATTAAATCAGATTAATGCCAGTGAACTTTGTGTGTGTGTGTGTGTGTGTGTGTGTGTGTGTGTGTGTGTCTGTGTGTGTGTGTGTCTGTGTATTTGCGTGTGCGTGATCTCTCACCTGCATACAATTAAATCAGATTAATGCCAGTGAACTTTGTGTGTGTGTGTGTGTGTGTGTGTGTGTGTGTCTGTCTGTCTGTGTGTGTCTGTGTCTGTGTGTGTGTGTCTGTGTGTGTGTCTCTGTGTGTCTGTGTATTTGCGTGTGCGTGATCTCTCACCTGCATACATATGTGTGAATACTGGGGATTGAACGCAAGGCCTTGGTCTTGTATTCTTCTTAGAGCTTAGTGGCTCAAGGCTGTCATTCTAATACTTGAGCTCTACCTGCACTTTTTTTTTATTTTGCTGGTTAATTGGAGATAAGAGAATCTCAGATTTGTCTGCCTGGGTTGGCTTTGAACCGTGATTCTCTTAGTCTCTTGAGTAGTTAGGATTCCAGGTGTGAGCCGTGAATATCCACTTACAGCAGTGAACTTTGACCTGAGCACTGTAACATCTAACAGCCTCCAACTGATGTCTGTTCTTTTAGAATGAAGAGGAGGTGTTTGCATGGAATAATGAAGTGAAACAGGGACTTTCTAGTAGCATCTTTACCAAGGATCTGGGCAGAATCTTCCGCTGGCTTGGGTATAGTTTTGTCTCTTTCAAACATTTATGTGGATCTCATTTGTGTGATGAGTGGACTTTGAAAAGATTGAATGGCTTTTTGTTTTTGTTTTTAACATTGATAGTCTTTGGGCTTCATCTTATTTTGATTTTTAAAGATTCCCTGTCATTCTCACCATGCCCCTCCTTCTACATAGACCCAAAGGTTCAGACTGCGGCATTGTCAATGTCAACATTCCAACCAGTGGTGCTGAGATCGGAGGCGCATTTGGTACGTAGGCAACCATTTCTCTTTTTCAAGTTGGGCTGGAAATTAACTTGCTTTACTTAGTATCTGCTTACGGTGTGTGTGTATTTATGTGTGATTGTGTTTCTGTACCAGCATTGGGACTTGAACACTGGGCCTGGGTGCTGTCGCTTAGCTCTTTTGTTCAAAGCACATGTTCTACCACTAGAGCCACAGCTCCACCTGTGGCTTTTTGTTGGTTATTTGGTGGTAAGAGTTACAAACTTTTCTGCCTTTTCTGCCTGGGCTGGCTTCTTAGGGAGATCCTGAGATCTCAGCAAACTAAGTAGCTATAATAGCAGGTGTGAGCCACAAGCACCCGGCAATAAGAGCTTTTAGAACAGTCATTAAGAAATTGAAACATGATTTTGTTTTCTGAGATGGCCTTATGTGATCTGTAACAAACAAAAAATGCCAAGTCCATTTTTGAGGTTACCGCCAGAGTCCTGTGTCTTCTGCTGAAATGTTGTATCAGGCCAGAGCAGAGGCCTCAATCCAAGATACGGAAACCCTGGAAGGGAGCAGTTGTTTCCTCAGGAGAAGATTTCATTCCCCCAAACCACTAAAAACCCCTGCTCCAGAGCCAGAAAACTTCACATACACTATTCTGTGTGTCTCTTTGCAGTGGGCATTACAAATATTAAGCAGATCTTTTTTTTTTCGTTTTTTTTTTTTTTTTTCTTTTTTGTAGACCAGGCTATCCCCAAACTCATAATCCTCTTGCCTTCGTCTGCTGAGTGCTGGGATTGTAAGTGTGCACTCTTGTGTCCTGCAAAACCATCACACTGTGCCACATACTATCTTTGTTAAATGAAATGCGCAATTGCTTTTCTTATTCTGGTCCGGATTTTCTTTTCTCTTAATAAACAATGAGTTATTAATGCTTAAACTTACAAATAGGCTTTTTCTTTTTAAAGAAATCCTTCCTTAACAAGCATATATGTTTTACTTATTAAAAATTATCCAGAGTTTTTTTTCTTGTGTTTTTTTTGTTGTTGTTGTTTGGTATAGAATTACTGTTCATGGTGCAGGTGTGAAGTTTCCCTTTCAGCCCTGTCTTCTGCCGTGTGTGTGTGTGTGTGTGTGTGTGTGTGTGTGTGTGTGTGTGTGTGTGTTTGTGTGTGCGTGTGTGTCCTTGCTCCACTCTGGACCTTTAGTCTCAGTGTTAGCCCATGTGTGCTCATTCTGTCTGGGTGCCCCTTTTTTCTTAGAGTTGTGAAAACATCTTGTAATGGAAAAAGCAATCTACTTCCATTTTCTTTCTCCTTGCTTCCCGCAGGTGACCTTGGCAGTACTGGGTTTGGATTCAGGCCTTGTCATGACACTTCCTGAGCACTGCCATTTGAGCCATGACTCTAGCATTTTTTGTTCTAGTTGTTTGTTTATTTTTGAGCAAAGGATCTTGTCTTTTCTCTCCTCTCTGGCTAGCCTGGACCACGAACCTCCTGTTTCTGCCTTCTGTGTAGCTAGAATGACAGGTTTGCAGCCACAATGCCCAGTTTTTTATTGTTTTATTTAGGTCTGGGCTGGCCTCTTTCTGTGGTTCTACCCATCTTAGGTTTCCAAGTAGCTACGATTATAGGCATAAGCCCCAACACACTCGAGACTCATTTTAAAAATTATATACATTCAACACATATGCATTATCTAATATGTATATATTTACATGTCAGAAAATCAGAATATTTAGATAAGCATTAGGAAAAGAAAATTCTGTTTCCAATGTCTCAAGGTTTCCATGCACAACATTTTAATTATACAGTTAATGTTATTTTTCTTCTGTTTTTTGATGCTTTTCCTCGTAACTCCATCTACTTTCTGTACCCTCTCATGTCCCTTTTCTGTGTGTTTTGGCGTGGGGTGTGTGGAAATTTCTGTGGGCTGAGTGGAAGTAGGGAAGGGTGCTTTCCTTCTCCCTTTATCCGTACCAAGTAAGTGCCGGAGAGA
Source organism: Dipodomys spectabilis (assembly GCF_019054845.1). Classification (NCBI taxonomy): domain Eukaryota; kingdom Metazoa; phylum Chordata; class Mammalia; order Rodentia; family Heteromyidae; genus Dipodomys; species Dipodomys spectabilis. The sequence continues at coordinate 21,197,312 of NW_024870696.1, forward strand.
GCATGAGCTCCTAAGACCTAAGATGCCGGCTTCCTCTGTTTCCAGGGGGAGAGAAGCACACGGGCGGGGGCAGGGAGTCCGGCAGCGACGCCTGGAAGCAGTACATGAGGCGCTCCACCTGGTAAGGAGGAGCCTGGGGGTCGGGGGGGGACTGGGGGGGGGGGGCTCCAACCTGGGGAATGTGCTGTCACCTCCTACTTTGTGTTGTTGCGGCTCGGTTTCACTTCATTTTAGTTTGCATTCCACAGCTCTCTCCTTTTAGACCATTGGTTTGCACTACAGTTTTGAACATCCGTAGTGTAGAATGCATGCTCCAAGGTCAGAAAAATTGTGAGCCCTGGATTATAGGATGAGCCACCATCACCCGTTTTTGATGCCAGTTTTTGGTGTTTTTGATGCCAGTACTGGGACTTGAACTTGGGGCCTTATTCTCTTTCTTGGCTTTTTGCTCACTGCTGGCTCTCTATCACGTGAGCCATAGCTCTATTTCTGGCTTTTTTTTTTTGGTGGTGGTTAACAGGAGGTAAGAGTCTCATGGGTTTGTCTGCCCTGATCAGGTCTCAGCCTCCTGAGTAGCTAGGTTTACAGGTGTGAGCCACTGAACCTGGCATAGAAATAGCTTTGATTGCTGGGCACTGGTGGCCAACATTTTTAATCCTCGCTATTCAGGAGGCTGAGATCTGAGGATCATGGTTTGAAGCCAGCCTGGGCAGGAAAGTCTGTGAGACTCTTAATTCCAGTTAACCTCCAAAGAGCCAGAAGTGGAGCCGTGGCTCAAGTGGTAGAGTGCTACCCTTGAGAGAGAGGAAAAAAAAAAAAAAAGCTCAGTGACAGTGCCCAGGTTCTGAGTTCAAGCCCCAGGACTGGCGCCAAAGAAAAAAGAAAACAAAATAGCTTTTCTCTAAGTGTAGAATGTGGGTGCAGGGCCATGTGGACTGTGTTGTAAAGGGGTGTTGCGAGGACCCCAGGGCCAGTGTCCAAGTGCACTCCCTGCTTCTTGCGGGTGCTGTGCCCTGGCTGGCTTCGTCGGCCTGGCGCTTGCAGCCTTAGCCACAGTGGCCGGGCTGAGAGCCTCTGAGGGGCGTGGACAATGCTTACCAAGTCCCACGCACGCAGTGCTGCTGCTGGCTTTGCCTTTTTTGAATCAGTGATATTCCTTGAGGTGAACACTTAGTGATGACTTTTCTGAACCTTTGAGTGGGGTTGATTTTCCTCTCAGGAAAAGAACCAGGTGATCCTCCAGCTGGCGAGCTACAAAGAAGCTTCTATTTCCTATATTATCATCATTTATTTTCTTTCTGTCCAACTAAGGATATTTGCCCCCCCTACTCCTATAATCCAGTAAACCATTTATTGAAAGAGAGACAAAGTGACAGTTTTTACATTCTGTGTCCTACTTAAAAGAAAAGCTGAGTTAGGAGTGTGTGCATTGTGACTTCCACCCTCGTTTTTGGGCTTTTCTTTTGTAAAGCTGAATTCATAGTAACGTCTTTTTTTTTGTTCGGTCATGGGGCTTGAACTCTGGGCCTGGGTGCTGTGTCTCAGCTCTTTAGCTCAAAGCTAGTGCTTTACTTCTTAAGCCATAGCGCCACTTCCAGTTTTCTAGTGGTTTATTGGAGATAAGAGTCTCACAGACTTTCCTGCCTGGGCTGGCTTTGAACTGTGATCCTCAGATCTCAGCCCCCTGAGTAGCTAGGATTACGGATGTGAGCACCAGTGCCCGGCTACTAATATTCTCTTGTATCCTGTTTTTTCCCCATGAATTTACAGCTTAACATAAGGACAACTGCATTTTTTTAGTAGCACGAAAGTCTTCTGTATCATGAAAGTGATGTCTGTCTAACTCTGTTTCTGTTAGCACCATCAACTACAGCAAGGACCTTCCACTAGCCCAAGGAATCAAGTTTCAGTGACATGGTTCACACAAGTTGGTTACACTGAGGCATTCCCGAGGCTGCACCAAGGAAGACCGACCAAGAAAATGGGGATTTACCCTGAATAAATGCAGCTTTTGGAACATGATTGTGACGAATTATTTCTAAGGACCCCGAATCCCTGGTAAATCAAGATAGTCGTTGTTAAACAAGTCAGAATAAAATGTTTATAACACGAAGCCACATTAAAAACCCCCACAACACCAGGTTGGATGGATCTTCATGTCACAGCTGTCTGTTGTGTTTCTCAGAGTCACTCACTTGGTAAGTAGTGGCCGTGTACGCCATGCGCCGATCCCCGGTGTGCAGGTCCCAGTTCAGTGTGGCTGCTGCTCAGCCTTATTCTGCTTCCCTTTGCTGCTCTTCTATTTTACAGCCTCTTCCCTGGATACTGTATTTCCCCACTAGTCCATGGTTTGTTTTGTACTGGAGTACTTTCTGCAAAGTCTGTCTCACTGATTGTTTTGAAGGTAACTGGGAGAGGAGGTTTTTGTTTTTTTTTTAACCTATAAGAGCCCAGGAAGCCAGCCAGGTCACAACATTGGCAAGAAGCGGGAATGACACTCCAACAGGAAGATACTTAATCCTCAGGCTGATTGGGTATAGGATTCTGGATTGAAAAGAGTCTTTCCCCTCTATTGGACAGTCTCCATGGCATTGGTATTTTAGTTATTAATCAATGTGATTTTGAATATATGTTATGATTTCCGATTCCCAGCTGACAAATGAATTTTTGTCCCTGTTACATTCAGTTTAGAATCCTTCACATGTATCTAAGTGATCATTAGACCTAATCTTCTTATTTTTTATTTTATTTGCTGGTATTGGCATTTAAACTCAGGGTCTCAAGCCCTTTGGTTTATTAGTTGACTCTACCACTTGAGCCACACCTCCAGCCTTGCTTTTTGCTGATTAATTGGAGTTGCACAGACTGATTTATTTATTGTTACTATAAAGGTGATGTACAGAGGGGTTACAGTTAGGTAAGTCAGGTAGTGAGTACATTTCTTTTTGAACAGTGTCACCTCTCCCAGTTTTTCCCCTGGCCCTCCCCCACAAGTTGTATAGTTCATTTTCCAGTGTCTAGTGAGTGTCACGGTTTCATTTGTTCACCTTTTTCTCACCATTTCTTTTTTTTTTTTTTGGGTCCGGTTGTGGGGCCTGAACTCTGGGCCTGGGCACTGTCCCTCAGCTCTTCAGTTCAAGGCTAGTGCTCTACCACTTGAGCCACAGCGCCACTTCCGGCTGTTTTCTTTTTGCTTATGTGGTGCTGAGGAATCGAACCCAGGGCCTCGAGCATGCAAGGCAAGCGCTCTACCACTGAGCCACCTTCCCAGCCCCAAAATATCATGTTCCATTTTTTTTTTTGTCGGTCGTGGGGCTTGAACTCTGGGCCTGGGCGCTGTCCCTCAGCTCTTCAGCTCAAGGCGAGCGCTCTACCACTTGAGCTACAGCGCCACTTTCTCACCATTTCTTGCACAGACCTTTTATCCAGGCTGTCATCAAGCTGAGATGCTCACATCTCAGCCTCCTGAACAGTTAGGATTACAGGCATAAGCCGTGGCACCTGGTTTTTTTTTTTTTTTTAACTTTTTTTAGTCCTGTCATGGGGCCTGAACTCGGCCTGGGCGCTGTCCCTCAGCTCTTCAGCTCAAGGCTAGCGCTCTACCACTTGAGCCACAGTGCTACCTCCGGCTTTTTTCTTTTTGCTTATATGGTGCTGAGGAATTGAACCCAGGGCCTCGAGCATGCAAGGCAAGCGCTCTACCACTGAGCCACCTTCCCAGCCCTTTTTTAAACTTCTTATCTCTAATACGGATATGGCAGTTTGCTTCTCTGTTACCTGCTTCGTCAGCAAAGGGATAAGTTTTGGAAAGCCGGATTGTTAGACTTAAAAAAATCCTGAAGGGCTGGGAAGGTGGCTCAATGGTAGAGCACTTGCCTTACATGCATGCCATGGCCTTGGGTTCGATTCCTCAGCACCACATAAGCAGAAAAAAAAAAAGCCAGAAGACAAAACGCAAATGAATCAGTCCTTAGAGGTCAGCCTCAAAGAGCAAACTACTGGAGACTATGTTATCTAGAGGCTGATTACTTTCACAGGTAGATTAGATATGAAACACAGGTCCAACAACCATTTCCATTTTGCTATTTGCTTGCAAATCCTTCCAGATTGGCAGAACTCTGCATGACATTGGTGCCTTTGTCATACTGACCTGTAGGTGGCACTGCTGACTAAACCTCTCCATTGAGCAACATACATTGAGCTGTTTTGTCTGGGAAGGAGGTGAACTCAGCCTCCTGCTTTTCTGAGCTGCCTTTCCCTGCACTGTTCCTATCCTATCTCCTATAGCCTTTTTCCGAAATGTGAAAGAGGAAAACAACGTTTGCCTATAATTGCAGATTTCAGTCTTCTCTTTTGAATTAGATGTAATTAAGTTGTTTTATGTTCTATTATCCTGTCCTTTCTAGAACTGGTTCTGACTGAGGGCTCACATTCTTGGTTGGCTTTTCACTTGAGGCTGGTCCTCAACTACCTGAGGAATGCCTCCACTTCGAGGCTTTGCTGATTAATTGGAGATAAGTCCCTTGGATTTGTCTCCTCAGGCTGTCTTCAAATCTCGAGCCTCAGATCTCAGCCTCTTTAGTAGCTAGGATTACAGCACTCAGCTACCAGTCGCCACCCATCCTTAGTGATCACGCCAAGTTTTCATTTTGAACAGCTTCATAGGGCATTCTTCAAAAATACTTAATGTAAACCCATTAATTTTTATGACAATCCTACAGAGCAGATACTGGAATGGTTCTCATTTCATTGAAAAGAAAGAGATACAGAGAGTTTAAGGAATTTATCCCATGTGATACACAGCTGATACATGATAGGGCTGAGATTTGAATCTAAGTAGCCAGATTGGTGAATGTAAATAGTGCACTGGAAATGGTGGCGCTCTTAATTGTGCTCTTAATTGATGCGCCTATTTTAGGCTTCCCATCTTAAGCTGGGATTACAAGCATTTACCGCTACACTGCATTTCTGTTGACATGGAGTTTCAAGAAATTATCTGCCTGGGTTTCCTTGAACCATAAGCCACCTGATCTCAGGTGGCTAGGATGTCACGTAGCTAGGATGACATGCACGGGCCACTATATCTAGCTGTAGATTGAGAAGAGGGTCTCACATTTTCTTTTGGGCTGAGCTAGACCTTGAACCCTAATTCTCCTGTTCTTAGCCTCCCTAGTAGCTAGGATTTAAAACCCACTAGTGCTTACTTAACATTTTTTTTTTAACATCACAAACTTAAAATTGCAACTATAGTAGTTAGAACTTTTCCCCCCTTTAAATTATTTGAGAATGTCTTGTCAATCTGATACTCCATTATTCCCAAAACTTTCCAAGATAGATTGTGATGACATTTCCCGTGAAACTGCAAAACAACCGTGAAAGTCAGAATGATTGTATTGCTAGGCAGCATTTAAATTTCAGATTTCAATCAACCAGTCTTTAGTTCGGGAGGCCTGGTGGCAAAGAAGTAGCTGTTCTATGTTGAGAGCTTGGAGTAGAGGCTGAGGAAAACCAGCTGCCCCTCAGCTCCACCTGCTGGCGGGAATGTCCTTCCTGCTCCCTGATCGCCTGCCCCTTAGTGCTTCACCTGGAGTCAGCTGACATCTTTTCAGAGATGATCATCACCCAGCCTGCAGTGAGAAACCCAAGCAGCACCTGTCTTCTGAGAGCAGCCCTTCAGCGGAAAACTCCAAGTTGGTGAGGAGGTGGAGGGGATGACTGGACCATGGGACAGTTGGCCATGCCAGCAGAGACACAAAAGCCTTTGGGCAGTCAGTGGGCAGGATGGAAAGCGGGGTGATGGAAGGGAAGTGGAAGTCAGGGAGCAGGCATGACCTGAGTGTGAGCTTCTGGCATGCACGACCTCTCTGCTCATTTCCTACTCTCTGGCTCAGTGCCTTTTCATGTTATGGTCTTAGGGCTGTCAGGAAACCTGGATTTCATTCCCAGCCCTGGGGTGTAGAGCACTGGGAAGGCCATCTCTCTTCCCAGGCCTCATATTCTCCCATCACCTACATACTTTTCTTCTCAAAGAAGTACAAATGTGATACTGAATGCAGAAGCTTTCTGTGTCATGAGTGCTAGACACCTGGTGTTATTGGGGGAGGTGCTTGGTGTTTCCTGCTTTCTGTGCAGAGCTGGTCCTGGCCTAGATCTTCCCTGGGGCACTAGCTTTATAAAGAGAGAGGCCCAGAAGTCTGATGTGGGTGCTGATGACTCACATTTACAATTCTTGCTCCCTAACTCAGGACAGCTGACATCTGAAGAATCATAGTTTGAGGCCAGTGCAGGCCAGAACTGCTTTCTAGACTCCATCTCCAACATAAGTAGCAAAAAGCAAGGGTGGAGCTGGAGCTGAAGTGATAGATCTCCTCCAGCAAAGCAAGCAAGCCAGGCAAGCAGAAGGCTCTAAGTGAAAATCCCAGCACTGACTAGAAGTCTGGACAGTTGGGGCTTACTGACAATGCAAGCTTCATTTTTTTTTAGCAAACAAAGCCTAAAGGAGTTCACAGACTTTGGGTTTAGTCTTTTATTTGGCAGTCAAAGACCTTGGAGGTTTAGAAAAGTGACAAGACAGAGAAAAGAACTTGGGTCTCTACTGGTAGGTAAGGGCCCTGGAGGAAAGCCGGTGCCGTGGCTGTCTCCCACCTTTATTGTGTCCTTCCTAGCAGAGAGGGCAGGAAGGAAACCCTTGTGAATTTGTTTCCTGCTTTCAGGACAAGACAGGAAGTTCAGAGAGCATTTTAGAAAAATCTGTCTGCAGTTCACAGCAATCCTCATTCCAAAGAGACATCTGCAGGGGAGGTAGATTCGAGGCTTGAACTTGTTTGATCTTGGATTGCAGTGAGCTGAACACCTTTTGATTGACTTTGAAACTCTTTGTCTGGAATTCAAAAAATGTGTTTCTGGTTATTTTTCTGTTGCAGAGATCAATTTCTCTTTCCTGGGTTCCTTTAAAAGATTAAAATTTTCTCTATTGCCTAGGTAAACTTTTCTCATGTAAGTAATTTCCTTGAGACTGGAATGGTTTTTTATTCTCAATACTGAAACTTCCCTTTATATACTGATTGCCTAAGTATGTTTAGCATATCTTCTTAGACATGAGCAAATAAGGAAAGTCTATCTTTATTATTGTTATTGTTATTATTATTATTCACTGCCTGTCCTGGGGCTTGAACTCAGGGCCTGGGCACTGTCCTTGACTTTTCTGCTCAAGGATGGCTCTCTACTATTTGAGCCACTCCACTTCTGGCTTATTTTTATTATCTTTAAATAGTTGTACAAAGGGATTGCCATTTTACAAAGTGTTTGTGAATTCAGTACATCTTGATCATGTTACCCTTTCAACGTTCTCTCCCTCCTTCCTGCCCCTTCCTTTGCTTTTAATTTTGTAGTATATGCAATGAATTCTTGACCACATTCTCCTCTCTTCAGTCTACTCTTACCTCTCCCTTTACCACGCCCTCTCCCTCTCTCCTGCTTCAAGTATCCATTTCCTGGTGCTTATTTTGTCAAGCTTTGACTTTGTCTTTATAAAGAACTGTGCTATTTGAGTTCTCTGAAGAGTCTGCCATACACCACCCAGCATGTTTTCAGGCTACCACAGTTTTCAGTCCTAGCTACCACAAATGAGGTAAGCCATGGAACTTTGTCTCTCTAGAACTGACTTAACTTAGTACAATTTTTTCCAAGTCTTTCTATTTCCTTACAAATTGTACAGTATCACTCTTATGGACAAGTAAAATTCCATTGTCAATATATCCTACATTTTCTTGATCCATTTGTCCATTGAAGGGCATCTGGGTTGATTTCATATCTTGCCTATGGTGAATAGTGCTCCAACAAACATGGTTGTGCTGGTGGCTTTACTGTAACCTTGTTGTAATCTTTTGAATAAATGCCCAGGAGTGGAATTGCTGAGTTAAAGTGTTTTTTTGGTGGTTAATTGGACATGAGTCTCATGGACTTTCTTGCCTGGGCTAGCTTCAAATTCTAGTCCTCAAATCTCAGCCGCTTGAGTAGTTAGGATTATATAGGCATGTACCACTGGTGCCCCGCTTTATTTTATTTTATTTTTTAGAGCATTATTAGGTTTTGGGGAGGACCTAATTCTCCTGGAGTTCTGATCAATTTTAGACAGATGTCATGAAGAGTCAAGCAGAACCGAGGGAACAGGCTGAATGAGGACTTATGCCGGAGCACAAAGGAGACAGTGCATAGGATGGGGTCTGGGTTTGGCTCTCTACAGAGAATTCCAGCAAACGTTACAGTTCAGTGGCTGTCTCTGCAGGTGCACCACTGCCTGTTGCATCCCATCCGGGAATTTCGCACTTATCTTGCATGATATTTTCATGGTGATCTGCTCATGTGCGTTTGATCTGTGCTCTGTTTGCAAGATGGTAGAGGGTTCACTGTTGTCACCCCAGGAAGACCACACAGCTGGCTAGGCCTTGCTTCTGCACACACAGAGGCACACACATAGGAAAGTCCCTTTATGAGCCAGGTGCTAGTGGCTGACCCCTGTAATCCGAACTACTCATGAGGCTGAGATCTAAGGACTGCAGTTTGATACCGGCCCAGACAGGAAAGTCCGTGAGACTCTTACCTTCAATTAGCAACCAAGGATCTGGAAGTAGAGGTATGGCTCCAGTGGTAGAGTGTTACCTTGAGCAAAAAAAAAACAAACAACAAAGAAAGCCCAAACTAAAAAGCAGTATCCAGACCTTGAGTTCAAGTCAGTACAGAAACACAAAAAAGTTCCTTTGAAAGAAGCAGGTAATGTAAATAGGGTTGTCTTTGGAAGTATATCCTGTTAAAAATAAAACGCAAAGCCTGATGGGGAAATGGAGGCTTTCTTATTCTGTCACAGTACTGAAGCAAGAAGGGACCCAGAGAACAAGGCCCGCGATCGCCATAAGCCCGATCAACAGTCATTGTTAACGAATAACTTGATCAGGAATGTGCGAGCCTTTCTCACTGGTTTCCTGCTTCCTCACTGAGCTGTATCGGAGAAAAACACCCCCATTTGACCTTGCCCAAAGGTACTCTATGGGAACAGAACAGTTGGGAAAAAACATTTTTCTGGAAACTTTTGATAAAGTGAGTCATTTGATCACAGATGTGTTTCCAAAGTGGAGAAAATTATCTCAAAAAAGGTACCTGTAACTGGGAGAAAGCAAGGAAAGGTGTGACATTGTCCAAAGTGAAATGCATTCTTTACCTGACTTACGTAACGATAACCCCTCAATAATAATAATAACAAGTTAAAAAAAAAAGGACGTTTGTCTTGAAAGGAGAAGCTAATGGAACCTCCCTTTGTTTAAAGGGATCCTTAAGGAGAAAAGACCTTTTTGTCCAAGTGACCTATTTTTAGCAAACCTGTTATCTCTGGGCCCAGTTGATAATGTAAAAACAGTGCAGCAGCAAGAATGATTAAAATATACCAAGTGATGGAAGGGGTGACATTGATCGAGATGAATTGTACTCATAAATCATGTTGAATTGAAACCCATTTGTATAAGTACTTAAAGATGATTAAAAATAAAATGAAATATACTAGGTGTATTGAACAAAGACGATTGAGGTTTTGAGCCAGCTTGGGGAGAAAAGTCCATGAGTCTACTTCCTACTAACAAAAAGCCAGAGTCTTCGATGAAAAAGCCAAATGAGAGCAGAAGGCCCTGAGTTCAAGCCCCAGTATGGACACAAAAGAAAAAGAAAGAGAAAATACAAGGGATTCCTTTCCACTCTGTTCTCACCTGGCTTCACCCCCAGCAATGCTATTAGAACTAGAAGATCGCAACAGTCCTGGGATTCGAAATCTGTTCGGACTCTGAGGGAACACAGCTAATAGAGTTTATATGAAATGCTGGCTAGAAGGCACAGAGGAAAGTTATAAAATGGAACTTATAGACATTTAAAGGCTTCAATCAGGGAAGAAGCAGTAAAAGCAGAAGTTGGGAGATGAAGGGAAAATAGTCACTACTTTACACAAATTGTACAGTTCCTCTGTCCTATTTGCTTTGTGTATTACACACCTGGTGAGGGATGGGAGAAAAGTCCTACACGATGGGGTAAGAGGTGGCTTCTACTTCCAGTTTTCTGGTGGTTAATTGGAGAAAAGAATCTCACACACTTGCCTGCCCAGGCTGGCTTTGAACCGTGATCCTCAGTCTCCTGAGTAGCTAGTTTTACAGGTGTGAGCCAGAGAGCATTTAAAAATGTTTCAGTTCTTCTTTTTATGTGCCAGTACTGGGGCTTGAACTCAGGGCCTAGGTGCTGGTCCCTTACCTTTTTTTGTTCAAGGCTGACCCTCTACCTCTAACTTCTAACTTTTTGGCAGTTAATTAGAGATAAGAGCCTCATGGATGTGTCTGCTCCAGCTGTTTGTGATCCTCCGGTCTCAGTCTCCCCGAGTAGCTAGAATTACACTCCTGTAATTTTAGTTTAGTTTTTTTTGCCAGTCCTAGGGCTTGAACTCAGGACCTGGGCACTGTCTCTGAGCTTCTTTTGCTCAAGTCTAGCACTCTACCACTTGAGCCACAGCACCACTTTTGGCTTTTTCTGTGTATGTCGTACTGAGGAATTGAACCCAGGGCTTCATGCATGCTAGGCAAGCACGCTACCACTAAGCCACCTTCCCAGCCCCACTCCTGTAATTTTAAAAGCAAAATGTAATTTAAAACATCTTAAAATGTAATATAAAACTAAAATTAAAATTTAAGAATTTTATTTTATTTAGTTTATTAAATTATTACTTAAATTTATTTATTTGAATTTAATTTTAATTACTTAAATTTATTTATTTGAATTTAATTTTAATTTTTAATTTAAATTTTAAGCTACAATTTTAAAAGCAAAAATGAGAGTAGACGAATGGATCAAGAAAATGTGGTATATATACACAATGGAATTCTATGCCTCCATCAGAAAGAATGACATTTCCCCATTTGTTAGGAAATGGAAAGGCTTGGAAAAAATTATATTTAGTGAAGTAAGCCAGGCCCAAAGAAACGTAGGTCCCATGGTTTCCCTTATTTGCAATATCTAGTATAGGTATGAGTCAAGCGGAAAAAGTCAGAGAATGTGATGTTAGGAAAACGAACCCTCAAATATGTATTTTAATGTTTTTGTTTCTTTCATGCATGTGTTTCTAACGCATTTATAAGGTTATTTCTTTGTTGCTTTGTATGTCCCTCCCCCACAGTGTAACCCCCGCTTTCACTATATTTGATGTCAGTATAACATGTGGAGGAGATGGGGACAAACAAGTCGTTTAAGGATTCAGGTGGACCTGTTGCAACAATGAGAAGTACAAAATGTCATGTCAAAACCAGCTTTACAATGTCGGTGTTGGGGGGGGCGGGGGGGGTATGATTGGGTGGGGGGGAGGGGGGAGGCTGGGAAGGGAGGTGAAGGGTAAACAAAGGAGGAGGCTGCAATGCTTGGTAAGAAATGTATGCATTATCCTGCCCATGTAATTGTAACCCCTCTGTACAGTATGTTCTCAAATAAAATAAAATTAAAAAAAAAAAAAAAAAAAGCAAAAATGAGAAATGCCATGTCTATGCTCTAAAAACTCAAGTCAGCCGGGCGCTGGTGGCTCACGCCTGTAATCCTAGCTACTCAGGAGGCTGAGATCTGAGGATTGCGGTTCAAAGCCAGCCCGGGCAAGAAAGACTGTGAGACTCCTATCTCCAATAAACCACCAGAAAACCGGAAGTGGTGCTGTAGCTCAAGTGGTAGAGTGCTCGCCTTGAGCTGAAGAGCTGAGGGACAGCGCCCAGGCCCAGAGTTCAAGCCCCACGGCCGACAAAAAAAAAAAAAACAAAAGTCAGTCTGAGATTGAGAAGATATGGGTCTATTAACCTTTGACCACCAACAGTGGGGGTGAAGTAAGTCCTTATTGAACACATGCACGCGTAGATGTCTGGAATCTCCACATTATCCCTGAAGGAAATGTCAATATAAATCATCCTTCAATTGACCACATGTCCCTGATAGCTAGTCTGCTGTCCTAGCAAATTTATTAATGGGCATTACCTTTTGCTTTTGTTAGTGCCATGGTATGGATGGTGAATTATAACATCACTCAACCAGTTTCAGCTTTAAGTTGGTCATGATCATGAATGCTGATATTTTATATTAAACAATATATTTGTAACATCATAATTATAATTTGTTTTATTCTTTTTTTTTTTTTTCTGGTTGTGGGGCTTGAATTCAGGACCTGGATGCTGTCCCTGAGCTTTTTTTCACTCAAGGCTAGCGATCTACCACTTGAGCCACTGGTGGTAAATTGGAGAGTCTCACGGACTTTCCTGGCCGGGCTGGCTTTGAACCAAAGCTCAGCCTCTTGAGTAGCTCAGATTGCAGCACCTGTCTCTCATTTCTAATCTAGAAGAAAGTAGGAAGATTAACAGAAAGTATTTATTTTTTAAGTACCTTACCAATCACACAGTACCTTACCAATTCTTTTTGTTTGTGCCAGTCTGAGGGTTGAACTCAGAACCTCACACTTTCCCTTAGCTTTTTCACTCAAGGCTGGCATTCTACCACTTGAGCCACATTCTGGCTTTTTGTTGGCCAATTAAAGAGAAGGGTCTCTCAAATTGGTTTGCCTGGGCTGGCTTTTACCTGGGATCCCAAGATCTCAGCCTTGTTAGTAGCTAGGATTACAGACGTTAGCTACCAGTACCTGGTACAATTTGTTTATTTGACTATCAAGTACAAATTAAAGATTATTACTCAGAATAGATTTTAATTTTTAAAATTAAATTTAAAAATTTTAATTTTTAAAAACTTTCAGTGTTTATAAACCCCATTTAAGAGATTCATATATATATATATATATTTAATATTAATTCTAAAAGAACTATGAACAAGGATTTTCCATGCCCAACTTGAGTATACGGTAAGTGTTCTGCCTGAGACTATATTTATATTTGTTTATCAAAAGCAAGAAGAAAATACTGTGTAATTAGCGATTTTTTCTGATGCCTTCCATGATTACTGAGTTCTAGTGACCTAAGATAATATAACATCATAGCAAAGAAGAATGTTCAAAGGATGTTCATTTGTGGTCCTAATTTACCTGAATTATGTTGGCAAGCATCACATGTCAGTGGGGTTGATGTACCCTTCACCTGAGAGGCACACAGGACTTTACTATGAACTTCAGAACACCCTAGATTTGGGAGACTTTGAGAAGTAATTTTTCGGGGCTGGGAAGGTGGCTCAGTGGTAGAGTGCTTGCCTTGCATGCATGAGGCCCTGGGTTCCATTCCTCAGCTCCACATAAGCAAAAAGAAAAAAGCCGGAAGTGGCGCTGTGGCAAAATTATGAGTATAATGCACTTTGTAGATGCATTAAACTCAATTATAGGTGCAAAAGAAAAATGAGGCACACAGTGCAGAACAAGTTGACCTAATTCTGCATCATCTAGCCTAGGAGAGCTGCTTTGAGCCATCTGGCTGCCTTCTGTTTGGAGAGACAACAAAGCAGAGATGAGAAGAAAGACATTTCCTTCTAACCAGAGTTGCTTTCAGTTTACAAGCTGCTGCACACACAGACTACTAAGTTTACCTCAAAGGAAATTTCTGATTCAAAATGTGCTTTGGCATCCCTGAGTGGACTTTTTTATTCATGTTCTACAGTGACATAGTTTGGAGCTGTCTTTGTCTTAGTAAGGACATAGGCAGAGTAGGTAGGATGAACATGGAATAGGTAGAATGAACATATTGTACAGCCATAAAGATAATGCAGGTCGCACCCTAAGAGTTAAAAAGAAATCCTGGAAGAATGGTGAGCATATTATAATGTTGACGGATCATCTTAATTCCTTTTCTGTCTGATTTTCACAAAATTCATGGTATGTCTGTTACTTGGTTCTTTGCTTTTCAATTGTCTTTTTTGGGGTGGGGGTGTGGAAGATGATCTATGATCAAGATACATAGACTGTGTATAATGTTTTGTGGTGAATATACAGATGTGCCCTATTTCTAGAGGCAGACTTACAGAAGTCTAGAATACTTAGAAACATGGCTATAAACTGGAAGTTACTGAACTCTGGAAATCGGTTCCAGGAAGCCCCGTAGTAATTGATTATCTGATGAAGGGCTGAGGACCTATCTCAACAAACATCTACCTGGCTAGGATTTTGGGGTGGGTATTTCCTGGACCTCATCTATTTGCCAGTAGGGCTCAGTCTCTGAGTCAGCTGGGGAAATGCAGAGGAAACTGGGGCGGGGGGGGGGGGGTGCAGGGCTCAGCCAAGGAACTTTCCTCAGGGTCCTGGGTACCTCACATCCAAAATGTGGGATTGATGGCCATCTTCTCCACTTTGTTGTGTCTGGCCTGTTTTCTCCTGGGTCAGGGCAAGTCAGGAGAGCAGTGTACCTGTGGCAGCTTAACAGGTAAGGGGGCCTTGAATGCCTAGAAAACTAGCAGGTATCCCTTCAGATCGTTCAACCTTGGGAAGAATTGGTATCAAAGCTGATCAAATTAGGATCTCTTATTGCTTAGCACCATGTCCATTGTTGGTGCTGAGTGCTCCAAATTAAGACAATATCATCAACAATATCATCAGTCTCTAAAGAAGAGAGTGTTTCTGGGATCCTAAATAGTTAGTGAAAATGGAATTCATGGAAGGAAACACTGAAATCCGTGGTGGTATAGATGTGACGATAAACGTCCACAGGAGACGCTTGCAGACGTGAAAGGCGGCAGAGTGACTTACCATTGGCTCCCATGTGCCATCTGAGTTCAGAAATCAGCTCGGTCGGTCATGGATGCCTGGTCTCCAGAACAGCACAGAGCTGTGCTGCTGAGAGGGGAGGGGCGTTTCATTTGTCCTTTATAAAGGTCACGGGCTGATGATTAAAAAGCCTGAAGGTGCCAGAACAAAAGATAGTAAAAATATTGCTTTAGAAATGGACACCTGCTTTTCTTCCAGGAAGACCATATGGCTGGTTCTGTGCCTCCTCCAGTAGCAGGCGCGGTCAGTGAACTCTGGCCTGGAGGGGAACGAAGTAGAAAGAAAGCGCACAAGCTCATACTCTCAGAGACAGTACTTCCAGTTCTTTTGCTGCTTTGGTCACCCTAGAGTTTTAAAGTCTTTATAGTTGTCCATCGCCTTTCTCAGACAGAACCTATGTTTAAACTTCATTTGTAAAAGTGGAAGATTCTAGTTTGCTGGAGCCCAGCCATGTCTGTCTTCTTTCCTTCCCTGGCTAACTCGCTGGACGCGGTATTTCCACATCTTCTTTATGAGGCCACGTTACTGTAGGGGTGGGATTCTCAGCAGATTTCACCTTATTCCCTCAGAAGGAGAACTGAATTAGTTGTTCATTTCTTCCAAACGAGCAGCAGTTTCATCTTGCCTTCATAAACCACTCTTGTTACCCTTTGCTCTTTGAAATGGTGATTCTTGCTGACATTGAAAGGCCAAAGATGAGGACTCATGAGGAAGCTCAAAATCCTCAAAGTGTCCTATCTTCTTTTTCTCTTTCCCTTGCCCTTCCTTCCTTCCTTCCTTCCTTCCTTCCTTCCTTCCTTCCTTCCTTCCTTCCTTCCTTCCTTCCTTCCTTCCTTCCTTCCTCCCTTCCTTCCTCCCTTCCTTCCTTCCTTCTCTCTTTTTTGAGACAGTCTTACTATGTGCCTAACCTTCAAACTCCAGTCTTTCTCTCTCAGCCTCCCAAGTGCTAGGATTACAGGTGTGCACCATCATGCTCAGCTTAATCTCATGTTCTTACAAAACTTCATTAAAAAAGAATCCATTTGGGCTGTGAGCTAATGTTTCTTACCTGTAATCCTATCTACTCAGTAGGCTGAGATCTGAGGATCTTGGTTTGAAGCAAGCCTGAACAGGAAAGTCCCTGGTACTCATCTGCAATGCACCAAAAACCCAGAAGTGGAGATGTGGCTCAAGTGGTAGAGCATCAAGCTTGAGTAGGAAAAGCTGGCCCACCAAGTCATTGTCAGCTAGAGAGACAGGTGGGAGTCACCTTGTGTTTCATACCAAGTCAGTTCTTCCTTGTTATTTTTCTTTCTTCCAGGGTGACTTCAGGATCACACAGCATTTTATTCTGTTCAGCAGCTATTTGGCTTTGATTGTGCAATCAGGATTCTGTCTTCAATTTTCTTTTGTCAGTAAACTACCTCTCTGGAACAACTGCCTGGCAACAAATTGGGTGGCGACATGCTTGTCAGTAAAGCCCACAGCCCATCGCATCGGTGATGCAGTCACCAGACTGACGGTCACCATCTCCACATGATCGTGTGAATGACTGTGGTTCTGATTTCCTAGTTTAGCAGGAAATGGCTTAATTTCCCCTCGGTGAATGTAACCTTTGCAATGGACATTTGCCAGTCGTGAAAATAAATAACGCAACGGGCAGAGTAGGAACTGCAGATTGCTCATTCTCCAAAAGCAGTTAGCATTCATCATCAAGCAACCTGTGAACTTTTCCAGCCCTCGCTGCCCCTCCAGAGCTGCCGGGGCTGCCTGCCTTCCTCATCGAGCAGTCATTGAGTCAACAGCCTTTTAACAAGTCCAATGGGGAGACCGGCTAAAACCCAACATTTTAGTTTCGGGGATAGGATTGTGAGCTTTCATGCCTTGAAGGTTTTGAGTCCTCGGGAAGAATGCATGAATGAAGAAGCAGAAAGGCTCCATTGAACTGGAGGCTAAGACCACCAAACCCCTATTTTGTCTACTAATGCCATTGGACCAACAGGCAGCCCCAAACAACGTGAACAACGAACAACAGGAAGTTGGAGGAGGACTAGGAGGAAAGGAAGAAAGAGGAAGGAAATAAGAAAACAAAGGACTACTAAAAATCCAGATTTCAGGTTTATCCTATCAGATTTTCTCTGAGGGAAAAGAAACGATGAAATGAGTAAATGGAAGAGGGAAGATAAAAGAACTTATAGCTTTATGTCTCGTTATAAAATGAGAAGCACAGCAGCTATACAGTTTTTGTTTGTTTGTTTGTTGAGCCACAGCTCCACTTCTAGCTTTTTTGGTAGTTAATTGGAGATAAAAATCTCATGGGCTTTCCTGCCCTGGCTGGCTTCAAACCGAGATCTTCAGCTCTCAAGCACCTGAGTAACTAGGATCACAGGTGTGAGCCACTGGCACCCAGCCACTTTCCATCCTTCATGTATGTTCACGTATGTGTGTGTGTGTGAGTGTGTGTGCCTTACTTTCTTTTCGCTTCATTTCTTTAATATTTTATGTGTCTTATCTACAATTGGGCATTGAGGAATAGAATATTCAAAGATAACTGTATCAAATCTGATAAAAAATTAGTGTAGCTGAGTGATTGACGGTGTGACTACTTTCCTGAGATGGATATAATCTATGGTGAGACTTGGCACGTCCGCATTTTAAGGGAAGAATGAGAAAATTTCCTCTTAAATGAAGGATGATTGTATCTTATTAGATCAAAACATAACATCGTGTTTCTTATTGCATAAGGTTCACGTTTGTGTTAAGTGCTAAGTATGGAGGCTGGCTAGTCAAAGGGCAATAGCATTCTGTTATTAAGCTAAGCTATTTTGTCTTCCTTCTCAGCTGTACCTTCAACACTCAGAGTCAGAGGACAAGTACATGTCTCTAACCCCAGTAATCTAGAGGCATGAAAAGTCCAAGGCCAGTCTAGGCTACAGAGCAAGACTGAAAATGAAACAGCATTTTGTGGAGACATATTCAGATGGTAACATTACTGCCATTACTTCTTGTAATACCCACCTATCAGAGGAGACAGAATAATTTTCTATGTACATGTAGTCTAGGGTCAATCAGAAACTGACCAAACAACATTCTTGACATACAATTCACTGCATCTTTCTGGCAACAAGCTGCAGTATATGTTTAAAGCTAGGAATAGTGATGGGAACGCACAGGAAGGCTCGTATATCCAAATGGAAGGCTTTGTTGTTGTTGTTGGTCGTGGGGCTTTAAGTCTGGGCCTGGGCAATGTCTCTGAGCATTTCAGCTCAAGGCAAGCACACACACACACACACACACACACACACACACACACACACACACACACACACACACACACACACACACAGGCTGTAAAATTGTCTGGCCTACAAGTAATATGTTAGTATTCATATCCTGGGGTCACTGGGACCCACAGAACACAGAACAAGAAATTTCATCTGAGTTTCACTCTTAATAAAATACATAAATCATCTAGGAACTTGTGGCTCTTGCCTATAATCCTAGCTATTCAGGAAGCTGAGATCTCAGGCTCACAGTTTGAAGTCATTCCGGACAGACAAATCTAAGAAACTCTTATCTCTAATTAACCAGCAAAACCCTCAAATGGGAGGTGTGACTCAAGAGATAGAATGAAAAGCCAAGTGAGAGTACGAGGTTCTGAGTTCAAGCCCTAATAAAACATCAGACAATTTGCATGCAAGTCAGAGTTTTTTCTTTTTCTTTTCGTCTGACTCCATGAATTTATAAAGTAGGATGCATTAGGGAAGGCCAGGAGAATGCTATCTTGAAAGTGTATGTGGAGTAATTTCAAAGACTTGCATCAGTGGAATTCCTGCAAGATTCATTAGAGCCTGAAGAGTGTATGTACAAAGGTCCAATATTCACAACACTTCAGACACTGGCCATAAAACTCCTGCCAATTATGAAAGATTGATGATTAACCTTACAAAATAGTATGTGTTCGGAATGCATAGAAATAGAACCACAACTAGTTTTTTTTATTTGTGTGTGCCATCTTGGAGCTTGAACTCAGGGCATAGCCACTGTCCTTGAACCTTTATGCTAGTGCTCCACTACTTTGAGCCACGGCTCCATTTCTGGCTTTTTGGTAGTTAATTGGAAAGGAGTCTCACAGACATTACTGCGGAGGCTGGCTTTGAGCTGTGATCCTCAGATCTCAGCCTCCTGAGTAGCTAGGATGACAGGAGGGAGCCCTTCATTGCCCGACACAACCAGCGTTTTATTCATTTTGAATTTGAGAAAGATAATACACAAGTTTGTAAGAGCAAAATACATGGTTTGTGATCATTTTAGCCACTCAGCCTCTGGAACTTCTCCCCATATTAGCATTCCCTAACTTCCCAGATGTTAGCACAGATAATTGCCTTCTCACGCTTCATAACTAACAAGCAGGACTGGAGTTCACCATTCAGATCCACTGGTCATCAGATCTGTGACTTGGGAGCCAGGAATTAAAAAACAAAACAAAACAAAACTCAGAAGCAGCAGCAATGGCAACCCCAGTGCAGAAATAGTAATAACCAACCTAGAATGACGGCACCTGCCCCCACTCGGGACAAGTCGGCCACTGTGCTGTTGGGAAATAAAGCTTCAGGCTCACAACTAGCAGCTGGGCTGTTAGGGTGGCAGTTGTGGGATTTCATTTCTTGCTGAGAGTCATCTCAACTTTCTTTTTGGGAGTTACTGGGATTTGAACTCAGGGCGGTGTCCTTGCTAGACAGGTGCTCTACCATTTGAGTCACTCCTCCAGCTCAGCATCTTTTCTATTTTTTACAGAAATATTGCCCATTATATAAAATCCATAGACTATGAAAAGGTCAGTGTATATGTTTCCATGTGCATGCATGAATGCACATGCACACGCGCACACACACACACATTTTATAGGTTTGCTAATGAAACAGGTATCATATTACATAGTTTTGTGCTTGTCCTTATACTGATCTTTTGTTTTGGTACCAGTCCTGGGGCTTGAACTCATGTCTGGCTGCTGCCTCTGAGCTTTTTGCTTAAGGCTAGTGTTCTACCATTTGAATCACACCTCCACTTCTGGATTTTTGTACGTGTGAGTACATAAGTGTACATCGTACATAAGTACAATTGTGCATAAGTGTCTCAGAGAGTTTCTTGCCCAGGTTGCTTTCAAACCATGATCTTCAGATCTTAGTCTCCCAAGTAGTTAGGATTACAGGTATGGGCCACCGACCCCCAGTGACAATGCATTTTTGATGCCTTTCATACTAATATTACTATTAGTAACATTTTGGGGGCTGGGAAGGTGGCTCAATGGTAGTGCTTGCCTTGCATGCCTGAGGCCCTGGGTTTGATTCCTCAGCACCACATAAGCAAAAAGAAAAAAGACGGAAGTGGTGCTGTAGCTCAAGTGGTAGAGTGCTAGCCTTGAGCTGAAGAGCTGAGGGACAGCGCCCAGACCCAGAGCTCAGGCCCCACGACCGGACCCTCCCCCCCCCCCCCAAAGAAAGTAATATTTTGTAGTCAGAAGCTTCAACAAATACCCTTGTGTAGAGAATTTGAGGTGGCTGGTAGCATAGATCAGTGATAGAGCACTTACCTTGCGTGCGTAAGCCTCACCACAAAGAACAAGCACCCCAAATGCCCCAATAAAAAAATCAAACTTTTGGTATATCTCTCCTGATTATTGCTTCAAGATAAATTCTAAAGCAATAGCAGAAATTCTAAAACATCTATTCTTAGATGGCAGATCATGACCAGTGAAAACAGAATCTCTTAAGGCTGTTCAATCATAAAATGGTTTCTCAGGAGCAGATCTTCTGGTGACCTCTGGGAGGTGTTGAATATCAAGCATTGACATGGAACTTTTATAAAATGGAAATTTCAGATAGAAAAGTATTTTTATTGATTTATTTTGCTGGTCCTGGGGGTTGAATTCAGGGCCTGGACACTGTCCCTGAACATTTTTGCTCAAGACTAGTGCTCTGCCACTTGAGCCACATCTTACTTCTGGCTTTTTGGTGGCTAATTGGAAATAAGAGACTCATAGTCTTTCCTACCTGAGGTGGCTGTGAACCATGATCCTGAGGTCTCAGCTTACTCGTGTGAGCCAGTGGTGCCTGGCTCAGGAAAATATTTTTTTTTTTTTTTTTTTGTCGGTTGTGGGGCCTGAACTCTGGGCCTGGGCGCTGTCCCTCAGCTCTTCAGCTCAAGGCGAGCACTCTACCACTTGAGCTACAGCGCCACTTCCGGTTTTCTGGTGGTTTATTGGAGATAGGAGTCTCACGGTCTCTCCTGCCCGGGCTGGCTTTGAACCGCGATCCTCAGATCTCAGCCTCCTGAGTAGCTAGGATTACAGGCGTGAGCCACCAGCGTCCGGCAGGAAAATATTTTTAAGGGTAAGGAACTTGGTATCTGTTAAGAGCGAACTTGCTCATCAAAGCCATTACAACAGGGCTTATTCAACCTCTCCATCTTAAGAGTTCACTCAGCCTCTGTGGCTCTATTTTGCTTTTGTGATTCCATCTTGAGACTAGATTCTTAGGGTTTGACATTGAAAGCTATGTATCCATTGTTCTGTTTATGTTCCTAGGCAGCGAGTCATAGAAACAGGTCATGCTGTCCTTGCTCAATGCTTGCTTACAGCATTGTCTAGCTGTAACTAGACGCTGTAACTTCCTGCTTGGCTTGCACCTGCAGAAAAGAACACTTTGGGACTTTCCACCTGTGAGCAAACAAGGAGGTGGGTTTTCTGTCTTAAAAGGGGCCCCTAGAACAGGCCTGGGACTGCACTTTGGGCACCCGGCTGCCCAGCGTAATCCGGGTTGGTAATAAAGACTTTCTATTGGTTGTACTGTCTGTGTGGTCTCTCTTGGTGGCTTAACCCACAACACGCACTGAGCCAGGTGCTGGTGGTTTACATCTGTAATCCTAACTTCTCAGGAGGCTGAGATCTGAGGCTCATGGTGCGAAGACAGCCCAGGCAGGAAAGAAGGAAATGGAGCTGTGTCTGATGTGGAAGAGGCTAGCCTTGAGAAGGAAGCTCAGGGACAGAGCCTAGGCCTGCAGTTCAAGTCCCAATACTAGCGCGCATGTGCACACACACACACACACACACACACACACAGCCCTGTGCTTCAGAGATGTTATTGTAACTAATCATCCTACTGGTACTACCAATGGGTACTTGTACTACCAATGGGTACTTCTAGCTTCATCAGAAAAATGAAAGTCCAGGGAAAAGGGTTAGGGGAATCTTACCTGGGGACTGGAACTTTGAAGCAAGCCTTGCTTTATCTAGTCATTTATTTCATGGCTTGCTTTCTCACTGATACAAACAACTGAACTCATTTTTTTTTTTAAGTTTTAAAATGTTTGCTTTTTCCTTATTGCCAGTTCTGGGATCTCCCTTGGCTTTTTCTGTGTAAGGTTAGCACTCTATCACTAGAACCATGGCTCCATTTCTGACTTTGCTGGTTAACTGGAGTTAAAGAGTCTCACAGAATTTTCTCCATGAGCTATTTGAATGATGATCCTCAGAGCTCAGCTTCTTGAGAAGGATTACTAGGGTGAGTCACCAGGACCCTTGATGTCTGAAGTAAATAGGAAGTAGTAGAAGTGTAGTAGAAGTACCGTATGTCTTAGTTTTGTTAGCAGGCTTTTTTAAAAAAATTGAGATTAGGTGATTACATAAAATCTACATACTTCACAGTACTGTGGAATAGTGACACTTAAAGTCACAAACACATTTTAACCATCACAAGGCAAATTGTCACCATCATGGTCTATAAAGTTTGCGAATGCTATGAACTTTGACAATACAATCATTTCTTCCACATCAGATGATGTTTCCATTTCTTTCCTTTTGCTTAGTGTAGGCTGTTCCCTCTTTCCCTCCCATTCCTCCCTTCCCATCACTGTCTTTGGGTTGCTTAGTTGTTTTTCTTCTATGTCCAGTGCAGCTGATGGGCCCATTTGTTGTATGTTGTTCCGTTTCCCACTTATTCTTAGTAGGCTGTTTTATCCAATGAACATTATTTTAATAGCCTGTGGTGTACCAGGCACAGTTGTCTAGTAGGCTAAAAATACAAATGATGTAACCAAAATACACTCATTAGCTGATCTGATTAACAAAATACATTTCATAGAAATGATTATAAAATGCATTGCAGTTAGGAACAGAATATATTTTATACTTACATATCTTATGGTACCCTAAACAATTATTAATAAAAACCAACCAACCCAAATGGTAAACAGAGTGAGCAACCCACCAGTTCCTTCATTAATTCAGTTAGTAAAAGAGAAAGATATACAGTTGCCATGCTGAAATAGGTTTTATCATGGTTTAAACCTAGCCAACCTACAATCTTAAAAATTTCAGTGTTTTTCATCTGGCATTAAATCACCATTACAACTTTTGGTTTAAAGATTAGTTTTGGCTTCAGAATTAAGTTTCATTTAGTATCACCTTCTCACAGCTCACAGATTCTTGACCTGAGGTGGCTGAGAACCCATGTAATTAAATATTAGTTACAGAAACAAATAAAACATAAACAGGATAGTTTAATCCACTCTATTTAACATTCTTACTAAAACTGCATTGAGAAATTATGATACAGATATGATTTACATCAGAACATAACAACAAAAGAATGAGAAAGAGAGAGAAAAAGAGAAATGTCAGTTCTGTTTGAAGCAAGCATGACTAGTTAGACGTTCATTGCATTTCTGGAGACTCATGGCTAACTTGTAAAGGACCACATGGGCCTTGTGGGTCACCATGTATCCCTTAGTCTGAAGGCTGGTGACTTAAGAGATGGAGGGAGAGAGAAGGAGGAGAGGAAGGAGTGTTCATTGACAGTGAAGATAATCTGGAACTACAGGCATTCCACAGTGTCCTCCTGGCCCGTCCTGAGGCCTCCCGAGATGGGTCTGTTTTCTTACGCAGCAGCAGCAACAGGAGCAGCAAACACTTTCTCAGAGAGACAAGATCAACTTTTATTGCACAAGAAGCAAACGATTCCCCTTCTCCCTTTTCCTGAGCTGGAGCTCTTCAAGGGCAAACACAAACAAGCTGATTCTCATCCGCTCGTGCCTCCGACCAGCAGGGGGCGCTCAATAAGAACCCCTCGCGAGCACCTTCTTCAGGGGAAACTGAGGTATTACGTTGGTCCCAGCGGGTCTGGTTGGTCAGTCACCATTCTCTAGCAGCTTTTGTAAGTTGTTTTGAATCTTGAAATAAGAAAAGAGAAGCTGTCATTAAACAGAAAGGAGGATTTTAGGAACATATTTGCTGTGGTTTGTAAATGCTTGAGATTAATTTACTCTACCTTGAGACTAATCTACTCTACCTTATGGATGTATTAAACTTAAATGGAGTGGAATTAGGGGGAAGTGGGTTAATGTGTGTGTATATGAATATGGTAAGTTGTTTCACACAAAATGAAATGAAACATTAAAAAGTGGGGAAGAGGGGAGAAGAAAGAGTAATGGAGTGAATTTGATAAAAGTGTATCATATGTATATAGGGAAACATCCCAATGAAATCTCTGTCTAACCAGTACAGGCTGATAAAGAGAAAATGAGAACAATGAGCTAGAGATACAGGTGTGACCCGATACATCCGGAGCCAATGTGGTCTTCACAAAACACGTCTGTAGTTTTAGTTAGACAATGTTACCTCATAATGTTGAGATCATAATGCACAACATGCCCAGGAGGATTACAAATTTCATAGGGACAAGATCAACCATGTCCTGTGTTTGGGCCATACGACTCTAGTCCAAGGTTGGCCATTAAAAACACTCTCAGTGTTGAATAAATAGATTTTAAAGAATTCAGAGGGAGGCAGGCACTGCAAATAACTAAGACTCTGATGGGAGTAGGAAACCCTGGGGACCAAAGGAACAGAACCTCCTTTTGTTGTGGTATCATATTTGTCCATCCAAACTCATGATGAACCTTAATCCCCGAAGTTACGGGTCAATGTTAGCTTGAGGTGGCTGTATTATAAGAAGAGAAGGAAATACACAGTCAGCAAACTAGCTCTGTCTCACTATATGAGGCCTTGTGCTATTGTGGGACCTTACAGAGAATCCATCAGTAAGAGGTTGTTTTTTTGTTTGTTTGTTTGTTTTTTTAACTGTATTTTTTTTTGTCTTTTCTTTTTTGGTACTGGGGATCGAACCCAGGACGTTGCACTTGCTAGGCAAGCGCTTTGCCACTGAACAACATCCCAGCCCTGTTTTTTGTTTTTATGGTGCTGGTCCTGGGGCTTGAACTCTGGATCTAGGCCCTGCCCCTGAGCCTTTGTATTCAAAGCTAGTGCTCTATCACTTAAGCTACAGCTCCACTTCTGGCTGTTTTTGGTGGTCAATTGGAAATAAGAGTCTTAGGGACTTTCTTGCCTGGGCTGGCTTTGAATTGCGATTCTCACATCTCAACCTTTGGAGTAGCTAAGATAACAGGTGTGAGCCACTGCTACCCAGAGCAAGATTTTTCTTTTTTTCACTAGATATAACTCCTTGATCTTGGTTCTTCCAGCTTCTAGAGCCATAAGTTCAATACATTTTTATTCTTTATAAACTATTCGGTCTGTGGTATTTAGTTAGGACTAGCACATCATTTGGAGCCAACCATGGAGGTGCATATGTATAATCTCAGAAAGGCAGAGATGGAGGATCTTGAGTATAAGATCCTGAGCTACAGTTAGCTCTAGGCCAACTTGAATTATGTTGCGAGACCTTACCTCAAATAACAACAACAAAAAGGGAAATGCTACCCTTTGGAGGCGATCTGTGATGGACAGGTATACTCAGCGGACGCAAGAGAAGGGGGTTCTAACACGTATGTGCTGGGATTTGATGGAGGTTTATCTCAATCTGTGACACCACACCGAGAAAGGATACACACAGCAAACAGAGGGCCAGAAAGAGTAAATAACAAACCACTTTCACAAGCAGTAACTTGCAGAGTAGGGAGAAGAAGAAAGGTCTGACTATGAAATTCATGATCTTTCTACTATTTCACTCTACCATTAATAAGAAAATAATTACATCTTTACTCCCTGCTTTCCTCCCTCCACATTCCTGTTCCATAGCATTCCCGCCCTACCCTCACCCTCAGGAATGAAGACAAGCAGAAAGACAGAGAAGGAAATGAAACACAAGATTGATATCTAACATCTGCAAAACATCAACAACCCCCCTCCCCCCCAAAAAAAACCCAAACTCCAAAACAACAAAAATCCCAACGTGTAAAGCAAATGGCCAGTAAATATATGAGCTGTGGAACTTTAGTAGTAATTAGAAAATACAGAGGAAAAATCCGTGAGATTCAGTTTTACAATGTCAGACTGGCAGTCAGGGGTTGGCTGGACCAAGAACGTATGAATGGCAAGAGAACTGGAGACATTTTTCCAACAAATTAACCACTTACTGGTAAAGTAGGAAAAGAACAGAGGTGGCAATTATTCTCAAAATTCTCCCATGAGGATGACCGAGAGAGCAGTGTTCACCATGACTTTACTGTGGCTGTGAGGCCCTACCAGGTCTGCAGCACACCCAGCACAGGGCTGCTATTTCGCCCCAGGGCTGTGCTGACTAATTTGCTGATTGCTGAGGAGAGACAACCAATCAACAAAAGCTCGAACTTGGATGTGAGGGCGATCTGGCTGCGACATCTGTCACTGCATTGATCGCCAGGGTTGATTCGGCTGATCTGGCTGGCTAGGCGGGTGTCCCCCTCCTCCCTCACCGCTCCACGTGCGTCCCTCCCGAAGCTGCGCGCTCGGTTGAAGAGGATGACCATCCCCGATAGAGGAGGACCGGTCTTCGGTCAAGGGTATACGAGTAGCTGCGCTCCCCTGCTAGAACCTCCAAACAAGCTCTCAAAAAAAGCTCGAACTTAACCCTAGCAACTCAGGAGGCTGAGATCTGAGGATTGTGGTTAGAAGCCTATTAGGGCAGAAAAGTTTGTGAGACTCTTATCTCTAATTATCCACCCAAATGGCTGGAAGTGGAGCTATGGCTCAAATGGTAGTCAGCATCCAGGCCCTGAGTTCAAGCTCTAGGACACACACACACACACACACACACACACACACACACACACACACACACACACACACACACACAGTTAGGATGTGGCTTGTAACTCTTTTAAACACATATCTTTGAGCAATGTGTGCAACTTGTAACATTTTAGAATGCGAACTTCTTAGAATGTGCGTTTTGTCCCAAATCGACTTTTACTTGGTTCTGGTTGGGACAAAGGCAGGCTCTAATGGTAATGCTGGGTGTTGGAAGAGCAGCACTGCTCTGCCCTGAACACGTCCTTCTGTTACTTGTCTCCTTCTCACAGAATGTGGTGTCCTGCACAGGCCTGGTAGGAGAGGGAAGAACCACAGGGAAGGTAGCAGGATTCTGTGTGTTTCTCTCCAAAGAACATCATTTGAATGTCAGAATGAGGAAAAGCAGAAACCAAAGTAATAGAGAATCAGTGCCCAAGCACTGAGTTCAAGCCTCACTACCAGCACAGCAACAACAAAACAAAAAAAGAAGAGAAAGAAAACAAATACATCCTAGTCTGTAAGTCAGCACGAAAGCCAAAGTTCTTTCTTAAAAAAAAAATATGTTCAATTCTCAGAAAACACAACGTGTTAAAAAGAAAAATAATTTTAGTAACGAATCTATAACTTTTCTAGGCTGATACGAAATTCAAAAGCATTGTTTCCATGTTTGCCCAAAGATATAATGACTTTTTTTTGGTCTGGGCTTGGTTTAGATCAGCAGTTTGGAAACTCCTTGCTTAGTTGTTAAATACTTGATAACATTTAGGGTTGGAAAACAAACACAGTTTAATTTTGCACCTTTGAATTTCGTATTTCTTCCCACACAGCATTATTATACAAAGCTACCAAAATACTGGAAACTTACAATTAGTTCAAATGAACACAGGATTTCCCACCTATACCTTTTCTTAAGGATTAGAGTAAAAAACAAAGTAGTTATCAGGTGGAAAGGGACAGAAATGCTGAAAGGGGAAGAAAGTAAGACCTAGTAACTAGACTTGATTGTGGCATATTTCTGAGATGCTTATCCGCTAGTCTTAGTTCAGCCTCCTGTAATCTTCCAAGAATGTCACAAGCTAGGGACGCTCTGTCCTGGGAGGTAAGTACCTTTAGGGGCAGAGCTGCACTCTTGCCTTTATCCATAATACCTAAGGCTGGATTCTGAGCAGCAGGATAGCAGAGGGCTGGTTTATTTCTTCAGTGCTGAGACTGAACGCAGGGCCTCTCACAGGCTAAGCCTGTGAGAGCCCAAGCAGGGCTTCTCAATACAAATTTGCCGCTGAACATCCCTGGTTCAAATTCCGAGTCCCTAGTAAACTTTTTACATACATGACCGTGAGCAAGGGAGTTTGAAACTCCATTCTTTCCTTATCAGCTAGTAGCAATGACATCTACTTTCTAGGGTCCTACTATGGACTGAGTGCAATTATTCTGGGTCTTGCAGGAATCAGCCTGGTGCAGTTGTAGCTGCATCTTTGTTCAGCCCCCATAGCATTTGCTCACTTCCCACTGGGGCCTTCCAGAACCCGGGGTTGGTGGTCACACGCCGCTGGCCTGCTGGTACAAAGAAATATGTCCAACCAAGTAGGAAGCACAAAAGACAGACCAACTAGGCCACAATTTTAAGGCAAATGTTTCTTCATTGAAATACAGAGTTTCTTTTTACACTGATTTTGCAACCTCTTGAACAAGGTTGACCACCTGAACGTAGCTGAGTGTGCAAGCCTTGGCTGATTCAAATGACAGGAGCTAGTGTGATTATGCACAGGAAAGACGAAAGTCACCTTTTCTAGTTTCACTATGTTGGCTGTGAGCTCTTGGCAGAGGACCTCCACGTTTAACTGTACTTCAGACCCCAGGCCCGATGAGACAGTCTGTCTGTAAGAACAAAGAGAAGAGTCATTATGGGCAAGGAAGCAAGAGACTGAACGCATTTTAGATCTAGCGCAAGGGAAGACTAGGCTACGGCAGAGGGAGAGAGCACTTCTGAATGTGTTAGGCCTTGCAGTAATGCCGAGCCCACACCGGATATGTAGAAGACTAATCCCTTCAAGCTTAACTAGAAATCTGTTACACTACTTTGGAGCAAGCTGTGGCTTGGCTTCTAAACAAAAACCAGACCATTATTCCACCGTGATAGACACTTACAAGGATTACTGCTCATTTCAGGCACAGACATTATTGTTTTTTCCTTGAATAGGAGTGATCTCTAGTAGAACTTTCAGAGAGTTTGGGAATGTCTTATCTAGATTAAGTTGCCACTGAAGTAGACTTTTGAGCTGATTCCTTGAGATCTGTCATGCAAGTATAGTTGGCCTTGCCTTACACTAAAGTAGGTGTAGTCAACGTGCACTACTGAACTATTTGTCATGGGCTTTTACTCCGGGGTCTTGCATTAGCTAACAGTATATAGGAAATATGGGAAAGCACAGCAAATACATATAATGGCAGAGAGGGTCTGAAGCTATTTATGAGATATTCTACAACAAGGTTAAGAACCCTGGTCTGTACTGTTTCTATATTTCCTGCTTTTGATTTCATGTTAGTTGGATGTCAGTGACTGGTCTCATTGGTTTCACCTAGGGTCTACTTTTGAGACAGAGGCATTTGGTACATTATGATGATGATTATTTTTGGCAGTATTGGAGTTTGAACTCACCCTTAACAGGCTGGTGCTCTACTGTTGAGCCATGCCTCCAGCCCTGGTTTTTTGCAGGCTAATTCTGGACATTGCCTGTGTGTGTGTGCACATGAGCTATGATCCACTTATTTTAGGCTTCCCATTGTTGCTGAGATTACAAGCATGTGCCACAAGTCTAGCTTCTCTTCACAGAGTTGGAGTCTGGTGAATTATTCTGCCTGGGCTGGCCTGGAATTTGGACTCTCAGTCTTAGCCACTTGGAATGACAGGTACATGTCACCAGAGCCAGCTAGTGTTGAGGAGAGGTCTCCAGAACTCCATTGCCAGGGCTGGCCTCACATCTAGTTCAGCTTCCCAAGTAGCTAGGATTACAGGCATGAGCCACAGGCAACCAGCTCGCTTGGCAAATTATTGGCAATTATCCATATCTTAACAATTATCTGTTTTCTAGTGCTGAGACAAATACTGCACTCCTAATCTTCAACACATAGAAACAGAATGTAAATCTCAGATTTTCTAGATGAGGGAACCAAGGCCCAGAGAACTGTCATTCTGAGTGGCAGTGGTGTTCTCACTCCTGCGATGGGAATTCGGGGGAACAGCAGTCCCTGAGGAGCTATAATCGACAGCTGTTGGTGAGCTACAGCTGGTAACACGTATGGAGTCTGAGGGAAGGGGCTTCTGCGCATGAGGAATCAGGCTGCCCATGTGTGGATTAGTGTAGATGGGTTACTCCGGGGACCTGGGGAAGCTCGGCCCGGACTAGCACAGAAGCAACAGGCTTCCCTCCACGGGTGTCCCTCCATGTTCTTGAGCTTCTTGTGACTGTTCCTTTAAAGATCTATTTTCAGACTCCTTCCTGAGTAGGTTCTTTCAAGAGGAGAATGAATATTCCACTTACTTATGGAATTTCCCCTCCCCTCACTCCCAAGTTAATGAACCGATAACAGGACATGAGGTATTATTCCTATAACAACGCCTATGTGACAGTGAACGAACAGCCTGTAGAAACACTTATTAACTTCAATTGTACTGGCATTCTGGACAAGATGGGAAAATAAGGGGAGGATCTGAATCTAGTGCACACAATTGTTTAGGCTTCTGTATTTCATTGTGTGTGTGTGTGTGTGTGTGTGTGTGGTTTAAAGTGACCTGAATACCAGAATACATGTAAGCCACTCAAAAGAGCTCCTAGGGTAATCAGGCGAGAAGAAAGTAGGTCCTAGAATGGTGTAGTACAAAACTTCTCAAAGTTCTCAAAGAAGTCCTAATCCCCTACCTACTGCATCAGAAATTTGGGAGTGGATCCTTCAATATCTCCTCCAAGACCTCTAGATAATACTGGTGCACACTAACGGATGAGAGGCTCTGGCGGGCTGGGAAGCCCAGGTAGCTATAGAGACCTGCATTTATACCATGATTGCATCCCACACTGTAACAAAGTCATTTAATTATTTGTCTCAGTCTCTGTTTCCTCATCTGTGAGACACAAATAACAGCTTCCTACAAGGCTACAATGAAAAATAATGAGGTTAAAAATCATTTGACTTGTACATGTATATTTCCATTTTGATAATGATTCTGTCAGATGGTAGGTTCTATATAAACCCTGCTACTTAAAACTTGAGGCTGAAAGTATGCTTTCTGGTGGAATGTAATGATTTAACTTTATTTTTCATTCTATACAACAAAATCCTCAGGTAAATATGGTTTGGGAAATAATATGTCTGAATAGATTTAATTAGGTTAGGCATGTTGAAAAGTGACGCATGACAAAAGTCTTTATAGATGTATTCAACTGACTAGTAAACAGATGAACATTTACAGTGGTCAAGAAGTTTGTCAATAAGTTATTTAATATGCATGAGGCTCATGCTTGCTGACACATGCTGAGTTACTTGAATTGCTTCTTTCACTGCCATTTCACAGAGACAAACTTGTACAGTCTAATAAATAGGCTGAAGATACCATCATGTCTTAGGATCACAGAGGCAGATAATTCAGTGTTAAGTGTGCTTCTGTCTGTTTCCTTGGTGACACTGTAATTCAGGAATAGTGCAGGGGTAGGTCATTTATTTCTATGGCCCTCCTACCTCTTTACTGTTCACATATACACTTAACCCAATGTCTCCTCGAGAGTGTGTTCTCGATTCATATTTGCTAAGCAGGATGCTAACTAAGCTCCAGGGAATTGGACTAATCTGAGCAGGGAACAGATGTGGGCTGGAGGGGAGGGTCTTACTCAGTATTGTGAGTGTCCACAGTGGATGTCAGGGACCCCAGCTGCTCCTCCAGAGTGTTAATTCTGTATCTCATGTAGAAAGTGGAGATGATAAGTGCACACACACTGGAAAGGAACAACAAGACATTTCCAATAAGTTAATGGCAAGCACCTGATAAGAGAAACACAATAACGTCCTACACTGGGAGGATTTTCCAAAATAACTTGGCTAAAGAGATATTGAAAATGCCTTTTGAAGCCCGGTGCTATAAAGATTCCATGTGGAGATTTATTTAGAGAACTCATCATTCACTTCTATACTTACTAGTCAAGAGATTACTTACACAACTGCATAGAATATAAGAATATGTTGAACAGCTGGACATTTAGGTAAGATTCCAATTGTTTCTGACTGACCTGTTGGGTTAAAAACAGAAAAGGAGCAGCTTAAGACCAGGAACCTGAGGCTCATGCTTTTAATCCTAGCTATTCAGGAGGCTGAGATCTTAAAGGTTCTAAGTTAGTCTGGGCAGAGAAATCCCTGAGATTCTTATCTCCAATTAACCACTACCACCACTACCAAAAAAAAAAAAAAAAAAAAAGTCAGGAGTGAAGCTATGTTTCAAGTAGTGAGTTCAGCCTTGAGTGACAAAGCTAAGGACAGTGCTAAGGCTCCTAATTCAAGCCCCAGTACCAGCATATGCACACATGCACAAACACACTAACAGTTTAACACCATAGTGCAGTATAGTTCTTTCAAGAAGTACTTGTCATTCCTAAAAAAACATCAACCAAGCCTCCCAGTGGCTATTTTAGACAATAGCTTCAAGACTTTCCAACAGTTTTGTTCAACTGTTTTTCTTTTTTATTTTTTTATTTTTGGGTCCGGTAGTGGGGCCTGAACTCTGGGCCTGGGCGCTGTCCCTCAGCTCTTCAGCTCAAGGCTAGTGCTCTACCACTTGAGCCACAGCGCCACCTCCGGCTTTTTTTCTTTTTTTTGCTTATGTGGTGCTGAGGAATCGAACCCAGGGCCTCAGGCATGCAAGGCAAGCACTCTACCACTGAGCCATCTTCCCAGCCCCTCAACTGTTTTTCTTAATGGCTATTTTATGAAGGGTTTCTCTGGGGACATATGGTCACTGGAGAACAAGAAATGACTTTCTGAGCTCTTATGCCAGTATAACTAATAACTAATGACTAGAACAATAAGCAAAAAAAAAATCTGAGTTTTACCATCAAAACTGTGGATTATCATTTCAAAGTAACTGGGATAATGAAGCAACTTTCATAAAGGGAGAATATGAGAGGCCGATCACCTAGTGAATTCAGAGCTGGATGCTATTTGTTGAATGAATAAGTGAGACTATGCAGAGACCTACAACAGGAGGGGAGGAGGAATATGAAAGGAGTCATATAAACGAAACATTGGGACTCTTTAGAAGTTCCAAACAGCCAGGTGCTGGTGGCTCAAGCCTGTAATCCTAGCTACTCAGGAGGCTGAGATCTGAGGATCGTAGTTAGAAGTCAGCCTGGCCAGGCAAGTCTGTGAGACTCTGACTCCCAAAATACTAATGAAAAATTCAGAAGGGAGCTGTGGCTCCAGTGGTAGAACGCTAGCCTTGAGCAAAAAGCAGCTCAGGAACAGCACCTAGACTCTGAGTTGAAGTCCCAGGACCAGCACACACACAAAATTCAAACAGAAATAGCCCCATGTCCATAAAACCTTCAGTTCCTTACCATGTGTGGGAAGGTTCTTGGCTTTGCCATCAGGCACTCTGTTCACATGGGTGTCGGCCCGAGGTGGTTTTGCCTCCCCTTTGGTGGCATTCAGAACTGTCTGGGATTCTGTCACGTGGAAGTCTACCAAGCCAAAGTGAGGTGGGGTCAGTTTGTTCCCAGATGGATTTGAAAACAGCATCAACCACAAAGCAAATCAATTCTTTTCCTTCTTTTTTTTTTGGGGTGGTGGTGGTGGTTTTGAACTCAGGCATTTGCATACAACTCAGCTTACTTGCTTGGCTGGAGCTCTACTACTTAAGCCACACCTCCAATTGAGCTTCTGTGGTGTGTGTGTGTGTGTGTGTGTTGCTACTGGGGCTGGGGCTTGAACTAAGGGCCTGGGTACTGTGCTTTAGCTGTTTTGCTTAAGGATGGTGCTGTACCAAATTGAGTCACAGATCCATTTCCAGCTTTTTGCTGGTTAATTGAAGATAAGAATGTCATGGACTTTCTGCCTGACTGGCTTTGAACCTTGATCCTCAGATCTTAGCCTCCTGAGTAGCTAGAAATACAGGCATGGGTGAGTGACTGACACCTGGCCTAGCTGAGCTTTTCGGTGGTTGGGTTGGCTTTGAATCTCAGTCCTCCAACATCTCATTCTCCGTGGTAGCTAGGATTAGTGGTGTCAGCCACTAGCATCTGGATAAAACAAATAAATTCTGAATCTGTACAATGGCCAAGAATATACATGGATTGGCACAAGTGGGGTGAGGTGGGTGGATTAAAACCCAATGCTCAAGAAAATAAGTAATAAAGAGATCCTGGAGCAGTTTGCTTCTTCAAAAGGCTAAAGCCACAACAGTGGATACTATTACTGCAGCGAGAGGTAAGAAAACAGTGCACACTGTCATCCTAATAGAATGTCTTTGTGTGGTGTGTGTGTGTATGTGCGTGCACGAGTGCGCGGAGTTCTGGGGTTTGATTTCAGGGCCTTATGCTCTTGCTTGGCTTTTTTTTTGCTCAAGGCTGGCACTTTACCACTGGAGCCACACTGACACTTCGGAGACAGGATCTTGTGAATGCCCCAGGCTGTTTCGGAACTTGCTTCATAGCCCAGGCTGGCCTCAAACTTTTGATCCTCCTGCTTTTGCCTCCTGAGCACAACACCATATCTGGCTCATTCTGTCAACTAATGAGACATTTCTTAAATACACATAAAAAGGAAATGAGTTTTTACTCTAGAAAGACATTTCCTTTTCTTTGAACTTTCAATACCCCCTTTCAGACTCCCTCTGCATCTGTTAAATAGGAAGAGTGCGGAGTGGGCTGCGCGTGTTTTGCGGGGAGTTAAGTTTGAGGCAAGATACAAAGATTTTCCAGACCTCGGGAGTTCTCTGATTCCGGAGTCTGAGAACCCGAACTGCTGTATCCTTCCATGTCCTGCCTTCTTTGTTCAACCACTCCATCGAGGTCTGAGAATTCATCATTGAAGTCCTGCAGGGACACAGTGACAGTAGAATGTTCTTTAGTGAAGGGCAGGCCTTCGTAAGCCCTGGCTCACTCTCACTTGACCCACAGAATATGGGGAGAAAAGGGACTGCCCTCTACTACTGGGATTTTCCTAACTGATCAGGTTCTGGTTACTGAAACTGAGATTCTTCTGGCTGCTTAGAATTCTGCCAAGAGACAGTAGCCAACTTGTTTGCAATAACAAATGGCTAGAAAAAAACAACAACACTAGAATGTTAATGGTGTAAAAGCATCCAAGCTTGAAACTAGAGAAGCTTCATTAATGCTTTGTAATAAGGAAAACGGACTGCTGTAGACACTTTACAAAAAGAAAACGTGAACAGAAAGTCAACGATCCAAGTTTGAATCCATGTTTTAAAAAAGAGAACATATTGCTAAAGTACTGTTTACAGAAAATACGGAAAGCAGAAAAGGAAAAGCAGGTTGCAAATTGGACCAAGAAAATTAGAAGCTCCTTAATCCCCCTAGATCAATCAAAACAGGTCAGACACATGACATTTATTATAGAACGGTGACAGGGAAGCAAGAAACAAAGCAGAGTAGTTCTATTTGGGAAACCACCAGCTCCTCTAACGGAGGTCCCAGGTGGTGTCATGAAAGTGTCCTGGCAAAGATACAATTAGGTTGAGCTTTTAGCAATTCCGGCAGCTGCCAAAGAAGAGACTCACCTTGTGACAGCTTTTCCCCTTGAACTTGCTGTCCTGTCTTTGGTTATTTAAATTAAATTCAATTTCATTCAAGAATTTACAGGTGTGTGTGTGTGTGTGTGTGTGTGTGTGTGTGTGTGTGTGTGTGTATGTGTGTTTGTGCACTAGTGGCTCAGAGAACTGAGATCTGAGGTTCTCAATTTGGAGTTAGTTCAGGCAGGAAAGGCCCAGAGACTCTTTTCTTTAATTATCCAGCAAAAAGCTGAAATGAAGCAGAAGCCCAAGTGGTAGAGTACCAGCCTTGAGTGGAAAAGCTAAGGGAGAGTGTGAGTTCAAGCCTCAGTACTAGGACCTCCCAAAACAATTATAGGAGGAAGGAAAATTAAAAAATTAAAGCTCTTCAAGTTTATCAAATGCCTATTCTGTATAAGATTATGCAAAACTGCTTATAAAATTACATCTAATCTCCATGGCCATGTCATGAGGCTGGCATGTCAATAGATCAAGGAACTGAATGTGGGCAGGGACTGCACTTGCCTGGTGACCAAACATGACTGTGGGGACCCACAGGTAAAACCAGGTTTGTCACATTCCAAGCGTTCATATTTAATTGTTTTGACTTTATGGAAAGTGTGATACTTTGCAAGACTCTCTTACAATGTCAGGAAGTGACAGAAAACAGTTCCTGGGCAGCAGCGTGACTGTGACGGGAACTGAGCAATGTTCTATGGTATACTGTGCTGTGTGGCTAAGGCACAATGTTAGGTTAGGTCTATAAAATGCATTTTTCATGGGATTTTCAACCCATGCTGGGCTTATTAGGATGGAAACTTATCATCTGCAGAAGAGCATTTGTAAATGGAATCGTATAATATATGGTCCTGTTTTCCCCACTTAGTATAATGTTTTCAAAGTGGAGCCTCTCGGTAACAATGTATGAGCATTTCTTTCTTTTTTATGGCTAGACATTATTCCTTTGTGTATCTAAATCATGTTAAAAGATCCATTCATTAGATGAAGGACATTAGGCTCTTCCTTCTCACATTTTGGTCATTATGAATAATGAACAATTCTTTTTAAATAACTTTTAAGTAGTTGTACTGAGAGGTTAGTCTCCAATTCCTGTCGCAAATTTCTGAGTGCTGAGATTACAGGCATGTAGCACCATGCCCCACTTGTGAACATGCTTTGAATCTAAATAAATAAATAAATGCACATTTTCTTTTTGCGTGTGTGTGCCAGTCCTGGGGCTTGAACTCATAGCCTTGGCTTATTTTGCTCAAGGCTGGTGCTCTATTTTTTATTTTTGGGTCCGGTCGTGGGGCCTGAACTCTGGGCCTGGGTGCTGTCCCTCAGCTCTTCAGCTCAAGGCTAGCGCTCTACCACTCAAGCCACAGCGCCACTTCCGGCTTTTTTCTTTTTGCTTATGTGGTGCTGAGGAATCGAACCCAGGGCCTCAGGCATGCAAGGCAAGCGCTCTACCACTGAGCCACCTTCCCAGCCCTAGGCTGGTGCTCTATCACTTGAACCACACCTCCACTTCTGTTTTTTTTTCTGATTAAATAGAGATAAAAGGCTCTTGGATTTTTCTACTTGGGCTGGCTGTAAGCCAGGATCCTCAGATCTCAGTCCTGAGTTTCTGAGATTATAGGTGTGAGGGCCTGATATTTCCCAGTTTGTCACAGAGAGTGTGTACAGGGCTTTGTGGTATGAGTCGTGCCCCACCTCATACAGACTTGTGACTCTCTTTAAATGATGTTACTGGTTGTGGATGTAGGTGAGGAGTTGAGCACTTGCTTAGAGTATGTGAGAGAAACAAAGCAGACCTTATAAATGGGTGGCTCACCATCACAACCTACTATCGTGTAGAACTTTATCTTCTGCAGAACAACTCTCAACTACTACAAACAAGCTTATGGCCTCCTGTGGTTCTTCTCCAGGAAAGATATGCTCTGTTTCTTCATCTAGGCCTCAAAAGCTCTGCTCTTATGTTTTCCCCAGCCCTGCTCACGGTGTAGGCACAGTGCATTGTGGGACACACTCCTTTTCTTTTGCCTTTAGCAAGCTATTAGGCAACTCACCAGAGGCAAAGATGAAGGGCGGTCTTCCCGGAAGCTGTTTTCAGGAGAAGATGGATTGGGACTGTTACCAACACTCGAATTCTGAAATTATTGAAACAACGTGAAAAACTAGACCAATCACAAAACCATACAAAATACAGGAATGGAGGCTCAGGATGCCACACTCACGTCTAAGTGTCCACACACAGATCTGAGCAGTTTGTATGTGGAATCTCTGGAGAGTAAGGAGACGAATATGTACTGAAAAAAAAAAAAACAAAAAAAAATCATGATTAACAAAGAACCTCTTGAGGAGATGAAAAAGTTCAGAGTTCAAAATAGTATCTGTAATCCAGGCCCAGGTGGCTTATACCTGTAATCCTAGCTATTCAGGAAGCTAAGATCTGAGGGTTCTTGCCCAGGCAAGAAAGTCTGTGAGACTCTTACCTTCAATTTAGGACCAAAAATCTGAAGGGCAGCTGTGGCCCAAGTGGTACAATTCTAGCCTTGAGCAAAAAAAACTGAGGGATTGCGTGCGCGCGCGCACACACACACACACACACACACACACACACACTAAGTGGTACAATTCTAGCCTTGAGCAAAAAAAACTGAGGGATTGCGTGCATACACACACACACACACACACACACACACACACACACACACACACACACACACACACACACACACACACACACACACACACACACACACACACACACACACACACTACCAGTGGCTCATCCCTGTAATTGGAGGTTGAGATTTAAGGTTACAATTTAAAGCCAGCCCAGGCAAAAAAGTCCTTGAAACTCTTATACCATTTAGCCAGCAAAAAGCTAGAGGTGGAGATATGACTCATGTGGTAGAACATTAGCCTTGAGCAAAGTATCTAAGAGACAGCATCCAGGCCTTGAATTCAAGTGCCAGGACTGGCACAAACACACATTAAAAAAAGGATTGCTCGGGCTGGGAAGGTGGCTCAGTGGTAGAGTGCTTGCCTTGCATGCCTGAGGCCCTGGGTTCGATTCCTCAGCACCACATAAGCAAAAAGAAAAAAGCCGGAAGTGGCACAGTGGCTCAAGTGGTAGAGCACTAGCCTTGAGCTGAAGACTGAGGGACAGCGCCCAGGCCCAGAGTTCAGGCCCACGATCGGACCCCCCCCCAAAAAAAAAAACAAACAAAAAACAAAAAAAGGATTGCTCTACAGTTTTTATGTTTTTAAAAGACACAGACCATTCTCTCATTTATATTCTTATTTTCCTCATTCAAACACTGTTTTTATTGCTTTTCTGGAATAAAGCAAGTATAGTCCTTCCAAAATAGCAACAACAAAAAAATCCCTAAACTCTATTTAGGAGCAGTAATAAAGAAATGTAGGTCAAATGAAGCCTTTAAAAGTACGACCAAGGTGCCACACAAAAGCCTGGAAAGCATGGGCGCTGTGACATCGGCAGTGTCCTTGGAGTCTCACCCTCTTCAATCTGGTTTTTGTTTTGGAGGGCATTGAAGGATTCCCACGGGCCCGCTTTCTCTGCCCTGACCCAGATTTCCGCTGCAAACTTCCCAGCGGCTCTGCCTCGTGGGCTCATTTTTCCCAAGCCACCTCTGGATTCTTCCTTATACAAATATGGAGATTTCTAGTGGATGCTTGCAAGTGAGCTATGGGAATGGGATAAAATCTGAGGTAGACATATAATTTGGAGACAAATGATAGATGGGAAAAATTTACTACAAATGGAACATTCAGAAAATATTCAAAATATTCATCCATTTATGTGGGGGGGAAAAAAATCCCAGGATTTTGTGCTGATCCTCCTCATTCGCCAATAAAAGACGTTGATATCATTTCCAACATAACAAGGAACAAATACTTGTCATATTCCAAAGTAATTAATACTGTGGGTTGTGGCATTAGACAGATCTAGTTGTAAATTTTAACTGTGATGCTAAGTGAACGCCATTGGGAAAATTGTTGAACTGTGCTTTCTTTACGGGATGAGAGAATGGGATTAAATAAGAACAGACAAAGAAAGCCCTTGATTTATGCCTGACCATGAGTAGTACTAGTATTACTATTTAAAAAAAAATCCTAAAATACATACTTAGCTTATTTTCAGACTAGCCTCTTTTATCTTTCCATTTCTTTTCTCCTAAGTTATCCAGTAGGATAAAAAACTGAATATAACTTTTATGCTGCCATAAAAATAGCAGGTATAAGATGAAAAAATGGTTTCTAATGTAAATGAGCAACCAGATCCCTCTACTCCATTTCTTGTATTAAGCTAAAACAAATACTGCTTCCAATGGAAGCATTTCTGACTGCACGTGCCTGAGATAGCCCAATAACCAAGAGCAGCTCAATGATCTGGGCAGAAGGCAGGCTGCTCAGGCACCGGGCAGCCTGGAGAATCCCTGGAGCTCATCCTGAAGCTGCACTTGCAGAATAGGCCTGGGGTTCACGCATGCGGGGTGGCTCTAGGGAGGAGCCGACTGGGGTTATGAGGAGATAGTTGCCTCACCCCAGGATTTCCCAGTATCATCCTGCCTCACCCTGAAAGCAGGTGGTTGTTATTGTTTCCACTTAAGCAATAATAAATTAACTGGATATATCAATTTGTCCTGATGAAAAAGATGTTAGGGGAAGGAAACTCGGGAGGGTGTTTTTTTTTTTTTTTTTTGGTTTGTTTATTTGTTTTGGCCCTATATCAGGCAAATCCATTTAAATCAGCAGGAAATTCAAACTTGGCAACAATTATGTTAGAATACACCATCTTGTGGGGAAATGATATTCCATAGATGTCTCTACACTATACTTTTACAAATGCGCTTTCTAGAAGATCATCTGCCTCAGACATTACAACAGATGATAATATTTACGGCGCAGGGTCCTAGCGACTGTCAGCAGAAGGTTTATAAGGCAAAGGAGTCCGGAGCAGGCCAGAGGGAGAGGTAGTCTTGCTCTTGGAGTACTTACCCTGTCCGTGACTGTTGTTATGATCAGAGCATTTGGCACCAGAAGAGCAGTTTTGGTTTTCTTTATTAGGGTTACTGAGAAAGCTGGAATAGTGATCTGAAACAGAAGAACCAACTTAATACTGGCTGAGATTCCAATTAACCATCAAAAAGCCAGAAGGAGGCTCAATTGGTAGAGCACTAGCATTGAGGGAAAATGCTAATAATGGACAACACGCAGAACCTGGGTTCTAGCTTAGCACAGGCACCAGACCAAAACCAAAACAAATAGCAACAAAAAACAAAACGAAAATAAACCAACCAACCCACCCACCAAAAAAACCCTCCATGATTCATAGTCAGCGGTAGAGTGACTGAAAACTCCGAGATTACACAGGCCCAGGAGGGATTCTCTCTGACTCTAGGCAGTGTGAATGGGTGAAGATTAGATTTTCCCTTCTTTACGGGAGAGTTGGGGAAGGCGTGGCAGGAGGCAAATGACCGTGTCCTGTTGCTTTTTTCTTACACTCAGGATGTCACATACCTCAGTTTCCCCACACCCATATTTAACGAGGAGGAAGAGGTGTGCACCGGCAGGCACATACCTGGGGGTACAGGTGTGTGATTTCCCCAGACGGTGCCTTACATGCTCATTTACAGCCCTGACCCCTCTTCTCCTGGGAGCTGGCACGAACACAGTGCAAAAATAGATATGTTAAAAAGTGTTTTGGTTTCAAACATGCAAATTCTTTAAAAAGAATGTGTTCATGCCAGGGCGTGATCCCAGGGCCTCCCATATTCACCCGGCTTTTGACACGACTAATGCTCTACCACGTGAGCCACACCTGCAAGCTCTAAACTCATTTGAAATGAAGCAAATTACGGCACCCTCCCATAGGAATGACGTAAGCATCACAGGTGACACCTGGGTAAAGAGGACTCAGGATACGGGGCGGGAGCATCACGGCATGGTGCGTGTGTGCATATGTAAGGAAATGAGTGAACCTGCTGCATAGGGAAAGAGCAAGTTTGTGTCATCTGGGTGCATTTATTTCTGCAGTGTTCGGATCCTCAACAAGAGACACAATCATGCTATGAAATTTAAAATAATTTGAGTGGAAAAGGAAACGGGACAAGGATAGAGCAAGAACACTCAATGCATCTATGTAATAAAGGAAGCGGGCTTTGAAATGAGCAGATGGGAAGGGAGAATGAAGACGCACTGAGCTTGAATAAGTAGAATTGCCCTCGTTCTGGTCCTCCTATTCTCCCTCCCACATTCTCCTTCATAAGGTATTAAACTTAGGGACTTGTGCTTGCCAGACAAGCGCCTACCGCTTGAGCTATATACCACCACAGCTAGATGTCATTTCTAGTCCTTACACTAACCTTAGTGTCTTTTCCAAAGACCTTGGAATGAAAACAAATCCAGTTCTCTGATATAAAGAGCTTTCCTTGGTACAGTATTTCTTTCTGTAGAGCACATGTAAAACCTGGGAGGAAACAGACAGATGTAGTAACATCATTTAGAAGTCCCATGAAAACATCATTTCCACTTAAAATAAAACCTGCATATGTTTTGCTGATTTAGGGATAGAGATAATAGAGATGAGAGATAAGACACTGTACCCCTGCGTTCTAGCACCTCTTTTTCAGGCTTTTCTTTCTACTGTTTCTTGTTTTGTTTTCCTGAGACAGGGTCTTGTTGTGATCCTTCTACACAACTCTAATGAGTACTCAGATTACAATTGTGGCCTACCATGCCTGGCTCTTTAGTCATCTTTAGTGGAATAAAACTGGTGAATAGAGTTTGTTTTTGAATTCACAATCTTAGAGACTTCAGAACGGCAATCAAAATGGAAGACAAATCTGCCACTGCCCATGAGAAACCAAGGATGATGCTTCAGGAAAACTCCAGGATTTGGGACAGCTGCCTGCCAGCCTTGTGCTAACAGGACCGTCTGGCCTTCCTTCCCAGATCCTCATTAATGATGAGCTGGTTGCTTCCACTGGGGGCAAGAACACATGATGGCTCCTTTTGCTCGGACACCACAGCTAGAACCCAGCAGCTTGCTTTATCATTGGGAAGCAGACAGGCTGGAACTGAACCTCAAGGCCCATGATGGGCCCCTGCTGAACTTGCTTGCTGCGAGGCTGTTTTGATGTGACCGCCACATCCTGGATAGCTCTAGCATTACCTACAGCTCTGTGAACTCACACTGGAGCATGCACTTAACCTCAGCCCAGGCCCGTATCCTAACTCCTACCATGATTCAATTGCAGACATTTCAGCAATCAACACAGAAGGCAGGGAGGCCATTGTGGAACAGTTCTAGATGATTCCTTATCAGCTTCTCATTCTTCTTTACAGTATGCTGGTACTGGGGCTTGAACTCAGGGCCTGGGTACTGTCCATTAGCTTTCTAATCCAAGGCTAGCACTCTACCACTTGAGCCACAGCTATGCTTCCAACTTTTTGGTGTTTAATTGGAGGTAAATGTTTCATGACTTTCCTGTCCAAGCTGGCTTCAAAAGGGGAATTCTCAGTTCTCAGCTTCTTGAATAGCTGGGATTACAGGCGTAAGCCACTAGTGTTTGACTTCTTTTTCAGTGTTTTAATGTAAGGTGACTACATCTGGCACGATGGCTCCATTCTGTTCTTCTGGGTGAAACAGTCTTAGAAAGTGCCCTCCCCCCCAACGACTTAACAACTTTTCAAACGCGTCAGAACTTACTTTGTCTCAGAGGCTCCTCGGTTGGGACTTCAAGGAACAACTTGTGAAAGTGCATGTTTGCCTTGTACTGTGAAAACAGAATACAGGCAGCACTTAACTTCTTGTCAGGCAGCACCACAATTCTGAGCTTTGGTATACATTAAAGGACAAGTGTTTCCTCACTAACACTTTTTTTTTTTTAACCACCAATTCATCCTCTGTCATCTTCAGTAAAACATAGGAGCACAGATGTTCATTATGTAACATGATGTGCACTTTGTTGAACTTACTAACTAAGCAGCTAGTGGACATTGAAGTATCAGGCCAGACAAAAATGTTCTTGATTAAAAAAATGGGATGCGATTCTAAGCCATCTCACTAGGGAAGATTCTGGGTTCTCACACGTGCGTATGTAAGTGAGTGCCCTCTGAAAAGTAAGGGCTAAAAGTTTTGCACTGAAATAAACCTGAACTTGAGTCTTGCCTCCATCGCTTCCTTGGTGTGTGACCAGAGTCTAGACACTTAACTCTCCTGAGCCTCTTCTGTGACAGAGAGCAAAACCACTTCCGGCTTTAGAGGGACGTCAAGGGCTTCCTGGCATTGTGGGTCTCAAGAGCCCTTGCTTGGGTTCTGCTGCATAGACTATGACTAAACCGTGGTGAAAGCCTTTCCTCTGTCAAGGCAGGACAAGTAGTATTTCAAATAAAAGACTGGACTCTGCAGGGCACTGGAAGGGGAAGGAGTCGGAAGTGTGGGGAACTGCTTCATTTTTAAAGCCTCTGTCTCCAGCAATCTAGTTTGTAAAATGTTTTCACAATAACCCTAGGAAAGCCTAGCATTCTCACTCTAGCCGTAGATGTCACAGCACAGGGCTGCTAGGAGGCAGAGCGTGGTCCTCCCTCCCCTCTTCCACAAGACGCCCGCTGCCCTGCAGGATCTGCGGAAGACAAAGTCTGATAAGGAGACAGGGATTCTCCCAAGTCCGCC
Source organism: Dipodomys spectabilis (assembly GCF_019054845.1). NCBI lineage: Eukaryota > Metazoa > Chordata > Mammalia > Rodentia > Heteromyidae > Dipodomys > Dipodomys spectabilis. Next base: position 21,241,587 of record NW_024870696.1, read on the forward strand.
CTCAGTGCTTTCTTATGCACACCAGGAGTGGTTTCCACCACACAACTAGCCTTACTGCTATAAAAGAAAGTTCCAGACCAGGTCATCAAAATGCTAGATGGTCCCTGCAAGTCACTTTATACAACCTACACTAACTGCTGCTTCCTAAGAGTACATTTTGCAGCAGAACCCTGGAACTTTGGTTGAAAGTGAGTCTAGTCCTAGATCTCCATTTTAGCTGACATGTGAATTTTCAAATCCTCAACTCTGCACTGGTGGGGAGGGACACTGAGATTTTGGTTTTCATGGCTGCAAGGGAGTCTTGGTTTCAGCCTTAATTTTTTTTTTTTGGGCGGGGGGCCCAGTCGTGGGCCTAAACTCTGGGCCTGGGCGCTGTCCCTCAGCTCTTCAGCTCAAGGCGAGCGCTCTACCACTTGAGCCACAGCGCCACTGAGGAATTGAACCCAGGGCCTCATGCATGCAAGGCAAGCACTCTACCACTGAGCCACCTTCCCAGCCCCGGTTTCAGCCTTAATTAAAAATATCCTAGGCCAGTTAGGCATGGTGGTGTGTGCCTGAAATCCCAGCACTAGGAAGATTGAGGCAAAAGGAGAAAGTTAGGCAAGTTGGACTATATAGATTAAGGAAAGCAAAGGCTGAGATGTTAGCTCAGGGGTAGGTAGGGTACTTACTTAACGTGTGGAGATCCTATGAACAACATTTGGTACTACAAAAAGTTAACAATAAAGATAAAAAAGGGAAGAGGGAAAGAGAGAAAAAAGAGGAAGAAGAGAAAAAAAGAAAAAGGAAGGAAGAGAAAGAAAGAAAAAGAAAAGTGCTAAGAGCTGGTGCTTCATGTCTATTAGCTACTCAGGAGGCTGAGATCTGAGGACTGTGGTTCAAAGCCAGCTTGGGCAGGAAAGGCCATGAAATTCTTATCCTCAATAAACTCCTCAGTAAAAGCCCAAAGTGGTGAAGTGGCAGTGTGGCTCAAAGGGGTAGAGTGTTAGCCTTGAGCAAAAGAGCTCAAGGGTAATGCCCAGGCCCCAGGTTCAAGCCCATAATTGACAGGAAAAAAAAAAGAGAGAGAAAAAAATATATATTCTAGGCCATGGACTGTTCAAAAAAATTAGTGTAATAAATGAAAAAAAAAACACAAAAAATATAGTAGGACTGATGTAACTTAAAACCACAGTAACACAAATTCAATATTTTGACTCCTGACTGGATCCTCAAGATAAAGAAAAGACCACTGTTATAAAGGACATCCTTTACTAAGACAACTGTGGACACTTAAAACAAATTTGATATTTAGTAAAATTCTGTGTATCAAAAAGTAGTTCATTTTAATGCCTCTTCTTAGGAGGTACATATTCAAATATTTAGGGATGATGTGTCAAAAAAAGAGAAAAACCGGGTGTGATGGCTCCTGCCTAGAATCCCAGCTACTCAAGAAGGCTGAGATCTGGAGGCTCATGGGTCAAAGCCAGCCCAGACAGAAACGTCCAAGATATCCATCTCCAAAATAACTACCAAAAAGGAATGCAGGAGACATGGCTGGAGTGGTAGAGCACCAGCCACGTAAATCCTGGTACTGTTGTTAGCATGCACAAGGTCCTGGGTTAAATCCTTAGCATTAAAATCAAAGACCAAACAAAAAAATAATCAAAACCCCACAAACTTCTGACCTCCGTGAGCGTTAGACTCTGTGACACAGAATTAGGCTTTGTGGCCTGTCTGGGCATGTTTCAGGGAATTGGAATTACCCACGGAAAACGTGACCCAATGCACAGGATGACCCTGTGCACAGGCCTCTCATGGTGCTCTTATTAGACTCTGAACTTCCTTACAGGTGTCACGCCTTCCCCTGTCCTGCTGGTTACTGACTAGTACTGGTCTGTGTGACCTTAGCTCCCTGGGTTCCCATCAGGGTTAGAGGTCACAGCCATATGCATGGAAGGGTCAGCTGTGGAATCTAATACTGATGAAAAGTTGACCAAAGGAATGGCTTCCCATGTGCTGTTGTAAATTCGCTGGGTTTTGTGCCTCTGTTAGGGATAGCCAGCAGGATGCTGAACCCTAAGATTCTTTTTTTTTTTCCTCTACTGGCTCCAGTACTACTGTAAGTCTTGGAAGCCATATACATTCCAGTTTGCACTTACCTGGCTGGAAGATGAAGATTTTTTCCTTTCAGTCTTAGGGACATTTTTGCTTTCTGTTTTGCATTCGTTCTTGTCACCTGACACAGTCGCACCTTCAAAACTGGATTTTGACCTTGGGAAGTAAAACCCAGGAAGATCACAAGATGAACTGTCTGTGTCACGTATTAATTTACTGTAGCAAATCTCTATTATTACACATGTCACGAAGGAGCCCAACATTTGGTTTTCTCTTCTAGATATTCATAATCACTTCTGAGACATTAAGGGAATTTGTCTAGCACAAAGCTCAGCAGGTTATCATCCCAAACTGCAGAGACAGGGACTTACAAAGGGACAAACAGCGATGGAAATGCGAGTCATCATATCACTTCCAAAGTGTCTTAAGCAATATAAAGAGGAGTACTTGAGGCAAATTACTAAATAAAAATTGCAGCTGAGGTTAAAACAAAGAATAATTCTGTTCCAGAATCTATTAATATTTAATAAGCATTAATTGAGAAGGGGCATTGTGCTGATGGCCTTGGGAACACAAGAGAGTCTTTATCCTTAGGAAGCCTACACACACACACACACACACACACACACACACACACACACACACACACATGCACGCACGAAAAATTAGCTTTTTAAAAAGTCAGTACATAGCTGGGTGTTGGTGGTTCATGCTATAATCTTTAGGTGAGATCTGAAAATTATGGTTTGAAGCCAGCCTGGGCAGGAAAGTCCATGAGATTCTTATCTCCAATTAGCCACCAATAAGCTGGAAGCGGAACTGTGGTTCTAGTGGTAGAGAGCTAACCTTGGGCAAATAAAGCTCGGGTACAGCAGTACCCAGGGTCTGAGTTTAAGCCCCAGCATGCACACACACAAGGCAGTACACAATTTAGCAGTATGCACTAATAGGGGTGGAGACACAATACCAATAGGAAGGGAAGAAGAAATCCACAGAACAATACACATTTGATATATAGGACCTAATAGGAAGAGCAGAGATGGATATGAGGGAAAGACAAAACATTCCAGACTGAGAGAACAGTACAAGTGAAATGTGGAGGGGGAGTAAGAATATGTTTATCAGTTTTATTTTATGTTCAAAAGGGATTCATTGTGATATTTACATGTTGGCATATATGCGTCTAAATAGCTTCTGATCAAATTTACCCTGAAGGAAACATATTTAAATCTAAGTCTTCCACTGTCCTGTTAAAAGCAGCGGTCAGAGGCCCAGATTTTCTTTTTAGGATTATTCTAGTTCTGAGAATCTAGAAAGTTTGTGCATCCTTTCAACCATAAAGCTAACAGCAGCAATTTTAGAGTGGAATGCATGATTTCTAGAGTACTATATAAATGAGTTTTGTAGTTATGTAGTTGCTTTATTGTTTATGGAAGAAAAATGGTACATGTGACATCCACAACTCTTCATTACGATTCCTAAAAATGAGGCTCTGTTACTTATTTGGTTCAAAGTAGATTTAGGAAGAATCTGAAGTAATTTGGGTGCCATAGAGGGACAGAAATGACTGAAGTTAGACATCAGTCTCTGGTTTTCTCAGCTGGGATATCTCAGGCCTCTTCCAGCCCCAACAGCTCATGATTCCACAGTGCTCAAATCACAGGTAAAATACCTGTCAGTAGATCAAAGCACATGCATTCGATCCCCACCCCCCTCTCTCTGTCTGGCCAGCAATGGGGATTAAACTCAGGGCTTGGGCTCTGCCCTTTAACTTTTCCACTCAAGGCTTAGTGCTCTACCACTTAGCCACAGCTCCACTTCCAGCTTTTTGGTAATTAACTGAAGGATGTCATGGACTTTCCTGTCCAAGCTGGCTTTGAACTGCCATCCTCAGCTGAGTAGCTAGGATTACAAGCACTTGGCTGGATTTGATTTCTGCTACTGGTTACTGAATCTATTCACCAGATAGAAATTCCCTGGGAATTCTAGAGATCATTGTTTTGGAAACTATAAACAAACATCTGTACTCTTCTTGACAATAAAATTATTTTGTAGCTTTTATTTTAAAAAGTTGACAGTTTTGGGAATTTAACAGAGCTTTGTAGACAGGTAGGACCTGACAGGCAGGTGCTATACCACTTAAGCCATGCATGCCTCCAGGCCTTTTTGCTTTATTTTTCAATTTGGGTCTTGCTAGCTTGGACCTCAATTCTCTTATTTATGCTTCCTAAATGGCTGTGATGACAGGTATACACTACCTTACCCGGCTGGTTGAAATAAGAGTCTCATGAAGATTTTGCTCAGGCTGGCCTCAAATTGTGATCCTCCTGACAGCCACCTCTTAAATTTTTCTGAAAGTCAAAATAATAATGCCAAATGGAGTGCCGGTAGCTCATGCTTATAATCCTAACTATTCAGGAGGCTGAGATCTGAGGATTCTGGTTTGAAGTGAGCTCAAGTAGAAAAGTCCATGAAACTCTTATTATCTTCAATGAATCAGCAAAGAGCAAGAGGAGGTATGGCTCAAGTGGTCAAATACTAGCTTTGAGTGGAAAAGCCAACAAGAGTGCCAGGGACTAGTTCAAGCCCCAGTACTGGTACCAAAAAAAAAAGCCATTAACTGATTATAGTGGCTTATTTCTGTAATCACAACACTCAGGAGGCTGGTGCAGAGGACAGTAGTGAGCTTGAGGCCAGCCTTTGCTACATAATGAGACCCTGTCGTACACGGACAAACAAAATGATGTCATTTATCATAGTACTACTATGCCGATTCAAGTTAACCTGTGCTGCTGGGACTGCCAAGAAGATGGGCAGATCTTTTGCAAATCTAAGGACTCCTACAAGTAGAGCAGTGCTGCTTCTGATGACTGACTGCAAAGGGTTAACAGCTCAGTAATGCGCATCCTGTCAACCATGCGATTCTCACTTGCTACAGGTGCACAGGACCAGAACCAGAAGCAACGTGAGACAGCAGTGCAGGGGCCCTTACACGAAGACAAGCAAGGGTTTCCAGACTGAGCACTGTGAAAGGCACGGACCGTACGCCTGTGCTACGCAAGCAAGGCAGCCATCCAAAGCCCGAGGAAGCTACTGTACATACAACAGGGTGCGAGCATCGCACAGAAAAGGACACGCTCTGGGTCCTTGTGGGGTGCTCCCTGTGAGGAGGCAGAGATGCGCTGATGGGAAATGGCTATAGAAAAGGAAAGAGCTACAAATGAGGCATGCAAGAAAGACAGACACAAAGATAAACAGGAGTCTGCGAAGGGAAACGGAGGGCAGAATTAAGACTTACTCTTGGTCCTGAATGAAGCAGAGTTGGAGAGAAGATAAGGGTAGGGGGTCAGGAAAGAAAGTGAAAAGCAGGAATTAGGTCATCATTGCTTAACAGAGGTGGAAGGAGAGAAAGAAAGTAGCAGTTCGAACAGAATGGGGAAGGAGGGCAATCAGAGGCTTCAGTAGAGATAAGTACCGTAAGGGCAGGGCCGGGGATGTAGTAGGGTGGTGGAAGACTTGCCCTGCATATGCTAGGACCCACGTTCCATGCCCAGCACCACAGGAACACAAAGATCAAAACAAACACCACCAATAAAACAAAATAAAAAACAAAACAAAACAAAAACCCAGCCAAAACGCCCACATTCACCTGTCCCTAGGACCACTGGTTTACGTCTGCTGCATTTCAAAGAAGCATCTTTCAGCCCCTCCCCGATAGTTGGTGCCTCAGAGAGCCATGGGACCTGGAGCCGCCCCTCTCCACACAATCCCTCCCTGTCTAGCATCAAACCGAGCTTCCCCCACAGCCTGGGTCACAGGAGCACCGGCAGCCAGGCGGAGCCCTGGGAGGGGTTCTCCTCGGCCCCTTCCCAAAGGCTCCCAGAAAATCGAGACACCCCAGGCTGCACTCTGAGGTGCTTCACCCATCTACGCCTGAGCGTGGGAATCCCGCCCGCATCAATCAGCACAGCGGTGCTCCCCGAGGAAGCGGCTGTTTTGCTAGGCTGGGGCAGCGGCTGCCAGGAAGAGATGAGAGCAGATGAGGGCCAGCCCCCGCTCTCAGGAAAGGCCCTCCTCTCTCTCGCAGGGCATGGTCAGCGCGAATCAGTCCAGCTCTTCACCAGAGCCCCCACATAAAGAGCCGAGAGAGGACTCACCGCAGGCAGATGCTCTTTTTCTGGTCTGGAGATTCAGCTTCCGTGGATGGGGCAGGCGACTGGACTGTCGGGGACCTGCACACTTTCTTTCTGTCCTCCACACCATTCTCAGCCTCGGAGCTGGAGAAGAGAGGGAAGCACTTGATCTTAGACATCCAGAGAGAGGCGGACGGATGACCGATGAACATATCCGTCGCGTGTTTTGGAGTAGAATGATCTTCAGTTCTCACTGACAGGCTTGACTGGGATGGCTGTGACCTTTCCTGGGTCCATTCTAGCCCCTTCTAGTCCATTCTAGCTGGAAGGGCAGAGCTGCAGGTCACACCTGCTCCACTTGTAGATGTCTGAGTGTGCAGGCCCCTGCCCTGCTCGCAGGTCTGTGCTGCTCAGACTGTCTGGCCTAGATGTGTGCTGTAAAGCTGGGAGGGCCTTGGTGCACATGACACACACACACACACACACACACACACACACACACACGCACTTTATTTGCACTTCTCTGTGTCACTTACCACCTTTTGTTTGGGTTGTTGTTGTAAGCAAGCAAAGCAAGCACTTCCCTACTTTACAGTCTATAGTCTTTACAGGCCATGCAGGTGAGGCAGGATTTATTACCTTTGTTTTACAGGCAAAAACCTGATGCTCTCAGATCCATGCTGCCCACGTTCACAAAGCTACCAACTGTCTTGGTCAGGATTCAAATTCCATTCTGTCCATCTGCCAGGTGTTTGTTCATAAGTTCTCTCTTCTTCCTCACCCATCACCCACCCCCATCCTTCCAACAACTTATTAATCCATTTTTCCTTCCGTGAGAAAGCTCTAGGGTGAAGTGAGAACCCTACTCAGTTTTGCAGTAACCACAGGGTCTAAGATATAGTCAGGATTAGTAGGTTTAAGAAACATTAGAATTTGGAAAATGAGAGATGGAAGGAAGGGTGTAAGGGAGAAGACCAGTGAAGAGCGTCTGCCGACTAGGCCTCCAGTAAACGGACGAGCAAAGTGATGGATGTAGCATTTCTGTAAACTCCCTCCATCGGTGGCTGAATTGGGGACCATTTTCAAGATGAGAGACAAAGAATACTGAAGGTAGGATACAGAAGAAGGTAGGATTCATAGTTCAGCAGAGAACCCATCACACACACACACACACACACACACACACACACACACACACACACACCCTTGGAAATGAGAACAGTGTGGACAAGCCTCAAGTAAGACACACAAATCAAGCATTGCTATGACAAGTTAATTTTCATCTACGGCAGTTATTGATCAGACTGCGGGTAGACACAGCAGCACATACTAGGTGTCCTGTCTCAGAGGCACAAAGCATCGGGCAGAAATCCACTGGAGAAGTTTCCATAGGAAGACTTTCGTGCAGAGGGCAAGAATTCATCTTAGCCTTCAGCTGAATATTAAGTTTTCTGCAGGGTCAGGTTAGGACTCAAGGCAGAGCAAAAGCTGTCTTGTCCTTGTGTTTAGCAGGAGATATTCATGCTAAGAAGTGTCCCTTGGTGTGGGGATATCTTTCCTATTACATGGACTGGTGGGGATAGGATGCCCTGTGCTCTAGCACCGAATTGCAAGGGGAAGTTAATCCAGCTTGGGCTGGATTAGAACCCTTGATCTAGTCAGGCCCTTTCGTGCAGTGCAGGGTTCTAAGTGCTTAATGCTATGTGGTAGTTTGGCTCAGCGCTGAGATGCTCAAGGTATACCTCTCTCTGTTCATACTGAAGTAGCATCTTTCAGCATATTTCACCTGTGCAAAATACACAGGTGGGTTCCACTCAAAAGAGCCCATCCAGGTATTTTTCCACCCTTTGTTCTTGAACTTGAGCTTGTCTTCGGCACCGGCTCCCTCCTTCATGATCCTACCTGGAGCACATCTTCCTCAAAGCTTTCTGTCCTCCCTGGTCTCCTCCCACTGCACAGTCAGGAGCAGCAAACTCGTCTCCCCAAAGCCTCAATTACTCAGCAGGCTACCGAAGGTTCCGGCAGCCAGGGAGCTTCCCATTCTTCTTCACAGCACAACACTCATAATGTGCTCACAGTGGACATTTATATGTTGATTGGTGTGGGATTAATTATGGATTGCCTCATAAAAGAAGCAAATTCCATCTAGGGGTCATTTCAGTGTTAGGTTTCATTTACTCAAAGAGGGTACAGGCTCAAGCAAGTTAATTCCCAGTAGGTGAGATTTCTCCCAGCCAGGGTCCCTTCCCTTGGAGGTCTTGGGAAAACAGGTGAAACTGGGTATCTAAACAGTGAGTGGAGTGTGAGGAGGAGGAACAGAAAGCGTGTGGGGCCTCTCAGGAACTGAGAAAATTCTAGTCAGTGAAGCTGAACAGGCTTCATTTGATCACTAAAATAAGAAAATTGGTTTCTGTGTGTATGTGTGTTTTTAAACCTGAAGACAAGGTCTTTGTAGAAAGATTGACTGGAAGAGTCAACTAGAAAACAAACAAAAACCCAATCCTCTCAACAGGTGTTTACTGGGAAGCCCAGGACTTCCTAAGAGAGAAGTGAACCTGGCAGCTGTACCAACCCACAGATACAGAAGATGCTGGAAACTAGAATCAGGCTTCACATGGCCCAGACAAGTTACTTCTTTCCCCTTGTCTGCCAAGAGTATGCAATGGTTTGGGGCCTTGACAGCTTTTCGGCAAGAATTTCAGAGCTGCCAGACAATTATGATTATGCCAACTATGCCTCACTTCACCTAGTAGGAGACTGAATTTTTAGTACTAGCCAGGACAAGCTGGTTTCAATGAAACACTGCCACACACTGTTACACAATCTATAAATAATAATAATAAAACAACAAAAACAGGTTGGGTCAACTTTATCAACAACCCATTGTCACTTCCCGGAACTCATTAGCCTGATGATGACTTAAATTCATATTTCACAATTTGTTCACAATTAGATTGTTAAGTATAGGGTCAATTAGCATCTTTGTGGAGAAGGGCTTGTGAGGTAAGGCAAATTCAACATGCTTTTCTCTGGTTGGACCCAGTGTCCCAGGTAAGCATTCTGATATTTTCACATGCAAGTCCAGGTAAGTAAGTGAGTAAGTGACTTTTGAATACAAATTATGATTAAGCTGCATCTCAGGTGAATGAAAACAAGTACCTCACCTTGGTTTGGTTCAGAAAAACTAACTTCCTTCCTTCCTTCCCTCCCTCCCTCCTTCCTTCCTTTTTTAATTTTCTGTGCCAGTACTGGGGCTTGAACTTAGGGCCCAGGTGCTCTTTTAGCTTTTTTGCTGAAGGCTGGGCTTCATCACTTGAGCTACACCTCCACTTCTGACTTTTTTGGTTGTTTCTTAGTCTCAGGGACTTTCCTGCCTGGGCTGGCTTCGAACCTCAATCCTCAGATCTTGGCCTCCTGAGTAGCTAGAATGACAGTTACTGGTACCCAAGTACCACATTGACAATTTCCTGTTGTGAGTGTAAATTCATGTCAAATTATTCTAAATGAAGGCAGAAAAAAATTCTGTCACTGAGCTTCTTTAGGAGCGAACAGGTGGAGGCAATCTTACATGTAGTACATTTAAAAAAAAAAGATATCTCTGATCCTTACTTTAAAATCATGGTCTTGACCCACAAGGAGCCAGGATATCCATAAGGCAAATTCCTGAAAACGGCCAGGTCAGGAAATGGAGAGCCGCTGAGCACTGTCTACGCCGAACACCCAGCCAGCCCTGGGCTTGCCAAGACTGGTGCCTCACCAGCTCGTGTTTCTGAGGTGCTGTGGCTCGATGCTGTTGTAAGGTAAATGATCAGAGAAGCCACAATTTTGGAAGATGGAATCCTGGAGCCTATGACATAGTTAGTGGTCTGCACACAGCTTCCCCCAAGCATGAAGACAAGATGCCAGACCCTACCATCCACTATGTGGCCAATATGGTGCTGGCCAGACCTGACTTCCCTACTTCAAAGGAAACAAAGGACCTCTTCTTAATTTGTCTTATCGTTTTCAGATGACTCTATTCTTTACCTCACACACGGTGCACACACATGCACATCTGAGGGAAGCCGACATCCCTACTTCAATGTTTCTATGGTTTGCAGGCAGAGGTACAAAATTTGGAAAACAAGAGTTAGCCAATAATGGCGGAGGAAAGTTCTGGGAACTGTAGTCTCAGAATAAAAAGACATTCTTGTAACCACAAGGAAGGAGATTGGGGTGCCAAAACTCAAGAGGTTTGCAGGAGACCCGTTAGCTTCTCTAATTTGGTAAATTCAGAATTTCCCAATGTAGAGTTTTGCAAGTCAAGAACAATTCTATTTTACTGCATCCCTGTTTAGACATTTTCAATCAATCTATCAATGTACTTATATTTTGAACAGGAGCAGTACGCACCAGCATTAAACACAAGTTTCTAACGGAGACACACATTTCCCTCCTACACCTGTCGCCCCATGGCCCATTTCTCTCCCCAAGACCCAGCTTTTCCCAGAAGCTGTGTGTCCTTTGTGCACACTGACGTGTGTACCATTTTACATACAAATGATGGCACCCTATTCTTTGCTTCTTTTTTTGCTTATGTGTTTCCCCATCCCTACAGTCACACTTTTCCTCATTCTTTTAAATAACATCATAGAGTTCCATCATGTGGAATGAACTATAATTTAACCAGTTCCTTATCACTGGGCATTTAGGTGGATCTGAGTTTTTGCAAAATACGTAGAGCATGGCAATGAATGACTTTACAGGTTGATTATAGATGAATAGACCCAAAGGTAATTTCTTGGAAAGGCAACTACTGTGTCAAAAGGCACACTGCCCTAGATAGAACTTCATGACCCACACCCACAAGACACAGTGGAGTTTACACATTCTTATATGTGTGTGTGTGTGTATCTATATATCTATGTTCATGTCCATGAATATGTAGGTCCTTTAGGTCTAGCTTCCACATATAAGCAAAAACATATCTTTGGCCTATCTCTCTCAACATGTTCTCCAACTATTTTCCTGAAGATGACCTGATTTTTTCTTTATGGATGTGTCATATTCCATATCTGTATACCATTATCTTCTTTATCCATTCGTTTGTTGTTGGGCATCTCCGCTGATTCCATTTGGCTACTGTGAACTGCAGTCACATTGCTATTGGGCATGGCTATCTCATGGAATGTAATTATGTTAATACACCTCTGTTCACAGTAGCCAGGATGTCAGAAGGCCTATTTTCAGTTCCTTGAGGAAATGCCATACTAGTTTCTACAGTGAATGAAGGTTTCTGATTCCCTGAACCATCATCAGCATCTGGTTTTGTTTTTATTTTTTTTAATGATTGCCATTCTGACTAAGTGAGAGGGAATCCTAGTGTGGTTTTGATTTGCATTCCCTTATGGTAACGTTGAATACTTCTTCATGTATCTACTAGCCACTTATATTTCTTCTCACAGCTGTCTAATCATTTAGTAATTGGATTATTTGTTCTTCTGCTATTTAATTTTTTTGAGCTCTTTGTATTACTCCGTTGTTGAATAGTTGGAGAAGATTTCCTCCCAGACCATGTGTTGCCTCTTAGTTCTGATAATTGTTTCTTTTGCTGTGCAGACACTTTTTATTTTTATTTTTTGAGAAAATGGACTTCTCTTTTTAATTAGTTGTAATAACAGAAAAGTTTATAGATGTCCTTGCCCTAGTATTATTTCAGACCATAAAAGTTATTATCCAGCTTGCACTTTAGTTAACAATAATAATATGAAGCATGAACTCAGGTCCTCCTGCTCTGCTCTTACTTGCTTCTTTCACTCAAGGCTGGCACTCTGCCACTTGAGCCACAGCTCTGTTTCGATCTTTTTGCTCATTAACGAGAGAAAAGAGTCTCACAGACTTTCTTGTCCGGGCTGGTGTCACACTGCAGTCCTCAGATCTCAGCCTCTTTACTAAGATTACAGATGTGAGCCAGGAACACCTGGCTGAATCTTGAGTATTTAATTTATAAATAATTTGAGTTAATATATTGATTTTTGTTTAAATGTCCAAATAGTTATAAGTATCTCACAGCTAAATCTAACGTTTGCTACTAAGGTGTTTTCAGATGGTACATTTTTAAGAACAGAATTCCAGGCAAATTACAATAATGTAATACATTATACATTATTTTTTTCATTTGTTTTCTTGGTTCCTCTATTGAAATTTTTTCCTCAGTAAACTTACCAGTTTATAAGACTTATTTTTAGAAGAAAATAAAAAGTCTGGAATATAGCTTTAATTCTTTATTACTTATTTTTGTTAATTTTTCTTTTTTGCAGAAACTTTTTCATTTTTCCATTTGGCAATTCTTGCTCTTGCTGGGAAACTGGAACCCTATTTAGAAAATAATTACCTGTGCCTATAACTTCCAGAGTTTTCCCTATAGTAAGCTTGACGTTTCAGGTCTTATTTTCAGCTCATTAACCCATTTGGAGTTTTTTTTTTTTTTTTTTTTGCCAGTCCTGGAGCTTGAACTCATGGACTCCCTGAGCCTCACTGTGCTCAAGGCTAGCACTCTACCACTTAAGCCACAGCACCACTTCTGGATTTTTCTGTTTATGTGGTGCTGAGGAATCGAACCCAGGGCTTCATGCATGCTAGGCAAGCGCTCTACCACAGAGCCACCTTCCCAGCCCTGTATTTTGTGTGTGTGTGTGTGTGATAATGAAATGGCTGTTCCGTATGGTTTTACCCCTGGATCTCCTATTGTGTTCCACATGACTTTGGGTCTGTTTTTGTGGTAGCACCAGGCTGTTTTTGTTACAATAGCCCTGTAGTATAATTTGAAGCCCACCCAGTACCATGATACCTACAGCAGTATTCTTTTTACTCAGGATTGCATTTGCTACTTTGGGTCTTCTATGCTTCAATATGAAATTTTGGATGTGTGTGTGTGTGTGTGCCAGTTGTATAGTTCATTTTCAACATAGTGTCTAGTGGGGATCACTGCTACTCATTCTTTTTTGAAGCTATTCTTCCACTAGCGGTTGCTATATATCAGAGTAAGTTACTTTGTGTATACCAAAGATATAATGGAGAGCATTTATTTGATTAGCGCTCTTGGCCTTAGGGTTTGTTTGCTTTGGAGAAAGAGTCTCAGCCTGGCCTGGAACTCACTATTCACTAGCCCAGCTGGGCCTTAAGCTCATGATCCTCCTGTTTCAGCCTCCTGAATGCTGGGATGAAAAGTATGTAGCACCACAGCTGGCTAGAACCAGTTTTTAAACAGAATAAAAAATATTCAAACATAAATACAAAGGAATGGGGCATTAAAGTCTAGAAAAATTATATAAAGTATCATATTAATAAATCTTTCGCTATTAGAGTAAATACTTCAAGTAGCATACATATCGAAGAAGTGTGAACAGCAGCTTAGGGACCTCAGAAACAGCTATCAATTAAAACCTAGATTATGGAGAGTAACATGGTCATTGGGGATATTTTTTTAGAGAGAAAAGGAGCATGCCATGTAATAAATCAAAACAGCCATTTGGAATGAAAGATAACTCTGAAGATAAAATGAAGCAGAGCTGTTCACTCTAGCTTCCAGGGTGATAAGAAATAACTTTCTGTTGTTTATGAGCCACAGTTTATGGTGACAACAGCCTGAATGCATTAAGACACCGGGTTGTTTTTCTCTTGTAGGAAAAGAGTAAGTGTGGACCAGGTAGAGAGTAAGAAATGAAAGGCGGGCGGGGCGGGGGGTGCACTGCAGTGGGAGGCGGCATCTCTAAGACAAGTTTTATGTGCAAAACATTCCTTCACCTTAATATAAATTCCTCTTGGATTAAGTTTCACTTCCCTTGCTGTTACTGTAGGGAAAGTGTACTGAGGGAAACAAATCTTATTGGGGTGCCAAGGGGTGGAATGCACCCTGGCAGGAAGCCGTGTATTTGTCCTCCAGGGACCATGGCACCTGTGGATAGTGAAGTCAGTCACATATTTTTTCTTCTTCTTCTTTTTGTTGGTCGTGGGTCTTGAACTCTGGGCCTGGGCGTTGTCCCTCAGCTCTTCAGCTCAAGGCTAGCGCTCTACCACTTGAGTTACAGCACCACTTCTGGTTTTCTGGTGATTCATTGGAGATAAGCGTCTCATGGACTTTCCTGCCTGGGCTGGCTTTGAACTGTGATCCTCAGATCTCAGCCTCCCGAGTAGCTAGGATGACAGACGTGAGCCACTGGCGCCTGGCTAGTCAGCACATTTCAAGTTAAGAGACAAAGACAGGGCCACCAGAAGCAGTCTTGCGGGAGACAAATGTCTGCTTTGGTGTGAGGGCTGCGCTGTCCTCCGGGGAGGGGCCGTGCTGCTCCTGCCCTGAGCTGTGTGAGCTGCCTCCCGCTTGCCAGAGTGAGCTCCAAGCTAAGCGATATGGGCACTGCATTAGACTTAATGGCAGAGAGAGGCCGGGCGCTGGCGGCTCCCAGCTGTAATCACAGCTACTCAGGAGGCTGGGATCTGAGGATCACGGTTTGAAGCCGGCTGGGGCAGGGAAATTCTGTGAGACTCTTTATCTCCAGTTTCCCACCAAAAAGCCGGAAGTGGAGGTATGGCTCAAGCGGTAGAATGTCAGCCTGGAGCGAAAAAAGCCAACTGAGTGTTCAGGCCCTGAGTTCAAGCCCCAGTACTGTCACCCAAATAAATAACAAATAAATAAAAATAAAGGCATTGAGTGTCCAAAATATCGGGGAGGGGGGCATTTCAGAAACCTCTCTCTTTTTTCTTTCTCCCTCACTCAAACTGCTCTCCTTCCTTCCTGCTTCTCTGGTGTGCTGATCTCATGGTTCAGTAGCACAGGGCGTCCACAGGGCTGCGTAGAGGAACTTTCCAGAAGTGGGTGAGACGCATTGCTACATCATACCAGACAACCTACACAGTAAGCCACAATGCAGATGTTGTTAGAACATGCCAAGATGATCTTTGTTTAAAATCCAGGTGTTATGCAGCCATCAGCAGGGGCTAGTAGTACCTGCTTGTAGTCTCAG
The DNA here is from genome assembly GCF_019054845.1 of Dipodomys spectabilis. Lineage (NCBI taxonomy): Eukaryota > Metazoa > Chordata > Mammalia > Rodentia > Heteromyidae > Dipodomys > Dipodomys spectabilis. Next base: position 21,256,819 of record NW_024870696.1, read on the forward strand.
CTCCTTGGGAGGCTGAGGCAGGAAGATTGCTTAAGCCCAGGAGTTTGTAGTTACCCTAAGCAATACAGCAAGAACCGGTATAAAGAATATGTCCATACATGAATAATAAACACAAACGAAGCAAAAGTAAAATGAACAAATTCAACCTTGAAAAGAGGCAATGTTTCTTCTCCCCCACATTTTTTTTTCCAGCAGCAGGGTTTGAACTCAGAGCCTTTCGCTCTCACTTGGCTTTTTCACTCAAAGCTGAACTCTACTACTCAAGCCACCTCTCCTTTCCACAATGTTGTGTCTTAAAAAGCGCTTTACCTAAATATTAGAGAAGACAGTTCTGCACCAACGGCTTTGATTTAATCAAAGCAAAATACTTCTAAATCAAGCATATTTAGAAAAATAGCAGTCACTCCTATCCTATGACAGAAATTAAGACAGAGCCTTTTGTTATTTCAAATTACAAAATTACAAATTTAATAAATGCTAACATAAGTGCCCTAAGAAATGTAATTACTTTTGAGTCAGGTTTTTCCCTAGAATTTACCTATTTCTTGGTACATATTAGTGTCAATAATATAGTTATTCTGTATCTTATCACATAATGTAACAGTAAAATGTATTATAATTTGTACATGCATGCAAGACACAGAATAATTGCAGAATTAGTGATAATTCCTCACTGTTGTTAAAAACTTTTTAATATTTAGTCCAGTAATTTATACTAGACAGCTGGCACTTTTGTTCAAGGAAATAAACAGATTCTAAACAGATTTCAGTTTTACTGGACATTCTTTATGTTTCCTGTCACAGAAACTCATTTCTCTACTGGCTATGTGACACATGCAGTCTTGCAAAACTTTTTCCTCTGTCTCTTCCTTCTTTCTTCCCACTCCTTCCTACAGGGTTTCCCAGAGGACTTTTCCTTGCATTGTGCTTTGCTATTACCATGCAATGTGTGCACTTTTTGAGGCACACAGTCAGACGAGAGCTTTGAGAAACCATAAAGCTGCCATCCTGGAGACTGCAGGCTCGCATTACTCTCAGACTTAGCCTATCACTTCCTCACCAAGACCCCATCAGATACCTGCCTCCTTGGTATTTTCTAGTTACCTTTCCTCCTTTCTCTCGTTTGGTTGACTTAGTTAGGGTCTCAAATGTTTTGTCTGGACCACTACCCCTCTCACTCCTGAGTCAGACAATGTCTCCTTTTATTTCCCGAAAAGATCACTTTGCCCTTGGATTTTCAAGAAAGAGGACACCACAAACGCAAATGAGGTCACAGTATGCACCTGCCAATGAATCCCCTCACCCGCTTCAAGCCTTTGTGGTTTTCCCTGGCCTTCAGATCAGAGGTGAAGCTGAGGAGTCCAGCAAATGGCTGTTCTGCAAGCTGCTGCCTCTTCAGAGGGTGGTGTTGTGATTGTTTGGCAGTATTGGGATTTGAACTCAGGGTCACACTTGTGAGGTAGCAGCTCTACCACTGAGCCATACCTCTGGCTGCCTTAGGTCTAGCCTCTTGTCATGCTTTCTGCCGAGGACTCGACCTGGGATGCTCTGCTTGCTCTTGTGTAGTGAGTGCGTCTGGAAGCCACGCATGTCCTTCAAGGTTTAGCTCTGGCTGAAGTCACATTCTTAAAGATGCCTGCTCCACTCCATTGGGCCCTGAGGGCTGAAAGTCTAGGGGCTCCAACCCAGTTCCGTAGAAGGTCTGACTCTCATAGAAGCTTACTGTGTGGGGCTGTCATTTGCTTATCTTTCTCTGGCTTAAACCTTAAACCACTGAAGGGTAGTTCAGAGACTGAACTAGAAGGCACTTGGGCTAAGGCACCTATCTGCTTTCCAGTTCTTCTGCACGAAGGTCAGACTGACTCCCTGAAGGTGCTGGGTGGAGAAGGAACATTTCCATGAAGCAGCTCCACCGGTCCTCTCCCAGGACGGACTGGACCTCCGTCATGGAGGACGGGTTACAGCTCTGGGTTATGGCTGGATGATCTCAGCGTTCCTGCTGGAGGGCGCCACCACACCTTCCTGCATTGGACTTTTAGAGTCTAAAGAGCCATGTTTAAATATAGACTTTTCTTCACTTTCCTCCTTCTCGGAAATGGAAAAGGCTCTAGAAGAGCCTTTGTTTTATGACAGTTTTAAGGACAGTCTTGATGCTGGAGCTGGGAGTGGCATCTTCATACAGGACGTGTGTCGTGATGCATTGTCTGATGAAGATCCTGAGCTTTCCTGTCTCCACTCCAGGACTTCCTTCCCACAGCCTGTGTCACAGGGATGCGCGATACGGAGTGACTGTCCAATCGTTCTCCAGAAAACAGACTCTCCATCCGCGTGTGTGTGTGTGTGTGTGTGTGTGTGTGTGTGTGTGTGTGTGTGTGTATGTATGGGCCAGTACCAGGAGTTGAACTCAGGACCTTGCACTCTCACCTGGCTTGTTTCCTTGGTTGAGACTCTACCACTTCAGTCATGCCCACAGTGGGGCTTGAATTTTGGGCTTGGGTGCTGTCCCTCAGCTCTTGAACTCAAGGCTAGCGCTCTACCACTTGAGCCACAGTGCCACTTCCAGGTTTCTGGTGGTTTACTGGAGGTAAGAGTCTCATGGACGTTCCTGCCCAGGCTGGCTTTGAACCACCATCCTCAGATCTCAGCCTCTTGAGTAGCTAGGATTACAGGTGTGAGCCACCAAAGCCTGTCTTCTGGCTTATTAATGGTTAATTGGAGATGTAATATTTTGGACTTTTCTGCTTGGGTTGGCTCTGAGCCATGATCCTCAGCCTCGCAAGTAGCTAGGATTACAGATGTGAGCTACCAGTGGCAGGTTATTATAACTGACATTAAAAAGTGAGTGCAATCTAGCTCTATGTAGTAGGACTTAGGACTAGAGTGGACTAAAGCCTCTCCAGGCAAAGGGCTGGGAATCTGGGAACCTGTATGTGGCTGGGGCCCCATTTCCTGCACTAGTCCCCAGGCTGCTGTTGCTTGCACAGCAGGAAGTACTCACTTTGATGTCACGGGGGACCAGGGCCCCTTTTCTCTGGCGCCCTATGGCTCTAGCTATCCTCGAGAAGGGAAGAAACAAAAATGATATCCCCAAATCTCAATGGCTGGGTGCTGACGGGAGATTCCCAGTTGCAGGTCTCAGCATGAAGTGAGTTATAATTGTAAACAGAAAATATCTAAGTAAACAGAAAGGCATCACCATGACTCTAGGTGGGAGGACGGAGCCAAAGCTGTATCCTGTCGGTGCCTCGCACCGCTGCAGCTCCCCCATCCTCTACCCAGTGGAAAGTTCTAAGAGAATGTGAGCGAGCGCAGGACTCTCCATCAAGCCCACACTCAGGACTAGCTGGGCTTTCACACAGAAGTGCTCATCTGGCTTCCCAACTTGGTAGACCTGAATACAGCTCTGAACCCATCTGAAGAAGAAGCACCATATGGGTTTGAAACAAAATATGGAGTTCTAGGCACACAGTCCAGTCCAGTCCCTTGCTATATATAATTCAGTCCTCTGAAAAGGAAGCTTCCCGCTCTGGGAACTGTTTGTTGATTATACGGTGTGCTTAGACCCTATGATCAACGGTCTGTGGACTCTTCTCGGAGAGAGGCCCCCCACACGTGAGAAGCCCCTGGTGCTGGGAGGCAGGCGCGCTGCCATGCACTCCTGAGCCTGACTTAAGACCTTCTCAAGTCTTTTTCCACCCTCAGAAGTCTTGGAAGCAGTGATCTGAGTACCAACAAAGCCAAGATTTTTAGGCCAAGTGGGAACAGAATGGATTGTTTTGCTTTTTCCACCCAGCAATTTTCTAAGGGAAGCTGGAAAGGAGTGGTGAATTTATCATAGCATAAATATAGTTTGAAAAATGCACCTACAATAGGGTTTTGACTGAGCTTGTTTCAAAACGATGACTGATGTAAATAATTAACATTCAGATGAAGAAGGTGGCGAAGATGAAATGAGAGGTCAGTTGGTTAATGAAGTATCAAATCCTCCCTACTTTTGGTTTGCCTAGTATTCATGGCTTAGATAATTTTTCTGTTCAATAGTAAACCCTTCTGTTTGTATGTAAGTGTCTTACATACACATTAGGAAGAATAAGTATTCCTCTTAGGATTTTACAATGCTGTTGTAAAATTTAGTTGTGTGTTTTCTAAAGACAACACAAATACACTACAACAAGTTGTTTTAGCCAGACAGAAAGTTTGATTTAAAACTTTTCAGTGCTAGAAAACAAAGATTTGAGCAGATACAATCTTGTAGCCACCATTATAGCTATCTGTCATATTTCTCCTTCTCAATGAAACACCTGAAATTCAGAAGTACATTTTATGCATCTGTAACAAGCGGGTTCATGTATTTCTATGGAAATCCATTGGGGAGCTCTTCTGACTAGAACTGCATATATTGTCTGTTTCACATTTTATAATTATCCATTACAATGGAAATTGTGAAAAATTTGTTGTAGGCCACATTTTGTCTAATGGTTTTCCCATGCATTGTGATTAAATAAATGACCTCCACATGAAAACTATGGAAAAGAAGAAAAGTTGGGCCAGGCACTAGTAACTCATGCCTATAGTCCTAGCTATTTAGGAGGCTGAGATCTGATGGTCATGTTTCAAAGTCAGCCTGGATAGAAAACTCTTCTGAGACTCCTATTTCCAATTAACGAATCCTACCAACTAACCACCCCTCTCCCTCCAAAAAATAAGAGCCAGAAGTAGAGCTGTGGCTCAAGAAGTAGAGCATTAGCCTTGAGCACAAAAGCTCAGGGCCAGTGTCTGGCCTCAATGACTGTCCTTCGAATACCTGTATATAATCTGAACACTATATAAGATAAAGAACATAAAATGGAGCATTGTGAGGATGACAACAGAGAGGGGTGGCTCTGAATGAACTTGGGAAAGGTTCTCAGAGCCTGCTTCCTCCTTAACACTCATAGGGGAGGAGTCTATAATGAGCAATTCACAGCTCACAGTCCAATGCTGTCTGCCTGTTTAACTTCATCCTATGACCTAAGACCCAATTTCAGGGTTAATGATTCAAACAGTGGACATTATCTTCATGCTATTACATTTCAAATAATCCCAGTTAATAACACTGTCTTAGTGTTGAAAACACACCAGTATTTTCTATAAAACTAGACACCCAAGTTTAAGGAGAATATATTAAGTTGTATGTTTTTATTAAACTCCTGGGGCTTGAACAAGGCCTAGGTGCTGTGCTAGAGCTTTTGTGTTCAAGACTAATGCTCTACCAGTTGAGTAACAACTCCATTTATGGCTATTTTTGTTGGTTTATTGAGATGTGAGTCCCACAGACTTTCTTGCCTGGGCTAGCTACATCAGTATCCCAAATAGCAAAAATTATAGGTGTGGACCATCGATGCCCAGGTATTAATTTGTGTCAACTTTATTCATTTTTCCTTTTGTAATTTCTACAAAACTTCTTACTTCAAGATTATAGTGGCTTTTGCTTTCTTCTAGTATTTCTATGTGTTTAGTTTGTGTTTAAATGTGTGATGTAAGGAACTTACTGTAATTATGAAGAAAATAGGTTTCCAATTTAATTTTTTTCCTGGTTGGTTTACCAATTGCTTCAAATCTGTGGGCAAACCCATCAGATTTGAAAATATCTCCGGAGAGTTTTGGATTTTTTTTTCTGGACCTTCAGTAAGGTACATTTACTGTGATAAGTTGCAAGACTATCTTGCTATCATTCAGATTTGATCTGGCTATTCCGGAATACCTTGTTGTTTGAGAAGAATCTGGATCATTCCATACTGTTTTCTCAGGAGTCTGAGATTTTGTTTGGAGTTGCACTAAATTTATAAATTTGAGGAACACTTTTATATTCAATTTTTTTTTTTTTTTTTGGTCCGGTCGTGGGGCCTGAACTCTGGGCCTGGGCACTGTCCCTCAGCTCTTCAGCTCAAGGCTAGCGCTCTACCACTTGAGCCACAGCGCCACTTCTGCCTGTTTTTTTTGTTTTTTTTTTTTTTTTTTGCTTATGTGGTGCTGAGGAATGGAACCCAGGGCCTCAAGCATGCAAGGCAAGCGCTCTACCACTGAGCCACCTTCCCAGCCCTCAATTTTTCTTTGGAAGAAAGTTAACATCTTCATTTATTCTTTAGTAGGTATGCTGTTTTACTTTACACCCTATTAAATTTACTTCTTGGTCTGTTATATTTTTGATTGTTTGAATGTACCTCTTATTCATTTTTTTTTTAAATTTATATTGGCCACACTTGCTCTCACTCAGCTTTCTTGCTTATGGCTAGGGCTTTACAATTGTGTCATACCTCCAGTTTGCATTCTGCTGATTAACTGAGATGGAATCTTATGGGATTGTTCTGCCTGGGTTGGCTTTGATGTTCCAGATTTCAGCCTCCTAAAGTAGCTAGGATTAGGTGTAAGCCATGGTGCCCAGCTCCAATTTTATTTTTTTTACTTGTTACTGTTGATAAGAAAGATACTTGAAATTTATAATTTTTCTATTAACCGGTCAACTTACTAAATTTTCTTGTTTTTAACTGCTTTTGTAAACTTGGGTTTAATAAAAACTATGTAACACATTTCTACCTCTACTTAACTTGAATGTGAAGAAAGTCCAGCCTCCCACTCATTGCCCTGATCTGAGCTGCCTTTACTTTTCTGCCCTCTGACATACTTTCCCTTGTTTTAGAATTCCGACATCTAACAACTGTGACCTTTACTCTTCACCACAGAGATCACTTTACATCACAGTGTGGCTGTATCATGGCGTAGATTGCTCCATATGGTGATCCTTTGTTCCCCACGGTCTGTCTCTGGTCACTTAATCTTGCAATCACCACCCACTCTCACCTTCTATGCTCTTTGGCCTCAGAGACAGACATGAGTCCTTCATATTTCTGTGTCCTTCTAGACCCTTCTGACTCGAAGACTTCCTTCTGGAGGCAGCTGGGGCCACACATGTGACTGACTGCTCTGTTTCCAGTCATTCCAGTCATCTGATGTCCAATGAGCATAGTACCCCTTGCCACCAGATTAGCTCAGAGTTAGTCCTGTTACCTTATAGATCCTGGATTCTAAGTAGGCTGAAAGGGGAAAAAAATGTACAGTCCTCTGGCAGATCGGGTCCTTTGTTGCTATTTAGACCCTCAAAAGTCTCTTGGACACCGTCCTCTCCCACTTCCTGAATTCATACTAAAAACACTCTCCTCACCTCTCCAGCGCCTAACCAAATGCAGCTTATCCCTGTGAAGGGGCTATGCCACGATTACTCTAAGAAGAATGAAATCTGAAGTCTTCAAATGAGATCACCACGGGTCTCCTGACCCGCAGCTCTGTGTCTGTTCCTACTACGTCTATGTCTATCCATCTCTCTGGTTTCAGAAGTTAAGCTCTCTCCCTCTCATTCATGCCCCAGTCCCTTTCCAGATATTTCTGGGCTTGATCCACCAGCTATTAGATCTACCATCCACTCCTTCTCCTAGTTTATACATAGGTTCACAGACTTAAAAATCAAAACTGTCCACTTACCTCACTGTCCCAGTTACCTCCTCTTTCTTTTGCTTCTTAGCCACACTCTGAAGACTGCTGTCTACAAAGCTGTGAAGACTCTAAACCATTGTCTACATGGACATGTCTGCTTCTCCCATTGCCACATAACCCAGCCAATGGCAGCCTGGCGTCAAGGCCTACGATCCCAAAGTTCACCAGTGATTTCTATACCACTAAATGCCAGGAGCATTTCTGGTGGTACCTGCCACTGTTGGCTATCTCTTCAGATTCTCCTTACCTTGTCTGTTTTTCCATGACATTATGCTTTTATTTTGTGTTTTACTCCCTGTGGCCTTTTAGATCTTCATCTCAACATAGGCTTAATTCCAAGGTTCTTTTTCTGTTTTCCTATTCTTCTCTTCATTGGAAATTCTATCCAGTCTCATCATCTTAACTACTACCCCTAGGCTAAGAGTCCCCAATCTATCTTCCAGTGATCACCTCCATCTCCTAATCTCTACTTTCAGACAAGGCAACTCTTTGTGATGCTCACCACCTTTACTTTCTATGTCTTGGCGTCCATATGCGCAGCCCCTGGCAGGAGAGTGCCTCAGTTTCTCCTCTATCAATCTAACCCATCACCTCATTCTTCAGATTTTTCTCTCCTCAGCATTTCTCAAACCTATTTGCCCCAATTTCTCCTAGCAAAATAATCTCACATGAGTTGTTTCACAGCCAGCTAATGCCTACTTCCTGCACTGTTTTCGAACAATTCTATCCTAAATTGAGCCATGTGAGTCTTTTCTTAAATACTTGAACTTGACTGCATCCTAACACTGAAGAAAATACCTTCAATGAGTTCTAATACCTGATTTTAGGCATCAGCTTCAGCTCCTCTCCATTTCCTAAGATGCCTTCTTCAATCATCTTCCTGCAGCTTACTGCCCCTGCCCTGTGTATTGCCAATCAGTTTTATATATTTTATGTTCTAGTAGAACAAATTCTCTAATCACCGGGTTGTTTCTCAGCTCTCTCTCTCCAAGAGGGCTTAATACAAAACTTCCTCAGGTACATGTGTAGAAAAGGGAACCCTTGTATGCTATTGGTTGTGATTTAAATTAGTGTAACCATTTTAGAAAACTGTATGGAGGTGCCCCCAAAATTAAAGTTAACTAGAAATACCATGCAATTCAACAATTCCATTTGTGGGTATTCAACCAAAGTAAATGTAACCAATATGTTGAAGAGGTGTTAACATTCCCATATTTATTGTAGTACTATTCACAGCCCAAAACAAATAGAAATAAGGTAAGTACCGATCAATTGATAAATGGATAAAGAAAATGTGGTAGACATATACCATAGGATTCTATTCAGCCATAAAAATAATAAAACCAGGTCATCTGCAGCATGAACAGACTCAGGACATTGTGTTAAGTGAAATATGGCAGCACAGGACCTCGCCTATATACAGAATCTAAAAGATTGATTCTAGAAGATGAGAGTAGACTGATGATGGCTACCAGAGGCAGTGAAGAACAGAGAGAGAGGGAGGGGGGGGAAAGTTAATCAGTGGGCACTAAGTTATAGGGAGACAGGAATAGGAGGTTCTGGTGTGATATTGCACTGTATAGTAACTATTCCTAATAATAATGTGCTGCAAATTGCAAAAGGCTAGAAATAAGGACTCTAAATTTAGTTTTGCCATAAAGAAATAATAAATGTTGGAGCATACAGATGTGTTTAGCCTGATCTAAATATTATATATTGTATACAGTCAAACCACACATGGCATCCCATTAATATATGCAATTTCAAACGTGTTTACATAGCAGTGAAAAATATACATAATTAAAGAATTATACTGAAATGGAAATGAGAGGTTTTTTATTTTGCTTTTTTTTCTTTGTCACTGTTCTTTATTTCTGCATCTTTTGTCTTGTATGTAAGTTTATGTTTTGGGGAGAGTAAGGGAGAGCACAGAACTGGAGGGACAAAGGGTAAACAAATGCAGCAATGATACTCACTAGACACTATGTTGAACTATACAACTCGTGGGTGGGGGAAGAGGGAAAAAACTGGGAGAAGATGAGGGAAGAGGTGACACTGTTCAAAAAGGAATCTACTCATTACTTGACTTATGTAACTGTAACCCCTCTGTACAACACTTTTACAATAAACAAATAAAAGAAAAAAATCATACTGATATATGGTTTGAGTGCAGGACAAATACCAAATATATGTACTTTAAGTATACCAAAATGCTATTATAAGTATTAAGTTGAAGTGAATAGCTAGGAGCCCTTAGTATTTCCCTAATTTGAATTTTGAGAAAAAAGAGCTTCTTAATCTTAAATTTTATTGTTTTCAAGTATAAAATAATGATTGTTTTCAGATCTTAAGTGTGGATAATGGGTGCAGGCCCCTGTGCCTTACAGATTTTAATTAAGTTCCTTGATTAGGCATGTCTACTCTGCCTAGTGCAGAAAGCACTGTGGCCAAGTTAAATAGTCTGAATGCACTGCACATATCCGTAAATTTGTAAGAGTACAGTCTAGGTTTGTTCCAGTGGCAGTCCTGCCTTATAGAGGTGTAAATTTAAGTACAGAAAAAAGTAAGTAAGTAAATAAATCAAGAGGCTAAATCATGAAAGTCACGATTCCACATGTATTTTAAAAGCTTGGCAGGCGCCAGTGGCTCACATCTGAATCCTAGCTACTTAGGAGGCTGAGATCTGAAGACCAATAAGATAAAAAGTAAAAAAATAAAAAGCCTCCCTCAGTTTGTTCAGGCAAATACAATTTTTTTACCCAGAGGTGATAGGAGAGCACAAGGCAGTAGGGCAGTTTCTTCAAAGGCTGGTGCTTTGCTGGCTGGAAAGGACCTAACAAATCAGGTCACTCTCTCCTCTCTTCTTACAGAGAGGAAATTGAAGACTGAGACTAGAATGATTTCCTCCAAGTGTCAATGAGTTGGTGGCCAAAGCCACAAGTGAAGCAGAGATCAAAGCCAGGAAGAGCATGCTGGCCAGGCTCTAAGTCCCCTGCCCCTTTCACACTTCACTGGTTCATCTAGCCCCATCGGTATAATCTCCAGAAGCCCTAAATCCTCATCAAGCATACAAACCTTGTTCTTCTCTCTTCGTGGGATGGTATTTTCTTTCTTATCCATCAACCTAACACTTTAAAGATCCTAAGATCATCCTAAGAGAGCCAGAAGATCTATAGCTCTGTTCCCAGAGCATTTGATAACAGCTATATAATATGTGTGTGTGTGTGTGTGTGTGTGTGTGAGTCCCACACTCCTAAAATGTCTCATATGTATCACTCAGCCTTCTGTTCCCAAAGCAGAGGAGGCTAGGTAATGCTTGGAGAATTACACTGGATCAAAAAAGAGTGGAGACAATACATAGAAGCTACCGAATAGTGTAGTGTTAACAGATTCCAATTAAAATGGCTATGTAAAGGCAGGTCTAGAGAATCTACTCTGACCAAGTCGAAAGCAGAGAAACATAGCCAGGTACCAGTGGCTCACATCTGTAATCCTAGCTATTCAAGAGGGTGAGACCTGAGGATTGTGGTTTGATGCCCAACAGGGCAGGAAAGTCCGTGAAGACTCTTATCTCCAATAAACTACTCAGAAAAGTGACACTGTGGCTCAAGTAGTAGAACACTAGCCTTGAGCACAAAGAGGCTCAGGGACTGAGTTCAAGGCCCAGGACCAGTCCTCGGGGCTTGGGACACGGACACACACACACATACACACACACACACACACACACGTCCTTATTGGCAGGTAAGTGTACCAGAGAAGTATACATCAGTTAGTAGATGTTAACTAGAGGTGACACTTAGGACAAAAGTGGAAAGCTTGATGCTAAGAATTGATACTCACCATGTGACAAAGTCTAGAGTAGTGAGTGCTTTGGTAAGTGCCTTAGTGGCTCATGCCTGTAATCCTAGCTACTAAGGAGACTGAGCTCTGAGGATCCTAGTGTGAAGCCAGCCTGGGCAGGCATATCTAAGAGATTCTTATCACCAATACCAACACTAAAAAGTTAATACAAATAAAATTGTAGATCAAGTGGCAGAGTGACAGCCTTACTTGAAATAGCTAAGAGAGAGTCTGAGGATCTGAGCGGAAGCCCCAGTACTGACACTAAATAAATAAATTAATTAATTAATAAATAGTAATACTAAAAAGTAGTGCCTCACATGCTATGAGAAAAGACCATCTTGTATAAAACCAACATAGGAGAGGAAAAGTAAAAAAATAATGTAGGGGGCTGGGAAGATGTTTCAGTGGTAGAGTGCTTGTCTGCCATACATGAGACCCTGGGTTCGATTCCTCAGCACCACATAAGCAGAAAAAGCTGGAAGTGGTGCTGTGGCTCAAGTGATAAAGAGCTAAGCTTGAGTTGAAGAGCTGAGGGGCTGCGCCCAGGCCCAGAGTTCAGGCCCCACGACCAACAAAAAACAAAACAAAAAATAATGTAATTTTCACACAAATGTAATCCTCAGTATGTATAATAAAATATAGAAGGCAATACAAGATAACGGTGATTGTTGAAGTTTTACTGTATTAACTCAGGGATATCTTTTCCCAAAATTATATTTTCTAAAATACACAAAATATGCTTCTAAAGGAAAAAGGTTTATATAAACATTGCTTTATTTATATAAGCATTGTTTTAATGCTTATGCTACATCAACATCTACTTGAGTATATTATAAGCACTAAAATGATTTTAGAACAGAGTAATAAACCATAAAGATTTGTTGTTTTCATAATGAGGTTTCAAGATAATAAATGCTGATTGGAAAGTGTAGAATGAGTTTGTAAGTACTGCCAAAAGCTGTCTTGTTATTTTATAATCACATTTTGTTTCTGATCAAAAATGATCTCTTTCACAGAGAGGTTCCTAGGTATTCAAAGTATTTTTATTCACTAAATTTGGCTTCAAACAGCTTCAGGCTGGTTCCAAAGCCCCAATTAACTTTCAAAGAAGACTTGCCAATCCAATGAATATTCACGGTCGGTCGGCTCTAGGCTTTGAAAATAACACAGTAAGAATTTCCAGATTCTGTGCAATTATGGCATTGTTGGAAAAGTTCTTGGGTTCCTTTGGTGACCATTTTTAAACAGAAAACAATCACATGCTTTCTAAAACAAATCAGTCATATTCCTTTATACAAACTCTGTGCACTTCTGTGTACAAGTACTTCTGTGCTGATACTAGGGCTTTAGTTGTCCCTTAGTTTTTTTACACTCAAGGCTGGTGCTCTATTACTTGAGATATATCTCCATTTCTAGCTTCTTGTTGGTCAGCTGGAGATGAATCTCACAGACTTTCCTGTCAGAGTTGGCTTTGAACTTTAATCCTCAGATCTCAGTCTTCTGAGTAGCTGGAATTACAGGCATGAGCCTCTGGTACTCAGCTCCAAGGATGGTTTTAGACATTTGGAATTTGTGAGCAAGTATTATATAGATCAAGATATGAATCACAAACTGAAAAAACTCACTTCTCTTCTATCAGATGAATATACCTGAAGCGGTACATGTGCTTACAAACGCAGAGCAAAGTACCAGTGCTCAACTGACAATTAGTTTTATTTTCTAAAGAATACCAAAATCCTTCCCATGTTACAATTATAGAATGGATGTGTGCTTTCATTTCATAACTGGAAAAATATTAATGAAAAGTTCTGCTAGTTCTTGGTGTCTCATGTCTGTAATCCTGGCTATTCAGGAGGCTGAGACCTGAGGACTGTGGTTCATAACCAGCCTGAGCTTCCTATCTCCGATTAACAAGCAAAAAGCTGGAAGTGGAGTTGTGGCTCAAGTAGTAAAGTCTTGAGCAAAAAAAACCCTAGAGAAAAGCACCCAAAACCTGAGTTCAAGCCCCAGTACCAGTACAAAAAAGTGTTCTAGACATTTAATAGGTGGTATTGAACTGGGTACTGGTGGCTCATGCCTGTAATCCTAGCTACTCAGGAGGCTGAGATCTGAAGATCGTGGTTCAAAGACAGCATAGGCAATAAAGTCTGTGAGACTCTTACCTCCAATAAACTACTAGAAAACTGGAAGTGGTATTTTGGCTCAAGTGGTACAGCACTAGTCTTGAGCTGAAGAGCTGAGGGACAGTGCCCAGGCCGAGTTCAAGCCCCATGACTGACAAAAAAAAAAAAAAAAGGTGGTATTATATCTTTTGCATCCATGTTCTTCCTTAATGAGCTTGTATAATGATTTTAGGATGCTAGTTCAGATTAGTGTTCCTGCCATTGAAATTTAGCTTCCAGTAGCTGTTAGGATATTGAGCAAGTTACTCTGTCTCTGTTGTATATAAAATGTGGTGGACATGGTACCTACCAGTCATATGTATATATGTAAAAGTAAATTTACTTCACTTAGTTTAAGTCTTAATGTGCCTCTTGGCACTATCTAGAATCTTCTTTGAAAGATCAAATGTCAGAACTAACCATTTTTTCATCTATTGCATTCTTCTTATCTTTCTTATCCTGCTATCTCTTCACACTGCTAACTGAGGTTCCCAAATGCACAAAACTATTTAATGTCAGCAGAGCAGATGGTCAGATCTCTCTAGTCCTTATCAATGACCAACTTCTTCCTCTGTCTTAGTTGACAGTGTCTTTTAACTCTCATCTCTTAGGTTCTAAGGAAAGGTCTGATATTTGGTGATTTTAGAATCTGAGAAAAAGTGCTAAGATTCTTTGTGAAATCCTTGAAAAAGATTCATACAAGTGTTAGAAATGTATGAACGCCATTTCAAAATGAATTCAATTTTGCATATGATCAAATTTCATTTTTAAAGAGGAGCAGAGTGGGAGAGCTGTCTTTTCCAAGGTTTGTATAGGCTTTTAGCAGACCACATTATATATCATACAAGATATCTAACACAATATTAAGAGGTTCAAGAGGTGCTATTTTCTAATGAATTATAGAAGCAATATAGTGATAAAGTTGTCATGAAGAATTAGTGTTTTTCATCATTCTGCATACAATAACTCAATTTACAAAACAACTTTTATAGCCTGACATACTAGGGATTCCAAAATACTTATCATAAAAAATTGCTTCAGATAATAATCCTTAAGAAACTGAGCATAGGCGGCTCACACCTGTAATCCTAACTACTCAGAAAGCTGAGACTTAGAGGATCATGACTTGAAGCCAGTGTGGGCAGAAGGGTCTGGAAGAGACTCCATCCCCAAATAACCAGCAAAAAAGCTGAGCTGGAGGTGTGGGTCATATGGTAGAGAACCAGCTGTGGGCAAGAAATTAGAGCTAAAGATCAAAGCTCTGAATTCAAACTCAAGAACCAGCATATTTACACACAAAAAAATGCTTAATGGTAGAGGACACAAAAATTGTTACATTTCTGAGGTTCTTCCCAGTTCGACCTCATTACACAAGATGGAAGCCATAATTAAAAAAAATCTCAAGGGCTGGGAAGGTGGCTCAGTGGTAGAGCGCTTGCCTTGCATGCATGAGGACCTGAATTCAATTCCCCAGCACCACATAAGTAAAAAGAAAAAAAGCCGGAAGTGGCGCTGTGGCTCAAGTGGTAGAGCGCTAGCCTTGAGCTGAAGAGCTGAGGGACAGCGCCCAGGTCCAGAGTTCAGGCCCCAGGACCGGACCCCCCCCCCAAAAAAAACTCAAATATTACAAGTATGGATGTTTCCATACACCTGATCTATATGAACTTTAAGACACCACTCACCTGAATACATAGATCAGCAGAAGATCATTAACTCTAATAAGAAGAGAACTATCACTACTCATCTTAGTGCCTGAAACTTAATATAGAATTTTATTTTATTTTATTTTTTTAATATAGAATCTTAATATAGAAACTTAATATAGAATCACACTGTGAGAGTCAATTAACAACATCTCTCTTTCTCTTCCTCCCTCACTTCCTTCTCTCTTTTTTTTTTTTTTTCTCTTGACAATCCTGGGGCTTGAACTCGAGGTCTGGGCACTGTCCCTGAGCTTCTTTTGCTTAAAGCTACTGCTCTACCACTTGAGCCACAGCACCACTTCTGGCCTTTTCTGAGTAGTTTATTAGAGAAGAGTCTCAAGGACTTTCTTGCCCAGGCTGGCTTTAGATAACAGTCCCATAGATTTGTCTGCTCAGGCTGGTTTCAAACCTCTATTCTCAGATTTCATCCTTCTGAGTAGTTAGCATTATAGGCATAAGCTACTGACACCCACTTATGTAACACTTTTAATAAGACATTTGAAATTTACTCTTTTGAAATATACATTGTATTGCCTGTACTTAGTGACGCTGCTGTGCACCAGATCTCTAACCCAATCTCTGCCATGCGCCTGAGGCATGACCAACAACTCCCCACCCCTTCCCATCATTCTGCTTACACGGGATCAACCCTTTTAGATTCTACACAGAAGCGAGATTATGTGGTTTTTGCTTTTCAACGCCTGGCTTATTTCACCTACCATAAGGTCCTATAGGTGTATGTCACAAATGACAGAATAACATGAACTTGAATAGAGGACATTTACATGACACCCTTGTGTCTACATTCCACATCCATCCACTGATGAATACACCTTGGCTACTACAAATAATGTGCAATGGACACACTACAGGGCTACTAGTATGATTGCTTGTCTATAAGATGTACATGTAGACTAATGGTAAGAAAAAAGGTAGAGTTGGGAGTGTGGTTCAAACAGTAGGGTATCTTCAAGGCTGTGAATTCAACCCTAGCAGAAAGGAATTGGAAGGAAGGAAGGAAGGAAGGGAGGGAGGGAGGGAGGGAGAGGGAAAGGGGGAGGGGGAAAAAAAGGAAGAGAAAAAGCAAATAGTCCACGAGTATCTTAGATCATGAAGCATCTTAAAGTCTTGGCAGAGGGCACCTGTGTTTTAGGACAGGCCATGAAAAGCCACTATCAACTCTGGGGCGAAGGATATATTATGGTGCCATGGTAACAACTTTGCTGTGGAGTTGGAAGATCTATTTAGGCTTGAATTTCAGCTGCTCTGTTATTATCTCTATGATAATACCTAGTTGTATAACTTTGCCATGTTTCTAAGGCTCTTATCCATAAAACAGAGATAAAAATAGTGTCTGTCTCACTGTCTTTGCAAATGCATACAACTTGTTAAGCAGACTCTCCTCTAGTAGCCAGTCATCTCGATCATGCCAGCTGTTAGAAAGACCTGTTTTGTGTAACTGGAGCTAAAGATTGCCTTGAGGGAGCCCTAGATCAAGAGTTTAAATCCCGGGTTCTAGTTTTGCTTCTGCAATTTGGTGCTCCAGTCACTTTTAACATCTGTAACATGGTGAAAACACTGTCCACGGACCCCTTTCTCAGGGAAGAATGTCCGGTGAATGATTAAGTACAAAAAAATAGGTATTATTTTATAAGTCATTCTTCCCTCTTAGATTTCCATTATTACAATGTGGGGATTGGGGTGGGAGTTACTTCTGGCCACTTTTTGCCACTCATAAAGAGTAAGAAATGTGAACGTAAGTTGGCATTGCCAGAAGGCAAAGGAAAGACAGAGACCCTGGAAGAACATGTAGCCAATGAATCAGCACAGCTAACAAAGCTCTTCCAAGATTTCAGCCCAAACCGGTAGCAAACAGCAATGGTACGCTTCTGTGCATACAAGTGTCTATGTACAACTAGAAGAAATGATGAATGACTTAGGAATTTGTTATCCTTTCCTGACAGTATCAATACAACATTTTAGATACCCAACAACTCTATACCACAAAAACTGGGCTTACTGAGATATTGGTTATATTATTGCTTAATGTAATAGTGATATATGAAAGATGTTTATTTCCTTTAAAAAAATCTTTGGGAATACAAAACACTTAAAAGTCACATTTCTGAAATAAAAACAAATCAAGCCAGTGCCAGGTGCCCATGCCTGTAATCCTAACTATTCAGGAGGCTGAGATCTGAGGATCACAATTCAAAGCCAGCATGGGCAGGAAAAGTCTGTGTTACTCTTATCTCCAACCAAAAAGTGGGAAGTGGAGCTGTGGCTCAAGTGGTAGAGCACTAGTGTTGAGTAGAAAAACTACCCAGGCCCCGAGTTCAATCCCCAGTACTGACACAAAATAAAATAAATTAAAAAAAAATCAAAGTAGCATGAGAAGAGAATTGAGTTTCATTATAGGAAATTAAACCTTGTGATTACAAGAGTTATTTTTCTAATTTTTTTTTTTAAATCAGAGATCTTAGGGGCCAAATAAGGAGCAAACCCTATTATGCACGTACATGATTTATGAAGACCATCAGCATCCAGCGTCTGCTGTGCTGTTTTACACTATGTGGATTGTGGTCTCCCAGAGAAGTGGGAAATAAGTTTGTGTGGAGAAATCAACGGAAGTCGCCGGGCCCTGGACAGGGACATAAAACACAATTCCGATCCCACTGTGTTTCCTCCCCTGAGAGGAAATAGAGAAGGCGTTGGGGGACAGAGAGATCCACCAGCCCTGAAGCGGGACCCAGACGTACACATCCCCGTGAAAGCAACAATCCTATCACAGCCTCTAGCCAGGGACAACCGGATCTTGCCGGACGGCCCAAAGAAGTAGGACAACCGAAATCCATGTTACAGTGTTTTGATAAGGGTGTGTGTGTGTGGGGGGGGGGGTTCCCTTTGGGAATCTTGGGGGGAGGAGAAGGAGGGGGGGAAGGAGAGAGAGAATCGGGAGGCACTAAGGACACAGACTGTCCATATAAAAGTTCCAGAACATGAGAGAGAACATGGGGGAAGAGACTCAGGCGGCACTGAGGTTGCAGAGGATCCACAGAAAGGTCCCAGAGAGCCCTTCCCACCCCGCCCTGGGGCGCAGGCGGCCCGGGCGCACGGCACGCGCTCCCCGCGGTCTGGGCTGGGTCGCAGCACCCAGCACCCAGCACCCAGCACTTACTGAGGCGGCCCGACTTTGCTCTCCCTCTTCCCGAGCACCTTCGCAGGCTTCGTGTCGTCCACTTCTTGCTGTAGTTCAGTCATCAGGGATCGGGGCCGCGTCGGCACACCGGGACTCCTCGCCGCTCGGCTGCCAGCCTCCGGGGCTCAGGCACCGGGCGGCCCCGCACCGCGCCTCGCCTCGCCGCGCCCCCCGCAGCGCCCTCCCCGCGCGCCGCCGCCGCCGCCGGCCGCCCCCGCGCGCATCCGGGCCGGGCCCGGCCGCCAACCTGGACACGTCCGGGACCACGCGATTGGTCCCGGCTCAGGGACAGGGCGGGCGGCAGCGAGCGACAGCCGTCTCCTCCAATTGGAGAGGCCGAGGGCGGGACAAGGGAAACCTGTGGAACTCGTCTCTCTGACGGGCGAAGCTCATTGGCTGAGCAGGTGACACATTTGCCTAACTAGGCATAAAGTTGGCGGCTCCCGGCGCGCTGGGTTTTCTACGTCGTCTTTTTTCCCCTTTAGCTTCTTCTCTATCGGTAATGAGGAGAATGAAAGAGAAATGCACGGGCTGTAGAGACAGGCAGTGGACCAGGCCGAGTGGGCCAGCCGGCGCCAGGCTGACCGGGCCGGGCTGGGCGTTGCTTCAGGAAGGACTGTGCCTCCACACACCAGCACTTGTCCTCCTTAGGTACTTGGATTCATTTACTTAGTTACACGGCGTCGGGGCTTGCACGCAGGGCGCGGATGGTGTTTCTCAGCTTCTCCGCTCAGGGCTGGCCCTCTACCCACTGGAGCCGCAGCTCCAGAAGAAGTCGTCTCAGGGACTCTTCTTCCGGGCAGGCTGGTTTCGAACCGCCCATCTTCAGATCTCAGCCTCCTGAGCAGCCAGGATTGCCGGAGCGAGCCACCGGCGCCTTGCGGTTCCTCCGATCGCGAATGCGGGAACCGCAGGGGTCACCGGGGTGGCGGGCGGCGCCTTGGCGACCAGCCCGGCCTTCTCCCCCGGATTCACACTGCGCAGCCTGGGTAGACAAGGAATGCCCTTTCTTGCTGGCCTTTTGACGACCTTTTGACTTCCTGGATCCTTGTTAAGTTTGGCATCCGAAACATCCATCCATTCCGTCCACACATTCTTTTTGTGAAAGTTCAGTAACTTTTATCAGAATGAAGTAGGGAGAATCCGGGAAGACACCAGAGACACATTCTCCGCTCCCAGTACAAGACACAGGAGTAAGGCAGGCCCAGATAACAAAATTTGAGAACCGTCTTGTTCCAGGCAGAGTTCTAAATAATGACTTGTGACAGCAAATAACATTCGTTTGGATGGTTTTCCGGTTTGCTAGAGCTGAGAGTAAGCCTAACTGATAAAAGACCTTGTTGGAAACCTAACCTTAAAACAGTTACAACAAAATGGTGAGACAAAGGACAGAACCAATGCAACAGAGCAGAGATACTCACAAGATAATACATTGGAAATGAACTTTACAACTTGGGGGGGGGGGAGTGGGAGAAAAACAAGGGGGGAGCTAATAATATTTGCCAAGAAATGTACTCACTCCCTTACATAAGTCACTGTAATTCCTCTGCACCTCACCTTGACAATAAAATTAAATTAAAAAATGGAAGAAATGACTAAAGGTGCTCTGAGGCTCTAAGTTCTTTCGTTTTAATTAGTTATATTAGCTATAGAGGTTTTAAACTCATGCCCTCCTGCTTACTATTACTTATCAGAGACACTTTTACCACTTGGGACACAACCGAAACAATTTTTGTTTTAGCTATTGTTATTTATTTATTTTGACAGTACTAGAGTTTGAAATCAGGGCCATAACGGTGCACAACCCCTTGCACCCTGCCTCCAGCCCTTAAATGAGTGTTAAATTTAGGAACAAGACTAAGAATATACACCCCTAGTCTATATTATTTATGTGATGTGATGCAGTGTGGTGCTGTGGTGTCTATATTTGTATACATGTGCTCTCAACTTCTGTGTAGTGACTCCTCAGACCTCTGGAACTTTCTGTGCCTCTGCTACTGAGCTCACACTCCCCTGACTTTTTTTCCCCTCAAAGAAATGTTTTAATTGTGGTAAAATATACATACAAAACACACATTTTAAACCAGTGTAGTATACAACATAGTGCATTAAACATATCCATAATGTTAAACAATTACTATCACTATGCTCCATTTTTTAATCATCTCCGCCATAAACTCTCATCAAGCAATGGCTTCCATTAAATTAAGTAACCATGCTCCTTCTGCCTTGTCCTGATCCCTTGTAATCTTCTTTCTACTCTGTATGTAGGAACGTGTCTATTCCATGTGACTCATGTTAAGTGGAATCGTCCAATGTTTTTCCTGCTGTGTCTGATTTCTCTCTCTCAGCATAATATTTTCAGTGTCCATCCCTGTTGTTGGCATATATAAAATTTTCATTTTATGGTTTGGTTAAATAATATATTGTTATTGCGGATAGTACATATACCATATTTGATTTATCTATTTATCTATTGATGGACATTCAAATTATTTCTACCTTGTGTCTACTGTGAATAATGCTCAAATGAATATTATTTATTTAAATTGCTCTTAAATTTATTTAAATTATTATTATTTATTTAAATTGCTCTTCGATTCCCTGCTTTCAATTCTCGATATGTAGTTAAGAGTACTTCGGCTGGGTTATATTGAATTTCCATAGTTAGCCTTTTATAAAACCATAGTCAGGCCTCTTTTGATGCCTGATAAAAGAGCTGGCCAGAGTGACTCAGACTGCTCCATATCTTGAAGCTCATGCTTTAGTGTCTGGAAGGACATCAATGGCACAGGCCAAAGCGGAAAAAGCACAGAAGATGTGGTAGAAAGGAGGGTGTTTGCAGGGAAAATAGCTAAATGTAAAGTATATACTTTTACCTAGTTGCTTCAGTTTAAAAGACATTGCCAAACAATTGCCTAATTTGTTTATATTTGGGGTTATTATTACAATAAAATAGAGTACAGTGTTTAAGAGATAGCAGCAATCAAATGGTAAGAATAGTTTGTGGTGTAACCAAATACAGACAGAGAATTATTTTGGAAGGCTCTTTGATTTTGTGCCAAAAAGAAACACATTTCTTCTTTCAGGCCTCAGGGAATCTATTTTTTTTTTTAATATCAAAGAACAGTTTTAGCTGATAGTTTTTCTAGTTTCTGACATACTTTTGGTCAGATGAAAACTCTTTTCAGAAGTAGAAGCATCTATTCAAATAGCTTAGAATATTTGCCAAATGCTCGGGCTGTTTTGTTTTTAATATTGATCAGATACACAGTACATCTATCCACAGGCTCAAAGGCAGAGTTCAAATAGTGAGTTTGGAAATGTGCGTGGAGATCTGGGGCTGCTGCTTATAGACAGAGTTGCCTAATCCATAATCCATGCCAGGGTGTGTATTTATTAGTCAATAAAAGAGTGCCTTAAGTATCTGCATATGCCTGTCATTTTATGCATATTGTCTCATGGTATGTTTTGGAAAATGTTGATGACTTTATCAAGATGAAGCATGGAAGCTTTGTCATAATTTAACTATGTGTGGTATTCATAATGAAACAATGCCAGGAGCACTGGTCAGACTAATCCTGTTCTGAATTAAGGTCAATTATCCAAAGGAGGAAATGGGAAGAAATGAAAAGAGTTTAAAAGAGAGCTTTACAGTAACACTGAAGAACTTGATCCTTTTCTTCTTCCCTTCTTACTCCTTCCTCTCCATGCCCCCACCTGCTTCTGCATTCTCTTCTTTTTCCTCTTTTTTTGGGGGTGCTGGTGGTGGTGGTACCAGGGTTTGAACTCATGCTTGCCAGGCAGGAGATCTATGATGTGAACCATGCCACCCAAGCTCTTAATTTGTATTTGGGGAAAGGATTGAATACTACACACTAAACAAAATTTAAAAAAATCAAATCCCTGTCATTTCTTAGAGAGGGACCTGAGTTTCAGGGAGAGTTCAGGACTTGGTCAAAATTCAAGTGGTTTCAACAGGATGAAGACCCAGATTTCCTGGCCTCCAGTGAAGTATTTACAGAGTCATATGAGAGAACAGCGGATACATTTGATTAATGGCAGGACACATGCCTTCTAAGAGAACGTGTTGAGGAAAAGCTCAGTTGGGTGTCTATAGGTGTGAATACAGTTTAAATTCCCATGAAGAAGCATTTGAATCTAGAACTATGTTGGTGGCTACATTTTGCAGTTTTGAAAATATGATGGCTCAAAGCCTCGTTTATGATCACACATGGGTCCATGGGTTCAGTTGGCTCGGCTGGGGCCTGTCACTTATAGTCTGTTATCAGTTATAGTCAGAGCTCAGAGTTGGAGTCATTTTGAAGACTCAACCGAGCCAAACGTACATGATGCTTTGTACTTCTGTGTGTGGAGCTTTGGCTTATATAGCTAGAGGGGCTAGCCTAGCTGGGCATTACTCTCTCCATGTGGCACCTCCATATGACTAGCTCTGGCGTCTTATGGAATGGTGAGCTAAGTACAGTTAGACTTGTATTTTTCTTGTTGGGGCCTTGCTCTAGATCATATGTCTTGCTATACCAAGGTGTGATCTGTAAGGCTTCTCATGAGATAATATCAGAGGCCATGTGGCTTTATCTGGGCTACATTCCCACCATCAAAGGTGATCCCCAGGGCCAGCCCACATTCAGAGTGATTAAACCACACAAGATGTAAGGACCAGGAGGTATAGCTTACTAGGGACCACCTTTGAAAAACAGCTACCATAGTGCAGAGAATAGATTGGTCCTGATAGCCATAGACTTCATCATTGAGCAGGTGGGTAAATGGACATTTCTAATAGTCCTGTATAGAATTAAACAAAGCAGGCAGAGTCTATCTTGTAGCTCTTATATTTTAGTGGGAGAAGCCAAAATTTGCAAAGTAAAACCAACGCTCTGCATTTGCAGATTCTGCAGCCTCAGATTCAACCATCTGACTAAACCATCTGACTAAAAATTATGTAGTTTGGTTTTGTTTTTTTTGTACTGGACAAGTACAGGCTTTCTTTTCTTGTCATTATTTCCTAAACAATATAGAAATATAGCAACTACTTATGTGATATTGGGTATTTTAAGTCATCTAGAGATGTTTTTAGTTTAAAGTATACAACAGGATGTGGGCAGGCTGTCTGCAAGTACTACACATTTCATATAAAGGGCTTGAATAGCCTCAGATTTCAATATAGGACATGGATCTTGGAAACATTACCTAGAAGACACTGAGACACCACCGTACATCAATCACATAGTTTCATGGAGAAGAGTTATAAATAAAACAGAAAAGTAGATAAAAGAGTAAGGCAGGCTTGTTTTGCATGGGATAACCAGGGGAGAGTTTCATCATCACTTGAGCCTTGAGTGAGGAGTAGAAGGTCTCTCTGCAAACGTCTGAGTTAGCCTGGGTGAGGTAGCTCACACCTGTAGTCCTGGCTACTTAGCAAAGTGAGATCTGAGGATTAGAATTTGAAGCCAGGCCAGGCAGGAAAGTGAGACTCTCATCTTCAATTAAGCTAAAAGTGGAGCACCAGCCTTGAGAGAAAAAGCTATCAGCTTTTTCTCGGTGCTCGGGAGCTGAGTTCAAGCCCTCATACCAGTGCGTGTATGTGCACACACATACACACAAACACACACACATGCATGCACCAAGTCTGGGTGAAAAACTTGTCAGTCAGAAGGAAGAGGAGCTGGGGCCTAGACCCCGGGGCAGGACTGGCCGTGGCATCTTTCTAGGCCTAAGCAGATTTTCTCCATTTGCTGGCAGTGTAGAGAGCGAGAAGGTTGGTGCTTTAGACAAATAATAGCTGTTCTATTTGTTCTCTTCCTTAAGACTGTGTATTTCATACAAAAGGACCTTGTCTGCTTTGTTCACCATAGCATCAACAGGTCCTGTTCATCTTAGATGCTCCACAAGCACTTAGAAAGTGAACGAATGAATCATTGGGTGGTTGTTTCTATCCACTGAACACCGACCATATTCCTGAGTTGTTCTGCTATTTAATAACTCGGGCATACTTTTCATTCTGCATTGAAAGAAAAGGAGTAAATGAAAAAGAAATAGAATAGAAAATGTGTCCTCTTAACTAAAAAGAAAACCATGGACTCGTACGACTTGTCCACTAGACAAATGCAAATGGTAAACAGTCCAATAGAGAGGAGCGGTCTCATGACTCCACGGCTGCCAGATGGTCTAACTCTGGAGCAGGGCCAATCACTGTTTATAACAGTTTAGAGATACATAATCTCTCTCTCTCTCTCTCTCTCTCTCTCTCTCTCTCTCTCTCTCTCTCTTTCTCTCTCTCTCTCTTCTTAGAGAAACACTCAGACAGACCCTTCTTTTCCTTGTTTTGGGAACTAAGGATTGCGCCATTGTACATGGACTGGCCTTTTTTTCTGCCATGTTTTGGTATGTTCTGTTTCTTTCCCTGTGAAATGTTTTGACATTTCTGTCCAGATACTGCAATTATATATGGTTTTAAAGTCACTAATGTTTAATTGTTATCAAGGTTCTTAATTGTTAATTGATAAGAAGTCATGAATGTTGTTTTAAAGCTGCTACATATTGTTCTAGCACATACATATTGCATACTCTGTATTGCTTATTTTGAATTTTTCATTCTTTTTATACTTTTTTCATTTTCTGATCATTTCTGTTAGCATTATCTTTCTTCTAATCTTTTCTCTGTGTAGCATGATTCAGTTTTTTAAAAAATCATTCCCAAGTAATAAGTTAGACCAGGAGGAATAAGAAAGAAGTGTACACAAAAACTGTTCAGATGAAGTTTTCCTCCTTTTCTCAATTAGCTACAGATTTGTTTTACTTCTGCTTTATAGTTGCATCTGATAAGTAGACTCTCCATTTGAGAATGATTTGTGCCCCTTTCCTTCTCCTTTCTTCTTACCCTCCCTTCCTTGTTGCTTCTCTTCCTTCCTTTTTCCTTCCTCTAATATTGTGTTTTGGATTTCTTTTGTGTGCCAGGTCATATTCTAGAGCTACAGAAACAGACAAGCACCATGCTTGCTCTGGTGAGTTGGTAGTCTAATAGAAGAGACATGTCAATAAGCAGACATTTATCAAACAAACTTACATAGCATTAGCCAGAATTGCTATGTATTCATCATACAAGAAGACACGGTGCCATCAGGGTGTCAGATGGTGAGACAGGGAAGGCTATGGCCACTTGATCCTTTGTGTTCTGTATTGGGTCACCAGTAAGCCAGTCTTCCCCCACATCCACACGACTTTCAAAAGAGGCCTAAGGCTGGAATAGAGGAGAACTGGGCTCCGGTCCAAGCTCTGTGTTTTGTGCTGGAATGTGAATCTATTAATGGAATACAGATTGAAAGGAACAGAACCGTGGGCCCAAAGAAAGGACCCAGACCTCAGCATTACAGTGGCATCACGTCTGTCTTGACATAGACAAACCGTAGGAATGAAGGGGACTATTTTTAGGCAGAAATTTTATACGAACAAAATGAAAACCAATTAAAAATTTCCATGGGGAGAGAGTAATTACCACTCACTCAAGAAGTCAAATGCACCCCGGTTTCTATGCCCATCCTGAGACTTGAACTCAGGGCTAGGTGCTGTCCCTAAGTTTGTTTTTTTTCCTCAAGGCTAGTGCTCTACCATTTGAGCCATAGCCCCACTTCTAGCCTTTTGCTGGTTAATTGGAGATAAAGAATCTCATGGACTTTCCTGCCCTGACTGGCTTTATAGAACAACCCTCAGAACTTAGCCTTCTGAATAGCTAGGAATATAGGCACGAGTCACTGATACACAGCTTTCAAATGCCCATTTTCTAGAAGGGCTTGGTAGTTTGCATGCATTTCTACTTTTAAAAGCAGACCAGATGAATGCAAATTATTTCCTCACATGTCAATGTCATAGACTAATCAAAATTAGAGTTGAATTTTTAGTAGTAATCAACAATCAAATAAAAGTGTATCTTTACCCCAGCTCAACAATTACAACTTACTACTACAGCATGAGTCAGTGGTATGGTTGGGCATTGGAACTCCTTGGTATTACAGACTGTCTGGCCTCCAGATTTAAGAAAACATTGCACAGATTTGTAGCAGACAGCATGAAGAAACAGCTGGTGAGAATTGCAGGATAGTCCTGGGTCCTGGCCCCTCGCTTGTGCTCCTAAACAGCCTACAGGATTTATTTTTCTGCTTTGGATGTCCAAGGGATTGCTTGGGGTGTCCTTTCAGTGAACAGCTATTTTTGTTTATTTGTTTGAGCTAGCTGTGCGAGTTGTCCTGGTGATGAGAAAAGCTCCGACCCAGAGGTAGAGAAAGGGAACGTGTGAGAATCAGACTGATCTGGGAATCTTGATGTTCTTATCATTCCCTTGGACAAATGATGTACCTTCTCCAAACCTCCATTTGCTTGCTTGTCGGGGGAATTTATGAATAGCAGAGGCATTACTGTGATAGAATCATTAGAGGATTTAAAAAGATAATGTGGATTGGGGACAGTGTGCCAGGCATGAAGTAGGCGCTCAATTCACATGAACTATTGATAATCATCACCACATTGTAATTGACCAGCCTAGCATGTTAACAAATTGAGGCCACTGCCCTGCTTTATTTCATCAGCCTGCAGCATGTAAAGGCAACCCACAGCACGCAAAGCCTTCAGTTACACCCTGGAGGGAGTCACTAAAGGTAGACAGATGTGACCTCTGTCCTCCTCTCAGCACTCAATCCCAGTCTGTTTTCTTCATGTCAGAAGTTAATTAAACCCTGGCCCTTAGATCAGACACATCGGCATGTTTAACTTGCTAGATCTCAATCATCATCTTTGAAAACTCCTTGTTGTTGGTCCCCCCCACCCCAAATGCCTTCATTACCACAAAAGTTTTAGCTTAACTGGTAAACAAGCAACACAAACATTGGAATGAAATGTTAATCAACGTGAACTTTTCTGGGGTGGAGTTGTGTGACAGCTTGGAGACTGTGTCCCACTCCATGGGGGACAATTCTGAGTTAGTCTTGCTGTTCTGGCATCATTCAAGTTGACTTCCTTTTATTTTCTAAAAATGTCCCGCTTGTAAAATTTAGAGAGTCTATAGTATTAACCAGACTAAAATATACCAGCTCGTTTGTTTAGAGCTGGCATTTAATGAACCAGTATCTTAGATTTGACTGCCTCATCGTTAGAGGAAGGTGAGGATTACTCTCAGTCACTCAATGTACTTCCAATCTCTATTAAATGGCTTAAAAGTTGGCAGAAGAGTGGGGTGAAAATTTATGCAGGAATGCCAAATGATCACAATTACATGAAAAAAACTCAAGCTCATGCTCCATTGATATCAAAGCAGTCTCTCTCTCTCTCTCTCTCTCTTTCTCTTTCTCTTTCTGGAGCTGTTTTTGCTCACAGGTGGCTCTCTACCTCTTTGAGCCACAGTTTCACTTCTAGTTTTTGAGTGGTTCATTGGAGATAAGAGTCTCATGGGGTCTTTTCTGCCTGGGCTAGCTTCAAACTGTGATCTTCAGATCTCAGCCTCTTGAGTAACTAGGACTACAGGCGTGAGCCACCGGCTGGCAGCTTTATGACCCAATCAAGAGTTTGTGTTTGACTTGTGACTATTGCCTATCTTGACTTCATTAATCACAGGTGAAAGTTTTATTCTGACCTTATTGAATCAAACTGTGTTGACATGGAGAGTGTAAACCATCACTTCAGTGATGATTTCCTTAACTATTTTGTCCTAGAAAAAAAGAAATCATGAGTAATCCCACTCTTTTTTTTTTTTTTTTTGTCAGTCATAGGGCTTGAGCTCTGGGCCTGGGCGCTGTCTCTGCACTCTTCAGCTCAAGGCGAGCGCTCTACCACTTGAGCCACAGCAACACTTCCATTCTCATTCTTGTAGAAATAAATTGGAGGCTGCTTCCTTTCACTAAGTTCCAGCTCTGAGTTTAATCCCTCTGAATGAATTCCTTAGAGCCTTGGGTGTCTATCCAGTGGTTTCTAAACTTCCAGTATGTAAGCTCCTTAATGAAAGATATCATGGCATACACCAGCAAACAAACAGAAAACAAAATCGGGCTCAGCATTCCTTTGTGCTGTCCGCTGTCCCTTTCTACGGCTGTAGCTGCTCTGTTTGAAGGATGGATGGTGGTGTCCTGCAGTTGCACTGGGAAGGACGCGGGACAGCCTATGACACTGGAAATGTTCCATGGTGGCACCCACATATGCACACATACATATCTAAAAACGCATTGAACATTCATGTAAAATGTGTGCATCGCAAGTTAAATCTGAATTCTAACAAGTGACATGGAAAGCCTGGAAAGTTTTAGCCAAAAGTGGTTAACTCAAATAATGCATTCTATGTTAGTAAAGTAACAGAATGAAGAAACCATATATATATGTGTATATATATATATATATATATATATATATATATGATCTTTTTTCTTTTCCAGTACTGGGGTTTGAACTAAGGGCCTCATGTTGGGAAGACACGCCACCCCTGAGCCACACCTCCTCGTCCTTTTTGCTCTGGTTGAAGTGGTCCAACTCCCTTACTGGGACCTGGTTCCTGGACCATTGTCCCCTTGTTTTTCTTTCTCATGAAGGGAGGGTGACAAGCATGGACCACCGTGTCCTGTTAGTGGTTGAAAACAGGTCTTAGGAACTGTTCTGCCCAAGCTGGCATCAAACCTCCCTGTTTCAGCCTCCTAGTAGCGAGGGTGGTAGACATGGGCCACTGGTTCCCATCTCTATTTATTTGTTCTATTTATCCTTTCCTAATTTTTAATTTTTTTTCTGTCGGTCGTGGGGCCTGAACTCTGGGCCTGGGCGCTGTCCCTCAGCTCTTCAGCTCAAGGCTAGCACTCTACCACTTGAGCTACAGTGCCACTTCCAGTTTTTTCTGCTTATGTGGTACTGAGGAATGGAACTCAGGGCCTCAGGCATGCGAGGCAAGCACTCTACCACTGAGCCACCTTCCCAGCCCCCTATTTATCCTTTTCTATAATGCTCATTATCTCTGCTTACTTATAATGAAAAAAAAAGAATTTTTGGAGAGGAATTTTTCTGACTATTCTCATTCTCATTCATATGTTTATTTTAGTATGTAGCATTACAGAATGAACTCCAACAGTATAATCTGTTGAAAACTTTCTTGATCAATCATGGTTTGTAAATAGTATCTTTATGTCTTTGTTTCTACTTACGTAGCTGTTAGCTGAATTGTGTTATCCAAAAAAAATTCAAGAAACTCTCTTAAAATAAAATAGCTGCATGGTAAAGTAGAATCTTCTAGATTAAGAAAAATAACTCAATATACTCAAAGCTCTTATATTTTACTTACTTTAGATTCCCCAAAAGGTATTTTAGTAATGTGTAGCCAACCATACAAGAGTCTGGTTCACTAGATCGACATGAGCTCAACTGGATGATATACAGAGGAAGGAAACAGAAAGCTAACCGTTCGAGGATATTGCACCATGGAAGAAACAGAGACTGGGAGCGGCAAACAACTCACCCTGTGTCACACCATCAGTAATTTAGTCGTATTGTTCTTCAAGCTTGCTTTCTTCCCACAGTGTGCCACCTCCAGTGATGTCACAAGAAATGAGTTCCAAGTCCATGAGAGGATTCCAGGGATTCTGGAGCTAATCTCATCATTGTTTCTATTCTGGAGGCAAGCAATGCAGACCCCTGCCCCCCACCCCGGGAGGCGATGCCATCTTCCTCTGAACAACATAGAACTCAATATTTCTCCTGCAAGTTTACCCAACTTCTTTTCCTACCTCCCACTTCATCTTGCCCCTATACCATAATCAAAATTAAAACCATTCCATTCTACATGATAGAGATCAAGAAATCTGGGCTTCCATTTCTAGTACCAATCATGAGTGCGTGAGTGACTTCAGGCAAGTTATTGAGCCTCTCTGAGCATCAGGTTCCTCACTGTAAACAGGGGAAAAAGTATTAGGTGTTGTGATAGTTGAATGAATTAAAACATGCCAGGTGTGGTGGGTGGCACATACTTGTAATCCTAGCTACTCAGGAGATTGAGATCTGAGGATTGTAGTTCAAAGCAAGCCAGGGCAGCAAAGTCTGTGAGACTCTTTAATTAACCAGGAAAAAGCTGGAAGTGCAACTGTGGCTCAAGTGGTAGAGCTCCAGCCTTGAGTGAAAAAGCTAACAGACAGCACTAAGGCCCTGAGTTCAAAGCCAAGTACCAGCAGCCAGAAATCAAACAAAAACACTTGGAAAGCCATTAGAATGGGCTGTGGCATGTCCAAAGTGTCCCATGTGTATCAGCACTTAGCTTTAGTTATTATGCCCAAGATTTCTCTCTAATTTGTGGCTGTCCCATGTCCAGGCTTGTCCCCTCATGAGCACAGAGACGGAGCTCACATATCCCCCCAGTATCCAAGAACAGGGCCTGACAATTCTAACACTGAATGAAGGCCTTGGATCCGTTGAGCTCTGGCAGTTATGGCTTTCTAAGTTTTCCAAATCTTTCAGATTGCTACAGTTAATGACAGAACTCAAGTCTCCCAGATCTTAAGCTGCTCCTTTTGAGGAGACTGGCTAAGGACTTTGAGGCTGGCATTTCTCCTTGTCCACGGGTGTTCGCAGGGGTAGTTGTGTAGGCACAGGTTTGATTTAAAAGTTATTTCTGGTTTGTTCCTTGTTAGAGAACTAACATCAAGCATGAACAGACTTCCCAGTCTCTGCATTATATTGTTGATGCAAACTTGTCTCGAGTAACAGTGAATTATTCTATGTGCTTTCTCCCCACAGCTTCCATTGAACTGGTGCCTTCACCTCCTACTCTCTGGGATAAAGAAAATTAAGAATTTTGACTCTTTTTTACCTTCTTGATACCTCTCTTGCTACCATACCAGGACTAATTTGATTTTAGGGTTTCATTTTCTTGAGGTGAATTGTCTGTAGGAGCCTGCAATTTCCTGATTTTTTAGGGAAGGTAGCCACTAGTTTTTGGCTTCCACTTGGAGAATGTAACTTAGTATTTCACTAGTAGTACCAAGACTGTTTTTACAAGTGTAATATGTCGGTCGTGTGACAGGCTTTCCAATTGAATGCACTACTACCAGACCTCAGCATTCCACCTTCTTTTGGCAGAGTTGTACATTATTTTCATTTGTTTAACAAATTTTATCATGAATATTTTAAGATTCAAATATTATTCAATATTGAGTGTTTAGAAAAATGATGTTATTCCACTGTGAACTTTGTAAACTGTTCTTTTCCAGATCATCTCTTCCTTCTTAGCAGAACTTGGGTCATAGATGTATCATTTAGATAGTCTCTATGATGTTTGTGAAAATTCAGATACTAGGCAAAGTGGTCCTCAGATATGAAGGACAGACATTTCTTTAGACAAACAAAAGGTGTAGCTCATCAACACTGGTGGGTTTCATCCCCTTAGATAGAAGGATGGTTCAACATATGCATATCAATAAATGTGATATAAAACATTAAGAAATGAAAGACAGCATGGTGCGTGTGGTTCACACCTGTAATCCTAGCTACTCAGTAGACTGAGATCTGATGATTGAGGTTCAAAAGACAATCCAGGCAGGAAAATCTGTAAGACTTTTTTTGGTGGTTCATTAGAGATAAGAGACTCACAGACTTTCCTTCCCAGGCTGGCTCTGAACAGCAATCTTCAGATCTCAGCCTCCTGAGTAGCTAGGATTACAAGCATGAACCATTGGCGCCTGGATCCTAAAGATATTCTTTATAGAAATAGGCAAAATAATTCTCAAATGTGGATGGAACAACAAAAGACTAGGGCGATCTTGAGCAAAACAAAGTGGGAGGCAGCACACTCCCTGATCTCAAAATAGAATGGAATCTTACAGTAATCAAAATGTTAATTTGACAGCACCGAGCAGAGCTGGACTCTACCATGCATATGATCTTCATCAGTCGCCCACAGCTGAGGTCTTCCCTGAGCCATTCTGGTACCATGCATAAGGGACCATCTGGCACGTGCTCCGAGGAGATATTTGTATCCATGTTAGTTGTTAAAGGACATGGGATATTAGAAGCAAAATGTTCATGGGAATTGTAAAAAGAAAACAGATACATGGGCCAATGCAACAGAACTCAGAGCCTACTAATAAATCTATCCATCTATAATCAACTGATCTCTGAAAAGAGTGCCAAGAATACCTGAGGAAAAAAATAGTGGCTTTCTCAAGGATTGGTTTTAGAAAATCTTGGCTTGTACGTGTAAAAGAATAAAATTGGATCCTTATATCATATACAAACATCCACAAAAACAGACTGAAGTTTTAAATGTAAGATGTGAGTTAGGACGTGGAGTTGTGGCTCAAGCTGTAGAGTGCTAGCTTTGAGTGAAAAGATGTGAAAGCATGGAATGACTGGAAGACATATTGGTCTGGGCAGCTCATTTTTTTGCATATGATTCCAAAGCACAAGCAACAAGAGCAAAAATAGATTAAATGGGACTGCATACAACTAAAAAATCCTTCTATACAGCAAAGGAAAAAATCAGTAGAACCAAGAGATAGCCTAACAAATGGGCTATTCAAACTGTTTATCTAGTAAGGAGTTAATATTCAAAATATATAAGGAATGCATGTAACTTAATAGCAAACAGACAGAACCCCAAAATCTTGATTAATAACATGCCAGGGACCCTAAACTTTCTTTTTTTTTTTTTTTAGAAAGAAGGAACACAAATGAGCAATGGGTATATGAAAAGTTAATATCACCAGCTATCTGAGAAATGTGAGTCAAACCTATAATGAAATATTACCTCACATCTTTTTAAAAGGCAAAAGAAGAGAAAAGGGAAAAAAGGAAGAAAAAAGAGGGAGAGAAAAAAGAAAGAAAATGAGTAAAAAGGGCAAAAGACAAGTTCTGGTAAGCAGAGAGACCGCAGAGAGCCTGTACCCTGTTGGTATATTGTATATTTTAGATTTGCTTAGAGAAAGGACTGAAGTGTTCTCATAACAAAGACACAAGAGGAAAAATGCAAAGGCAAAACAGATCCAAATTAAAATCCAAAAGTGTACTGGGAGCATAGTGTAAATGGTAGAGTGCTGGCCTAGCAAACACAAGGCCCTGAGTTCAACTCCCACAGAACCACAAACAAAACAAAACAAAATATCTTCTTGCTGTGGAAATTGAGTAGCACACTCTTTCCTGCTGCTTTTGACTTTTTCAGTCCCATTTTTTTTTTTTTACTTTTGCTTTTTTAAACATCTAACATTCTAGTATGAATACTTCACTTGCTAAAAGATTTTTTTTTTTAAGTCAAAGCACTAAGAAAAGGCTGTAAAATAAAGGCGTAAAGTGAGTGGTTGTGAATGCAAATTCATTTTCCATGAGGAAATGCTACGAATTGTGTGTTGCTTGGAGCCAAGCTGGGAAGATCAGAGACCAGCCCCTGGAATTTTCCCATTGCTTCTCACAGCCTGACTCTTAGGGACTATCAGGTCTAAGAGGCCACGATTTCAAATTCTCTGCTATACTCAGACTGAGATCAGGATTGTTACATTCAGATTAAGGTAAAGTGATCATATAATGTGCTGGTTAATAATTAGAAAATGAAATTTGTTGATGAGAATTAACAAGCAAGAATAGATTGCACTTCATTAGTTTTTGTGCCTTAAAGATTAAATCAGACACTAAATGTTAATCATAGTTTAAGAACCCTTTTGGTATGCTTTTTTCCTTTAGCCTTATGTTTCTTTTTTTTAATTACACAACACTGCTTTTCCATTATTCTGAAGAAAAAGTATCTTCTAAACACAAAGTATATCTAATTGAGTTACAAAAATCATTTGCCTCAGAAGCACACAAAACACCAAATCTATGTAGCTCATTTTCTTGGAAGATGGTTTATTCATTAATGTATATTGGAGACTTCTAGTTACAATTTTAATGACTTGATGCTAATAGCATCCCAACTATTCTCTAGGCAAGCTCTAGGCTATTTCATAGCTAAATATTATTAATTTAGTTGCCATATGTGTGCTACTCCAAATGTAGAGAAACCTATGCCTTTTATTACATGGATTTAGAATTGCTTGGGTTTAGGAAATACTGCACCCCTACTGTCTCCTCTAAACATCCAAAATGAACCCACAAGAATCTAACTTGGAGGAGAGACAAAGCCAAGACTTTTCTTCATCCACATATAGCTACATCAACCCTCCACACGCATTTGGTGAAGGAATGAGGAAGGTGGAAGATATCTATCAAAGGCTTAAACTCCTCTAACTTCAGGGAACTCATTCCGGCTCATGACAGCCCAGTATGTTTTGGGGCAATTTTGGTGGTCCAGCATTTTCTTTGACTATTGCACTCCTATCTCTTCCTGTGTGCTTGATTTAAATTTAGCTCTGAAGGCTGCATTCACTTGCTCTATCATATGATAAGCTTTTAAATAGAAGCTGCCGCTCATGCTTTACTCTCTCTACCTAATTCCAGGTTTGCTTCTAATATCCCATGTCCTTTAACAACTAACATGGATACAAATATCTCCTACTGTCAGATCCTCCCCTCTGAGCCTGGGCCAGAATGGCTCAGGGAAGACCTTAGCTGTGGGCATGATCATCATGTGCATTTATGGAGTCCAGCTCTGCTCTTTGCTGTCAAGTTAACATTTTCCTTTCTTTAAGGAAACAATTGTTCAGCTTTCCAGAGGGAATTTTTGTAAACCTGCCCCGTGACTGACAGCTGGGGTGGGAAGTCACTGTGATCCCGGAGGCTGGCTGAGTGCACAGCGTTAATTTGTTTTGTCTCGTTTTCCAAGTTGACTTATTCAGAATAACTAGACTTCGTGAAGATTAAGCCTGGAGAATTAGGTGAGAGGCCCTCTCTGGACAATGTCTTCTAGAATGTTTTCTCCGAGCAGCTAGGCCAGCTATTCAGATAGCCAAGTTGGATCCCAGGGAAGTAACATTGCCCCACCTGGGCAGATAGGATGGAAAAGAGAGCCCTTTGACCTTTGTCTCGAATTTTGTTATTCCCCTTCCCTTCCCAGATCAGATAGACGTAAATACTAATACTACTATGTAATTTCTGGATGTTTTCATGATTCTCCTCACGGGGAACATACTAAACCAAACCAACCATAAAACACCGATATTCAAAGCCCCGGGAACTAGTAATTAATTTTTAGTCTTTACAGATTTGCCTCTTCTAGACATCTTCCATAAATGGAAGCATGCAGCCTTTTTTTTTTTTTTGGGTCCGGTCGTGGGGCCTGAACTCTGGGCCTGGGTGCTGTCCCTCAGCTCTTCAGCTCAAGGCTAGCACTCTACCACTTGAGCCACAGTGCCACTTTCGGCTTTTTTTCTTTTTGCTTATATGGTCTGAGGAATCGAACCCAGGGCCTCATGCATGTAAGGCAAGCGCGCTACCACTGAGCCACCTTCCCAGCCCAGCATGCAGCCTTTTGTGACTCGTTGCTTTCCTCCATGTTGTAACATATAATAGCACTCATTCTTTCTTATTACCAAACACTATTTCATTCTATAGATACCACACATTTTATTGATTCATTCCATAGTAGATGACAGTTGGGTGTTTCTACTTTTCGGTCATTAGTAGCAATGTGGCTGTGAGTATTGGTCTTATTTGGACAGTTTTCTCTCAGTTTTATTATTATTATTGTTGTTGTTGTTATTTTCAAGTTCTTATGTGGACATAGGTTTTCCTTTCTCTTGGGTAGATACTTGAGAGTGAAACAGCTGAATCCTATGGTAGCTCTTTGAGAAACTACCAGTTTGTGTTTTCAAAGTGTGCACAGCTTTACATTCTCAGCGCCAATGCGGAAGGCTCCGCTTATCCCTTGACTGCTCGGGGTGCCATTCTCTTGACGCGATGCCTCTTCATGGTTTTAATTTTAATTTGCTTAGTGACTAATGATGTCTAGTACAGTATTGCTTGTTGCCCATTGATGTATCTGTTTCGGTGAAGAATCAGTTCAAATCCTTTGACAACTTTAAACTGTTATGTGTTTATTATGGAATAGCAAGACTTATTGATTTGCCTACTTATGTATTTCATCTTCAGCAGGACTTGGGTTTGAACGCAAGGTGTTCAGCCTGCAGGGGCGGACACTGTTCCCCAGCTCTGAGCTGTGAGAATGATTTACATACCCTTGGTCCCAGACCTTCCTTAGACATCTGATTTCTAAATATTCTATTTCATTCTGTCCTTTGCTCTCTCCCCATCCCCATTGTCCATAGGTTTTTGGGGTTAGTTCCAGACCAGGCTGATCCTTCTATTAACATTTCTCATAGCGGCAGGGACGTGCCGCCATACATAGCTTTTTTTTTTTTTTATTCTTGGTTTCAGGTGGGTTCTTAGGAACTTTTTGGTCATGCTAGCTTCAAAATATGATCCTGATTCCCGCCTCCCGAATGCCAAGGTACATGGCGTGAGCCACTGCACCTGGAATGGCTTTTACTTTCTTGATGGTGAATTGAATTGAATTTTGAACACATAAAATTTGCTTATCATTGCTTTTGTCCCTAAAGCTTTTGTTACCACATATAAGTATCCTATCAGACTTTAATCAGCCACTTTCCATTCTATCACACTCTGCTGAAGGGACGTTAAAGGTATGTGGATTGTGATGGAGGGTTGGATTACAGTGAAATCAGAGGAGCAGGAGATTTGGAGTCTTAATGTGAAGTCCAATAATGATTTTCCAAGGCTCACTCTTCTATCTGAAAAATGGGTAAGAACAGTTCCCATTTAATAAGATTGTTATGAGGTTAGAATGGCTTCTGTGAAAGGGCTTGGCACACAGATGTCTCATAAATGTTAAACTGTTGTTCTGATTTAAGAGATTGTGGAACTAGGGCTGGACCTAACCAAGAATTGTCTAACAGATAAGAGTTTCTGTTTCTAAGCTTTTCTTCAGGACTGATGAGAATGACCTATGGCTGGAGCACTGCTTATGCTCAGCCGTTCTAGCAGGTGCACAACAGAATGTTTCTATTTCTGTTGATTTCAGCAATAAACAAGGCCTATGCTCTTGAGTTTAAAGAAGAGTCCAGGATAAAAAAATCTGCATTGTTGGCAGGAGTAAAGACTTTATCCAGATGTGTTCTTCTTCTTAGTGGCCACTTGGATGAGTACAGGGGAAATGTCAAGTAAAACTTGTCTCTGTCTGTTAGATAGAGGACTTTACAAAAGGTCATTTGATATCTCAGTTAAATATTTACCATGTTTTACAACATTGCCTTAGAACTTACATACAAATGCTGGGATCATTTGAGTTGAGAACAAGCTGCAGAAACAGGGCCACAATAATAATAATAATAATAATAATAAGAAGAAGAAGAAGAAGAAGAACGCTGTTTCATTATTATATACTCAGATATTGGTGAAAGTAAGAGCCAAACCACCTTCCAGTTTGGGCTGGCTCTACATGGCAGGTTCACTAATAAGAAGCATCGTCCAGGGCTGGGAATGTGGCTCAGTGGTAGAGTGCTTGCTTAGTATGCATGAAGCCCCATGTTTGATTCCTCAGTACCACATAAACAGAAAAAGCCTTCCTTCCTTCCTTCTTTCCTTCCTTCCTTCCTTCCTGCCTGCCTGCCTGCCTTCCTCTTCATAATGCTGGTACTGGGGCTTGAACTCAGAGCCTTATGCTCTCAATTGGATGTATTCCCCTCAAGGCTGCCATTCTACCACTTGAATCACAAGTTCACTTGTAGCTATTTGCTAGTCAATTAGAGATAAAGGTCTTTTGGATTTGTCTCAGACTCTTGAGTAACTAGGATTACAGTCATGACCCACTAGCTCTTGCTTATGGTTTTCCCTTTTAACAAAGATTAAAGAGCTACTACATATTTTTCTATGACTTTCTCTAAAATGAAATTCTGTATCACTATAAGCTAGTGGGCTACATTGTAGTATATTTAATGTGGTTACCCTGCATAATAATATGGACATTCTAAGTTAAAAAGAAGTATGTCTGGGAGTGGAGCTCCACCTTCTCCAGGGAACAAGCATTTTCAAAATAACTTTCATAGCATGATAATGACTTCTTGTATAGGTTTGTTAAATGACCTGATGGTAATATGCCATTTACAAGAGTGAAATCCTGATACTATTATTTAGGAAAATAGGTCTTGGTGGGAAAGTTCATCTCCAATAACCACCAGGACAGTGTTAGTTTTGTCATCGGTGGCTTTTATGGT
The DNA here is from genome assembly GCF_019054845.1 of Dipodomys spectabilis. Taxonomy (NCBI): domain Eukaryota; kingdom Metazoa; phylum Chordata; class Mammalia; order Rodentia; family Heteromyidae; genus Dipodomys; species Dipodomys spectabilis. The sequence goes on from NW_024870696.1 coordinate 21,295,448, forward strand.
ATGGAAAACTTCTTTGAGGAAAAATAAAAAGTTTGATATATATTAAATAGGATAGGTAGAGACAAATGATAGACCTTCATTAACTTCATGGTCAATGTACCATGTTAGCTAGAACCAAGTAAATTCAAAAAATACCATGATAATAAAATAACCTATGAAAGAAATTCTTCTCCTTTACCTTCCACACTCTCCCAAAGAAAATACTTCTCATTTAATTTTTTCCTTTCTTCTTTTTGGAAAAGTCTTATTCACGATAGAGCACTCCATTTACGAGATATGGAGGGAAAGCGTTCACTAACGCTCTCCAGGAAATGGAAGCCTGCCAGGGACATGGCTGGCACTTTCCACTCTCAGTGTACAAATGTGGAGAAACGCTATTTTCAGTGCACATACGCAACACCCTGTTTTTCTAGTGTCTTTATTTTTGGCTTATCCAGGGAAGAAACTAAGGCTGGGGCCATTTAAAAGCATGCCACAACACAAATGGTCAGATTCTTGGGTATGAATCATCAGTTAACTTCATAAATCGATAGCAATGTTGGAAACATCTATCATTGTTGACATGAGATAGACTTGACCATTTGAACGTGTCTTTTTTCTGGAGATAGTCCTCTTTTATTTTTTTCCAGAGAGCTGGAATTTTGAGAAACAGACATTGCTCAGTATTGGTATTAGCCTTTGGTTTGTTTGTTTCCCCTTTCTTTTAATTCTCTCTCTCTCTCTCTGCTGGTACCAGGGTTGGTATTCCAGGGCCTGGACACTGACCCTTAGCTTTTTTGCTTAAAGCTGGTGATCTTTCATTTGAACCACACCCCCAGTTTCAGCTTTTTGGTTGCTAATTGGAGATAAGAGTCTCATGGACCTTCCTACCCAGGACTGGCTTAGAACCAAGATCTTCAGGTCTCAGCCTCTTGAGCAGCTAGCATTACAGATGTGAACCACTGGCGCTCAGCTTTAATGCTGCATTTCTTTAAGTAATTAAAGACTTCTGCTGTATGAGAAGAATCTTAAAATCTTTATGGCTCCTATATGTATTCAGACATATAAAAGTAAGTTACTTTTTGCTTTGTATCCCTTTTCCTCCCCCATGTTTGGCTTTTGCTAGCTTATAAACAGTTCATAGAAGTAGAGCACATGACAAAATTTTTAGGATTTGACAGAGCGTTGTGTGGGTGATGATTTCTAATTCCATGTCTATAGTAATGATTCACTCTAGTTTCTGTATTGATCTCACCAATCATTTGCTCTGGGAGGGTCAGCTGACCTGAATTAAGGACATTTAAAGAACTCAATTCTCTGGGAGAAAAACTGAGGCCTGCAGGATACCAGACCCTCTGCATGTGCATAGAAACACACCCCTAACCCCCCCTACCCCCACCAGCCTTGGCTCCCAGAACTTCAGTGAGTGCCACAGTCAGAACCGCCTTGCTAGTTTTTAAGTTTTGGCATAATGTGCGATGAAGCAACCGAAAAGCCAACTCTCTCTCGCTTGCTCTCGCTCTCGTTCTTGATCTCCTAAGGACTGAAACCAAGGATTCCTGCATGACAGATCAGTGCTCTACCACTCAGCTACACCCCCCCCAGCCCGGGCCGTCCACAGCTCTTCAGTGGGGAACGTGCTTTCTTGGTGTGTTTGTGTTCATGTCAGTGACTGACTGGAATTTGGATTTCACTTTGTATGTTGGGCAGCATGGAGTCAGAAGGTTCCAGGGGCTAGAGCCCTGGTAGGGAGGGCACTAGAGTGAATGTCCTTCGTCCCTAAAAAGATGGGGGAAGGGGGGGGGGGAGAGAGAGAGAGAGAGAGAGAGAGAGAGAGAGAGAGAGACAAAGACAGAGAGAGACAGAGAGAGACAGAGAAAGAGAAAGAAACAGAGAGAGAGAGAGACTGCTAACTTACTTTCTACACTAGCTGGATAGGGTCTCTGGAAGGAAAGCTGGGTGATACCATTTCTAGAGTTGGGACAAACTTAAGCCTTTGGCTTCCTTTTCCTCTTGGAGGAAAATGTGTCCAGGCTCTACTTCATGTCCTCTGGCCCCCCTCTTGTTCAGAACGGAAGGGCTTCTTCTCTTCCACAGACAGGGGGCGGGAGAGCGGGCAAAGGCTCATGCATTCAGGTAGAATGTGTCTTCCTCTTCTCTTCCAGCTGCACCCATTCCCTAAGGTTCAGATCTCCCCTGCTTCATTTCCCTGGGGACTGCTCTATGGCTTTAGGGGCTGGGCTGCCTCCCCTTGCATTCCATCCACCCTGTGTTCTGTTCCCTAAGGAGCCCTCAGAACCCTTCTTTAATGCCATCGTTGGACTATAAAAACCTAGACGAGCCAGGAGTGGACTTGTATGTATGAATCTCAGCACTTGGCATGCTGAGGCAAGAGGATCATACATTTGAGTTCAAGAGTCAGCTGGGGCTATATTGCAAGACTGTCTCAGAAAGCGAATAACTCAGACTGTACTTACTTTATTCACTGCTGGATCTCTAGGGCCTTACTACACTATGAAGACTTGTTAGTTGAATACTGTTTGAGGTAGCTATTACCCCAGGTGAAGAAAACAAGAACAAAGGTGAGAAGACTTCAAAGTGTGTGGCATGTGAGGGATTATTTATTAAATTAAAAAATGATGTCTTATTGGAGGAAATGCCTATTTCTTTCACATGCCATTTAGCTCAATTTTACACTAAATTCACTTTTAGACTTTAGTTCAATGTGACATTAAATGATATTGAAATTTCTAGAAATAGAAATGTCAGCCTTTATTGCTCCTGGTAGCCCCTTCCTTGTGTAAGCCCCTGCCCCCTCCCCGCCTCCTCCCACCCCTGCAACCCCCAATTGCAAAGATAAACCATTTGAAACCACAGAGAGTCAAATACTGGATCTGATCTAAGAATAACTCCAACTGGAGTGATGACCAGGCCTGTACTAGGATCAGAAGGTCTGGAGCATCATCTGACTTGGCCATTAGCTGCGCCCTCCTGGACTGGGCAAATTAATAGCTGGTGTGCTCCGGTATAATGCTGGGTGAGGTCAGCAGCAACCCCAGCGAGCGGTGTCCCGGGGGAACTGCTCATTCATCCCCCACCCTCTCCACATTTACTCCTCTATCTAATGTTTATCATTATCTGTTTGGTGCCGGGAACCGCACTGAGTGATGGGGTAGAACGAAAAGACAGCCCGTGAAAAGGAAAGACACCCATCACAAGTGTAACTTAATGCCCGATGAACGCCAGGCTGGAACTAGACAAGAATCATGGTGTGCACACAAAGAAAGGGAGACTGACGTCTGGAGGATTTCTGAAGGCAGTGACATCAGCACAAAACGTGCTCTATCAAAGTGCTGTAGACAAAGAGGAACGTGCAGCGACCCTGAGTTAGCATGCACCCCTGAGTCTGGACTTCCCGGAGCACAAGGAAGAGGAAAAGATTGCACCACCTAAGCCGAGCAGGGTCTGAGCATCCTCCTTGAAGCTCCAGGGTCACTGTGAGATAAATGAACACACTTGGGCCACTTCACCATTCCTGCTTCTGAACTTCTTCCTTCTCTGCACAGACTTGTGTTTGAAGTGAGGTCTATTGTCTTGCCCTGTGAGGCTGCTGGGAGGAAAAAATATAGAAGGTTTCTTCTTCTCCAAGAGCATCCTGGCAACCAGCAGTTTTTCCATATTAGGCAAGGTTTGTTCTGTTGCTCTAAGAATTTGAAATATCCATGTTATTTCTAGATAGAAGCATCATACCATAGGATGAACAGGAAGCATGTTGTAGAAAGTTATAGTTTAGAGAGTTAGGAAATAGCTGAATTTTCAAAGCGTATGCACGTTATCTGACTTCTGACGTGTGTGTGTGTGTGTGTGTGTGTGTGTGTGAGAGAGAGAGAGAGAGAGAAAGAGAGAGAGAGAGAGAGAGAGACAGAGACAGAGAATCAGCATCAAAGACTAATGCCCCGGATGCAGGATCTCTGTCTTTGGCCATTTAGCTACCCAACAAAAGTCTCTTGTAGGTGCCAGGCTAGAGCAGAAAGGGTGTATTTCTAGCTTCTAGAAACTCTAAGTGACAAATAAAGATGCCATTCCTCTGTGGACTCATCACCCTACTGCCTTGAAATAACAGCTGCCATTAGAACATGTGCTGAGTGCTGTGTATTCATGTATTATACCATTTAGTACTTCTATTCATTTAATGCTTACCTTGTGATAATGCCATTCAACAGTTGGAGAAAGGCATAGCTCTTGGTGTGTGTGTGTGTGTGTGTGTGTGTGTGTGTGTGTGTGTGTGTGTGCGTGTGTGTTTGTCCTGGGGCTTGAACGCAGGGTCTATGCACTGTCACTGAACTTTTTTGCTTGAAGCAGCACCATACCACTTGAGCCACAGCTCCTTTTCTGGCTTTTTGGAGGTTAATTGGAGATAAGAGTGTCATGGACTTGCTTACCCAGGCTGGCTTTGAACCATGGTCCTTTCTAGATCTACCTCCTGGGTAGCTATTACTGGTGTGAGCCATTGGCACCTGGCTAGGCACAGCTCTTAAGTGACAAAACTAGCCATACACCAGGGAGGCCTCTTTAGGCAGAAGCTCCTTGCACAGATGAGAGAGGATACTCCACACTTATTAAATGAAAGCACCTGTCATACTTTGGTCCCTCATCAAAAGCACTTACAGCAAATACCACTGTCTTTTATAGCTAGAGAGGGTCCTGGACACATATTTTGATTTTTGATTTTTTTCCAGATGTATCATCATTTGTATTTTAAATCTTTAGTTTTTCCAAGGCTTTGGCAGGTGGCATAATCTGCTTTAACGCCAGGCAATGGCTGAGAGCTGTAGCTGCATTTGGTTGCATCACCATGAGAGGAAACCATTGACATATGATGCACACGTGTGCCTAAGCGATAATGGCCCATAGGTTTAGGTGAACTAAATACGCTTCAATGTACAGTGCTTTCAACTTCCATTGGGTTAATAAGGAAGGAACTCCATGCTGAGCTGAGGAGCATCTGTACACTTCACTAGAAACTCACAGAATCATATGATGAGTCAGTGCAGGATTAGAACTCTCCATGATCTTGTTCCTCCAAACAATATTATGTCTATTTCTGGGGCCAACATCCTCTCCAGGGCTCTAGAAACACCCCACGTGGGATAAAGAGATGGAACTGAATAACATTGGAAGAGAGATCTGAGTTTTGGAAATAGGCTAAATAATTTGAAACCAAGCCAGGTGAAAAAAACTTATCAATGAAGTTGGAGAAGTCATGCTTCTAGTTGTATGTTCACTCCTGGAACTAATTTTGTTGGCTTAATTTAGTAATACAGCCACAACGGAAAACTTCTTTCCTTTATCTGTTACTTGTTTTCCTCACTTAAGCAATATAGAGCACAACTGTACTCTATCACCTGTAGCGAACAGCCATAAGATTTGTAAGATCACGTCTATTAAAAATAAAAATCTCTAGTTGGGTACCTACCATTGGCTCACACCTGTAATCTTAGTAACTCAGAAGGCTGAGATGTGAGGATTGTTGTTCAAGGCCATCCCAGGAAGAAAAGTCTGTGAGATGATTTAAATTTTTTTGTTTTTTTATTGTAAAAATAGTGTACAGAGGGGTTACAGTTACATGAGTAAGGTAATGAGTACATTTCCTATCAGGCATTGTTACTTCCTCCTTTGTTTTTCCCCTACCATCCTTCCCTCCCTACCTCCCCACCTCCCCCCTCTCCTCCAAGTTGTAAAGTTTGTTGTCTACATAGTGTCTTGTACATCTCATTGTTACAATGGGTCTTCTATCTCTAATTAACTACCAGGAAGACAGAAGTGGTGCTGAGGCTCAAACTGGTAGAGCACTAGCCTTGAGTGAAAAGCTCAGGGAGAGCCCCCAGGCCTTGAGTTCAAACCCCACAACAGACAAACACGAAATACATAAATAAAATAAAAATAAAATTCCCTGTGGGCCTGAAATCCTAGCAGGCTGAGATACACAGATCATGGTTCCAAGCTAGCCCAGGCAGGAAAGCCCGTGAGACTCTCATCTCCAATCAACCACCCAAAAGCTGGAAGTGAGTAGAGCTCTACAGCCTTGAGCAAAGAAACTCAGGGACAGAACTCTGGCCCTGAGTTCAAGCCCCATTACTGGCGCATACACACACAAACACACACACACACACACATGCCCCTGGGCAAACAGGCTAGGCTAGGAGAGGGCACCAGTGGGGGAGGGGAGGGCTAAGAGAGGGAAAGAGGGTGAGCATGATCTGCACAGTTTAATGTATGAAAATAGCAATAGGAAACCCGTGGACATTGTTTTAAGAAGGAGGAGTGGGATGTGGGATGAGCAGAGGCGATACATTGTGGGTATGTGTGGAAATGTCATACCGACACCCCATTGGTCTGTGAGGGCAGTACAAAACCATGTCCCTGTGCAGAAGCCCCCTGTGTGTGGAGAGGAGGGCGGCTGTTTTCACTGCTGGGTTATATACAAGCAGCCAATGGGCACTCACATCCTTCCTGGCAGGGCGTCCGGCCTCAAGCATTTTCACGCCAGCTCCCCATCAAGTCCCATAGGAAGCAATTCCTGGAGCGCTCAGCTCCCTTATACCTGCCTGGCTCTGATCTGTTACACACACAGGCTAAAGAAATAATAAACAAATTGACATGATGAAAGCAAGCAAATGAACTAGATTTGAGTTTTTCAATCTGTCAAGACAAAACGATTCTGTGTGTGTGTATTTGTGTGTGTGTGTGCACGCGCGTGTGTGCGCTTGAACTCAGAGCCAGGGTGCTGTCCCTTAGATTTATTTCCTTCTCCTTTTTATTGTTAATTTAAAGGTGAGATACAGAGGTGTCCCTTCGATTTGCTTGCCCAAGGCTGGTGCTCTACTACTTGAGCTATAAATCCACTTAGAAAAAACCTTGGTTACTTGGAGATAAGAGCATCCCATACTTTCTTGCCTTGGCTGGCTTCAAACCACCATCATCAGATCTCCCCTCCTGAATAGCTAGGATTACAGGCCTTAGCCACCTCCCCCCCCCCCCCCCAGCGAATAAATATGACGAACAAAACAATGGAAGTGATGGAATGCATCACCAAAAAAGACTTTGATATGGGTTTAAAATTTCATTTAATAATAATAATTATTTTTGCTGCGCCTGGAACTCTGGGCTTGGGCGCTGTCCCTGAGCTTCTTTTGCTCAAGGCTAGAGCTCTACCACTTGAGCCACAGCACCCCTTTTTAGCTTTTTCTGACTAGTTTATTGGAGATAAGAGTCTCCCAGACATTTTTGCCTGGGCTGGCTTCAAACTGCAATCCTCAAATCTCAGCCTCCTGAGGAGCCTGACTGACAGGCCTGAGCCACCAACATCTGGCTAGAAATGAAATTCTTAATAACATTGACAAATTACATACATATCCTAAGTCTACAAAAGTATTGCAACACTCAAATAAATTATTTGCTTGACATATTATGATTTATTTCCATAATCTTAAGTAATCCTCATTGAATTGGTCACATGGCATCAAGCTTTAGTATTTTCAGTTTAGAGAATAGATTATTTTGGGTTTTTTTTCCCTCCCTCTCTTTTCTTTTTTCAGTCCTGAGGCTTGAACTCAGGGTCTGGACCCTGTCCCTGAGCTTTTTTGCTCAAGGCAAGGGCTCTACCACTTGAGCCATATCTTCACTTCTGGTTTTTTGGTGGTTAATTGAAATAAGAATCTCCTGGAGGGGCTGGGAAGGTGGCTCAGTGGTAGAGCACTTGCCTTGCATGCATGAGGCCCTGGGTTCGATTCCTCAGCACCATATAAGCAAAAAAGAAAAAAGCCAGAAGTGGCGCTGTGGCTCAAGTGGTAGAGTGCTAGCCTTGAGCTGAAGAGCTGAGGGACAGCGCCCAGGCCCAGAGTTCAGGCCCCACGACCAGACCCCCCCCCCCCAAAAAAAAAAAGAAAAAGAAAAAGAAAAAGAATCTCCTGGACTTTCTTACCTGGGCTGGCTTTGAACCACAATCCCCAGGTCTCAGCCTTCTGAGGGGCTAGGAACCACAGGTGAGCCACAGGTGTCTAGCTAGTTTTTTTTTCTTAAAAAAACAAAAAAGAACTGAAATCTGGGCACCACTGGCTCATACTTGTGATCCTAGCTACTCAGGAAGCTGAGATCCAAGGATCAGGGTTCAAAGACAGCCCAGGCAGGTAAATCTGTGAGACTTATCTCCAATTAGCTACCAAAAAGCTGAAATTGGAGGTGTGGGTCAGCCTTCAGTGAAAAGCCTCAGTGCTGACACACACACACACACACACACACACACACACACACACACACACACACACACACACATAAACTCCTTACTTCTTAATACATAAGACAGATTTTTTTTCAAATTCACCCCTATTTTTGGTAATGCCAAGCTCACCCATGAGTGACATGGAGATGTAATGGCTCTCATCTAAGTGTTATTTGGGGTTTATTCCTCTGAAGCACAGGAATTGGCTAGATCTTATTGTGTGCAATTACTATCAAAAAAGAAGAAGTATACGATTGATTACTTATAATTTTATCAGCTGCATGACTGATGATACAGTCTCGGCAGAAGGTAACTTCTGTTTTCTCTAAGCAATAACAATAGCAAAGTCCAACTAACCAATTTCCAGGTGTAACTGGAAGAATTTCCCAGAGCCTAGCTTCTAGTCCCACACATTTCAAGCCTTGTTTCTCTTCCACTACCCATATAATTCTGGTGCCCAGCACCTGCAGGGTAGGCTCATACGACGATGTTATGTGTGGTCCTGCACCTCTGTGCTACTACTAAGCAGGGTGAATGGCTTAGTAAGTGGTAGCACTATTTCTGGATGCAATGCCTATGCCAGATGGCCGGCAAAAACTTCCGCGTACACAAAAGTGGAGGCAAATCACAGAAACGTGTTCTCCAGACTGCCAGCTAAATACATCTCCACACAACATCCCCTAGGTCAGGATGCCAAAAACGCCATTGGCTACCCTGGACCAGATGGGAAATGTGGCAGAGGGAAAACTGCCGTGGAGAGGAAGAGCAATCATAATTTCAATGGAGCTATTGCATGTATATTTCATACAAATGTATGGCTATGTGAATGTCTTGTTAGGAACCTTCCCAGGGCCTGGGGGAGGTGGTGGCGAGTGAAGGTAGAAAGTTAGCCTTCCTAGGCTAAAAATATAGGTAAAAATATACCCGCAAACACTACATTCTGCTAAGTGGCTAGCTTAAGATACCATGCCAACAACAATGGAAAGACTGGAGGGCGGGAATGGGGCCACAGAGCCATCCCTCAAGATGGCATCTTTCAGGAGGTGGGTCATGAAAGATAAATAGGAATCTTGGGGCAGGCAAGGGGAGGAAGGGTCCTATGGCATATTTAGAAGCCTGGCAACTACACAGAGCATGAAAATCGAGAAACTGGTATGTGCTTTGTATAAGTGGAGTATGAAGAAGGTCCAGTGGAGTTGGGAGAGACGGGATAGCTCCTTTCTTCCCAGAGGAAACACCTGCTGAGGAGCTGTATCCATCCCTGCTTGGAAAATATTAACTCCCCCAACCAAGAGGCCTAGTCCTATTGTTCTGCACTTATATTTCCGGGTCACTATGCCCAGGTGCATGTCCTTCTGTTTGCCTTCTGAATTAGCCTGCCTTTCATTCTTCTTCCTGAGAGACAGGACACAGGTACTAATACTGACTTTACTCGTTCACAGAAATGTCTGCCTTACACCCAAGAAATGAATGCTGTTATCTACTGCCTTCACATAGACTTGATTTCTTTGACTGTTACCAACTCATCCCCGTGAATACAGAAAGGAGCAGGAGCTTTTGCATTTCTCTATAATCAGCCTGATTCTAAGCATTACTAAGCATTTTTAAGCAGTACACCTAAGCATTACTCTTGTCCCAACAGCTCCAGTGAGTAAGAGCTGACAATGAGTCATGATAACTATGTCTGCCATGTTCTTGTTCTTCAGATTAACAGAGTCTCCTGTCCTTTGCCCAGTAGTAAGAGAAGAAAGCAAGTTCTTGGTAGGGAAGAATCCAAGGCTTAAAAGGCACACATTCTGTATATTCCCACAGCTAGAAGAGCAAAGAGTATCAATAGCTCCATTGGAGCCGCAAGAGGAGGCTTGCAGGGCTGCCTTGGACTCCACTGGAGTCAAATTGGAGATTGGTCATTGCTCATCAGAGGTGGCAGTCTGGAGTAGCCCCAAAACTATAGAGTTCAGAGGTTAGCAGGCACAGCCTGGTTTATTCTCCTACATCCAGACTTAGCTCTGCATCATCATCTTTGCCCTGTTCAGCTGCCATCACATGCCCCAAAGCTCATGGTACTCCATTCTGCATATTAATTCCACTGAGGAACTTTCACCTTTGACTAATGGCTACTTTGCATATTAAGTTGCCAGAAGTGACTTAGTCCAATAGAAATTCTTGATTTTTCTATTTTCTGAATGACTAATATATGTAACTATTAATTCACCAAAGCCTTTCCCAACCAACTATAAATAAAGGCATAACCATTTATTTGTATTTTTTTATGAGGCTGTCTAATGTAATGCTTATTTTAGCGAATGATGCTTCTCATGAACTTTGAATTTTGGACTGCTGTACAGATTATGAATTCATACCCTAGTTTACAACAGAGCAAAGATCCTTCCAGAAAGGGCCTTGATGTGAAAGAAAAGCACATTTCAAAAGAGAATACATTTAAATATTCTTATCATATCAGGGTAGAGAGAGGTTTCTTAAATGAGTTACAAAGAAAATGATCAGTTAATTAAAAATAACGTCTTGAATATGGCAAATTCGAATGCTTGAAATACATTTTCTAACACATATAACTAACACAAATATCACATGACAAAGTATTTCAAATACTGTCAAGAAAAGGACAGTGAGCCAGGCTGCTGGTGGCTCAAACCTATAATCCTAGTTGCTTAGGAGGCTGAGATCTGAGCAACAAGGATGGAAGCCAGCTCAGGCATGAAAGTTTATAAGACTCGTATCTACAATTAGCCACCTAAAAGCTGCAAGCAGAGCTATGACTTCAGTGGTAGCGTATCACCCTTGAGCAAAAAAGCTAAGGGACATTACCCGGGATCCAGGTTCAAGCCCGGATGTTGAAACAATGCCCCTCTTACTAGTACAAGTAATTCACATGAAAGCTATACCAAGATGTCATTTCACACCTTCCAGACTGGAAAACAATGAGAGTCAGACAGTTCACAGGTCATGGGGCAGCAGGATAAGTGTGGGTGGTAAATGACAAAGATCTGGACGTTGTTGGGAGAGTCGGTCACATCCATAATCTATAATGAACCAAGGCTTCTCTAGGTGTGAATCTTAGAGCTGCTGATGCATAGATACACCGGGAGTTATGAGTAGGTGTAGCTTTGCTTGGATGAACAAATAACTGTTCAGAACCCACAGGGAGACCTGAGTGCTTGTCTGAAATGAGCGCATACCACCACAAGCCCTCCATGGCTCCTGGCACACTTGGAATAGAATGCTAGCCCTCACGGTCTCCTCGCTTCTGACTTTTCCAGGTGCCATGCTCCACAGCTTCCCCAGACTCAAGATCTTCTTCCAACTCAGCCTGGAAGGACATGCTCCTTCCCAGCTCTTTCCATTACCTAATTCCTCCCAATTTCACCTCTTCAGGGTGCCCTTTCCTTACCATTCCATGTAAATTAGTTTTCCTCTCTTATTCTCCTTCTCAGCTTTTACTTGTTTCCTATAACAAACATTAATCTTTGAATTATGTGTGTGTGTATGTATGTCTACATTCATTTGCATTTTCTACCTGCCTCTGATAGGAAACTAGTCATCTCCAGGAAGTAAGAACTCTGCTTACCTTGCTTGAGACTGGACCTTTCAACCTGCCCAGTAGCCTAGCCCTGCGACACTTAATAAACTTCTACTCAGTTGAATGCATGCATTAAACTATTGCACAAATTCTCTCTGACTCTGTTTAAAGTACATAGCTTATTAGTTCCAGTTCATGGCAAAAAAACTGGGATTTCAAGAAGTCATATGAATACTATTATTGATAAGGGAGAGCTTACTTTCTCTCTCTCTCTCTCTCTCTCTCTCTCTCTCTCTCTCTCTCTCTCTCTCCTCCCTCCCTCCCTTCCTTCCTTTTTTTTTTGAGAATTTTTTTTTTTGCTCAAGGCTAGCACTCTACCACTTGAGCCATAGCTCACAGTTCCATTTCTGGCCTGTTTTGGGTTGTTCATTGAGTCTCAGGAGCTTTCCTTCCTAGGTTGGCTTTGAATGCAATCCTCAGATCTCAGCCTCCTAAGCAGCTAGGATTACAGGTATAAGGTCACAGGTGCCCAGCTACTTCACATTATTATTAGTGTTGTTATTATTTTATCTAAAAAGTTAACCAATGTGTGCCTGAAGGCTTCTGCAAATTATATATGAGGGTTTTACACCCAAAACATAAATAGATCTTTCAGTTAGATGAAATGTCTATACTGTTTCAAGTATGCTAAGTATTTTCAAGTGAGCCCTGATATACATTTAAAAGGAGCATTAATACTGTTAAAGATAGAAATTTAATGTTGCATATTCAGGGCTGAATATTCAGATTCCTTCTGAAAGAGGATTGCATTTAGATTAATACAAGTTTTTATTTTATTTTATTCTATTAATCATTATGAAAACCACATTTATTTATGCTTATTTAAGTTACACTTTCAAATATGGATTTGCTTGCTGATGAATTTTAATTTAATTATTTTTTCTGGTTAGAGGTTAAATTCCAAAGGGGAGTTGGCATGAATCTACTTGAAAACAAGGTGAGTAGACACAGTGTTTTGAGAGATACTTGAAGCTAGTAAAATATGGAAAAAATGCAAGAGTTTTACATTTTGACCATCGAAGTTATACTCTTGCCCGAACAACTACAAGCAAATAAAATAATTTATAGCTAAATCAAGCTACTGTGAAAATGGATCCTGAATGGATCTTTGCTTTGTAATACTATTTAACTTTATTTCATAACCTGACCTACTGATATATGAATGCCATGGAACAAAATGGGACTTCTTTGTTTTTAATTTAATTTTTAAAAGCCATAATTTAGAGTGTTTTCTGTGTGAGTGATTTTAAATAATTAATGAATAAGACAAATGGTCATGTTTAATTCTTGACTTTCTCAATAGGGCACTATCTAAAAATAAAGCTGTGTGTGGAGATTATTCCTTTATTTATTTTTTTCATTTAGGAAGTCACATGAAAATTACACGAAGGTTTGGATGAGCTACTTCTAATATTTTGTTTCCACTTCTACTGGATTACATCTTACAAATTTCTAGAGAATTCTCATTTAGAATATCTGCTTGTGAGACAGGACAGATGAAGGAAATGGAGGCCTGGGAAAGAGGGGGCCAGGAACCCCGAGATTAACGTTGTAATAATAAATACCTTGATTAAAAGCACAAGGCATTATTTTCCTTGCTTTATACATTACAACTCAGCAGTAAGCTGCAACACTTTGTAGAAAGAGAAACAAAAAAGGAGAAAGAGCATCTTTTTCCCTCTGGCCTTGCCCAAATGATTAGCATGCCTTGGGGACAGGTCAGAGAAAGTGGCAGCCTGGAAGAAGAAATGGCAAAGTACCCAAGAAATAGAAAATCAACCAAAACAATGGAAAATGGGTCTTCTGGGCACAGAAAATTATCTGAGGACTAGACACTGTCCTTTAGACTAAACGCAATTCTTAGCTTAGAGGGATGCTTGGGCACTCATATCATTGGGTCCCAAAATTGAGTAAATAGCCTGACCTTGGAAATCACTGGCCCAGTAATAAGACAGTTTTACAGCGAGAATGACAAAGCATACCAGGTGTCCAAAGCAGGGGGAGGGGAGCAATCACCCCAGGGCACATTAATGTCAAACTCCCAATCTACTTCTTAACTATAAACACTTTGTATGTTACAGCGTTCATTGCACTGGTGATCAAAGGAAAGATAGAAAGTGAGTAAGCAGTTTTGGTCTCTGCCTCAGTGTGTCTTAAGTTTTTATTTTTATTTTTAGGACAACATGACTAACTTGGTACCCAAGGGTTAGGTGGAGGGCTTGTCCCTTTTGGAGACTTCCTGCTTGGAGAATCATGTGGTCCAGTTCCGGTGACAGTGGTTTGGCCACTCCCCTGCATGAGCATGATTAGTTCTGGTAACAATTCCACTCTCTTAGTGCTATTGATGTGGATATTAGTATTTACAGCCTAAAAGTCTGTGTTCAGAATCAGGTCAAATCTGCTATGTACATCTTTCTCCAGGAAATCGTTGTACCAAGGAAAAGCCAATGCTATTTTCATATGTAATTTAGAAAGGCAAACGTCTTAGTAGCTTAATAACTATTACTTCATAGGAAGAGTTTAATAACCATCCAGGTAGTTGGAGGTACCAGGGGAGGCCTAGTTAAATTACCTGGCTTCCCTGACACTGCTCAGTAGCCAAAAGAAACACAAAAAAGAGAAGCGAGAGCTGGCAATAGTTGTGTTTGCTGGGATCCTAGCTCTTCCTTTTGTACTCCGTCAGAAGCACTGGGCAGGCTTCCTGGCCTGTGTCTTCCCTTTCCCCAGGCTAATTGCTACCCCAGGGAGCTAAGCTCTCTAAGGAGCACCGAGCACCACCGCTGGGCAGCCAAGGCCACCTACACTCACCTGAGGAACACGGAGCTGGGGCTGTCGGTGGAGCTGTGCGGAGCCTCCACTCCTGTCTTCTGCAGGCTGCCAGGAATCTCAAACCTGAACACGGTATCACCAGAAGACAATCTTTTCTTCACCATTGTATACGTGTCCACCACTTAGGCAAGAAATCAGCTCGAAGGCTTATTTCCCAAGCTCCCAGAGAAAGTGGAGAATCTGGTGTTTCAATGCAGACCGTTCCTGCATTGCAGGAAGAGCCTCGCCTGATTTCTAATCTAGCCAAAGCTATTTGTGTTTTTCAAGTTAATGAGTAACTGATTAGTATGACACAGGTGGTTTCCATCCTACTGACATTTGCTCTGGTAGAGAAATCTAGCTCTTAGTTTACTAGTGTGAACCCCCACCCACTGTGGATTTCGGCAAAACACCTATGGAAAGTTAAACAAGCAAAATACAGGGGACTGGAGGCCAGAGGCATGTGGTCACTGAAAACAAGATGCTTGGCCTAAACTCCTGAGGCTGGAAGGCAGGAGGAGGATGGAGGATGAGCTCGCACCTGCCATGCACCGGCATCGCCAGCCCTCTATGAGTGTGGAGACTGGTGTCAGGCTGTACTGTGAGCGTGCACGGGCTGGTGTTAGGCTGCAACGTCTAGTTGCAGAGAGTTTGAACCCACACTGCTGTATTTGACAGCTGCTGAGTCTGTGTCACAAGCTTAGGATGCAACTAAGCAGGACACTACGCCACATATAATTGGTGTGTAGCCCTAGAAAAGACAGGACAAAAGACAGGACATGAGTTCATTTGTGTATTAAGCTTCAACCACTTAATGTTTAAGGCCAGGAAGTATCAGGGGCCTCTCGCCAATCCTTTCAGTAGTAGGAAAAGACTTGTTCAACAGAGCCATGAGCGCCCTTCTTGTTGTCTTAGTGATTAGCCAGTGCATTAAGAGAAGCGCATAGGCTGTCACTGTGGAAGAGAACAGTTACCTGACAAGTTAGGGGACGTTTGTGGAGGTAAGGAGCCAGCAGGAGAAGGGGGGACAAAAGAGTAGGGACTGTGACTGAAGTACTTTATATGCGTGTATGAAAACGGAATAATGATATCCATTAAGATGATAACAAGCAGAGGAAACAATAGTGTTGATTTGATCCAGGCATAGTATCTCTGTGTGTGTGTGTGTGTGTGTGTGTGTGTGTGTGTGTGTGCGCGTGTGTGTGTGTGTGTGTATGGACATATCACAGCCAAATGTCCTTGTATGACTATCAATGCATACAAATTAATTTAAAAAAAGCAGAGTGGAATACGAAAGGGTAAACATGAGTAATTTTTTAAATACTTCAACCCCCCCCCCCCAAAAAAAGAGCAAATAATACGAAGTTACCTGGGAAATCAAAAACCTTCAAACCTTTAGCTTTGGCCTTAGGAGCACTTTGCTCTGTCCAACTGTTCAAGGACAAGTTTGTGGGTGGTGTGGTCTAGCATGCTTTTGAAATGATACAAAAATGTCTTCCAGGAGGATTTTCCTGATGCCTAATAAGGCGATCAGCTTATTCTGGTTTGCCTGGGATGTTTGCAGCGTTCAGCATGGAATGCCCTAAATCCTAGGCCCTCATGGTGATGCACATCGTGATGTCTTCATGTTGCTATTCTGCTCGGGCTCCACATCTAGGTTCTCTCCTACACTCAGCTTTTCTTCTGGGAAGGCACTAGGGCTGGAGGTCAGGACTTCAAACTCTTCCTCAGTTTTTTCAATTGTGGCTGGTGCTCTACCACTCAAACCATGCCTTCAGTCCAGGCTTTGTTGCTAGCTAATTGGAGATATGAGTTTCTTGGATTTGTCTGCTAAGGCTGGCCTCAAGCCTTGTTCCTCAGATTTCAGCCTCCTGCGTGGCTGGGATTTTAGGTGTGGGCCACTAGTATGTGGTTGAATCCATCCTTCTATTGTTCTCTTTTGTCCCCTTATCTCTGGTCTGGCATTGTCAAGGAAGACATGTTGGAAAGGCATTGCATTAGCAAAGTTATACTGCAGGGTTAAATCACACCAGTCTCTACACTGGATATAATAGCAGCAAACCGTTCAGTAGCTTCTATTCCTTGTAAACAAAACATTCTAATCAGCACTGATGTTCCTACCCGATGAAGTGTAGTATATGACTCTCATGAAGGTTTAAGTTTTAACCTGAGCAATGCTTATCTTAGAGATACCTGGAGCAACTTAGAGCTGCAGGGGATTCCAGGGTCAGAAACCAGTCTCCAAGCATAGTTCTCACTTAGTAAGCTCCTTTAGTGCACATTCAATTAACACACATGCTTATCGGCAAGACTCTGTGGTCGGTGCAGTGGCTGATGGAAAGACAAAGTTTAGAAATGAGTCCTTGTTCCAACATTTTAGGTGCACAATTGAAGAGTTAACTAAAAATAAAGGAATTAGGAAGGTAGTAAATCAGGCTTGTATTTCTTGATTCTTTCTAGCTCTTAGTATCTTTTGAGTCTATTTATCATCTCAACTAGGATATTATCATCTATAACATGTCATGTAAGCCTTGGTGAAACTACCTTTTTGTATATGAAGAAACAAGACATTTATAATTTGCTATTGCTAAAAGTGAGACTGTGGTTTTTGATGGACTTTGTTCATTACACAATTACATATTATGCACAAGCCCTGAGTTCAAGCCCCAGGACTGGTGGGTGTACATGCGCACGTACACACACACACACAATGAAATGAAACAAAAAGGAGACAAGATCATCTGAGATCAAAATGACTTAGGAAAGTCTCATGGAAAAAGTGTTTGGATTGACTTTCCCTGAGGGCACACTGGAAAGGCAGAAGGAAAGGGGACAGGCTCATAAGAAGGTAAGTGGGCATGCCCAGTGTGTATGTGCCAGTTTGTGTTGGTGAAGTGGGGAACTAGGGTTAAATGTTCACATGGAAGCTAAATTACAATGAACATCAAGGGCTGCTGTGGCTATTTCCCACTTTATCCTGTAGAAAATAAAACTGAAATAATGGAGGATTAGTGTGATGATCACATTGATGACACTGTGAAAGCAGGAGATGAGTTAGACCATCACTGTAGTTACCTGGAGATGTATTTTATTTTATTTTCCCAGGCAGCAACATTCTGGCCTATGGGAAGTTCTGAAGTAGTTCAAAAGTCTTGGCTGAACTCATGTGAAATGTGAAGTCCTCATCATAAGCAATTGTGCCTAAGACAAGATTTGCTGTGAATCTAGAGTGGAAGTCATAAATGTGAATGCTTTCAGGAGCTGGGAAGGAAGTAAAACTATGGAGCAAATAGGGAAGCCACAGAGGGTGGTAGAAAATGGTTTATGCCTTCTCCAAGGGCAGCCATGTTTTAAGAAAAAGGTATTGTTATTGTAGAGATGACGTACCGAGGAGTTACAGTTACACTAGTCAGGGAATGAGTACATTTCTTTCTGAATCATATCACCCTTCCCTTGCTCTCTCCCAGTTTCCAATTTTTATTAATTAATTAATTTTTGTGCTGATACTGGGGCTTAAACTCAGGGCCCGAGGGTTGTCTCGTAGATTCTTTGCTTAAGACTGGCACTCTACCACTTGAGCCTGGTTAATTGGAGATAAAATTCTCATGGACTTTCCTGCCTGGGCTTGAACGGTGATCCTCACATTGCAGTCTCCTGTGCAGTCAAGACTAGTGGTGTGAGACACTGGTGGCCAACAGGGCAGCCGAATTTAACTGCCAGTAGAAGGAGCCATCCTACAGCTGTATAAGGACTATATTCAGCTGGTGCTTGCCTTGGAACACCTGCTAGTAAAACACTCCATCCCTGAACTACACCCCAGCTGGATTTCCTTCTTGATAGAAACTGCCATGGTGAGCCTGAAATAGTCGTTATGGTTACACTTTACGTTCAAATGGGAAAAAGGCTGTGATACACATGGCCACTAAAAGGAAATGTGAATTCTGACTGCTCTGTTTTTCTGATTAATGGCCGTCGATTGCTAGGCAGCGGCCTACGCCACAAGCCCAGGTTTCCTCCTGCCAACGTTACTGTGGTCTCTCTTGTCTTTGTGATTAGTCAGTGGCATTTAGAAATGATCTCCTTTGACCATTGAGATATGGCCTTTGCCCACAGTATCCAACCCTCCACCAGCCTCTTCTTCTTCTTTTTAATATATGAAATTAGAACAGAGATCAGGATATCAAAGATCAGTATTTTTAACCTTTATAAAAATACCGTTATAAAAAGAGCACACGCACTGGACAAAACAAATAATATATGATGAAAACAAGCCTACAACTAAAAAGCAGTAGAAACCCTTTTATATAAGAAGCTGAGGTTATTAACAACAACAACAACAAAAATTCCAGGCACCAGTGGCTCACTCCCGTAATTCTGGCTACTCAGGAGGCTGAGATCTGAGGATTGTGGTTTGAAGCCAGCCAAGGCAGAAAGTCTATGAGACTCTTATTGCTAATAAACCACCAAAAAGCCAGAAGTGGAGTTGTGGTTCAAGTGGTAGAGCACTTGCCTTGAGTATAAAGCTCAGGTATCGCTTTCAGGCTCTGAATTCAAGCCTAACACTGACACAACAGAATAACAACCACGAAACTAACCAAAGACTGAAACTAAACAAAAACTGAAACTAAACAAAAACTGACACCTGGAAATTTCAAGTAAGACCAACAATAATTTAAATATCTCATTTCCCTCTAATACTCTTCAATAAATCATAGTGTTGCAGCTTTATAAAAAGAGTTTGACATAGATAAAAGGAGAAATAGATTTGGGCTCTTCTCTTTGGTAAGTCAGTTTACATCTTTGGAATTTGCTTCTTTTCTCAAACCAAGAGATTGTAGGTCAGATTTGGTTTGCTGACATGATCTGCTGGGTCTTACCATGTTTTGCAAATAGATATGACTTACGCCTTTCATTTGACGTACATGTAACTGGCCTTTCCTGTAACATCAGACCTAACAAAGAAGCTCCCTCTTGTGATGTGGCTGAACTCTTAACTGGCCTGAGACTCCAGCCTTTGTAGTCTGCATGATCATTTTCATAATCCGCATTTCAGTTTACAATTCCTAGCTTAGAGGATGTTGAAAATTGTCTCAAGGCCTTTGTGAAAACTCCACTGACCTCATTAATGTTTGACTATAAGATTTTCTTTCTTCAATAGCACACAGTCCATAGTTCCAGCAATTCAGCATTATGCAATGACAATAGTCTTGTTTATTAAATCCAAGCATTCTGAAGTCCACACATAAGGAAGTAATGTACCTATTGGTGCTAGGTTAGATAGAAGGGAGGATTTATGCCTATTTAGTTTCCTCATTCCCACTTCCCTCTCCTTTCTTTTTCCTCTTCCCTCCTGTACCTCTTCCTCCTTCTCTTCCTCCTTTCTCCCCTCCCCCCTCCTTATTCCCCCTTCTTCTTCTTCCTCTTCTTCTTCCTGGTCTTCTCTCTCCTTCTATTCTTCCTTCTAGGTATTTAGAATTTTGGAATCAAGATACAAGGTCAAGTAAAAAACAATAGATAAGTAATTGAACTTTATTTACAGTGATAAATAAATGAGATTTCCTTCACAAATTAGGCCAAGTTAGAAATCTTTGTGTTTTCCCATCTAGCTGGGTTCCTGCTAGTGTTAGTAATTTGAGTTTGTATACTGCATGCCAGTACTATTGCTGTGGAAAGCCCCATCATGCAGTCTGTACATCATATAACGTCTTCAACATATGCCATTTATAATGATGATAATTTTTTAACTCATCTCATTTTCAGTAACATTGAATTTATAGGTAATCTTATTGGAAGGCATGTTTTGTTTGTCTCTGGGTGATCTATGCTGAGTGTCTGCATACAGCATTTTAGAGAGAGAGAGAGAGGGAGAGAGAGAGAGAGGGAGGGAGAGAGAGAGAGAGAGTGTGTGTGTGTGTTGGTGTTAACCATTTGGGTGCCTAAGGTGTTGACATTGGTGGAATAGTCTAGAATATCCCAGTCTAATTCATAGACTAGATCACATCTGAAGTCTGTACTGGTCTCCTCAAATGCTTTTATTCTGTAATTTCTGTGATAAAGATTAGTGTGGAAGTGAGCTCCTCCCCTGAGGTCCTGACCCCTTGTTTGAGCAGCTGCAGAGAGGCCTGTGTGGTCCTTGACAGACAGCTGTTACTACCTGGGTATCGTAGCTCATGCCTGTAATCCTACCTGCTCAACAGACTGAGATCTGAGGATTGCAGTTGGAAACCAGCCCGGGTAGGAAAGTCTGTAGCTTCTTTTATCATTTATCTCCAGTAAACTACCAAAAAAAAAGAGCAAATAAATGACCACAAGAGCTCACGGATAGCACCCAGGCCCCGAGTTCATGCCCCGGAACCAGCACCAAAACCAAAAGAAGAAAGAAAGAAAAAAGAGAAAAGCTGTTACTATCTGTTTCAGGCCATGGTGCAAGAGTGAATTCTGCCCCCAGAAAGACTATAAACTTGATCTTCCACTAAACACAGCAAAAATCAGACTTAAAGCAAACTTTCTGTCTATTGAAAAATATGATAGAAGGTAAAGCCACTTGAAAACCCAAGTTCTTGCTCTGGTTCTCCTACCAGCTGGAGCCAGCCCTTTCCTGCTTTTCATTTTATCAAATGAATCATCAATTTATCAAATGGATAAGACAGCTGACGTTAAACGTCGCATTTTTGTCCAGTTCTTTTGCTCGATCCACACATTCATTCTTAAACAGTGAGGTATGGATGAACTGGTTCTCTAGAAGAGGCAAAAGCTCTGATTTGTAGTACTGGCTGACTTCCACAGTGTAAAAATGTCCGTGATGAAAGGCGTCACGCTCTCCGTCTACCGAAGGTGGCGCTTGAACGTGGTTTTGGGAAGCAATGCTGACAAGTGCTCATTGGAAGTTTGTACAACCCGACTGCCTTGCTCTGCTGTAAGTGTTTCAACATTCAAACATGGGTATTTGCATTTGTTTCCAGAGTTATTGGATTTAGGAAACCTGTGTTCTTTGAGTAAGCAGCATTATCACCTGATAAATTGTACAGTAGCTATTGCGTATTCTGCCTTGGTTTGAAGAGCTTGGATCCAAGCCTCACCAACGCTCACCCTTGTACGGCGCCTGCTTCGGTTTCCAATTTGTGACTCCAGTAGCTGGAATTATAGGTGTGTGCGATCCCACTTGGTGGGAGTTTTTTGGGTATTATTTTTATTTATTTATTTTTGATCAGTCGTGGGGCCTGAACTCTGGGCCTGGGCGCTGTCCCTCAGCTCTTCAGCTCAAGGCTAGTGCTCTACCACTTGAGCAACAGCACCACTTCTGGCTTTTTCTGCTTATGTGGCACTGAGGAATCGAACACAGGGCCTTATGCATGCAAAGCAAGCACTCTACCACTGAGCCACCTTCCCAGCCCCTGGGTATTATTTTTATTGTATTGGAATATATGTACTCTAGTTAACAGATAAACATAATATATAATATATGCTATATAGAACATATGCCATATAATTTGTTAATTTCTACTATTCATAAAATATAAAATTTACCGTTTGAAAGCTATAATTTAATGACATCAACTACGACATATCATTGAACTCAAAGACTTTCAACTGCATTTTTTTTTGTTTCTTAAACAAAGACATATTTACTGAAAATACCTTGAACATTCACAGAGGAAAAAAGTTTAAAAAATATCTACTTTCCTTAGATCTCAGAGATAAGTATAACGAACATTGTTGCATTATTAAAATTATGTTTTCTGCCAAAGCCTATCTACTAGTCTGGAACTCCTGAAAGTATAACCGACATTTGTTAAATGTACTAAAAAATCATTTTCAAGTGTTTTCCCCATTCTTTGCTCACAACGGGAGCACCAAGGACCAAGAGTAGTTGAAATAGAATTAACTGCACAGTCAGAGAATTCCATCAAACAGATCCGAGGGATATTTGTGTTGGCGTCCGCAGAGTAATGGCCAAGATACTTTTGAGTTCAGTCCAGAAATCCAAGGTACAGTAATGAGATTTGAAAACCAGTATGGATCGCTGAAAGCATCAACTTTAGACACTGGAATTCGTGTCCAAAGAGGTAGATAACCTTCCCAAGGTCACAAAAAGAGTGAATGGCAGAGTGAGAAATACACCTGATCCACACTTCAATCCCGACCTGAAAACGAGGACGCTTTTCACGCATGGAGCTGTGCGGGGAGCCTTCTCCACACTGGTAGCAGAATGCCATTCCTCCAGCAACACCCTGTCTTCTTGTTTTGGGGTTGGATTTTTGTTTTTTTTTGAGATAGGATCTTGCTGTACAGCCAATGCTGGTCTCCGACTCATTCCTGCCTCCAGTCTCCAATGCTGGGATTACAGACAGACACCACATCGCCAGCCCACACAGAGGGATGCGATCACATAGCCTACAGCGCTTCATTTGCTACTGCTGCCCTATAACACAACTAACTCTATGGCCAGGTGCAAGAGATTCATCTGTAATCCTAGTTACTCAGGAGGCTGAGATCCCAGGATTGAGGTTCAAAGCCATCTTGGGCTGGAAAGTCCATGAGACTCTTTTTTTTGGGGGGGGGGGGCGTGGGGCCTGAACTCTGGGCCTGGGCACTGTCCCTCAGCTCTTCAGCTCAAGGCTAGCACTCTACCACTTGAGCCACAGCGCCACTTCCGGCTTTTTCTGCTTATGTGGTGCTGAGGAATCGAACTCAGGGCCTCAAGCATGTGAGGCAAGCGCTCTACCACTGAGCCACCTTCCCAGCCCATCCATGAGACTCTTATCTCCAATTAACCACCAAAAAAACTGGAGGTGAAGCTGTGGCTCTAGTGGTA
Source organism: Dipodomys spectabilis (assembly GCF_019054845.1). Classification (NCBI taxonomy): domain Eukaryota; kingdom Metazoa; phylum Chordata; class Mammalia; order Rodentia; family Heteromyidae; genus Dipodomys; species Dipodomys spectabilis. Next base: position 21,318,932 of record NW_024870696.1, read on the forward strand.
GAGCATAATCCTTGAGCACAAAAGCCCAGGGACAACACGTAGGCCCTGAGCTCAAGCCCCAGGATATAATAAATACAATATACGCTGAGACCAGGACACAGGATGACCCATTGCAACAATGATACCCACAAGACACTAGATTGGAAATGAACTTTACAACTTTGTGGCAGGGGAAGGGGGAAGGGGGGGAGGAGTAGGGAGGAGGGGAGGGAAGGGATAATGGGAGAACAACAAAGGAGAAGGTAACAATACCGGACAAGAAATGGACTCATTACCTTACTCATGTAACTGTCACCCCTTTGTATAGCATTTTACAATAAAATAAAATTTAAAAATAAAAAATATATAAACATAACATATAATCAAATATAATAACAAATAATAAAATAAAAATAAAACAACCATGTGTTCACGTGGTATAAATGTCATTCTCAGGTTCTATTTGTCGTAGCTTCTGTCACCAATAACAGTTCTAACATTTTCTCAATCTCTGAATTTTATGGGTTTCCTCCTTAAAATTTGCAATTGGACTCCAGGGCCAGTATATATTTTGTTTGGAAAAATTGCACCCTTTGCTTAATTTTACTGTGCTAGGAAAATGAACCATCTATGTGTTAGCGACATAACCTGTTAAATGCAATAATTATTTTTAATCAGCACTTACAATAAAATAATAGGGCTTTATGTCAAATAACAAGTTATCTTAGTCTCCATTTGGTTAATTTAGTTTTTCTTTCTCTAAGAAAAAAAAAAAAACACAAGGAGAAAGACATGGTGACCGAAGCCATAATAATCCTTAGTGCCATAATAATCCTTAGTGCTTGGGAAGATTACGGTTTGTGGCCTGGACAGCAAAGCCCTGGAAAGTCCATTTCCTTAGGCAATGTCTCCTGTTCTCCTTTCTCTCAATCACGTTAACCCATTTCCTTCCTCGCTACACTCTTAGACTGAACATCAATAGTGTATTACTTCTATAGCGTGATGAATTCACAGAAGTCAACTAAGGAGAAGTGGGGGAGAATTGGAGGGAGAAATTCTGAGCAGTACGAGCCCACTGTCTGCTAGGAAGGAAAGTGATAGAGATCAGGCCTTGAGCAAAAAGACCTCAAAGACAGCACCCAGGCCTTGAGTTCAAGTCCCATGATGGACAAAAATAAATAAAAATAAAAGGGAAGTACAAATGGTTAGTTGTGGAATTTACCCGATTCGTATCCGATGGCTCATTGCCAGCACACACAGTGGACATTCTCAACATTTGCACTTAGAAGGTAAGAAGCGAAGGGCAAACCCCCTGTCCATTAAAACCATGATCAACTTGAGGGGACACTCTAAGCTGACAGTGAGTGGAAGGGTGGCTTAGTGTGATGTAATCCTTTTCTAAAAGTTAAAGGTGGGAGGGATAGGTAAATGTATAGTGGCCCAGAAAGTCACATCTTTGAGTTCCTGGCACCATCTAGTGGTCAATGAATCCGGGTTGGCCAACAGTTGTTTCTGAAAGCATGGTTTTCACACTTTCTTAGTGCGCTTAAGAATTGCAGAATTGAAGCTCTGTTTTTAGACCCTAGTCCTAAAGTCCAGGAGTTCCAAGTTAGGACCACCCACTTGCCCCATGTTCCAAATAAAGAGGCCGGTGAAGCGCAGAGAAGGGAGGTTTCCTATATGCTTATTAAGGTTTATTATATTCATTACATTATGTCTTCCAGGGCAGCCATGGAAGATAGATAGCGCTTTAGTACATCTTCAGCCATCTTCCTCTGTACACAGTGGCTTCAGATTAAATAGAGAGAATTGAAGGCAGGGAGCAAGAAAGGTCCATATAGCTACACCAGTCTAGGCCACAGGTATGTGGCCTAGTTGACCTAGTTGACCATTACTGTTTGTTCTTAGAGGAATTCCAGACAAGTTACTACTTTATTATTAGAATAGAAAAGGAGCAAGGTGGTTTCCTAAATTTTTGGCTGTTTTAAGATAATAATGATAAGACATCAATTGTGTGAGGGGTAGGTTGCTCTTCACACCAGATGTTATCAATGACTCGGTTTTCCTTGGTTATCAGATCAAACGCCCAACTACGATGGGGGAGGGGAGGACTTTTAGTTAATTCACAGAACCTGCAAAGGCTTCTTCTAAATTGTCTCTTACAGAATGATATACAAACACCCCACACCTGTAGATTGTGTCTGTAGGTTTAATGTGGGACTTGGACATCACCATTTTTTTTAAATAAGAAAAAACAAGTTTTCTAGGTGATTCTTCTTCAGTTGATTTTAAAACAGAAAGCTACCCCTTTGAAAGCTAGACCACCCTCCTGTCCTGCAAAAGAAAAAGCACCGTGTAAGCTATTTTACAATGCATGATCCAAATGAATGGCGAGCAGCACTACTTAGAAAATTTCTACTGATTTTGTGACATAATCAAAATGAAGATGAGACTATATTTGAGAGAACTTAGTTGCCTAAAACTAGCATTAGGAATATGTGTCCTAGGCTGGGAAGGTGGCTCAGTGGTAGAGTGCTTGCCTAGCATGCATGGAGCCCTGGGTTCGATTTCTCAGTACCACATACACAGAAAAAGCCATTAGTGGCACTGTGGCTAGAGTAGAGTGCTAGCCTCGAGCAAAAGAAGCTCAGGGATAGTGCCCAGGCCCAGAGTTCAAGCCCAAGGACTGGCAAAAAAAAAAAAAAAGGAATATGTGTCCTCATCAGCCAATAGCTACTAAGTTGGGCAGGGATTTCTTTGTGTAATTTCAGGGAGTATCTGCTAGTAATTATCTTCCATCCTACTGACATTTTCAAGTTTTAAAAGAAGTGTCTCAAATATAGGATTCTCATATTGTTCAGCGAGATTTCCCAAATCATGATGTTATATAATCCTAGTCCAAAATGAGAAACACCAAAACGGCTACAACACTATTTATTACTGAATCCACAGACCTTATTCAAATAAGATCCCACTGGTGTGTTGTTCTGGACCATGTCCCAATCCAGAACTCTCTTTCTTTCTTTCTTTCTTTCTTTCTTTCTTTCTTTCTTTCTTTCTTCCTTCCTTCCTTCCTTCCTTCCTTCCTTCCTTTCTTTCTTCCTTTCTTTCTTTCTTTCTTTCTTCCTTTCTTCCTTCCTTTCTTCCTTCCTTTCTTTCTTGTGAAAATACCGTTCAGAGGGGCTACATTTACATGGGCAAGATAATGAGTACATTTCTTATCAAGCATTGTTGCCTCCTCCTTTGTTTCCCCTTCCAATCCCTTCCCATCCCATCCCCCCTCCAAAGTTGTAAAGTTCATTTTTTGTCATAACGACTTGTACATCTCATTGTTGCAATGGGTCCAACTGTATCCCTAAACAATTTGTTTTTTCCCTTCCCCTCCACAAATTATACCAACATTAAATACAGTGAAAGCAGGGGTTATACCGTGGGGGAGGGACATACAAAGCAACAAAGAAATCATCTTATAAATATGTTAGAAACAACCACATGAAAGAAAAAACATTTGAATACTTATCTTGGGGTTCATTTCACCTAACATCAACTTATCTGACCTTTTCTGCTTGACTCAGACATATACTAGTTATTGCAAATAAGGGAAACCATGGGACCTATGTTTCTTTGGGCCTGGTTTACTTACTATAATTTTTTCCAAGTCTTTCCATTTCCTAACAAATGGGGCAATGTCAATCTTTCTGATGGAGGCATCAGATCCATTCATCTATTGAGGGGCATCTGGGTTGGTTCCATATCTTAGCTATGGTAAATAATGCTGCAATAAACATAGTTGTGCTGGTAGCTTTAGTGTGGTCTTGTTTGTGATCATTTGGGTAAATGCCCAAAAGTGGGATTGCTGGGTCACAGGGGAGCTCTATGTGGAGTCTTTTGAGGAACCTCCATACTGCTTTCCAAAGTGGTTGAACAAGTTTACATTCCCACCAACAATGCAGTAAGGTTCCCTTCTGTCCATAGAGGAGATATTTCTGGCAGTTTTGTGGCAGTATCATTCTGGAAAGAATCCTGGGGCCACAGGTAAATCACTGTGGGGTAATAGAACCTGTTGGTTAGAACGCGCAAATCCGAAGTCCAGGAGCCCCAAGTTAGGTCTGGCCACTCACCCTCATATTCCAAAATGAAGAGACCCAGTGAAAGGAGGGGAAAGGAAATGTATTATATGGTAGCTGTGGGAAGTTTCTGGGGGTAGAGACATACACCGGCCTCAGATTAACTAGGGAGAAAGGGAGGCAGGGAAAGACAAAGGTGCACAGAGTTAACCGCGACCCAGGTGTAGCCCTGTCGATTATTAGCTCAGCCTTTGGCTCAGGAGGCATTCTGGGGAAGTTTTTGGTTATCACTTTATTATTGAAGCGGGAAACAAGGTAGTCTCCTGAATGTTGAGGCTGTTTGCTTTAAGAAAATAAGAAGATACTGTTTGCTTGCGGAGCAGTTTGCCTTCACACAAGATTGGTTTTCAAGGAATCTGGCCTTTCTTGGTGATTTCAAAGGGACGATAGTGGGGAAGAGCTCAGATCAAACGGCACAGCTTGGGAACTGGGGGCTTTCCGTTCCCTCCCAGACCCAGCAAATGCAGCTTTGGTCTCTTACAGTATCACTAAAAACATGGTCGAAGGTCTGAAGACTACCTCTGAGGACTAAGGTAAAGTGTCTTTATGGTCATTTCCTATCACCTTTAGGAGACTCCCCAAGAAATGGGCCCTTGAGAGGCAGCCTCTGAGTGTGTGGTAAATGCCTGGGCTGTTTTCTGTGCCACCCCCCCCCCCATTCTGATGTACACACCCCTGTGGTTCTTCACTCAGGTCTCCTTTGCTCTGGGCTCTCTCGAAGTTTCTCTGAGAGTCTGAGTGCTGTCAGGAGCTTTCTAGGCAAATTCTCATCTTGGAAGTGCGGCAGAGGGCAGGGTTGTGGCACAGGCTGTGTGAGTGGGCACCAGGATGACTGGGGAGATGCTGTCCGGCCTGCTGCTCCGGGTGACACCTCATGGAGAAAGGGGGTGAAGACGGCCACCACTCCGGGGTTGTGTCTAAGAGACGCAATTGTGTTAAACTGAATGTTGAGGCTGTTTGCTTTAAGAAAATAAGAAGATACTGTTTGCTTGCGGAGGGGTCAGACGTACACGGTGTGTGTGGAGGTGGGGTGGTAGGAACAGATGTAAGAAATCAATCACGGTCATCCTGAATAGAAATACATGGAGACCAACTTCAACGGCAGTCAGAACTTAAAAATGGAGACTAAAAGAAAAGCCCCAGCTCTCCTACCCATTTCCTTATTGAGTCGGTCCATTTGGTAGCCAATGAAATAGATTTTGTGTGCCTGCCTGTTTTCTCTCGCTAGGTTAACAAGCATTCTCTAGGTTGAGTGGCTTCTAGCAAGGATTTCCTTGTGTGCAGAATCAGGGTGTACTACAGAGATGGGTCTGCGTAGCTCTGTGCTGGTGTGTTCAGGTAGTTGTTGTCAGCTAGATGGGGGATGATTTCTTATGGCCCTTGGCAGTTTTTCCATCCCTCCCACCAGTAGCCTGACTCAAGCTGTCTCCTAGGGGGCAAAGGTCAACAAGGAGAGGAGATGATCTCACAGATCAAAGCACACACCTGAAGAATGAGCACAGAAGTCACATCACCGTGCCACATTCTATTGGTTAAAGTGGTCGCGAGTCCCACGTACATCCACCCGGTGTGGAAGGAGCGCACACCGCCTAACATTTACGACCAGGAAGTTCATGAAATGAACTTCTGCATGCCCTTTTCTATCTGCATTTGTTTATTACAACTGGAATTTCATGTGTTAATAACTCGCTCCTCTCTTAGTAATAACCTCGTGAATATTGTGAAATCCTCACTCTTATTGCTGGCAAGTATTCAGTTAATATTCTGTAAGAAGGATGTAGGGATTTTGTTTTTTAATGGGTGACACTGAACTCCAGGCCTGGGTTCTCTGCCCCGATCTGTTTTGTTCAGGCTGGTGCTCTTCCACGTAAGCCACGGTTGCACTTCCTGTTTGTTCATGGTTAATTGAAGATAAGCTTTTCATGGACTTTCCTGCCCTGGCTGGCTTGGCACTTTGACCCTTAGATCTCAGCCTGCGTAGGAAGCTAGGGTTACAGGCCTGAGCCACTGGCTCTTGGCTTGAGAGCCTTGAAATATATTCCGGATCCATTAAATTTTACATTTTTCAGTGCTTTAAAATTAGACTTGAAAGAGTTGTTTTATGAAAATAAAGTTTGTGCATGTGTATTTGGTTTTTAGGTACTCGTAAACTGATGTGTTGAATTGAAACCCTTTTGTGCAACTACTTAAAGATAATAAAATAAAGAATCATTCAGTTTAATTTGCAGGAGGATATGTGTTTATGACAAAAGATCAATAGTCACATTGCCTATCGTTTTACAGTTACAAGAAAATGAGGTTCAAAGACAGAGAGACCCATAATCAGCCAATGAACAAGTCCACCCAGGGTTTGCATTGATGAAGGCAGCTCCCTTTGCAAGTGTCTGCTTGGTACCAGGACACTCCAAATTCACTTCCTTTTCCTTTCAACCCCCACTCCTGCCCCAGGTACCAGCTTTCTGCTTTACCTTTTTGTTTTTACAACTCATTCTCCCACTACTTCTTTGTGCTTCTGTTCTTTATATTTAAAGGGTGTAGAATTAGCCAGGGACAGTGGTTCACCCTTGTAATCCCTGCTACTACAATCCTAGCTGCTGAGGTTGAGATCCAGAGAATAGCAGTTTAAAGCCAGCTTGGGTAAAAATGTCTTCCAGTCTTCATGTCCAAAATAACTGTCTAAAAGTAAGGTTGGGGGCATGGCTCACTTAGGCAAGCAAGCTAAGCAAGCTCAAGGCCCTGAGTTTAAACTTCAATACTAGAAAAAAAATGGTGCAGACCCCAGCTAGAATGGCGGTTATCAAGAAAACTAACAATAACAGATGCGGGGGATGGGGGAGTATGGGGGTGGGATGTGGCCAAAGGGAATGCTTCTACATTGTTGGTGGAATGTAAACTTGTTTAACTACTCTGGAAAGCAGCATACAGGTTCCTCAAAAGACTAAACATGAGGGGGGGTGTAGTTGTGGAGGTGGGAGAGAAGGAATGGTAAGGGAAAAACAAAGGAGGAGGTAACAACGCTTGATAGGAAAAATACTCATTACCTTGCTCATGTAACTGTAACCCCTCTGTACAGTATTTTTACAATCAAAAACATATTTTTAAAAAAGGATTAAACACATAGCTTCCCTATGACCCAGAAATTCCACTCCTGGACATATGCCCAAATGACCATAGACAAGGCCACACTAAAACCACCAGCACAACCACATTCATTGCAGCATTGTTTGACATAGCCAAGATATGGAATCAACCCAGATGCCTCTCAATGGACAAATGGATCGAGAAAATGTAGAATACACACACAATGGAATTCCATGCTTCAATGAGATATAGTACCATTTGTAAGGAAATGGAAAGACTTGGAAACACTTATATTAAGTGAAGTAAGCCATACCCAGAGAAACATAGGTTGCATGGTTTCTCTCATTTGTTGTAACTACAATGTGCCTATAAAAATACTCTTAGACGGTCTGGGAAGGTGGCTCAGTGGTAGAGCGCTTGTCTTGCATGCCTGAGGCCCTGGGTTCGATTTCTCAGCACCACATAAGCAAAAAGAAAAAAGCCGGAAGTGGCTCTGTGGCTCAAGTGGTAGAGCGCTAGCCTTGAGCTGAAGAGCTGAGGGACAGCACCCAGGCCCAGAGTTCAGGCCTCACGACCGGACCCCCCCCTCAAAAAAAAAATACACTTAGACATGATAAATTATACAAGACTCTAGACATTCACATAGTGAATATTCTTAGGAGAGGATCACAAAGACTCAGTGATGTGCCTATGATCATATAAAATGGTATTTCTTAAAATGAACTCCAAGAAATGGAAACAAAAGGTTTCTTGTTATTGTTTTTCTCCTTTGCTGCTGTTATTGCTTCTGGACTTTTGTCTTGTATGTAAGTTTATCTGTTTTGGGGAGGGTAAGGGGGGAGCGCAGAAATGGTGGGACAGGGGTGATCAAATGCAACAATGATACTTGCTAGACACAGGGGTTGATAATGAACTATATAACTTATGGGATGGGGTCAAGAGGGAAGAACTGTGAGGAAGCTAGGGAAGGGGTCCAAAAAGAAATGTACTCATTGCCTGACTTAGAAAACTGTACGTGCTCTGCGGTGAAAAATTTAAAAATGTTGCAGAGAGAGAGAGAGAGAGAGAGAGAGAGAGAGAGAGAGAGAGAGAGAGAGAGAGAGAGAACATGCACATCGGTATAAACCATGTGGCCTTTAATCAGATAGGCTTCAAACATTTCTGGGTGGCTCATCTTTCTCTTCAGTGCTCCTAAGGGGCTTCCACAAAGCTAGTTCTTTTTTCCCCCCTGCCACTCCTGGGGCTTGAACTTGTGGACTCCAGCTCCGCTTAGCTTTTTCTGGTGAAGGCTGGCACTCTACCACTGGAGCCATGGCTTCATTTCTGGGTTTTTGCTTTACTTGAAGATGTGTCTCCTGGTCTTTTCACCTGGGCTAGCCTCAACCATGGCTCCTTTGATCTCGTCCCCTGATTTCTAGGATTACAGGCTGAGCCACTAGTGCCTGGCTATAGAACCAGTGTTTCAAACTCCTGGATTGGAGTCTGTAGCTTCCTAGAGTCAGAAATGAGCATGGCCAGGAGTATCCTGAGGCCCATAAAATCCCTAAGGAGGATGCTTTCCCTGTTGAATTTCCATCTGGACACTTCCAGGAAATTTCCAGGAAACTGTGCTGTGGTCACCCAGGATCAATTGTCTGTGTTGAAGAAAGTGGAATGCAGCCATGAAAAATCAAATCCATTTCCCCCTGTCGGCCACTGCCTTGCTGAGTGAGAATCTCAGAGCGCCACACCTCATTTGCTCTGCCTTTCCCCACAAAGGTGCCAATGAAGACCCCTGGCTGAGATGAAGACCACGTTGAGGTCCTAGGAAAAAAAGAGGGAGCTAACCTAGCATCAGTCCTTCCAAGTGGCCCTTTATTTATACTTGATTGAGTGGAGGGTACAGCTCTTCAGCACCTAGATGTCTCTGAGTGTCTTCTTGTCTAGGAGAATAGCCCGTGGCTACTGGTCTTCCCAGGACAGGACAAAGGAGAATTGTTGGTGAACCATCTGTCAAAAGCATTTCCTACTGTCATTTTGGGCTCTTTTGGTCTCCTTCTCTGAATACAGCACACGAAGGGATTGGAGAGGGATGGCCCTTTAAGCGGGGGATCTCATCTGCTGGCTCTGCTGTGTCAGAGATGTGAGTCTCCGGAGAGGGTGACCCTCCTTTGATCCTCCCAGGCTGCTGGTTAGCACAGCATGCCAAGAGAGCCCCGTGTAAGGGATGGATTCAAGGCAGCAGAAACCTCTGACGGGCAGCCTTCCTGACCTCTCTGGGATTCACTGCGAAGCTGTACCTGGAATCTCTGTATTTGAAGTCATATATCTTCATTAGGACTCAATAGTAGATACGTTTTTTTCAACCTGTAAGAAGGAAGCAATTTGTCTTGAGCATGGTGGATTTGATCTTTAGAGAGAGGTGAACAGCTAGCTTTTTTCCCTCCTCTTTCAGTGCAAGCTAGAGATGATGAATGAAATACCCAGGGCAAGAAAGCTTCTTCACACCAGCAAGAATGATCTGTGGAAGGATTCTAAATCAATGCACACATAGTTACCTGGCTAAGGAGTGATTGGTAGCTTTATTTTGCTTCAGAGGCCTTCTGTCCCCCAACACACACACACACACACACACACACACACACACACACACACACACACACACACACACACACACACACACCCACCATAACTGTATCTTGCAAACCTGAGTTAATATATTGCCATCCAGTGAAGTGTATGTTGTCTAGAGGTTTAGTTGGGCTTTGTGAGGAATACTTGTAATCCAAGAACCTGGAAGGCTGAGGAAGGAGGATCATAAATTCCACACACACACACACACACACACACACACACACACACACACCATAACTGTATCTTGCAAACCTGAGTTAATATATTGCCATCCAGTGAAGTGTATGTTGTCTAGAGGTTTAGTTGGGCTTTGTGAGGAATACTTGTAATCCAAGAACCTGGAAGGCTGAGGAAGGAGGATCATAAATTCCAGCTAACCTGAACTACACAGGGAGACTGTCTAAAAATAAAGCCAGAGAAGAGAAAATAAGTGTATCTATCAATAAATGAGAACCAATGGAGGGTTGTTTGATGCAGTAATAAAGAATTTGAGGCGCACACTATTTTGATGGATTACAAAGATTTGCATATGTGCACGTCTGTTTCTATAGCATTATCCGGTCTAACCATGAGTCATTTGGTCAAAAACAAACCCCCAAACAGGGAACATCATGGGTCATACTTTCTTCATGTAGTGGGAGAAAACATGGCTGGCTTTAGAATGAGTTAAGATCTGATTCCTGAACGCCTTAAAAGTGTTCTAAACTTAAGCCACACCCCGTTCTAGGTATTTAAAAACATGTTTTATCATTTAACTCTTTAAACCTCTGTCTGTGAGAGGTACTGTTATCCCATGTTACAGACGAGGAAAGGAAGGACAGAGAACACAGGTTGCTGGAGGTGATCCGTCTGTGAGTCACAGATCTGGTGTTTGTTCAGTCCAGGGCTCTGTGCACAGGCGATTACAGCCTCCAATACAAGGAAACCAGAGCTGGCCCATGTCTATTGTGCACCTGAAGTGGGGAGGTCAGGTCTGGCCAGTGCCATATTGGCCACGTGGTTAGAGGGAGGGTCTGTCTGGCATCTTGTTTTCAGGGTGGGGGAAGGGGCAGTCCACCCGTAGGTGATGGGTGTGCCTGAATCCCTGGAGACAGGGGCGTGCACTTGGGCAACAGGTTACTGAACTTGTCAGTCTAGTTCCTGGGACTGGGAGCTTCCTGTGACCTGCCCTGACCTGACCCTATATAGGTCTGGAGCAGCTCAGGCGCTGTTACGCCATGCCATGGGTCTCCATGTTCGTGTCCCGTCTCCTGGCTCTCCTCTGGTCACCGTGGTGTCCCACTTCAGCTCTCCATTGGAGCTGAATTGGTTGGTTGCTGTTGTTTTTGTTCTTTCTTTCTTCTCTGGCCTGTTTCCTAACTGTGTTAAGTAGGCTGTAGGCCTTTGTAACAATTGGCTGCCTGCACACCACTAGCGCTCCAGTAAAGACTCCAAGATTTGACCTCTCAAAATGTGGCTTTGCTGAATTCTCACCGTACAACATACCGGTTGCAGTATGGCTGGCACGAGGAAGTTAGCCTAAAATGGTTCAGAATCGCCTGGTGTTAATCTTGGCAAGATCACATCTTTGCCAGTGTGACTTAAAGACTGAGAAATGCATGCGACTATAAATGATTTTCAAGTCACTTAGAATCATTGAAGAGTAAGAAAGAGGATTTGAGAGAGTCGAGTAGAGGTGAGTTAGAAATACTTTGTTATAGTAAGAGGAAAGAACATTCGATAGGGAAAATGATCAGCAATAGTTATCTGTGGAGCGGAGTTTTGGTTTGTTTTCCTCTAGGGTAGAGAGGTTTGTCTTGGTCCCTGAGCTCATCAGCTGTGCAGGGCACTTCCTGTTTGGTGTGAAGGAAAAGCCCTGGCCCACAGCAGGTGGCTCTCCAGTCCCCTGAAGTCTGACCTTGTCCAGGGGTCACTTCACCCAGAGGTGCACCTGAACACAGAAAGGTAGAGATCTTAGCCCTTCAGACAGCCGAGGCCAGCCTGCGACACACACACACCGGAGCAGGAGCAGGCCTACCCTTCACAGCTTTTGTTTTTCCAGGAATCCTAAAACTTCATTGTAATTAACAAAAGGGAAGGGATTCCAAATCAATTAAAGTTAAGGATCTCACATCTTGGCCAAAGAGAGGCCTAACATGGAAGTAAATTGACTGTACCTATATCTTTGATTCTGAGTTTTTGACCAAGCCAGAAAAAAATTAATTAAAGACAGCAAATTAAAAAAAAAAAACCCTATTTCTAGATTTGATGTATTAAAATCTGAGTTAAATGTGCTCAGACTTACAAAGGAAGAAGTCTGTGAAAAGCACTATCAACCAAAAAGCAGGATCCTGCTACTCACCTTCCTTATCTAGCAAGAGGCTAAATGTTCTTTCCCACACATTCTGACCATTTTCTCTGGACCAGAGTAAGAATATACATCTGAAAAATAAATAAAAGCTTCTTTCTTCCAGGTGGACTTTGGGAGCCAAAGTGAAAATTTGGACTTATTTTATTACTAGCTTTATACAAAGAGTTTTGTCTATCATTATAGTAGACTGAGCACCTGTGGCTCATGCCTGTAATCCTAGTTACTCAGGAGGCTGAGATATGAGGATCATGGTTCAAAGCCAGACCAGGCAAGAAAGTCTATGTGATTCTTATCTCCAATAATCACCTAAAAGCCAGAAGGCCCTGAGTTCAAGCCCAGGACCAGCACACACTCAAAAAATATGTACAAGAAGTCTGTGTAGCCCAGTGGAAGAGGTACATCCCCAGCACAAGCCCTGTATTTAAAAAGAGAAATGGATTGCCTTTTCTTCAGGCTGAGGTGCTACTGCTCTAGAGCCGCAAGACTCTAAAACATAAACTTGTGTCGTCTGGGGTTTCTCTTACAAAGTACAGCAGTTGTCACTCCTAGGAGCCTATAAAGGAAGCAGACTAATAGTAATTAATGCTACTTTGGAAAATTCATTAAAAAGATTTTCTTTGTAATTTTAATCCCTTTAACAAGAACTCTGAGCAGTGCAGGTAACTGAAAAATTTCATCATTTATGGCCTATTTCAGGGTGAATGGCTTAAGCCACAATTATAATACATTTCAAATAATAATTGAAAACTATAAAGACATCAGCTGGGATGAAAATTAAAGAATAAGTAGATTTAGTTGATGTTGAGCCAAAGTGATTTTTTTTTTTTTTTGTCCACACACCTCCATTGCGGTCTGAGCTTGTTTGGTGGTTTTATCCTGCCACCTGGTGGTCATAATCTCTTACTGCAGTGAGCTTTGAATTGTCCAGAAGTATCCACAAAAGATTAAGGCTTTTCCAAGCAGCAATTATGTGCCGTTTTATTTGTAACTAAGTAGAATCTATTTCCAGGAAACAGAGATTATTAATAAATTCCAGAAGCTTTGACTCTCTTTACACTTGGGTTTCCTTAATAGTGCCATAGATGATAAGATTGATGACTGATAACAGGTATCTGTCCATTACCTCTGGCGCATTGTGATTTCTTTCTTCTCTGTTCTGGCTATTAGAAACCAGTCAGTTTCACACCATTTTGGTGGCTTGATCCAACTGCTGACATTTCACTGTGAATCACGTTTGGGACCCAGAAAGAGAATTGAGAAATAGAAACTTAAACTAGACAGCATAGGAAGGAGGACCAGGCTGGAAGAGCTTGGCTGTGGTTAAGGAGGGATGGGCCAGAGGTCACGTGGAGAGGAAGAGTTTCAGGGCCCCAGGATTTTTATTCTTTACTTACTTTGTTCTATTTAAGTAGTTGTACCATGGGCTCTCAATTCAACGTGTCAGTGTATGAGAACAATGCATCGTGATCAGTACCACCCTTTCATTACCCTCCCCATCTCTCCCAACCCCTCATCCCCTCGTTACCTACTGCTGTTTTCATAGAAGTATATTACGATTGAATTCCCTCCCTTCGGCTCCCCATTTATCTACCCCTCCACCATGATGAAATGTATTTCAGCTTCCTGGTATTCATTTTGTTACATATAAGTTAGTTGTTGGGAGGAGTTATACTACTGGAATCCTCCACTGTGCATACTATTCTTTAGTCAATTGGTTTGTATACATATGGATATGGAACCTGTATATGTTTTCATTTATGTTTAAAATTTGCATCTAACTTCCACATTTGAGAGAAAACATGTGTTCTCTCTCCAAGCCTGACTTGCTTCACTTAACAGCATTTTTTCCAAATCTGTCTATTTCCCTGCAAATGACACACTCTTCTTCCCAATGGATGAATAAAATTTGTATATATATATATGTATATATACATATATATATAAACACATTTTTGATCTATTTGACCACTGAAGGGCATTTGGGTGTTTCCAGAAATGGGCTTTGGTGACCAGTGCAGCAGTGAACATGGTGGTGCAGGTGTCTTTGCTGCATCCTAGCTTGCATTCATTGGGAGAAAAGCCCATGAGTACTATCAGTGGGACACAGGCTATTTCCATGTTTTTGTGTTTTTTTTGAGCAATCTCCAAACTGCCATAATCTTTGATTATAATCTAGCTGGAACAATCTCTGTCACATGTTGCCCATGGATGAATTTTGCATAACTCATAGATTACTGGTAAAAGAAGATCTCTTTGAAAATCAGAAGATTGAAGTGAGAATTCGCAGCTGTGTGACTGACCAGGGCAAGTGTGTCCCAACACTTTGCTGACGTAGCCTGAATAGCATCTATATTTGCAGTCCTTGTCTTATAGTGTCTGGAGTTTAATGGCATACAAATAAAACCTGTGGGATTAAAACTGGAACAGATTCATGAGGATCTTGACTGAATCTTTTCCTTTCAAGTAAGGAAGGAGACATGTGTGTTTGTACAATATTTGCACCTATGGGGAACTGATACTGGAGCTAGGACTCCCTGTACTTTTCATATTTGTTGAGGGATGGTTTAGATTCTGGATCATCTAAGGCAAATCATTTAGCACATAAAAGGCCTTGTGTGTGTGTTTTTTTTTAAAGCTGTTGTTTGGCTAGTTGAAACAGAATTTCTGGTAACTTTGTCAGAAGAAATGTCTGAAACAGAATTTCTGGTAACTTTGTCAGAAGAAATATCTACTTTAGCTTTTACCATGGATGGAAAGCCTAAGTTCAGTAAAACATCAAATTCATGAAGATCCCAAATAAATACAACAGAATTTCTTGGATATGATCTGTCTCTTTCATTCACTATGGTGGCTGTGACTCACCTTTGGTTACTTCAGCTTGCATGTAAATGAATAGAACTGGAATACAATTCAGTTCTTCAGTTGCATTTGTCATAATGGACTGCCCAGATGTGCACCGTTCACACCGTGGCAGACGCTTCTACAGGAGAGCACCGATGTGACTGAAAATGCCTTATTATGATTTCCGAGGCTTTTCGTATGCCTGTACCTCACTCTTTACGCTATTCTGATGAATTCCATTCACCATAAAGGGCAAGAGTTGAGATTTCATCTGCTCAGGATCCTGTAATAAGATATGGCACATCAAATAGCTTTCAGGCAGCAGAGATTTGTTTCCTCCAGTTTTGGAGGCTGGGAGTTCTGAGATCAGGTGCCAGTGTGGTTGTGATCTGGTGACGACTATCTTTGGCTATCGCCTGCTGTCTTCTTGCTAGGTCCTCACGTGGTGGAAGAGGCAGATAAAGTCTTTTAGGTCCTTTTTTAAAGTCCTGAGCACTGGCAACACATACCTGTAATCTACTATAATCAAGAGGCTGAGATCTGAGGATGGCAATTCGAAGCCAGCCAGTCCAGGCAGAAGAGTCACTGAGACGCTTATCCAGAAAGCCGCAAGTGGAGCTGTGGCTCGAATGGTAGCACACTACCCTAGCTCAAAAAAGCTGAGGCAGTACCTAGGCCTTGAGTTCAAGGCCCAGTACAGGCATATATGCCAAAAAAACCTAACTGGCAGTGTGGCTCAAATGTAGAACACCAGCCTTGAGCAAATCAATCAATCAATCAATAAATGGATGAGAACTTAATCATCATTTAAATTTCCAAAATGAAAGCTCACCGGCCCTTAGGACAGAAGGGCCTAGGACTTCAGATCAAGGCTTTGGGCTTCCAAAGTCCGAATCTTCCCTGTGTGGGCACTCTCTCTTACGAGCCAAATCTGCAAGGAGAAGACAGCCGACCAGGGAGGGTGTGGGTGACTGCTGGTGCAGAGAGCACTTCCTGGGTTTGCGCGAGGGCCGCGGCCGGTCCTGCGTGGGCCTTGCTTCCTTTCCCGCGGTGTCTGGTTGCTTTGCTTTTCCTCCTCCTCCTCCTCCTTTCCCTGCAGCAGGGAGGGGGGAACGTGCGCTGTCCAGCCCGCAGCTGCAGGCTGCCTTTGGCCGCGTGGGAGCTGCTGGCAGGAACAGAGCAGGGTGCGTGGGGGTGGCGTGAGCACTGCGCGTGGCGTGAGCTCTGCGCGTGGCGTGCGTGCCAGGTGCGTGGGGGTGGCGTGAGCTCTGCGCGTGGTGTGCGTGCCAGACGCGCGGGGGCGGCGTGAGCTCTGCGCGTGATGTGCGTGCCAGGTGCGTGGGGGTGGCGTGAGCACTGCGCGTGGCGGGAGCTCTGCGCGTGGCGGGAGCTCTGCGCGTGGCGGGAGCTCTGCGCGTGGCGTGCGTGCCAGGCGCGCGTGGCGGGAGCTCTGCGCGTGGCGGGAGCTCTGCGCGTGGCGGGAGCTCTGCGCGTGGCGGGAGCTCTGCGCGTGGCGGGAGCTCTGCGCGTGGCGGGAGCTCTGCGCGTGGCGTGCGCAGGCTGGTGGCTGGCTCCGTCCTCTGCGGGAGGCCGTGGCGCCGGCCGTGTAGACAGGAGCCAGCGCCGATCCGAGCCTCGGTGTCCCCCAGGAGGCCCGTGTGGGAATTGTGAGTGGGAGGAAGGAAGGGCGCTTGCGCAGCGGGGACGGGGCCATGCACAGCGCAGCCAGCGTCCTCGGATACGAAGCGCGGGTCGCAGCACAGCCGGCGCTGGAAACGTCCATCTTCCGAGGAGAGACAGCGCGGCGTGCCCCGGGGTGTGGCAGGGCGCTGGGCGCGTGTGAACGCGGAGAAGGAAGACGCGTGGAGGTGCAGAGCGCGGCCGCATTCCAGCTGGTAAAGGTGGTGTCTTGGGCTCCATTTCCACTCCTGAAACAGCTCCCTAGTCGTGGCCACGAGATAATGAAATTCTAAACATCAGTTCAGGTCGAGGCCAGCCGGGACTACAGACGGTCCCAGACTCACCCTCCTATTAGCATGCACCGCAGCACGTCGTCAATTCTGGCATCGCTGTCTCCCCCTCCTCCTCTCTCCGCCTTTACCGTGGCAGTTAGGACGGGAAGGAGCTTGGTGATGTCCTTGGACGGAAAGGGGAAGAGAAACCCTGACACTAAATAACACAAAGTGGGCCTGGACATCGTCGCAGGAGAACGCGCTCAGAAAAGTTAATTAAACTCAGGAAATAGGCTGCGAGATAATTAAGCGTAGCCCTAATTTTACACTGCCGGCATTCTATATCATTTGTGCAAGGGTCCAAAGGAACATGAGACAGAAAATCTCCAGGCTGTGGCTTGATTCATAGGAATCGTTACCAGCAGTTAAATGGCCAGACAAATGGTAAACCGCGGTAAGCAAATTATATTTCATAAAGTAAACGTGATAATTATGTTGCACCTATAAGACATTTGTAATTCCTTTTAATTATCAGGGAACTGAGCTGTCAGTATTCAGACATAGAAAATAATAAATGTATAAACCTCCAAATCCAGGTCCTTAGACATGGAGTTTTCTAAGTTCCTTTATTGGATTTTAGAGGAGTTTTGACACACACACACATACATACACATGCACACTACACTTTTGATTATTTAAATAGAAGCATAATGGTGTGTACTTTATGAGATATAATGTGATTATTTTCATATATATGTTAATATATATACATATAAATGTTAATTATCCTGATTTATGAAAATTGGAATTATTAAATCAGGATAATTAAATCTCCATTACCTCATTACCTATAATCTTTGTGACATGAAAATGTGAAATTTCCTTATTTATTGAAATATACATTATTACTGATGGTGGTCACCTGTTGAACAATAGAATCAAAATTGAATCCTATCAATCTGAAACCTATACCAATGATCAATACCTTCCCTTTTTTTTTCCTTTATCCTAAGTTGAATATACTTTACACTATAAGGCTGGAAGCATCCTTGATTTCTTACTTTAGTATGACAGAATGAACACAAAGCTAAAAAAAATCCCTGTCCCAGGCAAGAGCAAAACCCATTCTTTCACCCCAGCAGAGGTGGGGTGGTTACCTGCTGGCTGGGCTTCATGTTCAGGTAGCTGGGCGGTTATAACTCAATACCACAAGGCCATCAGACAACTGATTACACATTCAATTGTCTGGTGTTTAGTTTTCTCATGCTTCCAGGTGAACTTGGCATTGCTTTTGGACAGGGAATGAAATTTATGTAATAACTGACCTAGGATTTCCTCTATTCCTTTCATTTATTTGTTTTTCTTTCTTTCTTTTTTTCAACCCATTGCTCTGCAGGACAGGTAGAAAATAAACCAAAGTCTATGTCTTTGCTTCCAAAGTGAGTTGAATCCATTCTATTTCTTATTTACTCTGTTGGAGAAGTTCTGAATGAAGACAACTTGTCTTGGGTTCTATTTGATCAGCGATTTCTTGGAACACCAGGAGGCACTGCTGTTTCCTCTCCCATCTTCCTCTGAAAGGGAAAGAGTTGGAGGAGTCTTGGGAGTCCCAGCTGAGGGCCTAGGGCTTGCTAGCAAGGCAGGTGCTCTCCTGCTGAGCCACGGCCCCAGGTTTGGCCTTTCTTTCATCCTGTACAGCCTTACTGATAGTTTGCGGTTTATCTGGAGCCCAGAGTTTCCCAGGGACCTCGTTCTTCTTGGGACAAGAAGTCATCAGGGCAGAACAGACAAACATAGAACCAGATATTACATAGGACAGATCCTGTGATCTCATAATTTTTGTCTAAAAATCCACAGAAGAATAAGTAGCCTCCCCCACCCCGTCCCTCTCATACCTATCAAGAAAGAGTTTAACCGTGAGGCTTAGCCAGCTTGGGAGACGAAGGACCAAGTGTATCCAATCTGTTTGTATCAGAAGCTGACTTACTGGTATACACAGTGGTGCCTCTGCCCTTACCAGGCCCTCTGCAGGGCTCACCCAGACCGAGGAAGCAAAGGGAGTGGCGTGGGCTGGAGGAGGAGTCTTAGCTGCTTGAGCTGGCCTGCTGGGGACGGCTTGCATTCCCAGCCCTATAAAGCTGTGGCCTCTCTTATGCAGCCCAGTGGATGGAGACCATGCATCTACCCAGTAGACCTCAGACTGGAGAGGAAGGTGAGTGGAAAGCAAACTCCCCTCTCTCCAGGACTTTTTAAAGAACCCAAAGTCAAGAAATGACAGCTATTTATACTTACTGAGCTGTATTGCTCAAATGGGAGAACTCATTTGAACCCTCAAAGATCTCAGGATAGGCTTGAGCCTCCGTTCACACGGAAAACATTGGCCAGCAAGAATGCGCAGGAGGTGGCAGCTGATTGCAGCAGTCTGGTGAGAGCACCCGTCCATCTGTTGCTCTTTAAGTTGTTTTCCTAATACTTGGCCTTGTGTTCTTTCTTGCTCTGCTTTCTTGCTCAAGGCTGGCACTTTACCACTTGAGCCACACCTCAAGCCCAGCTTTTTGCTGGTGAATTGGAGATGGAATTACATAGACTTTTCTGTCCAGGCTGAGTTTGAATTGTGTTCCTTCTATCTCAGACCACCACATATCAAGAATTACAGATGTGACCCAAATAAACAAACTCAGAGATGAGAATGGAAATGTCACTACAGAAACAATCAAGATTCAGAACATTATAAGGGAATACTTCTAAAACCTTTATGCTAGTATGTTTGAGAATCTGGAAGAAATGGACGATTTCCTAGCAAATATTGACATGCCAAAACTAAACCAAGATGAGTTAAACCAACTTAACAGACCCATATCAACATCAAAATAGAAACAGCAATAAGAGACCTCCCATCTAAGAAATGGATGGATTTACAGCGGAATTCTACAAGGCCTTCAAAGCAGAACTCACACCAGTACTCCTCCAACTCTTCAATGAAATTGAAAGAGAAAGTTCACCACTGAACTCTTTCTATGAAGCCATCATAACCATCATCCCCAAACCAGGCAGGGACTCATCAAAGAAAGAGAACTATAGACTCTTTTCTTTGATGAACATCGATGCAAAACTTCTCAACAAAATTTTGGCCAATCGACTTTAACAATTCATCAAAAAAATCATACACTACGATCAAACAGGATTCATTTCAGGGATGCAAAGCTGGTTCAATATATGCAAATCAATTAATATAATTCATCACATCAACAAGATTAAGGATAAGAACCACATGGTTATCTCAATAGATGCAGAAAAAGCATTTGACAGGATCCAACACCCCTTTGTGATGAAGGCTCTGGAAAAACTAGGAATCCATGGAACATTCCTCAATACAATAAAGGCTGTATATGACAAACTTACAGCCAGCATTATACTTAGTGGCAAAAACTAAAGCCATTTCCTCTAAACTCAGGAACAAGACAAGGATGTCCACTCTCTCCACTTCTCTTCAGTTTAGTATTAGAATGCCTAGCTACAGCAGTAAGACAAGATGCAAACATAAAGGGGATCCAAATAGGGAAAGCTGAAGTAAAACTCTCCCTCTTTGCAGATGACATGATCTTGTATTTAAAGAATCCCACAGACTCCACTCCCAAATTACTCAAGCTGATTCAAAACTTTGGCAAAGTAACAGGGTATAAAATTAATCCTCAAAAATCAATGGCTTTTCTGTATGCCAACAATAAGAAGAGTGTGGCTGAAATCAGGAAAGCAACTCCTTTTGTAATAGCCCACAAAAAATGAAATACCGAGGAATTAACTAAAGAAGTGAAGGACCTGATGAAAACTTTAAACACCTGAAAAAGAAAATCAAAGCAGAACTTAGAAAGTGGAAAAACCTCCCATGCTCCTGGAGTGGAAGGATCAACACTGTGAAAATGGCAATACTTCCCAAGGCTATCTACAAATTCAATGCGATACCTATCAATATTCCAACCTCATTCTTCAAGGAAATAGAAGAGGCAATCCAAAAATTCATATGGAACAATAAAAGACCCCGAATAGCAAAAACGATCCTCAACAGAAAGAATAGTGTTGGAGGAATATCAATACCAAATTTCAAACTCTACTATAAAGCCATAGTAATCAAAACAGCTTGGTTACTGGCACAAGAACAGACCTCAGGACTAATGGAATAGAATTGAAAACCCAGAAATGAACCCACAGACCTATAGCCATCTAATCTTCAATAAGGGAGCTAAAAAAATAGAACAGAAGAAAGACAACCTCTTCAGTAAATGGTGCTGGCAAAATTAGTTAATCATCTGTAGAAAACTAAAGCTAGATCCGTATATATCACCTTGCGTGAGAATCAACTCCAAATGGATCAAAGACCTCGGAGTCAAAGCAGACACCCTGAAAATATTATAGGAAGGAATAAGAAATCCTAGGTCTCCTTGGCACAGGCCGAAATTTTCTTAATAGAGATCCAGAAACACAACAAATCAAAGAAAGGTTGGACAAATAGGATTGCATGAAGCTGAAGAGCTTCTGCATGGC
Source organism: Dipodomys spectabilis (assembly GCF_019054845.1). Lineage (NCBI taxonomy): Eukaryota > Metazoa > Chordata > Mammalia > Rodentia > Heteromyidae > Dipodomys > Dipodomys spectabilis. The sequence continues at coordinate 21,340,417 of NW_024870696.1, forward strand.
AAAGGACATAGCTAGCAAGATCAATAGAAAACCCACGGATTGGGAGAAGATCTTCATTAGCCATACAACAGACAAGGGTCTCATATCTAAAATATACCTGGAACTCAAAAAAATTAAATCCCCCAACAACAAATCCTCAAAGAAACAACTGTCCAATAAATAAGTGGGCTAAAGACTTAAAGAGAAATTCTCTGAAGAGGAAAGAAGGATGGCCAATAGACACATGAAGAAATGCTCAACCTCCCTAGCCATAAAAGCAATGCAAATCAAAACAACATTGAGACTCCATCTCACCCATTAGAACGGCTATAATCAAGAACTCTAATAACAACAGATGCTGGAGGGGATGTGGACAGAAGGGAACCCTACTGCATTGTTGGTGGGAGTGTAAACTTGTTCAACTACTTTGGAAAGTAGTATGGAGGTTCCTCAAAAGACTCCACATAGAGCTCCCCTATGACCCAGCAATCCCACTTTTGGGCGTTTACCCAAATGATCACAAATAGGACCATACTAAAGCTATCAGCACGACTATGTTTATTGCAGCATTATTTACCATAGCTAAGATATGGAACCAACCTAGATACCCCTCAGTAGATGAATGGATATATATGTTTATGTATATATATCTATATGTATATATGTGTATATATTTGTATATACATATACATATATATATAATTATAATGGAATTCTATGCCTCCATCAGAAAGAATGACATTGCCCCATTTGTTAGGAAATGGAAAGACGGAAAACATGTTAAGTGAAGTAAGCTAGGCCCGAAGAAACATAGGTCCCATGGTTTTCCTTATTTGCAATAACTAGTATAAGTCTGGGACAAGCAGAAAAGATCAAAAGCTATGTACAAAAGACCAGATAAGATGATGTTATGCAAAATGAGCTCCAAGATAAGGACACAAGTGGTCTTTTCTTTCTTGCTATTGTTTCTAATGTATTTATAATGTACCATGTGATTTTTTTCTTTGTCTGTTCCTCCCCCATGGTATAACCCCTGTTTTCACTGCATTTGATGTTGGTGTCCTGCATCTTGTATATACACTTCTCTAATTTGGGGAGGGGAAGGGGGAAAAAACCAAAATGCTTAAATAGGGATACAGGTTGACTCATTGTAACACATTGTAACAATGAGATGCACAAGACACTATGTTGAAAAGCAAACTTTACAATTGGGCGGGGAGTGTAGTTGTGGAAGTGGGAGGGCAGGGAGGGTAGGCGAAATACAAAAGAGGAGGAGGTAACAATGCTTGATAGGAAATGCACTCATTACCTTGCTCACGTAACTAACCCCTCTGTACAGTATTTTTACAACAAAAAACACATAAAAAAAGAATTACAGGTGTGAGCCACTGGCCCATCCATTATTCTTTTAGAAGAGATCACCTGAGTCACACTCTCTGCTACTTCCTCTCTTTGATGAAAAAGGCTCCAACATGACCAAGAGCAAGTTCTGAATGGCCCTTTCCTTTGCCCACCAATGCTAGCACACAGAACCTGTTCTCCACACTAGAATCCACTGCATGGGCCAGTGTCCCATGGGCTCCATTACATGAAGGGGTAGAACAATTTGGCGAATGCCGAAAAGAAGAAATGTCAGTGGGGTTCTGGTGGCGATGGGAAAAGAGTCCAGGAATCTAGGTACTTTTTAGACTCTGAAGTCAGAAATATAATGCTTCGTTTCCTGCTTGGTCTCTTCCTCAGTCTTGGGGATCGCCAGCCCGGGTCACTCTACACAGCCCTGTGGATGGAGCTGACAGAAGATCGTGGGGTAGTGCTGGAGTTCAGATGACTTACGATTATTCAGCGGTTGTCTGGAGAGATCATGCCCCGCAGAGTGCTCAAGGCCAGCTGAGTGGCTGCTCAGAGCATTAGAGGTCGGGAAGGCCCTTAAACATCTTGGGGTGCTCTTGTTCAATGGTTCTGAGAGATGAACTATGACAACATGGTTCCTTGTCGGTGTTCACCAGGATTTGAGAAGACAGAATTTCTGGAAAGGGAACCCAAGAGGTGTTGTTAATTCTGAAAAACAGCTTTGGCCAATTTGGGATTTATTTTTAAATTTGGGCCTTTTTTTTTTTTTTTGAAATCACTCACTGCCATTTGCAACTGCGAATGCAGCAGAGTAATAATATATTTTCACTGTCTTGCCCCAGGGCTGTGGAAATTTTTTTTCGCTCTGTCACGCTGTTGACGAAGGGATTTTAAATCACCTGGAAACCTGAAGCTTGTGTGATCACTATTACAGAGACGTTTTAATTAGGAGAGACAGGGAGGCCGTTCCCTGAGCTTCCTCCATCCAGCCAATGACTTCCAGCACTGGTGGCTGAGAGAAAGGACCCCAGAGAGCTCCTGTTCTTACACTAACTAGCCATCTCTGGCTTCAACATCCCTTTTATAACTGAAAACATCCATCTTTTCACAAAGGGATGTGTGTGTGTGTGTGTGTGTGCACGTGTGCGTGTTGGTATAAACTCAGGGCCTTTCTCTTTCTTGCTGTCTTGCTCGCCGCTCAGGCATGGCTGGGGGCCAGGTGATCGGCAGCATCATCACCGGGATGGAAGCTGAGAATGTAGCATGAATGGGTGAAGCTGTGGAGGAGCGGCAGCTGTGGGCTGGGTGGAAGCGGCCCTTTATCTTCATCACCTTAGAAGTGTGGTCTCAGGAAGGGGAGAGGCAAGGAGGGGAGACTGTAGGGTCTTGCGGTTGGCACATGAAGCATCCAACGTGTCTCTAAAGGACAGGGTGACCCCTAAGTTCCCACACATGGGGTATAGTGCAGGTGATTCAGGTCACCTAAAGCAATGTAAGTGTTTCCTCAGATCATCTCCTGAATGTGAAAATGAAGGCGAATTTGTGTTCTGTTGTCGGGGTTGGAAGCTCTGTCTCCTGGTCACTTGTCTGACACGTTGCTAGGGACTCTGTGTGTGTGTCTCACTGTGGAGTCTTTAAAAGTTCTAGAAATCCACTAGAAAAAAAAATCACTTCTGTTTTTGGTAGCTGTGGACGGATGCGAGTGTGGGGAGCGAATCGCCGCGGCTGTGTCCGCTAACGTCTGTGTCGCTGTCAGCTCTGGGGCCTCTTCAGATGGCCTGCGGTGACAGGCGCTGTCTCGTGGCAGGGAGGATTTCAGCTGGTGCTGGCTGTGACCTCAGGGTCACCTGCAAAAACCCAATAGACAGGCTCGCCCAAGGCAAGGCCTGGCAAGTGTTAGCCGGCATCATTTATTCCCTATCACTTTTTCCGCATGTGTTAATAGAGTCACAGGCGTGGAAGGCGTGGAAGCTCACAGAGTGAACCAAGTGCTCCCTGTCCACGACGTGCTCCCTAGGCGTGCTCCCGTATGATCACCTTACAGGCAGGTCCTTTCCACACCGGATGATTCTACCCATCATGGGCAGAATACTTGAAACCTCCCCCCCGCCCCCCTACTGAACACGTGTAGACTTTTTCTTGTCGTGATTCCCCAAACCACATGGGGTAACAATTACGAACACAACGTTGGGACTCAATCAAGTACTGCGTGTCATCTAGGCTGACTGAGGGGACATCAGAGGAGGCGTGTGAGTTCCATGCAAATGCTCTGCCATTTGCAGGATGCGCTCAGAAGTCTCACAGAGGAGAGCAGCCTCAGAATCTGGGCGCCTCTGTGTGTCTGAGATGCATCTGTGCAGATGCTGATTGGCATTTGTTTGCAGACAGTGCTCTGGGTTTGTGTACCACTTGCACATCTTTGAGGTTATAGATGCACATAATGCTCACACTTAACATGCTTTTGAGGCTCTATATGCAACATGCTACATGGATTTTCATAGTCTATGGCTTCTTTGAAAAGCCATTTAGCTTTGTATAAGTGTTTGAGATGATTTTTCTTTACTGCACTGCGTCACCCTGGGAACACAGTGTTTACATACTTTTGTAGGACACATCTCTCAAAGGGGAATTGCTATGTAGGTGCATTTTCACGCTTGGTAGATATTAGCAAATAGCCTTCCACATGATTTCCCCTATTTTAAATCTTAACCAGTTTGAATGTGTATTTCCCCTGAGAACACGGGGTGTTTCCAACTTTGGGGTATTTGCCAATTGGAGTGAAAAGTGGTATCTCTACATAGTTTAATTTTTGTTCCTCTTGTAAGCAAGCTTGTATTTTAGAATGCAGACTTCACAAATTTTCTTTGAAATCCGTACTCTTATATCCAGCATTGTTTACTATGCTTTTATTTTATGTGTAAAGTGCTAAAATAAATGCCACAGTGCATACTGTTTTCTTTGGGAGGAACTTAAACAGCACTGCAATATTAAGTAGTTCAGTCCTCTGACGCGGATGGATACCTAGGAAGAAAGGTAGCCTGATCTTTGCAATGTGGTTTTTACAGCCGCATGCTCCCCATCTCCACCCACATACTCATAAACCAAGACTCCTCTTCTTTTTTTTTTTTTTTTGGGTCCGGTCGTGGGGTCTGAACTCTGGACCTGGGTGCTGTCCCTCAGCTCTTCAGCTCAAGGCTAGCACTCTACCACTTGAGCCACAGCGCCACTTCCGGCTTTTTTCTTTTTGCTTATGTGGTGCTGAGGAATGGAACCCAGGGCCTCAGGCATGCAAGGCAAGCGCTCTACCACTGAGCCACCTTCCCAGCCCCAAGACTCCTCTTCTTAATTCTCTTAAAAGTATCACTTAGATGGAGAATGATCCAGTTTTCCAGCTGGTTTTCTACTTCTCATAGGATTTGTTCAGAGAACTAAACAAAGGTAGAATCCTATTTATTATGAAAAGCAAGAAAGCAAACACAGAAACTGTCTTTTGTACTTGGTTCTGTTTTATTCCTCATCTTAGGAAATCTTGTTGAGGACCTCGCACTCTGCAGCATGTATAATCCACAAGGAGACAGTCTCCTCTGCCTCGGAACTCTAAGCCCTTGTGTGGAAATTCCAAGAAGGCCATTCCGATAGCACAGGTGTACGGATGTATTTAATTTTTTTCTGGATGATGTATATCAAAAACTCACTTTTCTCTGTCCTCAGATGTATTGCTACCAGACTTTATGAATTCAACTTAATACTACAAGCCAAAATATGTTCTTCTATGTTTAGCAACCATACAAGTATTTCTACGGGAATTAAGGTGTGAGTCAGGCCTCAGGCTTCAAATGTCACTAAATCTCTCCTAGTTGAAGAATTTTAATTTTCAATTGGAACTACACACAGATAAATAGAGGGAGAAGATCTGACTCAAGACTTAATATGTATATAAATATATGAAGTGTGTTCACTAGAAGTAGCTCTCGTGGAATTGAGGTGTCTCGTGTTGAGCCTTCTGGCTTTTGTGGAGTAGATCCCAGAGCAATCTCGGCAGTCCACTGAGGCACACCCAAATTCCACGTCCTCATCTTTATATATGACTTCCTCCCTTCCCTATAATTCCTTCCTTCCTTCTCTACAGAGACACTGCTTCTCGTCTTTACCTGGAAATACAGGTGTACAAATCCTTATCCGTATCCATTGGTGGGTACTGGGTTCGAATTCAGGGCCTTGCACTTGCTAGGCAGGTGTTCCGCACCCCTTTTTTGCTTCCACTACTTTTGGAGTGTCTCACGTTGTTGCCTGGCAGCAGCTTGGGGGTGTCCACCGGGTTTGCAGAAGTGCACAGACACGCTAGGCTTTCATTATGTTTGATTGATCACTGCAAGGGCCGGTTGCTGGAAGAAGGGAGGATATTTTTCCCCCTCTCATGCTTTCTCCATAGTCATTTAATGTTTATACAGTGCCTTTCATTTTTCTATCGGGTTGTTTGCTTGCTAGGTTTCAAGAGGGCTTTCGGTGTACAATCAACTTCCTAGGAGGTACAGAATGGAAAACTCAGAAGATAACTCCATATTTTTCCTCCATGGCCGCCCGTGTCATATGCTCTGTGAGTGTTCATTTCTGCTGTTTTAAAGGTAAACAGAGTGAGTTGGTTGGGCAGCGAGGGGAAGGCTGAGGAGGGGCGAGGCCTGCCATTGGGAGGGAGTTTCCCCAGGTGCGGTGTGCGGGGCATAATCGCTGACCTCAGCAAGCTCTGCCCAGATGGCATGCAAGACATTGTGTGTCCCACATGAGTTCCTCTACAAACAGTCCTGGGGAAGTGGGGAGCCCCAGGTATCCCCATACATTTTCATTAGAGGGCCCTAATTCCCTGGGTAGGGGACCAATTTACATGTTAGCCTTTATGTAAAGAGTTTCCTGGGGAAATGAGAGTTAATTGGCACATCTTTCTGTGGGAGTCAGCGGTGCTTCGGGGCCCCTTGTAGATCAGATCCCTCCCAGTTGCCCGAGACCCAGCTTTTAACTCAGGCTCTATTCCTTCATCTGGTTTTCAGTCATTTCTTTTTCTGTGAAGTCTACAGTTTAATGATAGGAAAACACCACCAGTCACTTTTGCCAGATGGATGTGATGTCTTTGAACTGCTAGACTGTCCTTGTAGCTTTTTTTTTTTACCCCCCCTCCTTTCTTTTCTGGGTAGCAGTTGGTGTAATGTGATCTTTTCATTCTGTTAATAATAAGTTATGCATCGTCACATCCTTGCCTAATTAGACTTACAGTTTTCAATTAACAGAATTTTTGATGATACATTATTATCCTTATTAGTGAGGTCACAGACTCTCTTATCACAAAGACTGAAGTCTCTATTGTCAGCATAATCTTGAAAGAACCGTTTAACTTCATGGAATGTATCTGGTGAAGGAGCGTCATACTTTGATGTCTAATTTGACCCCCATCAAGAGCCAAAATGATTCCCCTCTTCATCCCCATCTCAGAACGAGAAGTGTGACTGTTTCTCTTAGTTTAAGATGCAGACCTGTCTGAACATGAAACCTGCAGTATTAAAACGGGAGCAGGTGAGCAGCCAGATCCTCTTATTCCATGGCTCCTCATGTCCCCGGATGTAATTTACAGTGATCTGTGAAACTGATGAACTCCAGTAGTTTTTAATATCATTCTTATGAGGGCTTCGGGCCTCTCCAGAAGGCGGCTTTGGGCTGGGCATCATCTTTGAGTTGGAATTAAAAACACTGTTGGGTTTTTGATGGTGGTCCTTTGGATTTTTCTTTTATTGTTCAGATACAAAATAATGAAGACCTGTGGCTAGTGTAGGAGCTGTGTGTTGCAGCCATTAAATGATTGATGTTTAGTTTTTTCTTCCTGACTTGGGAGGATTTTGAGTGCTTTGATGCTCTTAGATTCACAAGTGGCCACAAATGGTGTGGTGGGCGGGGGTAGAGACAAGTGTAGCTGCTTCATTGTTTCTCTAATTTGTTTGTTTGTTCGTTCCTTTTTCTTTCTTTCCTTCTTCTCTCTCTCTCTCTCTCTCTCTCTCTCTCTCTCTCTCTCTCTCTCTCTCATTTTCTTTCTGTACCTTCTTTGAACTCAGGGCTTTGGCACTGTCCCTAGCTTTTGTGCTCAAGCCTAGCACTCTACCACACGAGTCACAGCTCCACTTCTGGTGTTTTGGTGGTTAATTGGAGATAAGAGTCTCACAGACTTTCCTGCCTGGGCTGGCTTTGAATTCAGATCCTCAGATCTAAGTCTTATATGTAGCTAGGATGACAGGCAGGAGCCACCAGCACCTGGCTTCCTCTCTCTTTCTCTCTGTCTCTTCCTCCCCCTCTCTCTATCTCTCTTAAAGTGGGAATAGCAATAGAAGCTGGAAAAGAATGTATAACATTTGCATTACTATTACACAAGTAACTTTGATACCTAAGCCATATCATTTCCACTATGTATGCACATAAAAGCTAGTGCTGCAAGTTGTTATCTGCTTGGGTGTTATGTGTTATAGGTAGAGTGTGCGCCAAACATAACTGGGGAGTGGGGGAGGGCGGCCAGGGCGCAGATTAAGCTGCTCTTCCAGGCTGGAAACATTGTGTTCCACAGCCAGCACCTGAAACAGACTCACGCATTGCTCAAAACAACCCGATCAGACAGGAGCCCCAGCGCGGGAGAAACTGCAGCAGTGACTTGGTGGGACAGATCCACACCCATGAGATGGTTCTCCACGCCTCGGCATCTGAAGCTCTGGTATTTCAGGTTTGAATAGAAAAACACCTAGAACCTCTCGGTGATTGCTTCCCATGCAGTGAACGAACAGCACGAGATGATTCGCACACTTCATTATTCTCAGAGGTTAGCAAATAATTCCGTTTAGTTTTAAGAGCAAGTCCAGTGACATTTCTGAGATAGAGTGTCTTCTATCATAATAGAAGACATATATACTTTTTTGTGTGAGACAGTTCTCTCTATGTAGATCAGGCTGGACTTACACCCTTGAACCTCCAGCTAGGATCCTCCCTAGTGCTGAACTTACAGGCACGCACTGCCATGCGTGGCTAGAGGAACTGACCATACTTGTTTCTTTGTGTCTATGTCTTGTGCCTTGCTTATGGTAGATGCCTAATATTTATTGATGAATTGTTGAGGCTTGGTCAATATACCCAAAAAGCAATAACCTTTATTAAGAGATATATCCCATGATCTTTGTGAATTGCTCGGTTCCTATTCAGCCACACAGATGCCCTCCATTAGTGAAAGATCCCGTACTTGCATCTGATTTTCATTGTTCTCACAGCTGCTTCAGCAGGGCTCAGAGCAGTTGATTTGCTGCCGTATTCAGCAAATATAGTGAAAGATCCTAACCTCCCGACAAAGGCTCGTGTGGACTGCATTGAGTTCTAGGTCCTTCCTAGGGAAACGCAATGGCCACGAGTGCGCACTTCCACTTCCACAGCGTGTGTGTGGGCCGTGTATCTCCACGGGCAGCGGGTATACTGTAAAATTGCCCAGCAGTCAATGGGGTAACCAAAGTTTTGGATACTAACAGTAGCTGCAATCTGAGTGTAAGGAGTAGATCAGGCCGGTGGCTCATAGATGTAATCCTAGCTACTCAGGAGGCTGAGATCAGAGGATCATGGTTCAAAGCCAGCTGAGGCAGGAAAGTCTGTGAGGCTTTTATCTCCATATACCATCAAAAAGCCAGAAGCAGAGCTGTTGCTCAAATGGTAGAGCACTAGCCTTGAGTGAAAAAGCTCAGGATAGCTCAGAGCCCTCAGTTCAAGCCCCAGGACCTGCACAAAGTGAAGAAGAATTAGAAGAAAGAAGAAGATGAAGAAGAGGAGGAGGAGGAAGAGGAGGGGGAGGAGGAGGAAGAAAAGGAGGAGAAGAGAAGGAGGAGGAGAAGAAGTCAAACACATGCGCAGCACTTAGCTTAGAATCTGGTAGTTCACACTTGTTCCTCTCTAGTGTGTCTACTGGTTCTTGTGTCAATTATCTTCAATGGAAGAGATGTCAGATACATTCACAGAGAGCATTTTCAAGAAACAGATGTCAAGGAGTTGTCTCCACTTAGAAGTGCTGCACTAGACCATCTCCACTCTGAGCAGACATCTGGAGCAAATACAGCTGAGGACTGAGAGGCACTTGGTGTGCAGTATTGTATTTCTCAACTAGAAGCCAAGACTTGCTGGATGTCAGTGAGTCCTGCCTATAATCCTAGCTCCTTCAGGTTAAAACCAATGTTGGCAGAAAAGTCTGTGGGACTTTATCTCCAGTTAACCATCAAAATGTTGTTCTGTAGGTATAGTTCAAGTGAGTGATTGCCAGCTGTGAGTAAGCAAGCTGACTAAAAGCGCAAGACCCAGAGTTTAAGACCTGGTACTAGCTTACACGTGTGTGTGCACATGCACACACACACACACACACACACACTAAAAACCAGACAAAACACACTACACTCACACTATACTCACTTGTGTGCTGTGAACAGAAAAGGTAATAGTACATTAAATAAAGGGACATTGATCCAGCATAGATAGAGAAATATAATCAGATTTCATGCAAATCAAATCTTTGGAGAAGCATTTTAATGACAACTCCTGCAAGTGACTCTTAATTCCGGATCCAACTTTTTTTTCTTAAATGAAAATCTCAAAAAAATATCCCCCCAAAGAAAAAACTGCAGGAACGCTTGAATCACATGCCATACAATATACCTGTTGCTGTGTTTTGATTACGTATGAAGTATACACAGGTGCAAATGTGTTAAACAAGTAGAGAATTTGAGATTCAACACATGAGTTAAGTGCTTCTGTTTCCAACGTTTGGAATCACAAAACTCTTTGTAGAAGGTTTGCTAGTGCTGATTTCTAATAGGACTTGTGTTTCAGTTGATGACTTTTGTTTTTGGTGGTACTAAAGTTTGAAGACAGGGCCTTGGGCATGCTAGGCAGGTGCTTTTCTGCTTGAGCCACAGCTCTTTTTTTTTCTTTAGGTTTTTAGTCACTGTTTGGATATGGTCTTACATTTATGTCCAGGCTGGCATGAAGTATAATTTTCCTGCGTATGTTTTCTATGTAGCTGGCATGCCCCTATCCTCAATTCTTTATTGGTCGAGAGTCTTTTAAACATTTTGTCCAGGTCTGGCTCAAAGCTCAGCCCTCCCAATCTGCTCCTGAGAATCTAGGATCACGGGCATGAGCCACCATATGCAGCTCGTTTGATGGATGGTTTATTTACTAAAGGAAAGACAGCAAGTCAAGTGCTCTGATTTTGCTTCGGACACGTGGTAATGTAATACTTCTCCTAGTCCTATTTAGCTATCAGAATTAAGAGCGTAGACAGATATGTTTACGTTCGAGGCAAGAGGTTTGAAGAGCTATTTGTGCCCTGTCTCTTTCGTTCTTACTGAAAGGAAGTTGAACTTCACAGCAGAATGCGCTACTCAGTGCTTTCCTGTGGCTGCATCCCGGGCTGACGACTCATCGCCCCCTTGTGGCGGCTCTGGGCACTGACGACTCACCGCCCCCCTGTGGCAGCTTTGGGTACTGACAACTCACTGCCCCCCCCCCCGTGGCAGCTCTGGGTACTGACGACTCACCGCCCCCTTGTGGCAGCTCTGGGCACTGACGACTCACCGCCCCCCTGTGGCAGCTCTGGGTACTGACGACTCACCGCCCCCCTGTGGCAGCTCTGGGCACTGACTGTTCAGCAGCAGACACTGACTGCACACTGCCCTCTTGTGGCGGCATCAGGTATTGACTGCTCACTGCCTCGCAGTGTCATCTTGTGGCAGTGTGGGTACTGACTGCTCTCTACTGTCTTGGGCAACATTAGGCACTGACGACACACTGCCCCCCTGTGGCAGCGTCGGGTACTGACGGCACACTGCCCCCTTATGGCAACGTCAGGCACTGACTACTCCCACCTTGTAGGCGCGCACGCGCATATGCGCACACATGCACAGATCCCCAATATGAAAAATCGGCATGACCCTTGACCACTGTTATTGTTTTAATTGATCAGGAAGCGTCGAGTTTTAATCAGCCGAGGGTTGAGTCCTTGGGCAGCTGCTTTCTAGGCGCCCACGTGGGTGTGCGCGCTTGCGCATGCGTGTGTGTGATACCTGTCTCTCCGCCTGTCCTAGGGCTGCCCGGTCCCATTTGGGTTTAGGGCTCCTGCGCGTGGCGCCTGCGCAGTCCCGTCCCGCTCGTCCTCGTCCTAACCTGGGTATGTGTGGCGCCTGCGCAGTCCCGTCCCGCTGCTCGTCTTCCTCACAACCCGGGTACCGGGCCTCCTGAGAGGCGGGGCCCTGCGGTCCGGTCTGGCCTGGCCGGCCTCGGTGGGGCGGGCCGAGGGTGCGGGGCGGGCCGAGGGTGCGGGGCGGGCCGGGGGCGCGGGGCAGGGCGGGCCGAGGGTGCGGGGCGGGCCGGGGGCGCGGGGCAGGGCGGGCCGAGGGCGCGGGGCGGGCCGGGGGCGCGGGGCGGGCCGGGGGCGCGGGGCGGGCCGGGGGCGCGGGGCGGGCCGAGGGTGCGGGGCGGGCCGAGGGTGCGGGGCGGGGCGGGCCGAGGGTGCGGGGCGGGGCGGGCCGAGGGTGCGGGGCGGGCCAGGGGCGCGGGGCGGGCCAGGGGCGCGGGGCGGGGGCGGGCCGTGGGTGCAGGGCGGGCCGTGGGCGCGGGGCGGGCCAGGGGCGCGGGGCGGGCGGGGGGGGGGGGGTGCGGGTGCGGGGGTGAGGAGGGGGAGGGGGGAGGGCAGGGGGGCGGGGGCGGGGCGGGGCGGGGGAAGGCAGGGGGGAGGGGTGGGGAGGGGGGAGGGCAGAGGGTGCGGGGTGGGGCGGGGGCGCGGGGCGGGCAGGGGGCGGGGGCTGGGGGTGGGGCGGGGGAGGGCAGGGGGGCGGGGTGGGGAGGGGGATGGGGGAGGGCAGGGGGGCGGGGTGGGGAGGGGGAGGGGGGAGGGCAGGGGGCGGGGGCGGGGGTGGGGCGGGGGGAGGGCAGGGGGGAGGGGTGGGGAGGGGGAGGGCAGGGGGTGGGGGCGGGGGGTGGGGCGGGGGAGGGCAGGGGTGCGGGGGCGGGGGGCGGGGGTGGGGCGGGGGAGGGCAGGGGGGCGGGGTGGGGAGGGGCGGGGGAAGGCAGGGGGGCGGGGTGGGGAGGGGGAGGGGGGCGGGCAGGGGGCGGGGGCGGGGGTGGGGCGGGGGAGGGCAGGGGTGCGGGGGCGGGGGCGGGGGTGGGGCGGGGGAGGGCAGGGGGGCGGGGTGGGGAGGGGCGGGGGAAGGCAGGGGGGCGGGGGTGGGGAGGGGGAGGGGGGCGGGCAGGGGGCGGGGGGCGGGGGTGGGGCGGGGGAGGGCAGGGGCCGGGGCAGGGCCGGGCTTCTCCGGGACTGCCTCCATTGCCTCCGGTCACTTTCTCAGCATCGATTACGATCCACCTGCGGCTTCGCTTCCGACCCGGCGCCCGCGTCCGCTTTTGCGGAACGTTCTGCGCCCGGTGTAGCGAGGGCGCCTGTGTTTGTGTCGGTCCTGGGGCTTGAACTCTGGGACCGAGCGCCGCCGGCCTGGGGCTTTTTTGCTCGGGTTCCTGAGCCTCTTTGGCGGTTAATTGGAGCCTCGCTGGGCGGAGATCAGGTGCAAGCCGAGCCACCCACCCTGACCCTCCGAGAGTCTCTGAAACCCGAACGTGAAGGCTGGGTAAACTTCCTTTTCAAAGCTGTTCCTTGCACGCTCGCTGAACTTCGGATTAGCTTGTTTCTGAAGTTCAGTTTCGTCTTCTTTTGATAGGACTGCAGCATCGCCCTCTATAATTATAGTATAAATTTATTCGCAGCATTTACGCCTCTGATCTGTCGACATGAGATGTCTTTCTACTTCGGTGGTGTTTGTGTTTGTTTCCCTCAAGGATTAGTTGTGTTCATTTTTGTTGCTGTTAAATTTATTCCAAGGTATTTTATCTTTTCGATGCTATTGTAAATAGCTTGCTTTTCTCAAATTTACCCTTGGATTGTCCACATTCACAGTGTGTAGAAACAGAACCAGTGCACTGGTGAGCCTGTTGACTAGTTCTTGGGTTTCGTTGGCGGCTCTTAGGACTGTCTGTATACAAGGTCACGCTACTGGTGACAAGGGTCATACTTTGTCCTTTACAATATGGCAGCTTCAAGCTCTGAGTCTTCGGGCTGTGTGCAAGGCGGGTGTGCTGACCGGATTGTCTGTGTGTTTTCGTGAGCACAGGGAATCCTTAGACCCAGCTGCAGCCAGGCTGCCTTTGGGCCGTCATCCACTTTGTTTTGCATCTCGCATTCGCGGTGGAACCTGACTTTTATCTCTGGCCCTCTCCCTGCTCGGAGTTCTGCTGGCTCGATCTACCAGAGATGAGATCCCTGTTCTACACCCAAAACAAAGACACTGTGATCTTGCTCTGCAGACTGCGCCTCCATTCTGTTCCAAGTGTCTGATCGCCTTCCCCAGCAATCACTTTTACATCCGGCCTCAAAACTTACCTCCCGATTCTCAGAAGTTCTCCTGGCGGCAGCTGGGATGTGGCAGAATGCTGATTTAGCTGCCAGGATGCAGGGAGCCGCGTCGCCATGGCAACCAGCCGCAGGCCGAGGGAAGCAGCCGCTGCAGGAACTGCGCCGGCGCCACGCAACAAATCAAAGGGAAGTGTCTCCGGAGACGGTTCTAATGAGCACACATTTGTCCTTGCAGTCAAACCAAGGTGCTCGGGAAATGGCACCATTGGCACTGGGCATCTTCGGGTCACAAACTCAGGTGAACCATCCCGAGCCCCTCAGTGAATTCCACACCGCCCCCCGCTGCCGTGTTGAAATGGATTCTTAGACTGACCTTTTCCTTGGAGTTATTACCAAGCCCTGAATAGTGATAACCAAAATACTGTGTAGCTTATGGTATTTTATGGGTAGCAAAGCAATTCTGAAAAGCGTCCTATTTGTAAGTCTGATAGGTAAGACACCTGAGATGGTTCTCTGACATCCTGAAGAGATTGCTTCTTTCTCGCCCCCTCTCCCTCCTCCCCCTCCTCCCCCTTCCCCCTCTTCCTCCTCCCCCTCTTCCTCCTCTTCCTTCCCCCTCCTCGTCCTCTTCCTCCTCTTCCCCTTTCTCCTCCTCCCCCTCCTCCTCTTTCTCCTCCTCCTCTTCCTCCTTCTTTTATTTTATATTTGTTTGCATTCCCTTTAATGTAAGTGAAGTTACTTCAGGAATCTTTAATACAAGTGAAGTACAAAAGAGGTATGTTTAGATGCAAATATATGCAAATCATGCCACTATGAGGCAGTCACGGTTCCTGGAGCAACAACTGGTAGCATCTATGTTTGCTCATGAAGAGACTGCTCAAGGTTACAAAGCAATCACTAAACACTAATTTGCTGGGGAAATAGTCGTAGAAACCCTTTCCTACTCTTAGATGTGTCGAAATCAAGGCTGTCAAATTCTAGAGATAGGCAGAAAGGTGATAAATGAAGACAAAGCTTCACTTGACTAAAATTCCAACTGCCTTTGTTAAGAGAGCGGCTTTGACCTTCTTGCAGTTGGACCTAGCTGCGCCAGGCACCTGCATTAGTAAGGGTCTTTAGCATATCTGTTCTGCATTAATTCATGTTTCTGAATGGCATGTGCTGGGGGCTGGTCTGAATCACCTTTGTTTTATTAAAGGTGCATTTAAGGTCAACTACCACTAACTGCATTGTTAAATATTGATTTGGCCATTTGAATTAATGCAATTTTCAGTTCTTTCCTGACTTAATGTACACGGGCAGTCCTGTGACCCAGTCAGACAGAAGATCAATACGTGACTACTCATTCATCCTGTAGCTGGGCTTGTGGGCCGTTCCTGTGCTTGGTTATTTTCCTGCCCAAGTCAAAGTGCTCAGGATAATGGACCGTTAGCCTCTCTGCTTACCTCCTGTGAAGCTTCTGAAAGCTTTCATCTGCGCAACGTCTCTGACCTACTTAGTATTTCTCAGACTGCTTGGTTTTCCTTGTTGAGGAAAAAAATGGCATGAAGTAAGCAACCTCCCCCCCCCAAAAAAAACCAAACCCCAAACAAAAAACCACCACCACCACTACCAAAACAGCCACCGTGCGCTACAACGCAAGCAAGGTCCATACTCATTCGATTGCTACGTTGCACAATTAAAGAAGGCCTTAGAATTGCTTGCCCCTGCTCTCCTATGACATTGACAATGAACCAGAGTGTCAAGGGCTTTCATTTTTAAATTTAAGAGAAAAGATTTAAAAATGAGCTTTAAGTACTTGTACAAGGAGGTTCAATCCAACCTATCAATTTGTAAGTACAATGCCTCTTGTCTCCCATCTATACCAATGCCACACATGCCCTCGAGTGGAACTGCTAGCCCGAGACCCACATGCCAAGACTTCCAGAATGTACCAACTCCTAAGAAATATGTTTGCCTTTCTCCAAACCGAGGCAAATCAAAGCAGTGTTGTGACCAGATTCATGGAAAATATCGCCGTATCCAGTCAGAGAAGCTTGATATCAATGTGAAATAGTTTATTTTGGCAGAAACCAAATGGCGATTTTATTCCCACCACACGACTGTGTGACCATTCTAGCTCAGCTAGCTAGACACGGGACAGTGCCAACTCACTTCACTTAACAAATGAACAGAGGGGGAAAAAAACAACTTTGAAATTGGGATCGCAGTGAATAGTTGGTGTTCATTCTTTTCCTGTTGTGTTTCCAGTTAAGACAGGTGCCATGAGGCCATGTTTGCTGCCATATTGAAAAAAAAAACAAACAGAAACAACCCTAACAATACAGAAAATATTTGAGGAAACAGAGCTAAGAGGTGGAAAGAGAGGTCAATCCCTGGCATCAGAGATGCCGGGCTCCAGCCAGGCCCGAAGCGGGTGTTGCCCCTGACAATGAAGGCTATAGAAATCAATCAGGCCCCTTATTTGCTTATGTCCAGATTTTTAAAAAAGTTCTATTTTTCATTTTTAAAATTATCTTTAAATAGCTGATCAATGGGGCTTCATTTCAACATGTCAGTTTATGAGCTGGGTATTTGAAAAACACCGGGACTTCAATCGAATGGGTGCAGCATCAAGCTCAAAATTGTGTTGTGAAAGGGCGGGTGGGCGGGTGAAGTGGGGTGTGCTGATGACCCAGTTATTCTCAGCATGTGGCAGACTTGCAGGAGGGTCATGAGGTTGAGGCCAGCCTGGGTTTGAACCTTGCAAGATCCCATCTCAAAAAGAAGTGCTAATAAATACAAGATAGAGACAGAGGTAAGAGATAGATCAGACGATTTTCCTGAAGTGTGCATTTCGCTCTTCAAGTGGTAGTGAGGCTCATGTGGCCCTGTAGTGTGAACGTTGTACATTAACCTTCGATGTCCAAAGCCATCACATAATGGAAAGGTTTTCAGGTTTTAATGACAGCTTCCTGATGGTAGGGTATCTCCTTCATGTCTGAACCATAGTTATCCAATGTTTTAACTTTAGAGAAAGTTGTGCTGTTTCCAAATTGAAATTAATTCTGCCCTAAGAATGCACTGACAGAGTGGCTGGGAGATGAACCCAAACTCTCAATTTCCAGGCAGCACAGAGCCCCCAAGGCTCGGCCGAGTGACCTACACAGTCGGCCCATTTAATTTGGAGCCAACATTGACACTCACATCTCTAACCCAGGGAGTCTGTTCTGCTTAGAGTTTCCCAGTTTCTCTCCTGCCTCCATCTTGGCATCCCACTGGGAGACAGTTTATTATTAGGCTGCCCGGGGTTCGTATTTCTAATGTTTAGATGATCTGGGACAGTAGAGCAATTCTCTGATAGCTGACAAAAGTAATTTCGTTGATGCTCACATTTTCTAAGTTCAGGTAAAGTTGTAGTAGCTTTCCAGTCTTGGTAGGGCTCACGGATGTAATTAGAAGATAGACATTTAACCAGGCAAGAAGAATTAAATTAACGGGAACAAACACAATCAACAGAAATCAGATCTTTTGTCTCAGCACCTGGTTACACAATGAAGTGCAAGGGTCAATGACAAAAGCCACGCAGCTTTAGCTAGCATCCTGACCTGTGAACCATGGTAGTAAAGACAGATTTTAGTTCGTCCAGGTCTTTGTGTGGTTTGTACGCACATTTCACAGACCTCCTTGGAAACACTGTAGCTATAAATGGAAGTGTTTATTGACGTAAGGGAGGTGTTATAATATTAAAAAGGTATTAGATATTGATGGTTTTTGTTTTTTTTTTTTAATGTATCAGAGGTGGTATATATAGGGCAAAAGTCTGTAAGAACCATAACATCAAACTTAGAAAATGTTTAGATGTGCAGTTCATAAAGCGGAAATGACTTTTTTTTCTCCCCTTAAACAAAGGCAGATGCTTGTGTAGATAGATATCTCTTTTCTGTGTTCTAGGCATTGCTTTCATTTTTTAAAACCCTTTTAAGTACTACACGAAGCATGAGGCCCTGGAGTGAAAAGAGATTAAAATACACCTTGGGGAATCTTAATTCCCTCTAAATCACCTTTTTCCCCCTTTAAAAAAAAAAAGAAAAGAGTTGGCCTCCAATGAAATGGGAAACCTTATCTTCCTTATGAATAATCTTCTCTCTTCTTTCTACAGCCCCATGAGTCCCAGGGCTCCCTGACAGGTAGGTGGTGATTAAAAATTCGCCGAGTGCCCTCTCCTTTGTCATTCGGCAGACGGGTATCAAAGCTGTAGCATCTATGTTCTTTGAAGCCTAAGCAGGTTGGACATGCAATTTAGATGGAAAACAATTACTCTGTGTTAGCTTGCTTTTGGCAAGAGTGTTTTAAGGCGCATCTCACTGATGGGAAACAAAAGCTGCACTTCATCCTCATGAATTTCAAATGAAGGAGGGAGGAGGGAGGGGAGGGAAGCTGGGGATTTTCTGGCAGGGGCTTTTCTGTGTAACCTTTCCTGATGGGATCCCCTCAGCCTCGGCCTGGAGAATAATACCTTTCTCTCCCAAGCACAGATGGGTTCACACGCTCGCACGCTCACACCCCTTCAACTGGTGGGGAGCCTTTCAAACACCGGAAGAGGACTAAGCGGCTGAAGTGCATGCTGTGGCCTTTTTTTTTTTTGAGCTTCTGAAAGGAAGAGAATTAATAGCCACACTGTGCTGACATATTTTGCTATAAATATGTTTCGTTTCGAGCAAACAAGCATACAACAGGGAATCTTGTACGCTTTCAATTAGGTTAGACTGGAAGAGACACCACTCTATCTTCAGGCACGCCATGGGAAGAGCTCACTTCAGAGAGAGACCCCAGCACCAGCTCTGAACACGTGCGTGTGCACTGCTTGTCATGGCAGAATGGGTTGCTGGCCTTGATGGCTGAAGGCAGAGCGCAGGGAGCGGAGGGGGAGAGCTGCAGTGGTGCTCCAGGAGGGAACAACACCGAAAGAAGCATCAGGTGCAGCGTGGAGAGCCAATAGGAGTCACCCCAGCCCAGGGGCCTTGACCGTGCTTGGAGGAATTGGTGGTGGGAGGGCCGGGCCAGCCGGCTTTAGGGTGTGAGTGAGTTCCCTGCAGCCACTGGGCTCCACCCGTGCAGCCACGAGGCCTGTCTTTCTCGGGTCGCTGCTCTCTGCACATGGTTGCTCATCTTTTAACAAGGAGTCCTGTATTTTCGCTTTGACCCTGGACTCCTAATAGTTGGTGACCGGTTCTGAGCAAGAGATTTTTCTCATGGAGAATGACCAATGGAAGGTACACGGCCGGGTATCCGAACTTTCCACGTGTGTTCCGGCTACACCTGTCTTAGTGTAGGTTAAGAGCCACAGTCCAAAGTGCAAGACGCTGCGGAATGCAAAACTTTTCAAGTGCCAGCGTGCCGCCATTGTGGGAAAGTGCACAGCAAGGCCCAGGCGACAAGTTGAAGCCAAATCACAAATATGCCAACCACACAGTGCAGCCACCTTCAGGCTATGTGGGCAGTGTGTGCGTGACCGGTGTTTATTTACTATTCACCATAGCAACGCTGTGGAGACAGCCCGATGCCCTTCAGTCCTCCAATAGATCAAGGAAATGTGGTGTTTCCATACCATGGAATTTTACCTCGTCCATCAGGTAGAATGATGTTATGTCATTTGCAGGAAAATGGAAAGATCTGGAAAAAATTAAGTAAGTTAGGCTCAGAGAGACCAAGGATGCATGTTTTATTTGTGAAAGTTAGATCTAAATTATAACGATATATGTAAATATATACAGGGGCACTTGTATATGTACACAATTTATGAATGTATAGTATATACAAGGAAGGATTCCAATGGTGTAACTTCCTTGAATAACCACCTTACAGCTTAACAGAATGATCACCAGGAAGCAAGAACAGGTATTGGCTGCATGGGTGTGTGTGGGTGGGGTAGACAAATGGAGAGAGAGAAAGTGGACAAACGCAGTCATACTAGCCAATGTACGAATGTGAAATTGGAACTAGGTAGCTGGAGGGGATGAACGGGATTGGGAGGGTGGGAGAGAGTGAGGAAAATCTGACGTTGATCAGAGGCATTACTCAAAAACTGACATGTAGAATTGTACAGCTTTGTGCAGCTACTTAAGGACAATAAAAATATATAAATAATAAAAAACGTGTGAAACTAAATGGATTTTGTCTTTAGACTTGAGTTTCATCCCAAAGATACCTAACTATGTATATACAAGTATTCCAGAGTCTTAAAGAAAAAAAACACCCTTTAAAGCCAAAGCATTTCTGATCCCAAACATTTCAGATGAAAGGAATGGCGAACCCATTTATTTCCCCATAGAAAACAAAACCTAGGTTTCAGTTTAAGGTATGAACAGATTAAAAAAATTTGGTATGCATTTGTTCTAAGTATAGCTGCAGTTCTACCTATGGCTTATGGTAAAATTTTAATTCCTAAGCTGGTTCATGTTGGAGGTTTGTTAAAATCTTACTGAATTCCTCAGATTTCAACATGCCCCATAGTGGGCAAGTGGCTGGAGCCTAGTGAAGTACCCATTGGGGCATAATGGAGGAGCACAGAGCATAGAGAAAAGAATTTGGAACAATTTGGCTGTGCTGGTCATGAGTTGTATGCTTTTAGGAAAGTCATTTACTTGGATGAAGGCTCGGGTTTCTTAAATGTAAAATGGGGCTAAGAGTATTTCCGAACAGAGGTTGGGTCACTGTTAAAGGAAATTAAATATAAAATGACTATGAGAGTATAATCAACTATGGCTTGTGGTAGAGGTTTAAATATATAGCTCTGTGATTATCATTTTACAGAGAACTGGCTATTCTTTTTTCTTCTGTGAGACATTATATTGCTATGTAGCCCATCTTACTACTGTAGTCAAGCTGGCCTTAAACTTAAAATCTTTCGACTTCTCAAATGCTTGGATTACAGGTGTGTTTCACTATTCCTGGATTGCTCTTCTGAGTCTTATCTTTATTATTTAGATGAAACTGACTATTACAACCTGTTCAAATGAGTGTTCACCTCAAATTCATTGAGGAAAGAAAGAAATCAGACAAGTATTTAATATTTATTTATTTTATTTTTTGTTTTTCTTTTTTTTTTAATTGTGAAAATACCATACAGAGGGATTACAATTACATGGGCAAGATAATGAGTACATTTCTTATCAAGCATTGTTGCCTCCTCCTTTGTTTCCCCTCCCCATCCCTTCTGGCCAAAGTTGTAAAGTTCGTTTTTTGACATATCAACTTTTACATCTCATTGTTGCAATGGGTCCACCTGTATCCCTATTTAAACGATTTATTTTTTTCCCTTCCCCTCCACAAATTATACCAACATCAAATACAGTGAAAGCAGGGGTTATACCATGGGGGAGGGACATACAAAGCAACAAAGAAATCATCCTATAAATATGTTAGAAACTATCGCATGAAAGAAAAAAAACATTTGAATACTTATCTTGGAGAAGAAGAAATATCTTATTTTGAAGAATATTGCTTTATACAATGCTTCTTTGTTATTGTAAAGGTGATGTGCAGAGGGGTTAAGTCAGGTAAGGAATTCGTTTCTTTTTGAACATGTTACCTCTTCCTCATCTTCCTCATCTTCTCCCAGTTTTTCCATCTCAATGCCCCCCCCCCCAAACAAATTGTGTAGTTCATTTTCAACATAGTGTTTACTGAGTATCACTTCTGTTTTTGTTCGTCCTTTGTCCCACCATTTCTGTCCTCTCCCTTACTCTGCTCCAAACAGATAAACATGCATACAAGACAAAAGGAACAGAAAGCAAAAACAACAACAGAGATAAATTAAAAACCAAAACCAAAATAACAAAAAGCCTCCTGTCTCTCTTTCTTTTCTTTTCTTTTTTTTTTGGGTCCTGTCGTGGGGCCTGAACTCTGGGCCTGGGCGCTGTCCCTCAGCTCTTCAGCTCAAGGCTAGCGCTCTACTGCTTGAGCCATAGCACCACTTCTGGGTTTTTACTTTTTGCTTATGTGGTGCTGAGGAATCGAACCCAGGGCCTCATGCATGCAAGGCAAGCACTCTACCACTGAGCCACCTTCCCAGCCCATCCTATCTCTATTTCTTGGAGTTCATTTCGATAAACATCATTTTTTATGATCATATGTACACCACTCGAGCCTTTGGAGGATCTTAGGATCCTCCCCTAAGATACCATCCTTTGGTCTCACGGTATGAATGTCAGGAGTCCTGTATAACCCAGCAATTCCACTCCTGGCCATTTATCCAATAGATCACAAATGAGGCCACACTAAATCATGTTCATTGCAGCATTGTTTACCATAGCCAAGATATGGAATCAACCCAGATGCCCCTCAGTGGGTGAACAGATCAAGGAAAGATGGTATCTATACACAATGGAATTCTATGCTTCCATGAGAAAGAATGATATTGTCCCATTCATAAGGAAACGGAAAGACTTGGAAAAAATATATTAAGTGAAGTAACCAGTTGCATGTTTTCCCTCATTTGTGGTAACTAGAATGTACCTGTAAATCTACAGGTAAACACACTGAATAGTAAAATACAAAAAAAGTACACTTGAACATTATAAATTATACAGGACTCCAGACATGCGTATTATTTTGTATAGAGACCTTTGCTTTCCCTCTGTTCCCCCCTCCCTTCCTTGCCCACAAGTTACATAGTTCATTTTCCTTACAGTGTATGTATATTGAACACCATGATTGTATTTATTCACCCTTCTTCCCTCCCTTTCTGCCACCCACTTCTGCCCTCCTAAAAGAAAAAAAAAACTTGAAGCAAAAACAAACACTAACAACACAAACAACAACAACATCCAAAAACTGATGTTTCCATTTCTTGGAGTTAATTTCTGTAAATAATACTTTAAATGCTCAGAGCTAAGTTACACCTTTGCGTTCCTCCCTTAAAGGTCTGACTGTGTGTGAATGCCTAGGGTCCTGCATAGATTATCATATCCAGTTATGTTTAAATCTAGCTTCCATATATGAGAGAAAACATGTGCTGGTTTTTTGCACTGAGATTGTCTTACATAACTTAGCATGATTTGTTCTAGGTCAAGCCATTTCCATGAAAATGACATAATCTTTCTTTCCCTCCCTCCGTCCCTCCGTCCAGTCCCTCCGTCCCTCCGTCCCTCTCCCTCCCTCCCTCCCTCCCTCCCTCCCTTCCTCCCTTCCTCCCTTCCTTCCTTCCTTCCTTCTTTCCATCCAAAAATTACTTTGGCTATTTGAAGTCTTTTGTTCTTCCACATGAATTTTTATCTTGGTGAAGGAAGTCATTGGGATTTTGATGGGGATTTCATTAAATTTGTAGGTCACTTTTGGCAGTATGGCCAATTTTACAATCTTAGTTCTGCTTATCTGCAAACATGGGAGGTCTGATGTTGTCTTCAGTTCTTTTCTCAGAGTTTAATAGTTTTCACCATAGAGGTCCTTTGCTTTCTTGGTTAGATTTATTTCTAAACTTTTCTTTCTTTTAGGATATCGCAAATGGGATTGTTTTGTTGATTTTCCTCTCTGATTGTATATTGTTGGTATACAGAAAGGCTTCCGATTTTTGTGGATTCTTTTTGTATCAGGCTACTTCACCAAAGCTATTGATCACCTCTAGAAGCTTGAGTGTGGAGTCTCTTGGTCCTTTAGATGTAGGATCATGTCATCATGCACAGGGATAGTTTGACTTCTTCCTCTTTATATCTTCCTCTTGCCTTTCTGCTCTAGCTAGGTGTTCCAGTATTATATTGAAAAGGAATGGAGAGTGTGGACATCCTTGCTTTGTTTCTGATTTTAGCTGAGATGGTTTTAGTTTTTCACCATTTAGTATGATGTTGGCTGTTAGTCTGTCACATGTAGTCTTTAGTCTGTTGCAGTGTGTGCCTTCTATTTTTTTTTTTTTGGGTCCGGTCGTGGGGCCTGAACTCTAGGCCTGGGCGCTGTCCCTCAGCTCTTCAGCTCAAGGCTAGCGCTCTACCACTTGAGCTGCAGCGCCACTTCCGGCTTTTTTTCTTTTTTTATGTGGTGCTGGGAAATCGA
The DNA here is from genome assembly GCF_019054845.1 of Dipodomys spectabilis. Taxonomy (NCBI): domain Eukaryota; kingdom Metazoa; phylum Chordata; class Mammalia; order Rodentia; family Heteromyidae; genus Dipodomys; species Dipodomys spectabilis. The sequence goes on from NW_024870696.1 coordinate 21,364,235, forward strand.
ATCCAGGGCCTCAGGCATGCAAGGCAAGTGCTCTACCACTGAGCCACCTTCCCAGCCCCTGCCTTCTATTTGAACGAGGTCTCTTTTATGGCTCATATCACTGTTGAGGGATTAAAACTTCTGACTTCCATCCTATGAGTGGGGTCCTCTGATGTCTTTGGTGGATCAAAGGTGTGTGTGTGTGTGTGTGTGTGTGTGTGTGCGTGTGCACGTGTGCGCGCGTGTGTGCGTGTACATGCTACTGGGTCCTGAACTCCAGGTCTTCAGATTTTGCCTGACTTTCTTGCTCTTGGTGCTCTGATTGAGCCACACTTCCAGCATGGCTTTTTTCAGTATAGTTTGGTTATCTATGTTGAAGATGGAGTCTCAGTCTGTCCTTGAGCCATTATTCTGAATAGCTAGGATTACAGGGATTAGCCTCTTGTTAAAAATGCTGATGTTTATAAATTCCTCATGAAAAAACTAATTTCCTATAATACAGACTGACAAGTGTGTCTTACAGAAGTTAGCCAAGTAATTTGTCCAGGTCTGTACATTTTCCTCAAAAGATATCCTGAATGAAGCATGAACTATATGACATAAAATCACCCAAGAAGAAAGATGGTTTTAAAAAATCATGAAATTGTTATAATTTTGGGGTTAAAAATCCACAATATTCTAAAAAAAACCCTTATAGTCATGTGTATTTTTTTAAAAAAAGTCAATCACTCAGTTTCCTGAGAGCAGATATTGAATAAAAGTATTAATTCAGATTGTGCATTAATTAATTAATTTTTTATACCTTTGTTGGGGCTTGAACTCAAGGCTTGGGTGCGTGCTTTAGCATTTTTGCTCAAAGTTAGTGTTCTACTACTTGAGCCACAGCTCCACTTCTGGATTTTCTCTAGTTAATTGGAAACAAGAGTCTCATAAACTTCTTTGCCTGGGTTGGTTTCAAACCTTAACCCTCAAATCTCAACCACCTGAGTGGTTAGGATTACAGGTGTGAGCCATCTGTGCCTGGCTTTAAATTGTGTACTTTGTGAGTTTCTTATGAGTGTATTGACACATCCACATCTCTCTAACCATGCACACACATTTCACATTGCCAGTTAGATTCACTAATTTCCTTTTCTGCTTTCCAAACTATAGTTTTATTAGTGAACAAATCATTGAAATGAAGCAAGTGATTGGTTTGGTGCCTATATTAACAGATGGGAACCTCTATGACTTGTAGAAAAGATATCCCCTCTCATTCCTAGAAATTCCTAGTTGAAGTAAAAGAATTCAACTAAATGCAATGCTTACTAAGTTTAATATATTAGTTATGATACAAAAGGGAAGAAAATTCTTTGTTTTTATTCTTGGGGGTTGAATCCAGGACCTCAACATGCTAGGCTGGTGCTCTAGAATTAAGACACCCTTCCAGCCCTGTTTTTCTCTGATTATTTTTAAGATGGGGTTTCACTTAGTGCCTGAGAATACACCCAAGCTTAGTCCACTTTAACGCTCCGAATGTCACCGTTGGGATCATAGGCATGCGCAGCTACATCCAACTTCCCTCGGTGGATGGAAGTCTCATGGACATTTTTGCTTGGGCCAATCTAGAACTATAATCCTCTTGTTCTCAGTCTTTCAAGTAGATAGGACTACAGGCCTGAGCTACTGGTGCTGGGCGTGGTCTTGTTAGGAAGATCCTTTTGGTGATATAGGTGAGTGGCTGGCACTTGGCTGGCCACTGGTGATAGATGTGGGAGGCAGAAGACTTGGAAGAGACAGTGTGATAGGTAGATGCTGTAGGTGTGCGACTTGATAGCATCTTTGGCATCAGGTGATCTGGAGCAGGTGTATACAGCGCTTGGTTAAGACAAATCTGAAAACGTGTTAAGATGAACAATGCTATGCAGAGCATTCAGGGTAGCATGCCTAGTAACTCAGATGACAGTACTAACTACAGGCAGGCTGAACAGAACCCTGCTGACCTCCTGTCCTGTGACACAGACCGTATAAAGCCAGGGAACCCAAACATGTACACACTGCACTCTAACTTCTACCAACTGGATTTTGATCATCTACAGTCCTATAAATGAATATTCTGCAGAATTAAGTTGTGTTCAAGTAAGCCCTTGGACTTTAATTGTCTTCTTTAAAAAATAACATTGTTAGTCTAGAACAGTGGCTCATACTTGTGACCCTAGCTACCTAGGTAGTTGAGACCCAGAGGATTGAAGTTTGAGGTAAAAAAATTCATGAGCACTTAAGCAATTAAGAGCTGGGTGTGATGGTATTTGCCTGTCATCCCAACTATGTGGGAAGCATAAGGAGGAGAATCCCAGTGTAAGCAGGTCTGGACAAAAATCTAGGCCCTACTAAAACTAACAAAAGTCATAGGGCTGGGGGAGTGGTTCAAGTGGTAGAGAACCTTCCTGACAAGTCTGGCACTGAGTTCAAAGTGCAGTATCATTCACACACACCAAGAGTATTTCTCATTTAGATTACTGTTGTGTATATGTAAGAGAGATTCCTTTTTTTTGCTTGAAATCATACTTTATTTGATTTCAGTGTTTGAACAGAACTTGCAGTTTTTATTCTTACATGCTATGCTTTTTTTGGTGGGGGGAGGGAGATATAGAATTCAGACAATTCCTTTGTTATTAGATATTAAAATACAATGTGATCTTTTCCTATTTTAAAATGAGTCCAGAAAGCTGGGCACCAGTGGCTCCAGCCTGTAATACTAGCTACTCAGGAGCTCTGAGAATTGTGGTTTGAAGCCAGCCCACAAAGAAAAGTCTATGAAACTCTTGTCTTCAATTAACCAACACAAAGCTCAAAGCGGAGCTGTGGCTCAAGTGGCAGAGTGCCAGCCTCCTATTGAACAGCACTCAGGCCCTGAGTTCAAGCTCCAGTTCCAGCACTAGACAAAGCAATACTATCAGTTCAGAGAGCTCTATTTTAGAATATCTCAAATTTCTATCTTAGAACTTTGTATTTTCATAATTAGAGTTAGACTTTTTTATATTCATCAGGCTGTCGGCTATAATTAAACAAGTACCTAGGGTTTTCCAGTTGAGTAGATATGACAATGAGTTAGTAATCAAACGTTGCTGTCAAATGTGACAAGGGTGGTCGTTGACATCTGTGTTTGCTCAGAAAATCATATGGTTCTCACTTGTATCTACTTTTCTGTAAATCTGGAGCTTCGTAGAAGTTGAAAAACAATTCTTTTTGTCTTGACTTTATCCTGACGGGATTTTGCTTAGGAAAACTAATGTGCAGTTGTTGAGGGTGAATATAGAAAACATTGGAACATTTGGCATTTGTTTGCTTTCTAGGACAGTAGGCAAATACTTCTGAAGAGAAAATTGATCCAGAATCGGATAATATTGAGCATATGCTACGAGGGTGATCTTAGGATCTGAATTCATCATGACCTAAAATCTTAGAACCTCTGAGAATAGTCAGTAAAAATTTGGAAGTGTTTGGTTCTGATACATAGCTTCTTTTTTCAATAAAAACTAGAATTAGGCTGGAGTTAGTATTAAGCTGCAGGGTAGTTAGGATGCAGCTGATATCAGGGGAAATTCCACTTTTTGTCCTACTATGTTATTAACATACACTCCCAACATTTTAACATAGTACAATTACTTTGCTTTTGATAGATGGTATTTGTTTGTTTGAAAAGATTATTGCTAAAAGTACCATCTTCAGAAAAATGTACTCAAATTTGTATTTTAGATGCATTTCACAGCTGCACTTTTATAAATAGTTGGAAAATAGCTGGATGCTGATTTATTCTTGACAGCTAATGTTAGTGTATTCAGAATTTCTGCAAGGATACTTTGACTTGCTCCCTGGAGTCTTCACAGCTCACGAAAACTCCAAACAGCATTAAGGACAAAGAAAAAGAAGAACAGAAAAACCCTTTAATACAATATGTTCAAACCTCAGTGGATTAGCTTGTGCCAGATTTCCTAAACTAGCTTTGGTTTGGAACAGTTATTTTCCCCAATTATTGTCTAAACAATTATAGCAGTTGCTTGAATGTGTTCAGTGAATATTAAAAAGCTTACAAGTGCCTTGTGGATGTGAAAATGCCGTAGGGTCACAGGGCCTTATCTGTGGACGATTTTGGCTGGCAAAAAGTCCACACATGCTCTGCAGGGACAGAGGTAGAAGTTCCTTTGTTTGTTTCGGTTTCCTTATCTGTACAATATAGATGTTCAGAGCAACAACTTCATGGGGCATTAGGAAGGTTAAATAAGGTAATAGGCAAAGAATTTAGCCAAGCATGGTGGCTTAAGCCTTTAGTCCTACCCATGTGGCTGAGACATCAGAGGATCTTAGTTTGAGGCCAGCATGAGCAGAAAAGTTCATGAGATCCATGTCAATCAATGGCTAGGTGCAGACAGGGAAACACAAGTAAGAGCCTGGTATAAAGGGGGATCCTACCTCCAAAACAAAAAGACAGGCAAAAAGGGTCCAGAGCTACCTCCAAAACAAAAAGACAGGCAAAAAGGGTCCAGAGTCATGCATCAAGTGTCAGGCCTTGATTTCAAACTCCAGTACTATTAAATAAAAAGAAGGAAAAAAAAAGATTTTAGAAATATTGAGCCTATCAGGAATCTATGATCAGTTCACATTAATTAGTATCTGTATGTGTATATGCAAAGTATATGCAAATAATAGATAGTATGCATAGTACCTAAATTGTATTCAATATACTTCCTTTTTCTTTTGATGGTGTTGGGCTTTGAACTCGGGGACTTATGCTTGCTAGGCTACCGGTTGAGATATACCGTCAGCCATTTTGCTTTAATTTTTGAATAACATCTCACTTTTCTGTTGTATGTTAGCCTGGACCACAATGCTCCTATTTATACTTTCCCAAAAGCTAAGATGACAGGTATGTCATCGGACTCAACATTTTGTTGATTGAGGTAAAGCCTTGTGAACTTTCCACTTAGGCTGCCTTGATCTGCAATCCTCCTACCTCCTGCCTCCTATTATATCTGGTTTTAATGTTCATTCTTATATTTTACCCCCGTTCCTATGACTGAGTGTGTGAAAGTGGCTGCATTCTGGATATATGAAATATTGAATACTTCAAAGATATAGACGAAATACATGCAGCTGGTTATTCTGGAAAAAAATGCCCACTGAATTTTCCCCAGTTTTATCCTTAAACATTTCCAAGATCTAGAGAAAATTTGGAAGACGCTGCAGAGATCCTAAGTGGATGGAATGACCAGATCAGATTGTGGATATCAGCATGAGAAAGGATGCAACAAAATGGATCAACACACCCATTCTCTTTGTTCTTTCTTCTTATGAGAAAAGTGTTTTTGCCCCTACACTGTCCTCTGGAGACTTCAATAAATAACTCTTTTCTGCTATGCCTGCATGTTCCTGTTTGTCAGCGTTTGTTTCAGAACTGGGTACAGTGTGGGAGGCTCTGTGGAGCTGGGAGCCTGACCTCTTTGTTTACAGTGATTGATGAAAGTTATTCTGGGCTCTCTGCTCTCCCCTCTCCCCCTGCCAATGTTAAGACTGAGTCTTGTTTGAGCATGTGTGTTTTGCATTCCAGAGTTCCTTTGTAAAATGCTCATACCTAAGTGCTTAATATGGAGTAGTATCTGCATTTCCTGCTTTACATTTTTCATTCTGAAGATCCAATTACCTCAAGTCCTTTTCTTGAATATTTACCGTGGGCCTGCTGACCTGATAAGTATCTTCTCTTGGATTTCCATCATTAAATCGACTTGAAGTTGCATCCCCTACACATACTTGGGCTGAAGAGCCTGTGTGAAGGACAGAATCCATGGCCCCCAGCAGGAGGAAGTGGCTCTATCATTTGCGAGCTCAGCCTCAAGTGTAGCCTCGAGATTCTGCCCTCGATTCCGGTGGCATTTGCCAGGTTTGTTGCTGAAAATCCAATTGTACCATCATCAGCGACAGTGCACAGCTGCTGGGATCTTTGGAAATGCTGGGACTGGTACAGCCGACGGGAGAGACCTCAGTGCTCCGTCTACAAGTTCCGTGACCCTGCGTTTTTGCTCTGCCAGCCCATTACTTTGTCCCTGTCCGGGACTGCCCAGGACAGTCATGTTCTTTTTGAGGTACTACCATCCAGTCGCTGACCAATTTCTAATCTCTTATTCTTCAGAATGTACTCACGGGATGTCTCACTTTTCTTGATGGCTCTTGAAAGGATAACTCTTTGAACTCCAATTTGAGCACATGTAAATCTGGTATAATAGATTCTATTAGAATATTAAATACAGATAAGAAATTTTTTGGGTCTGATCTGGGCAGACACCTTTACAAGTGTTTTGTGCATCTACATTTTTTCAAATACACAATCTGATTAATACTGGTCCTGCAAGACATTTGCTTGTTTTTCTTTTTCTCTCTCTTTCTTCCTTCCTTCCTTCCTTCCTTCCTTCCTTCCTTCCTTCCTTCCTTCCTTCCTTCCTTCCTTCCTTCCTTCCTTTCTTTCTTTCTTTCTTTCTTTCTTTCTTTTCTTTCCTCTCTTTCTTTTTCTGTCTCTCTCTTTCTTTCTCTCATGGGACGAACTTGGGGCCTGGGAGCTATCTCTGAGCTCTTTTGCTCAAGGTTAGCGCTCTACCACTTTGAGTCACAGCTGCACTTCTGTGTAATTTTTAGGGGTTAATTGGAGATTAGAGTCTCTTGGGGACTTTTGTGTCTGGAATGGCTTCCAACTGCCATCCTCAGATCTCAGCCTTCTGAGTAGCTAGGATTGCAGGTGTGAGCCACACTCCTGGTGATATTTGCTTTTATCCCCCTGACATCAAAAGTAAGCTGGAGCTCAGAGGGCAGACGTTTCCTCCGATGGCCTACTTCTAGGAGAGTAGAGCTTCTATGATCCTTTCTTTTCTTTCTAGAGAAGCTCAGCCACAAAGTTGTTCAGTGCGTTCTTTGAGGGCCTGGTACATCTTATTTTCTGGAGGAGCTATCTGTTGGAGCTGCTACAAGAGGTGCTGGCACACTGAGAGGCAGTGTGAGATCCGCCCTCCGTGTGCAGTCCGAGCGAGGAGGTGAGGCAAATTCAGATTCTTGCTTTCTCCGGAGGCTGCTTAGGAGAGGGGCTGACCTCCCTCTTTCTCTGCTTGCCTTCTTCATTCTCCTTCCTTCTCTCTGTCATTTTCTCTTCTCTCCCTTCCCCTACTATCTGTAGCTAACCTTTTTCACCATTCCCCCCCCCCACTCTCTTTTTTCAGTAAACAATAAGACCCCTATTCTATGTTCTGTCTCTACAAATTCACCTATTCTAGGTTGCTCATATAGATGGGATTTTGCAGTATGTCTCCTCTCGTGTCTGGCTAATTTCGACAGTGATTGCAAGGATCATCTCCGGATAATATTGTGCCATATATCAAACTTTCATACCTTTTTAGGATTGGAATATCTTCTATTGCATATATACACAAATGCATTTTGTATATATTTGCATATATATACACACAGTGTATATATATTTATATATTTATGTAATATATAATGAGTGTATGTGTTTATGTGTTTATCCATTCATGTGTTTCTGAGTCTTGCCCCGTTCTTGAGGAGAGGTCTGTGGACAGTTTCCCAGTTCCTTGGAATGTCATGCCACATGCACACGCCTGAGCATTTGTTGTGGGAATATCATCATTTCTGAGGTTTACTTTCAGGATTGAACATGCAAAGTTTGTCCTTTGAAATTAACAAGAGCCAAGTAGTTGTTGCAATCCAAGATGTCTGCTTTGTTTTGACAAGAGAAGAAACACCTCCATCTGTAGGCAGTTGTAGACTTGACTGTTCTGAGAGAAACTTAGCTCAGGCCCACACATGCACACACATAGCATCCTTCATCCCCCAAATAACACCCCAGTACACACACACACACACACACACACACACACACACACACACACACACACACACACACACCCTCTGCTTCTTCTAGATCCTTTCCACTCTGCAAGTATGGGAAATAAGAGTGTGAATTGGCTGTTATTCAGAGTGATTGGGCAAGCCTTTGAGAAGAGATGGAATGTGAACTAGATAATCGAATATCGGTATGATTAGTATAGGTTTAACTGTGGGTAAGGCCAGGTTGGGGAGAGTCTATTAGGGAGAAGAAACTACGTAGCTAGAGTTTCGAAGTCAGAATTGATAGAGTGGAGAGTGGGTGTGGTGTGGAAGTCTTCTGGGAAGACCTGGTAGAGATGGGGAACATGGTAGGAGGTTGACTGTTACCCTGGAAGCTGTACCAAGAAATGACAAATCTAATCTGAAAACAATTCTGTAAGTCACCAGCCTTTGTACATTGAGAGGCTCTTACCTGCTGGGTTTGATGTGGGCCTGGGCTCCGGGAAAGATGGAAGTGTCCCCAACATGAAAGCCAGGGGGCACTAAATCTGTGTTGCTGTGACAAGCACTTACAATAACACCTTCATGAAGAAGGGCTCATTGCCGCCCACAGCATCAGAGGTGTTAGCCGGTGACGATGGACTCTTGTTTTAGGTCTGTGGTAAGGCAGAGCATCGTGGAGGAAGGGTGTGGGGAAAGAGACGTTTCAGTGTGGACAAGAGGGAGAGAGAGTGTCAGGAAGTGGCTAGGGCCAAGACATTTCCTCGAAAGACACATGCCCACTGACTTTCTTCCTCCCACTAGGCCCCACCTGATAGTTCCCACCACTTCCCAATAATACCATCAGTTCCGAGTCTGTTAACGTATTAGTCCATTGCTTAGCTTAAAGCCCTCATGACCAATCATGAGTCCCACCTCTGAACATTGTACTGGAGAGAAAGCCTTCAAGACACGAGTTTTGGTGGGGCATTCCATATGAAAACCATAGCACAAGGGAGAAGAAGACAGCCATAAAAGAAGACAGAAATGAAGAAAGAAGAGAGATGATGTCAAGAGCGTAATCTCAAAAGCTAGCTAGGAGGGCTTCCTTTTGCATGAATGCCCCAAAGAGAGGAAGGATGAGATGGATATTTCCTATTCGTTTTGACACATGTAAATAGTAGGATAGTTTGGTGGACAAGACACCTTAGACTCAGCAGTGAGAGCAAAATCCAATATGCAATGTGTTGATGAGTTTCTGTGGGATGTCTGTACTCTCTAAATGAATGGTCATGAAGAAGAGATTAAGTGGAGTAGCAGCTGGAAGGGATATTTTTAGGAAAACAGGTTCTTACCTGTGTCACTGTTAATGGTAGAACAAAGAGAAGCCAAAGTAAGTTTTTCATATTAGTGGTAAAGACTTAGAGGAATGCAGCAGTTGGATTAATCAGCTGGGAAGCATTGTCCATGGAACAGGTGGCTGGATAAATGGTGGTTCTGAAAGATGGGTCTGACAGCGGAATGCTAAGCAGGCTGAGCTTTGGAGCTGTCAGGGGCAGTGGTAATGATGTGTAGGGAATGATAGCTGAACAGACATGAGTACTGAGGTGGAGATATCTTCATCTATGAGGTTTCGGGAAAACAAAGGACAGGGTTTGGCATTAATTCCATCAAAGAAGCCCTCAAGTTTGGCTGGTGTTATGCTTTGAAGTGTTCCCCTAAAAGACTTGCCTTGAAGGCTTAGTACCATATGGGGGGCTATTGCGTGGTGACTGGACCATGAGGGAACAGATTTAATCAACGGGTTAATCTACAGATGAGAGGATACTCACGAGGTCCTTAGGGGTGAAGCCTGTTCAGAGAAAGGAAGTAAGTAGAAGTGTTGACTTTGAAAGGCGTTCTTTGTCCCCACTCTCTCTTTCTGTGTCTTCATCTTTCTTTTCCAGTTCTTCTCTCCTATTTCCTTCCCTCCCCCACCCTGTCTCCTTCTGTCTCTCTGCCTCTCTCTCCCTCCCTCCTTCCTTCCTAGCTGTCAGGAGGTAAACAGCTTTATCAGCTGTACCCTTCAGCCTTTCCACTTCAGGCCTCAGACCCACAGCAATGGGCCTTCAATCTTTAAATTGTGTGTGTGTGTGTGTGTGTGTGTGTGTGTGTTCCTTCAAAGTGATGAAAATGTCACACACCTGGGAGTCAGGTGCACTTAATGTACGAAGCCATTCATCTCTGCTCTCCTGCCTGAAACTCAGGTCCCTGGCAACACTTCTTGTCTAGGGCCTTTGATAGTGACCCTGAAGAAAAACCACCGTCTTGTTTTCCTTTGAGCTCTGTTCCTGTCGCATTGGGATCAGTACCACACCATCTTCCAAAACTTAATTCATCTGATTACTGCGCATGTCCTCTTCCTTCTCATCAGCGAGCATCCATTAGAAATCAGTTGAGTCATTAGGGTAAGAGAGAGAGACTCGGAGCGGCGTCTGGGGGGGCTGAGTCTGACCTGTCAGGATGAAAGCTGTGAGCCACTCCACAGTGCACCTGTTCACATCATCATTTTGTTGTCAAAGCTGCCTTTCCCCCTTCCTTCCCTTTGTTCTCGCTTCAAACTTATTTTTGGAGCATTTTTGTGACCTTGAACATGAAATGAAAGGGTGATGCCACTTCTCAGGGGAAATGTGTTTCAGATGTGCTGCTTCATGAAAGCGAGTCATCAGTGAGAGGTCCCTAAGGGCTTAACCTTCATCAGCTTTTCAAAGAGAAAAGCTGTTTCCTTCCGCTCACATAGAACGCTCTCCCCAGGTTCCGAGCCTCGTTTGCTTCCCACCGCTTTCCTGCACGACGGTAGATTTTTTTTTTTTAATCTTTTGAGTCTTGTGGTGTGAATGTACCATCGCAGTTCAATAAGGTGGTGGTTTTTTCTCTCTCTGTTTCCTTTTTCTCTCTGTTCTTTTCTGACACCTGCAAAGTCTCCACCATTGTCAGGAATATATTGGAAAATGTTGAAGAATTATCTATCTGAACACTAGCTCAACTGTTTCTTGTAACTTGGATACATGTCTGGAGAATCTTGGTTCCTAAAGCATAATATAAAGTATAATATAAATGAACAGTAGATGTAGTTTTATGGAAATAATCTTTTTTCCCTTTTTATGACTTTCTGCCAAGAAGAAAAAAAGAGGGTTCACCCCATAAATGTACAGAATCATGACCCGTCTAGTAAAATTTATTTGACTACAGGGAGGCATAGGGGAAAATAATCATTTAGCTATGTTTTCTGATGACAAAATTATGCCTATCTCTACTTACCCTGGCAGCTCCCAACCATCTATGAATGAGAAATGATGCTATAATTTGATTCTCACTCTGCAGATGGATTGAAGCTCGTTCTCTATTGATAAGGGGAAGTTAGGAGAGCAAGACTTTTCCTGGGTCCAGATAAAGAGAGTGGTCGTGGGAAGTTGGTGACTCTGGAAAAGGAGGGAGGAGGTTGATCGGCTGGGGCCTGGTGTGGGAATCAGAGGGCGAGGCAGAATCCCAAGTGAGCTTGGATCCACTCAGGGGCGGAGCGGGGTCTAAGAAGGCCAGGTTTAGCCTCAGCTCAGTCTTGGAGTGAGTGGGAACCTGCTCTACTTTCCAGGCCAACTGGAAACTCCAGTACTCACTGGAGTCCTTTAGAGACCTGACTTGCACTTCTGAATTCAAGTTGTCGGTGATTTGGACCCTCGGTACAAATGCTTTCCCCAGAGTGCTAGCCCCAGCTGAGCCCTGCGTCTCCTGCCCAGTGGGAGCAAGAGGCCTGAGTCTGGAGAGCTGCTGGCTCCTTGTGTCTGCGTTGTGATCGCCACTGCGGTGTTCTGGAAGCAAAGCGCGTGCATTTTCCCCACACTTCCCTCTCTCTTTGATTCTGGATAAAAATCTAACCTGGCTGGGGGTAAAGGTGAAAGATCTTTCCTGGTAACATTACCGTTCCTTTACTGCTTCTGCCTTTGCGTGTTCTTTATTCATTCATTTTTAGAAATCGCACATGTGGGAGCGAAACCTTGTGGATTAAACCTTTTGAACCATTCGCGGATAGTTTAGCAAAATGAATATTAGGAAGCAGGGACAGTTTGGATGGGAGAGGACTAGTGGGCGGCGTGGATGACTGGGAAAGGGACAAGGGATGGATACTACCATAGGCTCGAGGTACAGGTGTGAAAAAGACCCGGGTAACATGGGATGGCGGGGCAGAGGAGCAGGGAGGAGGAGGCAGAAGGAAGGAAGCAAGACTGCGAGAAGCTCCCACACCTTCATGAGCATGTCACCTGACGGCTCCCTCGAACAACCATTTGAACATGAATAAAATCCACCTAACTTGAAGACTACCTTCATATGGAATTATCAGACACACATCTTTATTTGAGGTATTATAATTTTGTATTTCATATTTAATTCCATCTCTCTTCATATGGGAAAAATGAGTCCTACTCAATGAGGTTTTTTTTTTTTTGTATTTTCAAGTATAGATAGGCTAATATGTAAAAGTCATAACTTTCAAAACATCTTTCATTTTATCAGTGTGCTGGTGGCTCACCTATAATCCTAGCTAGTCCAGAAGCTGGGATCTGAGGATTGCAGTTTAAAGCCAGCCCAGACGGGAAAGTCCAGGAGACTCTTACCTCTAACCAGCACAAAGCGGAAACTGGAGCTGTGACTTCAGCGGTAGAGCACCAGCTTTGAGTGAAAAGGTTAAGGGAGAGGCCCAGCATCGGCACAGAAATAGGGAGTATATTTGATTTGATAAATTTACAGTTTTCCATAGTAAGACATAGAAAGTTGGGCTGGGAAGGTGGCTCAGTGGTAGAGTGCTTGCCTTGCGTGCCTGAGGCCCTGGGTTCGATTCCTTAGCACCACATAAGCAAAAAAGAAAAAAGCCAGAAGTGGCTCTGTGGCTCAAGTGGTAGAGCGCTAGCCTTGAGCTGAAGACCTGAGGGACAGCGCCCAGGCCCAGAGTTTAGGCCCCACGACCGGACCCCACACCCCCCAAAAAAGACATAGAAAGTTGCTTTTCTGGAAATTATGTGAAATTATTTTCTTCCTATTAGCATCTGTAACTGCATGAGATATGTGTGGTTAAAGAACTATGGGAAAGTTTAAAAGCAGTCCTTTTAGAGATGATAAAGTTCAATAATTTCAAGAGATAGAAAAGAAATTTGAGTTAGTTTTTCATATTGACTCTGAATGAAAAGTGAATTCACTTTTGAGTATTTTTTTCAGTTGGGGAGGCTTAGAAAAAACTGGGAATATGTATTCCTAGAGTTCATTCTTCAGAAAATCCTTCTCCTCCTCTAAATTCTAAGACAGCAATTGTTTTTCTCACTTGCTCTGCCCCACCAGCTAGTCCTAGCCTAAGAATAACCATGACAAAAATAACAAAGTATAAGAGCACTAGCAAATGTGTTAATTTGTTTTATGTAGTCAGCACGGGGGTAATGGAGTAGCTCTGACTGACAGTTATTGCATGATCTCAGTAAAATTCATTATCTGTGTGATGTTTTCTATATTGCAAGTAGATTTACTATTAGCTGGTTCTGGATAGGAAGACTAGTGGGGGAAATGTAGCAGTAATTTAAAAAGGAAAATGGCCTGGGATGATAGCCCAGCTGGAAGTGAGGACGGTTCTGTGCCGAAGTTCAGTGTCGTTAAAAGGCTCTAACAGCCATACGGTCAAGTTAATAGCTGGTAGGTTTAATCACTGGCCTGAACATTTCTCCTGCTGCCACAATTTAAAAGTGGAAGGATGATGTAAGAACTCTAATTCCTCCAAAGAAGCTGGAATTCTACAACTCCTCTCTACCCAGGCAGTTCAAGACATAGTGGTAGTGCTTTGAAATGGCACGGAGTCTTGTAGAGACCATTGGCTGGTGGCAGATTGCAGTGTGAGAGATGTTCGCTTTCGGCAGCCTCAGTTCTGAAAGAGCAAGGGTATTTGGAATGCTGTTCAAGTTTTAACGCAAATTTCTATTCCATTTGAAGTGTAGGTTCTTGGTACCAAAGATGTCTTACAAAGAGATCTTATCTGCCGGATGGTTCAAAAGACATAGAGCTAGTCATATTACAAACTAAAATAATTTTTTACAACATGAATGTTACCATCTAGGGAATGGGTCTTCCTCCTCGATTATTTTAAGGAATTAAAAAGCAGGAAGGTAAGTTCAGAGTGTGGCAAAGAGTAAGGAGGAGAGCCTCAGGCTGTTAAGCTTTTGTTACGTGATGAGTCAATAGAACCACCTGACCAGAGCAGCAGTGGGCACCCTTAGCTCATACAAGGCCGCAGCTGAGAGGAAATGCTTGAAGAATGCCAAAAGACAGAGTATAGGGATAAAAGATTTATTCCAAAGCAGAGCTGAAAGCAAAAGTAACAGACTACTCTGACGAGAAGAGATTCTAGAGCCAGAGGCCAATGATATCTTCTTGCGTTTCTCCTTATATCTGCTTTTAAACACCCTCCTCTCCTGTACGTATCTCAAGTATAGTCTTGGGGGGAGGAGGGGGCTAGTCTTTAATTCTATTCCTTTTGACAAGACTGGCTGATTAAAAACAACACAGATGATAGCCATAATTGAAGTCAAGAAGCAAATAATTCCAGGAAATATCAATACCAGAAAATAGTATTGTACAAGGGTTTCTGGTTATAAGATGGAGGGATTTTAGTTTGACAAAAAGATTATTTTTAAAATTCCCACAATAACATGGTTAAAGTCGATTTATATGTCAGTAGCTTATATGTTGCCTCTAAAATATAAAGAAAATCTCAGGTCTAGTTTATGTACACCAAATATGCTAACAGGAGAGAAGAAGGAGCGACACTGTCCTCGTGATTTCCTTGGTAGTGGGCAGCGTGCTGGCGTGGTAATGGAGCGCTGCCCGGGAATTTGATCTTGAGCATGTTGAAGACATGATTTTACTCTGAAGACAAAGATGGAAACCAAGGCTGGATTGCTGAGTTATTTAGAACACATGGCTGGCTTTTTTAACTTATGAAAATCAAGTCCATGATAATCATGGTCTCTCTGGAAGTGACTTGATGAAAAAGAGTGAAAGTTCTGTTTAACTCCAGCATAGTGCTGGGATTGGGTTTGTGGGGTCCATGGAACAAAAGAGAGAGAAAAAAGGTCAGCCTTATTCATTGGGTGGAGGCTCCAGTCACAGCACAGCTGTGTGAGATCTCTAGACAAAAAGAGAGAAATTGGGGGGGGGGGGAGAAGGATTGGGACTGGGGGGGGGAGGGGGGAGGCTGGGAAGGGAGGTGAAGGGTAAACAAAGGAGGAGGCTGCAATGCTTGATAAGAAATGTATGCATTATCCTGCCCATGTAATTGTAACCCCTCTGTACAGTATGTTCACAAATAAAATAAAATAAAATAAAAAAAAAGAGAGAGAAATTGATGTGAGCGAAGACAGCAAAATAGCCTTCAAGAATGTTAAAAGCCAAACACCGGTGGCTTACACCTGTATTCCTAGCTATACTCAGGAAGCTGAGTTTGAGGATTGCAGTTTGAAACCAGCTCACGAAGGAAGGACTGATATTCGTATCTCCAATTAACCATCAGAAAGCCAGAAGTGGAGGGGTAGCTCTAATGGTAGAGAACTAGTCTTGAGCAAACAAGCAAAAGGATAGCAACCAGAAACTGAGTGTAAGCCCTGTACTGGCACGCATATGCACACACATGCACACATACACACACACACACACACACACACACACAATCACAATCACATACACAGATCCAGCAATACCATTCTATCACCCTTGGGCATTTAACTAAAATAATTACAAATGAGGATACAGTAAAGCCACCTGCACAACCATGTTTATTGCTTCACTTTTCACTATTGCCAAGGTATGAAATCAGTCCAAATGTCCCTCAGTAGACCAATATTTCAGGAAAATGTGGTATTTTACTCGTTCATTAGGGAGAATGATATTACATCATTTGCAAGGAAATGGATGACCTCAAAAAAGAGTCGCCCAGAGAAACAAAGGATGCATGTTTTCTCTAATACGTGGAAGCTAGATCTAATTTATAAATGTATAAGTAACCACATATAGTTGTATGCAAGTGTATGCAAGTGTATTAATCCAAGCATGGATTTGCAGGGGAGAATTCAAACAGTTCAATTTCATAGAAAAATGAACACATAGTCCAACAAAATGAATACCAGGAAACTGGCTCTTGAAATGTGGTTGGGGGAGGTCAAGGGGAAGGGGTAGAGGAATGGAAGAGGAAGGCGAAAGAATGCAATATATTCAACTTAAAGAAGATTGAGGGGGAGGAGCTGGGCTGGGAGGAAAGGGGGAAGAATGATGAAAGGGGTACTTCCATCAAGGTGCATTGTGTTCCTAAACCCATTGGATGAATGGTGACTTGTCCATGCAACTACTTAAAGGAAATAACAAATATAATTAAAAATGGGTCCTCTGTTCTTGAGCAATACAGGATCATTTCTGGTGTGAGGATTACTGAATGGATATTAAATATGATATCAAAAATCTAAGCCAAGATTGGGGCTCTACAAATCATTGTAACATTAGAAAAAGTTGCGTAATATTTGGAACTAGGTACAAAGATGGCTGAGTGATACCGAGTTTTGTGTTTATAAGCAAAATGAATGTTCCCTGCTTAGTAGGATACAAATTTTGTCAAGTGGGAGGAAATGCAATTGATGTCCTCTATCGCCTGCTTGTTCTCGGCAAGATGATGAAAACATACATTTTATCGTCCTTGGATACTTGCTATTCTTGCATCGATTGCCAAATTCATTACAGCACTACCTGTATATGTGCCTTTCAAATGTCCACTCAAACTGCTTTCATCTTACTGACTCTTGTTAGCTAATGAATGAAGTAGAATCTCTGACACACTCATTTTAGATTCGAGTGAGTCATGATCTAATCTTTTCTAAAACTGTCATATCATACAAGTTTCCAACAAAGTTAATGTGATCACACTGATCCTTAAGATGATTAAATGCTCAATTCCTCCTTTTTCTGATTGCTTTAGAACCACAATCCTTTGCCTGTGGGGACACTGAATAATTTGAATTTCTAGCTTTACTTTTGAGTTACTCACTGCTCACTGACTGCGCCTTCACTTCAAACCCTCAGACAGAAAGGCCAAGGGTACAAGAATTGGTCACTCAAACACCAGACTAAGAGACAACAAACTCAGGGAAAAAAAGATTAGTAAAGTATAGTATCTTTGATTTTCACTTTCTTACTATGTTTTAGGAAATTAGTATATTTAATAGTGTATGGTGGCATAAACTGAATTATTAAAATATGAATTATACTACATGATGTTTATTATCATAATTCATATCAATTTTAATCAGTAATAAAATGTATCAGTTAAAATAATAGATTTCAAAAAATTATAGGATCTTTTGATTCATTCATCACAAATTTCTCCATGGATGTAACCTGGTTAGACACCCACTTCATTCTCAATAATCACACTAAAACAAAAAGATCTTTCAAGAAGAATGTATGAAGTCAACTGGTTTGTAGATTTAGTCTCTTCGAATCCTCTAATTGATTAGTTTAATATTATATTACCTAGAGATGCAGGAATTGCAACATATAACTCCCTTCTGGAGAGATGTGAGGGGTCAGATTGTGTGTGTGTGTGTGTGTGTGTGTGTGTGTGTGTGTGTGTGTGTGTGTGTGTGTGTGGTTGTGTGTGTGTGTGTGTGTGTTTATGTGTTGGTTGGCTATGGGGATTAAACTTGGATCCTGGGCACTGTCCCTGAGTTCTTTATGCTCAAGACTTGTGCTCTACTGCTTAGAATCACAAAGCCACTTCTGGTTCTCTGGGGGTTAATTAGAGATTAGAGTCTCACAGATTTTCTTGCCAGGCCTGGCTTTGAACTGGGATCCCCAGATCTCACCCTCCTAAGTAGCTAGGATTATAGGTGGGAGCCAGATTGGTTGTATGATTGTTGTTGTTCAAGAGCTTTAAATCTTGTTAAGATAAATGCTCTCTATGGTTTACATGACTAGTATAAAAAGATTTCATGTTTTATGTTGTGAATTTTGAAACAAAATGGTTCTTATAAAAAGTGGGTAAAATGTCCCTTAGAAAATACTGCGTGCCCCCCTCCCCCAGCCACATATCCTGTGATCTGAATGTGTCACTAGAAAATTCCTACTTTCAAACTCTAAACCTCAATGTGATGACATTATAAACAGTGGATCATGGGAGATTAGTGCTCTTATAAAAAAGGCATCTGAATGCCATCTTCCTCCTTCCTCTGCGAGCGGGAGCAGCAAGCCTGTGCCCGCTGTGAATCAGGGAATGCACGTCATCAGACACAGAATCTCCCTTTGAAGTTTTCATCTAGGCTTTGTATTTTTCTCTTTTCCCTTCAACTTTTATTAAATATATGCCTCGATAATCACCATTTCTATCTCTGTTAATGGCAACTATGGCTTGTTATATTAATTATGAAAATAACTGCACTGATCAAAACAACAAATAAAAGTGTTATAAATGCTATAGAAAGCATTGAAATATAGCATGAAAAAATCCAGTCTTCCCTGTAAGTCTATCCTTTTGAAATAAATCATATTAGGATGACTGAGTATTTCAGTTCAGATATTTCTTCATAAACGGACGTGGCTATATGTGCATATATATGTGTATATATATATATACACACACACACAATTTTAGCAGAATGGCCTCAAATTTCTGATCCTCCTGTCTTAGCCTTCCGAGTGCTGGATTACAGTGGTATGTTACCACACTCAGCTTTGAAAAACTTTTTGATTAAAAATATTAAGGAAATCTTTCTGCATTTGTACCTATCTTCTAGAGTATATATTGCTATCCACGGCTTCTGGAGTTGAACTGGTTTCAGTCCCAGTCCTGTTCTGTGATTTCAGACTTATCTCCCTTATAAATCAGATGAACTATTAAGTACCTACTTTGTCAATTTGTTATGATAAGCTAAAATAGTCTTTGTAACAGGTCCTTTTAGACAAATTAGAAGTGAACTCTGGACATCATTTGTCATGCTGTACCCTTGAAGGGTTACTTCGATTGTAACCGAGCAGTGAGGTGCTGGGTGCCTTCTTCCCGGCTTACCCAGGGCAGATTTGAATATTTGAAGGCCTGATGGCGGCTTTCCCTGTGAGAACACGGAGACTGCATGTGCTCCACCGCCTTCTGAAGCCTTCCCTCCCAAACCTGCCCCACTCAGGGTGGAGCTACACCCTCGCCAGTGTTCTTGATAGACTCCTATGAATTATGAGAGATGGGCCTGTGTAAATTTTGAGGTAAAATATGCATAAAATGTAATAAAGTAAAATGATGTTTTAATTAAAATCCTTCAATATTGGCATGTTTATGGATCTTATTTAGTGACGTTAATTCTGAGGCCCTGTGTGCTTTGTGCAGCAAATGAAAAAGCTCAAGTCTGGGGCTTCTAACATATTGAGATGTTCCCTTTTAGGGCACACTCAAATGACTATTTCTTTAAAATTAAGGGTTAGCTGTAAGACTATTGGGAAGCTTGTGGGTTTTTTCAAAAGCTTAGCTATTTAGCGCTGGAAACGATCCATTAGTAATGTGGATTTCATTTAGAAACTCCCTTCCTTTCACGTGCCATTTCTATGTGCAGCATATAAAATGCGATGCCTGAACAGTCATACAGTGTCAAGGGAGAGGCTGTTCATGGTGTCATCTGACATGTTTCTTTATAATCATATTTTCTGGTGAAGAAGACTGACTGAAAGCCAGAATATGGAACCAGAAAAATGCTATCTTATAGACTGTGTAAGATGAAGTAGGTATACTGGTTGTATGAGCTTAGCTTTTCACTTTTTTGTGTGTGCTAGTACTGGGGCTTGAACTCAGGGCCAAGGAGTTCTCTGTTAGCATTTTAGCTGAAAGCTGATTCTCTACCACTTAAGCCACTTCTGGCTTTCTGGTGGTTATGTGGAGATGAGAGTCTCACGGACTTCTCTGCCTGGGCTGGCTTTGAACTGTGGGCCTCAGACCTCACGCTCCACAGATGACTCAAATAGTCCCTAATTCAGCATGGCTGATAACTCCTAGAAGAATGAAATCAGGACCCAGACCCACACAGGAACATGACCAGGTGGAGGGAAAGGTCAAGATTGCAGTTTTGCTTCCATAAACAAGGAACACCTGGGAAATACCAGCGCTGAAGAGACTAGAAGGCTGCATCCCATGTTGAAGAGGCTCTGGCCGGAGCAGGGCTCTGCGGACACCTTGACTTCCTACTTCTAGCCTCCCCTGCTCTGAGAGCCACATCTCTGTGGTTTTAAGCCATCTAATTTGAGGCACTTGGCTATGGTAGCCTTAGGGAGCTCATACAGAGATCAAAGGACAAAGGTGTCAAAGGAGTCTTTATTAGCTGGCTGGCCACTGCCCCGTCCTGGGCTAAAGGTGTCTCAGAACTAAGCGCAGCAGCGACCTCTAGTGGGGGGGGGCTTATAAAGGGAATAACCACACGCAGGTGGCGGTTTCACAATCAATGACCTTGAATGACCTTGACAATCTTATGCATGTTTTTGATTCCTTTCTATGGAAGAGGGAGACACACACACACAGATACAAACTTGGCATCGAATTTTACGTTGGCTCATAATCTCTCCAGGGGATTTCTGCTATGCGAACTAGGTGTCTGTAATCCCAGTTACTTGGGAAGTGGAAATGTGATGATCTCAAGTTTGAAGCTACCAGGGGAGACCCTATCTCAAAGACAAAATATAAATCAAAGGACTGGTGGTGTGTCTAAGTGATAGTGTACTTTGTCTAGCATGTGCAAGGCCCTATAAAATCCTGCTCTAGAACTTTAGTTTCAGAATGCTACTTTTAAGATCAAAGAGCATAGGTACACAGACATAAAATGATTTCACATTTACAAAATGGTGATTTTTTTTTAAGTTGTTGGGTCGAGCAATCACCTTGGGAATTTATGTGTGAATGTAACTGTTTTGCTGTGTTCAGTTTACGTATTTGCCTCATAGCATTGTGAGAAGTGAGCAGGAACGAATTATAAATAGGATGAGTGTTTATTATGTTCTCAGCGCTGAGGGAGGTGCTTTACATTCATTTTTCTTAGAATATAGGCCTGTGTTTTGGATGAGGATGGGGTGTTATCACTCCTAAAAGGATGGACCTCAACTCTTAATTTTTTGGGGATGTGATTTCTACATTTGGGTATGTACACACACAGGACACACTAAGAGAATCTAAGAACACAGTCATCAGGCAAGTGACCTCTGAATTTTGCATGTATATATAAATAAATCCTAAACTTCTCACGTGAGTAGCTCAATGGTAAAGATGGATTTTATATACTTGTATATGTATTTTTCAGATACTAATGTTTGAAATGTAAATTTTAAAATTATTTGTATTGTCTTTGCATAGTTGTCCGAAGGAGTCTCCATCAGCCTACTAATTTTGACATCTTGATTTCTGCATTCCTTCTTCAGTGTAATTAGTTTTAGGAACTGGCAAGGGTCTGTGGCTTTCCTGACTTTGTGAGGTGCTCCTAACCACAGCTTTTCATCGGTCCCCCACCAGGGACTCCCCTGAGCTCCTTGGCGGCAGCGGGTCTGTGTGGGGCCTGGCAGTGGATTCAGAGATGGAGAACCACCATGCTAAAGGGAAAGCAAGCAAGGCCTTGGGCCCCATGGAAAATGTCTTTCAGATTTCCTGGGTGGCCAAACTTGTCTGTGGCTGTGCCCCTGAATGCTGGCGATCCACACAACTGCGAATGCCTTTAAATGCGTTACACTTAGACTAGATCAGAGACGTGCAAGCTACTTGGCTTCACTGACACTTGCAGTAGTCTACTGATGGTTTGGGGTTGGAGATGGTGACAGGTCTACCGTGGAAAAGAACCTCATGCCCCTTTCCGCATCTGTGTGCCTGAGGGACTCACCACTTGGCTCATTCAACACACTGGACAAGGGAGACAGTGCTGGCCACTCTCTCCTTGTTCTGAAAGGGTGTATTCCAATGATGAAAACATCAGAAGGCGCCAGAGGAGACATAATGATTCTAGCGGCCAGGGGCCACATCTCAGGGATTCTGAAAGGAGCAAGAATTCTGGATGCCCACGTGGGTCCACGTAGGCCATCTTAGCAAGGCAGCAGAGGCTCATTGTTGTATTCAAGGCCACTATCACTACTCCAGTAGGGTTATTTTTCCACAAGAGGTATGATGTCTTGATTATCCGCATGCAGAATAAGAACAGTAGGGAAGCACTTAGGTCAATGTTCCTTGTCTTAAAGTTAATAACCTATAGGACATAGTGTTTTAGGAAATGGGTGGAGAGAGGAAGGGTGGGCAAAAGCAGCTATGCTATTCAATGAACACACGTGAAAATGGAACTAGGGAACTAGATGTGTGGGGTTGGGAGGGATGGGGGAGAACAATGTAGGGGAGACATTGATTAAGGTGTATTGGACTCACAGACTGACATGTTGAATGGAAACCTCCATTGGTACAACTACATAAAGATAACACAGTATCTATTACAAAGTTTAATGTATACTAGGTCTGATGGCTTACAGCAGATGAGAAATTATGGAATTATCAGAAATCTAAGATTCTTCAAAAAGGTTTAGTTCCTTTAAAGGACTTCCTCTGGCTGGGGATGTAAGTGGATGGCAGGGCATCTGTCTGGCACCATGAGGTCCTGGGTTCTAATTTTTTTTTTTTTAGGTCCGGTCGTGGGGCCTGAACTCTGGGCCTGGGCACTGTCCCTCAGCTCTTCAGCTCAAGGCTAGTGCTCTACCACTTGAGCCACAGCGCCACTTCCGGCTTTTTTCTTGTTGCTTATGTGGTGAATCGAACTCAGGGCCTTGAGCATGCAAGGCAAGCGCTCTACCACTGAGCCACCTTCCCAGCCCCCTGGGTTCTATTTTAAACACTACAGAAGTAAACAAGTGCCAGCTGCCAGTGGCTCACACCTGTAATCCTAGCTACTTAGGAAGCTCAGATCTGAGGATCATAGAGAGAAGCCTGCCTGAGTTAGAGAAGCCCATGAGACTCTTGTCTCTAGCAAAAAAGCTGAGATAGTGTCCTGATCCTCAGTTCAAGTCCTAGTACTTGTACACACACTCAGACACAGACACAGACAGACAGACAGACAGACGCACACACATACAGCTGTTAGGGAGGAGCTGGACCGTGCTGTCAGTGACAAGACCTCTCTGTGAGAGACACTGTGTCCTGGTGTTCTAGAACCTCCTGCTCTTCTGAGGCTGCCGGAGCTCCAGCTGTTGCCTCCTGCTTCACTCTTTCAAGCTTTCAGATGCCTGTGACTGAAATAGACACTGTCTGTCCTTATCTTCCTTTTACACCCGTAAAAAGAAAAAAAAATCCTCAACCAGTTTTATCTTTGTTGCTGTTGTTTTTAATGTAGTATGGGATTTTTTGGTTTCTTTTGTATGTTCTTCCCCCATGATATAACCCATGTTTTCATTGCATTTGATTTCAATGCTCTGCATCTTGTATATCCATTTTTTTCTAATTTGGAGAGGGGAAAGGAAATAACAAAATGCTGAAATAAGGATACAGGTTGGCCCATTGTAACAACGAGATGTACAAGACACTATGTTGAAAACGAACTTTACAACTTGGTGCAGGGAGGGAGGAGCTTGGGAGGTGGGAGGGAAGGGACGGTAGGGGAAAAACAAAGGAAAGGGTAACTGCTCTATAGGAAATGTTCTCATTCCCTTACTCATGTAACTGTAACCTTCTATACAGTATCTTTACAAAAAAAAATCCTTAACCATTTGCACCATAATGATAATCTTTTCTTTGCCCCTTTTCTGCTCTGCAGAAGGTCTCTGTTTAATCTAGGTGTGTCTATCTTCTTCTCATTCCTTCATTTAAAGAATTCCACCTCATTATTTTCTCTGCTGTAGACAGTGTTAAAAGCATGCTTGCTGAAAAAAGATTAAGTACCTAGACAATTTATGTAGGTCACCAAGAGGATAAAATAAATAGTTTATACCACTCAGTGACAAGTTCTATTATATTTTACTGTGGTGTCTTACAGAATATTAATATATATGTGTATCTGCTTCATACCAAATAAACAATAGTTAATGCTATATTCTTTTACACAGCTTCTTAAGAAATATACTTCCAATATTGGTTTTCATGGCAGAAACATTTTATTATATGGGTATGCTATAATTTATTCCACTCTTTATTACTAGATATCTGGTTTATTTTCTATTTTTTAATTTGTTGATGTTTTCCAAAGACTTTCAGATTTTAAGGTTCAACTTTTTAAAAAAACCATGTGCTTAAGCTTTCCTGAAAACAGAATGTTCAGGCATAATTCTTCTTGATTAAGCTCCTGTTCCCTAATATAAAACTTTATTTATTTATTTGTTTATTTATCAGTTGTGGGGCTTGAACTCTAGGCTTGGGTGCTGTCCCTTAGCTCTTCAGCTCAAGGCTAGCTCTCTAACACTTGAGCCACAGCACCACTTCTGGCCTTTTCTGTTTATGTGGTGCTGAGGAATCGAACCCAGGGCCTCAGGCATGCAAGGCAAGTGCTCTACCACTGAGCCACCTTCCCAGCCGCCCCTTGTTTCTTGTATCCACTAGTTCTAAACAACGAGTGCCAGTTATGTGAGGCGCCTTTGCCTGTCTCACAGTGTTTAATCATGTGCGCAGCAGTGGAGGTGGCCCGTTAGGGGAGGGGACCCCTCCTCCATCTGGGGTTCCTCGGCCTCACACTGGTAGGACGTGGTGTGAGCCAGCTGAAATGGAGAGACACCAGGTATTTGCAGGAAATGAGGAATCCATTTTGCCAGAGACAATATCTCCATGTCCTTGAGAGGCAAGCCACGGCTTTTGCCTTCGTTCATTTTTGAGGCATTGGGAGGAGGAAGTTAGTCCTCCCTCTTTGGTACAGAACTCTGGAAAGCAGTACGTGGGTAGAAAGGCTGGTGGAAAGACACACTGCCACACCAGGAGTCGGACTTAAGCAGGACCTGAACTGAAACCGGGTGGGAGAACTCTCTTCCCGTGGGAAACTGTGGGATTGAGTGATGCGCATCGGAGGGTGGGAGGCCTCTCACCTGTGCATAGCAGAGACAGGGAAGTCAGAAGGGAGAGTTGGAGGGAAGTAAGGAAATGTGTAGAGAAGAATTGGGGGGTGGAGGGAGAGGAAGGCGTCCAGATAGGACCGGGTTGCATGTGTTACCAGTGGTCCAAGCTCTGCTGCAGTGTGCCAAGTACTAGAGTTTATTCACAAGAGAGATCACCCTAGCAAGAGTGTGTGTGGGCTTGGGGTAAGAACTCGGGAGCCCTGTGGTTTGAGTTAATCCATTTTATTCTTCAAGGGATGGGTTTCAGAATCGCCTAATGAGAGTGATCAGGCTAATGCTAGGCTTGGACGGACAGGTCCTGGTTATATAACCCAAGCTACACTCTATGCCTTCTGAATGCTCCTTCCTGAGGTTTTAAATCAGATGCATAAGATACAAATAATATCTATGAGCAGTTGAGTAGGGACCACAGGTAAAAAGGTAGTTACTGTCAGGGGTGGGCAAAACTGAGCATTGCTGTGGAGCCGTGGGCGCTGCTTTTCCTCTTCCCGCATTTGCAGGATTCAGATGACAACCACACAAAAAAAGGGCATCTGGAGTTGTTTCTGGGTGGTCCCCAGATGAGCCACTTCCCACCTTTCTCATGTACCCCAGCTCCCACGACCTCTGCCCTGAAGTCCCAGTTGCTCTGATCAGTGAGGAAAATGGACTTGGTAAATATTTTCTCGGTCCATTCTGTTTTGGATTGGCACCAGAAGAGAAGGTTAAAATAACGCGCAAACTTGCCTTGCTACTCAGGAGGTTGAGATTCACATAGTCAGGTTTGAAGCCAGCCAGGAAAGACAAATCTGAGAGACTCTTCACCTCCAACTAATTAGCAGAAAGCCAGAATGAAGGTGTGGCTCAGGAGGTAGGGCACCAGTAGTGAGCAAAAAAGCTGAGCGAGGCTCCAAGGTGAAACCCTAGAACCAGCACAAAACAAATCAAAGTAGACGAGGTCTCTTTTATGCAGCCTGGACTCAGGAAACCAGACCTATTGATACTGATCTACTGATATGTTGGTTAAATAATTCTAGTTATTCAAGTACACACTCTGAACAGAACACTTCAAAGGCTGAGCACAGTAGGCAGGAACGGGTGACCCAGAACTGGTTTGGTGACCCAGGATGGTCAGGTGACTGGGTGCGCTACAGGGACACCTTCTCTGACATCTTCCAAGGTAGATTACAAAAGTGGATTATAGGTGTGGATGGCATGGAAAGAAGATTAAATTTGAGGAGTCATCTTGATTTGTCAGACTCATAAAAAAAGCCAGTGATCAGTAACTCTAGGGGGTGTTTTGTTTTTTTCTGCAGATGCTGAAATACATGCTTCCTGGCTAATTATTCAACCTGGCATCTTTAGTAGGTGTGCTTTGTTTTAAGAAGCAGGTGTACTTGCAGGAAATGGTGGCTAATCCACTTTTTTTTTGGTAAATTGACTCATTTTAAAAACAGCAGGGAGTCTGCCTTTTAAAGGAAACCCATGGAGCATCTTTTTATACAGGACAGAATATTTTAGAAAGCAGATACGTTTTGTAACTTTCTCCTTTAGGGGAAGGGAATGAGGGTCAGCTCTGTAGAGAAACATAGATACATGTATTGATTGACAGAATTTGATAATTAGAAAAGAAGGCCTTTGGAAAACAAGAGCAAACTTCCCCTCAGAGTCTTTGGTCTATACATATTTTAGAAGGAAAGCCCCAATTCAGACCCCTAGTTCTTATTTTTAAAGATTTCTGCGTGTGAACAATCTCTGGTTTCATTTTCATTGGTGATCACAGCTGAAGAATTAGGGGACAGTTGCATCAGGCTGTGCCCGGGACTGGGTTATTTGAAGATACACACTTTGCTTTCTTTCGGTTCTGTGAGTAATGATTCAGGGGAAAAAATGTGCCTCTCGGAAAGAGACAGCATCTACCTCTGTGATTGCTTATTCTCAGGAGTGGATCGGGAGCGTTTCTCAGTGATTCTGATGTGTGATTGCGTTCCCCAAGCCTCCCTGGTGACATATAGACATTACCCTAGAGAATGCTGGTGATGGATTTTCTTCCTTTAGTGTTGACTTCTAGGTCTGCTTGATAGGGAATTTGTCTAGGGAGCAGGAGCTTTTCCAACTGTTCATCTTCCTCTGAGAATCAGATCTCTAAGAGGGTTCTCGTGACTTCTCTAGGGTTTGGCGTGGCAGACACTTAGGTTTGATGCAGAATAAAACACAAAATACACAAAAACCTTTATTCGGCCCGTGTAATATATGTATTCTACCTGCTTTCAGCTACAGTGAGTTATATTAATAACCTGTTATTGTAAAAATGTCAAGAGCATTTTCTGCCTCTTGGAGTGATTATTTATCTGTGGAAAGTATAGAGTTTATTTTAACACTCTTGACAAGAAGAAAAAGGAAATGTACCTTTTGGGGAAATGTTCATTTTTCAAGCTTTTTTTTTTGACATTAACCAAAAAAATAGCTCTTGAGCTGACACAGTAAAATGTTTCAACAGTATAGAATCTGAAGTAGCCTCTCATTGCATTTCCTTTTACAGATGGCTACAGGACTATACTCTTTTTTCCCCTACAACTCTATTATCATACTGATTTTATCTTCTATAAATAGCTTTATCATTTAAAAAGAACCAATGAAATGCTCCGTATATTTTTTGGAAGAAAAACATCTTTAATTTTCTCTCCACCTCTGTCTACCTGAGTGTAGACAGATAGATAGGTACAGCAAAGTAAAACTGCTGATTAGAAACCCAAAAGTATCATAAATGATTCCTTTAGATTGACCCATATTGACCCTTGACCTTTATTAACCCTTGACCTGATCATGAGTGGCTACCAATTGATAAGGTCAAGATGTTGGCTTTATCACTAGTGTATATTAAATAGTTCTTGGGTCATTGCATGGTCTATTTATAGTTGAAAACTGGAGCAACTATTTTTAAATCTAAGTGGAGAAACTAATGAGAGTGAACCCAAGGATGTGGTTTGTTCTGGAAGGTTTGTGGTTTGGGAGCGCATCCTTGGGTGGTGGTATGGGCGGTAGTGAGGACTCTAAGGAGAGTCTCTGGATGTCTCTCCCTGAAAGGACTCCAGTGTCACTGGCTTTCTGTTTGGTGACGTGATTGCTTGCCCCACCCTGCCACCTGCCATGCGGCATCATAGCTAAGGGCGACTCTTTCCAGAACTATTTGGATATTTAGCTTCTAGAACTGTGAGCTAAATTAACCTATATTGTTGATGAAGCTAGCCTGCCTCAGGTATTTCATTATGGTAGTGAAAAACTGACTATAAATAATGTAAATAATACCATGTTTCTTTCTTCCATCTCCCAACACGAGGGCCTAGTACTAAATAATTAATATTGATAGGACTCTCTCTCTCTCTTTCTCTCTCTCTCTTTCTGTCCCTCTCTCTCTCTCTCTGTCTCATTCTTCCTGCTGGTTGCATTATCATTGAATCTTAGACTACAGCTTTGTCAGTCTAGAAACTTTATCTGAACAGACATGTGGAAACAGTTCAGGTTTTAACTCACATTAAACTCACAACTCAATCTCCACTTGTCAGTGATGGATATTCTTTTCAGGGAACAGAATGCACTGACCACTTGGGGACCCCTGGAAACCAGGACATCTTAAGGGGTAGACCAGAGGCTGCCTGATGAGGCAGGAATACCAACCAAGGGCAACGGCCCGTCTTGAGTAATACCGCTCCCGCCCAGGAGAAGCCTGGTGACATAGTCCACTTTCCAAAGCAGAAGTTACTGGTGTGAAGCCATGAGTTAGTTGCAGCATGAGACTCGTCCCCTGAAAGGGCAGACAGAAGCGGTTTGGCTTGTTGAGCGCTGACAAGGAAGGAAAAGGGAAGGGGATTAGGAGAAGCCCCTGTGGGCCATGGCGAATGCAGTTGAACAGCTGGCGGTAGGAGCGGAATGAGCTTCCACTGGAAATTTAGATTTTAAAGTTGTGTGGGGTGTATAGGTGATGTGGAAACAGTCTCTTTTTAGTGTTATTTCTGGGAGAAAGGGCGACAGCTTTTCCCCCACGGCGAATCCTGAGCCTTACTCTCTTATTCTCACTGACTCAATAAATGGCCAAAGCCACTGGTGTCCAGAGCCTGGAGTGGTCACATGGGCAGTTAGAGGGAGGGAGCACTCACGCAGGGAGGAGGTGGGTGCTCTTGTGGTAGTTGTGTGAGGTAAAAGAGAGGGAGTGA
Organism: Dipodomys spectabilis; assembly: GCF_019054845.1. Taxonomy (NCBI): domain Eukaryota; kingdom Metazoa; phylum Chordata; class Mammalia; order Rodentia; family Heteromyidae; genus Dipodomys; species Dipodomys spectabilis. The sequence continues at coordinate 21,393,403 of NW_024870696.1, forward strand.
GGAGGAAAGGGCAAGGGGAGAGGAAGAGAAAACAGGGGTACACTTGGAGTGTCCTTACAAGATCTGGAAGGCAGCGCAAGCCCAGCCTGGGAAGACTGGCCCGGTAGGTAGGAAAACACAGTAGCCGACCCCGACTTGTACCCACTCACCCTTGAACTCCGTGTGACTTTGGAGCTGCCATCAACAGTCTGTCTTCTAAGAACCATTTACTCTTTTCACCTGCGTCTGGATTATGCTTGCCGTCAGGAAAACATGAGATGACATGTAATTAAAGTCTTAGATTAATTACTAAACGGTATGCTTTGGTAAGACTTCTCAGGCCGGCTCAGATGCCACACACTCCCAGGAAGCATGGAGATAATGGATTGGTTCATGGGATAAAACGATTCCTTGGCTTTGACTGTGACTTGAGGGAACCCAAATCTTGTGTGACCACCCAGTGTCCGGCCTCCTTTGGCAGTCTGTGTCCCCTGATCAGCATCCTAGGCGCTCAGTAGTGGAAAGGTACTATTTCCCCATCACTGGTCCTGATTGAGACCCTCTAGGTTTCTGTCTCGGTGGCCACACCCACGCATGCCCAGTCCTCATCCCAGGTGCAAGGCAGAGTTGGCTCAGGGATCAGGCTTGCCTCTTGGCTAACAAATGTTTGGGATAGATGGTTTCCCAGGGGGAAGTTGGCTACTTAGGAACGTCTGAATAGGAGGCAAGAGCAAATATGAGCAAACTTGAGCTCCTCCCCCCAAATATGGGTAGTCGAGTAGCTGCAGATGACCTGATAAAAGATTAACGGAACTCTAGACTAGACAGAATTGTAGCCTCCATCACGTACCTCTCCGATTTTAAGTTCCCCACAGACTTGCTGGGGAACAATCATTTGGAGGAAGGAAAAGGCTGATGTCCAAGGTGGCGGGGGGGGGGGGGGGGGGGGGGGGGGGGGGAGGTAAAGTATCTTGTCTTAGCTGAGGAACTATTTTGCACCAGGTACCATGCTACCATGTTTCCTATTGTCTAACTTAATTTGTCAAAGAATACTGTGTCCCAGGGACTATTGTGATACTTGTTATAGAGATGAGAAAACTGCGGCTAAAAACAGACTAAAATGACCTAAGGTAACACAGCTAGTAGTTGGTTTTATTTTTCCAGAGCGCTGTCACTATGTTGAATCCAAATTTATTGACTGTGTGCTGTCTGTGTCGTCCACTGGGACACAGGCTCCCTGTCCTTGTCCAATTTCACCACTTTGTTTCTGTTGCTCCGGGTAGCACTAGCAAAATAATACCCCATCCATGCCTGGCACATAGAGGACTTTTTATGATATCCTAAATCTTTCCCAGAAAAGAAGAGAACACAAAATGCACCAGGCATTTGTAAATTTATTGTTCCCCTCTCCAGGTTCAAGCCAATCTTCAGCTTTATATCTACCCCCGTGAGGTGGCCCAGTCTTCATACCCATGACCTCCTTGTGAAATCCTGCACGTTAGTTTATCCAGTATCCCAGCTGGCTACTTCCTGATGAACCTGGAAGCTTCTGCCCATTTTTCTTCTGCCCTGAAGATTCCCCAGTCATTGAGTACAGGCTGATAAGTGTTTTGCTATTGAAGAAAAGATCCATGCCCTTAAAAATATCCTTGAGACATTCTCTCTCTCTCTCTCTCTCTCTCTTTCTCTCTCTCTCTCTCTCTCTCTCTCGTAGATTTCATCTCCACATGCATTGTCCTCTTCTTGTGTGTTTGCCAACACGAGGACTTTATCTTGGGGCATAACTCTCTTGCTCAGCTTTCTTGTTCAGGGCTGGTGCATTACCACTTGAGCCTTGCCTCAATGCCATGCTGTGACATTTTGCTGGTTCATTGGAGATGGAGCCTCAAAGACCTTTCTTCCTGGACTGACTTTCAGCTGTGACTCTCCAGGTATTAGCTTCCTGAGTGAGCCACTGGTAACCAGTGGCACGAACATTCTTTCTGGTGGTGACTGCACTGTCTTGTATGTTGCTGTTGGCTTCATTGTGCTCCACGTTGGCTCTGCCATGAACTGAATGTCATTTATGTTCGGAACTGCATAAGCAAGCTCCGTGCTGGTGCCTGCCAACTGCCCTTTCTAATAGGAGGTGTGTAAAACCTTCTCTGTGCTTGTAGCTGCTGGTCTTTGAAGCATCTACTGTTTAAGTTGCATTTTGGTGGATGCTCACAATCAGATACTTAGAGGGCTGAAGTTACAGTGAGGCCTAGAGGTTAGACATTTGCATGGTCCTAAATTGTAGAACTTTAGGGAATGAATTCAGAGTTTGAGAGATTTCATTTAATTCCACATGCAAAGTTACTTTCAAAGAATTCAAACTGCAAAAGAATCAGGTGGCTGGCTGGGAAAGTGGACTTGCTCTAGTGCTATCAGTTGAGCATGCTTGCCGGGAGATGCAGGCACCCGGCGAGCATTGAGCTCACCTGTTTGAATCCGTGAAGTGTTCTCCTATTTTCAGTCTGTAGGTTACAGCTCCTCTGTGGGACAGGCCATGCGTGGACTGGGAGGATTTGATCTAAACCTAGATGTGAAGTTCAGCTGAAAATTAAGGCGCTTCAGGAATGTGTGTTTGAGTGAATATAAAAAGCAAGAATGAGGGGAGAAAGGGGCAGAGCTGGACAGAGGGGATGATTTTGTGTGTAGGAAACAACAGGCTCACTTACATTCACCCCTGGTTCTTCTTTCAGAAAAGGGACTGTCTTGGGATCCCCGTTGGCACCATTATCATAGCTACTGGAAGGAGATGCAAGTCCTCTCAATGTGTGGAAGGAAGCTTCATGTCTCAGGTTTTACACTGGCATTGGCCCTCATGTTTTCACCCAAGGCTGACATTGTACCACTAGGGCCACACCTCAACTTTTGGCTTTTTGCTGATTAATTAGAGATAAAGAGTTTCTCGAATTTGTTTTCCTAGGCTGGCTCCAAACTGTGATTCTCACATCTCAGCCTCCTGAGCAGCTAGGATGATTAGGCACCCAGCCCACAATTATTTTTGTTAGAATTCGAGTCTTTAAGCCTGAGTCCATCTGTGGAGTATGTTTGTGTGTGTGTGTGTGTGTGTGAGTTTGTAGGAGATAGAGACAGAGAGAGATGGGGGGAATTATGCATTCTTTCCCTGTGCTTTCTTTTTTTTAATTTTTATTTATTTATTTTGTTGTGAAAATACCGTACAGAGGGGTTACAATTACATGGGCAAGATAATGAGTCCATTTCTTATCAAGCATTGTTGCCTCCTCCTTTGTTTCCCCTTCCCATCCCTTTCCCCGCACTTTCTTGCTCTGTACTTTCAAAGGAAGATTTCTTCATTGTATCCTTCTACTAGCAATCTTCTGAACGTGAATATGAGAAAATTACTTTTTCTGGGGAAAAATATTGCTGCGCATCTTGACATTTTTGGCAACTCGTTTTCTCCTTGTAATGGGAAGTTTTGATAAAGTGAATGATCTCCTGTGCGGGATTGTTTTCTTTGACACTTCTCTGTACCTACCATTCTCGAGGTTTTCTATTGAATCATTATTTTCTCTGTTACTTCACAAGTTGTAATTGCTTTGCTATCAGAGAGGGAAAGGTGGGTTCATTTTACCCTTTTCTCGTTGAGTGTCGTGGTGAATGGAGTGTAGCCCTCTTCATTACCGCAGCTTTGTTCTGTTCAGTTTTTAATGATAATTACCCTTGTCATTCCTTGTAATAGAAGCTATTGAAATCTTCTGTAAGAGAAGGGAGAGATGAGCAAGTCAGAATATATTTTCAAAATGAGTTGATAAGGAAATTTCATGTTTCATTTCAAACCACTAATTAAATGACAAGGGGCTCATGAAGTGGAATAAACAAAGAATGGACAAGTGTCACAAGAATAACCCGTTCAGGGGCAAGCCACGTGAGCATATGTTTATCGGGGACGGAGACCATGGGAACTGGACATTCATTCTCCTGCCCTCGATTTATAATCCTTTCAGACGCTTTAATTCTTTGTCCATTAAAAACATAAATGGGTGCTTGCTACTTGTCTCTCTCTTCTTACAAGACCAACCTTCTTTCTATTTTTGTTTTCTAGATTTGGTTTATGTTCAGGATGGTTAAATTGACCCTGTTCAAGGTTGAACACCGGTAAGGTAAAAGCTCCGCACTGCCCTCTTCTGTCAAGAAGAGGAATTGCCTGGGGAGCCAATCTTATCAAATAAGGTTAAACCTGCAGGAAACCCTCAGTGGGAAATGGTTCTGTGCCTGGGGATAAAGTCACTCTGGGAAGCAGGTAAAGAAAGCAAGTAGTGTGTTTCCTGCCCAGGATCATCAAACATGAATTCCTAAGGAAATGAGGGCTATGTGAAAAATAAGTCCTATTTTATCCCCTTTTATTTTACATTTATGACTGTCTGCCTAAATGCCGCTGCTATTGCTAAGTTGCAAACTAATCCAGTCCCACAGTCTCAATTTAGAAAAGAGGTTGGGGGGCTGGGAAGGTGGCTCAGTGGTAGAGCGCTTGCCTTGCATGCTTGAGGCCCTGGGTTTGATTCCTCAGCACCACATAAGCAAAAAGAAAAAAAAGCTGGAAGTGGCGCTGTGGTTCAAGTGGTAGAGCACCAGCCTTGAGTTGAAGAGCTGAGGGACAGCGCCCAGGCCCAGAGTTCAGGCCCCATGACCGGACCCCCTCCCCCCCCCCCCCAAAAAAAAGAGGCTGGAACTATCCTTGCCTGCTGCTTTTGATGATTTTGGCCAAGATGAAAATAATTTGTCTTCCTAGTTCAGTGAAAAAAAGTTGTACTTAAGAAAAAAAACATTATTTTTCCCCTAAACCAATAGAATCATCCTTAAATTTACACCACCATAGAATGGAGAATATATGTATATATACATATAAAATTAGAGTTCTGGCTGTATATCTTGTTAGTTGTCTGACAAAAGTCAACTCATTCCTCTTTCACAAAAAATAGATAATGGCCAGCTTGTTTTATTTCTAATTCTACTCACTTTTACCCAAATATAATTTTGTAGAATGTCTAAGATATCTCTGTTTTTCATACATATATTAGTCTTGCTTGTAAAGATGATGTCTTTAAAACTATTTGACCACAACATTATCATTACATTATATATTATATCTACAATATATCATTAATTCCTAAATATCATCAAATAGCCAGCACGGAAGTTTTCTCTTCCTTTGATCTCATAGTCTGTACCTACTGAACCTTGATGTATAGGTCAATCACTTAGCTTCTTGATGCAGTTATAGAAGGCTGCGGGTGTAACGTTAGACATTTTTAAAAAAAGAATATTATTTTATTCCACAGTGCAGGTCAAATCGGACAGTTCTCCTCTAGTCTGAAGTTGGTTTGTCTCTCATGTTCTTCCACATTCTGAGTCCTAACCAGGGTCTCTTGCCAGGACGGATGATTGGGAAAGGATTTTACTCATCAGGGGAAAGTTGGGATCAAGTGAGTGATCTTTTTGCATAGAGGTATTTTTCTTCATATATCTCTGTGTCCGCCATTCTGTTTATTCTTGAATTATTATGTTTCCCTTTATTACCTTACTAGTACTAACTGCGTTCTAAACCGAACTGCTCATTGCTTTTCTCTGAGTGTGTGGGTAAAGAGTCAGAAGAAGATTTTTCACATTGGCTACTGAAGATTCCTTTAAAGCACAAGAGTTCCGCCTCCCACAAATGCTCTTCTCCATTCAAACTGATGCGTCTGTTTGCTCAGAGGACAGTCCTGTCATGGTGAGTAATTGCCATGATGAATAATACTCCATCACCTAACACTCTAGCATAGAGATGAATAGAGGCTCTCAATTTCTGTTAAATAAAGGCATTCAGTGCATATCTTCTGTTTCCATGGTATTTAGAGTCAGATGACATAGCTTACTTTTACAGTGATGGACCCTAGAATTCTTGTCTTTTCACTTTAGCTCTTAATCTTGCCTCAGTCTGGGTCACTGGATTCTTCCAGCATGTGTAACGGTGATGAAAGCGCATCTAGAGATGGTTCACAACAGGAAACATGTGGACGCAGCCAATGCCCAGTTTCCCTGCAGAGCCACTGTCATAGAGCACTTCATTGCCGTTGCCCGAGGCAGATTCCTACTTCAGGGTGTACCTGGTCACGCTTTGTGTTTGGCTTGCAGGCTTCCTCCAGCTTGCTGCTTCTCTGGAAAACAGAGAGGACTAAGAGTCCTAAGCCTACTGGTCAAAGCAGCACCACAGTGTGGGCTACTAATTCTTTTCTCAAGCTCATATAGTCTCCATGTTACAGATACCAAGGGGGAAGACTGAGGGGGAAGGCCATCCATTCCTCCAGAATGGATGAAATGGTAATACAGTATTTGAGACCAGACTTTTGCTCTTCTAATTCTTTAATATGATTGCCATGATTTTATAATACTGTAGAAGATTGAGCAGTAACTTTCGAGACTATTTAATTGACTTGGTGATACTACACTATTACTCATCATGACACTTAATAGTGGTTGTGTGTGTGTGTGTGTGTGTGTGTGTGTGTGCGCCACTCTGAGATCTTTTGCTCTTGCTCTGTTTTCACTGGCACTTGACCATTTGAGGTGTGGCTTTATTTCTGGCTTTTTGTTGGTTAATTGGAGGAGATTTGTCTGCCATAGCTGGCTCTGAACTATGATCTTCAGATCTTAGTCTCCTGAATATGTTAAATGATAGGTGTGGGCGCTAGCACCTGGCCTCCTTAACTGATTTCCTTAAAGGTATGGTGTTTATTAAAATTTTAAATGACCAGTTTTCATTGTGACATTTCCACACACATACACAATGTATTCTGATCAGCCACCCGCTCCATTGTCTCCTATTGTCTTCTAAGTCAAATTTTTCCCTTTTCCCCAGTAAGAACGAGCTATTAAGTGAGGCGCTTATGCCTTTGAAGCTTTTACCCTTTGTAGCGCTCTGCTGTCTTTTAGAACTTATCATGTCCACCCTTTCCTCCGATTTCTTCTTTGCAGGACTTCGCACGTAGACTACAAACAAAAGATTTTTTTCTTGAACTGAACCTACATCCGAACGCTTGTTTCTTTATTCTATTTTTTGCCTTATCTTTTCCATCTAATTGTCTACCCAAAGCTTCTTGAAGGCACATCAAAGTAGATTCAAAGTAGTCAATTAACAACTTATTAAATAAAAATGAACAGGCCAAAGAATAGTCTGTACTAAATTTATGGTGACTAAATGGGTGATGGTATCACGATGAGAATCTATATAATATAACGGAAAGAAATGGTTTGGAGCCCAAAATGAGCTATGCTAGGAAATAATATGGTTATTTGAGTAAATGACCTTAACACTATGAAGGTTGTTTCCTTTATTTTAATTTGTTTCCTTTCTCTTAAGGAGTGGGTGAAAAATTCAATGCAAAATATGAAAATATGGATTCATTCATACCACTTAGCCTGTACACTGCCATTTTCTCTTTCTTGCTGGTTAGCCTGCATCTCAAAACAAAGCCTTTACTCCTGCCTAGCCTGTGTGGACATAACTGAATATTTGACATGTGTTTCCAGATATGCATATATCCTTGTCAATTATAGCGTGTCGTTCTGTATGACTTAGGCTTGGTCCGTGTGATTGTTCTGACGAATATGCCAAGGAGACGTGACTATATTTGGGTCTAATTCCAGAGAGGCCTTGCTGGTTCTCATTTCTACTACTCCATAGAGAGGCACCTGCTCATCCCAAGAGGAAGGGAGTTGCTGGTTTGGGGCTGGTGATGATAACAATATCTTATTTCTGGAGGTATTTTGTTTGCTGCTATGCTTTTGGATATCAATAAATGAAACATGATTTGTCAGTCTATAACATGGGTTTTGTATAGATATCAAGGTTTCATAAGTTTGAACTTGATTAAGAATCTATTAAAAGTACCGATTCTTTTGCCTTGTCTAGAGATTTTGGGGGCCTAGTCACATATACCCTGAAGGGTATAGCTAGTGAGTTAAATGAATCACAAAGAAGCATGCTGTTTATGATATAATGTGATAAATATATAGATATCCAGCATTTATCTTTCTTTCACTAGTCTGTTGATCTTGCTCATGTATCTTGAACATATTAGCCTCAAACCATGTAATTGATACTTTTAGGGACACATCCCCTCATGGAGATGTAGCAAGGATGGCTTGCTTAGGTGGTAGTTCACCAATGATCTCTATCACTACCTCCACATTGGGGAGTTTATCTGCTTCAAATTCTTCTCTGTACCAGAGAAATCTCTTCTTCTAGCCTCTGAATGATCAGCTTTTAAGGCTCTAAGCCAAGCCTGGGTTTTCTGGCCAGCTGGTTCAAATGAACATCGCTGGTCTCTGTGTATATAAAACAGAAGGTGAGTCCACAGAACGAGGCCTTTCCCTTCTACGCATCTGCTTGCCACCGAACCTGTGACTCAGGGGACTGATGGCTTCTGATGGAATACATTTGCTCTCTGGGAGAAAGTAATACCTGTTTTGGTAATGATCACAAACATCTATAGAAAAAAATGGCTTTTCAGATTTCTAGCTGGTTAACCAACAAGGATCGAGAGACTGGGTAGTTTTGATCACAGGAAACTAGACAAGAAATATTAAGAAGTCACAACCGTTTCATAGGACTGGGATAGCAGTATGTTTACTGGAAATCACTATGGAGACTTTCAGGAAAGAGAATTATGTGATCTCCTGGACATATTCCTCCTTTTAGGGAAAGAAGACTCATGTATAATTTATTTCTTATAATTAGGGTTTCTATTTTGCTAAATAGTGCTGCATCTAGTTCTTAAAAATTGAAAGTTGAAGGTTAAGAAATAGCTTCTAGGAATATATTATTGTAATTATTATTATTGGGAAGCAAGTGCTGTTACACTTGAGAGCCCCAGCCCTTAATTAGTATCTTTTTTTTTTTTTGGTGCTGGTACAGCTTGGTTGCTGTCCCTTAACTTTTTGTTCAAAGCTAGTGCTCTACCATTTGAGCTACAGTTCTTTTTATGACTCATTATTATTATTATTATTATTTTGCTAGGAAAAGAAGACTCTCACAGACTGACTTTTCTTCCTGGGCTGGCTTTGAACCTTGATCTTCAGATATCAGCCTCCTGAGGATTACAGGTTGGTCCTAAAATACCTGTGATGACATGGGCAGGAATTTGTTCAGTAAATACACGGAATAGCAATTATATATATATAGAATAGAGTTTGGAAATGTTCTTTGCCTGGGAAGAGTATGGGGTGTTTAGAGGGAGCAGTTGTCATTTCTAAAGGTCTCCTTAGTGAATGCCACATAGCTTTGCTGTGTATTCAGTAGTACGTGTCTCTGTATGTACACAGTGGACGGGTATTTGCACTCACTTCACTCTAAAACACTAAACACAAAACAAAACAAGAAAAAAAATCTTTTAATGTTGTGTAACACTGAACTTAAATATATATATATATATATATTTATTATCTTTAAGTTGTTGTACAGAGGGATTGTCACTGAGCACTTTGGTTTACTTATAAACACAGTGCACCTTGCTCCATATTGTCTTTCATCATTCTCCACCCAACTCATGCCCGCAGGGTTCCCAGTTTCATAGGATATGCATGGAATATTATGACCGCATTGATCTTTTTGTAGAGTTCATTTCTTTGTCCATGACCAGAGTTTCTATTGCCAGACTCCTTCCCACTTGAATGTTCTGTGACTTTTAATGTTTGGCTGAGGTTTTGTTTTTCTTTTCCTTTTCCCACCTGGACATTGGAATGATAATTTTGTAGTATCTGAGAAGAAAGCCCGGTCCATTCTTATTTTTTTGAAGGTTGGAGCATTTCTTTTGTTATTTTTCTTTTCTTTTTTTGTTTTAATTGGAGGGTGCCATATATCAAATTCTTTCCCTCAGCACTTGAGCGTTTTTTCATCTTTTCTGATCAAATCATTGGTTGTCTGCTTATTTAGGACAATTGTGTGTGTGTGTGTGTGTGTGTGTGTATGTGTGTACTAGGGCACTGGGCACTGTTTCTTAGCTTTTATGCTCAAGGCTAGTGTTTTATCACTTGAGCCGCAGCTGATTTTCAGACTTTCTGGTGGTTAATTGAGATTGTCTCACAGACTTCATTGTCCTGACTGGATTCACATGGCAACGATCAGCTCTCTTGTGTAGCTAAGATTACACGTGTGAGCCATTGGTGCCTGGCTTAGGACCATATTTTTCTCACATACACAATGAAGATTTTGAGATGGAAGTAGCTATGATTTTTGAGTTTTGCTTTTTAGCTACCCTGTCAACTCATTAAAATATTCTCTATTCAGTCAGGCCCCCAGGAGCACCAGATTGCTTAATAAATATGATTTGATAGTGATTAAAATGACGTTTTCCAGCAAGCCATCAAGGTCCCTGCCAAGTGCTAATCTTCATGTTTATATACTGTCACTTACTTAAAGCACTGCACATCCTTTATGAGCTATCTCTTAAAGTTGGTGTCAGTGTCAACTGCTGTTGAGACATCCCTTGACGTTATTTTTAAAATGTAACAATAGAATAGATGGCTGAATGCACTCAGGGATCTCATTTTGTTGGAGAAATGGGAAATCAAATATATTAGCTATCTAAAAGGAGTTCTCACCAGGGATATCTGTCTTTCTCATTGTGTTTAGTTTATTTTTTCTGTGATGCGAGTAAAAGAAGCAGGATCATGCATGTTTTATTGCTCTCTGCCTTTCATCCCGGGGACTGAACTCAAGGTCTTATGCTTTCTAGGCAGATAGACTACCAGTTGAGTCACACCTGTAGTCCCTTTGCTTTAGTTATTTTTCCAATAGGGTCTTGAATTTTTACCCAGGCTTGCCAGACCACAATCTTACAACTTACTGCTTCCTGTGTGGCTGGGATAACAAGTTGTACTCTTTGGTTGAGGTGGAGACTTGTAAACTTTTTGACCCCTGATCCTCCAAATCTCTACCTTCCAAGGAGCTAGGATTACAGGTGTGAGCCACTTTCCTGGGCTTGATTTAGCTGTTATTTGGCCAGATCTTATTCAAAATAAAATTGGGCATCAAGAATTGTATCTAACAAAAATTGTTAGTATATTGCTTGATATTAGTAGCTCAAATGTTTAAGTTATAAAGTATATGCTATTGGTTTATTAACTGCACAATACTTCCATGTCCTTGATCTTTTAGTGCGGAGTTAAACTACAGCCCATGATTCATTCACACATTGCCACAGCCTGTTTTTTTTCAAACAGGTTCTGAGCAGTGTTGGTGCATACAGAGTTGTTTGTCTTTGCAATGCCTGTGGTAGTAGCTTTAATGCCCTACTGGCAGACTTGAATATGATCTACAAAGACCAGTTTTATTACCTAGCCTTCACAGAAAAAGTTTGTTGACTCACACTTAAAGTTAAGTTGAATCAGTGTTCCCTTAGTATAGCTGGTTGGGGGGGGTGTTCACTCTTTTTGGTAATTATATTCAGGAAAGCTAGTTTTAAAATTGTATTTACTTTACATTTTTGTACCCTTGAGCACGTGCTGTACTTCTTTATTAAATTAATTTTCATCTGAGGATTTAAGTTTATCTAGTAGTCATTCATTAACCTATGTGTTGTGTTACCACCTGAAGGTTTGGGACAAGTGGCAGAGGACTCTACACAGAATCGTATGTGTAGGTTCTGTGGTGTGTGTGTGTGTGTGTGTGTGTGTGTGTGTGTGTGTGCACAAAAGAGAAAGAGAGAGGGCACAGATGTTTTTCTTTGAGTTTCTTTGCATTTATTTTCAGTATTTATGTTGATTATTTTACCTGCTTAGTTTGCTTTCTGTATGCTGCCTCAGTCAACATTTGTGGACATAATTGACATTTACCAAATACATATTTCTATTTACTTGTTTTATTCCATATGTTTTAATTGGGATATTAAATGTTTCTCTAAAGGTCAATGTGCTGGCCCAGTGCTGGTAGCTTATACTTGTAATTCTAGCTACTCAGGAGGCTGAGATCTGAGCATCATGGTTCAAAGCCAGTCCGGGCAATAAAGTCTGCAAAACTCTTAATCTCTAATTATCCCCCAAAAAGCAAGTGGAACTGTGGCTCTTATAGAACATTAGCCTTGAGGAAAATCTCAGGGACAGCTCAAAGGCCCTGAGTTCAAGCCTCAGGACTAGCACACACACACACACACACACACACACACACACACACACACACACACACACACACACACACACAAGCTCAACATGTTAATGGCTTATTTTCTGGAAAGACTATTGGGAAATGGTGGAACTCTCAAGAGGTGGAACCTAGGGGTAGGTGTTCAGGTTAGTAAAAGGGAAAGGGAAGAGTGGGACCCCAAATATGAGGTGAGCTGCTTCGTTCAGCCAGGAGCTCCTCATCACAATGTAATGTCCTTTCATAAGAGGACCACCTGATCAGGGACTGAAACCTACAACTCTATTCATACACAGATCCCAGGCATTTATTACAGTGACACAAAGCTGATATCAGGAATGTCAGAGAGCCTATAAGGACAAGGGAAAAGCTCTCCCAGACTCATTTCCAGCAGCCCTTCTTTCAGCCATTTTAAAAAATGTTTACAATGAGATGTACAAGACACTAGGTTGAAAATGAACTTTACAGCTTCGGGGGTGGGGTGGGGTGAAGGGAGGCATTGGGGAGGTGGGAGAGAAGGAATGGTTGAAAAAACAAAGGAGGGGTAGCAATGCTCGATAGGAAATGGACTCATTACCTTTCTCATGTAACTGTCACCCCTGTACAGTATCTTTACATAAAAATATATTTAAAGTGTTTCTCAAAGTTCTCTAAATAACATGTATAAACCATTATTTCTTGATTTAGTAACCATGGGCAGTTTCCACTTTCATTTGTGAAGGGTGAGGTTTTGGTTCCTCTCTGGCTCTTAAAACATCGATAGGTACGTTATTATTTTAACTCTATGATTGGTTCTCTTCATAACTTTTGAACAACAACAATTCTTTTTCTTCTGCTTCTTACTTTGTCAAGTGGTTGATTTTTCTCTAAGTTGGAAAGTTTGTGCCTCTGTCCTTTCCTCTGTCACTTCTTTGTTTTCCTCTTCACTTTCCTTCAATTTAATTTCTTTTATGTTGTCAAGGTTGATAACATTTACCTTCTATTCTTCAATTACAACTTTACTGTCTGTACTTTCCAACTGTTTTTTGCCTTGGAGGCGAAAATAATCAATCTTTACATTGCTATTAGTGTTTTGTTTTGTTTTTTTTTTTTACTGCCAAGACCTGTGGCATGCTATAATACGATTTCTTTCTCTGCATTGTTACATGCCCTCAAGCCACTTATTAGTGTAAAAGAGATTATTCAAAGTTATTTTCCATCTATATGTTGTATTAAAAATATTCAGCAGTCAGAGACAGACACTGGTAGCTCAGGCCTGCAATCCTAGCTACAAAGGAGGCTAAGGATTGCGGTTCAAGACCAGCCTGGGCAGATAAGTCTGTGAAACTCTGTCTCAATGTCCCAATGCAGAGAAGCTAGGTTGCTGTCTGTGGGGGAGACCCTGTCCTAAAAATAACCAGTGAAAAACAGGGCTGGGGCACAGTTCAGTGCTACCAGACTAGCTAACTAAGTGCTTAAGCCTAGGTACCACCAAATAAACCAACCAACCAAACATACAAAACCCAGCACTCTCCTACTCTTTTCTTAAGCTCTTTTTGGACAATGCCAGGGTAAACAGCATGTCCTGTGTCAAGGTGTCTGGATTAGGCCTGAGAAACAGCTCTTCTGAGTTCATGTGTACATGGTACTGTTGGATTCCTTGTTCTGTCATCCTGAAATCTACAAAAGACTTCACCTTATGGATGTCTTATAGGTTCTCAGCATTTTCAGGAAATTATGTCTTAGGTCATTTTTAACTTCCATTCAGTGAGTTTCAAATAAGAGCTAAAGTGATCATGAGCTTGATCACTTTGACTTCAGATCTCACTGTAAATTTTCTTTTAGACACCCAAACTACATCACAGATTACTCTGTACATCTAGATTTTCTTTTCTTTTAATTAATTATTATTAATAATATAATTATTATTATCTGTTGGGTTGGTCCTGGGGTGTGAGTTCAGGGCTTGGGTGCTGTCTCTGAGCTTTTTTGCTCAATGCTAGCACTCTACCACTTGAGCCTGAGTGCTACTTTCAGCTTTTTTGATGGTTAATTGGAGATAAGGGTCTCACAGACTTTCCTGTCTGGTCTGACTTTGGACCATGATCCTCAGATCTCAGACTCCTGAGTAGCTAGGATTATAGATGTGAGCCTCAAGTACCTGGCTTCTTTTCTTTTTGAAACAATACAACTGTTTCTCAAATATTTGGCAACAGCTCAGGTTCCTATGATGAAATGAATGCCCACTTTATTTTGCTTTCTAATTCCAGTTTTCTCAAGCCAGTTTTATTTTCATATATATATATATATATATATATATATATATATATATATATATTTATACAGAAATATATAAAAGTTTAAGATCTTATATAATTTTAACATGGAATTTATACTTACATTTATTTTTCCCTCTGTAGCAGCTATAGATTTCAAATGAATTCAAGAAATGATCAGTTTGTTTTTGTTTTTATTTATTTATTTTCAGGTACTAGGATTTGAACTCAGGGTCTTGTGTGAAGCTGCACTCTACTTGGCACCTCCAGCTTGGATTTTTACTCATTCGCTTTATTATTAACCAGGAATTAAAATTAAATGATTCCTCCTCCCCCCCATTTTGTTTGACATATAAGTACAATATTAAAGAAAAGAATGGAATTTTTTCTGTGCCTACCCTTTCTCATTATTTTGGAACTGGAGATCTTACATAATTTTCTGCTCAGGCTGGCTTTGAGTTGTGGTTCTCCAGGCTCTTGAGTAGTTAGTATTACAGGTCTGAGTCATTAGGGTCTGGCCTTCAAGTTCTTCGAACACAGTAGGCTCACGCTTTTCTTTGTTCTCTTTTTTGCTATAGTCATTTGGTTATCTAATGAATTTCCTTTTGGACATAATTTTGCACTTATCTTTAGCAGTTCTAAACTATGGACTGGATTGTATCCCCACACCAAGTTAAAGCCCAAAGTGACTGTAAAATTTGGAAACAAAACTTTGGAGATGGGAATGGAAGTGTCTGACCTAATGCGATTATTGTACTTACAAAAATTGAGATCAGAGAGTGTCCTTTCTATGTATGATATCCCCGGAGGTAGACAAAGCAGCCATCTACAAGTCAGGAAGGGTGTTCTCACACCAAGTGAATTCATTTGTGTTCTCATCTTCTAGACTCCAGAGCAGTGTGTGACGCCACCCAGTCTGTGGTAGTTTGTTATGGTAACTAAACGGAGGTAGATACTGCTTTGTTTACCATGACTTCTCTTCAGCTGTCTCTTGCATGGGTTCTGTATGTGCTAGTATAAATGTTTTACTGAAGGGCTTGATTCTCCTTAGTCAGGAGTGGCTCTTCTCACAGTCTTGGAGCAAGGTGGTTTTTGTTTTTTTTTTGTTTTTTTGTTTTTTAAATTCTCTTTTTTCACTCGATCTGGGGAGAGTCTATAGCTTTCTAGCCTTTTTCAGCTATAAAAAGGTTTTAAAGTGGGTTTTAAAAGTCTACCTAGTTCAGGGCTGGGAAGGTGGCTCAGTGGTAGAGTGCTTGCTTTGCAGGCACGAACCCCACATAAGCAGAAAAGGCTGGAAGTGGCGCTGTGACTCAAGTGGTAGAATCACTGTGACTCAAGTGGTAGAGCGCTTGCCTTGAGCTGAAGAGCTGAGGGACAATGCTCAGGCCCAAAGTTCAGGCCCCATGACTGACAACCCACCCCAAAACAACAAAAAGTCTACCAATTATACACTCAATTTTCCCATCCAATTCCAAGATTCTAGGCTGCTCAGGCTGCACCTCTCATGCCAGGACTAGGAAGGGGTAAAATCTGTAGTGTCTTCCTTTGCCTCCTGTGTGTGTTAGTCCTTCAGCATTATCAAGCTCCTGGCCTCCACAGGGTTAGGAGTGAGGGAGAGTGGGTGAGGGGTGACGGGTAGGCTGACATGGCTAGCTCTGGGGTCATCTGGCCGCTGGTGTGTCCTGTTATTCCCAGTGACCCCAGCCCCCTCCTCTCCCTCTACTCTTCCCTCATGTGGGTCAGTGCACATCCCTGGATAATCTCTTTTAACCCTTCCTCTTTATCCCTGTTCCCAACAGAATACCATAGATTCCTCTTGACGAGCAGCCTGGCCTAGTACTTAGCGTTCTTAGCTGAAGTCTTTCAAGGCATTTCATGAGTTGCTACCCTTCAGAGCCCCTGTCAGCAGGAAACTTCCAACATGTCATCCCTAGGGTTTGAGTAAATGCTATCTGTGATTTTTTTCCCCTGTCACTGCTATTTGCCTTAAACACACTGCTATTTTGTGCTTCTACATGCACGAGGCGGACATTATTCTTTGCTTATTGAATTTCCCCCCCAAATTTATTTAGGCATTTGTGTTAATTTCTCCCAAGAATGTCTTGTATACTATTCTGGTAATAGCATGATAAAACCGACCTATTCAGCAAGGGAATGTCTGTTAGGAAGGAGCCATTTTCCTGCCTGCAGAAATCTCCAGAACTTCCGACTGGTTCTGTTGGCTAGGGAGGATGCTGCCGATGAGAGGCAGAAAGAATCACAGTATCCCGCTCCCTGGCTTCCACATGCCCTTTACAGAACTCTTAATGAGTCTCTAGCTTTCTCTTTTGTAGGTTGGAGGTGGGAAATGCATACGGATAGATTAATTCTGCCACCTGTACTGAGTCTCTTTGGAAAGGCAGTTTCTCATTTGTTATTGTCCTTTGTTTTGATACTTCAGTTGAAACTTTACAATTGTGTGCAAAATTTGTTTTTGCTGGTAAGATTTCTTTTGTCCCAGTTGCAGAAGTATAAATATAAGTGGAAAGGAAAAGAGAGCTCCTTTCAATAGAAATTCAGACTCAAAGTGATTGAATTCATTTGTGTCCAGAAAAAAAAGAATATCTATCTATCTATCTATCTATCTATCTATCTATCTATCTATCTATCTATCTATCTATCTATCTAGTTTCACTGGGGCTGTTTTCTGACCAAACTTTTAGTCGCATAAGCCTTCTTCCCTATCAGATAATGATCATGTTTTATACCAATGTCCCTAGAAGATAGTAAAGCACATTATAATTGGTACTTTATAAATATTGATTGAGTGATTAGCTATGAGCTGACTTGTTCATTGTTCAAGGGAGATTGATAGTAATCATCATTTGAAAAACAATTACTAAGGATCTGCATGGATGATGAAATTTCAGAAAGAATAGAGTTGTATTACATGTGACTACTGGAAGATGAAGGCCCTATCCAAACGGGCAGAGAGGAATGGAAAAGATTGAGCAGCTTTACTGCTAGTGCTTCCATTTTAAATTTAGAATAAATAACTCTGGACTCACTTGGATGGCAGTGCTAATCCTGGAAGAAGCAGTTTACAAGCTGCCATGGAGTACAGCTTACAAAAACGCTTTTACTTCTCTCCTAAGATACTTTGGAGAATCACTTAACATCCTATTAAAGGCATAAGTCCATCTGTATTCTCTGCCTAAAAGGCCAAAAATCATGTGCTTTAAGTAGAACATTTCAGTTTAGGGCTATGTGTCTTCTATTGATGTAAAAATGGCAAGATTGACAGCTTCTTTGGATGACTGTGTGGAAGAATGTTATTTCCCATACCAATAAGACTTTTCTTTACTCCAAGATGAGATTGGCTTTGTAGTAGGTTCAAGCAGAAGTCCATGTTGACTTTCAGAAAATAAACTGTTATCTAAATCCAACTATTTGGAGCAGGTACAAATGCAACAGAGAAAATGACATTCTGTATAGTGCACTGGTATATTCAATTTGCTCTAGCTTGAAAAGTCTCCATGAAGAGCCAGCTTCAAACAATCTGATGGCATAAAGGATCAGAGGGTGGATGAAGAGGAAAAATTACTTTCAGGGAAAGTGACTGAGGGAGAGAGACAGACACTGCTTGAAGGAGAGAAATAGATGAAGCACCTTTGTTGGAGAATGTCTACACACTCTGGGCACCTGTGGTTCATGCCTGTAGTTCTAAGCTATAGGAGAAACTGAGCTCTCAGAATTGCTGTTCAAAGCCAGCTTAAGCAGGATAGTCTATAAGACTCTTATCTCCAAGTAACCATTCAAAAGCCAGAAGTAGAGCTGTGGCTCAAGTAGTAGAGCACCAGCCTTGAGTAGAAGAGCTAAGGGGTAGAGCTAAGGGCCTGAGTTCAAGCTCCAGTATTAGCGTGCGTGTACACAGACAGACAGACACACACACATGCACACACGAATATCCAAATTGACATTGGTCACTCCAGCTTCTTGCCCCCACAGCATCCAAAGAACCGCAGCCCAGCAATCTGCTGTTTATGTAAATAGGGAAGTGTCAGTTAAGTACTCAGCATGCTCTTAAAGCATCTGCTCTTGTGAAACACTTGAAAATAATCATGCACTAACAGGAGTAAAACAGCTGCGCATGAATCAATAGCCCCCACCACCCGTGTGCCTGCAATAGATGTACAAACAACTCTGTAGAAATAGGCCTTTGGGGTATTTGGATCATTGGACAGACTATTGATTATGTATAATTTTACCATGAGCTGTTATTATTGAGCAGTATGGGATATACTGTTCTTGGAGTCCTAGGAGGAACTTCCATTCGTGGACGTGTTACTTAACGGCCCTTTACAATAACTCTTTTAAAGCAATATATAAGCAGAAATGACTCTCAAGGGAAGGTTTGAAGTACCAGGAGGTGATGTGTCTGAAAGTAATAGAGTCACGCCATCAATCGCTTCCCTCCCCCACATCCCCCACAGGACGTTGAATTCTATATTTTGTTCCCTGCCTTTGTTACTCCCTCCAATGGGGTTGGATTTTCTTATTTGTAGAGGCAAATTAGTTACCTGGGCTCCAAAGGCATTGCCTGTAAGAATCTAAATACTGCTTTGTGTTCATCCTGTCCTGTTAGGTCTTAGATTAAACCAAACGGCACTTTTCTATCCTTAGGCAGTAGAAAATGTGATTTAAAGAAAAAGTTGCATCCATTCTTTCCTCACTGTATCCTTGTAGGTGTTGTTTCTGGAAAGGTTCAATCTTAAGAATGTTTTTTAAAAAGGAAACTAATAACCAATTGCTTCTATTCTGGTGAGTGTAGTTAACACTTGACAAAATATGAATCGATTCACACCCTCCACCTACTGGTGAGTCCTCGGGGGAGAACAGAAAAGGCCTTTTAGCTTTTCCCTCTTGAAGTCCAGTGGTGAAATGCTCTGATTGCTAGAGTTCTCTCACAAGGTGCAGAGCCTGGCTGTTATACAGTATTCTGTCTAGATGCTATTTTTCTTGTGTTGAGAGAGCATTCCAAAATGTTTCAGCCTTTACCAGATTCAATCAGGCAAGCACTCAGAGCTGCTCAAGGGAGAGTTGTGCTTTTCAGCACTGACGTGTGGAAAAGCAATCAGACACTGAATTATATGGCTGGCTTTCTTTGTCTTCATCTGTTTAAAGTACTCACCGAGTCCCAGTGAAATAACAGTGCTATGTTTAAAAGCCCTTGGAAAACCTCATTCATCATGAAGTTGGTACCGCAACCTGAACAAACAGCTCAAGGGCTGCCTCCACAAAAGGCCAGAACAGGCAATGTTTTGATGTTTTTGGAACTCATGCTGTGCACAAGATTTCACTTTCCTTTGCCCCACTTCTACCTTCCTAAGTTTAAACCAGGCTGTTTGACTCTAGTCAAAAGCAGACGGAAAGTATACTGTTCAGAGATAACCACTGCAGCTGTTAAAATGACGGCATGCCCAGGTCTTGACCATGTGCTCTGATTACCTTCACTGTATCATGAGACGTATCGGCACCTATATATGTTAATGACTATGCCACCAGAAAAGCCACTAGGCTGCTCTAAGTTGGAAAAGACCAGAAGGGCTGGGCCTTCCAGAGGCTGGAATTTAGAGCTGCTGGCTTTAGAGCTCCTTTCCCTATGGGAAATAACTTCTCACCAGGTTATTGTTTGTGGTTTAAACTTTTCAGTTTAGCTTTCTTCGGGCTTACATTCAGATTTCTTCATTTGGTGTTTGGGCTTAGGGGAAGCAAAGGAATGCTAATGTTTGTTGAGGCTGTAATTTAATACCGTAATTTGATTTTAGGAAAAGAATGCATTATGAAAACCAAAGACGTGTTGTTTTTAGACTTACACCTTGGAACTATAAATTGGCCTCTCTATAATACAGATACTTTGAAGTAATTTGAAAGGGTGTTAGAGAAATGAGCCATCATTTCAGCTTTGTTTTGGGAGAAAAAAGGAAGTCATTAAAATTGGATTTCTTAAAAGAGATTAAATGAAATCTCTAATGTCTAAGAGAGCGTAAGAGAGACTCATGATAAAGCATGTGGCAATGCAAGTGGTTATCTTCTCTGTGTGTGTAAGCCACCTGATACTGGGTGTGGGCAGGCATGTGTGTGTGTGTGTGTGTGTGTGTGTGTGTGTGTGTGTAAACGTGGGTGCATGCACTGTGGTCAGGTGGAGAGCATTTTCATAGAGTCCTCATTGCCATTTTAGTGCTGAAATCGTTTTTCAACTGGATTTTAGGAAAAGGAATGCCATTTGTCAAAAGGTGACCACTATGAAAGATTTTGCATCAATACATCAGGCCGGAAAACAGAGAATCAAAAATTTAAGAAATAGATTGGGTAGAGCACAAAATGCTCTGTTAGGGAATCGTTTCTCCAGAAGGCAGGCCATGTATTAGTTAGGTCATCTTGCAGAGTGTTTGAGGAGAAGCAAATCTCCCAAGCAATTGTGTTGGAGTATCAGTATCTTAGAGACCATGTAGCAATTCCTGATGTGGATGGAGACAGTTCATTTTGTTCCCTTCCAGAGATTATGACCTTGATACATGAAGCAATATATAGTGACGATAACAACTATGTTTACACAGAAGAAAATCAGCATCTCTTGGATAACTGAAGAAATAACAATTTCTTTTTAAAAAAATAAGTTTTTTATTGTGAAACTACTGTATAGAGGGGTTACAATCACATGAGCAAGGTAATGTGTACATTTCTTATCAAGCATTGTTGTCTCCTCCTTTGTTTTTCCCTACCATCCCCTCCCTCCCATCTCCACAACTACATCGCCCCCCCCCCCCAATTGTAAAGTTCACTTTTCAACATAGCGTCTTATACATCTCATTGTTGCAATGGGTCCACCTGTATCCCTATTTAAACAATTTGTATTTTTCCTTCCACTCCCCAAATTATACCAACATCAAATACAGTGAAAACAGGGGTTATACTGTGGGGGAAGGACATACAAAGAAACAAAAAAAAATCACATGGTACCTTATAAATACGTTAGAAATAATAGCAAGAAATAAAAAAAAAAACACTTGGGTCCTTGTCTTGGGGTTCATTTCACTTAACATCATCTTATCTGACCTTTTCTGCTTGTCTCAGATATATACTAGTTATTGCAAAGAAGGGAAACCATGGGACCAATGTTTCTTTGCGCCTGGATTACTTCACTTAATATAATTTTTTAAAAAACAAACCTTTTCAAAGTTTGTCCAAAAGAAGAACCTATAGGTTCTTGGCTAGCAGAAGACAATTCAGAATGGTTGTTGCATACTTGGACTGTTGCTTTCTCCAGAAACAAATTTCAAACTGGTCTGAAGAGGGTAGATGATAAACATTTGCAAAGTATGAAGAAATCAGAAGTTGACTCTTAACATGAAGCATTATGGGAAAGCCTTTGATATTTGCCATACACTGTTCTACTTAATTGTACAATGTAAAAATAAATCTCATTGCATGTTGTGAATTCTAGCCTTTTCAACAGATCCTTTTATTTAGAATCCAGTGTTAAAGAAGTACCCTAACCACTATATATACACAGATCTGTGAACTGTGAACTCCATTCTGGAGTCTTGGCTTGGCACTGATGGCTAACATCTGCATTCTAGCTACTTGGGAGGCTGAGAAATGGGAGGTTTGTGGTTCAAGGCCAGCCTAGGCCATTGTATATGCATATTATAGTGTGATGATCTTTCTCTAGAAAGATTATTTCTGGAAACATGTTTCCACATCTGGAAACAGAGTAGCAGTGAACATTCATGTCTGTGTTTTTGTATGGGCTTATGCTTTCATTTCTCTTGAGCAAACACTTAAAGAATAGAAAATCTGGACCCTATATTATTTGGCTAGTATTTTTATTGAGGCAAAATTAATCTGCTATACAATTCTGTCTTTAAAAATGTTTTTGGGCCAGGCCCTAAAAGGTAGCTAAAATCCTAGCTACTTAGAGGCTGGTCAGGAAAGACCTTGAGACTCTTTTTTTTATTAATAACTTTTAAAATTAACAGTTGTGAATAGGACACTTTAAGATACTGTTTACTACATAGTGAAATAAACATCTGTTGTAAATTCAGAAACCCAAACATTTACAGTAAAATGTGCTTACACATAAATATGACCCAATTCATTTAAAGTCCCTAATTAGATAGACCTAAATACATACAATTACCATGTAAAAACAAGACCATGAGTTGATGTAAAAAATGACAAAGTCACTAAATCACCAAAACTAGAAAAGAAATAATGAAATGGAAACTAAGAAAAGACAATTAATAAAACATAAGAAATCTAACAAAGCAGCTTTAAACACAGGACAAACTAATCTTTCCATTTGTCTGGGTGGCGCGGTCAAGTCATCTCTGAGTCCCTGAGACTCTTATCTCCAATTTAGCACCAACAAAAAGCCAGAAGGGAGCTGTGTCTCAAGTGGCAGACACTAACCTTGAGTAAAAAGAAGCTTAGGACAACACCTAGGCCCCAAATTCAAGCCCTAAGATTGGTTAACACATACACAGAAGTGTTTTCAGAATCATCATCACTAAGTACAGAATATTCTTGTTGGCTTTTTCTTTTTTTGGGGGGGGGGGGTCCGGTCATGGGGCCTGAACTCTGGGCCTGGGCGCTGTCTCTCAGCTCTTCAGCTCAAGGCTAGGGCTCTACCACTTGAGCCACAGCGCCACTTCCGGCTTTTTTT
The DNA here is from genome assembly GCF_019054845.1 of Dipodomys spectabilis. Classification (NCBI taxonomy): domain Eukaryota; kingdom Metazoa; phylum Chordata; class Mammalia; order Rodentia; family Heteromyidae; genus Dipodomys; species Dipodomys spectabilis. The sequence goes on from NW_024870696.1 coordinate 21,416,513, forward strand.
TTTTTGCTTATGTGGTGCTGAGGATTCGAACCCAGGGCCTCAGGCATGCAAGGCAAGCGCCCTACCACTAAGCCACCTTCCCAGCCACAAAGTACAGAATATTCTTATGACTTCTCATCCAGAAAACCCCAGCCTCTGGAAGTTACTAATCTACTTTTTCTACCTCCATGGAGTTGCCTGTTCTAGGCAGTGTATATAAGTAGAACTGTGTAGTTTGGCTTCTTTCACTTAGCACAATGTTTTCAATGTTTATTATGAGTTCCTGCATGTGATTCATTCCTTTACAGTTGAGAAATGTTGCATCATAAGTGCATACTGTATTTTACTTATCCATTCGTCCGCTGATGGACATTTAGATTATTTGTACTTTTTAGCTATTGTAGAGAATGCTGCCTTACTTGTAGCCTGATTTCTCTCTTAATTTCATGCTGTTTAGTGCATTGGAAGTTTAAAGAGAAAGAAATGCAAAATGAATCAGAAGAAAACCATTATGAATGTATGTATATTAGACAAAGTAGATATCCAAGTATTGCTAGTGAAAAAGACAAGTCACAGTTCACTAATAAAATAGTCTTAAGTGTGTAAACACATAAAAATACAAATCAAGAATAAAATAAAGCTTTGGGGGGGAGGGGGGAGGCTGGGAAGGGATGTGAAGGGTAAACCAAAGGAGGAGGCTGCAATGCTTGGTAAGAAATGTACGCATTATCCTGCCCTTGTAATTGTAACCCCTCTGTACAGTATGTTCACAAATAAAATAAAATTAAATTAAAAATAAAAAAAGAATAAAATAAAGCAAACATTGACAGAAGAGAATCAATAAATGCACAATTAATTAAAGATTATCTAATCTTATCTATATATAAAGATTATCTTATATCTCATCTTATTATTTATATCTTTATATCTTATATTTTTATTTTATTTATATTTATTTTATATCTTATATTTATATCTTTATATCTTATTATTTATATCTTATATTTATATCTTATATTTATAGCTTATATTTATATAAAGATAATCTTATATTTATATCTTATATTTATATAAAGATGTAGAAAATTCAAATAAAATTGTTAACTAGTTTGACCTAAATATATCTATTTGTATCTATTATAACTACATTGTAACATGCAAAATATGTATTATAATTACAAAATATATCCTGTTTATAGTGGAAATAAAAGATGTACCAAAATAGATCATGAAGTCTGATGTTTCAAAGGACAAAAATAATATTTATCTCACTAAATAAAATTAACTTGGAAATTCACATAAAAATATGCTAAGTACATCCTTAAATAATGAAAAACTTGACAAAGTACTGACTGCTTTATAAAATTTAATTAATTTTTTTAAAATCCAAGGAAAATAAGAAGCTCTTTTGAGTTTAATTACAATGAAAACAAACTATCTCAACATTTATGACACATAATTAGTACATTATTCATAAAATTACATGGCAAACATTTACTAAGCAAGATTTATTAAATTTTATAACTTAAAATTAATACTTCCTTCTCTAGATGCCGTAAAAGAAGAGTGATTTAAATCCAAAATAAATAAGAAGGAAATAAGGAAAACATGAGAGTGTGTAAGTCAGTAATATAGAAATCATACAAAGAGAATAGTTCATTCTCTGAAAACTGAATAAAATAAAGAATATTTCACTTGGGGGAGGCTAGCTGGCAGAGCACCCAGTTGGCATGTAGGAAACCCTGAATTTGATCTTTAGCACCATAAAAAATGTTCTAATAAAATGGATAATATCTTAGAGAGGGTAATCAAGGAGAAATTTCTAATCCAGAAGAAAAAGAATATTTAAAAGTATTAAAAATACAAGTAATAAGAGAGAGTTCATTACACATCCTAAAGGCATTAAATAATAAGAAAAAATTAACAGTTATACCATTCATTTGAACAACACAACTATCCAAATTTAACACAAGGACTAGGAAATATACTTATCTATATCTATATCCAATATCTATTATAGAACTGAGTTCAAAATTTAAAAGAAAAACCTCAGAAAAATATAATTCTCACCTGACATGGCTTGACTAGTGAGTTCTAGAGATCATTTAAGAAAGACTGGATGCTAATCTTACATATTCTTGAGATGAGGAAATCTAGCCCATCATTTTATGAGAATGACATATCCTAGATATCAAAGCCCAATCCCCCCAAATATAACAGCCCAATACTTCTTATATGAACAATAAACTAATACTTAAAAGTCTAGTCCAACAATATATAAAAAGACTAAAATATACTTCATTTCCAGTGTAAAATGGTATGAGTGGAACTGAATTTACTGACTACCTTAAAATAACTAAAACACAAAGAAAATATATGAATCAACAGAGTTTGGACTTTTAACAAATGGTAGTACAAAACAGTGATTTTTTTTTTTATTGTGAAAATACCATACGGAGGGGCTACAATTACATGGACAAGGTAATGAGTACTTTTCTTATCAAGCATTGTTGCTTCCTCCTTTGTTTCCCCTTCCCATCCCTTCCCATCTGCCCCCCCCTTCCAAAGTTGTAAAGTTCATTTTCAACATAACATCTTGTACATCTCATTGGTGCAATGGGCCCATCCATATCCCTATTCAAACAATTTCAAAAAAATTGTTCCCAGTTATTAACTGGGGAAAGTTTCCCGGCTGTACCTCAGGAAGGGAAACTTTAGATTGTGAGCCCCATAGTCATTATGAGTTAAAGAGAAAAATCTGGAACCTTGCAGAGGCTTAAAGGTTCTAGAATTCACAGGACCAACGTAGCAGAGAGAATTGCACTGCGCAGGGAAGAGCCTTAGAGATCTGTAAAGGATTTTTCTCTAGTTTTCACAGGCACCCCAATCAGTGTGTACCCAAGGAAACTACCCAAGGAAAGAAAAACTCTGAAGCTTTCCACAGGGCTGTGGATTCTCATGTTTCCTGCAGCCTGAACGTAGAGCATCAGGGAACATACAATACTGTAGCTCAGTTAGGCCCGTTCTGCTATTATGCTCATCCTGCTTACCAAGGCTTAAAATCAAGGTTAAAAAGTAGCAATGTTATCCCAGAATAGAGCTCAAAAAACCCAGTGAAATTAAAAAAAAAGCAATCCAAGACACAAGAACATAAATATAGTACCTAGCAGCTAATAACCCTCACGCTCAAAAACAGATACGTTTTAGAAGTAGTAGGAAAGTTCTTAAAAGAGCTATTATCAGACCATTGATGGGGAAGGTGGGACAAGATGGTACATTTAATTCTATGTATGTGAAGCATCAGGGTAGCCAAGGAGCATCTATAATCTGAAATGAGAACCAGAACATAGAAATCACAAAGGACATGGAAGGACATGGAGAAAGAGAAAGACAACAGAGGAACAGGCTGAAGTTCCAAGGACAGCTCTCTGGGTCGTGGAGAAGGGCCGCTTACCACTCACCACAAGGCAAGCCACCAACGGGCAGCTGTAGCTTCAGGGTAAGCTCGTATTTCCTACAGGTCTGGTGTGACAGTGACAGCTTTCGGGTCTGGGACTGTATTGGAGAAGAAAGTCGTGAAGTCACTGCCTGGATGGCAGGCATCGTTGAAAGAAAGCTTCCTGTGTGAGGCTGCTGCGTCAGAGCAGAAGACCACGAAGAAGGTCACCGAGGGAGAGGGTCTGAGGTGGGCGCACTGAGAAGTGGAAGGCCTGGGGAGCTCGGGCCGTGGGCTGAGTGTCCACCGTCTCATGCCATGGAGAATGAGTGCAGAAACAGTTGAGGAAAGGCTCAGCCTCTGCTGTCCAGCCACTGTACTGCACTGAGACTGACTGTTCAGTGAAGGGCCTCAGGACCACATAATTCCCTCTCTTTCTCTTCCCCACGCGTGGGTCATTGCTGAGTGGGGTACAAAAGGGCTGAGACTGGGCAGGTAGAGTGCCTATTTCCAACTCCATTCTCTTCCAGGCCGGAGCTCAGTGTTCTTCTCACTCTCTGATAAATTGGTCCCTTTACCTTCTTGTTCCAAGATTACCAAACTAGCTTCATTGCTGTAGTCAAGAAAACAGAGCAACTTATTTGCTAGAGAAAAAAAAAAGGAAATAGGGATGTAATGAGCCTAATTATGTGGATTACTGGATTTCCACATTATCATGGAGAATATAAATGTAATTATATTTATAAATTTAAATGTAATTACATTCAAGAGGAAAGAGGCTTTAAAATGCAGATGCTTGTGTGTGTGTGTGTGTGTGTGTGTGTGTGTGTGTGTGTGTGTATGTGTGTGTTTAAGTGGACTAAATAGATCAGGGTTTTTTTTTTTTTTTTAAATTTTATTTTATTTTATTTGAGAACATACTGTACAGAGGGGTTACAATTACATGGGCAGGATAATACATACATTTCTTACCAAGCATTGCAGCCTCCTCCTTTGTTTACCCTTCACCTCCCTTCCCAGCCTCCCCCCTCCCTCCCACCCAATCATACCCCCCCACACCCCCCCCCCCCACCGACATTGTAAAGCTGGTTTTGACATGACATTTTGTACTTCTCATTGTTGCAACAGGTCCACCTGAATCCTTAAACGACTTGTTTGTCCCCATCTCCTCCACATGTTATACTGACATCAAATATAGTGAAAGCGGGGGTTACACTGTGGGGGAGGGACATACAAAGCAACAAAGAAATAATCTTATAAATGCGTTAGAAACACATGCATGAAAGAAACAAAAACATTAAAATACATTAGATCAGGGTTTTTTTTTTTTTTTTTTTTTTTTTTTTTTTTAGTATTCTCTTCTACGTGAATTGACAACCAACTTCATTGTAGAAAAGAGAATGGATGAAATCTGGTAGTGACATTTGTGTCAAAATTAATCAAGGTGAAATTGTGGTTTAATTTTTTTTTATTTTTCCTATTGTTGTTTTAGAGGTAATATACAGCGAGGTTACCTTTACATATGTCAGGTGATAAGCACATTTCCTTGCACACAGTGTCATCTCCTCCCTCCTTCTCTCCCATTCCCTCCCTCCCATCTCCACGCACGAGTCGCACAGTTCACGATGTCCAGTGCGCTCCTCTGCGGCACTTTTTAACCCTTTTCCCTCGGATTCTGTGTCCTCCCCCTACCGCCTCCCACAGATGAGCTTGTGAATACACCATATATAAGGTAAAGAGTACAGAGTCATCAGAAAAAGAAACAAATTAAGAAAAAAGTCCTTTGTTTCCTTATCTTTGGAGTTCGTTTCAGTGCGTATATTATTTTATATACATATGAAGAGGTGCTTGGGTATTGCAGCTTTATGATTCTCTCCTAAGACTATTCTCTTTTGGTTTCACTGTATGTGAGTCTCTAGAATCCTGTGTAATTTGTCATATCCGACTGCGATTTAGATCTAACTTCTGCATATCAGGGAGAACATGTGCCATTTGTCTCCCTGAACTTGACTTACGTCACTTAACATGATTTGTTCTAGTTCCATCCATTTCTCTGTGAATGGCATTATTTTATTCTTTCTAATGGCTGTGTAAAGTTCCATTGTCTATGGGTACCACAGTTTTTGGATCCAGTCAACTACTGTGGGGCATCTGGGCTGTTTCCACATCTTGACTATTGTGAGTAGTGCAGCAGTGAACATGGGTGTGCAGGTGTCTTTATCATCTCCTGGCATGTGATGCTGAGAGTAGATGCCAAGGAGTGGTATGGCTGGGTCACAGGGAAGGTCTGTGTTTTTAGGAACCTCCAGACTGCTTCCCACAGCGGTTGTACTAGTTTCCACTCCCGCCAGCTGTGTAGTGGGGCTCCTTTTTCCCCACATCCCCACGGGCATCTGTTGTTTGAATTCACGATGTTGGCCAGTCTAACTGGGTAAGATGGCATCTCAGGGTTGTTTTGATAGCATTTCCTGAATGGCCAGGGGTGATGAGCATTTCCTCATGCATTTCTTTGCCATTCTGTCCTCTTCTTAGCTCCCTTGCCTATTTAGTAATTGGTATATTAATTTTGGGGGTGGTTGGTTTCTTGAGCACCTTGTGTATATTGGATGTTAGGTCTAATCTATTGCTGGTAACTATCTTTTCTCAGTTTGTTGGCTGTCATTTTAGTTTAGTAACTATGTCCTTAGCTATATAGAAACTCTTCATTTTAATGTATTCCCACTTGTCATGTCTCTCTCCTACTGGGGGCCTGCATTCAGCAAATTCCTGCCTCTACCTATATATTCTAATCTCTCTCCTCCTCTGTCTTGTAGTAGTTTCAGAGTTTCAGGTATGATGTTGAGGTCTTTGATCCACTTTGAGTTGATGTTAGTGCATGGTGACAAGCAGAGGTCCACTTTTAGTTTTCTGCATGTGGCTGCCCAGTTTTTTTCCCCCCACTGTATGTCTTTGGCTCCTTTGTTGAATAGCAGATGACTATAAGTATGTGGATTTGTTTCTGGGTCTTCTAACCTGTTCCATTGATCTTCAGGGCTAATTTTGTGCCAATACCAAGTTGTTTTTGTTATTATGGCTCTGTAGTAGAGTTTGAAATCTAGTATTGTGATACTTCCTGCATTGCTTTATTCTCAATCTGGAATCTTTTGAATCAGCTGAAAATAGGTGTATTTTAGTGAGAAAAGGCACAAGTGCATTTGTGCTTCTACCCTTTACAATTTCATTCTAAGCCTCAATCCTCAGAGTGAATGTCAGAAAGGGATTATGATACTTACATACTGGATAATTCTGAATGTGTATGTTATAAGAGAATTCACAGTTGGTTAAATCACACACACACACATTCTATGCTCGCTTTCAGTCATTGCAATTAATGGAAGAGTTAAATATATGACATTTATGTTTCCACTTTTCAGCAACAATGGGAATACATTTATGAACTTGTCAAAGGTTCTTTATTTAAGGCCTGATATAGCATCAAATCCAACATATTTGCTATGCTGGACCAATTTTCAAATTGGTAGTATTGCTAAATATACATGTCCTCTTACGTATAGACACTTGATGGAATTGTGGATTTTATTGTGGATTTAGTAATTGGTTTGTATGTATCAAGTTCATGCAAATGACTGAGAAAGGAGAAATGGATAAGATACATTCTAGCTTCCAAGTGTTCCATAGATCCTGGGAGCTACACTGTGTATTTCTATTTGGACTGGCTCAGCAAAGTTATGCTAAGTGTTACAGTACTGGGGCTTGAACTCAGGGCCTGGGTTCTGTCCTTTAGCATTTTGCTCATCATTAGTGCTCTACAGTTTGAGCCCCAGCTTCTCTTCTGGAGTTTTTGCTGCTTAATTGGTATAAGAGTTTCATAGACTATCCTCTCCAGACTGACTTTGAACTACCATCCTTAGATCTCAGCCTCCTGAGTAGTTAGGATTATAGGCATAACTCTGTGGTGCCTGGCTTAATAAAATGCTCTTATAAATGTTGATATGCAGAAGCAAGAAATGCTATTTATGCCACAGGAAACCAATTTTCATGAGATCTGTAAAGTGACTAGGTTTTAGTGGTCAATTGAGTCCTGTACTGGAAAATGTATTGAGTAAAGCCAATTGTGATTAATGTATTTACTTTGCTAATACTTTTCTTTCCTGCTGTGTTTTTACTGTCTCCAAAACAATAATAGGGCATATACAAGATATCGGAGACTCCTTCTTGCCTGCTTCATGTTTCTATAAAATATGGAAAATGATGATACTTCTCTTGTGAGACATTTGTGAATACCAAGAAAAAAATAATGGCAAATAAAATGTTTAGTAAAGTACCTTGTTTAATTAAAGTTTATTTTAAGATGTTATTATTGTTGCTCTTTACTTGTAACATTTGTTTAGATCTTTGTTTAAGACCTAAGATCTTAGATCTTTGTCTACTACTTAGTCTGTGTTAAATAAACTCAATCCATTTAACATGAATGTTGACTCAAAGACATCATGAGAGTTTGTGAACACAGACCTTGAAAATGGACATTTTCTTAAATCTGGACCAAAAAAAAAATCATTATTTTAATCCTTGAGCTCTGAATTTGCCAATTAATTTTATTAGCTCAGAAAAACATGAGAATTATTTGGTACTCCCTATCAACAGCATAAGGCAATTGTTAGTCAATGGAGAGAGGACACCAAGTACATTGCCAGCTGTGTGTGCCCAGACAGCGCTCACGAGAGCTGCTGATGGGCGGGGATGGCCTCCCATGTCCTTCATGGGTCTTCAGCTGGCAGCCGGTCCTACATAATCTTTGCTGGCAAGTAGTAATGTAAGCTGGTATTCTATTTGTTTCATTTCCCTCTTCTCGACACAAGTCTAGTTTCCTTTCGGTTCAGCATTTTGGCATTTATAATCAGCACATTACATTGCATCTCCTTGCCTTTCCTGATCTTGGCAGAATCAAGATCATAAATGATCACAGTTGGACTATTGTGTATTTGTCTATCTGATCATTATCTCAGTCAACAGGCATTTAGTCCCAATGGTCCATAGATGATATTAGCCTCTTGTGTATATGCCAGAATGACTGATGACTCAGTCATTTATTTGCCCAGGATGCCTGAGTGCATTCACAAGCTCTAAGGGCTCATTTGGAAGGGAAAGCCTGTGCCAAACTTCCCAGTGGCTCCTGGCATCCAGTGCTTGTCTAAATCTTCAGGAAGGAAAAAAAATATTCTGAACAAAAGAATAAAACATTTTTCTTTCCATGGAAGAAAAAATTTTACTTTCTGTCCTGCTATTTATTGTTTATGTCTCCCATCCTCAAAGGCAAATATACTCCAGAGAAGTAGTAGTGACTGTCTATTTCATTCATTGTTATTTTCCACATATTTAGGACTTCAAATTGTCAGACCTTTGTAAACACTGGCTGAATGGGTGAATGACTGAATTCATCAGTAAATTTCTGAGCATGGATTAGGTATTAATGTTCTACGACCTGGGCATATCAACTAGTTCAAAAAATAGTTGCTTGTTCTGGAAACGCATACATCGTTGGGGAGGAAAAGAACAGTGAGTAAAAAATAGAGATAAAAATTACAGATTGAGATTATCTGCGGTGGAGGTTTAAAGGAAAAAGATTGATTAGACAAAGTGGGCAAAGCCAGTCAGAGGAGCGCTAAATGATGAGAATTAATCAGTGAAATGGGAAGCAGAGGAAGACACTGCAGATGGAACACAGGGTTTGGCAAAGACTATTTCTAGCCTGTTCTAGCATATTACTCCTCTAGCATGTACCTTTTACCTTTATATTAGTAGTTAGATGCACCTGTACGTCAATAAAAGAAAAGCAAATAGGCAATGATCTGTGATTCTTTCCTCTTTAAAGTAATCTCAGAAGTACCTCATTACAATCACTGCAAATATTTTATTAGGGAGAACTCTGTCATGTGACCATCCAGTGTGCAAGATATGCTGGAAAATAATTTTTGTAGCTAGATCTATTTACACTTCTGAAACAATCATGGTTATATTCATAAATATAAGGGAAGGATGATCTATGTAGGTAAACTAGCCATCTCTGGCACAGTCCCAAATTTATTTCATTAGCCCAGATGTCCCCTTTGATCATGTGACTTAAATATCAAACAAGTAGTGTAAACTCTCCATGTTTGTAGACTATAAACATTTGAAACTGAGTACACACACACACACACACACACACACACACACACACACACACACACACACACACACACGAACTTAAACACAATAGTGATTGCCACATAAAATCTGTCCCTCAGTAATAGTTAACTCTATATAATCTTGACGGGGCAATGGGTTACCCAGAAATTTAATTAAACATTATTCTAAAGCTGTTTTTATATGAGGTTAACACATGAATTGGCAGATGACATATATTTTATATATACATCTATATCCCTCCCTAATATGGGTGAGAGGCATCAAAAAAGCTACAGAAAGCCTTGAGGAAATGATAACAGCTGAGTATGGGACCTGAATACTGCCTGACTTTATGAATAGAGACATTAGTCTTCTCTTGACTTCAAAATGGAACTTATACCATGGTTTCTCCATCTTGCCAATGATAGAGCTTGAGCTTTATAGTTCCCAAAGCCATATGAATCAATTCCTCATGATAAGTAGTTATGTTTCTCAGGAGAATCCTGACTACTATGTCTTCCTCCAATTATCCTCTTTCCAGTAACCAATACTACCTCTTTTTCCCCCTGCTCCAGGTCCAGGGGCTTGAACTCTAGGCCTGGGCACTGTCCCTGAGTTGCCCAAGGCTAGTGCTCTAGCACTTGAGCCATAGTTCCACTTCCAGCCCTTTCAGAGTAGTTTATTGGCGATAAGAGTCTCACAGATTTTCCTGTCCAGGCTGGCTTTGAGCCGTAATCTTCAGATCTCAGCCTTCTAAGTAGCTAAGATTACAGGTGTGAGCCACCAGCACCTGGTATAATAGCACCTGGTGATCACTAATTGGCCCCAGCATTCACAATGTAAATACTTATAGGTATCTATAGAAACCTAAAAACCATTCAACTGCCACATATCCTGTTCTATGCAGGGAATTGTCACCACATGAGTTACTGCTTTATTCTACTACATTCCAAACCAACCCTTCCTCTCCATCTCCAATTTCACCACCTTAATCAAGTCATTGGCTCAAAGAGATTACTGAAATGTTTTCTAACTCCTCCATTTCTAGCCTTAGTCCATTTCACCATAATTTTCATGTGCATTTTAGCATTATCTTTAAAAGCTATTCATCAGCTAATATTCTCTGTGGCTCAAAATCCTTTAATGTATTTAAACTCTTATTACTGATTTTATCTTACCGTGTTCTGCAAGGCAGTTCTTCTAAACCTCTCCAATCTCATCTTGCTCTCCTTGCTCACTGAATTTCAGCCATATCAGTCTTCTTTCCATTCTTTCCATATCCCAAATCTTGAGTGTTTTCATAAGTAAGATTTTATTGATTATGTCATGAATCAAAATACTGAAATTTGAATTTATAAACAATTCTTAACACACACACCAAAAATCCAAAAACTTTGGAATGCATCTACCTGCAAATGTCTTATTTCCTAAGATATTTCAACCTTTAATTCATTTAGGCACTGTCAGGCTTCAGTTCATTGTGGATAATTCCAGTTGCTAACTAAAACAGGGGTCCTTAGCATTTATAATCTATCATTAAAGGTGTTTTTGGCTGCAAATGATGGAAAGGTAGATTTTTAAATGGTAACATTAAAATAATTTTATTGTTATTATTAAGGTATTGTACAGAGGGGTTACCATTTCATAAGTCAGGTAATGTATACATTTTTTTTTTTTTGGACAATGACACTCCTGTTTTTGCTTTACCCATTTCCCCATCCTATCCCTGCCCATAAGTGACATAGGTCATTTTCCACATGGTACATACTGAGTACTATTTGTTCACCCTTCTGCCCTCCTTTCTTACATCTTCTTTTTAACCTTCCTAAAACCGCCAAAACAAACCCAAATACCACTACCAGCAACAATGGCACAGCAATAACAACAAAAAACCCCATGTTTCCATTTCTTGAAATTCATTTCATTCAATAGTATTTTAAATGTTCAGAGAAGTTACAAGTTTGTGTTCCTCCCCTAAGGGTATCTTCCTTTAGTGTGGCTGTTTGTGTCTGAATGCCTAAAATTCTGTGTAGATGATCATATCCAGTTATGTTTTAGATCTAGTTTTCACATATGAGAGAAAACACGCAGTTTGTCTCTCTGAGATTTGCTTCCCTCATTTAGCATGATTTGTTCTAGGTCCATCCATTTCCCTGAAAAATCACATAAGCTCCTTTCTAATGGATGAATAAAATTTCATTGTGTGTATATGCCACATTTTATTGACCTATTCATCTGTTGGAGGGCATTGTGAATTCACTATTGTGAGTGGTGCAGCAATGAACACAGATATGCAGGTGTCCTCACCATATACTGACTTGTAATGATCTGAGTAGATGCCCAAGGGTGGTATGGCTTGGTCGCAGGGAAGTTCTGTGTTTAGTGTTCTGAGGAACCTCCAAACTGCTTTCCAGAGTGGTTGTATTAGTTTGCACTCCCATCAACAGTGCCTCAGGGTTCCTTTTCCTTCACATCTCTGCCAGCTTTTGTTGTGCAATTCCTTGATGTTGGCCAATCTAATTGGGATGAGATGGAATTTCAAAGTTGTTTTGATTTTCATTTCCTTTATCATCAGGGATCTTGAGCATTTCCTCATGTATCTACTGGCCATTCTTATTTTTCTGAGAAGTCTCTCTTAAGCTCCTTTGCCCATTTACTTATTGGTTTATTAGTTTTGAGAGGTGTTAATATTTGGAGCTCCTTGTGTATGTATGTTGGATAGTAGACCTTTGTCAGAAGGATTGCTGGTAAAGATATTCTCATGGTCTGTTGGCTATCTAGCTTTTTGTCTTATTGGTACTACATATAGGTATTTTCGTCCCTAAAAAATTCATTGATTTCTGCTCTAAACTTTACTATTTCTCTCCATTTAGAAGTTTTAGGTTTGTTTTTTTCTAGAAGCTTTACTGAGTGAGGATGCAGGGGCAGGCTTTGGGGACTGCAGGCGCTGTGACCCCAAGGGGCTGGTGTGTGGGGTGCTGGTATGCAGAGGGGTGGCGCCAAGGATTTATTGGGTCCCACTTGGTTGCGCACCTTTCCTAGTGATATTATGCAAATGGAGGATGGTTGTGAGCAAGCTTCTGGAGTCCACGTAGGCATCTGTGGTAGCTTCCAGCAGAAGGGAAAGCAGAGAGTATATTTTGGGGGGGGGGAGGGAAGAGGTTTCCCGCTGGACACACTCCCCTCCCTGGTATTGGAGGAGGTCCCCTCGAATCCTCTAGCAACCTCATAGGGACACTTGGTCTCTGAGAATTAAAGCATAACACTTATAAAAATCTTGTATAACTGGAAGTACAAGGAAAGCAGAGACTCCACGATGAATTGTTCCAGAGGCTCTGTTATGGCGCTGTGGGCCTGTTTCACTCAGTTGTTTGTGTTGGCTTCAATCTCATTGGCTTCTGTTCATTTCCAGTGGGAGAGGAAGCACCTTTCTGCTAAACATTAAGTATAAGTACTTATCTTTATTCTGATGGAGACAATTTAAGGCACAATCTCATCCCTGAATGAGTCAATTGCCTAGGAGGAATCGGCTGATGAATTGTCTCCATCCTGGGTTTTGAATTAGGGGAAGAGATGAACCCTTACTAATTACAAGTCGAACAAAAATGGGTTCAATATTCAAATTATAGTGTTGCTATCTAATGAGGGAAGCGCCTGTGATGGATATTGAAAACTTAACCAAATACTATAATCTATCCTTTTACTCAGCATCTAAATTTAGCTTCTCAGATAAACACATGAGTTTAAGATGGTAACACTAGCATGAAACATATCCATTCCTTGCTGAAAATAGGACAGCTCAAAATCTCTACTATGATGAGTCTACATCTAGGTCTGTGTTTGGGTTGCTGGTCCTTTCATCTTAGCTAATTATACCAGCATTATAGCACTATTATCTACTTTAAATATATTTAAAATAAAATAGTAGAGAAAGAGCAAGATAAACACAGTGGATATTCTGTTTGGAAAGGGGCAGTAGCGTATATGGTTCACTATGCATGTAGCAGAAAATATAGCCTACTAGCTGGAAATAAAAACGGTTTTCCGACACAGCAACATAGAAACTTATTTTATCTTAATTTAAAAATGATCTGTAAATGGTTGTACACAGAAGGTGACATTTAACAAAGTAGTTGATGAATACAATGCATCTTGATCAGTGTCAGTCCTTCAACATTCTCACCCCTCTGGCCCTGTGGTGACTTCTTATGCTACATTGAAGCAGCATCCCGTTCTGCTCTCTGGAATGAAGTCACCTGTCAGATCTTTTCTGTTGTCCCAGATGTTGGGACAGTGAGATCGCTCACACCTATGCTTTGATGCTTTTACATGCGATCAGTTATGGGGTAAGAGGCCCGTCTGAGACTTCTCTGTTTTAACAACTGTGTGTGTCTCTGGGAATACCCAGATAATTTACATTGGTACTCATGAGGATTAAATTTGTGATTTCTTTAATTGATCATTTAAATTTTGGCAAGGTTTAAGTCCAGATGTATTTATAATTCTTATTGCACAACAACCATGCCAGGAGACATTCCCTCATGGTCTTTCAGTTTGGGACTTTCGTCTGTTAGGCAACAAGACTCTACTTCCTAGAATCCTATGTATTGACTTCTATCTATGTTTGACCTGTCCCCAGAAGAGATTTGAAGCAAAACCTTTGGGCTGGTGAGCATCAATACTTCATTTCCTTTTTAAGGCAGAGAATGCTTAGTGGGAGCTGAGTCTCAAGTTCTCTATGGGCCTCAATCCATCCTTCCAAACCACCTATCTCCCAACCTTATATCAGCAGTAATTTTGTTAAAGCAATATTATGGTTTGAATGGAGAGGGTCAGTAGTGGGAGCTTGGATACTAGCTGGTGATTAGAGGTGATTTAAGGAAGTAATTAGATCCCGAAGGCTCTGACCTAATCAACAGATTAATCTCTTCATGGATTCCTAATATACTGGCCTTATTGGTAGGTGGTGAAATGTAGTTGAAGGAAGTAGGTGACTGAGGACAGGCCTTGGAAAGATATGCCTTACTCCATGCTCTTCCATCGTCTCCTATCCACCATGGGATGAGCTACTTTTCTCTATACCTGCTTCCCACCATGACTAGAAACGGCAGAGCAGACCGACCACAGGCCTCAGCCAGCTGAACTGTGAACCAAAATAACCCTTTTCTCCCCTGAAATTACGTCTCACGTACTTGTCACAGTGGTGAAAAACTGATTAACAGGTAAGGAATTCAATTTTGTAGCCTAGAAAATTCTATAATTTTGGATTACAGAAACTATGTTCCTTCCTTCTGTGTTCCCAGTGGGCCATATCAGCCTAGCTCTTTCTCATATAAGACTTCATTCATGGTCTGAAGAAATGTTAACACTCTAAACAAGTTTCTTAACAAGTCCCTAATTGCGGTAGCCTTGGTAGGCACATTGACTGAGTTTCAACATAGAGGAAGCCAGTGTTTAACTGACACCTTCCATTTGGTATAATAAAACTGTCAATTTACCAGAATGAAGTGGTAAAGAGAATAGTAAGATCTTTTTCTCCCCCATGTTCTTCATCTTCTAATTAAATCAGTCTGTTTTTTCCTGCTATCCTTGCCTGATATAAAAATTTATAGTAACTAAAATTCACTCGACTGAAAATAAAAAAAATGATGTGGGCACATACAGTAGTTCAGTCAGGGTTCAGTATATGTCACAGCATGTAAACTCTATGCTAATCAGGGCAGAGTATCTTTCTGGTCACAGTAAGCCATGGGTATATGTGGTAGCCAAGATAGTCCAGTCACAGATAATCCCATGTCATTATGATCCTGAAAGCTGTCAGTGCCATCTTGTGAAGTCAGAGAAAAAAGCCAACTTAGTGGAAATGAGACAATAGCTGGAAAAAAACCAAGTTGTGATGGCACCATTGGTTCTTTGAATCTAATCCTGCGTGGGGTATTATCTTTTCTCTTTAAGCTTGTTTAAATTGGCATTTCTGTCCAATTTAGCATTTTAGGCTTCTGGGCTGATTAGCAATTAAAATTTGAAAGTCATTCAAACTCACCTAAATAATTTTAGAGGTGAAAAGGACATTTATTTTTGTTGAATCTAATTTTACTCATGATATGAACCCACATACCAATTTTGATAGCCTTTGTTCTAGCTATTTCCAGTCTAGTGTTGTTTGGAAATGCAAAATACATTGGTTGGCACCAAATATTCATCTTTCTAGAAATTCCTATTGTAAGCTTAGTTTTGTAATCCTAATGAATTTTTCCCCATGAATTTCTGAACTGGAAAGATTTGTTTGTGTCAGTAGTAGGCCTCATAGTAACCTTATCTTCACACCAAATATGTGCAGTGGAAAAATGTATGTTTGATCAGAAAAAAGTATATGTTTTGTAACTTTTGTTTTGAGAAAAAGATTAGATTTAAATAGTTGAAGAGTATAGAGTTCACAAATATTCTTGCTTTGTTTTCTTTTTAAAATTAGCATGTATACTGGTTGCTGGTGTCTCGGTCCTGCCTTCCTTCCTGCCTTCCTTCGTGCCTTCCTTCCTGCCTTCCTTTATGTCTTCCTTCCTGCCTGCCTCCCTGCTGCCTGCCTTTCTCCCTTCCTTCCTTCCTTCTTTCCTTCCTTCCTTCCTTCCTTCCCTCCCTCCCTCCCCCTCCCTCCCTTCCTTCCTCCCTTCCTTTCCTTTCCTACCTTCCTTCCTTCCTTCTTCCTGCCTGCCTTTCTCCCTCCCTTCCTTCCTTCCTTCCTCCCTCCCTCCCTCCCTTCCTCCCTTCCTCCCTTCCTTCCTTCCTTCCTTCCTTCCTTCCTTCCTTCCTTCCTTCCTTCCTTCCTTCCTTCCTTCTCTCCCTCCCCCTTAACTCCCCTCCCTCCCTTCCTTCCTCCCTTCCTCCCTTCCTTTCTTTTCCTTCCTTCCTTCCTGCCTTCCTTTTTCCTGCCTGCCTGCCTGCCTTTCCCTTGAAAGCAGGAGTCCTCTCATCCCATGATAGAGAATCCAGAGCAGCTGTTGCCAAGCATTTTATAGCCTTGTCATGTGCTCTTGCCAGAGTTTGAAGTCTTACGAGGTCTCAGTTTCTCTCTTACTGATTGTCAGACTCATCTCAGAATGCAGCTGTCAGCTGTTGCTTTGTTTCTTCTCTGTATGGAGGGACCGATGGGCAAGATGTGGTGTCCCCGATTGGCTATGCATAGTACCAAGTCTCCGTGCAGCTTCCTGAGTGATTGTGAATGTGTCTGGTAACGGAGCTTGGCGCGGTGCCAGACGGTAGGCATCTGAAGCAGGGAAGTGGCTGCACAGCTCCTTAGGACTGTTTTAGCAATCTCCTTGTTCTTGTCTTCCCCTCTTGGGTACTCTCAGCTGAGGGTGGTTGTAATGGTGGCAGGATAGCTGACCAGCAGTTTCTGGAACTCTTCCTTTCTTAACACACACAGAGTGAGAACACAATGGCTAAAAGAGTTTCAAAGAAGCAGAGATCCCTTAGGGAGCAGACAATAAGATGGCTGCTTAGTTTCAAGGAAAGAAACCACCTTGTCTTTGCCATCTCCCTGTGGAGATCTGATCAGACATAGGAAAGACTCCTTCCTGTGGAGCAAATGCAAGCGAGAGAGCGCTGGCAATCAACATTACCACTAGGGACACCAGTGATCTTCTCATTGGAATCTTTGCAGGTTGACTTCAGCAGAGAGAGCTCCAGGAAACAATCACAGAAGGGACTATTGCTGTGCCTGCCACCCTGGCCTGTGCTGATTCTGAGCTGTACCATCTAGGGACACCAGAGCCACCCACAGTGCATCTGCTCTGGGGAAAAGCCGTTATAGCACCCCACGCCATCCACTGCAACATACCCACCCAGAGCACATGTCCTTGAGCTGACTTACCCCTTACAGCCAAGCTTCCTTTCCTCCAATTCCAGTTGCTGGTGTATTCTGCTCTTAGGACCACGTTGAATCGGTACCTCCTACCTGATGTCCAGCAGACCAGAATATTCATGCCCCACACTGTTTTACAGATCAGACCACTCCCTGCTCCCCTGAGACCTCAGCCACCACCACGAGAGGAGTTGCCTCACCACAATAATGACATATTTGGCATAGCCCGCCATTTAGTCTCCATTTCATCACATACTGATGAAGTCCTCACAGGGCAGGTCATATCCACAGGACAGTTCTTGAGTCTCTGTGACTAGTATGTGTTGCTAGTAACAAGGCAACCTCCATTAGTATGTAAGACATGCGATGGTTAACAAAATTGTGGTGAAGTGGTCCACTGACTGACTTCAAAGAAAATAACATTCAGAATATAATTTAATTAAGCATATGACATTCGTTAGAATCATTTTCCTCTTCCTCCCTCTCTCCTTTTCTCCTTTCCTTTCTTTTTCCCTTCTTGTCACTAAGCCCTTCTCATTGGCAAGAGAGAAAATGGACAGACAAGATTTGTTGAGTTCTTATTTTATGTATATTTGTCAAAGGCTACATGCAGCCAGATGTCAACACATCTGTGGTCCTAGCTACTTGGGAGGCAAAGTTAAGAGGATCATTATCTAAAACCAGGTTGGGAAAACTTCAGATGAGATCTTATCTAACACAAACAATATAAATAAATAAAGAGAAAGAAAGAAAGTAACAAAGAAGGAAGGAAGGAAGGAGGGAAGGAGGGAAGGAAAATTATTGTGATGGCTTAAGTGTGGACTTGAGTTCATTCTTAAAATAGCAACAACAAAATGTTACATATAATTGATGTTAAAAAGATGCTAAAACTCAGTTAGATATCATTGGTTCATAGCTGCTACTTAGGAGGCTGAGATCTACTTGGAGGACTGAGGTTGGAGTCTAGCCATGGCAGAAAAGTCTGCAAAACTCCCTCTCCAATTAACTAGCAAAAAACTGAACTGGAGGCATAACTCAGGTGGTAGAGTGTCAGTTAAAGACTCAAGTCCAGAAAATATAAGACCCTGAATTCAAACTCTAGTACTGTCTCCTCAAATTCTAATAATACTGAAAGGTCTGAAACCTAACAAGAGTATTTTATGTCCTTTCATATCCTCTAAACTCTCAAATTCCCTTCCTTCTTCATCCCTTCCTTACAAAAGATTTTGGAAATTTAGCTGCTTTCTAACTTTCCCCTTATCAAGCTAAAAATGCTATGTATTTAATTGCATTTCTTCATTTATGTTGACTTGTTTCTATAATATGTGATAATTTGGTTTAAATTTCTTGCACCTTGATCATCCATTATATTTTCAACTTAATTTATAAATCAAATTCATAATTATTCTTTTCACCAGTATGATTTAGTATTGCTGACTAGTTTAGTTTTTAGTTTGTTCTTTCACATTTTGTTTATCCTGGATTTAGTAATTGCCACATTTTTCATTTGCTCCATTTTGTGTTATTTTTGATAAAATGACTACATGCTTCCTACCTGCCAATAACTAAAAAATAACCCTTTTGAATAAGATTTCCTACAGAACTAGGCTTGCCTTACTATTTATTAGCCTTATACATTTTGTTCTTGTAAACATTTTTACTGTTCCAGTTGGAATAGTGTAGTTTGTACTGGTCACGCTTAAAGTCACTAACATAGTTGTTGCTATGGAAACTCTTTTCATGTGATTTCAACATTATTTAATTTAAAAAATTCTTAAAAAAGTGATATACAGAGAGATTACAGTTACACGAGCCAGGTAATGAGTCCATTTCCTTTGGAACATTGTCACCTCCCGCCTCATTCTCTCCCAGGCTTTTGGGTCTCAACTTCCTTCCCCCCAGTGTTGTATAGTTCATTTCCAACATAGGGTCTAGTGAGTATCACTGCTGAATTGGTTCACCCTTTGTCCCTCCATATCTGTGATTCCCCTTCCCCTCTCTGAATCAGATAAACTTACCTGTAAGACAGAGGGTACTGAAATAAAAACCAGTGGCAGAAGGGAATAAACCAAAGGAAAAAGGAAAGAAGAAAGGAGAAAAAGAACCACAACAGTACAATCAAAAAACCTTTTTTTTTTCCATTTCTTGGAGTTCATTTCAATAAGCATCATTTTATATGATCTTATGCACATAGCAATTGAGCCCTTGTGATTCTTTGCTAAGAACATCCTCCTTTGTTCTCACTATGTGAATGTTTAGATTGTTGTTTAATTAATCATCTCCAGGTGTAATTATTTGACTTTTACTATCCAATGGGTTTATTTGTAGATTTATAGACACATTCTAGTTATTACAAATAAGGGAACCCATGCAGCCTATGTTTCTTTGGGTCTGGCTTACTTTGCTTAATATAATTTTTTCCATGTCTTTGCATCTCCTTATGAATGGGGCAATGTCATTCTTTCTGATGGAAGAATAGAATTCCATTGTGTATAAACCACATTTTCTGGATCTATTCATCTTGCACTGAGGAGCATCTGGGCTGATTCCATATCTTGTCTATGGTAAATAATGCTGCAATGAACACTGTTGTGCTGTGGCTTTAGTGTAACCTAGCTTGTGGTCAAGCTAGGTTAGATGGGTAGATGCCCAGAAGTGGAATTGCTGGGTCATAGGGAAGCTCTATGCTTAGTCTTTTGAGGAACTTCCACATTGAACGAGTTTATGTTCCCACCAACAGTGTAGTAGCGTTCCTTTTTGCCCACATCTCTATTAGCATCTGTTTTGTTAGTTTTCTTGATATTCTAACTGGGGTGAGGGGGAATCTCAGTGTTGTTTTGATCTGCATTTCTTTTATGGTCAGAGATGTTGAACATTTCTCCTGTGCCTATTGGTCATCCTTCTTCTGACAAGCCTTTCTTTAAGTCTGTAGCTCATTTATTAATTGTGTTTTTGTTTCTTTGAGGATTTGTGTTTGGGGATTTAATTTTTTGAGCTCTCAGTATATTTTGGATATGAAGTGCCTGTCTGATCTTCTCCCATTCCGTGGGCTTTCTATTTATCTTGCTAGCTATGTCCTTTTCCATAAAGAAACTTTTCAGTTTGATGCACTCCCATTTTCTAGTCTGTCTTTGATTTGTTGTGATTCTGGATCTTTACATAGGAAGTTTCGATCTGTGACAAGGAGCCTTAGTGTTTCTCCTATCCCTTCTTGTAATATTTTTAGGGTATCTAGTCTTACATTGAGGTCTTTGATCCATTTGGAATTGTTTCTGGTGCAGGGTGCTATATAAGAATCTAACTTCAGTTTTCTGCACCTGTATAGCCAATACTGCCAGCACCATTTGTTGAAGAGGTTGTCTTTCTTCCATTCTGTGTTTGGCTCCCTTACCAAATGTTAGGTAGCTATAGAAATGTGCATTTGTCTGAACCCTATGTATAACGCAGAGTGAACAGATGAATTCTCAAATCAGTTTGTTTGAATGGCCAGAATAAAGTTCTGGCCTTTCAAACTCTGAGTCTTTATCTGCCATCTAGAATCTCTGCAGCACCCGGGTGTGGGCGGTACTGTGTCAAATGTGGCCCAAGTGGCTTTCCCTGGGCTGGGGGTGGTGGTAGCTCCTGGAGACCCTCCTCTTTGCTCAGCCTGAAATCACCCTCAGTTTTTATGGCCTGTGCAGGTGGGTTGTTGTTGTTGTTGTTTTCAGTGAGGTTTTAGAGACTTTTTGTGCTGTAATTCCAAAGTGGTCAGCTGACTGTGAGCTGAGCTGTAACACGTCTGGAATGCTGACCTTGTCCTTGCTCCTGCTGTGGGGGGTTCGGGGCTGCTTCTCCCTGTGCAGGCATGCCTCCTCCCTGGGTGGGTTTGCCTCCTCCCTGGGTGGGTTTGCCTCCTCCCTGGGTGGGTTTGCCTCCTCCCTGGGTGGGTTTGCCTCCTCCCTGGGTGGGTTTGCCTCCCCCTGGACGGGCCTTTAGTGTTCCACCACAGAGGTGTGGTACAAGGCGATCAGGTTCCTTTGCCCTTTTCAAAGATGGCGTCATTTCTCCAGCAAGTGTTTCCGGCCAGGCACTGGGGCAGAGCTCTTTGCCACTTTTAGAACGTGGTATTTCTTCTCTGGGGTGTGTGTGGTGACGGTGCTGGTGGGGTCCCTTCCAGAGGCTGCTCTCGGGGCAGGAGGGAGGATGTCTTTGGCGAGGTGCACCTGCTTTCCTTTGGTGCTTCTGACCGCCCACCATGTGACAAGTTGTGCTGTGGACTCCCCTTCTTGGTCTTTAAATTCGCCCTGGGCTGGGAGGCTCTGTCGTCTTAGCCACTGTCGGTGCTGCTGCTGATGGGTGCTTCATCCTGTCTTCTGATGCCGGCAGTTTAGAATTTTCTTCTTTGCTATAAATCTCTGTATAATTATGGCTTTCCTGGTGTGGCTCTGCAGACGTGCAAAGCCCAGGGGGTCCCCGAGACCCTGCTTCTCCGGAGAGAGCTTGTTGGCTCCCTGATACCGTCCCACCCTCAAATTCCTCCCCCCCATCACCTCCACCGATTTCAGTGCTCGTTCCTCCGATTTCTTGAATGCTGTTCTCTTTCATCCTGTTGGATTCCCAAATTGGGAGATTGTACATTGCAGTGATATTCTGAGAAGGGGAAATGCAGTTGGTGACGCTTTACCTCCTTTTATTGATCTATGAACTGGGTACAGAAGTCGAGGCTAAAAATGTATTTAGGCAGAATTTTGAGGACTGGTCACACATGATTCAAAATCTCAAGTGATCATTATATGTTTCAGAAACAAAGCTTTAGTATCTGTCTTGATTTTAGGTTGAAGTTGGAGCTGGAACATGTAGTTGTGGGTAAATCCATTGTTACATAGTCGCATGATAGGAAGGCACCAAGGAACTTTTAATTTACGAAGTGAAAAGAAGCCAGGAAGATTCAGTCACTGACTTATGCCAGTTACTATCAACTCTTGCATGAAATTATTGCTTCCCTGGAAATACTTTTCTACTCTTTTAAGTCTTCAACTAAAAAATAAATCCCCCAATATAGTTGTATGCTTTCCCAATACAAATTTAACAATAATGGTTAACTTAAAAAAATATTGTTAGAAATTTAAATTTGGTTTAATGTTCCCATAATTGTGTAATAAGTGCTTTGTTGCAAATGTCATGAAATCGATTAAATAAGAGTCAGGGCCATGGGACATTAGGAGTGTGACCCTGGAGCGTTGCTGAGGAACGGAGCTATGATTGGATCTTCCTTCTCCCTCATCTTCTTGTGGTGGGCAGTGATAGCAAGCCTGGCTTAGAAGGCCAAATCTCTGCAAGCCAGTGAACAATAAGCAGCAGCAGAAAACCACTCCCACTCTCCATGTATGGGAACCTCTTTCTGTCTTGATTTGTGGTTCCCTCTGTGCCCACACACACACAACCATTAAATCTTCATTCCACCATACCAGCTAATAGAAAGGAACCAGGTCAACCGTTCTTGTGTCTGGCTTGCTCTCTAAAGTTGACTTTCATAATATTGATTATAAGAGGAAGTTGCAATGACCATTTCCCCTAGATTTTTCATACTCCCTAGTTTAAGTTTCCAGTATGCTGTTGCCGGGGCACCCTACATGGGGAGTAAAGTAACTGTTTTATTAAAAATGTAGATTTTTAATCTCATACCTCTGAATTATTTTGAAGCAAAATTTCTGGGGACAGTTCCTCACTATCTCCATTTTAAATAAGCTTCTGAGGTGGCTGTGAAGTATTTTCAAGTTTGAGAATCATTATTCTATGTGTGACATGGAGTTCAGATGCTTATTAACTTTTATGATTCATAAAGCATAATATGCCCTCTATTACCAAAAAATTATGATCTATTTTAGATATATTAATGAAAAGGGGGAAGCAGTAATCTATTAGAGACAGGAAAAGGGGTACAATAATGGGAGAAGCTGAGGTTTGTCATTAATTAATTCTTCAAATTAGATGACAGAAACTGTTGGGTGTCTTATGAATCTTTCATGGCTACTTGGTCTTTTTGTTCTTTCCTCTATCAGCCTTACTTAATCTATACCTATAATGCTTCATAATTAAGTTCTATATTTAGTTCCATCTATCTGATTTGCTTGTTTTATTTTTCATGGAAGAACTGACTATTCCTAAAAACACAGCAAACACACAGAAGAATATACAAATAAAGTAAACAAAGAAAAAGCAGGAGTAACAGTGAATATATACACACGTATAAAATTAGAATTGTTCTCCGAATGGTAAAATCTGGGTCTGTTAAAAGAGGATCCACAGACTTTTGGAATATACAGATCTATTAAACTTTAATATCAAATATAAAATTGCTTGCATGGATGACTTCTGGAGAACATATGGCTGTTCATAAAGTATCAGGAACACTTTAGAACTGACTGTCTGGATGCTACATACTTACATAGCTACAATAGCAATGTAAAGATAATAAATTCTAGAAATAGTGCTCTGAGTAGAAGACAAGACATGCAGATTCTGGTGAACGAGGCTGCATCTGCTTTAAAGGTAAAGGGGTCAGCTGCCTCTGCCCTAAGACTATTACTTTCTCTGAGAAGGCAGCCCCTACTGGCCGGGCACTCAGAGAAACAGAACTCATTTCTAGTGAGAAATCCCATGAAATTCAAATTATTGCTCCTTTGCAAATAATGACTTCCTGCTGCCTTTGTTTCTAAGATTTTTTTTTAGCTTTCTATTTTCAGAACATAAATTGTGATGTGTCAGGCATGCTTTTCTTGGGTTTATCTTTTTTCTGTATATTTATTTTTTGTGTGGCAAATTTGTGAATTTTTAGCCATTGTGTCTCCAAATAAAATCCTATTTTTTAAACAGTGGGAATATTTTCTGAGAAACTTTTTAAATGTAATTTTGTCCTTACGTGTACATTGTTGTGTACTTTCAAAAACTAGGATGGCTTAGATCAATCAGTTGAGGTAGCTTGAGACCAAGGAACATGGTAAGGGAAATGTACGAGCCTAGTGCTCTTTTTGAAAGTAAAATTGATACACTCTAAAATGATGTTAAATACTATAGTATTATTTATATAGAAACCAGTATCATAGTCACTTATTACCACTATCAAATACTATATGCCATATGTATGTCATGTGCATTACACGTCTATTTGGCTAGCAGAGCAATGGGTTTGTTTATGCCAGGATTAGTACAAATATGTGAGCAGTGAATCACACTATGATATTACAAAGGCTATGATGTCTCCAGGTGAGACTGACTTTCTAGCTCCATTATAATCTTTTATCCATCTAGGGTTTCAAGTGACACAAAAGAGACATCTTTTGTCCTTTTCCCCATAGTCCTGAGAGTCTATTCTTTATTTTAAACCTATTTGCCCTGTTCAAATTGAATAGTGATACATGTCTATATTTACTGCTTCTTTCCTCCTATTTTCTGTTAATTATTTGGCATACTGAAAGCAGTTTTTGATTTTTTTAAATTTTATTTGAAGATGCTAAAAGCAGAGGGGTTCCAGTTACACAAGTCAGGCAAGGAGTACCCCTGTCCTGACTCTATTTAGTCCCAGACCGACTCATGCACCATTATGGCATGGCTCGTGTCCTGTGTCCTTCACCTGGCTCTCCTCTGGCGCATTGGAGCTGATCTGGTTTGTTAGTGTTGTTTTTCTGCCTTTTCTTTCCTCTCCTGCTCTCCTGGCTCAGTTTTCTGATAGTGTCAAGTGTATTCGTGGGTCTGCAGCAATTTGAGACAGGAGTCCATCTGTAGACTACCGGTGCTATAATAAAGACTTCCCATTCGACTTCTCAAAATGTGGCTTCTCTGTTTTCTCGCTGTATAACACTTCATGTTTCTGCACCTACCAAAGTGGCAGAATGGTGTGAGAGCCGAGAAGCTTCTGTATAGAAGATGCTGCCACATCATGCTGTGTCTTTTCTTTAGGATGCAATAGGTGAAACAAAAAGTTTGCCCCAATAAGATATGAAACGAGACTAAGCATTCTCCAACACATACTTCAATCAGTTCCCCTTTTCAAAACTATATACATGCCTCGACATCCTTCTTTCCCTTGACCAAGGGAGAAATTCCCAAATCAACCTGTAATATATTTTTTCTTTGCTTGTGTTGGGCTGATTGAGTTCCTTTAGATTGTAAGCACAGAGCCCTAACTGACACATCCATTAATCTGTTTTCTTTCACTGGGGAATCGCTTCATTTTGCTAAACTCTATCTCCTGAGTTGCATCTTGGCATGCCTATCAAAATACTTAAGCTATGATTCAAGGACCATATGGTATTGTTAAAATAGAATCTTCCTGTCCCAGATGCTGAAGATTCCCAGTTAACTGCTCATCCTTTATAGTCAGTCTCAACTTATTTGCCTGGAATTTAATAACACGCAATGCTTCAGGTTTGAATAGATGTAAACAGGCAGCAAATTGAAAAGGCAAGTTAAAGAGATACAGGTGGATGTTATCACATAAATAACTATTTGGATTTCTGAAATTACAATTATGACACTCCTGAATGATCTCTGATCCCACTGTATTATAATGTGACAGAAGTATATTGCTGTGATTTCTCTAGTGATGCTTTATGTTGCTTCCTTGTCATCTTTAATAACAAAGCAACTGGACAGATTAAATTGAAATGATTTATTCTCAGTGAATGCTATCATCAAAGCATGCTGTCATAGTAACAGGTTAAAGCTTTTCCACTAGGAGGTTATTATACACAATAAGATGATGCAGCGAGCAACTCCCTTACATCCCATTGTGTCAGTGACACATGTATGAAATGCTATCTAGAAATCGACAGTGGGCCCTTCTGTGATTTCTTGCTTCAAAAATTGAAAATGCTAATCATGCTAACGTGAAATAGGTATAAAGAACTGGCCATATCCTATAAGTACTTGGAACTTTGCCAGGCACATACATATCCCAGGCAGTCTCTGGAACAGGACACAGGACATTACCGGTGCAATAGAGGCTGCCTGGGGTTCTGTTAAGTAAAAAAAACCCAAAAACCAAAAACAACTAAACAACCCACTTCTTGGGCAATCACTAGTCTAGATTTTACCACCACAGATTAGCTATGCCTGAGTCACTATTGTGGTTATTATTTTTGCACTGGAGATCAGATCTAGGAACATCACCATATTGGCCAAGCGTTCTACCAATGAGCTACAACTCCAGCCATACTGAAATCAACCTTAAAAGTGGGTTAGTTTAATGAATCCTGTCAATATCTAAAACAGTACCATTCAGCAGATTCAGTAAATTCTGCTTTTACTAAATGCAACCACTTTTCTAATAACCTGCCTTGTAGATTCATTTCATATTTGTTATTGGAATTGATATAAATGGAATGATGTGGCATATACTTTTATATATGGATTTTCTGTACTGAGCCCATTTTTTGAGATTTATCCATAATGTGGAATGAATACTTGATTTGTTTTTTACTATTGATGAGTAATATCCCATAGTACAAATATACTACAGGTCTGGGAATGTGGCTTAATGGCAGAGTGCTTGCCCAGCATGCCTGAAACCCTGGGTTTGATTCCTTAGAACTGCATAAACAGAAAAAGTCAAAAGTGGTGCTGTTACTATCTATCTATCTATCTATCTATCTATCTATCTATCTATCTATCTATCTAGTAGTTGTTCAGTCCAGTCTTCTGATAGGTGACATAAATGTATCTTTTACTTTTGCCTGTGAATAAATATGCTCTCTGAACATTCTCAAAGATGTCTTCTGCTTAAAATTTCTAGCTACGCTGAGTACTGGTGGCTCATGCCTGTAATCCTAGCTACTCAGGAAGCTGAGATGAGGATTGAGGTTTGAAGCCAGCTCAGGCAGAAAAGCCCCTGAGATTCATATATATATATATATATGAAAGATACTGTACAGAGGGGTTACAGTTACATGAGCAAGGTAATGAGTCCATTTCCTATCGAGCATTGTTACCCCTCTTTTATTTTCCCCCTACCATCCCTTTCCTCCCCACCTCCCCAACTCCTCCCTCCCCATCCACCCAGCAAAGTTGTAAATTTGCTTTCAACATAGTGTCTTGTACATCTCGTTGTTACAATGGGTCAACCTGTATCCTTATTTCAGCATTTTGTTATTTCCCTTCCACTCCCAAATTAAGATTCTTATCTCCAATTGACTACCAAAAAAGCCAGAAGTGAAGCTGTGTCTGAAGTGGTGGAGTATTAGCCTTGAGCTCAAAAGCTCAGGATAGTACCCAAGTTCTGAGTTAAGCCCCAGGACCACCATACACATAAAAGTTTTCTAGCTCGTAGAAAGGCATAAGTCTAATTGTACAAGAGATTTTCAAGCCATTTTCAATATGATTATACAAATTCACACTATTGATAATGTCAGAAGGATTTCATTACCTTAAATCATTGATACTTGATTCTTCCTCTTAATTCTTTCCCCATTTCTCTCAATTGTTGTGATATTACATTGTGTATATTGTACAGCCACAAAGACATTTTCTTGTGTTTTTTTTTCTTTTGGTGATACTGGAGATTGAACTTGTTTGGGCCTTAGTTTGGCTTCCACAAAAATAAAACAAAACAATAGAAATATGTAACAAGGCATTTCTCATCATTTCTCAACCAGGAAGTAAAACAAAGCCACTATGAGATAGCATTTCACTTACTAGAGTAACATATATTTGAAAGACATTATATAAATGCATATATATGTGCATATATGTGTATCTCAATACACACACATACACATATATATATATCTCATATATATATGAGGTTCTCAAATTATTCTTATACAAGATTAAACCTTGCTAAAGAAATATTTGGGTGTTCCTTATAAAATTAAACATATATTTCCTGTGACCTAGCAGTTCCACTCTTGACTGCATTCACCCGCCCTTCCCCTCTCTATTTGCCCCCCCCCCCCCTCCCCTGGACCTCACTCCTCACCAGCTACTCATGTTCCAACTTCCTGGTTTTCATTTTGTTAAGCTATAAATTAGTTGTTCAAAGGAGTTACACTATTGGAATCCTTCCCTGTGTATACCATACTTTAGTTAACATGTTTGTGTGCATATGATCCTGTATTTGATCTCATATGTATTTACAAATTTGGATCTAACTTCTACATAAGAAAAACATGTCCTATGTCTCTCTGCCACTTTTGTACATATGGTTTGTTTGTTCTAAGCAGCCCAGACAAACATGCTATCTCAACACAGAAGAAATGCAAGATGGAGACACTGGGTGAGTTGGGGTCTGAGGCTCATACACAACCTAGCAACGATTCTGAAGAAAACAAACGTCGGAAAGGAGGGACAAGTGTGACTTCTCTTTTGGCATGAAGCATGTTTGTATCTAAGGGACTTTCCAAGTATAAGTTTATAATTGTACTGGAGTTGAAATATTATATCAATGTATAAACAAAGGCCAGTATTATCTAGCATTCATAACCAAGAAGAAAACTGAAGAAAGACCTTGTGTGGAAACACTGAGTAATCCAGCTAATGGAGAATGGTGTGTCAGTGGTTGAACTGGTAAACTGTACCCTTGCCACCGCCATAAGCTACCAGTAATTGTACCCTGGGACTTACATTTGTAAAAGGTGTAAACAAGCTCTTGCCCAAACAATTTTTTTTAAATGTAAAAAAAAATAATAGAGTTTCACAATAGAGTTTCGCTGTTCATGAGGATCCAAGCCTCTTGGCTTGTGCTCAGATTCTTTCCTTATCTCCTTCTCCATTTTGGCAGTAAATCATGTAGGCCTCTACTTGACCTTGGGTTTTTGTTTCTTGAGAGCTTCCTGAAATCCCAGTAAGATCTGTCTGAAACTGGCCACTAGTGGCCCATGCCTATAATCCTAGGAATCCTAGATACTCAGAAGTCTGAAATCCAGAGGATCAAGGTTTGAGGCTAGCCTCAGCAGAAAACTACTCAAGACAATAACGTCTCAAGAATGATCACCAAAATCTGGAGTGGAGGTATGGCTCAAGTGATAGAGCACCAGCTTAGCGAGCAAGCTAAGTGGTTGTGAGTTTGGATCTTAATGTCAGAAAAAAAAATCTGCTTGATTATGATGGTCGGTCGCCATTCCTTGTTTTCCTCTAGCCACACTGTACCAAAAGATGAAGGTCGTTCAAAGGAGTATACAAAGGAGTGCAGTAGTGGCGGCTTGCATTTGCATCTTGACGGTGAGGACAGGTAGCCATCTTTGCAATAGCCATAGTCAATCACTTACCCACGCTGTCCCCCTGGGGCTATGCATTCCCCTTTATTAGTTTCCTCAGGTATTGAGGTTCTTGCTTGGAACAGCCATAAAGCAAATGAGTGGTTTTTTTCCTCCAATCCTTTTTCAGATTTTAGCAAATCTGCTAAGTGTAAACTCTGACGTAGTCAAGGTTCCAAGGTGGCTGTGGCCCTTTGTATGTCCTGACAAAGGTGGCAGAGCTCCGTCTCTTCAATTTTTAAAGGTCACCCTTTCTCTGTCCCTAAAAGTAAGCCTGGACATTGGGCCAATAATTGGAGCCCATTTCTCTGGTGAGAAATAGAACATTTGAAAATCATACAATATGTAATGCCACATATTTTAAACTACACAAAGGTATATTATCTATGATAAAATGTCCCTGTGGGAGATCCAAAAGCTGCTTTACATAGAGCGCTTGTTCAGGGAAAGGCAGATAGAATTCCCTATCAGCAGCCTCCCCCAATATAAAGAGGAACCAAAGATCTTAGACTATGGTCTTAGACAGTTAAATCTTAGCAAATAGACTTGCTTTTTAAGACTTTTTAAGACTTGCATTTATGATGGGGCTTTCCCCCCTCTTTTTCTGTAGAAAAGGGACAGAGAGGGTTTGGTAAAGACTTTCATATCCACTAGTGCTACCCAAGCAATAGCATTCCTTTCTCCTAGTATTTATTGCCAGCTACATGCTTGCCAGATTAGAAAGCACGAATTTCTTTGGAAGCAACATAGTCTGGAGGGAGAGAATATTAAACAGATAACCATATAAATATGATCTTCCAAACGATGGACTGCTGTGTAGGAAAATGTGAAGAATTCACCTTAATTATAAAACCTCTGGTCAACTTTAGCAATCTCCGAAGACAACTCTCTCTGTCTCTGTCTCTGTCTCTGTCTTTCTCTTTCTCTCTCTCTCTCTCTCTCTTTTCTTCTTTTGCAGAAAAGGGACAGAGAGAGAGTGTTTTGGTAAGAGTTTTGTTATCCATTAGTCATGGACCTCAAACTTATAAGTGACATCCTCTTTGTATCTTCATGGAATTTATGGTTTACCTAGTTTGATTGACCAAATGTTTTAGTAAAGAAACTGATAAAATATTACTGATTGCCTAGAAAAGAATCACAAGTAAGAGGAGAAAAGAAAACCAGACAAATAACCTGCAATCAAATGAAATCACCCAGGTATCATAAGTGCTGCCAATTTCCATTGACCTTTGTGACAACACATGGAAAACCTACCTTTTACCCTAGTGTCTTCAGAGAGAGTGTTCCACTGACATCACTGAACAATGTTCTCAGTTATTGAAAAGATGATAACAGGAAACAAAGCCAGTACTAATCTCATACTTACATTGCTTTCTTAGCAGGAAGAACACTGTCTTTGATTAGAAGACTTAGCTTTGTTTATTTCTTAGCTGAATTCTATTTGTTTCCAACTGTTTATAAAACATATAATTTCTTACCTGTCTCTGGTGAATAGAAATTACAGATTGATTTAAAAATAGTTGGCCTCACGTTTAATAATTTTTGCAAGTGATTATTTAAAATTCCATTTGTTAAGGCTTAATTGCTATCTTTTCTATATGAGTCCATTATATACTTTGTAAATGTTTCTAATAATCACATGGGACTTTAATGAATACATGATAATGGTCTTATTAATTTTAAATTAAATGTACTTGATCACTTCTGAGAGTAAATGTAAAGTTTCATTATAAAAGTGAGTTCATTTTCATACGAGAGAGGCTACTGCTTCAAATGTTTGTAACTGTGAAGGAAAACAGCTGAGAGAATGTAAGTGGTTTTTGGGTGCCGGGTACCTGTAGTGACTATTGGCTATACTTTATGTGGATTAGGTAATTGTTATACAGTAGTAGGAAATAGGCCTCATACTGGATATACTGTAAAGTTGTGAGAAAAGGCTCATAGAGGTAAAGTGATGAGCTCAAAAATCACATGCCTCCTGCCAGTTAGTAACAGGGTTTTAATGTGAACATCTGGAGACTGAGTGTTGGACCACTGTTTTGGCTTTGTTGTTTGGCTTTATCTCTGAGACTTAGTTCACAGTACTTAACTGGCCATCAAAGTCATATTCCTGGTGAATATGCTGTTGAGGAAAATTTGGCTTTATCAGTAACAATAAGTATTATAAGGAGAGAAAATGGAGAAGCCACATTTTGAGGGGTCAAATTTTGGAGTCTTTATTAAAAGGCCAGGGACTGCATGGTGGACTCCTGTCTCAAAGACCAGCAGTCCACAAACACACTTAATACTGTTAAGAAACTGAGCCATGAAAGGCGGAGAGGAAAGAAAGAACACAATACCAACAAACCAATTTAGCTCCAATGGAAAGCTAAATTGGGATGTTATGGTGACTGGAGAAGAGCCAGGAGCCAGGAGACAGGACTTGAACGTGCAGACATGTGGCCTGGCATCATGGCTCCTGAACTGGTCCAGGCCTAAATAGGGTCAGATCTGTGTGTGTGTGTGTGTGGGGTGGTGGTGGGGGGAGGGCGGCGGGCAGGGTCACAGGAAACTCCCAGTCCCAAGCACTGGACTGACAGGTTTAGTAACCTATCAGCCAAGTGCCAACACCTGTCTACAGGGATCCAGGCACACCTGTCACCCAGGAGGAGAGGGCTTCACCTTCCCCAACCATGAAGACAAGATGGCAGACCCTACCATCTACCATGTGGCCAAGATGGTGCCAGCCAGACCTGAACTCACTATTTCCTAAGCAAAATTATACTAGTGAGAGCTGAACCTCTTCATCTTAAAATTTTTTGTTTCTATTTTATTTTAAATATTTGTACAAAGGTATTTAAATTCAACAAGTCAGATTATGAGTACAATGCACCTTGAGCAATGCCATGCCTCCCATCCACCTCCCTGAACCCCTTCTTCATCATGGGAAGAAATGGTAGGTGGCTAGATTAGCTCATAAGAGCCAGCTGTTAAATGTTAACCACCAGATCTCTGAGTATTTCTATAATCAACACAGTGAAAATCAGGATGATGTTAGGGAAGTAGGTTTCAGATACCTTCCATCTGTTTCTATGGATCATAGCAGTTCTTTGATTAGTTACCTACCGATGAAAGTTTAACCCTGAAAGAAACATTTAAAGATTCTGTGCTTCTATTTTCAGTCTAGTAGGAACATAAGCAAGTACTCTATCAAAACAAAACAGAATTCTTTATTGCCACAGAACTATTTCAATTTTATAATTTCATTTTCCTAAATATTTCACTATTGTTTATACTTTATACCAGATGACTAGGAAGAGTATCCTCAAAGAAAATAATTTTGGCACCAACCAACATTATTTTATTTTATTAATTTCATTTTATTAATTTTATTTAACATTATTTTATTAATTTTGCTAGATATATAAAAATATGCCACACTCACAAGCATAATCAAATCAATTCTAAAAAAAGATGTCTTAGAAATCAATCATCCAAAGGAGGTGGCAACAATGCTGGAAAAGAAATGTACTCATTACCTTGCTCATGTAAGTGTAACCCCTTTGTACAGTATTTTCACAATAAAAAACTTAAAAAAGAAACCAAGAAGCAAGGTAATAACTTCTTTTGAATATTTCTTTATCTCTCTCTTCTCCTTATTCACCTTTCTCTCCCCAACATATCCTTCTTTATTTTCACTCTAGTTCCTTCTCATTCCTTCGTTTAATAATCTAATGCAGTGAACTTTTAAATGAGGCCTGTGTACATTGAATATCATGACTGCATTCTTCCCCCTTCCTCTCTTCATTCATTTGCTCCCTTCTTGACTTTATCTCTTCAAACACACGTCAGGTTCCAGTGTCCTGGTATTCATTATACTAGACAGGTGTTGAAAGACGTTACACCATTGGAATTCTAACTTTTGTTCGTATGTTTGCATATATATGCATATGGGCCTGTATATATTTACATTTCTGGCCTTACTGCACACTGAGAATTGTCCAACTGCTCTAGCATTCATATTATGTTTGCTCTTAGCAAGACTTAGAATCCATTGGGGAAGCTCTGTAGACATGCCTTTCTATTTGCAAAAGAAAGATGTGGACAGAAAGGAACCTTACTGCATTGTTGGTGGGAGTGTAAACTTGTTCAACCACTTTGGAAAGTAGTATGGAGGTTCCTCAAAAGACTCCACATAGAGCTCCCCTATGACCCAGCAATCCCACTTTTGGGCATTTACCCAAATGTTCACGAACAAGACTACACTAAAGCTACCAGCACGACTATGTTTATTGCAGCCTTATTTACCATAGCTAAGATATGGAACCAACCCAGATGTCCCTCACTAGATGAATGGATCAAGAAAATGTGGTATATATACACAATGGAATTCTATGCTTCCATCAGAAAGAATGACATTGCCCCATTTGTTAGGAAATGGAAAGACTTGGAAAAAATTATATTAAGTGAGGTAAGCCAGGCCCATGGTTTCCCTTATTTGCAATAACTAGTATATGTCTGAGTCAAGCAGAAAAGGTCAGATAAGTTGATGTTAGGGAAATGAATCCTAAGATATGTATTCAAATGTTTTTTTCTTTCATGCGATTGTTTCTAACACATTTATAAGATTATTTCTTTGTTGCTTTGTATGTCCCTCCCCCATGTTATAACCCCTGCTTTCACAGTATTTGAGTCGGTATAATTTGTGGAGGGGAAGAGAAAAAACAAATTGTTTAAACAGGGATACAGGTGGACCCATTGCAACAATGAGATGTACAAGTCATTATGTTGAAAATGAACTTTACAACTTTGGTGGTGGGTGGGGGAGGATTAGGAGGGGGAGTGGGGAAAGGATGGGAAGGGATGGGAAGGGGAAACAAAGGAGGAGGCTACAATGGTTGATAAGAAATGTACTCATTATCTTGCCCATGTAATTGTAACCCCTCTTTACAGTATTTTCACAATAAAAAAATTAAAAAGCATAGCAGCCTGAAAAAAAAAAAAAGAAACCCTCAACTCCAAACTCAGAAACACAGTAGAATACCAACCAGAATTGAAGTCTACTTTCTTCTATTTTTTTTTTTTATCAGTTAGTCCCTCAGACTTCCAACATATGCTTCAGGACAAAAAAGTTGCTCTTTTGCATTCAGAGCTTAAAACTTCAGGAAATTTTAACATACATGTTAAACACCAGGATAGCTATGGGTGTTTATGAGGTGTTAAGAGTAGAGATTAGAAATAGTCTGTCAAAGAGCCAGCACTGGAGAGTGTAAGGTTAATAGGTGTCCGAGAGAGGTGTTGATGCTGAGAGTCTTTTAGTTGTGACGTTGATCTGTTCGTTGATTAACAAGGTTGTATTAGCCTGGGCTAGCTAGGGGCATCTTTCTCTTTCCTTTACTGCTGCCATGTGTCATTACAAGTTTATCACAAAAGCCAAACCCTTATCAAGTGGAAAAGGGCCTGCTTACTAGCCATAAGTATAGTGCAATGGAATGTAAACTATTATGGAGGATGCCACAGGACGGGCCGGTGTTACTGAGCAAGTCCTTGAAGGGTGACTACGATTTTGACAGGGAACAATGCAGGCAGGTGCCAGAGTTTCCTGTGAACTGAGCAGCATAGTCTTCCTGGGAAGACATCAAGTCTTTCAGGAGATGAATATTTGAGACTGACAGGAGATGATTATCACAATAAGTATGAACATCCCCCCCCCCCCCCAAAAAAAAAAGTGAATTGACAGTGTGAATTTTGAATGCATTTTAGAAGAATACATGGCCAAGAATTCAGATTAAGGATTAATAATCAGAGGAAATTTGATGAAGAAGGCTTGAAATTTTAACAACAACAACAACAACAAAAAACAACTGGAGAAAAGGTACGAGAGAAATTGGAGGGGCTGGGAAGGTGGCTCAGTGGTAGAGCGCTTGCCTTGCAGGCATGAGGTCCTGGGTTTGATTCTTCAGCACTACATAGGCAGGAAAAGCTGGAAGTAGTGCTATGGCTCAAGTGGTAGAACGCTAGTCTTGAGCAAAATTAGCAATAGTGCCCAAGCCCTGAGTTCAAGCACACCCCCTTCAAAACGAAGTATTATTTTACAGACCATTTTAACAGTCCAGTTCAGCCTGAATTTTTGCTTGTTAATTTGAAGATGGAATCTCACAGAGTTTAATGCCCAGGCTGAGTTCAGACTTTTGACCCTCCAGATCTGACTCCTGAGTAGCTGGGATTACAGGCATGAGCTACAAGTGCTTGGCTTCCATTTCCTTTCTGATAGTAATATGTCAAGGTATGGCTTATGTTTGGTTAGATGATGATGGATTGAAACTAACACAGACAACAATTTCCTTTTAGATTAACGCTTGTAAAACCGAATGGATAATTAGTGTGTATTTGGTATTTTAAAAAAACTGTGCATGCTGTTAAAACTATGTTGCTCTAGAAACTATTTTAATTAGAAGGAAAAAAAATCGTGTTTAAATCTAGATCTACTGAAAACAACTGCACTGAAAACACAGCTAGATAATCTTGCCTTTTATTTCCCTAGGGTTTAGGCTTTACTTGTGGTTAGTCATGTGCAAAACAGAATGCAAACCTCCACTGTCAATTTAAGTTGATTCCCATCTGCCTTGAAAGGTAACCCATGATCTCTTCTCCGTGGGTGTTTTTGTTGTGTTCTTGTTGCTATTTTACAAAGAATCTGCAATCAGTTATTCTGTGTATCTCCCCCAGTTCTTGAAAAGAGACAGCACTTGAAAACATAATGACCAGATGATCTCAGGATGCAAGCATCCTTCAGATGTTTGCAGAGAACTATTGAAAGATGCTTCAGTTTGACAAAAGCAGGAAATGTTAATTTTCAGCTCTTTGATAAATAGAGGGATGATCTGTAAAGGGAAAACTGTTGTCACAGCAAATGTACACTCCAGTGATTCAAACCTAATTAGTGGTTATATGATTCACTTTGAATATATTTACTGTAACAACTGGTAAACTGCTTTTCAATTCAGCTGTTGAATAGTCTCTATTTTTTTAAAAACAAAATAGCTCTAAATATCTATTTTCCTGTTTTCCTTACTCAAAATAGCCTTCTTTCTACCTTTGTCCTTGATGTATGTGCTGTATGTTACCATGACTAGCTTCTTCTCTTCCCTGTTGCCATTCTGCCTTCCTTGCTAACAATTTCCAAAGTATATATTTTTAGAAAATACAGTAGTCT
This sequence comes from Dipodomys spectabilis, assembly GCF_019054845.1. NCBI lineage: Eukaryota > Metazoa > Chordata > Mammalia > Rodentia > Heteromyidae > Dipodomys > Dipodomys spectabilis. Next base: position 21,453,382 of record NW_024870696.1, read on the forward strand.
TATCTATGTTTCTCAGTAGTTCTATCTCTGGCTTTTTGGTAGTTAATTTGAGTAGAGTCTCATAGACTTTCTTGCTTAGGCTAGCTTTGATCTATAATCCTCAGGTCTCAACCTCTTGATTAGCTAGGATTACAGACATGATCCACCAGTGCCTGGTCTAGTATAAGTATGTAGTAACTACAGAATTACCAAATTATGAAGCACAAAGTCACATTTCTCAAAGCTAAATAAGGTATTTTTCTCCTCCTCTTGTAAGAGAATAAGATTGTGATTTTGTGATCCAAATGCAAGTGATTTTCAGCATCTTTAAATAAAAATACTCTTATAGGAAGCAGACTTAATTTATCTTTTGGATGCATGACAAACTTCTTTTTGTGGGAAGGTCATTCTAAAAACCAATGTTCTAAAATCCAGGTAATATGTGTTGTAAAGCAGTCATAAAAGGGAGAAAAACAATCTTCTCCTCCACTTTATAGACTCCCACAAATTCAATTACAAAAAAAGTCTGTGGTAGATATTGTGTAAGATTATAACAAAAAACATATACACAATTCTACTACATGTAAGACTGAGAATATTTTGTTTCCCAAATACCTGTGGTTTTCTTTCTTTTATCTTTTGCATGTGAGTATGGGACTGTATACATTATTTTATAGGTTGTTTTGGGAACATCTTCCTTTTCTCCAAGTGCCTGCTTGGATATCTACAGGTCTCTCTGGACTCTTTGGAAATCAGAATTCTTTTTTCCAGAAATAGACATAGATGTACAAGAAATACAGCTGTGTTATAGATATACTAGCATGATTTCCCCTAGCTACCTGAGATATTTCTCCTAAAGAATAATTTTGCCTACTGATTTGTGAAGGTTTAGATATTAGAAATAAACCACTGTCAAAAATCCATATAGATTTGGGAGCCAGTAGCTCATGCCAGTAATCCTAATTACTCAGAAGGCGGAGATCTGATTATAGCCAGCCCAGGCAGATAAGTCTCTGAAACATTTATCTCCTATTAACCAGCGAAAAAAATGGAAGTGAAACTGCGGTACAAGTGAGAATTGAGCAGAAAAGTCAAGTGAAAGAGTAAGGCTCTGAATTCAAGCCTCAGTACTAGGTCAAAACAATCCATACATACTTTAATGCATAGTTAGGAAGGGAAGGGAATGCATAATTAGGTTAGGGAAGGAAAGATCCTTGCAGGTCCATTAGACAGCAAAGACAGAGCCCTTAAAGGCTGTCTAACAACCTGAACCATGAAGGTTGTGAGGAACATAGCCAGGTTGGAAAGATGTCACCTCCTATGTGGAAGAGAACAGAGTTGTCATCTGGACCATCACACTTAGAAGGAGCAGCATTAGTTGGGTCTCTATTAAATGTGACAATAGTGGGAATAAAGATGAATTTAAGAGTTGCAAGTCCATCTAGACCAATTTGTTTATGCAGGAAAGTAAGCCAATCAATTCAAAATAATAAGTAAACAAAAATTCACACTCTTGGCTGAAATTCTACCCTGTTGCCTTCGGTCATGTTACTTTACATTTTATTTTATTTTAAATTTCATTTATTTATTTTTGTGTGTGTCGGCATTGAGGTTTGAACTCAAGGACCTGGGGACTGACCTTGAACTTGTTTGCTCAAGGCTGGAGCTCCAGTTGAGTCATACCTTTGCTTCCAGATTCTTGCTGGTTAATTGGGGATCAGGGTCTCCTGGACTTTCTTGTATAGGCTGGCTTCAAACTGTAATCCTCAGATCTCAGTCTCCCGAGTAGCTAAGATTACAGTTGTGAGCTACTATCACCTGGTAAAGTTTTAAAAATTTTTTTTTAACGATAGTAAAGAAATGAAACAAATGATCACACTGACAGAAAGAGAGAATTCCTTGTAGAGTAGGCAAACAATTTGCTGTGAGGTCAGATTTCTGAATACTATGGTTGGAATCTTTTTATTTTAATTTTTATCAGGCTGACTGATTTTATTACCACTAATAACCCTTGTGGCTCTGAAAGCCAAAATAATCTGGGTAATCAAAATTTATACATTAGGATGGAAGATGATTATCTACAGATGAGAGGAAGGAAATTCTCCTTTTCCCCATGCTGTCTGCCAACTACGCTGTGGGTGAATAATTGCACTGAGCACTTGGCTAGCCATACTGTGGCAATGGTTAGGAGGTCCCCTGATTCGGAAGGTCACATTATAATGGGTACCAGCAATGAACTAGACAGGGGATGAGTATTCTGAACCTCTGGGCACAGAGAAAAAGGCCCTCATGGGATACTGGAGGTGAAAAGGGTTGCTGAGATGTTTGCCCTCCTCTTTGAGTTCAATCCTCAGACGGTTGAGTTTTGTTTTCTCATAGGATTAAATGAAAACAGCTGTTTTGAATGCAACAGTGGCACTCACTAGACACCATGTTGAAAATGAACTCTTCAACTTGTGGGAAGGGAGGGAAAAACTGGGAGAGAGAGGGGGAAAGGTTGACATGATCAAAAGAGAAACATACTCATTACCTGACTTACATAACTGTAACCCCTGTATCTTATCTTTATAATCATTAAAAAGAGAAAAAATACAGTTGTGTATGATGGGGATGATATTTACTCTACTGTATCCACTCCTAACATATCTGAATTTCCTTTCCTCATATTTATTAAGATGGCTGGTTTCTTAATACACTTGCATATCCATGTTCATTACTGCACTATTCACAATAGCCAAGCTATGGAAACAGCCCAGATGTCCTACAGTAGATGAGTGGGTAAAAAAATGTGGTACATATACAGAATGGAATTTTGGCTCATCTATTAGAAAGAATACTATGCTACTTGCAGGGAAAGGGGTGGGCCTAGAGCAATTTACATTAAGTGATAAAACAAGCTCAAAGAGACAACCAGTGCATGTTTTCTCTCAGATATGGAAGTTAGACCTAAAATATGAGATAAATTATACAGGTCTCTAGGCATTCACACACAGTGAGACCAAGGGAAGATACCAGTAGGGGAGCAACCCAAAGGTGTAACTCCCCTGAACATTTCAAATGCTATTTATCAGAACAAATTCCAGGAAATGGAAACATGGGTTATTTACGTTGTTGATGGTCAGCATAGCAGTGTTTCTTCTGTGTACTTTTTTTAATTGTTTTGCTAATTTTGGAGGGGGCAACAGGGGCTGCAGAAAGGGAGAGAGGAAGGGTGAACAAATGTAGTCACGGTATTCAGTGTACACTATGTGGAAGATAAAATATGCAACTTGTGGACAGGAATGGGATGGAGAACCTGAGAGAAAGCGAAGGAAGAGGTGACATTGTCCAAAAGAGAAATCTATGCATTACATGAATTGACATGAAAATGTCACCCCTCTGTACACACTTTCATAATAACAATAACACTATGGCTCAGTCATGTACATGCATATTTTTATTTTTGCCCTAGAGAGGATCAAACCCAAGGCCTTATATATGCTAAGTAAATGTTCTATTGAGCAACATCCCTAGTAAATGGTTTGTATATTTTTAATGAGGAGCTGGAAAGATAAGAAATAAAACTTGGATGGTTTTAGTATGGATTCCTGAAAGACAGGACATTTGTCCTTGTGTAAACGGAACAGATTCATCATGCCTAAGTGTAATTTTTGCCATTCATTGTGTTTACTTGCACATTCTAATAACTACAAATGAGGGAAACCATGCAACCTATGTTTCTTTGTGTCTGGCTTACTTCACTTAATATAACTTTTTTTTTCAAGGTGAAGTTTTTATTTTATTGTGAAAATACTGTACAGAGGGGTTACAATTACATGGGCAAGATAATGAGTACATTTCTTATCAAGCATTGTTGCCTCCTCCTTTGTTTCCCCTTACATTCCTTCCCCCTCTCCATCCTACTCCCCTCCCAGCCAAAGTTGTAAAGTTCATTTTTTGACATAACGACTTGTACATCTCATTGTTGCAATGGGTCCACCTGTATCCCTGTTTAAACAATTTGTTTTTTCCCTTCCCCTCCACAAATTATACCAACATCAAATACAGTGAAAGCAAGGTTATACCGTGGGGGAGGGACATACAAAGCAACAAAGAAATTATCTTATAAATATGTTAGAAATAATTGCAAGAAAGAAAAAAAATTTGAACACTTATCTTGGGGTTCATTTCGCCTAACATTAACTTATCTGACCTTTTTTGCTTGTCTCAGACATATACTAGTAATTGCAAATAAGGGAAACCATGGGACCTATGTTTCTTTGGGCCTGGCTTACTTCACTTAATATAATTTTTTCCAAGTCTTTCCATTTCCTAATAAATGGGGCAATGTCATTCTTTCTGATGGAGGCATAGAATTCCATTGTGTATATATACCACATTTTCTTGATCCATTCTTCTAGTGAGGGACATCTGGGTTGATTCCATATCTTAGCTATGGTAAATAAGGCTGAAATTAACATAGTCGTGCTGGTAGCTTTAGTATGGTCTTGTTTGTGATCATTCAGGTAAATGCCCAAAAGTGGGATTGCTGGGTCATAGGGAAGCTCTATGTGGAGTCTTTTGAGGAACCTTCATACTGCTGTCCAAAATGGTTGAACAAGTTTACACTCCCACCAACAATGCAGTAAGTTTCCCTTCTGTCCACATCCCCTCCAGCATCTGTTGTTATTAAAGTTCTTGATTATAGACATTCTAACTGGGCTGAGGGGGTATCTCAATGTTGTTTTGATTTGCATTTCTTTTCTGGCTAGGGAGGTTGAACATTTCTTCATGTGTCTATTGGCCATCCTTCTTTCCTCTTCAGAGAAGTTTCTCTTTAAGTCTTTCGCCCACTTATTTATTGGGCAGTTGTTTCTTTGAGAATTTGTTGTTGGGGAATTTAATTTTTTGAGTTCCAGGTATATTTTAGATATGAGACCCTTGTCTGTTGTATGGCTAGTGAAGATCTTCTCCCAGTCCGTGGGCTTTCTATTGATCTTGCTAGCTATGTCTTTTGCCATGCAGAAGCTATGCAATTTCATGCAATCCCATTTGTCCAACCTTTCTTTGATTTGTTGTGTTTCCGGGTCTCTATTAAGAAAATTTTGGCCTGTGCCAAGGAGACCTAGGGCTTCTCCTATTCCATCCTGTAATGTTTGCAGTGTCTGCTTTGAGTCCGAGGTCTTTGATCCATTTGGAATTGATTCTGGTGCAGGGTGATATATAAGGATCTAGCTTTAGTTTTCTACAAGTAGTTAACCAATTTTGCCAGCACCATTTACTGAAGAGGCTGTCTTTCTTCCATTCTATTTTTTTTTAGCTCCCTTATCGAAGATTAGATGGCTATAGGTCTATAGGTTCATTTCTGGGTTTTCAATTCTATTCCATTGGTCCTGGGATCTGTTCTTGTGCCAGTACCAAGCTGTTTTGATTACTATGGCTTTGTAGTAGAGTTTGAAATTTGGTATTGATATTCCTTCAGCACTGTTCTTTCTGTTAAGGACTGTTTTGCTATGTGGGGTCTTAAATTGTTCCATATGAATTTTTGGATTGCCTCTTCTATTTCCTTGAAGAATGAGGTTGGAATATTGATATGTATCACATTTAATTTGTAGATAGCTTTGGGAAGTATTGTCATATTAATATAACTTTGTTTTCCTGAGACTTTCTATTTTCTTATGAATGGTACAATATCATTCTTTCTGATGGAAGCATAGAATTCCATTGTGTATATACATGACATTTTCTTGATCCATTCATCTGCTGAGTGGCATCTGGGATGATTCCATATCTTGGCTATGGTAAACAATGCTGCAATAAACATGGTTGTGCTGCTAGCTGTAGTGTGGCTCTTGTTTGTGGTCTATTGAATTAAATGCCCAGGAAAGGAATTGCTGGGCCATAGGGAAAATCTATGTTTAGTCTTTTGAAGAGCCTCCATAATGCTCTCTAGAGTGGTTAAACAAGTTTATATTCCCACTAATAATGAAGCTTTCCCTTTTGACCACACCCCCACCAGAATCTGTTATTGTTAGTTTGTGGTAATGGCTATTCTAGCTGCTGTTAGGTAGAATCTCACACTGAGACCAAAGGAGGGTATTCTTAATAAGAGGTATGCAAGCCTTCATTACAGTCTTATCACTTCCTGTGTTAACTGATTACTGTGTGCAGTGTGACAGAGTCTGACAAGTGGATTGTTTAAGTCATGTTCATCTTCTTTATTTTCCTTTCTCCTCTTCCTCCTACTCTTCCTCCTCCTTATCCAGGTCCTTTCCCTACTCTTCTTTTTCCTTTACTTCCTCATTCTTTGATAAAATTGAGTTTACACACAAGATTTAATTATTATATTTATACTTGTGAATTCCCTGGAATATTTCCTTTAGGATGTGCCTTTTGACATTTGACCCACATTGACACTAACATACCATGTTCAGTCCTCAAAACGCTGCCATTTCTGGGTTCCTTTTCTTCTTGGACTCTTAGGTGAGGTGAAGCCTTACCCACTCTGTGCCCAAACTTTCTGCAGATGGCTACTCAGTTTGAGGTCTTCTGACATCCAGAAAATGACCACTCAGTGATGATGATTATTGGCTGAAATCTTTTCTTATTCTTTTCCCTTTTGCTAAGCAATTGATTGTGTGTTAGCAAGTTAGAACTTAGAATTTTCCTGGAGTGAAAACAAAACAGAAATAATTGAGGCATGTGAGTTATTTCCTAGACAGAACTGTGCATTTGTGGCTTAGGGTTTGGTGTACAGTATTTGGCAACCAAAGGAAGTCAAAGGCAATGTTTTCCAGGCAGAGAAACCTAAGAAGGAAGCTTAGAGAATTTCAAAAGAAGGCAAAAATTATCTTACTCTAGTGAAAAATTTTTGTTAGGTTTGGCCTTAGGCAAAGTAATTCAACTCTGGGAACAATTCCATCTCTGATACTTTATCTCAAAACTCACAGCTCTGTCCTTTCACTACAAAATGGGCCATTTGTTTGGTTTTTGTCCATTCTAAACAAGGCTTCTGGTAGCTCTTATTGTCTTTTGGCAGGATTTGTGTAATCCTTATAACATATTCTTCATTTTTATTATAATTATAATTATAACTGTAATTTTTTGTGCTAGTATTGGAGCTTAAATTCAGAGCCTGGGCAATGTACCTGAGCTTTTCTGCTCAAGGCTGCATCTCTTCCACTTCAGCCACAGCTCCATGTTGGGCTCTTTGATGGTTAATTGGAAATAAGGATTTAATGGACTTGCCTGCCCAGACTCAAACCTTGATCCTCAGATCTCACCTCCTAAGTAGCTATGACCAAAGGTGTGAGCCATTGGTGTTATTATCAATGTTATGTGATCATATACTTCATAGTCCAAAAGTTCCACAGCATTATTATGGTTTTTGGCTCAGCAGTCACTTGAGCTACCTCCTGCCTTGCCATATGCTCTAATATAGACAGAGGCAATTACTGACAATCCCTGGTGCAGAACTAAATAGTATGTGTGTAGATTGTCTGCTGAGTCCCCCACATGGAAGATGAGGGCATTATTTTCACTTCATCGCTACTCGCTATCCCATAATTCCAGTAGCAGCATCTTTCCATCATGTTTTTTAAAATATAGTTCTGAGTCACTATTAAGTTCCAGCAGGGTTATGATGCTGTCACTATTGTTTACCACAGATCCAGGGGATGGAAACTCTTTTTCACATAGTAGTATTTCCACCTGGAACGAATACTTCCCTTTATGACTCTTACTTGGTAGATTTATACCTTCTAGCAAATAAAACTCAGACAACTCCTTTGTAGTAATTCTCTTTTGGTATTTATCATTAGTGAAGAAACTTCTCCCAGACCTCTTGAGCCTTCTTCAATCTGGTGTTTACTCAGTCTGATATGGAGTGGTCTAACTATTTTATTTGTTTGAAATCATTCTCTTTTTTATGTAAACACACAGTATACTTTGTACTGCTTTTACTGTATCTCTTAGGTATGAATATGCTATCTTTTAATTTTCATTTATTTCAAGAAAAATGTACATTTTTCTTGATTTCTTCAATGATTCCTTGTTCATGCAAGGATACGTTATCTAATTTTCATATGTCTGTACAATTTCTAGGATTCATCTTAGAATAACAAAGTTTAATCATCTTCTCTTTCTCTTCTGGGTATGTAGTATGCTCTACCTATGAGTTTTTTTATTTTATGTTTTCATAATGGTTGGCACTATCCTTTTGTTTCTTGTATAAAACTCCCTTAAAGCCATATACTGGTGGCTCATGCTTGTAATACTAGTTATTAAGGAAGTTGAAATATGAGGAGCATGGTTTGAAGCCATCTGGAGCAGGAAGTCTGTGAGCCTGTTATCTTCAATTGAATACCAAAACTCAATGGTTAAGCTGTGGCTCAACGGGTAGAGCACCAGCCCTAAGTGAAAAAGCTAAGGGGTAGTGCCCAGGCACCAAGTTCAAGGCCTAGCCTGGGTGTGTGTGTGTGTGTGTGTGTGTGTGTGTGTGTGTGTGTGTGTACAAGTTTATACACCAAAACACAGACAGACAGACACATACACACACTCAAAAATTTAGAAAAGAATCCAAAAACAAACAAATAAAAGGTGAGGATGGCTTCACTCAGATTTGGATTGTTTTGAGAAGCCTATGTTTTATATTGAAGAAGAGTTTTGGTTGCCAGTTGGAAAGATAATTTGGTTGGCAGATTTTACTCTCAGGGCTTTGGGTATTTCATCTTCCTTTATTCTGGCTGGTAATGTTCCTGCTGAGAGGTCTGCTATCAATCCAGTGGTTATTCTCTTATATGTGAGTGAATACTTAGGTTGTGTTTATAAGTTTCTCTTTGTGTTGTCCTTTTTTAGTTTGCCAGTCCTGGGGCTTGAACTCTGGATCTGGGCACTATCCCTGAGCTCTTTTTTTTTTTTTTTCTCAAGGTAAGTACACTACCACATCTGGCTTTTTCTGTGATTAATTGGAGATAAAAGTCTCATGGATTTTCCTGCCAGGTCTGGCTTCGAATCATAACCCTCAGATCTCAGCCTCTTGAGTTGTGAGAATTAAGCCTCCTGGAGTTTTCTAGAACTGAATGTCTATGTCTTCCCCAGTTTTTGGAATGTTACAGCAACTCATTAAATTCTTCCTCTTTTCCTTCTAGAATTCCCATGATGTGAAAGCTTCTTTGTTTAATGGTGTCACATCTCCTAGGCTTTATTTGTTCATTTAATTTTTTCCCCTTTTTCTGTTGATGTTACTTCAAAAGATCTGTCTTTAACTGCAGAAATTCATCCTTTTTCTTAATGTAGTTCACAACGGAGGCTTGGACTTTCAAGTATATTCTTTTTATTGAGTGATCCAGTTCCAAGACTTCAGTTTTTTTTTTTTTTTAATGACCTCTGTCTTTACTGACTTTCCCATCGGAGCGTGAATTGTCTCTCTAATTCCCTGACTCATCAGTCTTCACGGTCATGTATCTCATTGACTTTGATTTCTTTTTCTAACGTCTGTTGTGCTCCTTTGGAGGCCCGTGTCGCCTTGTGCTTTCATGTCATGTTTGTCTCCAGGTTGATATTTGTGCATCTGTCACATCACTTGCCTCTACCAATTTTGTGGTTTGGCTTTCAATAGCAAAAGATTCTCCTGACAATGTATCTGAGGGAGGTTGGTAATTAATAATTCTCATGACATGCTATGTTGGTGCTATGGTTTTGCTTTGTTTTTGAGTCAGAGTTTCATGATGCCAGCACAGCCTGACCTGGAACTCATAATCTTCTTCCCTCAGTCTCCTAAATCCTGGATTCTAGGCTTATTCCTGCCTTTATCTCAGGGTATTTTATTCACTTGTAAGTACATGTGCAATTTCACATCCATGGGGCTAATTAGAAATTATAAAGGGCATTTCTCAGGTCTTTTTAGATTTATTACACAAACAGAAGATGTATAATTTACACTTTCACTTTTTTTCTTCTTTCTTGCTCATAAAGAAAGCATGAGAAGTCTAAAATTCTCCTCCAAGAGTGTATAAGCTGACTCAAGAGAGAGAGATTAACTTGTCTTTGGAAGAATTACACTTCTTGTTCCTTCTTTGGGAAGTGTATGTTTTCTTTGAAAAATGCACTGAGAAGAACCTTTAAAATTTTACTTGTCTCCCAGCATTAAGAGAGAAGAGTGAATAGAGTAAAAGAAGCTGATGTGGAGATTCTGAGAACATTCTAAAGGAAAGACATGTGCGATCCAGAGGATGATGTCATGCTGTGTCCCGAGGCCTTTTATGTGAATGAAGACTTTGTTCTTCTTCTCAAGGTCGCTATGACCTAAAGAGAAATGAAGAAAAGATGTGGCCACCAGTGATGCTCAAAAGCTGCCTTTCCCTTCAGTGTTTCCCCTTATACTTTTCCAGACTGGGGAACATTAACTCTGAGTAATGATTATTTTAAAAGCTACCATTTGAAGGAGCATTAACATGAAAGAAAATACAAAATCCTGCTGCATAGGCGATCACGGAAGAGGTGCAAAGTGAAGAATTCCGATTCATTTTTTAGCAACAGAAAAGAGCAGGCTATTTAAAACATGGGAGGGCAAGTTCTCTGTGTGAGTCAAGGAGAAAATGATATTGTTGTAGTGTCAAGTTCCTGTGTCCACTCAACCAGAGTCAGAAACATTATCCTCAGTCATTACTGACTCTTGATTACCCACTGTCAGCATCTCTCCCCGAGTGATCATCTTCCACCTTCACAAGCATTGTGCTATCTTTCATTGGTTCCTTTCAGGGAAGGCAACTCTCAGCATTTAAGGGCCAATTGTGTGTGTGTGTGTGTGTGTGTGTGTGTGTCTTAGTGATTTTGTCTAGTGCCAATTCATTTATTTGCTTATTCATTGGTAGTACTGGGGATTGAACTCAGGGCCTCAAGCTCATGAGATAGGCATGGGTTTACCAGATGAGCCATGCCTCCAGACTCTGTTCCATTGGTGATTGATGAGGTTAAGTCTCTCTTTGTGCTCTGGCCAACCTGGGCTGTGATTGGTCCTCTCACTTGTTCTGTCCTGAATCACTGGGATAACAGGAGCATGACCTCGTGCCAAGTTATGGATTGAGATGAAGCTTTATGGACTTCTTTATTTGGCCTGGTCTGCAATTGAATGAGTGGCAGATTGCTGATCTCTACCTCTCAAGTAGCTAAGATTATAAGCTTGAGCCACTGCACCTCTCCAAGTAGTGCTCTTTTACACTTTAGATAGTTGAAGAGCAAAGTATTATGGCATATTAATCTTTTATTCCTCATTTTTTTGGTCAAAAGTGTGATTTGAACACAGGACTTTGTATGTGTTAAGCAGGTGCTGAGCTTATTCACTAGTCTTTTTTTGCTTTAGCTATTTTTGTGAACCAGTCCTGTATTTTTTCCTGAGTGGAGGTAGGCCTTTGATCTTTCTGTGTGTAATTCTGGTGTCGCTGGGGATAGGTGAAAACTCACATTAGGCTTTAATGGTTGAGATCTTTGTTTGCTCAGACTAACATCAAATTAGGATCCTCCTAATCTCCACTCTCCAAGTAGCTGGGATTGTAGATGTGAGCCACTGTGCTCTGTAGCTTCTTAAGAAGTGATTTTATTTAATGACATGGTAGGGAAGAGACAATAAAAATATCAATAAGAGATATGTAAAATATTAATTTAAAATTTGAAGTTTAGGGATCAGCTGGACCAACTCTCACTGAGAAAGAAAAAAAAAAATTGTATTCAGGATTGGAATGCCCCAAATGAACATGCAAGTGATACCCAGACTGGTAGTACTTCTTGGCTGATTACTGGTCATTGCTGTTCTGATGTTCTGGTTTATAATTTTTTTTTTAAATTTAATTTAATTTTATTTGTGAACATACTGTACAGAGGAGTTACAGTTACATGGGCAGGATAATGCGTACATTTCTTACCAAGCATTGCAGCCTCCTCTTTTGTTTACCCTTCACATCCCTTCCCAGCCTCCCCCTTCCCCCCCAATCCATTTCCTTCTCCTCCCCCCCCTCCACCCCCCCCCCCCCGCACCAACGTTGTAAAGCTCGTTTTGGACATGACAACTTGTACTTCTCATTGTTGCAACAGGTCCACCTGTATCCTTAAACAACTGGTTTTTCCCCATCTCCTCCACAAGTTATACTGACATCAAATATAGTGAAAGCAGGGGTTATACTGTCGGGGGAGGGACATATAAAGCAACAAAGAGATAATCTTATAAATGTGTTAGAAACACATGCATGAAAGAAAAAACATTAAAATACACATCTAAGGGTTCATTTTCCTGACATCACATTATCTGACCTTTTCCGCTTGACTCATACATATACTAGATATTGCAAATAAGGGAAACCATGGGACCTATGTTTCTTTGGGCCTGGCTTACTTCACTTAATATAATTTTTTCCAAGTTTTTCCATTTCCTAACAAATGGGGCAATGTCATTCTTTCTGATGGAGGCATAGAATTCCATTGTGTATATATACCACATTTTCTTGATCCATTCATCTACTGAGGGGCATCTGGGTTGGTTCCATATCTTAGCTATGGTAAATAATGCTGCAATAAACATAGTTGTGCTGGTAGCTTTAGTGTGGTCTTGTTTGTAAACATTAGGGTAAATGCCCAAAAGTGGGATTGCTGGGTCATAGGGGAGCTCTATGTGAAGTCTTTTGAGGAACCTCCATACTGCTTTCCAAAGTGGTTGAACAAGTTTACATTCCCACCAACAATGAAGTAAGGTTCCTTTCTGTCCACATCCCCTCCAGCATCTGTTGTTGTTAGAGTTCTTGATTTTTGCCATTCTAACTGGAGTGAGGTGATATCTCAATGTTGTTTTGATTTGCATTTCTTTTATGGCTAGGGATGTTGAACATTTCTTCATGTGTCTATTGGCCATCCTTCTTTCTTCTTCAGAGAAGTTTCTCTTTAAGTCTTTCGCCCACTTATTTATTGGGCAGTTGTTTCTTTGAGGATTTGTTGTTGGGGGGTTTAATTTTTTGAGTTCCAAGTATATTTTAGATATGAGACCCTTGTCCGTTGTATGGCTAGTAAAGATCTTCTCCCAATCCGTGGGCTTTCTATTGATCTTGCTAGCTATGTCATTTGCCCTGCAGAAGCTCTGCAACTTTATGCAATCCCATTTGTCCAACCTTTCTTTGATTTGTTGTGTTTCCGGGTCTCTATTCAGAAAATTTCGGCCTGAGCCAAGGAGACCTAGGGTTTCTCCTATTCCATCCTGTAATGTTTTCAGAGTGTCTGCTTTGAGTTCAAGGTCTTTGATCCATTTGGAGTTGATTCTGGTGCAGGGTGATATATAAGGATCTAGCTTAATTTTCTACATGTAGTTAACCAATTTTGCCAGCACCATTTACTGAAGAGGTTGTCTTTCTTCCATTCTATTGTTTTAGCTCCCTTATCGAAGATTAGATGGCTATAGGTCTGTAGGTTCATTTCTGGGTTTTCAATTCTATTCCATTGGTCCTGAGGTCTGTTCTTATGCCAATACCAAGCTGTTTTGATTACTATGGCTTTATAGTAGAGTTTGAAGTTTGGTATTGATATTCCTCCAGCAGTGTTCTTTCCATTCAGGAGCGTTTTTGCTATTCGGGGTCTTTTATTGTTCCATATGAATTTTTGGATTGCCTCTTCTATTTCCTTGAAGAATGAGGTTGGAATTTGGATAGGTATTGCGTTGAATTTGTAGATAGCCTTGGGAAGTATTGCCATTTTCACGATGTTAATCTTTCCAATCCAGGAGCATGGGAGGTTTTGCCATTTTTTAAGTTCTGTGTTGATTTCCTTTTTCAAGATTTTAAAGTTTTCATCATAGAGGTCCTTCACTTCTTTAGTTAAGTTAATTCCTAGGTATTTTATTTTTTGTGGGGCTATTACAAATGGAGTTGCTTTCCTAATTTCAGCCACACTTTTCTCATTGTTGGCATACAGAAAAGCCGTTGATTTTTGGGGGTTAATTTTATAACCTGCTACTTTGCCAAAGTTTTGAATCAGCTTGAGTAATTTGGGAGTGGAGTCTATGGGATTCTTTAAATACAAGATCATGTCATCTGCAAAGAGGGAGAGTTTTATTTCTTCTTTCCCTATTTGGATCCCCTTTATGTCTGCATCTTGTCTTATTGCTGTAGCTAGGCATTCTAATACTAGATTGAAGAGAAGTGGAGAGAGTGGGCATCCTTGTCTTGTTCCTGAGTTAAGAGGAAATGGCTTTAGTTTTTCACCATTGAGTATAATGCTGGCTGTAGGTTTGTCGTATACAGCCTTTATTGTATTGAGGAATGTTCCATGGATTCCTAATTTTTCCAAAACCTTCATCATAAAGGGGTGTTGGATCTTGTCGAATGCTTTTTCTGCATCTATTGAGATAACCATGTGGTTCTTATTCTTGCTCCTGTTGATGTGATGAATAATATTAATTGATTTGCGTATATTGAACCAGCTTTGCATCCCTGAAATGAATCCTGTTTGATCGTGGAGTATGATTTTTTGGATGAATTGTTGAAGTCGATTGGCCAAAATTTTGTTGAGAAGTTTTGCATCAATGTTCATCAAAGAAATGGGTCTATAGTTCTCTTTCTTTGATGAGTCCCTGCCTGGTTTTGGGATGAGGGTTATGTGGTTTATAATTTTCTGTTTACTATGTGTTAGATTTCTTGCATACAGCGATGCCAGGGGACTAATAATTACTATGATGTTTACAGGGCATCTTTATTAAAGTGATATTTTCCTAAGAAGCAATATAGATGCAAAACAAATTGAGTAGAGAAAGATGTATTTAGTGAATAATGTCATGTAGCAGTTCCCATTGTTCTTAGAAAACAAATTATTAAGATACAGTGATCACCAGTTTGGTATTGTAACTACTTTCTCTTGAAAGTCACCAGAGTACTATCTTCAAAAAGAAAATGAAAACAGGTGAATTTCTCACACCCACCTTCAACACCCCTAGCATGCTCATCAAATTCCTATCTAGAAGATGATGGAAACTGCATTATCTAGCTCTAGACACTTAGAATGGAGATTTTTGCATTTCTCAATTACCTCTGGAGACAAGTTTCCTGCCCAGGCTGGATTCAAACTACAACCCTCAGATCTTTAGCTTTCTGAGTAGCTAGGATTACAGGATGAGCCACTGGTGCCTGAGTTGGAGATGAGTCTTGATTCTACTGAAAATACACTTGTACCATATGGTTTATACCTGTGTAGCTCAGGTCCATTTTGTTTTTCTGACATCCCACCTGAGTATTTTTCTCATCCTTTCTCTTCGCAGCCTGTTACTGAGTCGAGCCTGAAGTGAAACCAGACTTTGTTGAAATTTTGGTGGTGGTGGTGGGTCTATCCATTACGGTATACATTTGGCCGTGTATAAGAGATACACTGATCACACTTTATGAAAATACTTCTTTTAGCTCATGATGATTTGAAGATTGATGTTGTGATGCTGACATGTTGAATGTGTCTCTGTGGCTCATTCAGGAAGCCAGGTTCCTTCTGCATTATTGCACTATTGTCCTATGTGTTAACTTTATTGATGTGGTCCAGCATACCTTGCTATTACCTGTACATCCTGGACATCAGGATGGAGGGAGAAGAGAAGGAATGAACTATTTCTCTTCCCTTTAATTTTAATTTTCTTGGATTCTAGGGTTTGGATTCATTCATTCACTTGCTTGTTAAGCAAGTGCTCTGCCACTTGGGATATGCACCTATCCTTTTTGCTTTCAACATTTTTCAGATGGAGTCTTCCCAATTTTGTCTGAAGTCAGTCAAAGACCACAGTCTTCCTACGTCCACTTTCTATGTACAGTCTTCTTACATGGTTGAGATTACAAGTGTGACTCAACACATCTACTTGTTTGTTGAGATGGGAGGCTCTACTGAACTTCCTTTTTGCCTGGGCTGGCTTCAAACCTTGCTACTGTTGATTTTTTTTTTCCTTTGCAATAGCTGAAATCACAGTTTCAAAATTGTCACGCTTGGATCTCATTGTCATGGAGCTCCCCCTACCTGCAGCTTCATCCTCTGTCTCTCCCTCCCCCTCTTCCTCTGTCTCTCAGTGACTTCTATTACAGGCTTCCCATGGATATCATAGTGCCATGATTTTACAATACACTTGATAGATTCCTAAGAGCTTTTACATACACTGGCTTATTCAATGTTAGCAAAAGCTTCTGAGTTTGGCAAAGCCAACACTGTCTTTTTTTTTTTTTTATTGTGAGAATACCGTACAGAGGAGTTACAATTACATGGGCAAGATAACAAGTACATTTCTTATCAAGCATTGTTGCCTCCTCTTTGCTTCCCCTTCCCATCCCTTCCCATACTCTCCCCCTCCCCCCCGATCCTCCCCCCCCCCCATCAAAGTTGTAAAGTTCAATTTTCGACATAACAACTTGTACATCTCATTGTTGCAATGGGTCCACCTGTATCCCTAGTTAAATGATTTGTTTTTTCCCTTCCCCTCCACAAATTATACCAACATCAAATACAGTGAAAGCAGGGGTTATACCGTGGGGGAGGGACATACAAAGCAACAAAGAAATCATCTTATAAATGTGTTAGAAACAATCGCATGAAAGGAAAAAAAAACAAAAAAACATTTGAATACTTATCTTAGGGTTCATTCCCCTAACATCAACTTATCTGACCTTTTCTGCATCAGAAAGAATGACATTGCCCCATTTGTTAGGAAATGGAAAGACTTGGAAAAAATTATATTAAGTGAAGTAAGCCAGGCCCAAAGAAACATGGGTCCCATGGTTTCCCTTATTTGCAATAACTAGTATATGTCTGAGTCAACCAACACTGTATACATACAACGACACCAATGCAGGAGATTTACACCCCTGGCCTAAAAGTCCTAAGAAAAAACAAGAGGCAGATGGATTAAGGATTCATACCTCTTGATTTTTTTTTTTTTTTTTTTTTTTGCCCAGGGTACTTTGATTTGCCTCAGTTTTTTGGGATTAGTGAGTAGTTAAAGATATGATGTGTTGTGAGATCTCAGCTTTCAAGCCCTCAAGAAGTACTTGAGAATCATTTCAGTTTTCTGAGAAGCAAACAATTTTGTGCTACTTTATAAAAAGAAGAACAGGGAATTTGGGCTCAATCATCAGGGAATGTGGTCAGCGCCAAATTGTATTTGTCTTGTTATTTCCCATCGTGCTACTCTATGGGCTAGCATGTTACAGGGTCATTGTGGTTCTGTTTTCTGAATGCAGCATCTTCTTTGGCAGGAGAAATTAATTTAAATATCTAGCAAGTGCATATTGCATAGCAATTACTGCCAATGAACCGGGTAAAAAAACTAAGATTTATGTCTGATAATTATGAGAGGAATGCAGATACAATGAATATTCTTAAGAATCAAGCTATGAACTGGGCGCCGGTAGCTACTCAGGAGGCTGAGATCTGAGGATTGAAGTTCAAAGTCAGCACCAGCAGGAAAGTCCATGAGACTCTTATCTCCAATTTAACACCAGAAAACCAGAAATGGTGCTATGGATCAAGTGGTAGAGTGCTCACCTTGAGCTGAAGAGCTGATGGACAGCGCCCAGGCCCAGAGTTCAAACCCCATGACTGACAAACAAACAAACAAACAAAAAACGAACCAAGTTATGAAATCAATGCATGTATATGGAGGGAAAACACTCCAAACCTTAAAGAATACAATACTTTAATTTGGACTCCTCTCTTGAGGATAGCTAGGTTGTTAGGGGATGTTCATAAAAAGATATGAAGGACTGGAAACAAGGAGAACCAAGTTTCCACAAAGGATCATTACTGAATCCGTCCCCACTATCGACAAGTGTGACTTCATAACTCACAGATCTCGAGCTGTGACTACTGTACACTCATGAACACTGTGTAGTATTCTTGGCACAATCTGTTCAAAGACCAACTTGGGGAAGCATTTGACCACTGGTTTCAGAGTTTCCTCTCTGTTGCATGTAAGTGCATGAAGGTGCTTTGACCTGGTCTAGCACACTGCTGCAGGATGGGAAAAGCCTTGAGGTGTAGAGAGAAAGCCATTGGAGGTGGCATGTGTTTGAGATAAGAAGCCAGTAGTGTGATTAAGTGGAAGGCTGAACAGTGATCACCGTTGGCCTAGTAGAGCAAAGCCTAGTCCAAGAAGCTTGTTTGCTGCACGTAAGAGGAGTCTGGTGCAAGGCTTCGTGCTCCCCAGACGGTTTAGAGAATTTCTCTGACATGTTGCTTGTACTATGAATTCCCCCACGGATTGCTGATACCTGCAAATAGGGAGGAAAGGAAAAGGCACAGGTTTTAATCCTCTACTTCCTTCTCATTTCTGCTGCTGCTGCTGCTGCTGCTGCTGCTGCTGCTGCTGCTGCGCTTGGAGTCTCTGGAGATAAGAAAACAGATTCCTTTCAGAGCAGCTACTTAAGGACAACCCTAAGTTCCTCCATTCGCTTTTCAATCATCAACATGATTATCCCCAATTTCTATCATGTGGAATTTGTTTAACTCTTCCCCTAAGGTAATTCTACTTGCTTGGTTAAATTCCCTCTTCCATTACTACAAGGTTATTTTTATGGCCTCTCCGGGGAAAGCTTAAGGAATATCTAATTATATTTTTGTTTAAGTAAATATCTTAATACAAACATAAACCTCTCCTTCCCTACTTATTTTTTTTTTTACCTTGGAAAACTGATTTCATATGAGTTTTCAATATAGGCTTGACAATAAAGATATTTGGTATTAATTCCTGGAAAAGAAAGAAATGTGATACAAGAATAATTGGTACCCCTTCTAATTGTTCTCCTTTTTCTACAAATAGTGATTTCATTTGTTTTTGAAAGCTTTGATATCATCCTTCTCCTACTTGGTGAAAGTTTTGATTCATGAGCTCAGTAGTGCAAAAGAGGAGAAAATGTAAAATTAAATGGTAAGGTTTTATAAAGATTATTGTTTTGTAGCAGGCTTGCTTTTCTGTCAGCTGGGAGTCTTGTGTAGATAATGATTCCCCATCAATGATTTAGCCTGTATAAAACACATCAATCCTTTCTATTACATTTTCTGAGCCTTGACATTGATGATATTTTCTCCATATCTACTTAAAACTTTTTCTCTTATGATTGCATTATTAACATGGATTTTTTTGCCCTTGTTGGCTTCTTTCATTAACATGTGTTTATCATATATTTTCAGGGTAATTACCATTTTGGAATAATGCATGCAACATTAAATGAATCCCCTAGTTTTAAAAGGTGTCTAGAGGAAGGCAACCGTTTTCCCTCCCATCTCTAATCCCCACCATCTCCAAAGATTACCAAAGATTTCCCCTCCCAGCTCTACCCCACCATCTCCAAAGATTACCAAGATGATTTTTTTTTTGTTTTGATTGATAGGATAATGGGAAGGATAATACAGCCCCCTACTGTGTGACCATAGTTGGTCAGGGATGGCAAAGAAATGACAGAAACACATTGTATAGTATGCTCCTTTTTAAGCCTTGTCAGTGCTAGGGTTTCAGAAATGTTTGAAAGAGGAAAACGTGTTTCCTTAAAATTTCTTAGAGTGAAAGTTTGATGTGAAAATATAGTTCAGGAAAAGATCATTTTTGAGTTCTGAGTTACCAGGTAACTATTTAGTAGTCTCAACAATAAAATGATTTTTTCCTCTTTATTTATTTATTTATGTCAGTACAGGGGCTTAAACTCAGAATCTTGAGCTCTCACTTGGCTTTTTGGCTTAAGGTTGGTATCTCTATCACTTGAGCCACAACTCTACTTTTGGCGTTTGGCTGGTTAATAGGACTGTTTTGTTCAGATTGGCTTTGAACTGTGATTCTTAGAATTCAGCTTCTTGAGTAGTATGATTACCAATGTGAGTCACCATGCACACATGAGTTTTTCTATTTATAAACCTATATATGAAGCAGGAACTAAGATGCTCTGGCATCTTTAATGATAAATGTGAGTTGTTAGAAGATGTTGACCTACCTCCTGAATTGTAAAGAATAAAGTCTCCGCTAAATAACACTGTAAAATTTAACCATTGCATTTGCTTTAAGTGATATAGGGCAGACCATCAGTTTGTAGTATTCTTAGAATGTTTTAGTTTAGCAGAATATAATGGATCAGAACTATATTTTAGTGCATTGTTTTGTTCTTTGCAGTATTTTCTTTTGGTTGTTGCTACTTTTTGCTTTCCATTAGAAATTTTGTATTTGTTTATTGAGCAAAATATGTTATGAAGAATAAATTCAAAATTTAACATGGACTTATATTGTAATAATGATAAAGGCACAGTATTTAAAACAATATTTATTTTCCTTCCTTAAGAAGTTGTACAAAGGGGTTTCAATTCAACCTGTTAGTTTGTGATTACAATATATCTTGGTCAATGTCAACTCTTATAATTTTCCCCTTCTCTCCCAACTCCACCCATCTCCTCAACTTGCTTGGTTTCATTTGCAAATATATACACCAAATACGCACAGTATTTGAATGAGAAGAATTTAAAAATTCATAACGTCAAGATGGGGAGGTACCTGCTATTTAAAATGTTAGCCTTCGCCTGGGAAGGTGGCTCAGTGGTAGAGCGCTTGTCTTGTGTGCATGAGGCCCTGGGTTCAATTCCTCAGCACCACATAAGCAGAAAAAGCTGGAAGTGATGCTGTGGCTCAAGTGGTAGAGCACTAGCCTTGAACTGAAGAGCTGAGGGATAGTGCCCAGGCCCAGATTTCAGACCCCACGACTGACAAAAAAAAAAAAGTTAGCTTTGTTGGGTTGATAATTTTGAATAATTTCATTAATTGTAATTTTTATTTTTTGGCACAGCAAGGAGTTATTTGATATAAAATAAATATTTGAAAATTATTTCATTCAAAGAAGTCTATGTGTTGAGGTTGATTTCTTGCAAAATTCCACAACATATGTGATATTTCTAATTTAGTGATACTAAACTTATTTTCTATCATGAAAATGATAGAGCAATTTCCCATTCTGTAGATTTCCATTGAAGGGAAGATTTACGTTAGGCACTGTTAGGTACTGAATATGGTGATGACATGGTAGTCAGTCCCCAAATGCTTCTGAATCCAGCAGACCAGCCACATGAAATTGTCATGGAGCTGTAAGGGAGCTGAAGAAAGGCAAGACAATCAAGGTGCTATCAGGAAGGAGGTAGGTCCGGTGAAAGGGGTGGGGCAGATGCATGAAGAGAGAAAGCATGGGTGAACACAGTAGAGGTATTCAGTGCACATATGGGAAAATGAAAGCAGGTAAAAGGACAGGAGGTTGGGTAGGGCTGGGAAAGAGAGGAGGAGAAAAATGCAATGGATGGCATTGTACACATCAACTGACATTTTGAGTTAGAAATCCTTTATACAACTACTTAAAGAAAATGCAAAAAAGTAAAAGAAAAACAAAAGAAAGCAAATGTGTGTTAGGATTTCCTAAAGCAGCAGAGGTGCAAGCTGCTATAACTTACTATCAGGGAAGCAAGGTTGTCTAAAGGAATGTCCTGGAACAGAGGTTAGCCCTGACCTTGGAATTTTAGTGGATTTATTAGTTATTTTAAGTGGATGCCTCACAGCTCATGAGGACAAAAGACCATGGTAGAGGTCAGGGGGTTATGAGATAGACCTTTGGGCATTGAGTATACAAATAGTTAATGGTCAAACATAAAAAGTAATAAAGTACTGTTTACTTATTGCCAGCAAATGTTTGAACTCAGGCCTTCACACTTGCTCAACTTATGTGCTCAGGTGGTATTTGATCCACATCTTCAGCTCTGCTTTTTTCTTGTTATTTGGAAGCTGAAGTCTCATGGACTTTTGTTTCTGGGCAGGTTTTGAGCCTTGAATCTCTAGTTTCAGCTTTATGAATAGATAGAATTACAGGTATGAGCCATATATATATAAATATAGCTATTATATCTACTGGCCCAATAAATCAGTGCCTTATCTACAACAAACAACTCGCAAAAATAGCCTGCTCTAAGTTTCATTAGAGATAACCAGGCTGTTATCTCTACTAACAATTCAAGAAGCTAAACAGTAAGTTTGGTAACAATTGCTAAAAATGGTCAGTACCTGATTAATAAATTGATAACTTGGAGAAGTTTTATTTCCAGGCCCAACTTAGGACCAACCAGAGAAAACCAAATGTGTGTTCCTAACCAACAATAGGGGGCTCACTTCTAGTTAGCTTGCTTCCAGCCTCTCCATGTGCCAGCCAAAAGAAATTCCCTTTGTTTGACTGTTTTTTTTCCCCCTGCCAGAATTAGAAGGTCTCTCTTTTGCATTTCTGCTGTACTTTTTGGCCCTGAAGGGATATATTCAGTATGCTTATTCACCCAAATTGATCTGCACAGGATGATTCAGAATAAATGTGTGAAGAAGAAGCAGGAAACACGATGGGAAATTCCAGGTAACATTTTATTGAAGATAAGTTCAAGTTACCTCTCTGGAATGCAGCAGTGGGGGGAACTTAGGGAGGGAAGAGCAGGGAAGAACTAGCAGAGAAGGTGAATACAGTACATCTACATCAGTGAATAAACTTGCTATTGAAGAACATCAAGAAAATGCAACAGCAGAACTCATCAGCAATCCAAATCACAACTAGGAAGTAACTCGCTCCCCCAAATGGATAAAATAAAAAAAAAACATATTGAGGAGTACTCAATGTTGGTGGAGATCTGAAATAACTGGGTCTTTCTTTCACTCTGTTGATAAGACATAAAAAGATAAAAGCACTTTGGAAAACTGCTGGGTAGTTTCTTAAAAAGGGAAATACATGCATCTACCCAAAGACCTAGAAATGAAAACCTCTGTTCACAAAATGATTTGCACAGCAATGTTTACAGCAGCCTTCAAACGTTTCTCCACAGGAGAAAGTTAAATTAGCTCTAGCAGATTAATATAATGAATTACTGTGCATCCACAGACAGAAAATATATGACGTCATGGATATGAAATCTGATTATAGGCAAAAGTATTCCATGGTAACAAAAGTCACAAAGCCATGTCCCCGAGACACCGCTGGGGGAAAGTAACTGCAGAAAGATGTGAAGTGAACTTTTCAATGGGGGTTTATGTTATTTTTTTTTTTAAATTATGTCTAAGTAGTTGTACAAAGAGGTTTCAATTCAGCACATCAGTTTATGAGTACGATGAATCTTGCTCCAATAGCAATCATTATGTTTTAAATTTGGATTTAACATTATGATATATGGGTATGTACACTGAGCTTTGTACTTTTACTGTTTATAAAATATTCTATACCACCCATAGGACACTATAAAACTAAATTAGATTTAGAAAAGGAAATGTGGTTTACATATGGAAAATGCTTGTTATATAATGCCAGTAAATAAAAGAGCTACCGATTTGCAATGTGTATATATTATATGCTCCAGCTAACCCGTGCATCATGGATGGAAGGAAAAGGGTTAGGGGAGATTTGCTGCCCTGTTAACAAACAGGATTAGCATTGTCACTGCCACAATTGTAGGTTATTACAGTTACACATGGTTATGATTAATACTTGATCAATTAATTTAAACACTGTCAAGGCAGAGAACTACTCAGACTAATTCTTAGAGTAAACTACTCAGAGTAGGTTTTTATTTCAACTTTATTATTTTTTAAGTTTTAAATCACCCTTAAGTACTTGTACAAAGGGGTTCCAACATGTTGTACATAGAATGTATCTCAACCAATGTCACCCCTTCCATCATTTTCTCCCATCTTCCCCAATGTTACTTAAACTTTAAACCAATAAATGTTTGTTTATTTTATGGAAGGGAACTATGAGCAATACTATTTGATGTTATTTTTATTTTTGTCTTGCCTCTGTGACTTGGAATTCCACATGATTTTTTCTTTTATTTGCCCCTCTTTTTTTTTCTTATAATACCTTAACTTCCTTAACAAGGATTTCAAGAGACTTACAAATGATGAGTACAGATTGTTATGATCAAAAATTAACATACTTACAACTCAACTCAACTTTGGAGCATTTATCACTTTTTTTGGGGGGGGGTCTGGTTGTGGCGCCTGAACTCTGGGCCTGGGCGCTGTCCCTCAGCTCTTCAGCTCAAGGCTAGCGCTCTACCACTTGAGCCACAGCACCACTTCCCGCTTTTTTCTTTTTGCTTATGTGGTGCTGAGGAATCGAACCCGGGCCTCGAGCATGCAAGACAAGCGCTCTACCGCTGAGCCACTTTCCCAGCCCTTGATCACTTATTTTAAACACATTTTCCCCAAGAGTCAAAATTCTTTTTATGAATTGAATATCTCTTTTTTTCCACACTCATATTTACTTGGTTTATGTGACATGGAATTACACTTTACAAACACATTAATCGGCATGATTGGCACAAGCAAGTTGATGAATAACTATATTCTGGCATAGGCATCAACACGGGGGAGAAGGTACTGCGAACATGCCAGCCAAGGCCTTACTGTCTCCTAGGTGCCAGGCAGTAGTTTTTGCAGAGCAAATAGTATCAAATACGGTAAGGGTCAATCCCTTAAGGTCACTCCTACTAGTCCTTCCCCAATTTCCCACATTGATTACTTTCTAATCAGAAAAAACCCCACAAGCACTATATAGTGATTTAAAGTAAATACAAATAACAAGAAGTTTAAGAATATTGCAGTGGTGATAAAGATGACGATGATAAACACTGATGATAGCAAATTCTCTAGAAACTCAGTCAAAACTCCTCAGGGAGGGAATGCTCAATTCTCCCTTGAGGATGGCTGGAGATAAACTTCAGTAATTTGAAAACACGTTCTTACTCCAGGGCGATTTGTTAACTTCTCTTTTCCTGGTCCTCAGGATACAGATGGACCAGAAAGTTAGAAATAATGTGTGCTAGAAATAGATGGGCTTTGGGAGCAGATAAGGGGACAAATTGATGTACCTCTTCCATTTTAATGCCACTCCCCTCTGTTCGCTATTTCAGAGGTGCGCCTCATTCCAGATGATTCACCTAAACCAATCATTTTCTTCTTTCAAAGTCTCCATTTCTTCATCCTCACCTGATGTTTAGATCTTGTCTTTGATTGTACCTCAGGTTTAACAGATTGTTATTTTTTCTGCACTGCGATTCACAGTATTTGTTTTAGGAACATGGTATTAGTGTTTATGCTGTTTGCACTATGATAGCTGCATGGGAGTTAACTGGGATTTTTAATACTCAAACAGGTTTGTCAGTCCACCCTGTCCCTATTTCAAGTTGGTAGTTTGTTGTTCAAATAGCTAACACCAGCAGTGCTTTTTTTGTACATAGGCTTTGAATAAAGAGAGTTTCTGGCTGTGTAGGAACGTTGGTGAATTCTCCCTGAGTTACTGCGGTGAGTTAGAATCAATATACATATATTGCTTTTGCTTGAAATTTCTTGCTGGGCTATGACAGACTAGGAAGGGCAAGACAGCTCCTTAGGGTTTCTTTTATAAGGGCACGAATTCTATTAAGAAGGGTTCCGTACTTACGCATAATCACCCTCTCTTCAGAAGTTCATTTCCTAATTCTATCACAATGGTGACATCAACGCTGCAGGGACAGAAGTATTCAGACCACAGCCTGACCCTTACTTTGACTTCATTTTACTTTAATCATCTTTATAAAGGCTCTCTCACATAATATTGTCACATTATGAGCTACTGAGTTTCAAGATTTTAATTTATTCATTTGGGGGTTTGGGGAAGCAACGTAGCCCATAAGAATCCTGGTTCTAGGCATGGGATGCAGAACATACATTGGCCAGCAATCCAGAATATATTTAACATCAGGGACGGCAAAGTGGACTTTGAGCTGACTTCCATCTCTCCGACACATTGACTTTGGTCTTCCCAGTCTCCGTAACTATGAGGACTAAATTTCTATTTCTTGAAAGATACCCAGTCTATGATACTTTCAGTGAATAAGACCTGCTTTAGCTAAACATGACTGGGTCCTTATAAGTGGAAGACATGGAGACCCAGAGAGAGAACACTATGTAGAAACAATAGAAGAGAGGTAGCCACAAGCCACGGAAAGAAGCCTTAAAAGAAAGAAACTCTCCTTTGTTTTCAATATTTAGTAAGTGCTGCATGCTTAAGGTCTTCAATATCTTTCTCTACAGATGTTGCCACACAGGCTTATGTCCCATCCTAAACTGGAGGAGGGAAAACGGAGTTCATGTCTTGAATTTTGTCTTCCAGCTTCTGAATGTTGCACACAGAAGGCTAAATAAACATAATACATACAGCTAATTTCCCTATACTCCTTTTACCCTATACAATGGGTAATGAGTTCCTTGTTCATAAGAAAATGGCACTTGTGAAATACCATACAATACATCATCAAATACTGCTGCGAATCTAAATTTAGGATAAGAATCCTTTCCAGGAGTTGAGTTTGGAGCACTAGGCAGGATTGTGATTTTGATGGCAGCCTAGGCTCCCTAGTACTTTGAGGACAGTTGGGGCTATGTAATGAGATCTTGCCTCAAAAGCGAACAGCTGGACATCTGAGGCTCATGCCTACAATCCCAGCTTGTCAGGAGGCTGAGATCTGAGGATTGCAGTTGGAAGCCAGTGATGGAAAGTTTGTGAAACTCTTCTCTCCAATTAGGTACCAAAAAAGCTCAGGGACAGGGTCAAGGCCCAGAGTTCAAGCCACAGGGGACACACACACACACACACAGACACACACATAGACACACACAGACACACACAAACAAATTAAAAAGGAAAAAGAACAGAATCATTTCCAATAGGAAAAATTATCACCCTTATATTATAGAAAGCATTCCATAATTGGTGGGCTCAGTGGTCATGTGATTGTCTTTGCTGTTCAGCACTGGTTTGTTGCTGGCACATGAGGCTGATCGACCAGGTAGATGGCTCTATGGGAATGTCCAAGTGCTAACCATATGCTGACCTTTATTCTGCATTTATTATAAAAGTATTATGCTGTGTTTTGAACTTTGGTTGTGTGATGTCACCAGCTGGCAAACTGGGTAATGGGTGTCTTTGGATTGTTCCTTTCATTCGAGATTGCCTTGATCATTTGGAGTCTTTTCTGATTCCACACAAAGTTTAGGATTAATTTTGGTACTTTTGTAAAAAAAATGTGGAATTTTGATAGAGGTTTCATTAACTTTGTGGGTACTTTTGGACAGTGTGGATATTTTAATATTATCAATTCTTCAAGTCCACAAGCACAGGGTATCTATCCACTTGTTTATTTTACTTTGTATTGGACACTGCTATTAAGGAGAATGTTAATTTCTTTTTCACAGTTCAGGGTATATAGAAGAATACTGATTCTGCATGTTAAAATTACACGCATTTCAACTCTGTTGAACTCATTTATTAGTTCTGGTATGTTTTTGTTTGGAGAGTCTTCAGGATTGTCTATGTATAAATTCATATCATCTTCAGAAAGCAATCATTTTAATTTTTGTCTATTTTAGTGTCTTGCTAAATTGCTCTCACTAGACTTCTAGCACTAGAATGAATAGAAGTGGTCATACGGGAACAGATTGCAGCTTTTCATTGTTTGCTATCCTGTTCCCTGTTTTTACTATAGTGAAGAAAATTCTTTATGTACTTAATGTGTTGAAAGAATAAGTAGATTTTGCCAAACACTTTTTCTCATATACTAGAATTGTGATATGATCTTTTACCCTTCATAAAAGATTTTATCCTTCTAACAAGGTTATTATTGTATTCACATTTGCTGATTTTCATATGTTTGAAAAAATCCATTCACTAGGGCCAACAGATATTTGGTAAGGATGCCAAAAATACACACTGGGGAAAATACAGTATCTTGGATGAGTGGCGCTGGGAAAAATGACCACCCACAATCATGAAAATGAAAGTCTCAACTCTTCTCTCACAGTACAAGTACAACTCCACTGACATGGATTGAAGTTTTAAATTAACCTCTGGAGTCATGAAACTGTTAGTAGAAAACATAGTGAAAAGCCTTTTGACTTTGGTGTGGGAAATTAACTTTTGGATATAACCTCCAAAGACAGCCAACAGATGCAAAAAATAGATAAATACTATCTTATCAAACCAGCCAAAGCAATAATGGACAGAGGAGACAATCTACAAAATAGGCAGAAGTATTTTCAAGCCATATATCTTATAAGGAGTTTCATAGCCAAAATGTCTTAGCAACTCATAAATGTTGGTATTAAGAAAACAAATAATCCTTCTGTAAAATGAGTAAAGGATCTGAGTATGGACTTTTTACATGACATATAAAAGGTCAATATTAAATTCAAACATATACATACATGTATATACCTGCAAGTCTATAAAATGCTTAGCATCAGTCACAAGAGAAATGCAAATTGAAATCACAATGAGCTATCATCTCACAACTGTTAGCATGATTGCTATTTTTAAAAAAATGAAAGATAACAAGCATTGGTGAGGATGTAGGGAAGAAAGAATCCTTTATGCTGGCTACTAATGAGAATGTAATTTAGTACAGCCTTTATGGAAAATAGTATGGGGTAACTTTAAAAATTAAAGAAGAGCTACTATATGACCCAACAATCCAACAGTCAATAATAACTTCATATTTGAAAATTACTGAAAAGATAGATCTTAAATGACCTTATGACAAAAATAACAACTTTATGAGGTGGTCGATATATTAATTTGTTTTATTAAGGTAATTATTCCATAATTCAAACATATGTCCAAATCTACTGTTTATTATATATGTGCGTGAACACTTATGTATGTATGCATATATGTATGTGTATATACAAACATGTATTCTCTCAAAATGCTTCCTGGGTACTATTTGAGAACATATCCTTACACTATTACTGAGATAGAAAAATAAATACTGATAGCTTTTATCTTGAAACATAATGCACCAGCTAAGTTATTCTTTATTCCTCTTTGTGCAGTGTTTCCATGAGAAGTGTAATATATTTTCAGATTTTTTAAAAAGAAAATTTCATATGAATACTTCTGAACTTTTTAAGGGAATTAAAAAATTTGTAAATTTGCTTATGTAAAACAATTTGTTCTGTTTACTTACTATCCAAAGAATGAAAAGATCATGTTAGTCTATTAAATACTGAATACACTGTACTAGAGCTAGATATGTATGGGAGGATTTGCCCTAAAGGTAGCTCTACATAATAATTTGGGCTCTCCTCATACTGGGTGGAGAAGATTTAAATAAAGTAGGCCAACCTTATTCTTGGGTTTATTGCAGGGGCTTTGATCAAATATAGTAAAATAAATAAGTAAAATAAAAAAAAAACTAAGTTTCATGTGTGGTCCACACAGCCCAGCTGATTCAGGGAAGCTCTCTTTCATTCTTGGTTTAACATCAGTTATGTTTAAATAATTTTGTGATCTACTGAGGTTTCCCTGGCCTCAATTTTACAAAAATATACCTCCTAAATGATGCCAAGAAGCAGAGTAAAAGCCACAGTAACCATATGAACCCAAAATGTCCTATAATATGGCAAGGTAAAAATTTTAGATTTGTTGAAAGGCAGATGCCATAGCGGAAGTTGAGTGGCATTCTGAGAAACATGATCCACGCAAATATAACCACACAGGCTAAACTGTGCATCCTGAGCAATCACAGCTTTTTGTTCATGGTGGTTTCCTTGGACCCAGACAGCACAGGGAAACTAAGTCCTTTAGTGCATCTGGAGATCAGTCATGGTAAAAGGAGTTAGTGGGTAATACCATAGACAGGGTATTTTGGAATACATTCATAAAGGACCTCAAACCATCTAAATTTTCTCTAAAGTCAGAAAGTGTATGTTGGGAAAGACAGCAGTTTAATGTATCAGTAACAGGATAACTAACAATACTAGATGGTCAGTAGAAACAAGAAGTTGAATAATCGTGGCTACTAGAGGCTGAGATCTGAGGATTGTGGTTTGAAGCCAGCCCAGGCAGAAAAGCCCCCATGAGACTTTTAAAAAAAAATTTTTTTTTGAGACTTTTATCTCCAACTAACCACCAGAAAACTGGAAGTGGCGCTGCAGCTCAAAGTGGTAGAGCACTAGCCTTGAGCAAAAAGAGCTCAGAGACAGTGCTCGGGCCCTAAGTTCGAGCCCCATGACCAACAAAAACAAACAAAAAGTTGAATAATAGTGAATAATGTAACATTACTTAAACGTCTGGACATCTGCAGCCTTACTCTCTTATTCTAGTAATAAAGCATTAAAATTCTGCTGTTGTAGTTTTGCTCTGATCTGATCTGGTCCAAAATGGTATGTTCCTTCCCTAAAGTGTGTGACCCAGAAGTTAAACACATTATTTCTGTTTACATCCCACTGGATAACACTGGTAAAAGATTCCTGCTTTTTTGTGGTGTTTATGTGCTCTACAGGAACCTAGTTTTGTTGTGTTATAAGAATCACTCCAGACAAGTGAATAGTTTTTAATGAATAAAGAACAATTAATAATGAATTGGGAATCACTGAGAATCAGAAGAGGTTCCAAGAGCTCCTCTACTAAGCTCCTCAGCGAGTATCATGAGCAATGGAGAGATGTCACCCAACAGGTTATAGAGAGTTATCAACTTTCTTGGACATAATCTGGTTAGTCTGTTGCTTATGAGTGGGTGGAACTTGGCTGTTTATTACACAGTATAATTCTAAATTAGGTTGTATTTGTGTGCTAAATTAACCTGTGATTTGTTATATATTGACTCAAATGATGGAGACTTCAGGCCCTTAGTCACTTTCTTATTTAATTTAACAACTGTAAATATAAGAAAAAAGCCTCTTCCATAATTATTGTGGCTCTGATTCTGGACAGAAGAAAGTTAAGCTGAACTTTGATGAATAAATGAGGACCTGAATCAAGCAAAACTTTACAAAAATATGCATGAGGTAATACAAGGGCAAACAATGTGGTACAAACAAGTTAATGTGGCAGACATAGAACTATAAAAAAAAACTAATAGCAAAATTATAGTACACAGCTGAAAGATGAAAATGGAAAAAGAAATGGAGTTTGTTTAATGGTGGACCTTGAAAATAGATTACAGAGCATATTTTTACCTAGTTGGTGATAGTATCTCTTTCTTTCTTTATGAAGCAAGATTGGGCTGTAAAAGGTGCATTAGTAGGACTCATTTGACTCTTTTATGTCTGACAGTGCAGATATTTTTTAATGTTTATAGTTAATCCAGCATGAACAGAGAAAGGTGTGAGCTTTAGAAATAGTCTAAAAAACAGAGGAGATGCATACCAAATGAAGAATTGGCAGATTGTACTGCTTCTTGTTAAGGTAGCAAATTAAGTCTGGGAGTCACAGAAGCTTCTAGGGTTTGGGGTGTGGTTGGCTGTAGAAGGGAAAGACCTGGCAGGAAGCCAGTTGTGGGGAGTTCAGACGTGTTTAGAAGTGAGGGTGTGTTTCACAGGGAGAAATACCCAGAAGACATCAAAGATAGAGTGCTAGATATGGAGACTCCTTGAAAACCACAGCCTCATCATTAATCCGACGAAAGGGGAAGATTCAGAACCAAAGGTGGGAAGGAGTGTGGATCACTCTCCAATCTTCCTCAGAAGCTCCCCCGCCCAGGGACAGACACTTAAGAGATGATCATCTCTCTACACAGCGGAGAAGAAGGAAATCACAGCGAGGCGTAAAGAGACAGGATCTTGAAGGCAACTAGTATGGAGACAGAAGGGCGAAAATGGGAGGCATCCCTCTGCACTGATTTGATCCTCCTTATCAAATGCATGAAGGTGGGATCTTAATTTGGGGCTGCACTGCACTCCTGAGACTCTGGTCAGAGCCAAGACGCAAGAGAAAAGCTCCTCCTCACCATTCATTCTAACTTGGAGAGTGTTTGGCTCTGAGGCTGAATAGGATGTAGAGACGTTTGAGTTCACTCTTTTCCTTCAGAGGATATTGTGATGTTCAGTTTAGGAAGCAAACTGGAAATTGACAGATTCATGGAAAATCCTTAGCCAATGTATTACTATTCCCAGGAGTGCTGCACAGAGAATGAGGTTGGTGGGGGGGTCTAGACAGTTGAAGCTTACATGAGCAAAGGGAGAGGGGCTCAGACGACTGGGAAGGGAGAAGGAGGCTTCAAGCTATGGAGGCTCAGGGGCACAGGTGCAGAGCGAGCCCGGGCACTTGCTATGCAGGTGAAAGCCGCCTGTGGTCATTTCATTGTGGACCAAGCTTCACCTCTCCAATCTCTTCTTCCTCTGAAAAGATCATTGCTAGGCATTGCTAGGGAATCTCAGTAAAACCTCTGCTGATCTGTTGGCTGTTTAGTCCAAGAATGTAGGTTTTCCTGGTAGTTATAAATTTCTTTCGCAATGGGGCAGCCTTTCAGACTTATTCCTGCCTTCATTCCTGCATAAACGCTAGTTTGAAAGATGCCAAAGAAAGAGCTTTGTGGCGCACATCCCCGCCTGACACAGAGGCCTGTGGTACTTTCCTTGTACATCCTCTACTCACATCACTTCCCCTGGGACTGCTAGAAACCAGGGAGTTCCGCCAGAGAACAATGCCACAGAAACGTTATCTACCATCCCAGTCCAAAACCGATGAAACGTTCATGGGAAAAATCTAAAATCCCTTGTTTTTGAGTCCTAAATTTAAAAAGATAGAGAATTGTGGCAAACTTCGGTGATATTAAAGTCTGAGCTGAACTCTTGTGAGAATGTAATCTTTATTTTTTACATTTGTAAATCAAATTTGGTGGGAGCATTCATTTGTGACACTATAGAAAGAACATTTTGATAATAATCTCTCTTGACCCCATGAGAGAGATGTCTGTACATCTGCAGTGTATTGTTGGGGAAAGCATAAAATGAGTCACAGTGCTGAAGTGGTTCTACCTGCTTCTGACTTTGAAGATTTTCTTTCTTTTCTTTTTTCCTTTGGTATCAAGTCTTGTTATATATCCTGGGTTGATCTCAAACTCTGATCTTTATGATTCAATCGTCCCCATGCTCTTGAGACCTTTGGAGAGGAGTTGTTAGGCTTGCATTTGGTAGGTTTTACCTGTAGCACCCACAGTGCATTGGCACTACAGTCACAAATAAACATTCTGTTTTTTTTCGAAACACCCAGGATAGATACAAACATTTTTCTCTCCTCCCATGAGCTCTAGCTTTTGTTTAACTGAAAGGGAAAACAAACTAGAAAATCTAATTTGTGAAGTCAGTTCATTTATCCTTCCAACCAGAGGCTAAAACTATTGGGTCTGGAAAAGGGAATTAGGATCTTAGGGAAGACTGGGCTCAGAATCTATGTGCACATTCTTCTACATTTACTTCTGCTGATAGAATAATATTAAGTATTCCATGCTTAACATTTTTCTTTTTCCTCCCCAAGGAAACTGGTACATAAGAATGAATTGCGCATTCTGTGGTCTATTTTTTCTGTAGCTCTTAAGGATAAATTTTATCAACATGTTAGGTGAAAAACACTTCATGTTATGTGTTTTCAAATCTACAAATTAGCTGGGAATAAACACTAAAAGAAGCAACATTTCTAATTGTGGCATTATTACAGGAAATCCAGTCAGCCGTCTGGAGGAATTTGGGGAAAGATAAGACAATTGCTTGCTCGCTGTCCTTGAAGCCACACTACAAATAGGAACTATTGAGAAGATGAGAGCGTTGCTACAAACTAAAAGCAAATGATACAGGTGGGGACTTGGTGGGTGGGAAGTTAGACATAGTCCAGGGCTTCAATGAGGAATAGCTTTTCTGTTATGGAAACATACATGCACTCACTCATCTCTGTTATAATTCTTTCTTTTTTGGTCTGGCGTTGGGGTCTGAACTCTGGGCCTGGGCACTGTCCCTCAGCTCTTCAGCTCAAGGCTAGTGCTCTACCACTTGAGCCACAGCACCACTTCCGGCTTTTTTCTTTTTGCTTATGTGGTACTGAGGAATCGAACCCAGGGCCTCATGCATGCAAGGCAAGCGCTCTACCATTGAGCCACCTTCCCAGCCCCCACTGTTATAATTTATTTGTATTTCTCTAAAAAAAAAACCTCTAAAGAGCAAGAAGGGTGGGTGTTTGCCAATGCTGTGAGTCTCCAGAGAGCGTAAAGGAGAAGCTTTATCTCCCAGGTTTCAGTAGTTTGTATTCTTCCTGAGTCTGAAACTGCACCTGAGCTGGCTTGTTGGCCATAGAGCATCCTATGTTTTCTTTCAACAGCACAGGGAGAGAAGTTTACAAGATCTCGGATCCCAGGGTCTAGACACCTCTGCCTTCTGCAGCAGGAAAAGGTTTGACCAGTTGGATTTGAACAAAAGGTTTAACTGTACAATCCAGGCAGGTACACCCAACAGGGTGCTCATCAGCCCTGTGAGCAGAGCTGTGCGACGTTGTGCTTCCTGGAGAACTCCAGCAATGCAATGCACGTCACGAATGTGTGAGAGCCAGGCCTTTCACACTGCCGTAGTAAGGAGTGGGCCACGCCAGGCATCCCGTGGCTCCACGCTTCGCGGTGCAGCTTGCATCACTTGTGACTCTTCTGCTGGATATTACTGCACATTTCACAGGCACCGAAACACATTTCAGACCCGCTTGATGACTTTTTATAGGTCCTATTAGGCACAGGCTAAATTCGTGTTTCTGCAGGAGTATGAAATACGTTGTTCGCTTCATCTCTGTCATGGGTATTGCTTGATGTTCAAGGGGATATATTATCACCAATCACTGTGAGTCGTAAATTATCTGACATCCTGACAGGAAAAGCTTTTTATCCACTTGTTTTGTTGAGCCAGCAGAGTAGTAGAGAGGGTGAGGGAAGGGGAGAGAGAACTCTGTCAAGTATCTGATTAAACAATGCCTGAAAACAGTGTGTGTGGTTTTTTTTTTTTTTTGGTTGGAAATGTTATTTTCAGAGTAGCTACATTGTGTAATGATGCATTCACAGAACTGTTTCTTTTTTATCTTTTTCTTTTGATTTGATCACGAGGTGGAAAAATCAGAAAAAGGCGTTGGACTTAAAAATGATTCTGTACTTGAAATATTAATCAGGATTTTGTTTAAAGATAAAATTGCTTGTTTTTACTTCTGCTGTACAAATGGAGTGAGCACATGGAAACAAAAAATATTTTGAATGACATAGGATTTTAATATTTAACTTGGTCTTAGGTACTTGAACTAGCCGCTTAAATGGGGCTTACCATTGAGATTTAATTCAAAGCATCCTAAAATACTTTTCGAACAACTACTGGCATTTTTAGTTCTGAAAACTATATACTACTATAAATTCTTTAAAATTGTTGTTAAATGACCACATATTTGTGATTGTTGTTTCTCAGTTCACTTTGGAGGCTGTATAACTATTGCTTATGTAGATAAAATATAAATGGTATATAGCATTTTGATTTACTTGTTTCTTGCGGAATTATTTGTACCCATACATATCATATAATCCAAATCTGAAGGGTTGTAATGAACCAGAAATAAAGCAGCAGGTACCCCTAGTTGGTCTTTAAAATATACTACCGTTTTGTAAGAAGATGCATTCCGATTGATTTCCTGTGCTACTTTCTACTGATGGACATTGGATTTGGGGTTTTGCTGTTCTGTGTTGGTCCTACATGATATTAAACAATCAATTTAATTAAGGAAACCCACAGATTGAGTTAATTTAATTGACCTACAAGTTAATTAACTGGTACAACAGGGATACCACAGACATATAGGATTGAACACAGGTGCAGAGGCTTTTTGGGACGTGAATTCAAAGCCTCGAGTTTCCACGCTATACAAGGCCAGGCAGAGCTATGGCACAAACTTGCCAGCCTCAGACTGTCATGTGGCGGGTGCCAAAGCTAACATGGTTGCTCCAGAGTCTTCCACACCAGACACAAGTTTGCATTCTTTTATTGTACACCCTGCTTCCCTTTTTTGCCCAATGTGATTAATTGAGTTTCAAGTGTAAAATTGATTTTCAAATGTAAAATCACCTTTACCTTCTTGGCATGTACTCCATTTGGTCTTAATAGTCTTAATCTTTATATTTATAGCTGGATTTCAATTTTGCTTAATAGCACACATTGTAACATGTAGAATTAATGTCAGAGTAACAATATAAGTATATATTTATATTTAATATAATAAAGACATCGGGCTATTCATTAATATTTTTGTAATATCCTTTGCAAGGTGTGGTATCAGGATATATTGAACTCCTATAACAAGTTGTCCCCCATCCCTATTTACAAGTGTTTGTAAGACTAAACCAAAAATATAACTTACCAGTAAAATTATCTGGGCTAATATTTCCTGGTGGGAAGAATCCTAATTGTAAATATAATAATGACTTATTAAAATATCTCATGCTAACATGTTTTGAAGGCAGTTGTTAAAGTCGCTTGTCATTTTCTGAAAGTTTCAAGTTCATTAGTGTAAAGGTGTTCATGATATCCTTATTGTACTTTTGATTTTACTAAGTATATTCCATTTTTCAGTCTTCTCTATTTTACCTTTTCTTTGGTTGCAATTCTGTTTCCTTGATGTATTTTGTTAAGGATGTCTTAATTTCATTAATCTTTTCAAACAACTAACATTTGGCTGTGTATTTTGCATATTGGATCTTTGTTTTCCAGGGTACAGATTTGCTTTATCTCCTTCTTTATATAGGTATATGAATTGTATTTCGTGTTTTTGTAGTTTAAGAAAAAACCCTTCAGTTAACTAAGTTTTAGACTTACTTTACTTCTAGTATAAGCGTATGCCTATTAGCTTCCTCTTTCACCCAGATTTTTCTGCGTTCTATTTGATCCATATGGAATATCTATTATCATTCTTCACAATATTTTCGTATTTCTGTTCTGATTTATTCTTTGATCCATAGATTAGTTAGAAGTTGATTTCATTCCCAACATAGTTGTTATCATTTTCAATTTACATTCTACATATTTAAACATTGTATTATTACTAGAGTTGAAATTAATTTTCCTCTATTCACCTAACAAAAACAGAATAACTTTGTGTGTGTGTGTGTGTGTGTGTGTGTGTGTGTGTGCACGTGCACATGTGCCATTCCTGGAGCTTGAACTCAGGGTCTGAGCTCTGTCCCTAAGCTTTTTTTTGCTAAAGGATAGTGCTCTATTCCTTGAGCCACAGCTCCACTTCTGGCTTTTAGCTGGTTAATTGGGGATAAGAGTCTCACAGGCTTTCCTGCTTGGGCTGGCTAGGAACCACTGTTCTCAGACATCAGCTTCCTGTGTAGCTAGGATGTCAGGCAGGAGCTACCAGTGTCCAACTTTGACTTAAAAAAAAAATCGATGCTCATTTTATAACACAGAATGTGTTATCAAATATAGCTCTTATTCATCCCAATATAATTTAAAAATAATATGAGTTATGTCATTGCCTGCTGCGGCTTTACATGAACGAAAACTGGTCATTTTGTTAATTTGGTAAATATTAATTCACATGTGCTTATAGTATGTATTTCGGTTGCCTAGGCTGATCAGCTACTGAAAAACTATGTGAATGGTTTTATTCTGGGACTGCTTTTTATTCTTTTAAAAGTTGGATCCATTTTTGCTTGATATGTTTTGAAGACATCTTATTGGAAATATGGATTTCAAATGGACTAGTTTCCTGTTGTGTTGGCATCCTTAGCATGAGGAGCTATCACTGTTTCTCTAGCTATAGCAGTCTACCTTGTCTGATATAAGTGTGACAAATCCAGCTTTCTTTTGGAAAGTTTTCCAAACACATAGTTTTCCATTTTAGGTTTATTATTTTTCTGTACTCCGATCTAAGGCATGTGTCTTATGTATTGCACAGAATTTATCTTGTATTTTTATGAACCCTGATACACGTAAGCTTTTACATGGAACAGCTAGACTTTGGTCTCTTTAATTTATTTTGATTGGGATGACTGTTGTTTCTGTTGTGTTTCTCCTTTCGATTCTTAGAAATTTCCATCATATGCTGAGAATTGATGAAGTCCATCAGAAGAAACTGCAAGTGCAAACCTCTGCTCAGTGTTTTCAATGGGGGTGTCCAAGGGCTGTATCTCTCCGGTGGGCTTTTATCTTTTGTGTGCAGGAGATGGGAGAAAATTACTCTATTAAAAAAGAAGTTACTGAAACCGTAAAGCTTTCAATCCCATTTTCCTCTAACATTTGGGTAATGGCTTGAGGAGAACACCAGCGGTGGGCTCGGGTCCTTCCCACCTCCAGTGGCTATCATTCCAGCTCCCTAGCCCTGCCAGCCACGGTCCTGAGGCAGAGACCTGCACTCACCGTGGCATGTGGTGATCGCCAAAGCCTGTGACCAGAGAGGAGACAGTGGTATTCAGTCAGGCAGTGACAGCTTGGTCCTGTCAAGCCACTTACTCAGGAGGCTGAGATCTGTGCATTAGGGATTCTAAGCCAACCAAGGCAGACAGATCTGTGAGATTTTTACCATCCACGGACCAGCAAAAAGCTGGCTCAAGTGGTAGAGTACCAGCTTCAAGTAGAAAGAGCCAATTGAGAGTATGGAGCCCTCAGTACCAGCACACACACACACACACACACACACACACACACACACACACACACACACACACGGGTGTGCACCTTGACAAAAAGCTCCAGCTACGCAGAATGCAGGTGTACCAAATACTTAGGAGGACTCAGACTCATCTCTCTGCAGAGATGTCCTCTTCAGCCTCGGGCAGCATTTTGGGCCTGCATTTTTCCCAATGTGTTAAGAGGAGGCTATAAACATCTATTCAGCTAACTCATTTTCTTTTAAACTAAAACAATTTTTCATGGTTATTGAAAATACACTGTAGCACAAAATTCCAATAAGTGAGCACTTATTTGTTCAGACCAACCTTGATCAGAACAATGATCTTTGGGTCTTTAACTCTTTATGTTAATTAGAATTTTACAGCTACTTAATGACCTAAGAATGCTACAATACTGAAGATTCATTGCAATATCATATTGGATCTTTATTAGCTATGCCATTTAGTTTTCCAAAAATCAGTCCTTACATAGAAAAGGCAAATTGAAATTTATTTAGGTGCCTTTCTCCCACGCTGAGGGCCAAGCCTGCAACACATCCAGTCTTGAGGGGTCAACTACAGATTTGTCCATAGTTGTGCAAACTACAGCTGTCATTATGATTGTACTAGGTATGAGTCAGGTCTTGTGAATTTATCAAATGTTTTCTTTAAAACTGTTTAATTTTATACATTTATTTAGTTATACTGACTGAACATGAATGCCCGCTTATTAGAGGAAAAACTAGCATTACACAGTAGTAGACAAAAATTATTTTTTCCATTTTTTCAACTTCTCTCTCATCTGAGACAAAGGTAGTTAACAATCTACTCTGTTACCTATTCAGAGATTTCTAGTGAGTTCTCATGTCAGTACATTTGTTTTCAAATCACTCTTGGCCCTGACATAGTTGATGTTGGCTACGATGAACTCATGCAGAAAATGCAGTCAAAAGCAAACAAATTTAAGAAACCCCCTCTGCTTGCTCCCAGTGATTCAAGAGTCTCATGTTTCCTCTCATCAAGAACCTAGGATCAGCAGTTTCGCCACTACTTCGATGGCTTCAAGCAATGACACTGTTTCCATTCCTTAACGATGTCTCATTTTGTTCACTACCAACTGTAGGTCATTATGCATGTGAGAAACGTAGGCACGATGCATTTCAACAGAGTGAGAGTGACCAGCTTGACTTCACACAGAGGGGCAGGTTAGTAACAATCCTGTGTCATTCTTAGTGATAAATACTCCCCTTAAAAACAACTAATTTTCAGCTCTGTAAGAGTTTAATAAATTAAGAGACTATATATTTATATCTGTTCACTTTTAACAATATGTTTTATTATTGCATTTTTCATATAAAATGAATTTTACTTATGCCCCACCTCTACTTTCAGCTTTTGGTTGATGAATTGGACTTTTCTGCCTGGGCTTGTTTGGAATTTTGATCTTCAGATCTCATCTTCCTGAGTAGTGAAGATTACAAGCATGACCTAAACAGCACCTGGCTTAAAAATCGTTATATCTGTAAATAGTTAAACATTCAGACTAATAAAGTCTATTGAAAAAAAGTCAAATTTTCAACAGTAGCGCCAGCTCACTACACCTTTTGTAGTTACGCTCTACGGAGAATGATCTTAAGCAATCTCCTGCTTATCAAGACACGACTTTAGGTACATGTAACTATAATGCTTGGTTTGATTAATTATAGCCAGGATTTTATTGTTTTGTAAAGTATGGTGTTCTCTAAGATGTGTAAAATTGCTATGATAAAGGTGATGTACAGAGAAATATGATATTCTTAATGAAGCCCAATAACAACACGTCATGCTCTGATGTTTTTGAGAATTCAAATATTTGATTCTCTGGTTTCTCACATTTAGTTCTACGTGATGAGAATTATACATAAACTTTGTTCTCTTGAGGCTGAATTAAAAAAAAAGTCCAAACACTAAATGATTCCTTCCCTGTCATTTTTGGGGGGGCATTTTCTTTCCTATTTATGATCTGTTTGTTCTTGAGTATTTGTCCCCACAAATGTCCTTATCTATGTGGTCTGAAGTTCTGCAGCCTAAAACAAGATTTTCCCTTCTTTCTATTTTTGCTTCCTCTGTCGCTGTGGCTGTTTCTTGTAAGAGTTCACTTGTACATCCCTTGACCTTCCATACCTACCTAGTTCAGGCTTGAAACTTTTAATACCAAGCGGCTGAAGTTTCCCCCACGGATGCTGGCCACTACTATAGTTGAGAAAACAGATTTTCTTTTGGTTTCTGTGCCTTGACTCGCACTTGCCCAGCTCTTGGAAGTGACTTTTTCCCCCATGACATACTGGCTAAATAGGGTTCTCTGCTCTGAATTCATCTTAGTGTGAATGCCTCTCTCTTAGCTAGGCTCCTCAGTTACTGTTAGGGTAGCACTTCGATCTGGCCAACATTTTATTTTATTTCTTTTTAAACTTTTCTTTTGAAATTATTAGAAAACTCAAAAAGGATTGCAAAAGCAGAAAGACCACACACATCCTTCACAAAGCTTCTTCAATGGTGACACCTTGCATACCTCCAGTGCCTTATCAAAATCAGGAAATTGACTGGAATAATACAATGAACTCAATTCACATCTTTCTAGTGTCACCAAGTTTTGCACATCTTTGTACATAATTTTGTGATACTCCCTTTTATGTACGAATTCATAAAACTACCAGAGCTATTCCTTCAGCAGGAAGCAACTCTATGGTGCCAACTGCTTGAAGTCACGTCTTCTCAGTTATGAAATTCACAATTTCCTATCTAACTTTTACTGTGATTTTGTTATTTTATGGATTTACTTGGCCTAGTTCCCTTAAGATCCATCCATGGTGCTGCATCAGATTGCTAGTGATTTTTCCCCCCTTTATACTGCTGAGTAATATTCCATCTTATAGATGTATTAGAGAGAGTTTAATAATTCATCCTGTGAAAGATGCTTATATGGTTTCTACTTGTTAGCTGTTTAAAATAAAGTGGCTGTGAATAGCCTTGTACAGGTTCTTGTGTGAGCATAGACTGTTCACTTCTCTGGAATCAATTCCCAGAGGCTGCATTGTTAAGTCCTGGCAGCAGTGTGTGAGTAGTACTAATTCTTCACCTCTTCATTGGCATTTTGTGTTATTGGAATGTGTTCCTACCATTTTTGCAGATGTACTATGATTTCTTGCATTTTTCTTATGACTAGCAATAGTTAACATTTATTTATTTATTTATTATTTTTGGGTCCGGTCTTGGGGCCTGAACTCTGGGCCTGGGCGCTGTCCCTCAGCTCTTCAGCTCAAGGCTAGTGCTCTACCACTTGAGCCACAGCGCCACTTCCGGCTTTTTTCTTTTTGCTTATGTGGTGCTGAGGAATCGAACCCAGGGCCTCATGCATGCAAGGCAAGCGCTCTACCACTGAGCCACCTTCCCAGCCCATCTTTTTATAAGTTAATTAACCACCTATGTATTTTCTCTGTCGAAGTCCCTATACAGCTCATTTACTGGTTTTCTATTTGAGTTGCTTGTCTTGCCATTGTCATGTTTACACAATTCTTTGTATGTCAGCTATATTTGCCAAACGCACTTTTGGTTTTCAAATAGTTTTCTCAGTTTATGGCTTTTCTTTTGAGTGACGTGGCCAGATGTAGCAAGTTTGAATTTCCAATGAACAGTGAGCAATGTTTTAGTATGGTATTATCGTAAATAATAATTGAAGTGTTCTTAGACTAAACAGATACTTGTTTATTTGAAATTTGATTTTAGCTTAGAATCTTCCATATTACATGATAATAATTCTCCTGTGTGTACCAGGAGAAAGAAAATCTGTTTACCTGGTATCACACAGATATATTAGTACGTTGAATTTATTATTCCCATCTTAACACTTCCATTTATTTCTGAGCTCTCTATCTCAGTGATGTTCCTAATGTAAGTTTCATGTCCTTGAAACTGAAGCTTGGAGCTAAGCATTATCCTCACTTCTCTGTCTCTTTCCCTTCACATTCACCACTGAGAGAGTAGTTCATGTCACTGACCCATCTCCTTGGTGTATCCCTTGCCTTCGTATCATTGTTAATCTTTTCCTCTTTTAGAAATGATGTTCATAGCCGGGTGCCCATGGCTCACACTGTAATCCCAGCTACTCAGGAGCCTGAGATCGATCTGAGCAGGGCAGTTCAAAGTTAGCCCCAGAAAAGAAAGAAAGTCTGTGAGACCTTATCTCCACTTAGCCATTAAAAAGCAGGAAATGGAGTTGTGACACAAGCGCTAAGGGACATCATCCAGGCCCTGAGTTCAAGATTCGGTCCTGGCACCACGAAAAAAAAGAAAGAAAGAAATGACTTGCATTCCTTCAAACTCTCCCTCTTCTAGTCCTCTTCTGCATGGTCACCAGAATTATATGTCAAAGAAATGCAGCGTACGTGTCTCACTGTGTACAATGCTCTTTCCTCATTTGTGCTTGCTAAGTTCTCATGGTTCTTCCCAGAGTAACTCATTTTGAGAGCGTCTGGAGGGTAGGCATGTCAAAATTGTGATTTGGGATTCATGGTGTGGTTTAGAGGATCAAGAGAGCAATGCTGAGCTCAGTCATGGTATTTAGTAGAAGCTAAAAATTCCTTCAGGTTATCAGCCTTGGCATAATGGAAAAAATGGATAAGCATATAAATGTGAGCAGTAACAAACTGGAACATCGCTGGGTGAGTTTCAGGGAACTTCAGTCACTGACACAGATGAAAATGTTGCCCTGGCATGAATCAGCATGCTTCATAATCCACAGAGCTCATCTCCAACAGCAAAACAATATGGTAAATAACAAGCAGAAGGCAACAACAACAACAACACAACAACAACAAAGCAAAAACCACAGACACAGTATGATATGTTAAATTGTACTTGCTGTCTTTTCCCTGTGCACCTATCTTTGGGTAGAATGCTGTATTTGCTCCATTCCCCAACACTCGAGTTAGTGAAAAGAAATGGAACACTTAGGTCTAGATCACATTGCTCTGGTGTCAGCATAGTCAATTTCTAGAAGCAGATGGCCTTGGGGTCGAGGGTCACCCTTCACATGTTCACCCTGTGGACACTCCTGGCCATTGGGTTGAGGTCATCGATAACAAAGCTGACCGGTCTT
Organism: Dipodomys spectabilis; assembly: GCF_019054845.1. Taxonomy (NCBI): domain Eukaryota; kingdom Metazoa; phylum Chordata; class Mammalia; order Rodentia; family Heteromyidae; genus Dipodomys; species Dipodomys spectabilis. The sequence goes on from NW_024870696.1 coordinate 21,496,964, forward strand.
GCCATGTCTGAGGTGGCTTGTGTGTGAGTACTACTGATGATCTCTTTGCCTGAAGGGAGGGTCTATCTTTCACATCTGTTTGCAGAAAAGTAGATATTATTTCTGGGAGAATGACACTAAAAGGAGAGTCTCTTCTAAAAGGACAAGCCACCCTTGGAATATCCTTTCCTGTTGTTTAAAACGGTTATATTTGGTTGGTGTTCATTTAATGAATCTTTAACAAACATACAATTCCATTACAAGTAAAAAAAAATCCTTACAGCATAATTAGGATTCGTCCTGTCTTCCTATTGTTCTTCTCACTTACTTGTACTGGAGTTTATATCTGGAAACTTTGCTGCTGCTCTCCATTTGTATCAGTTCAGACATAGCTGATCATATATAAACATTGTTGTGACACCTCAGAAGAAATTCATTTTTCCTGGGAGAGGTGATATTTTTGTTCAATGCCCGAGTTGAGGAGTATTTAGGCAAGCCTGATGGGTTGTTGGGAGACCTGACAAATGCTTGTTTGAAGGTGGCAACTGAAGAGACTCCCAGAAGAGAAAAAACATTGCGAGGGGCGAGGAGTCTGGATGCATTAGCTTGATCCAGTAACTCAACTTTTTCTTCACCCGAGATAGGCACGAACTCTGAGCAAAGTTTAGTTGTCATGATGCTCATCTGTCTTGTGGCCATCTCGATGGAAGAAATCATCAGTCGTTGGAAAAGAAAAGGCTAAATTAAAAAGTAAAGTTGTATGCTTCCTTCTGAAATACACTGATGGCCAGTTCTGCTTTGAGTGTCCACTGATAATAGTCAAAAGCAAAGCCGTCATCTCAGATCTTCTCATAGGTCTGGAATTCTGGAGAATGATGACCAGAGGAATTGTGTTAGGGAACCCCAGCTCTGAGACAGGAACAGGGAGGCTGTGATAAGCCCATTGAAACCACAGAGAAAATAGCCAGGACCTGGACAATAATCAAAGTGGTGGGAAATTACCGTCCATACTGAGTAAACTGAGAGGCCTGGCTTGGCCTTGCAAGTGTGTTTTGGAGTATCAGGGCTCCCGGGAGGGGCTTCCATCCATGTTCTGAGTGTGTGTGAATCACGCTGTGGATCTCTCAGGGAAGATGGTGGAGAGGGAGCGCTAAACCACGGAAATGTGATCTTTTAAGCAGTATTTATACTTAATAAAGGTTAATTAACTGGGTCACCAGAGATAGTTACAGACATGAGTTACAGTTGGAAAGATAATAATATAATAATGGTGGACAAGTAATTTAGCAAGAATGACCTCCTTTCTAGGGAAATATGTGGTTAAATGTTTCGAATGACTAATACAAAGCACAAAGTTGGCCCTTGACTATATATTCTTATATCAATCCTCAAATGTATGTATGTATATATTGGTGCACATGTATATGTATGCATATATATGTATATACATATAACCATATACACCTGTATATACATATACACACATGTAGGGGGGTATATATGGTACACACACACACACACACACACACACACACACACACACAATTACTAAAATCAAGAGTTTGAGATAAGTTCTCTTAACTCATGACCTGAACAAGTTTTATTCATTGCACACACATGGTAGAAAGGAATGGTTAAATGTATTGTATTAAAAAAATTGCTTCGTGGAATGGCAACTCCTTTGTAGCATTACTTAAAGATAATAAAAATATTTTTTAAAAAATCAACCAATAAGTATATTTAAAGAAAAAAGAGGTCATGGCATTTCTTTTATTATCTTTCTTATATTGTGACTTATTTTGTTTGCCCTTTAATGTTATTTGAACTGAAAAATTAATTTACACTAAAAGACAAAATCGTGAGTGATTGGATCAAATGTCAGTCTTCAGCGACGGGGAAGATTTTCCTCAGTGCCCAAGTCAGATAGGTGTACATCAGAGGCCAATTTGATAGTCATCCATTTCTGCTTCCAGCCATGCCCTCCAGCCGCCATCAATTTGCAGATTCCTGCATTCTGACAAGCAGGTAAATCCTTCCTGTCTTTTTAAAAGTCAGCCATCGCACCAAGGCCTAGAGAAATAAATTTGCATTCTGTGTGTCACCACCTCTTTTTCACATGCATTCTTGAGACTGACACAGGAAGCAGAGGGTTGAAGGAAAGCACTTATGTGCTGGTTGCCCAGTGTGCAATGATAAGTCCCAGAAGACTTATCATCTGTTAACCTGAGGGACAAAAATGTGTTTATAGTCATATTCATCACTCACTTTTCTATTCTGATTATCGAGAGGCAAAAATGGAAACGTATTTGCTTCCCACTGGGTATTAAAAACACAATGCAGAAAGCGATGCAATGCTTGCTTAGTGGTAGACAAAGGGTTCAAGGATATAGTTTGAAACACAGAAATAGACCAAATACTAAACCCAGCAATAGATCGAAGCCATAAGATAATCAGACTAACATTTCAAACCCATGAGAGAAATCTTCATGTTGTCAGCATGACTCAATAGTCATCTGAAAAAAACATGAAGTTAAATCCTTAAATTAAGATACATTCCAGATGGATCAAGTATTGAAAAGAAAACGAAAATGATATAAATCATAGAGAAAATAAGACATTATTTTTAACTATAATTTGAATTTGATACAAAATCCTAAAGCTATAAAAGATTTTGGTGTGAGTTCAAAGTGCAAAAGATATTTTTTTTTTTTTTTTTTTGGGGTCTGGTCATGGGGCCTGAACTCTGGGCCTGGGCGCTGTCCCTCAGCTCTTCAGCTCAAGGCTAGCGCTCTACCACTTGAGCCACAGCGCCACTTCCGGCTTTTTTCTTTTTTCTTATGTGGTGCTGAGGAATCGAACCCAGGGCCTCAGGCATGCAAGGCAAGCGCTGTACCACTGAGCCACCTTCCCAGCCCTGCAAAAGGAATTTTGTGGGACTATTCTTCATAAAAAAACAAAAGCACAGGGAAAGGGAGAAAAGATTTGAAATATAAATTCCTAAAGATGAACAATTTTTAAAATACTGAAGATCTCTTAAAATCCCAAAGGAAATAGAAATACTCTAATAGAAAAATGATGAAGAAAGAACTACCAATGTTTCTACAGCATATAAAACATATAAGGAATTATGTCTTTCAAATATATGTAAACACATAAAGCCTCACTCATAATAATGTCTAATAAACTTAACTGGGGCCATAACATTGGTAAGATAAAGGTGAGAGAAAATCTTTTTTACTGGATGCCCTCTTGCTTTTTGAACTTTATACTCCATATATGGACTAACTATTCAGAAAATAACTATGTCTTAAACTTAGATAACATGAATGAGTGATAGACCAGGACTTGTGCCATTTAAATGTTGAGCCTACTGAACTTTTACTTCTAGTGATACTGGAGTATGTGGCCAGCTTCTTTGTCTTACATTGTCTGGGGGATCTGCCTAAGTTAGAGTACAAATGTTTTTGCCATTATTAAAAAATGTTTTAAATATAATGATACAGAGATGGGGAGGGGGCTTAAAGAAGGAAATATACCATAATAGCACCGGTAAAATTGCTAAAGAAACAACAAAAAACTCTAAACAGAGAAGAATACTAAGGATTATCATTTCATATCTGACAAGAATTCATTTTAAATGTATGTCTATAAGCTTAATTGTTGTTGTTTTACATGTAACAGAGGGTGCCTGAAGCTTGGTATTATTAACCTCTTTTGTATCCATTACTAAGGGTTGAATTCAGGGCCTTGTGTTGCTAAGCAAGCTCTTGATCATTCAAATCATTTACAGTCCTTTTTTTTTTTTTGAGTTTGTTTTTAAAACTAAGGTCTTGGGATTTTTTTTTTTTTTGACTGATGCCAAATTTCAATCCTATTTTTGCCTCCCGAACAGCTGAGATTATAGGTGTGCATTGTCACATCGAGCTATGAGTAGCATTTGGGACTGGATATTTCTTTATGATGGGGACTATTTTGGACTTGTGGGATAGTTGGTAAAATTCCCAAACTTCACCCAGAAGATGCTAGTAGAAGTCTCAACTCATCGATGTGGCAACACATGGATTTCTCCTCCCAAATTCTAACAAACCAAATTGATTCCAGACCCTGGTAAATGTTCCCCAGTATCTTCCTCTCCCCCAATAGAGAGTTACTGAATGCAGCCAATAAGCATTTATTCCATATTGATATAGGAAAGGCTGTGTACCAGCATCTTCTAAGCTTTGCTTTTTGTGAGTGTGTGGGGACATATTGTTATTTTTTGATGCCTAAAACTGACAGCATAAAGTAGCTTTATTCTGAGCAGAATTTTGCTTAGTCTTTGATGGAGAGAGCTACTTTTCTAGATATTTGATACCTCTAAAGAATAGCAATTTGTGCCAGGTGTAGGTGGCTCATGCCTGTAATCCTAGTTACTCAGGAGGCTGAGGTCTGAGGATGGTAGTTCGAAGCTAACAAGGGCAGGAAAGTCTATGAGACTATTAACTCTGAACAACCACCCCCAAACCAGAAGTGAAGCTGTGACTCAAAGTGGGAGAGTGCTAGCCTTGACCAAAATTCCTCAGGGGTAACATCTAGGCCCCGAGTTCAAACCCCTCCACTGACACTGCCCCCTGAAAAAAAAAAAGATTAGCAATATGGTATTATAAATGGAAAAGAATATTTTCTAAGGAAAAAAAAACCTCACCTCAATATTGTTGAAGTTGTTTAAAACAACAGCCATTATAGTAAGGGACATAAAGGTAGGTACAGAAATACAAGTGTCAAAATTTCATTTGTATATGGAATCTAAAATTGTTGGTCTTGTGAGCAGCAAGAGTAAGGTGATGGTTACCAAATCCAAGAGAGAGTGGGAAGGTGGGCGGGCTGGGAGAAAGTTGGCCAGGGGGTGCAAAGTTACAGAAGCTCTCGGGGTCAAGTGCACAGTATGGTGACTATAGATAACAATATGCTAAACTTAAAACACTCTAGAAGAAAGGATTTGAAAGTTTTCATTAGGAAGAAACGTTAAATGTTTGAGAAGATAAATATAGATGAGCCAATTTATATTTATACAATAAATATATGTATCAAACGTTACATTACATGGAGCCTCATTAATATATATGCCTTGTATGTTCTTAGGTGTCACTTAAAAAATTCATGAATAAATGTCTACAGCTTGGGTAGTGTGGAAAGTGAATTCAAACACAATGTATTTGCCTCCGAAGTGAAGGAGATATTCCAAGATGAGATGGTTATCACAGTGAGTTTTATAAATATACTAAGAAGGTTAGTATTATTCTTGTAAAATGTGCTTATTATATAAATTACATGAAAAATAGAGCCTATCAAAAAATAAACACACCAAATAGAAAACAAAATCAAAGGTATTAATTAACAATGTATATCACTGGGCCTAGGAGTTTCTTCATAAATACTAATTAGCTAGGCTATATTTTTAACTTATCAAGAAAAAAAGTGCCTGTCTTTATGGAAATAACTTATCCCTAGCAATATTATTTATCTTTACATTTTCATCAGTGATGGTTATATTAATATTATGACATGCTCATCACAAATTATGTATTTTAACATTCCCGTCTTAATGTCTTTAAGAACATAGTCAACTCTTGATCTTGATTCCCTTTTTTGCTATCTTCTCCAACCTCAAAAGAGAAAAGCAGCAGAGAGACGACACTGTCCTTTATACTGAGTTCAAATCGATTAATGCCAAGTTAATAAGAGGTAACAAAACCCATGTGGTCATTTCCATCAGAGGAATTGCGTTCTTGGAAATTATTTAATTCTGACTGCATTTGGTTTGATAGACATCTGAGAATATAGGACCAAACCATCTGCTAATTTCAGGAGTTTTTGTTGTGATTGCTTTATAGTCATTTAACAGAAAGGATAAAAAACATCTGAAGTGACTGTTTATAAACTTGTGTCAAACAGATTCTACTCTGATCTTTCCAGAAGGTCTATTGTACCCAGTTGCTGGGAGCCAAATGCAACAGAAGCATTTTTTCTCCCTTTGGCGCACACAGGGTAGAGCTGGGATGGTCTGAACTCTGGGGTTTGTCTGCACTGGGGGGAACACAAGCAGAGATTGAAGACACCGTAACAAGAGCAAGCAGCAGTGCAGGCAGCGACAGAGGCTGGGCAGGTGCTCTTGGATTGGGAATACCGTACTGAACGTAGTGTTTTCCTTGTACTGTTATTTTTAAGGGTTGACAGATTCCTTTACTGTGAAGGCAGTTTTATTTTTCTCTTAACAACAGCAAGGATGTATATGTATCTATACGTATATATACATATACATACGTATGTATATGTATATATACGTATGTATATGTATATATACTGAGGCTTAAATTCAAGGCCTGGGAATTGTCTCTTAACTCTTTTGCTCAAGTCTGGTGCTCTATCAGTTGAACCACAGCTCTATATCCAGTTTTTGTGGTGGTTAATTGGAGATAAGAGTTCCGAGACCCTTTGAACTGGCTATGAACTGCAATCCCTAAATCTCAGCTTACTGTGTAGCTAGATTATAGGAGTGAACCACCAACGTTTGCTGCCACCTTCTCCTCCTCCTCCTCCTCCTCCTCCTCCTCCTCCTCTTCTTCTTCCTTCCCCTCTTCCTCCTCCTTTTCTTCCTCCTCCTCCTCCTTCTCTTCCTCCTCTTCTTCCTCTTCCTCTTCTTCCTTCCCCTCCTCCTCCTCCTCTTCCTCCTTCTCTGTATGATGTCTGTAGCACTTGCCAGTGCAATGCCTAGGGAATAGAGCCCTGCCTGTGTATTCCTAGCGATGCCCGGAGGCTGGCTGGTCCATTAGAGTTAGTTTTGTTGATGGAAGATGTACTGGTTGAAGGATCAGCCTGGTCTAGCTCTTGAAAAAGGCATTATAGAATTTTCCCCATCACCTTGTCCGTCTCGCGGGCAGACCCCTGGTTTCCGAATGCCAGCTGCAGACTCTAGACCTGTTAAATTTCCATGAGATTGGATGTCCTTTTTCATCAGAGTTGCCAGCCGTTTTTCAGCTTCGTTAATGAAGGAGAGACTCCTTGCATTGCATAGGCTCATTACATACAAATTAGAGTTAAAACAGTGGCTTCTGAACCCTGGGAATGTAAGTGCTAATGAACAGAAAGAGGGTCGCCAGTGAAAAATAACTCAGGCGGGCCTCTGTCTTCACACCACCATTTGCAGCACTTGGGAAAAGGTTCTAATATTAATGCCTCTTGTCAGAAAACCCTTACAACCTCTATTAAATCATCTTCTCCGTTGTCGATGCTGTAGTTATAAATAGGCTCACAATGAATTCTGAATTCTCTTCATGTAAATCATGGCACATACCATTATCTGATATCCTTGAATTCGGTCTGCACGGCCTTGGCGGTGAAGGATAGGTGGACGCAGCCAGCTGTCTCCTTTAGTAATAACCACTGCACAGGAAAGACTAACAGCCAGACGATAAATAACATTTTCAAATCTGCATCTCCACTTGGCGTGGGAGAGAAATGAATAATGATTTCCTTGTGTTCGATTGGACTTAAGCAAAAGGTCAAAGCCTTCAGCAAAAGGAGCAACAGCTGTACAACCCAGTTAATCATAAAGTGTGTGTGTAAACCTGTGAGCAGGATAATTAACGGGTCTGCTTGTTGTTAGTGTGTGCGGCGGTGCCATTTTATTCTTGAAAACCCTATTTTCTTTCACCTCGACTGCTCACTTCTACTCTCTCTAATGCAAGGTGAGAGGTTAACAGATTAAATCCAGTTTAGAAAGAAAAGCTAGGCATAATTGAGATTATATTTGAACATTATATTTACATAAATCAAGTGTATCTTTCCCAAGCAAGCAGGGTCTTTGTGGATGGCTTATCAGCAGTTAGAATTACACGTATTTCTAAGTATATTGACGTATCTGAATCTATTTGCATACCTTCTATGAAGACATAAATATTCCAAAGTGGATTAAGTTTCGTGGAAAAGTGATCTATTAGACAAAGTTATGTCCTTCAATTAAAAGAGAATACATTTTTTCCCTGTGAAAAAAACTGCTGTGAGATTTTAGTTTTCTTTCTTCTCTAGCTCTGTAAAGATCATCTACATCAAACGTTAGAAATCACATTAATATTTCTCTTATGAGAGGAAGACCTGAAAAACTATAGTTTATTTGGAAATTATTTTTAATTTAATTTTATTTGTTAGATTGTGTGTGTGTGTGTGTGTGTGTGTGTGTGTGTGTGTGTGTTCTCCAGTGGTATACTTTAATTAGTTGTGGTACAGTGACTACAGTATATTGTTATACTGTGAAAAATAACTGGAAACTTTTATCTGTTTTTTTTTCCCCTTGAACTCTCTCTCTCTCCTCCTCTCTTTCCCTCCCCCTCTCTGTCTCTCTGTCTCTCTTTCTTCCTTTGTGAACAATACACAGAAACCTCTGCTGCCTCCCTCTTTGGGGAGGATGATTTTCCAGTAGTGATACAAATATTGTTTTTGCTGGCAAGCAATTCACCAGTGGCTCATTTCCATCGGCTTTTATTTCACAGCAATTGTAAAATAAAGCACTTGTAGCACATGCTGTTAATGTCTAGTCCCTGGGGTGCAACTGATGTTCTATGCTATGGGTCATGTGGTAGCTAAAGTGTGCATTAAAAAGGGAGAAATTAATAGTACTAGCACCGATTCAAGCTAAATGGTATTCAATGGGCAATGTCCTTCTACTTTAATATTACCATAGCATACTATTTTGTTGGTTTCTTTTAGGAGCTGATTTCAGTGCAAATTTAAGGCATGAGATAAAAAAAAAAATCCAACAGCACCATACTGAGTAATAGATACTCAGAGGAAGGACTGGTCAGATGTTGAAGTTTTATTTATACATATTCTTTTTATTTCATTTTTGACCTTCAGTTTTTATTTGTTGAGATAATAAAACTTGTGACACCATTACAGATTCTGAGCTCCTACAGAATCCCATATACTGATTCCTTGTGCTTGGAAATTTGTATACCAACTAGACATTTTAAGTGAAAGAAAGATGAACCAGTTTTTCTTAATTACATGCTGCCCTTTAGTATATAAAAATTAAATGGGTTGGGAAGGTGGCTCAGTGGTAGAGTGCTTGCCTTGCATGCATGAGAGCCTGGGTTCGATTCCTCAGCACCACATAAGCAGAAAAAGCCAGAAGTGGTGCTGTGGCCCAAGTGGTAGAGCACTAGCCTTGAGCTGAAGAGCTGAGGGACAGCACCCAGGCCAGAGTTCAGAGCCCATGACCGACAAAAAAATAAATAAAAATAAAAAATAAAAAATAAAAATCACATAATTGATTTCAGTGGCAGAATTTGTATAGCGTGTTATGCATGAAGCTTAATGGAGTATTATTTGATTGTATTCACAATTATTAAGAAGTGCATCATAATACAATTCTTTAAAAATATTCTTAAGATTTTTTCAGGTATCACTTTTCTGGTATGAACATTTTCTTCAAGTTTGATGGGTGACACCCTTTGATTTCCATATAAAGATATCAATTTGAAGCAGGTATTTATTTGAGCATATAGAACATGTTCTCATGCTTGGCAGTGCTATGTTCGACGCCGTTCCCAGATAACTGATATTTTCAGCCTTATACTACCAAGAAAAAGTGGAATACCAGATTACAACAATGTAATTTAGAAATGTGAAATCACTTTTGCCCTTGATTTCCATTGCCATCTCCATTCAGAGATCCTGGTTCCTCTTAGAAGACATCTGTATGCAGCAGATTTCATTAAATGCATTTGATTTCTATTATTTCTGGTTGTTATCTTCTCTAAAGTCACTTTCCACACTGCATTAGCAAATACTGAATGATTGATTCTTGGGAGAATACAGAATTAGATCCTCGTGAGCCTGTAGTCACAACATTTGAGCCAGCGGATCAATGTATAACCTTGTTTTATGTGTGTTTCTGTTTCAAGAAACCTTAATGAATATATATTATGAATTAATGAACATTAACATTATGCCCAACACTATTCTAATTCATGCCTGAATGAGGCTTGCATGTACTTCCTAAGTCATATCACTGCCTTCTTGTGCTTAGGAACTTTAGACAATGCATTCGAATTATGCATGGGTACCATACGCAGGAGAGGTTTGAACAGCAAAATCATTAGAAAAAAAAAGCATAAGCATGTGAAAAACATAGCACAAACCAGGTTGCAAAGCCAAGAGAATGCTTGTTTGCCTTGTGAGCTGACTAGGAAATCAGAGCATTCCCTTGTTCAGCCTTAGACAACGTGTGCTTCAGGACACTTGGCTTTCTCCCAATATCCACATGTGTCTGAAATGACTGAAAATACCTCCAGTACTCAGCCTTACTGTTACAAATAGACTTTAGCAAGTACATCGGTTTTTAAATTTGGAATCTGCAGATAATGATGCACAGCATTCGAAGATACGGCAACTAGCAAAATCAAGACAATGGACAGTAGCTCTGTATGGCTCAGGCCTATCACCCCAACTCTTCCAGAGACAGGATCAGGATGAGCACTGTTTCAATTCTGTTCAGGCAAGGAAGAAAACAAACTCTAAGTTTCTCCATCTCAATGGAAGAAGTGATATGTGCTTTTCCTTTCAGCTGGGTGCAGAAAATAGGATTGTAATCTGTGAACAGGACAGGGCAAAACGTGAGATCCTTATCTCACACTAACCAGTGAATCGAAGGCTGGAAATGTGGCTCAGCAGTAGAGCACCTGCATAGGTAGTGAAATTCGAATAGTCGTACCACACACACATGCACACACACACAAACACACAAATAGGGCTGGGGATGTAGTTGTAGAGTTTTTGCCTAGCAACTATGAAGTTGTGGGTTGGATTCCTAGCATTGATTTTAAGCTAAGAAAGAAGAAAAAGAGAAGTCAAAGAGTTATACATTTCCATTTTTAAAGTCTGTGAGCTATTTTACCCCTTACCGAGTCATCTCTCTTCTCCATTCCAAATTTCTCGTTCCAACTTTCCTTACTACAGTTTGTCTCTTCCACAAACTGACTTCCTATTCTCTCTGCCCTTTCTTCAGCTTTTATTGGAAGTAAAATTCTTCAATAATGCTTTCAAGGTGTTCCTGGCTCTGACCCTTGTTGGAGTCCTGCCCTCTAGTGGACACTCACATGTAAAGCAGGGCTATCCCAGCCCTTTTCTTCCCTCTGGTAGGATGCTGCAAGGTGATTGCAGGGTCTTTCACTCTTTTTTTTTTTTTTAATTGTGAAAATACGTACAGAGGGGTTACAGTTACATGGGCAAGATAATGAGTACATTTCTTATCAAGCATTGTTGCCTCCTCCTTTGTTTCCTCTTCCCATGCCCACTCCCCCCCCACCCCATCCCCCCAACTAAAGTTGTAAAGTTCGTTTTTGACATAACGACATGTACATCTCATTGCTGCAATGGGTCCACCTGTATCCCTATTTAAACAATTTGTTTTTGCCCTTCCCCTTCACAAATGATACCAACATCAAATACAGTGAAAGCAAGGGTTATACCGTGGGCGAGGGACATACAAAGCAACAAAGAAATCATCTTATAACTATGTTAGAAACAATCGCATGAAAGAAAAAAACATTTGAATACTTATCTTGGGCTTCATTTCCTTAACATCAATTTATCTGACCTTTTCTGCTTGACTCAGACATATACTAGTTATTGAAACATTGAGATACCACCTCACCCCAGTTAGAATGGCTATAATCAAGAACTGTAATAACAACAGATGCTGGAGGGGATGTGGACAGAAGGGAATCTTACTGCATTGTTGGTGGGAGTGTAAACTTGTTCAACCACTTTGGAAAGCAGTATGGAGATTCCTCAAAAGACTCCACATAGAGCTCCCCTATGACCCAGCAATCCCACTTTTGGGCATTTACCCAAATGATCGCAAACAAGACTACACTAAAGCTACCAGCACAACTATGTTTATTGCAGCCTTATTTACCATAGCTAAGATATGGAACCAACCCAGATGCCCCTCAGTAGATGAATGGGTCTTTCACTCTGACACCTTTGTGCATCCTGCAAGCATGATGTTTGAGTTTTCAGTCCAGGTATTAATATCTTTGGTCTTTCAGAAATAATGAGAAAAAAAATCAATCAATTAGATATCAAGTATGAATTACAGAAAAGGCTTTTGATGACACTGGTAGGAAATTTACCTTTTAGAGAAAAACATTTTTTTCATGTATATATGAGTCTTGTTGGGGGGACAGTTCCCTATGTTGAGCTCAATCATCATTACCCATCTGAGTTTCTAAACCAGAAGCAATCCAAATGCATTTTGGTAGTAGAATAATAGATCTATGGGTTCCATTGGTAGAGTGGACCATTTTATATAGCAAGTAAAGGAACAAATTACATACAAAAGTATGGATAAAATCCATTATCATCTATTGAATGGAAACATCCATACTAATGATTTCCATTATGTAATTTTAAAAGGCAAATCACTAAAGTAACAATGGTCATGCAAGGATTCTGGTTGAGCTAAGTGACTACTTGTAGTCTGCTTTTGCATCTGGGTGGAGGTCAAACAGTGGATTCCAGAGGAGAAAATACATTAAATCGTGGACTTTCATGATGTTAACTCTTTTCTGAATACTGCCTTCCAGAAAATACCTCAAAATTAACAGCATGAACTCATTCATATAAAATCAAGATGCATTGCACTTATAAACTGACATGTTGACTTGAAACCCCTCTGTAAACCATTTAAAGATGATAAAAAATACACCATATGATGAATGCATAGATTAAAAAATGAGTTTGATTAATATCTACTGTTGCCTGAGGATATCAAGTTGCATTGTTATGTGAAGGAATCAAGTTGAAAGGGATGTTTATATTATTCTTCTATTGTGGTAGAACAAACAAGAATAAATTAGCTACGTGTATATGTTTGTGTGTGTATGAGCAAAAAGAAAGGGCGAAATATATACACCAGATGTTAATGTCATGCACCCCAGTGGGGTGGGATTAGCGGTCTGGAAGCTATACAGAGGGAGATGAGTGGTATTACCATTTTCACATTATATTATATTATTTAGTTGTTGCAGTAAGCATGTACAGTTTTGGATTTCCTAAAGTCAATTAATGGAGTCATTTATAAGGTATAAAATGAGTTGAATGTATTCTTGATGATGGCCATTCTAAATAGAGTAAGATGAAATCTTAGTGTTGTTTGGATTTGTATTTCCTATATGGACAGAGACGTTGAACATTTCTTCAACATTCTTGTTGGCCATTTTAGCTTCTTCTGAGAAATCTCTATTTAGTTTATTTTCCTATTTATTAATTGGGTTGTTGAGAGGCAAGTTTCTTTTTTTTTTTTGGTCGGTCGTGGGGCTTGAACTCTGGGCCTGGGCGCTGTCCCTCAGCTCTTCAGCTCAAGGCGAGCGCTCTACCACTTGAGCTACAGCGTGAGAGGCAAGTTTCTTAAGTTCTTTGTATATTGTAGGCCATTGTATGATGTATAGCTGGAAAAGATCTTCTCCCATTTGGTAGGCTGTCTTTTTAGCTTGTTAAATGTGTCCTTTGCCATGCAGAAACATTTCAGTTTGATGCACATGCATTTGTCAATTCTTTCTTTGATTTGTTGTTCTTCTGGATTTTACACAGAAAGTTCCTTCCTGTGCTGAGGAGTCCTATTGTTTCTCCTACTCTTTCCTGCAATAGTTTTGTCTTACATTGGGATCTTAATCCAATTTGAGTTGACGTTAATACAAGATAATAGGTAGGGAACCAGTTTCAGTTTTCTGCATGTGAATATCCATTTTTTCACAGAACGATTTATTGAAGAGACTGTCATTCTCCAGCTTACGGTTTTGACTACCTTGTCAAATATCAGATGGCTGTAGGTTGAGGGTTTATTTCTGGCTCTTCTGTTCTGTTTCATTGGTCCTCAGGCCTGTTTTTATTATTGGTACCAGGCTGTTTTTTATTACTTTAGCTCTGTAACAGAATTTGATGTTTGGAATTGTTACACTTTTGGCACTACATTTTCTGCCCAGGCTTGCTTTGATGATTTGGGCCTTTTGAGGTTCCATGTGAATTTTTGCATTGTTTACGCTATCTCAGTGAAGAAGATGTTGGAATTTGGATGAGTATTGCATTGGATTTGTAGATTGCCATCTTTCATGACATTAATTCTCCAAATCCAGGAGCATGAGAGTTTTTTTTTCCCAACTTCTTTATGTCTTCTTCAATGTCCTTCTTCAAGATTTTACAGTGGTCCTTCACATCCTTGGTCAGGTTGATTTCTAGGTTTTTTTTTTTTGTCGTGGAGCTTGAACTCTGGGCCTGGGTGCTGTCCCTGAGCTCTTCAGCTCAAGGTGAGTGCTCTACCACTTGAGCCACAGTGCCACTTCCGACTAGAGTTTTTTTTGTTTGTTTGTTTTTGTTTTTTTGGTGGGGAGTTGTTGCAAATGGAGTTGCTTACCTGACTTCAGTCTCAATCTTCTCATTGTTCTTGTACAAGAAAGCTACTGACGGATGTGAGGGAGATCTGGCTGCGACATCTGTCACCCCATTGATCGCCAGGGTAGATTCGGCTGATCTGGCTGGCTAGGCGGGTGTCCCCCTCCTCCCTCACCGCTCCATGTGGGTCCCTCCTGAAGCTGCTAGCTTGGTCGAAGAGATCGACCATCCCTGATAGAGGAGGACCGGTCTTCGGTCAAGGGTATACGAGTAGCTGTGCTCCCCTGCTAGAACCTCTAAACAAACTCTCAAGAAAGCTACTGACTTTTGTGCATTGATTTTATACCCTGTTACTTTTCCAAAGTTTTTAATCAGCTTTAAGAGCTTGTGGGAGAAGTATCTAGGGTCCTGTAAATACAAGGTCATGTCACCTGCAAATAAATTTTACTTCTTCCTTCCCTATTTGGAGTCCCTTTATGTCTTTCTCTTGTCTTATTGCTCTTGCTAGGAATTCCAGTGCTATGATGGAGAGGAGAGGAGAAAGTTGTCTGATTTTACAGGAAAATGGTTTTAATTTTTTACCATTAAGTATAATGTAAATTTGTATGTATTCCTAGCTTCTTAACATAAAAGTATGTTGGACCAACTTGGAAAAATTATATTAAGTGAAGTAAGCCAGGCCCAAAGAAACATAGGTCCCATGGTTTCCCTTATTTGCAATATCTAGTATATGTATGAGTCAAGCGGAAAAGGTCAGATAAGGTGATGTTACGAAAATGAACCCTTAGATATGTATTTTAATGTTTTTTTCTTTCATGCATTTGTTTCTAACGCATTTATAAGATTATCTCTTTGTTGCTTTGTATGTCCCTCCCCCACAGTATAACCCCTGCTTTCACTATATTTGATGTCAGTATAACTTGTGGAGGAGATGGGGAAAAACAAGTCATTTAAGGATACAGGTAGACCTGTTGCAACAATGAGAAGTACAAGTTGTCATGTTGAAAATGAGCTTTACAACGTTGGTGCGGGGGGTGGGGGGTGGGGGGTGTGGGGGGAGGGGAGAGGATTTGGTGGGGGATGGGGGGGAGGCTGGGAAGGGATGTGAAGGGTAAACAAAGGAGGAGGCTGCAATGCTTGATAAGAAATGTACGCATTATCCTGCCCATGTAATTGTAACCCCTCTGTACAGTATGTTCACACACACAAAAAAAATCTTACTTTAAAAAAAAAAGTATGTTGGACCTTGTCAATGGCCCTCTCTACATCTATTGAGATGATCCTGTGATTTTTGTCTTTGCTTCTGTTGGTGTATTGTGTTATATTTATTGATTTACACATAATGAACTAGCCCTGCTTCCCTGGGATGAATCTTGTTTGGTCAGATGGTATGATACTATGTTCATCGAAGAGATAAGCCTATGGCTCTCTCTTTCTCTCTCTCTTTCATTGTGTCTCTGTCCGGTTATGGGATGAAAATAATGCTGGTATCATAGAATGTGATTAGTAGTGATCTCTTTCTATTTCATTGAAGAGTGGGAAACATCCTATGAGTGGGAAACACCACCTATCATCAGTAAATGAAGACTTCAAGTGTTGCAAAGAGGAAGTAGGAGAGAGGTGAGAATGTTGGAATGAAGAATAACAATAGGAGATAAAGTATGGTGTAATATGATGGGAACATGACAATGTATCCAAATATCCCCAATTCTCATCAGTCTTGGTATAAGACAAGCTGGATTGGGGATGTGGCTTAAGTAGTAGAACACCTGTTTATGAAGTACAAGGCTCTGAGTTCAACCCCCAGTCCCACCAAAACAAACAAACAAGCCAAAAGAAGTCTTGTGCATATCACTTGGTGTTAATGTGATCTTTGTGTATCTTGAACACATTGCCACAATTGCCTCACAGAAGAAACTCATACCCATTTGCTGGCCAGTCACTACCCAGTGCTCACAAGCACTCAGGGAAATGCTCCATCAACCTGTTTTACCTTCTTCACCCACCAACTACAACACAGGCGAAGTATGGCCTGTTGCACCACTATCCCCAAGGCTTGTCTTCTCTGCAGTTCTCCATCAGGCCTTAAGAATAGAACAACAGAAACATGATTTTTATGTTCATTCTATGTCATCATATGTAAACCAAATGCCCCTACAGCTTCCAGAGTTCAGCTGAAGTTGGCCTTCAGGTCTGCGCTCAGGCAGGATGTGCATCTGCAGAGATGTGAATGAGAACTTGAAAGCTACTGGATGGATCTGAGTGTACCTCATTTCCGTAAAATAGCCTGCTCTCAATTGGCTACTCGTAGGCCTTGCTTTTGAAGTCTATATATTTTTCTATATCGTGCTCTTTTGTAATACTAGAGGCTGTTCAATGGCTTCCCTCCTAGTATTACTACTAGATAATGATGACTGTGTGGTTTCCTGGCCTTTCTTCCTCGCTCTTCTAGGTGAACAGGTGATGCTGATTCCTAACTCTTCTCATTTTCAGGCTCTGGCACTTTACATTATCATTTGTTTATTAATTAGTTTGGTTCTCAGGCAGCATAATTCAAGTATTCCATACCTTCTAGTCATCATGCTTATCTCCTTGGGGCTAATATCAAAATATGGAACCAGATGAAGGATTCTATGCATACCCATTTTGGTTAGTGCACACATTTATCTTTAACCCATTAGAGTTTAAGGATTGGAAGATTTGAACAGACCTACTGCCTTACACTAGTGTGCTCCTTACACTATTCACTAGTGTGCTCCTTACACTATTTAGGGTCATTCCACGTGGCTTAGCAATGAGTTTTTCCCTTGACCATGAGCTTGGTGCAGTAGTGGAAAGAGAGGACCTAGTGAATGTAGGATAAACTCAGTAGGCACTACTATGTATTAAACATTGTCTTGTGTTTTGGGTAAATAAAGAGTACATAAAAGAGTAAATATTTTCAAAGTGCTCATAATTTCAGAAGGGAAAGACAAGGTAACAGTGATAATTATATAGGAAAGTGCTATAATCTATACATGAAATTGCTGGGGGGGGTGTGGAAATTAAGTTATGATTAATTCTGCCTGAGGGGTCCAGTGACACTTTTAGTTGCGCAGAGTTCTGAACATACAGTATTTAACATAGGCTCTTAGCCTCTTGTCTGCAGGCTATAGCTCTGCCAAACTCGAAATCCCTCCAAAAGCTGGTAGTGTTCTGTCACAAACCTGGAGAAACCCTTATGATGGGCATAATAACTGATGGGCATAAGTCTCACGGTTAAATCAATCAATGCCTGTTCATCTCATAGGCAATATGCAGCTTGGTTTGTAAGCTTTGAGTTGTTCACGTGGCTCCTGTGGCAGCGTGGCTCATTTCCTTTCCCATGAGATTTACAGAGAGAGACAAGTGAAGTTGGACTCAGTGGGCATTTAACAATGGTCCTGCGCTCCCTCTTACTCAACCCACAGCTCTGTCATTTGTTTTTAGTAAAATTAGCCAGTCCAACTATTTAGGTAAAATCCAAGGCCAAGCAAATAAACCTGCGCTTTGTAGAATGTTCCATTAATGGGACTGCAAAGGTTTGTTACCTTTGAACTTAGCCTCTACTCTGAAAAAAATATCACCAAACTTACGTATATAAGAAACTGATATGATTGGTACGATGCCGGATGTTTGTAGCCTTTTCACCTTCTGAGATCGGAAGAGATATCGCTTCCAGTTCCAACTAAATGTCAGCTCTGAAAATGTAAGGAGAACAACGTAATAAATTGCGAGTTTTAAGACTCGATGATAAAGTCAAATTAATGCTGCACCCACCATGTTGTCAAAAATGAGATCTGTCGTATTTGAGTTGCATTTTTTAGTGTGTGCATATATTTGGCTTTGAGCAGAATTCTATGAGTCAGATTATTTTTTTTTAATGTGGTCTTCCCACAGCTCTCTGCTGAAACCATATGGGAATCATTTAGTTCTCATCAACTCTCTTTTACCCTTACTTCCTCCCCATTACTTTAAACAGAACTTTCATGCTCTTTAACTATCTGCAGGTTTTGTTCTGCTCAGAGAGGAAAAGCCACTAAAATATTATGAGCTTTAAGTGATGGGCTGTGGGATGAGCTCTCTTTCAAAACCCAGCTCCCTGCTACACATTGATCTCACGTGTTGGTGGCCCGGTGTAAGCTGTGAGCTGGCATCACAAGGATCTGCTTTCTTTTTATCTCACTGGGAGGATGCTTACAGCGTGGTTTGCTTCCCCCTCATGCTATGTAAGAAAGAAGTGGAAAGATTCTGTTTTCAGCTCCATTATTATGGTGATTTTTGCTAAGCCTGAAATTCACTTTTCAAAGAGGGTGGATATTTTCTATGGGAAATGGTTGTTAGGAGATTTTTCTGAGCTTTAACTTCAATGAGTAACCCTTGCAAATGATTTCAGAGCTTCACTGTAAAGATTTCAGACACATCAGAATGATTATTTGCTAAGCACTCTGCTAGGGGGAGAAAGGGGCAAACCTCAGTGTATGGCTTTCTATAATGAAGACCAAGTCTTCAAAGGAGTAAAATACCAATTGAACCTAGATTTTCCTACTACTATAAACTTTTCTCTCTGTTGTTGGGCCCATCTGTTTTTCTTTATTTCTTTGACCAGAGAAAACCCTGAAAGGAGGAAAACAAGAGTTTTCCCAGTCTGTACAAATGCTAGTATGTGTGCGTACTGCGATTGAAACCCGGGCAAACATCAGATATAAGCATTTCCCACTAGATTCTAAAATAATCTGGCAGTAAAGGCACCTTACTACCTAGAGGCAGAATCTATGAAGTGGGTATAATCTTACTTCTAGTCAACAGGAAGTTGCTTAAAAATGGTATTGTGTGCAAATGCATACTTAAAACATAGACACCACAAAAGTGTTTTATGTAACATAATGTTGGTGAATTCCAGCCAATGACAAACCCTCTTCAAAATGAAGGAAAAGTATTATAGGAGGTTAACTGTCACTTCTTATTTTCATTTCATATCCCCAAACAGAATATTAAGTATAATTTTAGTTTCTCACAATTCATTTATTCCCTTGATGGAACTTGAGGGCAAGCTAGAAAGTTATTTTCAATTTTTTTTATAAGGTTTAACATTTATTCATGACGGCACCTCATGCATTGCCTTTCTATTTAAATGCCAGAGGTTAAAATTTCTTATGGAAATTCTACTTAACAGAAAGCTTTGTTTTGCATAATTAATCTGGATCAACCTCAATTCATCCAACATTTATCATAACACTTAAAGGTCTTAGAAATACTTCTAAGATTTTTTAAAAATCTTTTTTCTCAATTTAACAATTTGGAAGACATTTTAAAGTGGTATGACCAAGTTCCTTCTCTCTTTCTTTCCCCTACACCTATCAAAGCAGCATAGGACGATTCTCTTCTGATTAGCTAGATTTGCATTCATCATTTTACTTCAGCTCTGAATCTACCTATGCCTCTTTCAAACAATCTGCAATCAGTCCATGACTTCCCTTGAGTTGAAGCTGGCATATATATCACAATTTACAATGTAGCAATTCATTGTTACTAATTCAATATCCCATTCCTATATTAAACAGCATGATGCCCAGTCACACTATTCAAGTTAATGAAAACTTTACACATGTCAATAATAATAGTGTATGGTAAAGATAATTCATTTAGCATGTTTTGGAATATACCTTTGAACAATTGTATAGCTTTTGTAGTAGAGTAACCAGAGTAATTGTGTATTCTAGAAATAAAAGGATGTCAATTAAAACTGAAAATACCAATGGGACAATCATACTTGTTTTCCTTAAAGATATTTAGACAGTTGGTGTGAGTAATTTGATTAAACACAAGTAATGTTAAGTTGTCTGAACTTACAAATTATCTTGAAAATAGCTGGATCGTTAAAATATATGTGACACAAATGCTTACTGTTGGTTATTGTGACTTCTTTTACTAACACATGTTTTCTATTTTCTCTAAGAGAAAAAAAAAATCTTGCTCTTTAAAAATAGGAACAAAAGCCCAACATTGATATCCCATCAGTAACACAATTATACCTCAGAATATCAAATAGGAAATCTAAGCATATTAATTCTATCACTGAAGTATCCATTGGGCCAATGCCTAGCTAACAAAATAACAATAGCCTTTCTATCAAATGGATGCAGCTTGTAATGCAGAAGTTACACACAATGATGATATCCCATTCCTTCACCTCATGTCATAAATCAATATTACCAGAGCAACAAAGAGTGACTATTCCATAGAAATGGCATGAAACTATTGTGTGTGTGTGTGTGTGTGTGTGTGTGTGTGTGTGTGTGTGTGTGTGTATTTGGAATGCATAATTTGGAAGCCAGATAGACTGCTCCAGAGAGAGCAGAGTTGCTTGGTTACATCTGCTGAAAACAATCTGTGCGGTGTATGAGAGCTCCTGTCAGCCCCGTAATTACCACAACTGAGATAAAGTCTGTGCTAAATGTCACCTGCCGTTGACAAGCACAGGAAGCCAAGCACTGCTAAATGAGTCGGTTACTCTCAGAGTGCTTAGCTCTCCTTGTGGGCTAAAAGCATTTGTCTTGTTTATACAACGAAAAATATACATGATGAAAGAAGAAGACAGAAGCATCTTGATAATGAAAAACTGACCACTGTCCTCACCCCCCCGCCCCCCAGTGTCTGTAAGGATGGACAGTAGGACGGAGGACTAACAGGGGAATCAGGTGAAGGAAAACTAGGAAAGCGTTAATGAACACCTTTGAGCCTGGCAGAGTCAACCTTCTACCGCAAATTGCTCATTAGTCAGTGCAGTGCAATTTCCCACAGTCTGAAAATATCCTCCAAAGACAGCTGAGGTTCATATTGACACCAACCAACCAACAACACATCAGGTCAGCTCTTCTGTGTCTGCATAGAAAGCCCAGGGATCACAGTGCATTAAAAAAAAGTCTTAAATGGCAGGGAGTTTACTGGTATTTTAATAAATGTATCTGACAAGAGCAAGATTAATCATTCCAGTGAGGAGAAGATGCCCCTTTTTCTTTGAGTTTCGTTAGATTCTTTTTATCACCTCTTTTAAAAAAAGCATTCACTTCAGTTGCAATTTTATGTTCGCTGTGTTGCATGCATAGTGATCTGATCTCTAAAAGACTCTCTTCAGATGATCCAGAGCCTCTCCTTGCACTAGGCAGAAGACTGATCTGCACTCAGCGTGAGACCCAGCGGGAGCAGTGTAAGGTGTGTGGCTTGTTTAGTGCTATGTGGGCATACTACACTGGAGGAGATGGTATGGAGCATGCAAATGCTCCAAGAAGACTCCTGGGGAATTCTCATTGGCCTGTTCAATCTGTCAGGCTTTAAGGCCTGGTCCTCAGCCTTCGGCTTTAAAACCCTTATTGTTTAGAACAA
The DNA here is from genome assembly GCF_019054845.1 of Dipodomys spectabilis. NCBI lineage: Eukaryota > Metazoa > Chordata > Mammalia > Rodentia > Heteromyidae > Dipodomys > Dipodomys spectabilis. The sequence goes on from NW_024870696.1 coordinate 21,518,777, forward strand.
CACAGTGACTTCAACTTTCGGTATGCACCCTGATGAGCTTGTGATTAGTTGCCAAAATGTATACTTGCAAAAGTACATTAGTACTGCAAGCCTGAGAGGATCTGCATCCAGACCATATTAGCAGCCAGATCATTGTTAGATGGTATTTCCTGATGAGTGTAGAACAAGAATCAGGGGAATTACACGAATTACGTGTTTAATTGCATCTGTCTCCCAATTGGGATGGTCTTGCTAACCTCATGGGAATGGAAAAAAAAATCTGCTGGCAGTAGCTATTGGCATCTGTTTTCACATTAAAGGTGTGCTTGCCAATGTGACCAGAGAATTGCAAGCTATTAATTATCTATCACTATTGAACTATTATTCTTATGTGTCTGGAATCTGTATGAATGATCCTTTAAAAATGTGTGGTGCTTTAACATAAGAATTTACCACAAGTTCTGTGGGAGTAAAGTACTGTAATTATCCCAATTTATGAATAAGCTTACCTCAGGTTACAATAGAAGTAGTGTTTGTGTGTGTGTGTGTGTGTGTGTGTGTGTGTGTGTGTGTGTGTGTGTGTGTGTATGTGTGTGTGTATGTGTGTGTGTGTTTGTACTGGGGTTTGAACTCAGGACCTAGGCATTGTCCCTTAATTTTTTCACATAAAGAGGCTTATAGACTTTCTTTCCTGGGCTGGCTTCAAGCCCATGATCCTCAAATCTCAGCCTCCTGACTATCTAGGTATACAAGAGTGAACCATTGGTACCCCCATTTTTAATCAAAAACTGTCTCACACAACAATCAATAATTTGGGACAAATTTAGAAATTCTTATCCCAGCTGAGGCTGGTGGCTCCCGCGTGTACTCCTAGCTACTCAGGAAGTTGATATCTGAGGATCATGATTCAAAGCCAGGCAGAGCAGGAAAATCCATGAGACTCTTATCTGCAATAAATTATCAAAAAAGCCAGAGATGGTGCTGTGGCTCAAGTAGAAGAGTGCCTTGAGCCAAAGAAACTCAGGGACATTGCATAGGGCCTGAATTCAAGCCCCAGGATCAGTGCATGTACATGCACACACACACACACACACACACACCCATTCTTACTCCAAAATAATAAATGGAAGTAAGTCCTGTGTTTAACATTGGTAACTGTTTTCTAGCATGTAGATCGAGTATTAGCAATTTATCACTCATGGGCTAGATTTAACCTGTCACCAGATTTTGTGCAACTTGTGAGCTATGCATGGCTTTTGTATTTGAAATAATGGCAAAAATTAGGGACTTCTACTTCATGACATAGGTAGCAAATGATAGGAAATTCACATTTTAGCAGACATCAATAGTCCCATCAAAATAGATCTACACCCATGCATTTGGGTCTGGTTTACAGTTGTTCTAGTGCTGCAATAGCAGAATTAAACAAAGGTGGCATAGATAATATGATGTGCAAGGCATAAACTAGTGTTACTTGGTCCTTCATAGAAAATACTTACAATGCCTGAATCAGAAGGCTGATATTTTAAAGCAAACTTTCTATACAAAAATAGCAATTGGGATTGATGATGGAGAACTTAAGTTTGCCTTCCACAGGTAGGATGATGTTTTTCTTTTTAAATTTTTACTCAATACTCTGCAGGAAGCCATTGCAATAGCAGCAATTGTTCAGGACTTCAGAACCATGAACTCAGATGTGGCATTGGCTGCTACTGAAAGCTGCCTGTAGCGTGCTCCTGGATCACTACAAGGAGCACAGGTGAGAACTGGAAGCTTGCAAATTTCTCTGGAGATGCCTTGGAGAAACGCCTCTCAGATTTGGATTGCATTCCACTCTGAAGTGGAGTTTCTTCCATTCTGTGTCATTACTTGAATATGTTATGAAATGTGACCCCCAAATTTATCATAAACATAGCTACTCTAAAAGTTAAAAATAAAAACAAGAAGAAAAGTCATATTTTTAGAGATAAAGGTATTTGTAGCCATGCTTAATCTTAATTAAATAAACCCCACAAACCTGGACAACTGATCCCGAATATCAAAGGGTATTTATTTATTAGTCCTAAGACATAGAACCTAAGAACCTAAAACATAGGTTCAGCCCATACAAGATACTTAATAGCTTACTGAGACTGATCTGTTGTTTGAAGTAATGGAAATGGTCTTTATTGAGATTATCAGTTACATAAAGAAAGGTTTAATTCCTTATTTCTGAAATGTAGATGAGAAATTTTTCCTAATCTGACAGGGAAAAATTCATTTCCTCCCTGGAAAAAACAGTCTTTTAAAATTTATTTGCATTTTTATTTATTTTTAATTATCTTTAGCAGTTCAAAGGGGCTTCAGTTCAACACGTCAATCTATGAAACAGTTTGTCTTTATCAGTACCATCCCTTTGACCATTTCCTTCATCTATCCCGATCACACCCATTCTTTTACCTGGCTCTGTTTTCCCATGTGTACATTGAATTTTATGACCTGACTCATCTCTTTCCATGTTTAAAATAACATGTATATGGTGACTGTTGTGATAGTATTAATATATTTGAATATTAACAATTACATCAGGAGGCAGTCATTAGGTTGAATATAATTTAAAATTATATAAGGTATGTATGAGTACATTCTTTCAAAATTTTAAATGTATTAAAGATAAATTTTCATAAATAAAATAAAATTAAAAAAAATAAAGATAAATTTTAGGTAGACCTTAATAACTGCCCACAAGTACATTCTTTTCTCTAGAGGCAATTACTTCATCTGTTTAATGTGTAGTTTCTCACCTTTTCTATGAATTAATCAGAAATGTTAAAGTTATACATTCTTTGAAATGTAATTGTTATAATACTCTATGGGCTTTTTGTACTTTATCTTTCACATAAGAGAACATCTTCTGTTTAACTCATCCAGACTTGTATGTTCTGTAATGTATTTAGTACTCCTCCTTTGAAAAAAGTAAGTTTACTTTTAATTGTTTCCTATTACAAACTTTTAATCAGTTTCTCAGTAGGCTGATGCTGGGAAACATATTTTCAGTTTACTCACTCTAAATTTTAATAGATACTTATGGACTGACCTTCAAAATGCTGCATGTAATTTTTATATTATTTGGAGAGTAATGTGATAGTCATCACTTACCACGGTCTTTCATGTATTTTAATTTATATGATGTGAAGGTGCAGGTGACTTGCAGATGCTACTTTGATTTTCATGTGGTTAAATACTTTTCATAGGCTGTAGTGGAAAAGTTTCTCTGAATGTCTCTGCATTTCATATCTTTCCCCCTATTTTTATTTTGGGCTCATTGTCCGTTACTAATATGATTAATATATTTTTGATAAAAAATATTATTTTCTCAAACTAGTTTTTCCTTTAAATTTAGTGATGGTGATTTGCATCAAACAGAAGTCTTAATTCCATCTGGAGAGTAGCACTTTGAGGTTAGTCCAGGCAGAAAAGCTGGCTAGACTCCATTTCTAAAGTAAGCAACAAAAAACAGTACTGACGGCACAGTTTAAGTGGTAGAATGCCAGTCTAGCAAACTAGTAAGTGTACACACTTTGAATTCCAACCAGAGTACCATCAAGAAAAAAAAAAACATAGAACTTTGGCTAGTTAAATGAACAGATACTTAAGGCATAGGTGTGAGAATACATTCTGAAGTTTAATATCTAAGAAGCAAGAAACAATATTTTAGAGCTGGTTAAATTTAACTATAGACATAGATGTACCATGATTTTGATTCAATAGCTTGATAGATACTGAGCTTACTAGTGCTCAAAGATTGTCAAAAGATTGTCAAAAATAAAAACAACTTCTTTCTTTATTTTTGTGATTTCTTAAAAAATATGTTTTGTTATTGTAAAGATGATGTACAGGGGCTTGTAGTTCCATAAGTTAGATAAAGAGTGCATTTCTTTTTGAAATGTATGTCACCCTTTCCCTTACATTCTCCCAGTTTTCTCTTGTTGTCCCCACCTACAAGATGTATAGCTCATTTTCAACATATGTAGTGAGTATCACTGCCGCATTTGTCCCACTATTTCTGGGCCCCTCCTCTTACTCTCCAAAAGACAGTCAAACAATCAAGACAAAAGAAAATGAAAACAAAAACAGCAACAAAGGAAAAAAATCCTTCTTATTTCTACTTCCTGGAGTTCACAGAAATAAAAGTTGTTTTTTTTTTTTTGTTGGTCATGGGGCCTGAACTCTGGGCCTGCGCGCTGTCCCTCAGCTCTTCAGCTCAAGGCGAGCGCTCTACCACTTGAGCTACAGCGTCACTTCTGGTTTTCTGGTGGTTTATTGGAGATCGGAGTCTCACGGTCTCTCCTGCCCGGGCTGGCTTTGAACCGCGATCCTCAGATCTCAGCCTCCTGAGTAGCTAGGATTACAGGCGGGAGCCACCAGCGCCCGGCTAGAAATAAAAGTTTTTATAAAGTAAAATATGAAAAATCTCATATTAACCTTATTGAGAGTACTGAAGATTTGACATGAAATTTGCATACTTCATTAGGACTTATTGGAAAACAGTTGTTGAAGTTAGTGGCATAAATGCTTTTGCAAAGGAAACATTCATTATTCTTCCTAAGGGAAAATTGAGATTACATGGAAATCCTTCATTATAAATTTAAATTCAATCTATACTCATTCTTTCATCATCTTAAAGTTGAATTTTTATACTTGTTCACTAAAAGGAGCAAAATTATTTTTCTGTGATATTTGGAGGTTGTATTTACTTATTTTCTAAGGACTTCTGTCTTGCTAATTTATAAATTATATTTTTATATGAAAGTACATTTATTAAAATATTTATTGAGAATTGTTTCCTCATGCTTTCTCAGCGTAGACTAAATTTCCTTATCACCTTTCTCTATTCATCCATTGAATATGATTTCTCAGAGGTCAAGACCTTAATTGAGCAAGTATATATACTAACAGTGCATTCCTTTAATTTATTATTATTATTATTTTTGCGCTAGTCTTTGGGATTGAACTCATGGCCTAGGTGCTGTCCCTGAGCTTTTTCTTTGCTTAAAGCTAGTGATTTATTATGAATAACAACTCCATTGAATGATTAATTAGAGATGAGTCTCATAGGCTTTTCTGCCCAGCTGGCTTTTATCTGTGATCCTCAGATCTCAGCCTCCTGAGTAGCTAGGATTATAGCCATGAGCCTCCAGTGCCCAGCTGACACATGATTTCAATAGCTTAGTTTCATATAACCTTTTGGGATTTTGTTGTCTTTGTTATTTGTGGAAGAAAGATATGCTTGTGTGAATCTATCATGACTCACCTGCTTATGGCTGAGCAACATTTCCTCTGTTAAAGCTTTGGGAAGCATCTTGGTGATGAGGTATCCCACTAGATATTTGCAAAGGGCTGTGGAGACAAGATGAGTTAAATGAGCTCCATGATTTTGATGGAAAAGGAGTACCCAGGATATGGCAAAGGACAATCAGCACTTAGTTCATAGCTAATTGAATAGCTTAACTGTTAAAAGCAAAGGGTCTTGATAAATGGCAAAACCAATCAAGCACACTAAACAATCAAAACACATGTATCTCTGGTTGTATTTACTTATCATGAGAACCCCAGATGAAAACAAATGGACAAGAAAGTAGCTATTGTGGTTTACTATTCAAATTAGCAAATTATGCAAACAGATTTTCTTTTTTAATTGTGAAAATACCATAAAGAGGGGCTACAATTACATGGGCAAGATAACGAGTACATTTCTTATCAAGCGTTGTTGCCTCCTCCTTTGTTTCCCCTTCCCAGATTTTCTTATAAAAGCTTTTTATTAGCGTACATAATTCACGAGAGAATTCGCTATGGCATTCCCACAATTGCATACACTCGCAGCAATCTCATTCCCACCAACAGTGTCACTGACTGTCCCTTCTTTCCTGTTAAGACAGCTTTTATTGTTTATTTATGCATTTAAATATACTTTGACCGTACTCACTCTCATTTACTTTCTCCACTTCCCCTCCTTTCTCTCATGGATGTTTACCCTGAACACAGCTTGTTTTACTTTTCTATCTTTCCATTTTAAAGATTAATTGTTGTCCAACAATTAATATGCACTGTGGAGGCTGAGTAATATGAAATACATTGCGTTGGTGTATGAAAACAGCACAGAGAATTTCACTGTTGAACAAGGGTTGGTTTGGAGGACACTGGGAAAGAGAGTAATAGAGTAGACAGGATGGCTAAAGTATAAACACATCCTTGTGAAAATCCACAGACGTGTTTTCACCTGGAGCCCATCATATTGGACCCCAGATTCTTGTGTATTTTTCTCACATCTGATTGTGGAGTTTGAATCTTGTCTGTAGTAGATGATTTTGATGCTTTAATGTCATCTTGTCATTCCACTTCCTGTTGCTTAAAACATCTATTTTCCTCTTCATAGGAGACTGGATGAAATCTAGGGTCAAATGAAGAAATTTGCATTGTGTAGAAGTCTGTGCTCTTAAAAAAGTAAAAAGCAATATCCAAATGTGGATAGGACAGATGTAATGAGAGGTTTCATGGACGTTCACCTCTGATTGCAACTCTTCTCTCTGACATGGAAAGGAAGCTCATCAGCTGAAAGAGAGGATAAGAGAGGAGAATAAAAAAAACTGAACACATGGAAACTAGGCTTTGGGCCAAGTCTGTAATCCTAAGTACTTAGGAAGGCTGAGACCTGAGAATTGTGGTTTAAAGCCAGCCAAAGTAGAAAGTCTATGAGACTCTTATCTCCAAGTAACCTCCAAAAAGTCAGAAGTGGAGCTATGGCTCAAGTGATAGGCCAGACTTGAGCAAAAAAAGCTAAGGGACAGTGCTCAGGCCCTGAGTTTAAGCCTCAGTTCCAACACAAAAGAAACCGAACAAAACACTACAGGAAGAGAGTGAACGATCTGAGGGAATGTGCTGATATTATCCTATTACCTTAGGGGCCCATTTGAGGAATCACAAATTTAACTCACTATTGTCCCTTCCCCAGATTAGACTTTTTAAGGGTTCACTGGAAATACATATGAAACATACAAGAAAAGGTATGGAAAGAAGAATGATGTAGTAGGAAAGCAACAAGAATTGTCTGTCTTGGTCAAGGACTTGCTTTAAGGTTTAAACCTTCTGTTTAAGATTTATTTTTCTACTTCTACACAGCTCGGATATATTTTAAAAAAGATTAAAAAGTATTAATTGAATTGCCTGTGTGAATGTTCAATCATGAATTGGAAAAAAATGAACAATGGGAGGAAATTGTAATTTGTTAGCAGCTCATCTCTGAGATCCAAAGACATGAAAACAAGTGAAAATGCGCAAAAATAATAGACAAAAGACATATCCAATTTTTTTTAACATAACTTGTTATAATAATCAGCTTTTGGAAAGAGAATATAGCACATAATTGATTTCTTTTGTCCTTTCTCTCATTACTTGTGCCAAAAATGTAGGCAGGTAAAACTTCCAGGTGCATTGTGGGAAGTGCCTGGCTGCTTCAACTACAGGCTGGCTGATGTTAATTGTTTGACTCAGAAGGAGACCACATTCTTTTGAGAAAACAAGTGAGATTAGTGTTGATAATGTACTAGGAATCTAGGAGTAAACCTTTTTCACTTAGTAAATAAGTATAAATCACCTGCATCTGTCATTCCCTGTTTTTCTCCACCTTTCATATCACCCCATGATGTCTAGACATACATTTAACAGCTGAAATAATTTGAGCTTTAAAAAATGTACATCCATGAAAAGCAGCCCTGAATAGAGTACTAATCTATTAATTTAAATTTAAATCCTATTTCAAGTTTTGAAAAAGCCTTACAGTTGGTTCATTCTCTTTCTTTCCTTTCTTTCTTTCTTTCTTCCTTCCTTCCTCCTTCCCTCCCTCCCTCTCTTCCTTCCTTCCTTCCCTCCCTCCCTCCCCTCCCTCCCTCCTTCCTTTCTTTCTCTTTCTTTCTTTTCTTTCTTTCTTTCTTTCTTTCTTTCTTTCTTTCTTTCTTTCTTTCTTTCTTTCTTTCTTTCTTTCTTTCTTTCTTCCTTTCTTTCTTTCTCTCTCTCTCTCCCTTCCTCCCTCCCTCCCTTCCTCCCTCCCTCCCTCCCTTCCTTCCTTTCTCTCTTCCTTCCTTCCTTCCTTCCTTCCTTCCTTCCTTCTTTCCTTCCTTCCTTCCTTCCTTCCTTCCTTCCTTCCTTCCTTCCTTCCTTCCTTCCTTCCTTCCTTCCTTCCTTCCTTCCTTCCTTTCTCTCTCTCTTTCTTTCCTCTCTCTTTCTTTTTCTTTATGTCTCTCCTCATTTCCTTCCTTCTTTATTTCCTCCCCTCCCCTCTCTTCCTCTTCTCTTTCTGTGACTGTACTGGAACTTGAACTCAGGGCCTGAGTCCCTTAGCTTTTTCACTCAAGGATAGTGATTTTCCACTTGAGCGACGCATCCATTTCTCGCTTTTTAGTGGTTAATTGGAGGTTAATAGGGAATCTTGATCCTCAGATTTCTGCCTTGGGAGTAATTAGGATTATAAGCAGGAACCACAGTGCCTTAGCTTGAGTTTCACTTCTTTTTGCTCTATCATAGTGTATTTTTGCTCTATAATAGTGTAGTATATGTGTCAGACAAAAGAATTTATTCCCTTTAGCTTTGAAAAATCAGGTTTAGGATGAGGTTCTAGGAATAACGGTGGGAGGACCTCTTATTTCCTGGGAGCATATCTGACTCCTCAGTTTATCAAAGGCCATTCTGAAACACAGCTGCTCTTTCTTTACCTTGTTATCAACTATCTTCTAAAAGTTAGGAGGTTGTAATTTCTTCCAGAAATTCCCTCCAAGTCCCAAGAGCAGATGTTTCTCCAGTCATATCCCTTCTTATTTCCTTGCTCATGGCATCTACCTTTATATGTATTAGAATTAGACCCTAATTCATTACTATGCACACATTAGCCCTTCTATGTGGCCTGTAAGAGGGGCATAAAATGTTACTTTAAATGTAGAACACACTTTCACTGTTTTTTTTTTCTGTTTTCTATTCTTAGGTTGTGTTTGGATTGGCAAATCCTAATAAATCTTGAAGAACCATTGTATGTATAACAAGAATGACACTTAAGGATACGCCAGTGTTCAAATGGAGCCTAGGAAAAAGCATGAGGAGGTAGGAAGTTTTGAAAGCGTTCTTCTGTTGCATTGTGAGACTTTTCTCCAATGGCATTTTCTTCTCTTTACCAAAAGCATGTTATTTACATCCATGCTAATCCCTGATGTTTCTCTTCAAATATTGTGATGAAATGGTACTCAGCACAATACCACCTCACATTTCATTTTTCTGTATGTATTTTTCTTCACTTGTATGAAATAATATGTTGTGGGGATAAGATCTGTCTTATGAAGTTCCTGCCCTGAGGAGGACCTTCTATTCTTCCCACTTCAGGTATTTGTCTTTTACTGACAGAATAGGCAGGCAAGTCCAAAACTCAGACCTGAAATTCCATGAATGCATTTGACAAAATCCTAAGCCTGCATTTGCTTTCTGCATTTACACATGAACAAGAAGGTACAATGTAGGAATCCCACAATAATGAGGATAATTTCTCACTCCAGTATCAACCCCTACTGCTTCAATTGAGAATTCAAGTTGCCTGGTAATGTTATTTAAGTTCCTCAGAGCACAGAGATAACGGTTTTAATTCATGAAGATGAAGGGTGAGGCCATGGGTAATGGGAGCAAAACATGCCTAGTGTCCGGCAAGTTATCACACTGTGGAACTGTTCCGATGGGCTGTGGTCATTCGCTTGAGAGAATTGTTGTTGTGGCTTGACTTAGAAGAATGGTGTTTCAAAGTAATGTTTGGAAAGGAAAAAAGGGCAAGAGTGTAGTTTTAAGTTCCTTCTGAGTTCCCATCTCCAATGCATTCAGGGTGCATTTTCTTCTCATTTTGTGCCTACTTTTTTGTACATAGGAAGACAGAGGGCCTGACATATTACTGAAGGCTAGAAATGCCAAGAAAAAAAGGCTTAGCACAGATAGGCCTAGTGTGTGGTATAAGGTTCCATATACACGCAGCCCCTACCTCAGAGTTCAACCTGGGAAATTTGCCAAAAATAAAAATAGTTGTTACAGGATGGCTTTAGTGGGCAGTATCCATCTTCATTTTTTTGTTCCACAAGAAGTAATATTCAAGAAAATTTAGGGGATGTGACTGAGTAGTAGAGTGCTTGCCTCGCATACATGAAGCCCTGGGTTCAATTCCTCAGTACCACATACACAGAGAAAGTTGGAAGAGGCTCAGTGGCTCGGGTGGTAGAGTGCTAGCCTTGAGAAAAAGAAGTTCAGGGACAGTGCCCAGGACCTGAGTTCAAGCCCCAGGACTGGCAAAAAAAAAGAAGAAGAAAATTTAAGGAGAACACCAGGGCACTATGTCTACTTTGCTAGACTGAGTTACATGTCCAATATCCAAGATGTATTCTCTCTATGGTTTTCCTTTTAATTGGGTCATGAAAGCTATTTTCACATGAGAAAATACAGAAGTGCACATTTTATTTTGGATGTTCAGAGAGTTGGGTGAGAGCTCTCATACACATTCACACACCTTGATGCTTATCTGATGGCTCAAGTCACCACATTTGCTGTCCCATGTCCCACGGGCTTCCCTTCATGAACTTCACTCATGGAATAAAGGTGTGCACAGGTGTATACCTGATGGATGGCCCAGCTTCTTAAGAGTACCCACTTTATCAAGTTTGGGTTTTAACTACTACTATCCGGTTTCAGTTTTCTTTTTCTCCCACCTTCTCCTCCTATCCTATGCACACACTTTTTTTTGGTTTGCTTTATCCTTGTAAGATTAATCAGTTCCAAAGACCATTCATGACACTGGTTCTTAGCTCCTGGAAAACAAAGCAAAGTGAGTCATTGGGACTGAAGACAGAATCTTTATCCTTGCCAAGAAGGGAAGACAAATTCACGAAATGAAAGAAATTTGTCATTATACTAAGTACCTGTGATAGGTGCTTTGTTAATCATGTTACAGGAAGGATCTATTTTTTTTCTAGCAAAGATCTGTTTTTTTCTAGTATTATTTGGAATTTTAAGATTATCAGGTTTGCCCACCAATATACTCCCATCCCATGTGTAAGTTTCTTATTTTTTCTTCCACTGTTTTAATTAAAACATAAAAACATAAAAGCTGTACATTTGGCCTCCATTGTAGTTCTATCACTCTAATCAGATCCTTGGCTTGATTTTCAGTTTGCAGCAGGTGTCATACAAAACTAACGCTCAGATAATTTGGTTTTTCAAGTAGGCTTGTGTGTGTGTGTGTGTGTGTGTGTGTGTCTGTCTGTCTGTGTGTCTCTGTGTGTATATAATTAATCTCTATCTGTCATTTTCTTTTTGTGATGTGGCTAGAGCTGTCTTAAAAGCAATCCTAACGCACATTTTTGTATTAATACTTCCATAATAAAATAACCACTGATTTCTAGCTACCTTGCCTTCTACATAGCTGCAGATGAAAGCATACATATGACCCTAATTACCACCAAGAGCATCTCTGTAAATTTTATACAAGTGAGCAATTCAAATCTGCATTCCCACTTTGAGCATCAGCTTTCTTGAACTACTTCCTGTATACATCATTCTAGTCTAGGTCTTATAAAAATCTAAGCCTGAGAAGAGAAAAAGGTTCAGAATTTTTATTTGTGTTAGGAAAAAAGAAATCAAACAATTGTAATGTACATCGTATACACCCATGGGTGTGTAGAAATAAAAATTCCTTGTACAACTAATCGAAAAAAACTTTGAAAGGAAAAGAAGAAGAAAAAGGAAGAAGGAAGCAATACAAAGCAAAGCATGATGGATGCTCCCTTTTAAGCTGCGAGTCAACAGCCCTTGCTGCTTCTTATTTGAGTAGTACTCAGTTGTTTCTTGTGCTATGGTTATTAGTTCTTGTCTGTGATTTGAAGTATAACATATTTCCTTACCACCCTACAATATTCTTGAATACATACATTTAATTGATGCCGAAACTATATACAGACAAGTTTACAAATCATGAATGTACTTCTGCATGACTTTTGGCAAAGTAAACACTCACATGTAACATGATCAGGAGACAGAGTATGTATGCCCAAAGCACCAGCGCCAGTTTGTACTCCTTTCCTTTATAACTCCTCCTTCCTCTGGCATAAATATCATTCTGACCTCTAAAATAAGACCGCAACTTTTTCCTTGACCTTTGTGTAAACAGAGTCATGTCTATGGACTCTTCTGCTTCCAACTTCTTGTATTCAAATTCGTGCATATGAGATGTATTCACATTGTTGTGTATGTGTGTTCTTCCTATTGCCTTAGTATTGTTCATAAACATATATATCACAATATATTTATTCAGTTTATTCTTAAGTTATTCTTAAGAACTTAAGCTCCATGAAGAGAGTGAGTTTCAAGTTGTGTTTGTATTTCTCTCTTTTCCCTTCTTTTTCAGTTCTACACAATATTTAACACTAGTGTGAGCTGGGTTCCCGTGATAGCTGTACTTTGGGTCAGAGCTACCGTAGAGTGGCAGGAATCATTGGGAGAGCAAGGCTCATACATATCCCTAACTGACTACTTTTTGATGGAGCCAAACCACAGGAACCACAAGATCTTGGAATACTGCTCATTTTCCTTGTGTCTGCAACTGCTAGACAGCATCAACGAATCAGATTTTTGGTCCCATAAATTGTTTGCCTCCATCACTCAAAATCTGTGCAGAGCAATTTGTATCGCTGCAGTTTTTGCTGTTTTAAATTCCTCCCTTCTCCTTCACTTTTCAGTAAACAAAATTCACTTGCTACTGGACCCTTTGACTCTTGGTATAGCAATCCCTTAAACAACCAACATCAATTCCTTTTTCTTTGCATGACCTTTAGTTTCTCAGATTTGTTCTCACTAGATTCAGATTTGTTCTCACTGGGTTCAATCATCACATGGATGATTAAGAAAATACTTAGTTTATCTCTTTTCACGCTTAGACACATCCAAAAAAATCATAATGGTATATACCAAGTGGTAGTCTTGTTTCACAACACACTTTCCTCTTTCTTTCTTTCTTTCTTTCTTTCTTTCTTCTTTCTTTCTTTCTTTCTTTCTTTCTTTCTTTCTTTCTTTCTTTCTTTCTTTCTTTCTTTCTTTCTCTCTTTCTTTCTTTCGTTTCCTTCCTTCCTTCTTTCCTTCCTTCCTTCCTTCCTTCCTTCCTTCCTTCCTTCCTTTTGTGTATGCCAGTCCCAGGGCTTAAACTCAGGGCCTGGGCACTGTCTCTGAGCTTCTTTTGCTCAAGGCTAGCACTCTACCACTTGAGCCATAGCGCCACTTCCAGCATTTTCTGTCTATATGGTACTAAGGAATCAAACCCAGGGCTTCATGCATGCTAAGCAAGCACTCTACCATTAAACCACATTCCCAGCCACAAACACACAGTTAAGTTTTGAAACTTAACTGAATATAGAAGAAATCAGAGGAAATGGATCACAGGTGCTATGGATGGCCTGGATTTCTAAAGTGGGAGGTTGACAAAGAGGGTGTTTCCTGAGTATTGATTAGAATCACCACATAACAATGACCAGGGGGCTACTGGCTATGCATATTGCATTTTAAAATCCAGGTGTAATCTTCCAATATGGTATGTAAATGGGCTACTTTTTATTAGATGGACAAAATAGGATGAAAATCTTATTATCTCCATGTCCCACATTTTAAAATAGTATTGTTAGATACGTGATTTAGATCAGTGTTTCCCAAACTTCAGCATGTATCTAAACAACTTGAAAGACTTCTTCAATTTGAAATTATTGAGCTTCATAAAAATCAGCATTTCTCACAGGTCCCCAGGATCTACTGATTGATGGATGTTCCCAGACTCACTTGCCTCAATAATGAAAAGAAAAATAAGAGTGGAGTAAAGAAAGAATAACGGGCTTAGGACTTTTATCTTTGACTGTATCTCCTTGTGTGGGGCATTATTTTTTCCCCCAGAAACTATTTACTGGTAGGTAATAATTTTACAGGTTCTTTAGGGAGACTCCTGTGGATTTTTTTTTTTTAAAGCAAGAAAAATAGCCTAAGTGTTAGATGTTGAATCCTGTTTTTATGGGGGGCGGGGGAGAGTAGTCAATACTGAAGTTGGAACCCAGGGCCTCACAGTTCCTAGAGAGGCACTCGATTACTTGCGCATACCTGCACAGAAACAGTGGCGCGTGTGCGCGTGCGCGTGCGTGTGCGCATGTTCCTAGCTGAGAAACTCAAGGTTTGCTAAGTAGACACTCCATGTTTGAGCTCCCCAACCACCAGAATCCTTTTGCATTGCTCACCTTTGAGGTAGAATCTTGCTTTTAGCTGTCCTAGGCTATAATCCTCCTACTTGCGCTTCTCCATATTGCTGGTGATGACAGGCATGAGTAGGTCATCATGCCCAACTATCATGCTTGCCCTGTAGTTGAGATAATAGGCTTATATACCAGCACATCCAGCCATTTGTTAAAATACAATCCCATCAACTTTAATGTTCTTTTTCTGTGTTGGTACTGGGGGGTGAATTCATAGCCTCGCACTCTGGCTTGGATTTTCTGCTCAGGACTGACACTCTGCCACTTGAGCTACATCTCTATTTCCAGCTTTTTGCTGGTTGATTGGAGGTCAGAGTTTCATGGGCTTTTCTGCCCAGGCTAGCTTCAAATCATGATCCTCAGATCTCAGCCACCTGACTAGCTAGTATTACAAACGTGATCTTCAGCACTGAGCTAGAAGCATTCATATTTAAAGACATATTTTAGAATGTAAAAGTTGATAAAAAATAAATATTAATCAAACATATTTGTGAACATGGATGGAATACAAAAATATTTGGGAGAACTTTCTCATGTATTTCTGCTCTTTTCTCTGTGTGAGCTCAATTTGGTAGACATGCTTTTTCAGCTGACTTTAGGTAATTATACAGACTAGAAGAACATTGTATTAGGTCTGCTTATTGATTCATTTTCCCTTTAACAGAATGAAAATAATGTCATGTTTTCTTTGGGGAACTAATTTTTACCTGTTCCCCTGCCACAAAACATTTCATACATTTACATGTGTACAATATTCAAGTTTTTTTTCTAAGAATCTCATGAGAAAAGTTGTGATCTATTATTGAAACAATCTTGATTCTGCTCTAATATATTTTTAAAGAGTAAATAAATTTTCAGCTAGATAATTTTCTCATCTATAATCATTTAAGATTAATTTATAATACTAGTATGTTTTAATTGAGGTATGTAATTATTACATATTTATTACTTATTTATATATGTTTAACTATAGTTTATATTTCTATCTGATTAATGAATCCCCAAATTTGTGACAGTCTTCCTATCTATAACATGCCAATGTTTGTATCCCAAAGTGGAAAATTATTGCTTTAGGGGGTTGCTAACTCAACCTATGTATGTTCTAGGGACTGAGTTTCTGAGTCTGCTTTTCAATAATCCCAGAGGGTACCTATGAGCTTGTTCTGGCATTTGGCTAAGAAGAATGTCAAGGTCTGGCTCCATTTCACACAGTCAGGGCCAGTTAGAACTGGGAGGAGGATGGGTTACTCTCTTCATTAAGCTATTTTACAATATCACACATTATAGTTTGGTGCCAGTACTGTGGCTTGCACTCAGGGCCTAGTGCTTACTCTCAGCATATTTGCTCAAGGCTGGACTTCTACAACTTGATCCATATCTCCACTTCCCAGACACTGTATTTCATGATGTTCAAAGTGCTATTTAAAAATTTTAAAAATCAGACTTACAATACCCAAAGTATATCCTTAAGAAAGGAGATTCTGGGGCTGGGAAGGTGGCTCAGTGGTAGCGCGCTTGCCTTGCATGCCTGAGGCCCTGGGTTTGATTCCTCAGCACCACATAAGCAAAAAGAAAAAAAAGCCGGAAGTGGCGCTGTGGCTCAAGTGGTAGAGTGCTAGCCTTGAGCTGAAGAGCTGAGGGACAGCGTACAGGCCAAGAGTTCAGGCCCCACGACCGGACCCCCCCCCAAAAAAAAAAAAGAAAGAAAGAAAGAAAGGAGATTCTGAATAAATAAAAGTGCTGGTGGTAGTAGCTCTATGTGCTCTGCCTTCCTGGTACACAGATAGGATGTTAAACGCACAGCCTGCAGTAGGCATTTGTTTTATAATACTTCCACTTATATTAGACTGAAGTTATTTTTTAGCCTATCAACCCATCTGGAACTTAATATGTTTGTTCAGTGAAAAAAGAATCAATAGCTTTTCCTACCAGGCCTTCATACAGGGATCACATTGTAGTTTAGACATTGTACGTTTCACCTTCTCTCACCATTTTTATAGGTAGATTATTTTTATGGCCTAATGGCTCTTTAATAGACCATAAACACCTTATACATTTGCAGATTTCTTGATAACAAAGCAAAAGAAGCATGCCAGTTCTACAAGTCTTAAAACCAGGCCTTTGATTAAAGTTTTTAATAATAATAAAAAGTCTGCGAGTCATTAAAAGAGAAGAGTTTAAATTTTGTGGCTGTCATGTTGAAATGTTATTTCTGGCTAGCCTTACAGGCAGATAGAATGAGTTTCTTTGATAATTACGTTGCAAAAACAAGACTTATTGGAAATTTGGCCTGAAAAGATGAGAGAGACTTTGCAAAGGTTTGAGTTGAAATTCTTTACCCAGAGTTCTTTTTTTTTCTCTTGCTCTAGTGGACTACTGACTTTTGTCTCAAGAGTGATCTTTATGGGATATTTTGCTGTAAGACTAATTTACCTATATTTGCCATTCAGCCTTGTGTTTTTTAAAAGTTGGAAAGATCTCTGATTCTATTTATTTTGACTAGTAAAATCTGAACCATATGCAAAGAACACTATTGTGGAATTTCTCAGCCCATTTACAAACTCCATCAATTCTTTGTTGGGCAGGAATAATCGCATATGCTTTAGGGATGAAATAAGTAAAATGAACGTAAATAATGGAAGTAATAAATAAGTAAATAAGTAAAATGCTTAGAGCGTCTTAATGTTTTCTGCTGAGTTTTGGAATCATTCCTTCAGAGATGTGCTGGTTGGTGATCTTTCACTAGCTTTGTCAAATGAATCTTTTTCTCTCTTAAACATTGTAGAAAGGGGTGTGTAGAATTAGAACGAAGTGGGAGGGGAATTGGTTCAGCATTCATTTAACTTTTATGGAATCTGCAAAACTCATTTAGAGGACTGGTAGTGAATATATCCATTCTAAAGTTTCTCAAACTTGGGTCTCTCCTTAAAAAATTACAGCCTAAGCGCAGCCGAAGGCTGATTTTATGTTGTCGTAAGTCTGCTGTCCTGGGCAGCTGGAAGATCTGTGGATCTCTTCTGGAGTTTCTTCTGGCAGCACCACAAAAACATGGAGCTATGTGTTCATCTGGCTAGTTCACCCCAGGTACCATCTCTTCCTTCTTACAACACTTGCACATAAATACTCAGTTCCCTTTCCATACCAGTCTCTCTCCCATCTTTCCATTTCTTCCTCTTTCTCATTTACACACACACACACACACACACACACACACACACACACTCACTAAATAGCATAGCGTGTCAAAATAGTATTGCTTTGTTGCTGCTCTGGAAAAAGTTTTTTTTAATTAATTAAGCCTTGATTGTCATTTTAATTTCTGTATTTTAAAATTCATTCCACTGCAAGGACCTTGCTTAACATACATAAGATACATTCATGGCTACTGCTTAATGCTGTATGTCACCCTCCTTTTCTGAGATTTGTCCATAAGAGTCAGCTTGAATTCGATAATATCCTGTCAATTAAACTAAACCTCGTTTTCAAAGCCAAACATCACAAGTGCTTCAGGCACCTGAAAAAAAAAAAAATCCCAGGCACACAGCCTCAAGTGGTTAGTTAGGTGTGCAATTACTTGATTTATACACATGTGTGTTGCTGAAATTACAGCTGCAGGGCTTTGTGGTCTCTGTGGGGGTGTGAACAGTTTTGCTGGCAAGCCCATTATGCCTGACTTTGGAAATTTGGCTCCCAACATAAATTCCCCTCCCATCGCTGATGGAGAACAAAGTCTATTTGTCACTTTCCCATTTGCCTTCTGTAATGAGTCAGAAAGAAAACAGTTTCATTTTGCTGCTCTAATTGGGCATTCTTTATTCACCTCACAAGTCCTGGCATCTTCTGCTTTCATCGTATAAATACCAGTTCATGTGCTACAAGTTGGCAGGGGGAAGACACACTTTCCATCCCATGCCTGGCCCATGACTACTTGGGAATCTGTGTGAGGATACCCTTTTTCCCCCACCCTCTCCTTCCTAATGGGAGGTTTTGAAATCGAGGTGTTCATTTAAAAGAAGCTTCTGTACTTCTGGTTTTGCAGCTATTTCCAAACAATGCTTGCCTTGAAGTTCTGCGTATACTTTTAACCTTTTGGCTTAGCCGTAGAAAAGCTTATTACTGCCGGCAGACTCAATCATTCAGGATAGTACAACACTCTGGGGGCCGTATCCCTGTGCCGTCTCGTTGAGTAATTAAATGCAGGGTAGATTTACAGTTCAGGGGACTTGCTCGTGGTGGGGTGGCAGCCATGTCCTCTCTCCCCTTTCAATCTCTTCGCTTCACACTGCAGCTTTGTATCAGGGTGACTGGAAAATGGGAAATCAAATATTAAAGAGCAAATATAGACTCTAAAGGGTGGTGTATTGGGCAAAGAAAGTCAAGGGCATTGAAGGATTTTGCTGTCCAAGCAAAAGAGAATTATTCTAACTTGTATAACTTTGCAGCCTTGTTAATATTAGGGGATGTAGCTATTATTAGATTGCCATTTTTATGAGGAAATTAAACAAGGTCATTTCAGTAACACGTAGGGAACTCACACTTTCTGTAAAACCTCTATTTCCTCAAGGGGCTAATAGAAGCTCAACATGGATAGAAAAACCACTCCTTTCATCTGTTCTCAGAATAGTTACGTTGAATCATAATAGTTTGAGATTGAAAAGGCCTATTCAGCTTTCCACAGCAGCCTCGGGGGACCTGAGCACCATTTTCCCTCGAACTATAGCACATTTTCCACTGTTTTGTATGGTTTAATTTTAATGGTCTCAAAGCATTCTCCCCTTCCTTGGAAAGCTTGTTCCAAGCTATAGCCAATCTCATCATCCAAATTACTTTCTTACCAGGAATTTAAAGATGTCTTTCTTCTTTTTTATTTTTTCCATGAAAAATTGTTAGAAAAATATAAGTAGGTAGAGAGTTTAGCACGTCTCGACTAATGTAATTATCTTTAAATGGGGGAAGGGAAATTTTGTTTGCATGCTAATCTGGTAACAGTAAAATGTTTTAAAATGTCTTTTTTTTGTACTATATGGAAGTTTCCCTAATGTATTGAGTATATGGGTAGTTGTGTTTTGATCTAATATACCTGGTAAGAAGCTTAGGTACACCAAAGCGAGTAAAAGCTCAGTTCAGATGTTCACTATTGAAGTCAAGAATTCTTTTGCCTGGATGCTGCTGGCTTACACCTGTGTACCTAAAGCTGTTCTTTTTTTTTTTTTTTGGGTCCAGTCATGGGGCCTGAACTCTGGGCCTGGGCGCTGTCTCTCAGCTTTTCAGCTCAAGGCTAGCGCTCTACCCCTTGAGCCATAGCACCACTTCTGGCTTTTTTTTTTCCTGCTTATGTGGTGCTGAGGAATCGAACTCAGGGCCTCATGCATGCAAGGCAAGTGCTCTACCACTGAGCCACCTTCTCAGCCCCCGTACCTAAAGCTGTTCTGGAGGCTGAGAGCTACAGATCCAGGTTCAAAGCCAACCTGAGCAGAAAACTACACAAGATTCTTATCTCTAATTACCAGCAAAAAGCTAAAAGTGAGCCGTGCACTGGTGGTTTATGCCTAGAATCCTAGCTACTCAGGGTAGGAAAGTTCATGAGAATTTTTTGTTGTTGTTGTTGGTTGTTGGGCCTGAACTCTGGGTCTGGGCGCTGTCCCTCAGCTCTTCAGCTCAAGGCTAACACTCTACCACTTGAGCCACAGCACCACTCCTGGCCTTTTCTGCTTATGTGTTGCTGAGGAATCAAACCCAGGGCCGCATGCATGCAAGGCAAGCACTTTTATCACTGAGCTACCTTCCCAGCCCCTCATGAGACTTATCTCCAGTTACCACCTAAAACCTGGAAGTGGTAGAGCACTAGCCTTGGGCAAAAAAGCCCGGGAACAGCTCCCTGGCCCTGAGGTCAAGCCCCATGCCAGACAGAAAAACAAAAGCTGAAACTTGATGTATGACTCAAGTGGTAGAGTAGTACTGAATGGAAAAGCACATCAAGAACATGAAGCTCTGAGTTCAACCCCAGTACAGGTGCAAAAATGATTTTGTGTTCTATTTATTGAAACATACCTTAACATTAGTACTGTTAAAAACACTTGTACTTCCTGGTATGTTTTTTTAATGCATTAAAATAAAACAAATTATTAGCCCATTAAAAATTTTATTGTAAAGATACTGTATAGAGGGGTTACAGTTACATGAGTGAGGTAATGAGTCCATTTCCTATGGAACATTACTACCCCCTCCTTTGTTTTAACCTCCTATATGTATGCATGGTTAGTTGTTAGGTTTACAAAGTTTCAGATGTGTTTTGGATACGTTTGGTAGAAGTGGAATGGCTAAGATATACGTGGAGTGGTGATGACATTGACTCAACTTGACATTTACCCAGGATACAGAGGAATATGAGGACAGGAGGCAGGTGAGGGAAAACTAAACAGATTACTTCTATGCAAGACAAAGGTACTAAAATCAGAAACAGTGACCATAGGGAATAAACCAGAGAAGGGGAAAAGAAAACAACGAAAGACAAAAGAAATAACTACAAACAGTACGCTAAAAACGAAGAACAAAACAACAACAAAAATAACCTCTTGGGCTGGGAAGTTGGCTCAGTGGTAGAGTGCTTGCCTCACATGCATGAGGCCCTGGGTTCGATTCCTCAGCACCACATAAGCAGAAAAAGCCAGAATTGGCACTGTGGCTCAAGTGATAGAACATTGGCCTTGAGCTAAAGAGCTGAGGGACAGCACCCAGGCAGAGTTCAGGGCCTACAATCGACAACAACAACAACAAAAAATAACCTCTTGTTTCCCTGTTGTGGAGATCATTTCAATTAGCATCATTTTATTTGGTCATTTGTACATAGCTATTCGTCTATTGTGATCCTCTGCTTGGACTATGTCCTAGGCATATACTAATTATTACAAATGAGGGACACCCTGGGTATCACTGTGTATTTCACTTGGTCTGGCTTATTTCACTTAATATGACTTTTTTCCAAGTCTGTCCATTTCCTTACAAATGAGGTGATGTCATTGTTTCTGACAAAAGCATAGATTTCCATTGTGTATACATACCACATTTCCTTGATCCATTCATCTACTGAGGGGCATTTGAGTTGGTTTTATATTTCAGCTATGGTAAATAATGCTGCAATGAACATAGTTGTGCTGGTGGCTTTAGTGTGGCCTTATTTGTGATCATTTGGGTAAATGCCCAGGAGTAGGATTGCTGGGTCATGGGCTCTATGTGGGCTCTATGTTTAGTATTTTGAGGAACATCCAAACTGCTTTCTAGAGTGATTGAACCAGTGTACATTCCCACGAGAGTATGGTAGCATTCCCTTTTGGCCATATCCCTGCCAGTGTCTGTTATTATTTGTTTTCTTGATAGTGACCATTCTAACTGGGGTGAGATGGAATTTTGATTTGCATTTCTTATATGGCCAGAGATGTTGAACATTTCGTCAAGTGTCTGTAGGCCATTCTTATTTCCTCTCCAGATAAGTCTCTTTTTAATTCTTTAGGCCAAGTATGAGGGTGGGGTGGTTATTTCTTTGAGGATTTTTTTTGAGGGGGGTTAATTTCCTGGTGGAATATCAATACCAAACTTCAAACTCTATTATAAAGCCATAGTTATAAAAACAGCTTGGTACTGGCACTTAACAGACCAGAGGACCAATAGAATAAAACTGAAGACCCAGAAATGAACCCACAAACCTATGGCCACCTAATCCTTGATAAGGGAGCCAAAAACATCAGATGGAAGAAAGACAGCCTCTTCAACAAATGGTGCTAGCAGAATTGGTTATAAATGTGTAGAAAACTGAAGTTAGATACTTACATATCACCTGTACCAGAATCAATTCCAAATAGATCACAGATCTCAATGTAATACCAGATACTCTGAAAATATTACAGGAAAGGGTAGCAGAAACACTAGAGCTCCTTGGCACAGGTCAAAATTTCCTAAATAAAGATCCAGAGACACAACAAATCAAATAAAGGCTGGATTAAGGGGACTGCATTAAACTGTAGAGCTTCTTCATGGCAAAGGACATAGCCAGCAAGATAAACAGAAAGCTCACAGATTGGGAGATCTTCACTAGCTAGACAGCAAACAAGGGCCTCATATAAAAATATACTTAGAGCTCAAAAAATTGTGTTACTTTTCTCATTTCTTTTTTCCTTTGGCATTTGATGTTTGTCTCAAATTTCTGCGTCTGTTTTTTTGAAGCATTTTCCCTTTCCCAGGTCAATTTATTCTCTTTGAAAGTTGATAATGTAACTTGTCTCCTTTCAGATCCTTCAACATTGGTTTATATTTTTAGGCTTAAACAGAGCTCTACAATGTAGTCTGTAATCCCTTGTGTGATTTGGTCTCAAGCTATAGTTTTCATTTATTTAACATTGCAATGCTGTCTTTTAGCCCAATCTCTGAAACAAATAGAGACAACTGACCTTTAGGTAACACATGAGCTAGTCTTTGTTCTAGGAAGTATATATCTATAATTGTATATTATTTTTGTGTATGCCAGTACTAGGGCTTGAAATCAGGGCCTGGGTGCTGGTTTCATAGCTTTGCCACTCAAAGCTGTACAAAACAGTGTTAGTTATTACTTGTACAAAATGCTAGGTTCATTATGACATTTTTCATGGACTTTAACCATATTCACCCCTAATATCCTTTCTCATCTCCCTTTCCCATCCCTTTAAAATAAAATCCTCAGTAAAATAGTTGTATTTCTACTTTCATGATTTAAAGGAAAATGTAGAGAGAAAACATTGGACATTTGTATTTCTGAGTTTTGCTCCTTTCCTTTAACATGATCTCTAGTTCCATCAATTTGGTGTCAACCACACAATTTCATATATTCTTATATTCTTACATATTTCTTTACCTTTTGGCTCACTGATTTTCCTTCTCTTTTTAAAGTTCGTGTATTTTGAAGTTTAATCTTTCTGAGCTTTTCAACGCATCAATTAGAGAGACTTTTGATCAGTTAACACAATTATTTTATTTTTCTTTATAACTATTACATTGGGATTGACTGCTGACACTGCACTTTTTTCCAATTTATTTAGGTATTTTTGGTTTCCATTTTTATGTATTGATTTTTCTATTTTTTTACTATTCGATGAATATAGTGGCATTTCTTCTGCTGGTTTGAAAAGTGGTTAAACTTTATTCAGATGGATGTTAAAGCTTTGCTTTTTCCTAAGGAATTTCATTTTATAAACATCTACAAATTTTACTTCAATAAACTAAGTAAGCCCTACCTGTGTTCTTGAGTATTGATGGTTATGAGATGCTTGCTCCCTCCCTCTCTCCCTTCCTTTCATCCCCACTTTTTTCTTTCATTTCTTTAGCTTGAACTTATGGCTTGGGCAGTCTCCTTGCCTGATTACTCAAGGATGGTGTTCTACCAGTCGAACCACAGCTCCACTTCCAGCTGTCTGGGTGGTTGATGGGAGATGAGGGTTTCATAGACTTCCCTTCTGAGTAGCTAGGTTACAAGTATGAGCCAGCAGCACCAGCTCATTTCCTTCCCTTTTAGATCTTTTCCTTTCTTCCCTTCATTGATTTTTAGATAATAATGTATTTCCCTGATAGCCACCCTTATTCTTCCTGATGTAATGTTTATTTGCTCGAGAGCATGTCCAAAGGGATTTTGTATGATAAAACCTTTGAAGCCTTACATGTCTGACAACATTTTTATCTCACATTCAAAATTAATTAAAACAATTAGTTGGAAATAGAATTCTTGTTTAACTTGCTTTTCTTTTAGCACTTTGAAAATGTAACTCATCTTACATAAATATCGTGTTGTCCTTGAGGATTTGAATGTCGATCTGGTTCTTTTTAAGTGATTGAATTTTCCTCTCTGGAGCCTTTAAGGCTCATCCAATGTCCTTATTTTTCACTGTAACATGTCCCAGTGTGAAATTGCCTTAATGTGTCCAGTTTGCCATCATCTATTACTTCAATCTCTGCTCATTTTCCCTTAATTCTGAAAGTATTAAGCTACTATTTCTTCTAAAATATCTGTGTCAAGCTTACTTATAATTTTCCTAAAAATTCTTTGGATTAATTGTTTGGATTATTTGAGTCATTAATAAATATTCTTGGATGTTAGCTCTCATAGATCTTGGCCTATTTACAGTCTTAATCTTGACTAATTTTTTCCCCTCAATTTCTCCTCTTTGCCGTTCTGACATTGTCATCCTAGGTGCGCCAATGCTGAGGCTTTTTACTACAAAATAGAGCCTGATAAAGCAGATAATGTAGGGAAGTGATCAATAAGGAAGTAAATAATTATAACCTCAAGTATACTTTAATAGAAAGACTAAATGCTAGGTAAGTGAAGAGTGAGAAGAATTTCTTTGCTTAGAGACGTTAGGAGATAAGTTACGTCAATGGTGGAATATAAACTGAGACTTGGAATATCAATTTTTTTTTAATTCCAGGAGAGAAAATGTCCTGTAACAAATATAGAAACATGACTATAGAAAGCATGACAGAGTTGAAAGACTAAGTAATTCATCCACACCTTTTTAGAGCATTTATGTCATAGACATAACAGGGTGAGAGATTGAGAATTTAAAAGTGAAGAATACATTGACTCACCCATGTTATTTATTTTCTGCTGCCTATAAGAGGATGAGAGCTGTCTGGGGGAATGGAACACTGGATCCAGCCTTTCTCTGGATTGGTGTTTTTCCCTTCAGAATAAATAAACAGGTTCTAGTTGGAGGGTTTGCAATCTGACTTCTTGAGTTATTCAATATTTCTATATGTCATTATGCTCAAATGTCAAAAGAACTGACCATCTTGTACTTGAATAACAGAGCGACCGACTCTGATGTTAGTGATTTTCAATAAGAAAAGGACGGGGCCAGGAAATTAGTGTTGTAAATTTTGGAGGGAGACAGAATGAAACGCCATGCCTTTCTGGAAGACATTTAGATGGAGTGAGGGTTTGTTCCCTGGATGTTTCAACAGGAGTTAGAGGGGATGGACAGACAGTGGGACTTGATTGGCATTGCAACAAGATGAACCACAGCATCAAGAATGAACACCATTCCTTAAAGTTCAAGGTCCCCTGCCATTTTCCTGGGATCCTGGAAGACCAGGACGAGGGGAACCAATATGAGTGAGTATGCCCTTCTTGCTAACAGTGGCAGAAACTTGGAGTCTAGCTTGGACTTGACTCCAGAAATTAAGAAATAGCTTTGTTTTGTTTTGCATCTTTTGTTTCACCGAGCACTTCACCTCTGTCATCCACATGAATATATTCACACGAACGCACTCTTTTTTGTTTTTTAACAAAAGTGTGGGCATCTTGAAGATCAGCACCAAATCTTGCCTTTGCAACTTCTGCCACTTGATGACCTGCAACAAAGCAGGTCATCAGCTTACGTATGCTGACTAAAGAAATGAAATAAGCTTTAGGAATTTGCAGAGCAGATATGGTTATCAGTGCAAGCAGTTAAGTGTACAATTGCGATGTCTACTTTTACAGGGCTGAAGCTATCTGTGCTTCATGTTCATAGCCATCTGGTTCTTTCTAAGAAATAAAATAATGCACATTAAGTTGTAGTGATAACCTTCTGTACTGTCTCTGACATTAAGGCTATGATTAGTATGAAGTATAGGTATGTCTTTATCAGGATGATATAATCATAAGCAATATTAAAGTGTTGAATTCTTTCAGTGAAGCTCTATCACCCTATATATCAGGTGGGTATATACTGGGCATCCACATTGTTGCCTGGATATGCTTCAAGTCTGTTATTCCTGAGCCATCAAAACAGGTGTTTTCCCCCCAAACTTTTAATTTTAGATGAAAATATATATTCATCTCCTAATATAGCTTCTAACTAGGACAGAATTTTCTTCACATTTTCTGTGGATGTAGGTTACCAGTATCTTACTGCTGTAATTATATAAACAACATGTACCTTTCATGAATTGTGTAACCTAACATCACTATGGGTAGCAACCACTAGTATTTATTTTGTACTAGTATTAGCAACTACTAGTACGCAGTGATTTCAATAAGATGAAATTGTCAGTAGAAAACAAAACAATTCAACAAACAGTGAGCTAATCTTAAAGGGGTGGGTAAATTAAAGTTAACTAAACAGGATTCAAGACTTTGTGGTAAAGTTTGCCAACTAGTTGATTACAAGTTGGTGATTTCCTTGTATTTCACATGGGAGTGATGACTGTATTTCCCTAAATGAATTATTTTAAGATGTAAGTGAAGTAATCTATTGGAAATCACTTGTTATTATGATTTAATCTATCCACTCGTATTTCCCCAATTTCTGTAAAGATGTTGGTCAATGTATATGAGGGAATGGGGTAAGTAAAGGTACATATTTTTTCTTCTGATTTTAAGAGATTGGTTATGTATAGCATAAAATAGCCACATAAAGTTGATAACCTTTAAAGCTGCATTGAAACAGAATTGCATTTATGTTTACATACTACCTGAAGGGCTTCATACCAGAGCTGAATAAATAAATTCCTTTCAGTTAAAAGGATATCAGCTCAGGACTCAAAATCCACACATGATTATTTATATATGAGGTGGAGTTCATGCACTCTCAAAATCGGTATCAAAAATAAGCATTTTGATTTCATATAGGATTTCACCCTTTAAAATGCATACTTCATGAAAAATATTCTGCTTACTATATGATAGCATTGTAGATGGTTTTCTTAGTTAATTTTCTATGACTTATAATGTATGAATATTCCTAATGATTCCATTAGAGTTTTAAGTAACAGGATTCAACACAAATGTATTTTTACTGAGCAGAAGAAACATAATTTCTCTGGAACTGCAGCTGCTGTAGTTGAAGATGAGGTTGTTACTATCCCTTAGGGAGATTACTGTCTCTGCCAGCT
Source organism: Dipodomys spectabilis (assembly GCF_019054845.1). Lineage (NCBI taxonomy): Eukaryota > Metazoa > Chordata > Mammalia > Rodentia > Heteromyidae > Dipodomys > Dipodomys spectabilis. Next base: position 21,545,992 of record NW_024870696.1, read on the forward strand.
GACTTAGTTTTTATACAGCCAGCGATTTATTAGATTGCTTTGCTCTTAAGTGTGATAATAGGCCTTATGCTTAGCAAGGTTTAGAGACTTCCAGTGCATTAATATTTTATGGCCATGATAGGCAAGACACATTTTGTTTACCTAACAAGGCAAGCCAAGCCAGGACTGATGTGTACTGGAGATTAGCACTTCTAACTTGGAAGAATTCTGCCAATTATATATTGAGGGCTTTACAATTGCTCTTATAGTTGTAATCCAATTGCTTCCTTGCTTGTACACAGCCCTTTGTTCAAAGAAGCCATCATAGCCTTACGGACTGGCCTTAGTAGGCGGTAATCTCACCATTGAACTGATTGATGTTAACCACATAATCACCATGGATTTTCTAGTGACTTCTTTTCTTCCACTAAAGATCTTATTTCACTTAGAAATTACTCAGCCATGAGTCAGAGCTGGGAAAGATAAATATGTATTTTAATTCCATCCAGAATTTCCCTTAGTTGATTTGAGCAACCTGGTAGGAAAAAAGTTGTATGTCATGGTACTCTTGATTTCTGGAGCTTTATTGCTGCTTTGCTTTTATGCAGTTATATAAAACAGGACAGGTTTAAAATTGAACAGCACTTTTTGAAATAAACCAACTTAGCTACTGATACACTATTTTGTTTCTCTTTTTCTTATTAACAAATTGCATGTTTTCTTATTGAATAAAAAAATCATACATCCCAATGAGTAGTAAATGTTGGACTATTGATTGTCTTAAATTTTGAAGTAACTATGTTAAGCTCATATGAACTTTTGGTTTTTAGCCTCCTGAATTTTGAACTCAGGGCCTTTCGTTTACTAGGCAAGTGCTCTATCACTTGAGCCACAGCCCAACCCATTTTTTTTAGTTTTACTTTTCAAACAGGGTCTCATGATAACTCTGCTCAGGCTGTCTTTGGACTGTATTCCTCTGGCCTCACTTTTCTGAATATCTGGGATTACAGTTGTGCACCACCACACCCAGCTTATATGTACATTTTTTAGCATCAATTTTTATGTGAATTTTTTTCAGATGTTCTTAAGCACTATGAATGTTCCAACCAAAGTTTAGATACTTACTATTTTTAATATTCAACTGAATTTTGTAGGTTAATGAAGCAGTAGAGTGGATTTGAAGTACTATAACCATATTTTCAATATGCAATGGATTTTGAAATTTCTTAAATTATCTATATCACATCAGGGTATAACCCAGACATGGATCCAAGAGATCAAAGACTGTACTTAGGAATAGAAAATAATTTTCCATCAAATTGGTTATATTATGATTTTTTTAAGGGAGGGATGGGCAGCAGACAAAAATTTAGAATACATGGAAAAGACAACTAAAAGCAAAAGAGGCTTATATATGGTGACAGTGTGTAAAACCAGAAAAGACCCTATACACATAGATTTTTAAAAAAAATCACTAATACCTAGCATGATATGATGCAGCATGGACACAAACCATGTTGTGCCCAGCAGGGACCTCCTGCAAGTCCATTACTTTTAATACCATTTGGTGCAAGCCCCAGAGAAAGGCAGCCAATTCCCACATCTTGGGTTTAGATGAATCCCACTGTGAGTGACACTCGGCCCACGATTGACTAAATGTACTGATACTTTTGAGAGAGGAGGAAAAACAAAATTGGACATTTGGTTTGGTTTTCAGATTTCTTCATTTCAAATCCTTTCGCCCTCTTTCTGTTCTTTTCTCTTCCCTCTCTTCCTCTCCCCTTCCTTTTCTTTGTCTGTCTTTGGCTCTCTCTTTATTTCTCCCTCTCTTCTTTTCTTTTCGCTTTCCAATACTGGGCATAAACTCATTCTTCTTGAGCATTTTTTTTTCTCTCAAGGCTGACAATTTAGCTCTTGAGTGTCACTTCAGGCTTTTTGGATTTAAGTTTGGATACAAACTTGATTAGTTTCTTTCTTTCTTTTTTCTTAAAGACAACTCTTTATGGAACTATGGTTTGAACTCAGGGCCTCATGCCTGCTAGGCTGACACTACTTTTTTATTTTTAATAAGTTTTTTTTATTGTGAAAATACCATACCAAGAGGTTACAATTACATGAGCAAGGAATGAGTACATTTCTTATCAAGCATTATTGCCTCCTCCTTTGTTTCCCCTTCCCATCCCTGCCCTCCCATCTTCCCCAATTCGCCCTCCCCCTACTTGTAAAGTTCATTTTTCGACATGATGACTTGTACATCTCATTTTTGCAATGGGTCCTCCTGTATCCCTATTTAAACAATTTGTTTTTTCCATTCCTCTCCACAAATTATACCAACATCAAATACAGTGAAAACAGGGGTTATATTGTGGGGGAGGGAAATGTAAAGCAACAAAGAAATCATCTTATAAATATGTTAGAAACAATAGCAAGGACGATTAGTTTCTATATAAGAACCTCATGGACTTTTCTATCCCTGGCTGGCTTTGAACAACAATTCTCAGATCTTAGCCTCCTGGTGGTATGAGTCACCAGCTCCTGGCTAGATTGCTTTCTTTTTTCAAGTGAAGTGTGGGATGGGTGAGATGGATGTGAACGTGCATTTTCATCAGGGCTTGACATTTATTAAAAAATAATAAAAGTTAATTCTTTGTTTTCATCTTTGGTCTTTTTTTTTTCTTGAAGTGGCGAGAAGGAATAATCTGGAAGTGCTGACAAGGCAAAACACTGAGATGAATGACATGACTCTTCATCTCTTTCATAGCCTTTCTATTTTTATTGCGATTGCCTGGAAAGTATTTATTTAAATGCTAGTTACTAAATTTTGGGAAGGACCAATGCAATCAGATTATCTCCGTGCTCTCATCTTCTGTTCTTAATTTAGCTGGCAAAGAACATTTTCTAATTGCAAACATCATAGGAGAAAAATGAGGAGGTGACGAGAGGAAGGAGTTGAGATTATGCTAAGCTTCATCAGCCAGGAAATAAAGCATGAATGAATTTTCCAAGTGCTGGAAGAGAGCAGACATGCACTTGGGGCTAGAAGATAATAATTTCACTCTGTTCTCCACTTCATGAATGTGTTCAAGTAACATAATTTTTTTTCTCTGTCTCCTTTCCTTCCCTAGAGCTCTGGGGCTCTCAAAGCAGGAGAGAAACTCAAAATACTACATTGTAAGGAAAGAGCCGACCCTGGCTTTCCTTAGGGAATTGAGAGGCTCAGTGATTTGGAGCAAATCACATGGCTGGTGATTGGCCCAGGCCTCTGTTTTCATAAGTGATTAAAAAGAAAACCACTTCAATAATCCTCAGACCTCTGCTCTCAACTGGGATGTCTTCCAACCAGGCCTGATCAGTAGAACCCCTGGGAGGAGAAACACAACACACATGAACTGCGAGCCAAAAAATTAGAAAAAGTAACAACGCGACTGGAACCAGAAACTTCAATGCAGGCCAGAATTCAAGGGCAATAACTTCTTTTCTTGACCTGAACCTTTACGTTCTCTTACAATACTCTGATTGAATTCTATTTTATTTTATTTTTTTCTCATGCTCTCTCAAGCTCTCCCGGTCTTCACAAGACCTTGGAGCGTGGGTTTTATATCTGTTTGCTTTGACTACATGCACAATTTGAATTGCCACCAGAAAACGTAATAAGGATACTCATGAAATGATTAAAATAGCATAGGATTATAAAAATCAGTCATAGTAAGCTATTGGGGGAGCAGGAATACTGCTCTCTACTGAGAAGAACATTCCTTTTCTGCTTTCATTTAGTATTTTTTCCTTCAGTTATCAAAAGCGTTTTAGTTTCACATGTCAGTTCGTGAGCCCGGTGCATCCTGATGGCCGTCGCCCCTTTCACCACCGCCCACGCCACCCCCAACTCACCCACCCCACTTTATAGGGCTCCCTTTTCTCGTATGCACTCTGAGCATTAGTACTTCGTTCTCCCATCTTTCCTCTCTCCATTCGTCTATCTCTCTCTCCTTGACCTGGCCTCATTTTCCAGCTTCTTGCTGTATTCATTTATTATATTCATTAGATGACGAGTTAGTTGTTGTAATGAGTTACACCTTTAGACTTCTCCCCTGTGTATACCATACTTTAGCTAATACATTCATTGCTCTAATTCAATTTTTGGATCATGCTCCTGCAGTGTATTTGTCTTTATATACATATATATATATATATGTGTGTGTGTGTGTATAAATTAGACCTAACTTCACATATGAGAGAAAATATGCAATCTTTGTATTTCTGGGCCTGACTTGTTTCACTTATTTTTTTCTAGGTCCCTCCGTTTCCCTGCAAATGACTCATTCTGATGGATGAGTAAAATTATGTTGTGTAGACATATATTATATATATATATATACACACATGTATATAAGTGAAAACACACGTGTGCGCACATGCATGTGCATCAACACACACGTATATGCATACATGTACATGCATGATCTGTATACTATGTGTATATATATCACATTTTCTTTGTTTTATTGTGAAAATACTGTACAGAGGGGTTACAATTACCTGGGCAAGGTAATGAGTACATTTCTTATCAAGCATTGTTGTCTCCTCCTTTGTTTCCCCTTCCCATCCCTTCCCATCTCCCAAACTCCCCCACCCCCTGCCAAAGTTGTAAAGTTCGTTTTTCGACATAACGACTTGTACATCTCATTGTTGCAATGGGTCCACCTGTATCCCTATTTAAATGATTTGTTTTTTCCCTTCCCCTCCACAAATTATACCAACATCAAATACAATGAAATGAATTTCAGTAAAATGAATTTCAATAAAATGAATTTCAAAATGAATGTTTTATAATCTTTAACATAATTCATAATTCATTTAGCAATGCTCATATTGGTTTGTGTTTTCTTTTTCTTTCCTTTAAAACACTGGTCTGGTTGTTTCATTTATCTGTTTGTTTTAAAATCTAAATCACTTGTGACTTGAGTGAAGCAGAAGGTAGGGTTAAGGTTCTGAATGCCTAGATTATAATGCTAGCTCCACCAGCTGTTTGCTTCTGATCTTAGGTGAGCAACTTCTGGTCTCTCTCTCATGATCTACAAAGTAGGAATAAAAACCTGCACTCCAGGGTTGCTTAGAGGAGCAAAGGAAATGATGTATCGAAGATATTTTGCACAGTACCTGAGACATAGGGGGTATTTAGTAAACATCACTGCATTACCTTGATGACAGGAAGCTATGCTTTTCTGTATCTCGTAATTATGCACCTTTCTAAAAACTGGAAAAAAAATGAGTATAGGGTAGTTCTTGTGGCAAGTGGTGATTTATAGACATTTTCTGTAACTTCTATTTTTTTCTTAGAGGTAGATGATAAATTAGTATTTTTTTAAAAGAAAACAGTTCAGGAGACTATTTTAGAATAGTGTGATATACGTTCCTTCCTATAAATCACTGTAGCTCCAGACAGCTGTTTATCCTGCAATTACAGTAGGTTTTATGTGCATGGTAGAGAAATTTGACTGCTTTTTGTGCCTCTGGTCATTTAGACCCAGGCATCAGAAATAATATTATGTAAGGTAATATGTATACTGACAATCACGTTTATTTGATAATAAAGCCTGCTATTGCCTTAAAAATACTGCTCCATGTATTGCTCTAAAAATACTTCACGTTTGTTTCACCTACATTGTATTGGTGGAGGAAACATCCGAAAGCAATTAAATAAATTTTAGGCATATAACTTGTTATTTTATGCGGTTAGATATTTAGTACTACAAGTATTTGTACAATGGTCAAAACATTAGAAATAATTAGTCTAAATGTGTTTAAACCTCAACAGAAAACACTTGTGCTCCAAAACATCTAAATATTTAATGAGATTTTTTTTTTTGAAAGCCACAATTACAGCTTTTTATAGAAAAAGAACTTTACCTCTGAGACCTGGGAGGAGGGAAGAAGTCCCATTTATTGCAAAAAACTTTTTAATATTTTAATGTAAATTTAATAAAAACTGCACTATTACAATCTTAAAAGCTACAGTTTAAGAAGGAAAAACAGAAAAGTCATGTCAGAAAAATATTTTAGAAGGGTCGCACCTATTTATTTCTTAGGGAAACGTCCAAAGTATACAGAAGGCCGAAATCTTACTCAGACTGTTTTAGTTTATTGACTTTTCTGTACCTTGAAAATCATAGCACAATTCTCCAGAGAGAAGTATAAGGATGTATTACATCATAAAGTCCACCAAGGATAGTAACCCATGTGATTAAACTGTCAACATACATTATACTGCAATTTGTCCTCAGTCCAATGCAGCTAGAAGCCACATTGTTGGCAGGAAGTTTAAAACATGACTATTTTCTAATCATCCGAAGCCCAAGGAACTTCAGGGGAAAAAAATACTGTAACAATCACTCCATGACTTCATAGTGCAAGTGTGAATTTCATTGGTTTTGTACATCAAATGTTCACTTTTTACCAGAAAAGATGCAGAAGGATTACCACTGAATGGCTTTTACTAGCAAACTTGTAGATGTCTTATTTCACAGTGCTGTATAATAACAGGGAGAATGAAGTGCGAGATACTAGAATTTAAATCCTGTTTAATTTTCACCTGAGTATTTTACAGGAGATCTGACATGGTATGAACAAGGCCATCAAGCCCTAGAATGATGGAAAGTTGGTGCTTCTTTTTCAAAGTTGACATTTGGGTTATTCCGCAAACACACGAGAAACAGTACTAACTACTATTTGCTACCGTATTTTATTATGGAAATAGAGAAGGTGTCATGGAATGGAGGATTTATCAGTGGTAAAAATGCTTGTTCGAAGCATGCAAATGGCTCATTGTCCTGTGTTATATCATGACACATTCCAGATGCTTCCTTCTTAGGAGCTGTTCAGATTAAGGGGAAAGAAGAGAGACACTAGTAGTACACAATGATTTTATTGTTTTTTTTTTTTTTTTTTTTACCTTGCACATGAATAGGGAAACGGTGGAATAGAGGACTACAGTATGTCATTTGAGAGGTGAGAGGCCTATTCCAGGTGACTGGGGTATTGGTATGTCTGGAAATACCTGCTTTTTGGGTCTTTTAACAGCAGCCGTGCTTGTAATATGAGACTAATACCATCAGCATTTAAATTTGATTTTTTAGAAGTTTATTAATACTTAAGTTGCATAATCAGATTCAATTGATGGCTTGGGAAACCCTAATGCCCAGCGAGGTTTGGGAAGCAAGCAGTAGAACTCCACGTGGTTTTCTAGACCCTCGCAAAGGTTGCCTTCCCCCAACCCAGTACACCCTGAATCAGAGTAAACTCGGTGAACTACAGATCCTCCCACTGCTGGTAGGCTAATGACAGAAATACCTAAAGTAGCTGATAAAACTTTATGAGATCAGCCTCCTGCCAGATGATCTGATCTCATTTACACTGAAATCACTCCCTGCCTTGCTTCTGAGGCTACAGTCAAAAGTTTTTGCTTTTCACTCTCAGTGGGTAGCCCACTCTGACATTTCCTCCTACTCTTCCACTAGAAGTAAGCACTTTGAAAAGGTCTTCCCCAGCCTCCACAGCAATCCATGTGCTCCTGTTCTGCATCTCACCCAGCCCAGGATTGGCAGTGATTTACATGTTTGTATTCATGGAAATATTTACTCATCTATCTCCACATCTAAGACATCTGTTCTCTGAAGGTAGAGTTATTATCTTGAAGCTTTAGCTTGCTTTTAAACATTGTCTCTTTAGGATCAAGCACTTCCTGCCTCAAAGTTGACATCAGAAGAACAGTTAAGAAATAAATAAAGCAATGAACAATTGTCATAGGTTAAACGTGATAATGAGAAGGAGTCAATCTTGATAATTTTTCTAGGAATGTTTAAAAAGAACTTGTTGTCCTAACATGTTCTGGGGTTTTCCTTTCTAAAATCTGTAATATCTTGGAATCTGGGCAAGGTACCATAACTCAGAGCTTGGCAGTAAAGTGTGACTCATAGCTTGATGGTAGAATCTGAACATTTAGGTATTGTCAGTGCCATGGGAATTCTATCATAGATAAATTCCTCCCTTGTCAGAATACTACCTTTTGATTGCTACTTCACAATTACTTCCCAGGGTCAGAATCATCTGTCACTGGGAACTTACTGGGAAATGGGGCAGCTTATCACTTCGATGGCTGCTCTTAGATATATTTATCTTGAGAGATCTCTACTCTTGTGAAAAAAGATATACCTACTTTATCAACACTAAAGCGTCATGGCTTAATTCCACTCCATTTCCAGGGATGTTACCAACTGCATCTTGTGTTTGTCCCCTTCATTAAATGATTCTCAATGGGGATTCCTTAGATTCTGTACACCGTGCTTCTGATCTATAAAACCTATACTTCACATATTTCTCTCTCTGTGTGTGTGTGTGTGTGTGTGTGTGTGTGTGAGTGTATGTATATTTGTATACTATCTATAATTTGGCTTTATGTTCCTGGTGTGTCAGAGACGACAGAACTGTGACTTCTTTAACTTGTTCTGCAAATAGATATGGCTCAGGATGTAGGGGTGTCACATAGGAATAAGGACACAAACTCCAAAAGAACTTGGTAAGGCAAAGTTAACTTCTGCAGAAGGGCACACCATCAGCCAAAGATCTGGCAAGCCAAGCACACAGAGTAGGTAGGCTGTTCCTTTATATATGTGTGTGTGTGTGTGTGTGTGTGTGTTGGTTCTAGGCCTTACATTCAGGGCTTTGGCATTGTTACTGAACTTTTTTGCTCAAGGCTAGTGCTCTACCACTTGAGCCTCAGCTCCATTTTCAGCTTGTATTGAATTAGAGAAAAGAGTCTCAGATCCTCAGATCTTCAGATTCTGGGATCCTCAAATCTCAGCCTCCTGAGTCGTGGGGTGACAGATGTGAACCGCCAACCCTGTGCTGCTTCTTTTATTTTTATCACTATTGCAGCACATCCTGGCCCTTTGCTCAAATTGGCTGAGGTAAAATTCACAATCTGCTCATGACTGGCCAGTTTGAAGAGGGTAGGATGTCTTTTTTTTTAATTGTGAAAATACCGTACAGAGGGGTTACAATTACATGGGCAAGGTAATGAGTACATTTCTTTTTTTTTTTCCAGGGCTGAGGACCGAACCCAGGGCCTTGCGTGCGCTGGGCGGGCGCCCTTCGGCTGTGCTAAACCCCCAGCCCCGTAATGAGTACATTGCTTATCAAGCATTGTTGCCTCCTCCTCTGTTTCCCATCCCTCTCCCCTCCCCCACCCCCGCCAAGTCCCCCCACCCCCAGCCAAAGTTTAAAGTTCATTTTTCGTCGTAAGGACTTGTACATCTCATTGTTGCAATGGGTCCCCTCCACAAATTATACCAACATCAAATACAATGAAAGCAGGGGGGGAGGGACATACAAAGTAACAAAGAAATCATCTTATAAATATGTTAGAAACAATCACAAGAAAGAAAAAAAAACATTTGAATACTTATCTTGGAGTTCATTTCACCTAACATCAACTTATCTGACCTTTTCTGCTTGTTTCAGACATATACTAGTTATTGCAAATAAGGGAAACCATGGGACCTATGTTTCTTTGGGCTTGGCTTGCTTCACTTAATATAATTTTTTCCAAGTCTTTCCATTTCCTAACAAATGGGGCAATGCCATTCTTTCTGATGGAGGCATAGAATTCCATTGTGTATATATACCACATTTTCTTGATCCATTCATCTACTGAGGGGAATCTGGGTTGGTTCCATATTTTGGCTATGGTAAATAATGCTGCAATAAACATAATTGTTCTGGTAGCTTTAGTATGGTCTTGTTTGTGATCATTTGGGTAAATGCCCAAAAGTGGGATTGCTGGGTCATAGGGGAGCTCTATGTGGAGTCTTTTGAGGAACCTCCATACTACTTTCCAAAGTGGTTGAACAAGTTTATACTCCCACCAACAGTGCAGTAAGGTTCCCTTCTGTCCACATCCCCTCCAGCATCTGTTGTGATTAGAGTTCTTGATTATAGCCATTTTAACTGGGATGAGGTGGAATCTCAATGTTGTTTTGATTTGCATTTCTTTTATGGCTAGGGAGGTTGAGCATTTCTTCATGTGTCTGTTGGCCATCCTTCTTTCCTATGAAGAGGGTGGGATGTCTTAATTGCTCACACCTCTGCCACTTTCTTGCAGCTATTGTCTTAACAGAATAATCAACACGAGCCAAGCCACCAGTCCAAAGCAGGAATTATTAAGCAGTCCACTTTGATAGAAAAGATAACTTTTCTCACCATTCCATACTACAATTTTCTAATGATTCCTTAAAAAAAAAAATCTCAGGACTAGAAGGAGTCTTCTGACATCAGCTGGATAAGTGCTCAGGACTTGAGTTTTCCTGAAATGTCTTTTCTAAAAATAAAACTTGTGTGAATCAGGCGACCGTTTTTCAAGATTCATTAGAGTGGGTAGAGCTGCTGAGCCTCTGGGTCATGGCTGGTAGAGAGATGCTGCCAAACAGGAAACATGTTTAGAAATCACAGGAACAGAAACCAAAGCTACGTTAGGTCTTTGGAATTTGTGTTAAGCTGCTGCGATTTCCGGCTTCAAAGTATTTACTATGGCTTCCTAATATAGTCCTTACAATAAATGCAAATGTGCTTAACTAGAACATGAAGTTTGTAGAACAGAAAGGCTTCCTTGGCTGAAATAGTCATCAACCGGTGGTTCCCTGAACCTGCTGGTTAATGATCTTATTGTTTGTGCCCGTCCTGGGGCTTGAATTTAGGTCCTCTTTGGCTCAAGGCTATCATTCTACCACTTTTGCCACAGCTCCACTTCTGTCTTTTTGATGGTTAATTGGAGATGAGACTCTCATGGACTTTCCTGCTTAGGCTGGCTTTAAACCATGATCTTCATATCTCAAATTCCTGAGTAGACGCAAATGATCTTTAAAAAAAAATTTTAATTCTTTTTTTTATTGTAAAAAATACAGTTACATGAGCAAGGTAATGAGTACATTTCCTATCAAGCATGGTTGCCTCCTCCTTTGTTTTTCCCCTACCACCCCTTCCCTCCCACCTCCACAACTACAAATGATCTTTTAAACAATAGACAATACTGTCTGACTCTTAATTTCCCTCTGAAATCTGTTTCTGTCTTCCTATAATATGTTTTCAGGGCAAACCTTTTTATTTAACTTTTTTTAATGCTTCTTTCCTATGAGAAATTATACCCAAAGAGGAAAAGTATTCTTAATAAACAAATATATATTTTCCAGAGTCATCTGGTGCCTGGTAACAAGCCATTTTTTAAAATGATTCTGTGATTAAAGAGATAAGGCAAAAATAAAAGGATGGTGAGAATTCCTAAGACAAACATCTAAAATAGTCAAAGTGAACAGCAGCATCGTACAATCTACAAGCAGTAAATCTGTAACCCCTTACACAATATGTATTCCATTTTGTGGTTATGAATGTCAGACAGTCAAATTGATGTCACACTGGAAAATTCACTGCCTAAAAGAAATTAATTTCTAAATATTAGCTGTGGCCACAGTTTTTCACTTAAAATGAATTTCCATGCCTGTGCCTTTTAAAAAACACATTTGTTATTTCTTTTAGACATTTTTCAGTCTATGTTAGATTATTTACAGATTGAGATTTTTTAAAATTTTTATCCATCTCCCCCCCCTCTTACCCCTCCCCCCCCACCCCTGCCAAAGTCAAAAAACGAACTTTACAGATTGAGATTTTTAAATGTATAATACCAATTCGTATCTGAAACCTGCTGTGTTTCATTGTTAGACAATTTAAGGTGCTATATTTTCATTTATGCACCTTCATCCATAATGTACGCCAGTACTTTGAGCTCAGGGCTTGGGCCCTCTCCATGAGCTTTTTCACTCAAGACTGGAGTTCTACTACTTGAGCCACAGCTCTCTTTTCTATCAGTCAATTTTCTTTTCTTTTCTTCTTTTGTGTGTGTGTATGTGCACATGTGCATGCCTTCTAGTACTGGGGCTTGAACTCACACTCTTGCTTTTTTTTTTGTTAGTTGTGGGGCTTGAACTCTGGGCCTGGGCGCTGTCCCTCAGCTCTTCAGCTCAAGGCTAGCATTCTACCACTTGAGCCACAGCGCCACTTCTGTCTTTTTCTGTGTATGTGGTACTGAGGAATTGAACCCAGGGCTTCATGCATGCAAGGCAAGCACCAACACTAAGCCACGTTCCCAGGCCCTATCAGTCAATTTTAAATACTGGTTACACAGATCTCTTTTTATATGCCTGATCTTTTATGGAGCAAAGACTGTGTATTTATGAACCTTTCCATACTTCTGTATAGACGAGAGGGACTCAAGCTGCAAACGAGTTGCTACGCAAATACCCTGGCCAGCTGGTAACAGTGCTTCTCTGGACGTAGGTGGAGCTGATTTAATTGAGTTAAGGAGGCCAGACCATTTGTTTTTTCATTTTCTTATTTTGGTTAGAAGAAAAGGGTTGTATTTGGGCATACATCCTAGTATTAATTCTAATTCTATTAGTAATTCATTTAAAATGATATTGACTGCTAATACTTTTTTTTTTTTTTTTTTTTAAAGAAATAGCCTTAGTGTGAGTTTATTTTCATAGTTGGTCTCAGGCCATGATGGATGGATTATAAAACACAGAAATTGGTTATCATGCCTATATGTTTATCTTGTCCTTGTGATCCAGAAACCTTTTCTGGCATATGTTTCCAGCATTGTACAGTCATAGAAACCAAATGGATGTGACTGAGACATGGTGAGCAACTTGCTCTATCCTATGTGACAATAATATTAAAAATTATGAAATATAAGTACAATGCAAATCACTGCCCACGCCATGTGATAGACTATTGCTCAGGGCCCTTTTAGTGCTTATGTATTTTATTTCATGGGTTCCCATTTGGTTTTAGGCACTCTAAATCTGGCCCCAAATTGCTATCTGTTTTTGCAGAGCACAGATATATGTTTATATAGAGTAATACTGTGTCATGTTTGAGTCACACCTTGTATTTTTATTTCACTTTTGTCTTCAAAAGGTGCATTTGTTGATTTTTAAAAACATTTTAAATGTGTGTACTAATATGCATATTGATATATGTGTATCTCGCCTCAATATTCCTTCTGTTATAGAATATATGTCAGAAAATAACACAAAATTCTCCTCTGTTGTTCAGGGCCTGTAGCACTGTAGGAGATTGATTGAATCTGTTTTTTTCTTCCTCTGTAGTGTTCACAGCTGGCTTCGCTGCCAATCTAATTGTTTTTTTTCTGTGTGTTAGAACACATTGCTTCTTTTCTCAGGAACTCTACTTGTTACCTGTAAGCCTGCGAATTAGATTTCAGGGGCTAATTTTTATATTTAGAATGAATTGGCCAGTCATGCATGTCATTATAGTCTATCCTACTAAATGATTCTTTTGCTGCCCTTAGCAGGGAATGGAAATAGTCTCACCTGTTAATTACATTTCTCAGTGTAGTGCTATTTGGCCTTTGAAGACATGGTGTACAGCTTTTTCTGTGGGCTTCTTCCAGTGTAGTGAGAAGTTGATTTATGGGAATCATGTTATATTAGCTTTTATGTCTCCCTTTCTTTTCTCTTTTTCAAATACAAGGTTATATTAGGAGTGTAATCTTTTCTTGTGCATGCTTGGTTTTTAGGAGACAGGTAAAGTTTTTTTTAACATTTAAATTTTTTTAAAATAACTATCTTTAAATAGCTGTACAAATGAGTTGCCATTTAGCCAAGTAGTTTATGAATAAAATATATGTTTATCACTGTATAAGGTTTTAACTTGAATTTATTTGAATATCTTCATCTAGGCTATTTACTAATCATGAACAAAATATATGAATTAATATATTTTGTTTTAGCATCACAGACTTTTATAGAAAAATTTCTGAAATATTAGAATGAGTATATAAAAATTAAGAACATCTTTAATTTTTAATTTTTTTTCTGAGGCTTGTAATATGATGCAGGCTGACAAACTCTCCATCCTCTTGTCCCAACCTTTGGAGTTCTGGGATTAGAGGCATATGGCATACTGCACAGATGCCCAATGTGTATAACTGAAAAATGAATTGGTTTGATTAGGACATTTGGAGTTTGAGATGTTTGGGACAGGAGTACTGGAGCTCAAAGCAATGATGATGATGATGATGATGATGATGATGATGATGATTTTTGTTGGACGTGGGGCCTCAACTCTGGGCCTGGGCGCTGTCCCTCAGCTCTCCAGCTCAAGGCTTGTGCTCTACTACTTGAGCCACAGCACTACTTTGGCTTTTTCTGCTTACGTGGTGCTGAGGAATTGAACCCAGGGCTTCATGCATGCAAGGCAAGCGCTCTACCACTGAGCCACCTTCCCAGCCCCTCAAAGCAATAATTTTAACTAGTAGAATTTATAGTTGCAATGCTTTCAATCCCCAGCAAATATGTCTAGGTATTAGAAAGAAAAGAGGAAACTTTGACAAACTAATAGTCAGGATGGAGTATACCTCTTTTTGACACCCTTACCATGGCATAGCTAGTGGAGTAAACTTGAGTTGTCCAAGACTTGCTTCAGTGAAACCATCCTTGAATCTGTCCTGACGGCTCAGACCAGTCATGCAGACGAGACTTTATTCAATCTACCATGTTCCACTCAGGAGGACCAAGTTACTTTGGTTACTTAAAAATGTCCAGGGGCTGGGGCTGGTGGCTCATGCCTGTAATCCTAGCTACCCAGGAGGCTGAGATCTGAGGACTGTGGTTCACAAGCCAGCCTGGGGCAGGAAAGTCAGTGAGACTCTTATCTCCAATAAACTACTCGAAAAAGCTGGAAGTGGAGCCATGACTCAAGCAGTAGATTGTTAACATTCAGCACAAAGAGACTCAGGGGCCAAACCCAGCCCCAGGACCAGCAAAAAAAAAAAAAAAAAAAAGCAAACAGTGGTGGGTGGACATTTAAAAAAAAACCCCAAAATCAATGCCCACCCCCTGTCCCCAAAACAACATGTCTTGGGAATCTGTTTGTTCCTGCCATTTATCATCTTATTAGCATGATTTAGAAAGCTGAGTCTTCTTATTAGGTGCTCACCAATGCCCTTCGAAGCAACACATACTTTATCTTATTTTATTTCTTGCCAGGGCTTAAACTCAGAGCCTCAGAGTTGCTCAGCTTTCTCATTTATGGCTCATGCTTCACCACTTGAGCCATGTCTCCAGCCTGGCTTTTTTGGTTATTTTGGAGATGGAGTCTTGTGAATTTTTCTGCCTAGGATGGCTTCAAAAAGACAGATCTTATTCTCTCAAGTAGCTAGGATTATAGGCATGAGCCACTAGTGCCTGGCTAGAACATGTATATTATATCACACACACATATAAATGTATGTCATATAAACACATATTATATATGAAATATAAAATAACACGCATCATATATAACAGATGATATATTATATATGACATATATAAGATGTGTATTTTATAATCATTAATATATATGTATGTATTATATATAGTGTATATATACTATTTATGTATAATATAAGTAAATTTTTACAATAACTTTTTATATAACACATAATATTGATACAATATATAATAAACATTACATATATAAAATTATCCCTTTTATAGACATTTAGAAGTGAAAAATGACATTTCCAAGATGATAGTGTTTGTAAGTAGATGAAACAAAATATGGACTAAAAGGAATACCGAATTCAGAATTTAACCATCAGAATTTAAACAATAATGAGAGAGGTATTCAGTTGAATTAGCTGACAATTGAAGTTCTTACATGTATGCCCTTTTCAAAAATTTAAGATATTATCAATCTTTTTATAGCTTAAGAAAAAAGGCAGGAAAATGTATCTGAGTAGATCCAGGTTAATACATTCACTGAGTACTGTTGGCACACTATAATTTTGACTTCAGGACACAGAGAATGATAAAAATAATGTTTCCCTACTTAGAAATGAGCTACTTATTGTAGCTCACTGTAGGATGGACGTTAGCTCAAATTGAAAGGAAAATGTATGTGTGAAGTATATTTCCTATTTTCAGAAATGCTTTTAATTATTTACGAAAGCAGCTACAATTCTAATAGTCCACCTAGCTGTATTTTAATATTTTAAATGCTATTAAAAAGCCGACCCAACTGGTTATGACATTTAATGCAACCTTTTTAATCATAGATTTGACTCAAAGTTCCAAAGGAATTTTAAATTTGGCTTTGTGGTAGAGTGTGTGCCATTTGGCTATAGAGAAATTAAGCAAAGAAATCAATTGTCATTATTCATGCAGGGCCTACTCTAAATTAATGGTGCATGCTGTTAGTAAACCATTGCTGCAAAACTAATAGAGCCACGGAGGTTCAGATTCGCAGCTCTGAACGTCTTCCCCAACATAATCACGTAAGACAGTACCCAACCGTGAAAGTCTTATTGATTTCAGCAGTAGTTTTAGGCAGTAAGTTAACAAAAAAAAAGGCGAGCAGTGTCTTTCAGAGAAGAAATAATATGATTACAAAAAGTCATTTTTTATTTTTGTTTTTTATAAGCGTATTTCTGACTCTGGGGAGCATGAAAACCATTGGAATGTCACCGTAGGGCTCCAGAAAAAGGTGATATGTAGGCTGTCACATAAACAGTCATTATTTGTGGTACAGAATACCTTGATCTCCACTGCATTTGGATTTCAAGCTTCCAATCACTTTAATTTTGTAAGTGTCATTAAAAATAAGTTTCCTATACTTAATTGTATAAGAAGATCATTCAGGTTTGAAAAGAGCAGCAAACTTTGAACCTATGACACACATTTCAAAGAAAAAAAATGAGGGGGTATTGGGATCAGAGTAGAAGTGGTAGTTTCCCTTATTAATCAATCAACTTTTGCACCACGTCTTTACTCTGGGTAAAGCAAAGACAGCTGTGCCTGGGTCCCTGCTGGAAGGGTGGAGGGAAGAGCGGTGTGTGACTGTTGTGGAATGAAGTGATGTACATTACTGATCATATATGGCTGCCGAGACTCTTCACATAATCAATCCAAGATGTAACCCTCCACCGATGCTCAACACATCAGACCCAGAATCAGATACCTTGTTTTATAGCACAAATGGAGGGCCCATACGTTTTCAGAGAGGATTGAAACCTGAGAAATGTGTACTAATACTGAGTCTAACACATAGAGTCCACTTGAGATAGAAAGCCAGGACTATGGGCTGTTTGGTCAATACTAACACTGCATGTGATTTTCGGACTCAGCAATCTATTCTTACTAAACTTCTGGAGACAACTAAGTGTAATCTTCTCTTATGCAATAGGAGCCTATTTGCGTATTTACTGTGTAAGATGACATGGAGAAACTAATTTTCACTTATACATTACCAACAGCTATTAGTAAGAGTCAGAAGGTGATAGTACAAAGCAGATTTTCACCTGCATGATGGTGTAGTAAGACTTCAGTCGAGATCATAAAGAAGTCAGTGTTTAGAACTGACTGTCGGTGTGGAGAAGGACAAGCCCTTACAGTGCAACATTCTCTGTGGCATTGCGGGTGCTGGGCATCTTGACCATTGTCACCCTTCCGTCATCTCCCACATGGCTCCCAACGCCAGCCCGCCCCTTCAAGCTGTCTGATTCTGTGTTTATGTTCTATGTTGAATTGTATGACTATGCCTGCCCAATCTTGCTCAAAAAATCTTATAACACCAGGTGCATTGACACATTTGTCTAATTTGAAGAATTTCTTTTTAAATGTAGACTTTATTATACCTCGTGTTGAAGCCTTCATGATATTGAACACATATTTTACCCCTAAGCAAAAGTGATGTGAGAAGGTCTAATTAAACATTTTCAAGGGGCTGGGAAGGTGGCTCAGGGGTAGAGCGCTTGCCTTGCATGCATGAGGCCCTGGGTTTGATTCCTCAGCACCACACAAACAGAAAAAGCCAGAAGTGGTGCTGTGGCTCAAGTGGTAGAGCGCTAGCCTTGAGTTGAAGAGCTGAGGGACAGCGCCCAGGCCCAGAGTTCAAGCTCCACGATCAACCACCCCCCCAAAAAAAATTCAAAATATTAAAACAGAACACTTAAGCAAAATAGTCTCTAACCCCAACCAAATATTTGACCAAAACAGCTACTGAGCAGAGTAAAACATAAAGAAACAGAACCAAAGCAACACAACATCCCAGCAATAATTTTCATTTTGGCGCAGTGAGTTGGGCTACTGATAAGCCCAACCTAATCTCCTCTGGGCTGGAGTCAGCCCCCGCTGTACCACACATTAGAAATGGTGCCTGGGTAAGTTACTCACTAGGACTCTGTGCACTGTTCTCATCTAGAAAGCAGACTAGTTTGTTACATCTATCTCATTATGAGGACATCATAGTGCCCTGTGTGAAAACATAATACGTAGACCTGGCAGTCAGGAAAGCATCGATTCTGCTCTCCTGCCATTGTGGCATGCTACTGAGCACCAAAGTTGGAGGAGATACAGCTGAAAGAAATGAACAGTGTACAGTGTTTGAACTTATACAAAGCAGTGAGCTGTGTGCAGTTAGTAAGCCGTTAACCTCTGTGGCCTATTGCTACATGTAGTATATCAATATACGTGACCGTATGTGAATATGTGCAAACAAATTGGACAAATAAAGATTTCAGCTCAGTGATTCTCAGCTATACGGTTGGGGTATCGCTCTGAGCTTCTGGCTCTTCTCAGGATGTCTGCAGGATCAGGCTTTTCTCTCTTAATAGTGTGAAAATCTTTTTCGTTCTGTCTCTGATTTCCAGAGTGACATTTTCCAGAGGCCATAGTACATGTAGCACTTCAGGGTCTTGGATGCAAATACAGATGTGCGTCTACTAGTCTTCTGTGTGTGTGTGTGTGTGTGTGTGTGTGTGTGTGTGTGTGTGTGTGTGTGTGTGTGTGTGTGCGTGCACACATGCATGCATCACTACTATAGGCTTGAACTCAGGGCCTGATTGCTGTCCCTTAGCTTTTTCACTCATGCTGGCACTATAACCACTTCAGCCTCACCTCCACTTCAGTCTTTTTGCTAATTAATTAGATATAAAAGTCTTGGATTTATCTTCCATGGCTGGCTTCTAACCTCAATCCTCAGATCTCAGTACTCTGAGTAGACAGGATTACAAGGGTGAGAAACTGGCACAGTTTTTTTTAAAAATTACTTTATCCAAAAAGTATCTTACTTTTAATATCTAATAGAAAACATCAATACATACAGCCCATACACACAAAAGTATTCTGGGGTCCCGAATTATTTTTAACTAATAAACTGCTTTTTGACCTGTGTTAAACATAGTTACTTCTTTTGAACAGACTTATTCTAACAAATGCAAAATATTTCATTTGGCACAATGGGAAGTGGTGGTACTTACTTCTTTTTACCCTAAATTTTGGACCTTCACTGTAACTTTGAAATATATTTAAGGACAAAGGAAATATTTTAGCCAAAGGCAGGAATTACTTAGAATGAAAAGAACAAGGAAACACTTTGCCTAGTCATGATTCCATAGGAAACGAATCAACAAAATTTCCACAGCCCTGCATTTACGTTTATTTTGTTGACTGGCGAAATTCCCTGTTAACTGAATATATTCTCTGGGTCTACAACTAGATTATCAGAACCAAATTCTTTTTTTTTGTTATTAACCTACATATCGAGAGGAATTTATTACTGCATTTGCATACATGTTCACAATGTCTTCCCCCTCACCCCTCCACGTCTCTCTCTGTTCCCTCCCCCTTTTCGACCTTTCCAAGGCAATTTCAATGGGTTTCATTGCTCAGTTTTCATAGTTGTAGGCAATTTAGCTCACTCATATTCATTCTCTTTTAAAACATATTTCAGAATCCATTACTCTCTATTACATTTTCCCCCTTCCCCATCTCTTCCTAAATAGTTCTTTAGTTAAATTCATATTTAGTGTTTGTCCATACGTTATATAAATAGAGATGGATGTGTATGTATGTGTATTCTCATGAATACATAGGTCTTTTAGGTCTAGATTCTGCCTATGAGTAAAAACATACAATAGTTTGTTGGTTTCCTTTTTTTTTTTTTTTTTTTGAGCTTGGCTTAAATCATTCAGTAGCATTCCCTCTGATTTCATCCATTTTCCTGCAAATGACATGGTTTAATTTTTCTTTATGACTGTGTAATATTCCCTTTCTCTCTCTCAATCTCTCTCCTTCAAATGGTGGCCTATATACCGCATTTTCTTTATTCATTCATCTGTTTTTGGATATCTTGGCTGATTCCATCACTTAGCTATAGGAATAATAGAGCTGTAATAAACATAGATATGCACATGTCTTTCTGGTTTGTTGATTTAGTCTCCTGGAATATATGTCTAAAAATGATATGGTGGGGGTCATAGGGCAGGTCCTTTATTGAAAACACTCCTGGGGAAACGCCATGCTGATTTTCATAGTGGTTGCATTCGTTTATAGTCTCACCAGCCCCATTCTCACCAGCGTGTGCTGATTTTCTTGTTCCTCAACGGCTGCCATTCTGACTGGGGGAGATGGACCGTCAGTGTGGTTTTGATTTGCATTTCCTTCACGACTGCAGATGTTGAGCATTTCTTCCTACATCTGTTAGCCATTTCAATTTTGCCTTGTGAAGAAACTGTTCAATTTGCTTGCCTGTTTGTTAATTAGATTATTGATTTCCTTAATGTTTATTTTTTTAAAAAAAGTTCTTTGTGTGTTCTGGATATTACATCCTTCATCTGTTAACTAGTTGGCTAATATTTGTCTTGCATTCTGTGGTTGTCTCTTGGTTCTGGTGACCGTTTCTATTGTTGTGCAGAACCTCTTATTCTGACGTAGTCTCATTGGTGAGTCGTTTGCATCTGGGCATCTGGACTCCTGGTATTGCAGTCTTCAGATTCCCATCCCCTGGCTAGAAGAGCCAAGCGTTGGCTCAGGCTCCTTGCTGTGCTCTTCAGCTGCATTTGCTTCTCTGTCACCTGCATCAAATTCTTCTAATCCAGTATTATCCAGGGAGCTTCATCGAAATATGATAGCTGGCAGGGGTCTGCAGTCCAACTGCCTTGGTGCTTCCAAGCGAACATGATCCTTACCTCAGTTATTATTATGTGACAGATTCACAGTGAGCAGAGACAAATGCTTCTTTCACTCAAGTTTACACTTTCAGAAGCGCTGTAGCACATAAATTAATTTATACTTACTAGCCTTTTCTCAGAGAAATATGCTGTTTCAGATACACTTGATGAACTCACCCTGAAGTACCTGTCTGAGTCCCGATGTTCTGTCATAGAAGCTCATGAAATATTTGCCAGCAAAACATCACCGGAAGACAAATAAATACCTTTGCTCCACAGAAACATCTTGAACTATTTATTATGCTTTTGGGTCATGAAAACTCCAAACACATTTTGTCAAATACTCTTTCTTCGACTTTGAAACCCATGTGGACAGCCAGGGAGAACAATGTGTATGTTTCTAATTAATTTACACTTAACTCATCAGAATAGTGTTTGCACTGAGCTATTTGATGTGTAAGACCCTTTATGAGCCTTTCAAATATGGTTTGTAAGCATTTTTCCTTTGAAGCAGAAGGCCACTAATTCTCCCCCTAACACAAATGGAATTCATGTCTCATAAGACTTAGTCTGGTTCAAAATATTGTCAGAATCCCATCATCCTGACAGATCACGTTCTTTCACTTACATGAATTATCTCCTAGAGATAATTAAGGAATTAAGGGGCATTTCATATCATGGGGCAAAGACTAAAGCGGCCACAATGTTAATGAAGTTGTCGTTTACCTCGCAATGGTCTTAGATGAAAGAATGTTAAACACTCCCATCAGTGGGCGAAATGACTTCTGCAGGAGAAGGCAATGGAACTGAAAACAGTTTATCTGAAAAATGGATTTGGTCTTTATAGGACAGGTGCCCAGGCATCCTGCAGTGTTATCTTCTGGGTATCAGCACCAATGTCAGTGCTGCCCATAAGAGACTCACAGATGACCATCATTTAATATTGCATCTCTACCCTTTATACAGGATTCTCGTATAAAGGAACGCAGTGATGACTATAGTAAAATACTATTGCAGATGAGGAGCACAACTCCTGACAAGCATCCTGCCCACCAGGTTTCATTTTGCTTCCATTGAACAAGCATGTATGTGAACAAGCATGTTTTCATCTAAAGTCCTTTAATGTTCTTCTTATGAGTCCATTTTTTCTTTCGATCTAATAGGCATTTACTTTGAAATAGTCACATTGATTTTCAGATCCATTGTGCCATAGTACCTGATTTGCTTTTTTATTTTGTATGACAAAACCCTTTATTTTTTTATTGTCAAGATGATGTACAGAGGGGTTACAGTTCCTGACTTAATTTTCTCTTTTTCATCAAAGTGAAATTTTTTGTTTAGAAGCTTCCTCCTAACCCACACAGTGCAGTGAAAAGTGCTTGCAACTTCCCTCAACACTTATTTGTGTCAGGAACGTGCTGGAATCCTTCGATATGCCTTTGACTTATTCTACTATTCACACTTGATTTTCCCCCAATGTAGGCACATGCTAATTCAGTGTAGTCTTATATGTTGTGATTAACAATTACCTATTGAATTTTTAACTTCCTGAAAGACCATTTTAATTTCCAGGTATCAATACAGACACCACCATTGAATATCCTGGTTAACTATGCATTTTATGGTATTACAGTTAAATGACTGATTCCAGGGAGCATGTATGAACTCTCTAAACATTATACATTTCTATAGCAGGGCTGGTTTCCTTTAATTCATTTTCCATAGCAGGTTTTTGTGGGTGATATCATGAAAACCAAAGTTATTTGAGCATACTGTACAGACAAATACCACTGAATGAAAGTGGCTTTTCTGTAGACTTAGGTATTATGTATCTTTGAACAAAACTCAAATCTCTATTTCCTAGGTTCAATTCAGAAACATTTTCATAGAGATAGTAACTTTAATTTCAGGTCACATACAAAAACTATGGTCAGTCTCTTATTGTTACTTCTCTCACACACTAGACAGCGTTACAGATAGATCCAGAGAGTTTGGGGTATAGTCACTCGATTTTCAATGAGTTGAGAATCCAAATTCCAGAATCCAATTTTCTTCCTGGAAAGGGCTATAAAATCATATCAAAATTTCATGGTGTGTGTTCAGTGAAATATGAAGTTAAAAATGTCATTGGAATGACCTTCAAAATAAGTCGTCTGGTTTCTGGGTGTCCTGGCAGACCTCTCAGAGGAAGTGCTTGCTGCAAGAGTGAACACTTTTAAATGTTCTTTCTTCCTTCCTTTCCCGTCGAGGGGAATTTAACTTACAGGCAGCATCACTTGTGAAAGATGAAATGTCTCATGGCTCTGGAAGTTCAGGGCAAGTCAGAGGACATTTAAATTGAGCAGTGCAGATGTGCTGTGCAATCTTGCTCCTTAATGAGAACCGTAGAGAACAGCTCTAGTATACTTTCCACACTGACGGATTTGCTGAGAACCTCCACAGATCCCTTATAGATTATAATCATATTAGTTAGGACCAATTCTCCGATGGATAGAATTCAAGGTGTTATCAAAGGAGAAAGAGGTATTGAAGTCATTACTTTGCAATGACTCAATATGAATGTAGTTAGAAAATAGGACATTACTGACAGGAGAGGAAGAGAAGAAAACGAAGCTCCCAACACTATTTAACAATGTTTACCTGCTTCCAAATAACTTCATAGATTTTTCCCTGGGTATTTTAAATACATTTAAATTCAGTGAGAGAACCACCAAAATCAGGTTTAAACTCATTAGTTCCTGCCGCATACAGCATCTTATTAACTATACTTAAACATGCCCAAAATGGAATTATTCTGAGATTAGAATTATTTTTAAAAGGTAAACTCCTATGCAGATCTGAGTCAACTGAGGGCAGATTGTGCCACGTGCACATAGAGTGAGTGAATAGTTCTTGTATTCAATCATGCTGTTCTTTCTTTGAACTGAAGAAAGGAGGGGTAAGCAAAGCAGCCTCATGTTTTCTTTCTGGTGAGTGGTCATTTTAGAAAAAAATACAAGTGGAGTTGTTTATGCTATTTTTCTCAGGTTGCAAGAAAGCTGCATTTAGTGAAGAACACAAGGTTGAAAATCTTCTCAGGATATTAGGTTCTCAATGTCTTAGGTGTAAAAGTGTTACATCCACAGACAAGAAACATGTAAGTGTGTTTGCACATGGGAATGTTTTCATATATGCTGAAGTTTTCCAATGTAATACTTTGCTTTCTTATTTTTTTTAAACTGGAAAAGAATAAAAAAGTATTTAAATATTTCAGTGTTTGTTTTTCACTGTGGGAGAAGTACTCCAAAAAGCAGGAGGGCAGTTTGATCTCTAACATTGAAAGGGTCAATTGCTGCTTTATTGCCTAAATGTCTGGTAGGTTGGAAGTGAAAAATATTTTTAATTTAAAAGTGAATTTGGAGATCTGGGCATGCCCACCGTACATTACTTTAAAATTATTAAAGTAGTTTGATTTAATAGAGTGAATCATCTCAGGCTGAGCAGTACTTCACCAGGCCTTGCCTGAGATCAGATGTTAGAAGCAGATCCTCCCCAGCTGAAGAGCTTATAAAAAATGTGAAGTACTCTAATAATTTTAAATTACTCTATATTGCACATTTGGAGGTCTCTGATCACCTCCAAATTCAAGTGCTTATAAAGCTGCTCCCATAATTTTAAATTGCTATGTGCACAGCGATTTAAAATTGTGAGAGTGCTTCAGAGTTTTTTAATAAGTGCTTTAATTTAGAAGCAAGTTGAGCAATACTCTAGGATAACTTTAAGAAATTATTAAACTGATATAAAATTTTATCCTCTGGAAAGAAAATGATATTATGTATAAAAGGGCACGGGCCCTGGGAAAACAGAGATAAGAGGAAGGGTTGAGGCACAATCAGTAAAAAAAAAAATACATAAAATAATAGGCTCCTGCACATGCTTCTTTTGCTAACTTTGCTCATTATTTGTAGGATGTAGAGGTCTTGAAACTCCAGCCTATCTATCAGATCCTTTAAAGTGGAAAAGAATTGCATTTAGAGGACTCCCCTCAATTCTCCACATCAAGTATCAAGGCATTTTGAGTCATGGGGAAATGCTGTTGGAAATGACAGGAACATTTCTTTCTTTTTCCTGTTTTGTTTTTTAAGGCTGAATGGATAGGAGGGAGAGTTCAGTGTTGAGGAGGTTTTTCCTGTGCTAGCCTCTCAGTGGGTAAGTTCGTTTCTGCACATTCCTGGTCCATTTCTTGTTTTTTTAAAGGCAAATATGATATGTTTTCAAGTGTAGTCATGGAGGAACGAAGATTTTTTCCAGTAAGAGCACGATTCTTTTTGTAAAGCCTCAATGTCTGTTCACTGCAGAGAAGCAGATAGATTTTATTCTCTGTCTTTTCCTCATTATTTTTATAATGCATCAAACATTTTGATTTTAAACATGCTATTTTTCTTTTTTATTGTTTTAAACTCATTTACTCCTTTTAAACTAAAGGGGCACATAAGTATCATTTTACAGAAAAACAAAAGTTGTACATGTATTTTAACCTGAATCCCACATTTTATAATTTGCCTTTGAGTAAACAATCAGTATCTTTTCATATAAAATACTTGCCATACTTTTATTTAATACTTCACATCATTCCAGTATTTGATTATATCATAACTCCTCCCTTCCTTCTTTTCTTCCTTCCATTTCTTTGAATCCTTTCCTCCTTTCTATTCTAGCACTTAAACTCAGGGCTTCATGCATTTTAGGTAGGTGCTCTACAAGTTGAGCCACACACCTGCTCTTTTTGCTTTAGTCACTTTTTTTTTTTTTTGGTTCAGTTGTGGAGCCTGAACTCTGGGCCTGGGCGCTGTCCCTCAGCTCTTCAGCTCAAGGCTAGCGCTCTACCACTTGAGCCAAAGCGCCACTTCTGGCTTTTTTTCTGCTTATGTGGTACTGAGGAATCGAACCCAGGGCCTCAAGCATGCAAGGCAAGCGCTCTACCACTGAGCCACCTTCCCAGCCCCAACTTTAGTCACTTTTTAAACATGCTATTTTTCTTACATCTAGTAGTACCCCCTCATCTGGTGGATAAAATATCTTGTGAACTGTCAGCTAGCAACTTCTGATTTCTGTATCTTCTCTAGGTTTTTCCTTTCATTCTTTCTTCATTCCGATATTGTTCAGATCACCAAATCTTTGATGGAATCACTTGATTTGTCTGAGTGTACTACCTAACGTACCTGCAGTGTTTGACTGGGAATGCCATCTAGTTAGAAACTTCACAGTACCTTTGATTAATAACACTAAATTGAGGTACATAAGGCACAAGGATGCTCTCTTGTCAAGTTGTTGAAAGTTGAAGCTTTATAATATATTGTGATTCTTGGTACATTTTCAAACGTGTTAACTCTCACAGCTAAAATGAAAGACATTTACATTTCACTGAAGTGCAAATGAAATAGAAGGAAATTGACTTTATTTCAGCAGTCATGTCTCAACACTCATCTTTCAAGATGAGAAGCCATAGATCATTAGGTTCTAAGGTCTTATAAATGGGTGGATATAAGCTGCTGTTGTAACCCTCCTAAGTATTACCCATGTATTCAAACATTTGAACTAATGCTGATCTCCCTTCTTGGCTTAGATAAGTATACCTTGAATATAACCATGTCTTCTAACTAGGAAAGGCTAATCTTTATAGCTATAGGAGAACGAAAACGTTCTGAAAGGTAATACCAAATGCATATGGAAAATCCAGGGCAAAGACATATAGAGATCTTAGAAAGGGGGTGAGTTTTCCTAGAAAAAAAATGGATCATTTGTCCTGTGTTGACTCTTTTTAGAACTTTTCTAGCCTTTCAAGTCTGTGCCCTCAACAGATGATCCATGAGTGGCCTAGAAACCCAGCTGCTCCTTTATGAGTCTCAGAGAAAGACAAAGATTCCCTCCTTCACTCAGTGGCGGGCTTTTTCACTGCCAGTCTGGGTAGAATTTGACGCTTAACTGGTCAGGATTTGTTTCTATATCTCCAGTCCCCACAGACACTCTTTAAAAACTCTGCACAGAGGTTTTGTTCTTACTGGGGAAACGAACAACAAGGTGGAGGACAAGGAAAGAAAGAGTCTCTTTCCCCCACGCTACCCCACAGTCAATGAGTAAGATCTCACTCTTCCCATTAGCAATGGATGACCATTCACTCACATGTTCAGCCTGTATTAGTTATTTGCATTGTCTTAACATATTGCCCCAAAGATCAATACCTTGATTTCCTTCCTATCTTCCTGGACCCAAGATAATTAGGCTCTTTACTTTGTTTTGAATATAACGAAGGAGGCCATGTAGTTAGTAGTAAGGAAAAAAGGCTATCTCCCCATGGTAAATATATTGGCATTTACAGACACCAACTGGGCGCAACATGGAGAGGGTAATGAGAAATTTGACTGCCTTCCCTTCTTTCTCTGCTTCCTGCTTTCGGCTCATACATCCCACAGTGAATTACTAAGCTACAAAGAGAAGAGACTGCTTAGGGACTGACAATTGAGTGCATTTACAATTAGCTGAATTGATTAACCTTTACAAATGCTGTTACTTTATGAGGTGTTTTTCTCAGCCCTGGTAGAACAGTATGGCTTATTGATTCAATGTGCTCCTTAGCGGATGCCCTGTTTTGTCTATGGATCCACCAGTTGCAATGCCTGCCTTCCCGATCTCCTCTACATGTTCTTGGGGGGAATGGAACCTGTGTAAATCGAACCTGTGACTCCCTCCAGGTGAGGTGCTCAGAGGTAGAGGTGATGGTGCCGATTTCTTCAGCTCGAGAAGGTCTACCTCTGGATGTACCTCGCTGCCTTGTTTTATATTCCTGGCAAGTGTTGAGGTGCTCTTAAATAATTTAAATGTGAGTGTGCTCCTGTGTGCATGCATGTAAAACCAGAGTGAAAACAAAGAGTAGAATTTTATTAGCTTATTATTTATGAACTTTGGATGTTGCTTTAGCTAGAGAACCCGAAGTCTATGACATGTGGTATAATCCTTACCATCAGTTTCAGTCCAAGAAACTCAGTCCAAAAACTTGCCAAGTGTCTTTGGCTCAGTCCAAGAAACTTGCCAGGTGTCTTTGGCTCACAACTGTGATCCTAGCTACTCAGGAGGTTGATATCTGAAGACTGCAGTTCAAAGCCAGCCGATACAGAACAGTCCACGGCAATCATCTCCGATTCACTGCCAACCAGCACAGCTCAAGTGGTGGAGTGTCAGCCTCGAGTAAACAAGCTAAGGACTAGGTCTTGAGTTCAAGCCCAGTACCAGCACACATCATCTCAGGGCTCTGGAATAATAACTACCACCTAGAAATGGCTCTTTTCCGTTCCGCAAGCTCCCCCCAAACTAGATGAATGTAAGGTTTTTCCTTCCTTTCTTCTTTCTCTCTTTCTTTTTCTCTCTCCTTCCTCTTCTATCCTTTCTTTTCAGGGGTAACTTTTTGTATTTTCAAGATAATGGGCTGACCGAAACAAGTGAAGCAAATCCATCCCCTGTCTTCCCAAAGTCCCTGAAATGCTGCTTCTGCATTCAAGACCAGCTCAGGAGCTGTGACTTCAGTAAAAACTGGAAATGTTCAACCCCTTGTTCAGTCATAGGTTACTTAAAACTTCTAAGCAGCAACAGCAGAGCATGAAATTTTAACTCAGCGCCCTGCAAAGCCAGAAGCAGTGTGTGACCTCAGGACTCATATCCAGGAGACTGGGCTTGTCTCTGCCCTGCATGCTGCACAGGGAAGGATGCTGGGCCCAAGGCAGTAATGTGTTGTCATTCCAGACTACTCCAACGGAAACTTCTTTACTGTTGGGAGTGGTTTATCTTGGGCTCTGCGGAATCACATACATTTCCCACTTGAACTGCTGCTTAGTTGGGTCCGAACAGACAGCAGCAACCTCGCTGCCATTTTCTTCTTCTGCATAGCTGGCACACCAAATCCAGATCCCAGCAATCTGGAACTCTTTTACCCATGCCAGTCTTGTAAGATTGGCATGTTTGTCAGCTTATGCATTCATGTACGGCTAAAGAAAGTCTGTTTTGCTTTATGCGATTAAACTGAATACTGGATGCACATGCAAATACATGTGCATTTCTACGAATGTACACATACATCTTCAAATGTAGAGGACTTTCATATACACATGTATGTGTAGAATAAAATTGAGTTTATGGCTTTCAAAGATACAGATGAACAATGATGGAAGGCAGCCATTTTTATAAAAATGAAGCATTGGTGCATTTTTTAAAAGAAAAAATCATAGGGAGCTGCTCTAGCAAAGTCTGCAGCATTCACAGCATGACAAATAAATTAGAAAACAGCAGATGCAGCACAAATTAAGATGTATTTAGCACAGCAGCCCATCAGATGTGTGAACATCTTTTGTAACTCAGCTTCGCAAGGTTGATGCAGTGCACGTTAGTCAGCTGATAATGAACCCTCCTAGCAATTAGAAGTGGAAATACCAAGGAGTCAAAACTGTGCTGTTCCCAGTGGGATGAAAAAAGAGGGAGGAAAAAAAAAACCCAAACCCTTGTGAGGTACTTGCTTCTTTCTGTGCTTGCAAAACAAAGAGAATGTTTTGATTTATCTACTGGGATTGTTGGATTTGGCTTTTAAAAATTCCCACTTCATTTTAATTACCATCCAATTCTAAAGTGCCATTACATAAGTATGAATTCTGTCACAGTTACACACGTTTTTATAGCCAATACAATGTTTTTCTTTTATGAGATGCGTTATTTAGTAATCTTACATTAAGACAATAACTTCAATCATTGTGCCTTCAAATGGCAATAAACATAGTAAAGGCTGTGCTGAGCTGCTTCTGACTCCATCATTTTGCTTTCACTTCAATATTAAATAGCTGTTCTCATTTCTGTACACAGAATTTATCTCTATAAAGTACCCCACCTTCAGCAAGCCAATTTTTGTTTGTTTGTGCTAGCATTGAGGCTTGAACTCAGGGCCTAGTTGTTGTCTCTTAGCTTTTTTGTTCAAGGATAGCTAACGCTCTACCACTTGAGCCACAGCTCCACTTCTAGATATTTGATGGTTATTTAAAGAGTCCCAAAAACTTTCCTTTCCAGACTGGCTTGGAACTCTGATCCTCGGATCTCAGTCTCCTGAAAAGCTAGTATTACAGGCATGAGCTACCCGTGTCCAGCTCAATCTTTCTTTTCATAAGTGGAACAAAGCATCAAAGCCCATCAAATACATGAAATGCAAGCCAGTGGAAGACTAATGATGCACTGTTCATGTTTGCTATTCTTTTTTGGTTTGATCAATGTTTGATTTAAGCAAGCCTTTCATTTTCTTTCAAAAGAAAGAGGTGCCTAGTTATCACTAGAGAATTAGTTGTCCCTCATTCTGTCAAGTGGATTTTGACAGAGAGAGTGAGAGTAATCCAAACACTCTGAAGATGAAAAACAGTAAAATGGAAAAAAAGGAAACCTAATTGGTGTATTCTGTGAAAGAAAATGTCTGACAGGTGACCTGAAGTCCAGCCTTCCTGTTTGAAAGAAAGATCTCGGATCCTCCAGATATTCTCAATGATAAAGAAATAGCACCACAGATACTGTTTCTACTTGTCTGTTTCCTGTCATTTTGATGTTCATAGTTTGAGTCCTTAAACCATGAATTCTGAGAAGAGACCTTCTAGCATCACATTCTACCTGAAGTTGAGAGGATTGTAAGATGGATTTAAATATTACACACATCTCTTTCAGAAGATAAATAAAGTTCATGTAATGATCAAGCACACCATGAACACAAAACAGAGATAATTTTTATAAGAAGGCATCTGTTCTCTCTCTGGTGTTATCCCTGGTCCTCATTATAACCTAAAGGGAAATTTTATGATTCTGAGAGGAACTGATATCCTATAAATGAAGATAGAGCTCTTAAAATCTCTCACAGTGGGAACTAACTTAGGGGGCACCTGCTGTGGGTTGCAAATGGAAGAATGTGTCGAGAAAGGAGCAGCAATGACATCTGCACCAGAGTTGCCTCCTGGACCCTAGAGAAGCATGGTTTGAATGTAGTGAGGGCAGGAAAGTCCACTAAACTCTTATCTCCAACGAACCACCAGAAAGCCAAAAGTAGGGGTGTGACTCAGAAGATGGAGCACCAGGCTTTAGCAAATAAAACTAAGGGACAGAGCCCAGGCCCTGACTGGTATTCATGCCCCAGTATTGGTGCAACAAAGAAAAGAAAAGCAATCTCTTTTAACCATATCAGGCAGCCTTCTTGGAGCTACGTGTTCTGGGATTAATGATCACAAGGTTGGCCTCCAGCCTCTTGTAAAGCACCTTATTTTTAACTTGTTTCAAATGCTCTGTATAACATAGAATCGCTGTGAGATGTGAGCATTGGCATCCCCTACAACAATGAGAAAGCTCACTCTGTAGTTCTGCCATGATGGATGCTGACCAGGGATGCTGTGCCATGTATGGATGCTATCTCCCGAGAACATTTATGGGATATCATACCTGCTATGTGCTCAGGGAATGAAAAGAAAAAGCTGTCTGATATAGAAAAGGATGTGACCAAAGAGAGCACTCAGGAGGAGTAGATTGCTCTAGCCCCGAGTTTGCTGCTGCTCAGCCTGAGGTGGTAGAGCAGTCTGGAGATGTACAGGTGTCCTCCAAGCCTCTTTGGCAGGTACGAATTGAAGATGATTGGATTGGATTGGAACACCCATTGTATACTGCAAAGCTCTTCACTCACAAGCTTTGAACAGAAAATAGAGTGACTATTAGAAATCACGGGGGCCAGGCTAATCACATGGTCATGAGCTAACAGGGCATAGACTATAGTGTTTCATATCACTATTTTAAAATCAGATTACATTCACAGACTTGGATTTCAGCTTTTAGATCAGTAAGCTAGTGATAAGCCCAAGTTCCTACCTAGGTACACTTGGACTCATTACTCTCAGGAGACTTGAGCAATTTCTTACAACACAGGAATGAGATAAGCAACATCACATCTCAAGACACCATTTGGCAAGTATTTCTATGCTGTAGGGGGAATGATGTCAGGATGATTATTCTGCAAGGAAGGAAGGCGTGGTGTTTGATAAAGAGCCCTGGCTTCAGACAGCAGCAACTTGAGTCATGAGCTTACTACTTCTTCTGTGCGTGACCTTTGCTCACTGGTGAACTGAGTCCTGTTCATCATCAAAACCTATCCCTCTATGAGCCAGGATACACTGACCCTCCAATAGGTTTATGGAACGGTATCCAACTCCTTTGTTCATATAGGAGCCCTCCATTTTCTGGGGTTTTGCTTTCCTTAGCTTCAAATACCTGCAGTTAAAAAAATGAGGGAGGGGATAACAAGTTCGACAAGACATGTACTCACTACCTTACTTATGTATCTGTAACCCATCTGTATATCACCTTGACAATAAAATCAAAATAAAAACCTAAACAGTACTAGGTAGAAAAGTCTATAAATAAATCATTAATTCATAAGTTTTACATTGTGTGCCATTTTGAAAAGTATGATGAAATCTCATATTATCTCCCTATCTTGCCTTCCAACCACCCATGCTGCCTATGTATGCCTCCTGTTCAGGAGTTGTTGAGTAGCCTTGGAGTTGTCAGATCAGCTGTCACATGCAGCAGTATCCAATTCATTCTTATTTTCCTTAGTGGTCCCAAAGCACAGTAGCAGTAATCTTGCATATGTATACATATCTATGTATAGATACATATGTACATATGTAGATATATACATGGGTATGTGTGTATATGTGTGTGTGTGTGTGTGTGTGTGTTTTGTGCCATTACTGGGGCTTGAACTCAGAGCCTTGTGATCTTGCTTGGCTTTTCCATTCAAGGATGGCACTCTACCACTGGAGTCAACCTCTTAATTTCCAACTGCAGTATGTTTTATAAATGATTTATTTTATTATGATTGTTGGTATCTTACTATGTCCAGCTTATTAACTTTATCATAGGTAGGTATAGGAAAAAAATGTATCTATGGTTTGGAATGATCTAGTTTGAAGCACCTCTTGAGGGTCATGAAACCTATCTTCTGAAGCTTACGGTAGTACTTCTGTTCCTTGTCACTGAAGAAAACATTTTATAGCTCTCTTGAAGTAGAAACATTTGGACACATGCTTTTCACTAAGTTGATAATGAGTGATAATTTGAGTTTCCAGAAGGTTGCTTGTGTCAGAGAGTGACAGTGGGTACAACGAAATTCAAAGGCACTTAACAACTATGAGCTAGTGGATGTTCTGGATCTCTCCTCTTCATCTACCCCTGCTGGAGAGCTCATATATCTACTTGTCCAAAGGCTTTTGATCAGCTAGATCTCACAGCGTAACCTACTCTTCTTTTCTAGGTCCTAGACCTTTTTCTTCTTTCGCTCAGGGATGTCCCATTCTCCAGGCCTTACTTGATGGTCTGGCATAACAGTTATGTGTATACTTGCGATAAATGCACTTGTTAGTCAAAGACCTACTCTAATGCCCCTTTTCCATTTGTATTTTAATCAGGGACAGCCACAACCCAATTACTCAATCACATTGTCATTAGCTTCAATGGCATAAATACCAAATGGATGATTGGGGAAAGTATTTTGGGAGACAGAATCTGAAGTCTTTCCATAAGTAGCGCAAAACTGAGGAAGATAGGGAATGAATCAAATAGCCCGGAATACTTTAGTATCAGTGATCTTCCAGAATGACCTTCTTTGCTTCCACAGAGGGCATCTTTTGGAGTGGGATCTCTTAATGGGAGAATCCAAGGCATTTCCCCCCATATGGCCCACATACTGCCGGTGTTAATTTTATCATTAGTGAAAGACGTGTTTTGGAAAATTCTTTGCTAGCTTTGAGATGAAGAAGAAGGTAATCATTGTAGAATTGACTTTGTGATGAGAGACAGATGGTGCCAAGCCCCACAGCATCATAAGTAAGGAAGAAACAAGCTAAGGATGACAGGATGATCATTTTAATAAACCTTGGAAAAGAAAGTAAAGCCTACTGTGTGATTTGATTGCTCATACTTGGAGCAAATTCTTTTAAGGCAAGCAAAATTTTCCATGGTAAGAGGTAGTTATATTCTTTGCCTTATTTAACATGCAAACTATGCCATTTGACCTTCATTTTCCTGCAGTGTGTATTGGTAGTTATTAACAGTTATCATTTGACGTGATAGTTTTTAAATTAGACAAGATTGCCACAGCCACAGTACTCTGATTGCCTTTAATCAGGAAGTAAGGAGGATTCTGTCTTGGAAAATGAGGTACAGTTTTAAGTCTTTAAAAGGGAAAAGGAACCTAGCTCCCTTGTAATTTCAGTTTGTTTTGAATTTATTTTTTAAATTTTCTTCTTCCCTACTACTTCCTTGGCTTAACTGTTTATGAGTTTATAATATCCAGTAAAATAAAGTATAAAATACAGCTGCATTTGATTTAAGGAAAAAGACCCTCTGGACATGAAATCATTTCCAGATAAAGGCTAATATTATTTATTTGTTCAAAGAGATTATTTCCATCTATGCTCAGTTCACTCTGTGCTTTTATCTCTCTGTTGGATAAATTCCCTATTTCCTCCCAGAGAATGAGGGCTTTGTACGTCTTGTACAATGATAAAGGTGTGATGTTAAGTTGAATAGGCAAACTTACACCTAACAATGGCATTTATAGAGCTGACTTGTTGCTAATCAGAACATGTTTTCTATGAAGCAACAGCTTCTTAGAAATGCTGGATTAATTGAGCATGGGGATTTAGAATTTTACTTCTTGGCTATGGTCAGCTGTGCAGCAACGAGTATGGTTTATGTGAATGACGTTACTGAATCCTGATCTGTAATCTTTTGGGTAAATTTGCAGAGTGATATTGCTAGATGATAGGGGCTATGATGATAGTTCTATGTTCAGTTTTTTGAGCAATATCCAAACTGCTTTCCAGAGTGGCTGTTCTAGTTTACTTTCCCACCTACAATATATTACGATTCTTTTTTTCTCATATCAGTGCCAGCATCTGTTGTTGTTTGCATTCTTGATGATGGCCATTCTAACTGCGGTGAGCTGTGGAACATTTCATGTGTCCATTGGGCATTTTTACTTCTTCTTCTGAGAAGTCTCTACTTAGCTCATTTCCCATTTATTAATTGGGTTGTTGATTCTTCCAAGTTTTAGTCTTCTTGAGCTCTTTGTATATTCTAGATATTAGGCCAATGTCTGAGGTAGGCTGTCTTTTTAGCTTGTTAATTATGTCCTCTGCTGTGCAGAGGTTAGTTTGACGCAGTTTCATTTGCCAGGTATCTCTGCTTTGCTGACTCCCTGAGACTGTACTCAGAGAGGTTCTGCCTGTGCATAGCCAAGATACAGAAAGAGCCCAGACCCCTCTCAGTGTATGAATAGATAAGACAATGTGGAGTCTATACACAGGAGGTTTTACTCATTCGTCAGGATGAATGTATTACATCATTTGCCAAGAAATGGGTGGACCTGGAAAAAATGTTAAATGAAGTACAGAGACAAAGAATGCATGTTTTCTCTAACATGTGGAAGCTAGATCTCATTTATAAATGTACAGGTTAAACACTTATGGGGTCATATGCAAGTGTATATGATTGAATTAACTGAAATACGGTTTTTACAGGGGAGGATTCCAAATGATGTAATTCCAGAAAAACGAACTTATAGACCAAAGCAGTGGGCGGGGGGAGGGGAAGGGAGAGAATGCCAGGAAACTAGTAGTTAAAAGGTATGTGGGAGAGGTGAAAGGGAGGGTGGTAGAAAAATAAAGAGAGGCAGTGGGGAGGGTGGAGGAGAGGGACTGGATCCGGAGAGATGGGAAAGAATGATGAAAGTGGTTATATTGATCAAGTTGCATTTTACTTACAAATTTGAATGTTGAATGGTAACACCTGTGTACAGCTACTTAAAGATAATGAAAATATAATTTAAAAAGGCAAATTATTTAAATTCACGTTGACTCATCAAAAACACTGAACATATTAACCATTCTAACTTAAAATCAGATGGAGGTAGGTCAGAGTGTGGCTGCAATTCCACCTATAATTCTCGCACTCTGGAGGGTTAGACAGGAGTTCGAATCCAGCCCAGTCTACTGAGAAAGATTTTGATTAAAAAAAAAATCAAGGCTTAGGGCTGGGTGCCAGTGATCACTCCTGTAATCCTTGCTACACAGGAGGTTGAGATCTGAGAATCGTGGTTAAAACCATCCCAGGCAGGAAAGTCCATGAGACTCTTATCTCCAATTAACCACCAGAAAACCAGAAGTAGCACTGTGGCTCAGTGGTAGAACGTTCACCGTGAGCTGAAGAGCTCAAGGACAGTGCCCAGGCTCAGAGTTCAAGCTCCATGACCAACCAAAAAAAAAAAAAATCAAGGCTTAAGATGCAGCTGAGGCGTCCATCCAATTAAACAATGAATGAAATCTAAGATTTTTTTTCTAATGAGAATACTGTTATTTCTATGCATGACTTTTTAAGAATTCTAGTAAAATAAACTATCCATTAAGATGCTAAAATAGTAACAATTGTATTTCTTACATTAGCTTATGTTTTGAAACAAATGATTAGCCTACAGATATGACTCTTTCATAATCACTTCTAACATTTGCATAACTTGTTAGTTTATCAGACTTTTGCATAATTTGTTTCTTTTCATCATCACCATAGCCCTAGAAACTGGATTTTATTATCCCCATTTTATTCACGGAAACCTGAGATTCAAGACCATTGTGCCACCTGGTTAACATCAAATGCCTTAAGTAACTGATGAGTATAATACTAATTTAAACTTGGACTTCAGATACCAAGTTTGACACACAAGGAGACTGATTGCTTGTGAGTCTTTAGGTTACATGTTCGCCAGTTCTGTAATTTTTTTAAAAATTGAAACTTGGTTAGTATTGTACCTCTGCAATGCTAAAATATCCACTGAAATTTTAAATGTTCTGTGTTCCTCATCTTCAATTCCCAAACTGCCCTGTCCATGATTTAGAAAGGAGAGATAGGGTCCTCATCCATCAGTCTTCTTTGCTTATTTACATGCATGAGAAGGGAAATTCATGCCTCTGATAGATAGTTGTTGGGTGCTTTTCTTTTTGGGAAAAGATTCACAATAGAAAGACAGAGACTCCTAAAATCTACTAAAGAGGTGGTTCTTTGCTTCATCCAGACAATAAATTTTGGGCAAGGACCATGGCTAAATCTTGTAGAATACTTCTCCAATAATATGGATTATTGAAGACAAGAGGAACCAGTTACTGAACTTCCTGACTTACCACTGCTCACTTAAAAGCACTGTATAGATTTACAAAGGCAAAAATGATCTTGACCACCCTCATCTACCAGGGAAGAAGACCCGCATCATCCTGGAGACAATAGAGAGATTAACTTCACTAATTACCCCTCAGTGTCAATTACTTGCCTTTTCCTCATTGGTGCTCTCTTAGAGTACATGGCCAGTATTTTTTAAAAGTTAAGTGAGTTAGATGAACAATTTCAGAAATTTTGTGAAATTAGGCTTCCAGCAAGTAAGAAAAATAGCCAGAAATGACATTTTTGCAAATAATTAAACTTAGAAGTTTAAAATTTACAGTAATAATGTATTAACATCACAATAATCTGTGAATCATAATAAGTTCATGACTCAGAAAAATAAACATAAAAATTAGCTAGCAATGATGTTTTTCACAGTCATATTGCTCTACAGAAACAAGAATATGTAACACCCTTTGTTCTTGGGAAAGCATGTCTATAAAGCTCTGAGAAATCAAGAATCACATAAGAATAATCTTACAAACAATTGTCAAACTAAAGCATTTCTTGACTAACTCTTATGCATCGTGAATGAAGTGAATGCTGCTATGGAAGGAATTAAGTCTACAATTTTGAGTTTTCCTGTGCTTGTGTTGAACCCTCTTGCTAGAGAAATCCTTAGGGCAGAGACAATGAATAGTCAGAGATAGGATTCCTCAGCATGTAGGGAACTGTTTACTGTAGCTATTCATAAACTCAGCAGTGGGCTGAAGCAACATGGGCAGGATATCAATGATGTCTTCTACCACTCATACCCCCATGCTGAATCCTGTCTATTTTGGACACTTGATGGGGGTAGCTAACCATAATCTCCAGTGATGACATAAAACAGGAAATTCAGTGAGACAACAGTAATTCCAGATGCTATAGCTAGTTCCAAAGCTATAATTTATGATGCATCATTTCCTCCTTCTACTACCCAATATAGATTTCTCTCACCCTTAGCCAAAACTTCTGCAGGTCTTGACTGCCTATCTAGCAAATAAACCAATTTTACCCCTGCAATATCAGAACCCAATGTACTATACCCTTCTTAGGCTATGATCAATAACGGCTCACACCTACTTTTATAGACAGATTTTCCCTGAAGTTAAATGTGTGAGTTATTTGAAGTTTTCTGTTGGAAGAATTCCCACTCACTACTTGTTTTTATTGTCATTTTTGGAGCAAAGCTATAAGAGGACTGTAGTTCATTTTTGCTTTACAATAAAAACTTGACTCAATCATTTTGTGAATCAGATCCAAGATTTCTTTTACATGGCCATAACTATGAGCTAACATAGATACTATAATATTCTGGTCCATTTGTTTGTGCAAATTACCCCACTGTATGTGCTTGGATATAATTCAATATGTATCATTTCCATGAGGCTTTTACTTGAATTATTAAACTCACTTAAGTTTATAATATAAGGTGTGAAAATACAAGTTCATTGGACATCTTAGTCTTAAGAGATTTAACATTTTACATATTGTATTTTATATATTGTATTAGTTCCTTCAGAACCCTGCAGTGTGCCTGACACTATTTTTCAAATATTGAGATTCTTCTGCAGTAAAGGTCATGACCCTGCTTTAGCATCCTTTAGTATTCTTCTTGGGGGCTTAGTCTATTGGAATTGTCTCTAGACCATTCTAGACCATTGCATTTGCTGTATATCATGGTCCAGAAGAATGGACAAATATATCAAAGGCAGAAGCGTTCTCAGATGCTCTCATTTCTGGTTCCACACAAATCATAAAGACAAATCATATTGAATCAAGCGTGAGCTTTCTGAGTATCTATTATTGTGTAACAAATTTTTAAAAATTTAGCAGTTTATCAATCCATGTATTAAATTAAAGTTTCCGTAAGTCAGAAATTCAGGTACAGGTCAACTAAGTTCTTTACTTAGTGTCTCATGAAAGTAAGTAAAATCAATGTGTTGGGTAGGACTGGTGCAGATCTGAATTAATGAATGGTCATGATTTTCCACTACTAAAAGCTAGTATATGCTGTTATTTAAAAAAAAATTATTGTCAAGGTGATGTACAAAGGGGTTACAGTTATATAACTAAGGTAGTGTGTACATTTTTTGTCAATCTTGTTGCCCTCTCCCTCATTTTTCTTCCACTTTCCCTCCCTCCTGCCCTCCCCCCCCCAAGTTGTAAAGTCATTTCCAACATATTGCCTTGTGAGTATCCCTATTGAATTGCTTTCTCCCTTTGTCCTTTGTCCCACCATTTTGTTGTTTTCCTTCCCTTCCCTAATTCAGATAAACGTATATACAATACCCAGGGTACCAAAATCAAATATTGACCACAGGGGATAAAACACAGGGGGAAAAATCCAGAAAAGAAAAAAGAAATCACATATTACATTAAAAACAACAACAAAGAAACACCTCTAAACTGTTTTTCATTAAATCAACTCTTTTCTTTTGTCAGTTGTGTAAGACAACAAAGCTTTCTAGAGATGAGATCCACCTGCTGTCCATT
Organism: Dipodomys spectabilis; assembly: GCF_019054845.1. NCBI lineage: Eukaryota > Metazoa > Chordata > Mammalia > Rodentia > Heteromyidae > Dipodomys > Dipodomys spectabilis. The sequence goes on from NW_024870696.1 coordinate 21,585,821, forward strand.
GTCACACATAGCTATTGTAAGACTAGTTCCTTATTATTGATATTGCTTACCCAAACTGCATCTATTCTTATACTGACGTCTAACCTACAACATCTATAATATCCCTCAAGTGATTCCAATTTCTTGACAGTAAGTTTTTCTGTGAACTTACGATTGACAAGCCTGGGACTTGGACTCTGGGCCTAGGCACTGTCTGGGGGCCTCTATGCTCAAAGCTAGCGCTCTATCACTTGAGCCACAGTGCCACTTCCAACTTTTTTTGAGTAGCTTATTGGAGATAAGAGTCTCACAGACTTCCTGCCCAGGCTGGTATTGAACCGCAATCCTCAGATCTCAGCCTCCTGAAAAGCTAGGATTATGGGTATGAACCACTAGTGCCCAGCTTGACAACTACCAAAATAAAAAATAGTAACAACAGGGTATAAACCAAAGGGCGGGGGGGGGGGGGGGGAGAAACCACAAAAGACAAAATAAATCACATAATACATTAAAAACAACAGCAACAACAACAAAGTAAAACCTCTTGTTTCCATATCTTGGAGTTCATTTCGATTATCATCATTTTGTATGGTCATGTGTACATAGCTATTGAGCTATTGTGATCCTCTGTTAGGACTATCTTAGACATAGACTAATTATTACAAATGAGGGAAACCATGGAGCCTATGTTTCTTTGGGTCTGGCTTACTTCACTTAATATAATTTTTCCCAAGTCTTTCCATTTCCTTATGAATGGGGCAATGCCATTCTTTCTGACAGAAGCATAGAATTCCCCTGTGTATTTATACCATATTTTTTTGAGCCATTCATCCATGGAGGGGCATGTAGGTTGGTTCCATATCTTAGCTATAATAAGTAATGCTGCAACAAACATGGTTGTGCTGGTGGTTTTTATGTGGCCTTGTTTATGTTCATTTGAGTAAATGCCCAGGAGTGGGATTGCTGGATCATAGAGGAGCTCTATGTTTAGTCTTTTCAGGAACCTCCATATTGCTTTCCAGAGTGGTTGATTTCATTTTGATCAACGATTACTCACAGGAGGAGGGAGGGAGCAAGGAGCAAAGTGGTGAATGTGATAAAAGTATATCATACATGTGTATGAAAGTAGCCTAATGAAACCCACAGAAAGTTTTTAAAAAGGGAGAAGAACAAATAAAAGTAACAGAAAGAACAAATATTATTAAAGTACATTATATGAATGTATGGAAATACCACACTAGAACCTCTTTTCTTTTTTTGGGGGGGGGGGTCCGGTTATGGCCTGAACTCTGGGCCTGTCCCTCAGCTCTTCAGCTCAAGGCTAGCGCTCTACTGCTTGAGCCATAGCACCACTTCTGGGTTTTTTCTTTTTGCTTATGTGGTGCTGAGGAATCGAACCCAGGGCCTCATGCATGCAAGGCAAGCACTCTACCACTGAGCCACCTTCCCAGCCCCCTAGAACCTATTTTTATAAGTAATTTATGCTAATAAAATCACAGGGGAATATTATTTAATTTTAAATGTATGGATTTTTCTGTTACTTTATTATTCTCCAGACTTATTTCAGTATGATCAGAGGCCATACTTTGCATCAACTCCTGTAAATTGACAAGGTTTGTTTCATTCCCCAAGACAACAAACATATAATTCAGTGATTCAACTTGATAAATGTTTGAAATATATTGAAGAGAATATATATTCTTCCCTGTTGAGTGTCATATTTTGTAAATGTCAATTAAATCCAGTTGGTAAATGGTGTCTTACCAATTTTGTGTCATTGTTGATTTATTGTTTGCTAGTTACATATATTGTTGGAGCTTTCAATTGTAATTGTAGATTCAAGGATTTCTTCTTTCAGCTCTGTCAGATTTTGCTTCATGTGCTTTGAAATTGGTTTTAGATGCATGAAAATTCTTTATTCAGGGATGGGATTTGCATTATATGAATATGACTATAAAAAAGAAGATAAGGGATTTATATTTTATCACACGACAATATATCACATATAACATTTATTAGCAAGGCAAAGCTTATAGTTTTTGAGAACATGATTATAGAAATAACTGCATTTTTATCAATAAAACCAATCCAACCTTAAATAGAATATTATTATCTCTTTTCAGCATATCAGAATATGAAATTCATCTCTTCCAAGAATTATAAAGAAACAGTCCTGACTAACTTTGCCATCTGAAGAAGAAAAATACAGTTTAAAAAGTAATTCTTTGCTAACTAGATTGTAAATATCATGAATTTAGTACCTATTAGCTTGCTTTCTAAGACTATTAAAATAAGGAGAGAAGATTTTTCATTTTTAAAATTGAGTAGGTTTAGACAACTAGCTCTTTTTGGCAGTATTAAAGTGATCAATAATTTGCCATATTTGATATAATCATTAGTGTTCCTTATTATTCTAAAAATGTTTTCTTTCTTGGAAGTAGTTTCAAAACAATCCTTTTACTAGCAGTATCAATGGGATTTTTAGCATTTTTAATAAAAATTTTATATGTCAATCTATCCTGTTCCTACATCACAGGGATTGGCAATAAAATGCCATGTATCTGGTCTGTTTTCGTTCCTTCTACAATGTGTAGAAAGCTGGGATGGTTCTGACTGAAGAATGTTTTCAGGTTCTCTTCGTCCATATCCTCATATAACTCTGATATTTTAAGGGCTTCCAAAAATTTTGTTTCCTACTTACTCAGCAGTAAAATCTTATAGTAGAAGACAGTCTATTAATTCCAGGTTAAACTAATTACTTATAATATTCCTACATCCCATTATTTACAAATAACTAAATACAAAATTATGAATAGTTAACTGATTATTTTGTCCGTCATGGGGCGCTGTCTTTGAGCTCATTTTTGCGCAAGGCTAGCACTCTACCACTTTGAGCTACAGTTCCACTTCCAGTTGTAAGTGGTTGAGGATAAGTGTCTGACAGGGACTTTTCTGCCTGGTCCTCAGATCTCAGTTTCCTGAGCAGCTAGGATCACAGACATGAGCCATGAGCATTCGGCTTCCTCAATCTTTATAAGATAAACTATATATGAATGCTTTTCATATTCTTGACTATTTCAATATTTAGAAGTTAATTATCTGAAAGCATTTGCCTATATGCTTAAGTTAATTCGTGCAAGCTTGCTAAAACAATTTTAAAGATGCCAATTACTTTTTAATATTATGCCATATAAAAATATTTTTATGATGACATTTAACCTGATTTTATGATGACATTTAACTCATTGAATTGTATTACCATTGTGAAAATAGAATCTTTGTCTTCAGAAAGAGTAAAGTTTAATTTTAATTAACAATAGCCTTGGTTTCAGGTTCCTACAACAAAAGCTCTGGACAATTGAAAAAAACTGTTAGCATGAATACCACATACTCAGAACAAATATGTTTTTAAAATAACAGTTTAGTGAGAAGTGTGGCACTGTCTCAGTGTTTTATGCATTTTATATCTGCTTTTGGACTTGATGTTTTGTGATAGATTCTTTTTTGATGACATATACAGAACAAAAGCGGTTTCACATAGAAAGGAAGAAAACTATCTGCTGGGTTCCGGTGGCTCACACCTGTAATCCTAGCTACTCAGGAGACTGAGATCTGGGGCTGTGGTTCAAAGCCAGCCTGGGCAGGAAAGTCCATGAAACTTTTGTCTCCAATAAACTACCAGAAAACCAGAAGTGGCTCTTTGGCTCAAGTGGTAGGGCGCTCACCTTGAGTTGAGCTGAGGGACGGTGCCCAGGCTCAGAGTTCCAGCCCACAACTGACAAAAAAAAGAAAAAGAAAGAAAGAAAACTGAAAATGCTCCAATAACTTGAGATAATGTAAACATCAATAAAGATTAGTTTCTTTAGGATTTCAATGTGGGATTGAATTGCACAACAATGCCACAAAATTTTCATATGCTGTTTCATTAGAATCTTTGGTCTATTTTGCAATTTGAGTTATTTCTTTACCCAGGGAGGAATTTTCACTATGAAGCCATTCATTTGTACATATCAAGTCACTCTGTTATCTCATACCTGCAAATCAGTAAATAGAAAAGAAACGTTTTATTGCTCTCTGCATGCATATTTTTTCTTCATAATTAAACTACATGATGTAAATTTAGAAGTTAGATTTGTCTCTTAACCATGATGTTTGTAGGGAGGTGTATAAAGCACATACCTGTTCATATTTTATTTGTAAAAGAACAAATAATATTATGTTTACAGAAATATTATTTGCCATTTTGAAATGGCAAACGTGATTAAATGTAAATAAACCCTTTAAAATATTTTGAAATTATTTACAATTATTAGCAAATCTAAAATACCATATATCCAAAGCTTAGCATATCATTTCCTATGACATGCATTGTTATGAGTATCAGTCAGTACATAGACAAATAAAATAAGGCAATTAATATAATAAAGTGTGCAGTGAAGGAATAAACTAATGACTTATTGAAAAATTATCTGTTATACTCCTACATTAAGCCATTGCTGTCATTATAAGAACTAAACATCTAAAACAAAGAAACAGAAACACAAATTTCCTGGTTTATTAAATTACAATATATAATACCATTCAAATCACCAAGTTTTCTACCCTTTTATGAACTCTATTAAATGCTGTGTTTGTCATTACACTGGGCTGTGTTAGATTTCCAGACATATAATGTATAAATGTTATTTCTTAGTGATAAGAATCATTTATTAGTATCCAGAGTGTATGTAACTGCAAATATTCAATGTTTTTAGGTAGATGAAGAACACTTGAAGTTTATTTAAGACGGTTTGTATATTATATGTGAAGCTATCTTGAGAGGCTGTAAGGGAAGGTACGTTTAGGAACACACACATAACACACACTAACATAACACATGTTCCCTGGGAATATATACATATATGCATATATGTTAGAGATTACATGTTATACAAGAATAACTTCTCAAACATGTGCACACATATAAAACATGTGTATAATATCTATGTTAGGGAAAATACATATTAAGCAATTATAAAGTTATATGATTAAATAATATAGAAAGTGATTGTGTGGGGGAGGGGGGGTAAGAGTGGGTGGGGGGGAGGGGGGAGGCTGGGAAGGGAGGTGAAGGGTAAACAAAGGAGGAGGCTGCAATGCTTGGTAAGAAATGTATGCATTATCCTGCCCATGTAATTGTAACCCCTCTGTACAGTATGTTCTCAAATAAAATAAAATTAAATTAAAAAAAAAAAAAGAAAGTGATTGTGTGTGTGTGTGTGTGTGTGTGTGTGTGTGTGTGTGTGTGTGTATCAATCCTGGGGCTGGAATTCAGGGCCTAGATGCTGTCCCTGATTTTTTTTCACTCAAAGCTAGCATTCTACCACTTGAGACAGAGCTCCACCTCTGGCTTTTTATGGGTAGTTTATTGGAGATAATAGTCTCACAAACTCTGCTGCCTTGAACTTTGCTCTTTAGATCTCAGCCTGCTGAACAGCTAGAATGACAGGCCTGAGCCACCTGTGCCAGCTTAAGGTGATTATTTTTGTGTTAAGTGCTTATAAACTTAATATTGATGGCTTTTCCTAAACGTTTCATATATTAGTACCATTTTCTACCACACAAAGTAGTTAGCCTTTTTATAGAGAAAAAAGTCAAATTTGTTTTTGCCTCATTCATTGGCATATACATTTTATGCAACACCTTAGACAATATCTGCGTAGTTATCATTAAGAATAACTTACTGGTTTCTGTAAGATGGAATTTCAAAGCTGACTTGTTTAGGTTATTGGTCTATTCTGGTAATTTTTAGTTTTGTGCTTGGTAGCCAACTTAGTATTAAAGTGTTTGTCTTGTTCTTAAAACACACATTAAAAGTGTTGTCTTGGACTTTATTCTTTGAAGCAGTTTTAAGCTAACAGAAAACTTGAGTGTGAAGCATGGAGAGTTCCCATAGAACCCTTGCTCCTCACACACTCGTGCATAGAACAATAACAAAGCACCTTCCCGTCCGCAGTAAGTCTCCTGAACTATGTATAGACTCTGCATGTTGAATCCATCACCATAATGGTATGTTCGTTACAACCACTCAATCCAGTTGACACATCATCATCACACAGAGTTCACAGTTTATGTAAGGGTCACTTTCATTGTTGTATCCTATGGTTTAAATAAACATATGGTGACATGTATGCACAGGATAATTTTTGTGCTGGAAGGATACTCTGGGTTTGACTTGTTAATCCTGCTTCTCCTCTACTTCATGCTAACCACTAACTTTATTTATTGTCTGTACAAATTTGCCTCTTCCAGAATGATGGATGATTGGAAGAATGTCTGTACAGCTTTCCTCATTTGCTTCTTTCACACACCAATGTATACTTATGTCTCCTCTATGTGTTTTCATGGTTTGAGAACTCGTTTCTTTTTAGGACTGAATAATGTTCCATTGTCTTGCTATACTATGCTGTTACACGTACTTGCTAAGGGATATCTTACAGGCTTTTATATCGAGGCATAAATTTACTATTCTCATTTATGTGCAGGATTTTGTACAGACACGAGATTTCAATTTCCTTAGATAAATATGAAATTGTAGGAATGTTTGATTACGTGGAATGAGAATACTTTAGTTTTGTAAGAAATTTATGTTTGTCACTGTTCTAGATTTTGGTAATGCTAGTGTGTTTGTGGTAGTATTTCATTGTTTTATTATTTGTATTTCACTGATGACACGTGGTGTTTATCATCCGTTCATGTGCTCTTCTGCCATGTATACGTTTTCTTTAATGGGGTGTCTATTAAGGTTTTGGCCCTTTTAAAAAAATCAGGTAAAACATAGTTTTTTAATTCAAATTTATATCTCTATTTTAGTTCATTTGTTTCTCTAAAATGTTTGCTGAAATCAAATCACTAAACGTTACATTTATGTCACAATTCACTTTGTGATGAAATAGGGAGTCAGGATTTGGCTGGTGCCATCTTGGCTGCATGGTGGATGGTAGGGTCTGCCATCTTGTCTTCCTGGTGGGGGAAGGAAATGACCCCCATCTCCTGGGTGATGGGCGTGCCTGAATCCGGAGAGGCAGGGAGGGCACTTGGCTGATAGGCTACTTAGCCTGTCAGTCCAGTGCCTGGGACTGGGAGTTTCCTGTGCCCAGCCTCCTGACCTGCTTCTGTTTAGGCCAGGACCAGCAAAAGCACCATTACGCCATGCTATGTCTCCATGTTCATGTCCTGTCTCCTAGCTCTTCTCTAGTCACTATGGAGTCCCACTTCAGCTCTCTGTTGGAGCTGAGTTGGTTTGTATTGTTTGTGTTCTTTCTTTCCTCTCTGGTCTTCCTGGCTCAGTTTTCTAACAGTGTTAAATGTATTAGTGGACTGCTGGTCTTTGAGACAGGAGTCCATCATGCAGTCCCCTGCCTTTTATCAAAGACTCCAAGATTGGACCTCTCAAAATATGGCTTCTCTGTTTTCTCACCGGGTAACAGTAGGAACCTTAGTTTTCAGTGGACTTACAAGTCATTATTTAGATAAAAAATAGTTACATTGAGGGGCTGGGAGGGTGGCTCATTGGTGGAGTGCTTGCCTTGCATGCATGAGGCCCTGGGTTCGATTCCTCAGCACCACATAAGCAGAAAAAGCCAGAAGTGGCACTGTGGCTCAAGTAGTAGAGCACTAGCCTTGAGCTGAAGAGCTGAGGGACAGCGCCCAGGCCCAGAGTTCAGGCTCATGACCAAGAAAAAAAAGTTACATTGAAAAGCAGCATTTTAATCTGTGAACTGAGACTAGTCACTTTGTGTTACCAATAGATACAGGATATCTTTTATATGGTTTCTGATGAAATTGTTATTCAAATAAATATTGTAACAAGAATCAATGCATATATTTTGTATCCTAGTACATATAAAAATATTGTTAGCATGGAAAATGACCCTCAAAATGTGATATTTTTCTTATGTTTTATAAGTTTTTCACAAATGCTCATCTCTAGGTATGTTTCTCTTTAAAAAAAAACAGGTTATATACTCACAATTTCCAAGTAGGTGGATAAAATAGTAAATTTAATCTGTTAATAATCAATTTAATAATAATGTTACAAATAAATTTAATCTGACAATAATAAAAGTTTAACATTGGAAGCGTATTTTCACAGTAAAAATAAAAGGAAGTGCTTCGATTGCTGGTATGGTTATGTTGACTTTTAAAAATGAACCCCAAAAGAATCAGGAAGTTTACTTGAAAAAGAAGAAAAACAGGAGGAATGCTGGATAAACAAAAGCAAATAACAAGCTATGACAATGAAATCTGTAAGGATAAGCAAGAACCAGGGTACGTTCATAAAATGTAAAATTATCTGACTTTCCCGCATAAGAGCAAAATAGTGAGGAGCAGGTTACACACTTTTCTTGAGGTGAAGGCCAAATCAGCGTGCTAGAAAGTTCCTTGATTCCCATAGTCAGTCCAGAAGAATAATTCTCCAGTATTTGAGGGAGGAGTCACATCTGCATGGGTCAGAGGAGATAGCAAAAACAATTAGACGTTAATAGTTTTTGTCTCATCAGGCCTTTAAGGGAGGAAGTTGCCTTTAATTTATGGACAGTTTTGCTCTTAATTACAAGGTTTTGACCTTCACCTTCTCTCAAATTCCTAGGCAGTAGCATTGCTTTTCTTTCCCTTGATGAAAGAGCTTTCTCAATTTATCTCGAGTTTAGCACTGTGAAGGCATCTAGGCCAAGTGTGAAAGAATGTGTGTACATGCACATACCCAGGCCCACACATGCATGCACACACAAGGAAAGCCAGATCAAATAAGATAATAAAGCATTTCTTTTGGCTGCTAGCTGTTTCTAAACCAAGGCTGCACTGAAGGCAGGGGTTAAGATTCTGAAATGTCTGTGATTGTAAAAGCACGCCTGATAAAGACAAGCTATTATTTTGCGTGGGATGTTGGAGTGGTTTGAAGAATCTAGGGGGAACTTGCCAAGAGAGTTAGAGCAGAAGTTCCTTTTAGTAAATACAAATGCAAGCTGGTCCAGATAGCAAGCCACTCAGTTCTTCTGCCTGGGGCCCTGTTTTGTTCCAGGCCAGGCCAGTGGCAAGGGGGCTGCTTGCTATGAGCCTGGGTGCTTCTTCTCCCTTGTTGCATCTGCGGGGTAAGCTTATTATTGGCCGGCGGCTGGCACTGAGCAGCTGTAAGGAGGCATGCTCATTCCAACTTCGGACCTCTGCGGACCATCCCTGCATGCTTTGCACCTCTCCCCCAGCTCTTTGCTCTGCCACACGACCAGCAGGCCGGGAGTCAAAGGCTGGCGCGCAGGGAGCTGCTCCTTTTGAAGGACGGTCTCGGTACCCACGCTGCCCTCTCCAGTCCTGCTACACGATTTTGCACGTCAGCCATAATACACCACCTGGAAGAGTTGTGCCTCACCCCGGGGCTGCTTTTATAGGCTGTCTTTGCTTGATACTTTCTTCCCTCTCTTCAGGACTCATAGGTTTCTCAGGAATTTCCCAGTTGTTTCCATAAATACTTCTACGTGATTTATTCACATAAGTAACTGTAAATAGAAGGTGGTCTTAGCCCCTAGGGGCCAGAAAAATCTCCACACAACACCCTTCCAATGAGAAGTCAAGCAAATGAGATGGAAATAAATTAAAGACATAGTATATTCTCAGGGTCTGGTTTTGCGGGCTATCCCATCCTTGCCAATCCATCATAAATGAATGTGTGTGTGTGTGTGTGTGTGTGTGTGTGTGTGTGTGCATGCGTGTGTGTATTTGTGTGTGCGTGCACGGGTGCCAGTCCTGGTGCTTGAACTCAGAACCTGGATGTTCACCCTGAATGATTTTGCTCAAAGCTAGCCCTCTAACATTTGAGCCACAGCTCTACTTGCAGGATTTTTTCGTTGTTTTTGGAGATTCATTGGAAAGAAGAGTCTCTTGGACTTTCCTGCCTGGGCTGGCTTTGATTTGCAATCCTTAGATCTTAGCCTACTGAGTAGCTTGGATTACAGGCATGAACCATTGATGCTTAACCCCATCATAATTTTTATCTTATAAATTTTGCAATTTCTCTGAAGGAGCTTTGCTTGACAGTGAGTTTTAGTTGTTCTGTGAGCTCTGTGCTAATAAATATCCTGTAACAATTTAGTGTACTCTATTCTTAGGTGAGTCTTACTGGGTTTCCTCCTGTGCCTGGTATTTTTAAATTTCATCTTAAAGTCCTCAGTCTGGCTATCTTCAGTGCAATTTGTTGCATTAACCCAGTAAGAATTCCAAAAGACAAATTCTAAACTAATTTGAAGGAGCATAAATATATGAAATCTTAGTCTGACCAATTTAATTTTAAAAGCTCTAATATAGTGTTTACCTTTTTGTTGGAAGCAATCGTTTATCTTGTTCTTAGTTGATTAAATTCCACTAGGACAAATTAAAGACACTTTAAAAAGACAACCTGACTTCCAACATTTGCACTACTTAATATTTGAAGCCAACACTTTGAATTACTTGGAAAAAGATGTTTACTTAAGAAACCTCAGATAGACTGGTCTTTTGGTCTTTTACATAATTTAGATCTAAGAAGCTTACAGTGCATAATCTTCAACGAAATTCTCCACACAAGAAAGATAATCAGAAGAAAAGACAGGTCAAGTTAATTATTAAATTCTTGGTGAGATACAGCTTTGAGGGCATACTACTACAACATTTAGCTCTATATCCAATACTTGCTTTTATATTAAGAAAATATTTGTTGTTGATGTTGCTGGTGTGTGCATGTATGTGCTTCTGCGGCTGTTAGTTTATTTGGAATAGTTTGAATTACTCAATGGATAGGAAATCTTGAGTCCTCTTTTTCAAGAGGGCATCATGTACTTAGTTCATTGAACTCTGATTTCTTCTCAGGCTTCACTGAGAGTACATTATAATATCAGGTACTTAGTGCATGAAACAAATTCAGCCCTTCAGTCCAAATCTAATAATCAGCAGCTGCCAATCCAATACCTAACGAGTCTTTGAGTTTGTTAACTGCCTTGGAGTGCTGGGTCACCTGAGCGTCCTGCCACAGCAGGGAAGCACCTAGTTCAGTGGCTGTCATGGAAACTATCCCAGAGATTGCAGAACAGACACAAAGACCATGGTAATTCGTATTTCATTGAATCAATTATGAAAATGTAACTAGAAGTGAATGAAGTATTGGTGTAGGTCTGCACACATGTAATTGGGTGCGTTTTGAATGGAGGAACACATCAGTGGAATCTTAAACACTTTCCCATGCCATTCCTCCTCCCGCTCAACACTTCCCCCCCTCAGCCTGTTCTGATGATGCTATGTCCACAAGAACCCGAGTGCAGCATGAGCAAGGGCAGACAGAAGGCCCCCTGGCCTATCATTCGCTCGATCAATTAGAGAGGTTTTAGGGCAAGACTGCCTGGCCAATAACTACAGATCACTGATGATTTGCTGAGCAGTTTTAGGCTTCATTCATGGTGTCTCGGCAGAGGTCACACGGGATCAAGATGGGTGTCATTGTGACTAATGATGTCACAGTTGGGATCACATTACTAACAACTAGGAGTAATGTGATCCATGATTTTTGAATGTTTAAGACTCAATCCCTTTATAAGTGTAATTCTTACTAATTACACCATTTTCTGTGTTCAATTTCTTCCACGTCTATCAAGGTTTGTAGGTTAGCCACCCAGTAACTGCCCTTCCCAGACCTTTTACATTTCCTTTGTCTCATTTGTGTATATATCTTGTTCAGCACGGCAGAGTTGAATACTTTTAAATAACAGGGCAAATGCCTATTGCATTTGACTTGGTGTTTGGGATTGCATTCATGCAATTTAGAAACATTATATGTTTTTTTTTTTTCTGGAAAGAGCACTCAGAAATGGAGAAGCACACCTTCTCTTTATTTATTTACTTGTTTATTGTTAGTAAGTAGTTGTACAAAGGGGTTTCAATTCCAGAAGTCAGGTTGTGGGTATAATGCATCTTGATTAATGTTCTATCTTCCATTTTTCTTCCCATACCTTCCTTTCTAAGAATTATTATAGAATAAACACATAGGCTTATAAGTTGAAGAAAGTTAACACATAAAAGAAAAACTTAACTGGTACTAGAGGCTCATGCCTATAATCCTAGCTACTCAAGAGACTGCAGTCTGGAGGACTGTGATTCAAAGTCACCCTGGGCCAGAGAAGTTCATGAGACTCTACAATTAATCACCAAAAATCAATGCTGGTAGTGTAGATCAAGTGGTAGAGTACCAGCTGCGAGTTAGAAAGCCATGTTAGTAGGGTCCAGAGTTCAAGTCACATAAGGAAAAAAAAATAAAAGAAAACTATTATCTTGGAGTCTTGGAATGATTTTTTCAATCTTCTCAACTCCTCTCTCATCTTTCTTTACTTTTGCTAATTACTCAGAAAATTATTAATACTACAAAATTGCAATACCTGGATGAAGTCCTTTATCTGTGCTCTGGAAGAAAAATGATGTCTCAGTTTCTGAGGTTGTTAGAGACAAAGTTATTTGAAAGCTACAATTCTGGTAATTAGAGTTAGTGAGAAGGAAAGAAATATGTTAGCTAAAATGGTGAGCTAAGAACTAGTTCAGACATTTATAAAGAGAAAAAGGAAAGCAGTATGGTCAAAAACTTATCATCTTAATGTATTGTATTCAAACTTTTAAAAGTACAATGTCTTGTAAAGCAAGATACAGAGTGCACCCTGAGTGGATAAGCTGAGGCTGAAGCCTGCTATGTACATGCAGTAGAATGTATGTGCATGCAGCAGAATGTATGTGCATGCAGCAGAATGTATGTGCATGCAGCAGAATGTATGTGCATGCAGTAGAATGTATGTGCATGCAGCAGAATGTATGTGCATGCAGTAGAATGTATGTGCATGCAGCAGAATGTATGTGCATGCAGCAGAATGTATGTACATTCACTAGAATGTATGTGCATATAGTAGAATGTATGTTCAGTATCAAAGAAAAGGAGAAGGGAGAGGTTTCGGAGCCCTCCCTCACCCCTCTCAAGCAGTAGAAGTTCAAGCAATCAATTTCTTTTCCAGATGACATCCAACTATGACAATTTGAGGATTGGTGAGGAGACAGTGTGAATTCTTTCTCCATAGCAGAGTTCCTTTGTAGGCTGCAGGGCTACAAGCCTGGGATGATTGTAAAGTCCTAAGCTAAGGTGCTGTTATCCATGCTGATGGAGCTTGCTAGGACTCTCCTGTTTACCTTCTGTCTGGCCAAGGGATTCCCTACCTCTTCCAGAGCGCCAGCCGGGGCCTTGCTGGGCATGTTACAGTCCTTTCTATGCCATCCTCGTACATCTCAGGTCTTAGCAAGATCTCATCTCTTCTCTGCTGAGTTCCAGTATTGTCTGTCTTCCAGAATGTAGCTGTCCAAATGTTGTTTTAGTTTTCCTCGGTGGAAACGGGGGTGGGGAGGTGGGGAAGGAAGGGATGGTAAGGGAAAAACAAAGGAGGTAACAATGCTCGATAGGAAATGGACTCATTACCTTACTCATGTAACTGTAACCTCTCTGTACACTATTTTTACAATAAAAAACATAAAGAAAGAAAAGGGGGTTGCATGCTGGACACCTTCACTGGACAGCTAAAAATCTTCCAGCTGTTTTCACTTTTCCATTTATGTTTTCCATTTGTATTTACTGACTTCTACTTAAGCTGAGTGAGTTGGTTTTTTTCAATTACGGATTTATATTTAGAGTTATTGTATATATAATTTCTTTTTTCATCCTGAGGATTAGATCGAGGGCTGCATAAATTATTGGGCATGCACTCTGTCATAGAACTTTATATCCAGTTAGATTTATAATTCCTATATTATTTTATTATTTCTATCTTCTTCTTCTTCTTATTTCTATATCTCTTCTGTGGATTTTTATTTCTTCACTCATTTCTAATGTATATTTGCTTATACCACGGAATGAAATTATAAACAGCTAATAGAGCTTTCTAACCCTGGCCTCATTTCAGGATAGGTTTCAGTTCATTGTTTTCTTGTTAGGAATTGATCCTATGTTCCTATTTTTTCGTATAATTAGTTATTTGGATTTCATCCATTGCTCTTCATACTATATTTTAGGGAGTTTTTGAAGAATGTTGATTTTATATTAGTTTTAGCACACAAGTGCTCTGAGAAAACAGTGATCTCAAGGGTCTCCCTTAGGAGGGTAAGAAGACAAAGCTCCTGCCTATGCATTGGGCAAGAGGAGGATGGGGTGTGTGAAAGGAGGAAGGTCATGGAATAACGAAGCTCTGTCTTTCCTTTGAAGTACTTGCTAGGTTTGCTAGGTCATACATTAAACTTCCAGGTGTTAGTTTCTGAATCTACAAGTGTTTTGGTCTCAAGTTTGGTTGGGCAGTTTGAAGAATATTTTTTGAAATAAAACTCTTTTTATTATACAGAGAAGGATTATCAGAGGGGTAAACGATGAAGAACCTAGAACTGAAGAACCTTCATGAACAAATAAGAGGGTTTACAAAAGTCACAAAATACCAAGGAGCCTCAAACTTTCTGGCTTACTGAGGAGGTGTACAAAAGAATTAGACATTTTAAAAATACGTTAGAAACAATAGCAAGCAAGAAAAAAAAATGTGTCCCTATCTTGGGGTTCATTTTGCTTAACTTTATCTGATCATATGTATATAGCTTTTGACCTTTTCTACTTGTCCCAGACATATACTAGTTATTGCAAATAAGGGAGACCATGGGACCTATGTTTCTTTGGGCCTGGCTTACTTCACTTAATATAATTTTTTCCAAGTCTTTCCATTTCCTAACAAATTGGGGCGATGTCATTCTTTCTGATGGAGGCATAGAATTCATATATATATATATACATACACACCACAGGGTATAACCCCTGTTTTCACTGTATTTGATGTTGGTTTAATTTAGGGAAGGGAAAAAACAAATTGTTTAAATAGGAATATAAGTGGACCCATTGCAACAATGAGATGTTCAAGACACTATGTTGAAAACGAACTTTATAATTTAGGTGGTGGGGGTGGGGAGGTGTAGTTGAGGAGGTGGGAGGGAAGGGATGGTAGAAGATAAACAAAGGAGGAGGCAACAATGCTTGATAAGAAATGTACTCATTACCTTGCCCATGTAACTGTAACCCCTCTGTACAGTATTTTCACAATAAAAACTTACTAAAAAAAGAGTTAGACATTTTTTGAAACTTACCATTTGCAGTCAACCACATATGATAAGGAGATGATTGACAGCCATATAAATTAGCAATTGAAAAAGTTGCTGACTAGCTGATATTCCATCTTGAATTATTTAATATCAAAAAAGTGAAAAATACAAATACCTATTAAGTAACTATGTTTTATAGAATTATTTAAAAAAACAAATATACAAGTTACAATCACATTGGGTATTTTTTCTCTTTCAGAGTCTGATAACTTTTTGATTATATGGTATTTGTCTACTTACAAGGCAAATTCTACTCACTAACATCAATGTGAACTAGAAGCACTAGCAAATTCAAAGCTTAACAATGACATTGATTGCTGCTTATCCTTTTGCCTATTTGATCAAGAACTAGAATTGGTTGCCTTGTCTAGCTATGAGCCCTGGAATGCATTTTTGTTGTTCTTTTTGTTAGAACTAAATATAAACAATGTAATTCTTATCATTTTCATTTCAAGGAACTGTTTCATTGTGGTATAATACTACTTGCAATAAAAGAACCTGTAAACAACATTCTAGGTGATCTGACAAACTTCAGTTGCCATGCATTATTGGGTTTTCATTTATGATAATATTTATTATTGGAAAAATATATATGATTCTTGGCCTATTATGTGATACAATGCACATCTGTAATGCAACACATTTCCATGTCAGTTGTAAATAATATACATTTTTCAGTTTGAAGTCAAACAGGGGAGATCTTGTTGAATAAAAGCAAAGTGATCATATTACATAATATATATTTAGGTGAGGCTGGCTAGTTTCCTAGACTTAGAAATGTTCATTTCTGTCTCAATCTTATTTTACTTCAGATCAGGAAAATGAAGATCTTCAGTGGTCGGCACAGTGTTTTCCTTTGGAGAGAATCTGAAAAGAAGCTGGGAGTTCTATGGTTACAAGAAGTAGGAGTCAGGAGCAAAAGGATCAGCTCCAAGTTTATAGGCAAGGCACTAAGAGCCCAGAGGCTCCACCTCTGCCCCCATTCATGACTAGCAACAGCAAAAATGCTGTCTACTGAACTAGATATTAGAAACTTTTCATCAAATACAAAGGAACAGTAAGCAAAAAATACTTGATTGTAGATAGTTTGGAGTTTACAAATAAAATACCTATTTTCCAGTTGGGCACCAGTGGCTGATGCTTCTAATCCTTGCTAACTCAGGAGGCTGAGATCTGAGAATCGCTGTTCAAAGCCAGGCCTGGGCAGGAAAGTCTGTGAGATTCTTATCTCATTTTAGGCGCCAGAAAAATCAGAAATGGTGTTGTGGTTCAAAGTGGTAAGCACAAAAGCTCTCAGACAGTGCCCAAGCCCTGAGTTCAAGTCCCATGACTGACAAAAAGTAATATATATAATATATATTATTCATATAATATATATTACCCTCTACCAAACATGCGAATCATTATTAAGCAAGCCAAACCAATGTATACAAGTTGATACAAAGGTAATTATATGAAAGGAGAGTAATTGAAATAAACAATGTAAATAACATATAATGAATCTAGTAGGATGAGAGGAAAAACTCTGGGCAGAGGCAAGATTTAAAGACTTACTGCTCATCCATTCCACCAGAAGAAAACAATACACAGGGTGATATCAAACATGAAAGAAACAGGGCCAGATGCTAAGAAGAGGAAGAGGAAAGGAATGCACTGATTTAAATGAATAAGACAAGGGGCTGTTGGCTAAGGAAACAGTCTTGGAAGAGACACAATATTCTACAGGAGATCATCTCGTAAGTACTAAATTATTGTATGTGCCCTGGAATGCAGATCGAAGGCAAAAAGGACATAGAAGAATGCATTCTAAAAAGCTAAAAGGTGTTAGACAAAGAGAAAAACAAAGGTATTTTAATAGTATTATTTGATGTGGGAGGACCGAAGGTAGAAACCAATATTTTTGGTAAAAATATTATCCTACTTGGATCAATATTTGGAACGTATAAGAACAAGACACTAAAAAGCACACACTATCTAAGTCATTGTACCTGTATCTTGAGCCCTCTCTTCATCGCATCCACACAAACTAGTTTTCTTTCTTTGTCCCTTACAAGAAAGTCTGATATATTCCAGGGACCCCATCTGCAAATCACACACCTTCAGGACCCATGCTCTGCCTTTGTTCTGTCCGCTACCCTGGGCGTGTAAACATGTACCTGGGGCTGTAGTTTCCACAGCTAAGTCATTTCACCTGTGCTTGGAGTAGAACAACATGGCGAGAGCATGGCATCTCTTTCCAGCAGCCTCATTCATCGGTGCTCTGAGAGCCAGCCAGCAGCCTCTCTGCAACCACATTTCAATCTAACTGTGTCACAGGTTAGCCATGTTGAACTCAAAGCTGGCTTTTCAGTGAAGGCACAAAGTGAGTTGAACATAAAGAAAGGGTTTCCGCCTTCTACTACTTTGTAGAATAATGAATGTCGTGTAAACATGCAATTCAATATAAAATATACCTTCTGAAGAACGGGAGGAAAATCAAAGTACTATTAAGAGAATTAAAAAAACTGAACTCCCAGATCAATACAAGGAAAACATAATAATTAAAAACATGGCTTCCTACTTTTGTGCTAACTAGAAAGTGTCTATAAATCTACAAGCAAACACACTGGATGTAAAAGACAAAAGATACACTTGGACATGATAAATTCTACAGGACTCTAGACGTGCACGCAGTAGGACCAAAGGAGGGTATTCTTAGGAGAAGATCCTAAAGAAAGGTTCAATAGCTTTGTGCACAGGGTCATGTAAAATTGTATTTATTGAAATGAACTCCGAGAAATGGAAACAAGAAGGTTTTATTTTGTTTTGTTTTCTCCTTTGTCATTGTTTCTGTTTTCTGTACCTTTTGTATTGTATGTAAGTTTATCTGTTTGGGGGAGTATAAGGAAGAGCACAGAAATGGGGGGACCAAGGACAATCTAATGCATCAGTGATACTTATTAGACACTGCTGAAATGAACTACATAACTTGTGGGTGGGGACAGGAGGAAAAAACGGGGACAATGAGGGAAAGAGTGACAGTGTTCAAAAACAAATGTACTGACTTTGTACTGACTTAAGAAACCATAACCTCTCTGAACATCATCTTTACAATGGCAATTAAAATGACATCTTTTTTTTTCCTAAGAGAAAGTAAAGAGAAAAACACCAAAAATAACTAGAAAATAAGAAACGAGCAATGAAATACTTTATTGTGGTCGTTGCACTAATCAACCAGTAGCGATAAGGCCAAATTGAGTTACAAAATAAACCCAAAACTGTGCTGCTTACGTAAACCTCCTTTGAATTGGTAATGGAATATAGGGTTAAAATGGAAGATTGTGTATAGAGAAACCAAGAAAAGGAAAGCAAAAGGAAAAGAAAATGATTAACAATATCAGGTAAAATATATTTTAAAGTTAGAAGCATCAAATCAGGTAGATATAATAAACTATGGAAAGGATACATTTTATAAAGCTATATATAAACATATAGGTCCATATCCTTTTTTTTTAATTGTGAAAATACTATACAGAGGGGTTACAATTGCATGGGCAAGGTAATGAGTACATTTTTTATCAAGCATTGTTGCCTCCTCCTTTGTTTCCCCTTCCCATCCCTTTCCATCCCTCCCTCCGCCCCCCCCACCCCCGTGCCAAAGTTGTAAAGTTCGTTTTTCGACATAACGTCTTGTACATCTCATGAGATGTTATGTTATGTTATTTTGCAATGGGTCCACGTGTATCCCTATTTAAACAATTTGTTTTTTCCCTTCCCCTCCACAAATAGGTCCATATCCTTGTATATATACATGTATATCTTGGATATATATGTATATTAATATGTGGATGTATATACATATATCAATATACAAATATAGGAATATATGTGTATATACATATATATTTATGAACATATGTGAATGTGTGTGTGCATGTGTATATATGTATGTAACAACCAATAGAGCAATAAAAACACTTAATATTTCACTCCCTGCTCCCTGAATATCATCAATAGCATTACTTCGGATGAAGAAAGTGTTTTCCTGGTTTCCTTTTAATTCACTGGCAAAATGTGAGCCAAACTATTAAATGGGATTTCAGTGAAAATTCGGTATAGTGTACTTTCTCAGGTGGTATACACGTTCTGCATATACTTCCTTAGTCTGTTTTCCTATCTGTTAGAGCTAACCAGCAACTATCATGTAAAAATGAAGTGACACATATGACAATGACAGAGTGGCCGTGCAAATGCAGCTCTGGAGAGGAAAGCTAAATATTGAGGATCCCAGCATAGAAAGATAAAAGCCACCCAGCTTTCCAGTGACACATAGAACATCTGTGCCTATCTGAAGACTATAGGTCTCAACAAATTGCACCTTGATCAAAATCCCTTTGTATAACCACTTAAAGATGATGAATCTATATAGATTTTAGAGAAAAGCCCTTACCTGGTATTTGGCTGCCATGTTGATTCTGTGTCATTAGAACCTCAGGAGAATTTTAACTGATGCACAAATTCTTGAAATGAAGCTATGATAGATTCTAATTCATATTTTATAAGTCTGAACAATCTGAAGACACAAAAGATATATAAAGATACACTGTACTTTAATTTGGTGAATAATTCCTTTGTACAACTACTGAAAGATAATAAAGATATAATTAAAAATAAATAAAACTAAAGGATTCTGAACCAAATAAATTCAAGTAGGTGTATGTACATATTTTACTCTACAGCAATAAATGTACATGCATTTCAGTGGGTAAATAGCATGACTTCATTCTTCATAGTACTCAATTATGTAATTTATTTCATATTATATAATTTTAAAATGTTTATATATATACCAAATAAAAGACTTCTCTGACTTGACATTGACAGGACACTGGATGTGGTGAATTCACTAATAAACATGTTCCTGAATCTTGGTCTGCATCTGGTAGTATTTTCAGTTCCGTGTCATGGTATCTTTAAAGAGACATTGAAGGAATGGTTTCTAGTATTACAGAACACCTCCTAAACAAAACCTATAAGTCTTACAGTTTAGGGTGATGCAAATTCTCTTGGGTTTCAATAGTGGTAACAATGTCAGAGATGCCTTTGTGTGATACATTCAAAGGCCATTATTTTTCACTATTTGTGGTTTTCTAACAGATCTTGCAAATACCGTGGTATTTATGTGATTTTAACATTCATGATTTTTGGTGAACACACTGCTTTGCCTTGTCCTTTTGATTGTTCTCTGTAATCTGATTTTTATATAGATTTCTGTCCCATTGTACTCAAAATATAATGTAATTCAAAAGATGTCTAGTGGCTGACAACCAGGCACTCATTAAAGATGGAAAGCATTAGGCTGTGTGAACTTACATATTCATAATAGCTGTCTAACTAATGTTTTCCCCCACAGTAGACTAAGTAAGACTATATAATTCTACCCAACTGCAATATTATAAATCACTTTTTAATATCTTTTTATCTGTACAAGAAAAAATCATTTGTATTACAGACATGTAAATTTAACTTAAAACTACAAAACCTAGTTTGAGGCTTGATACTGGGGTCATAAATCATATACAATAACATTGTAAATGAGATAACTGTAACATTATATTCTCTGGGCAAGGTTAATAGATTCAGTTCAAGTCTAGCAAGAAATTGTAGCTGACACTTTCCCATTTCTTTCAGAAAAGCCTTTATAAATCCTCAACTTCTAAATTGGACTGGATTAGGTCCCAGTGGAGAAAATCCGAGATTTAGTGTTTTTAATTTCCTAAGTTACTGAGTGGGAACCAACTTTATAACTGTAGTCAAATATGGGATGGAGACTTTTACAGTCAGGTTATTTTTGTTATTTTCATCCAATTTCAACAATAAAACGAATCACACTAATAACAACAAAGGAAAATGTGATGGTAAAAATAACATTGCTCTGGATATTTAAGACGCAGACCACCTTAGTTAACCTGGTCTAACCCTGGGGGGAAAATATATAAATAAGCCTTTTTGGGTGACCAAACGAAACACAGCAGGTCGACTGTGTTCAATTTCAACTCACAGCTCTTCACCCTGTAACAGAATATTTATATTCTGCGCTGTCCTGTTTCTTGCTGTTGTCAAACTCTCCTCTGGGAGCTGGCACAGTAGGTGACCCTAATCTTGCTATTGTGGGAAAATGTCAGCACCACAATGCCCAGAGCCCAGAAAACTCCACTCCCTAATCTTAACTTGTTCAGGAAGAAATTTTCAAATGCCATCTTGTCACCGATGCTCCATCCCAAGATCTTACCACGCCCAGAGCTTCCTGGAGCAGCAGCTGTGCCCTATGCAAAGGCTGGCGGTGATGAACAGCGGATTTCTCCACAATGCACCATTTCCTCCTTTCTTCTTCTGCTTCGAACCCTGACTTACTTTCGTATCACCAGATTCAAAGATTATATAAATGGCCTTGTTTCTACACTTACATGTCAGATTGGAATTCCACTTTATCATCTCCGTCTGGTATCCAAGGTCTACCAGCTTCTTCTTTATAAGGTCTAGCACATGGTTTTTGACCGTCCCCAGGTATTCTAATGAGCTCAATGTATCTGAATTCTTTACCGCCTTGTATTCTTTATTTGTAGGAAGCTCCTTTCGTGTCTTTATTCTGGCTCTTAAATTCAGATGTCCCCCAAATCCAAGTGAAAACAGGTCTAGGAGGTCAACACCCAAAGAGAGAGAAATCCATCTTACACCGGAGACTCACTCTGGATTGACTTTCTCTTATTTGAGTTCCCTGTGAATTCACAATAATATCGTGGATGACGTTAGATTTCCTGGAGGCTGTTTCTGGTCATTCCTTGAGTATACTCAGATCTCCTCAACTAGATTCAAGTTTCTTTGTCAACAATCATATCTTTTCTACTTTCATCTTTCCTTTACCCCCAGTAAAGTCTGAGACATAGAGGAACTGATGGATAAATTTTTAGCAGGTTGTAAACCATTAAGGGCTTAACTAATCTGGGCATATTTCAACTGTAATGTCTTTTCCACATTATCTGCTTATAACAAGGCTGTGTGTTGATATAACGAATCTTTCCCTTGCTGTTTAACTCTTTCATTGGATTACTGTTAAACATGCTTGAGATACTATTATATTGTGGGTTTTAGGGTTGAGAATCAGAATTCTATCTATTTTATTATTGTACTATCTTTGAACATCACTTTTTCCATACCAACCAATAATTGTTTCTCTGAAATGTACCATCAAATCTGTACTTCAGGAAATATGTATTTTTCCCAATCTTTTCGCCCCCTCTATTCATAGTACTATGTATTCTTTTTTATTTGACAACCCAGATGCTGCCTGGATAAAATTCACAGCTCCTAAAAGATAGAGATGATTTAGTTTCTAACTTTCTTCTATTTTTGCCATGCAAACAACATACAGGATCAATGTGGGGATGTGGTTTTCAAGTCTCTGATACGGAGATTCTTATATTGTAATGAGATGTTGCCTAGTGCCCTGGGCTTATGGAAAGCCTTTGCTTTCATCCAAAGGACTGGTCAGAAATGAAGAATGATATTAACATCAGCCATATGGAATAAAATATTACCATTCATCTTTCACATTAGTCTCATAAAGCAAGGAGTAGAATGGTCTGATAACACAAATTATATCCCACCATTGAACATCATTAGTATTTTGAGGTTTCTAATTTCTAAACTTTTATATAGATAGAATAACTGTCAAATAATCTTGCATGATTGATAGAAATATCTACTAAGCTCTGTTTTTTTTTTTTTAAAAATCACAGTATTTGTTAACATGAATTTGATGAAAAGCTAGCTTCTGTAAGTCTGTTTGGACATGGTGATCATTTCTATGTAGCAACAAGAAACTAATCACTACTTTAAAATACTTCAAACAGTAACTTGTACTATTGTTTTCAATGTTTTTAATAATTTGTTTAATTGCACATTTAAATTTCTTGTTTATATGAATAAAATCCTTCCCTTGATACTTATTTTGACTTGAAGAAAACTTGTCTAGAGATTGTGTTGGGTTTCAGCATAGGTGATACTCTAAAAAGCAAGTCACTGGCAGCACAGTGTGGCTCAGGGAGCAGTATGAGTAATGCACAATTACAAATAAACAGTAAGAGTTGAAAGGAAGGCCTCACTGGGCGAATGCTGTTTATTGCGGGAGGGGGCGGGTAGGGGAGAATGGGAAAGAAAAAAAAAGAAATTTCAGAGGAGAGCTCAGTTATGCAACCTACTCTTCAAATTCATTGTTACAGTTTTCAGTTTGTTTCTCTTTCCAGAAGACTCTGTAGGGCTCACTATATATGGATATCTGAAGATAAGATTCTATACTATGCAGCTCATGACCTTTATGTGGAGAGTAAGACCAGCTGGGATGAACATAATCTTCATCTTCACTGCAAAGGAGATTTCTTATTCCCCATTGCAGTATGACCACCACCACAGAGGGTCATCAATTGACCAATTAGGTATTAAAGATGACCTTGGATGCACCATTCTTGAATATGAAATCTTTTTCATTGTGTATTCCATGATTGGCTTTGTTGAATCAGTTTATACCGGACATGGTTGCAGTGACTGGCACAATGAAAGTATTCAATATGATTTTGGCTGTAAATGTGGATGATAGGTAGCGATGTACCAATTGAGCCACAGCTCTACAAGAGCCTCACTGACTTTCCTTCCTGGGCCAGTTTCGAATCACGATCCTCAAATCTCAGCCTCGTGAGTAGCTGGAATTATAGGCATGAGGTACCAGCGCCCAGCAAGAACTACCATTTTTATCTTTAAATATAACTCATATTCTTTTTATCTATTTATATTTCCATGCTTGAAGAGGTTTTCTTATAGATGATGTAGAATTGGTTTTCCTTTTTAGGCAGTCTTTTTAGTTGAGTTTAAAAATATTTACATTGAATTCACTTTTAATATTACTATTTGGGTGTTTTGAAATTCATTTGTTTTTGCTCACCTGTATCCATCCTAGGGCTGGAACTCAGGGCCTGAGCACTGTCCTTGAGCTTTATTGCTCAAGTCTTAATGTTCCACCACTTAAGCCACAGCTTTACTTCTGGCTTTTTTTTTTTTTTTTTGGTGTTTAATTGGAGATAAGAGTCTCATGGACTTTGCTGCCTTGGTGGCTTTAAACCATGATCCTCAGATCTCAGCCTCCTGAGTAGCTAGGATTACAGGCAGGAGCCATCTCCTCCTGGCTTCACTTATAATTTTATATTCATATGACTGGTCATCAGGAGGCCTTTCCTATCCCTAAGACACATTCCCATCCTGATACTTAGCACACTCTGTTTTCCCTAAAGGTAGCCTCACTAGACAAAAAGCTCTCTGAATGGACCAAGATACATTCAGTGCTGCCTCGCATAGTAGGTACTTGATATGGTACACTGCATTTCTTTTTTTATATTCACTTTTTATTAGCATTTTTCATTTTATGAGATTGGATTCTGACATATATATGCACACATTGACCTTCCCTCTGTCACTTTCCCTCATTCCTCCCTTCTCCCTTCCCAAAACAATCTCAACAAGCTTCATTTTCACGCTTGTGCATAAAATAAAATATGTCCATTTCTGTGTGTACATGAGCTGGTTCCCTGGCTTGAACTCAGGGTCTGGGTGCCGTTTCTGAGCCATTTTGCTCAAGGTTATGCCCTACTACAGGTCTACCACCAAATTTCTGGTGGTTAACTGAAGAGAAGTTTCATGGAGTTTCCTTCAGGGGCTAGCTTTAAATTGTGATCCTCAGATCTCAGCCTCCTGAGTAGCTAGCATTACAGGCGTGATTCTCCAGTGCCCAGTTAAGCTATCTTACTTTTTAAAGAATAATATTATTGTGCATCTACGTCTTTATATCCAAAGTCATTGTAATTTTAACTGGCAAAAGATATTCCCCAATCCAAGTATTATTAAAATATAATTTTACACACATAGTGTATCAGTGATAATTTATACTAGTAATCAATATTTTATACTAAATTTTTTCTTTTTGGAACTCTGGGCCTGGGCGCTGTCCCTCAGCTCTTCAGCTCAAGGCGAGCGCTCTACCACTTGAGCCACAGCACCACTTCTGTTTTCTAGTGGTTTATTAGAGGTAAGAGTTGGTTCCTTGAAGGCCTTGGCCAGTTGGTTGATTATTTAGAAATAAGGTCTCTAGAATGGTCTTTTCTAGATGCTTTAAATTTTTTCACTGAAATAGTCATTATGCTGGTCTTTTTAGATTCTGTCAAAGAATGATACTTAAAGTCATATGCTTTATTATGTCACTCTCCTACATAATTGAATAAAGTATTGCTAATTTGATGGTGAAAGCACTTTTAACTTTTATTTCTGACCACTTTTAGGATTTATATGACTTTATTTTCGTGAATACTACAACTAACTTCAGAGGGTAATGCTTCATCACAGGGAAATATTTAAAATTATCTTCTGAGGTATTTCACAGGGAAAGATTAATTATTTACATATGTTACTATGGCAACCACATATCAAAGTGTGTTTAAGTGTGGGCTGCACAATTCTTTTCCTTAGATCCCTAAATCAGTGCAGCAATCTTTGATGGCAGCTTCATATAAAGAACACTAGACTAAAACTGGAACAAAATATTTTGTGTAATCCCTATTAAAATATTGTCCATAAAATTTATTCAGTATGACTTTCTTTTTTTTTTTCTTTTTTTTTTTTTTCAGTATGACTTTCTAATGGTGGGTCCATGTCTTTGTGTGTTTATGAAAACCCATATACTACATAAAACAGGAAGCAAATCTAATGATTCAGTATTGCAGCATTAGTTGTCTCTAACTCTGGATGTCAATAATTGGAAAAACTTGGGACACAGAGAAGTAAACACAGGGAATTTTATTCTTTTGACAAAGTTCTTCCATAAACCTAGTACTGGTTCCTAAAATGTATTGATCAGAAATCCCATAAAGCTATAATTAATTTGAAGTAATAGGTATAAGAATGTTATCGCATTGTAAAGGTAGTATAAATCATTTGATGTTATGGTGCAATTTTAACCTCCTAAAGATGTTTTCTGTGCTTTAAGTCAGTCTTAGATTTGATATGAGAATGGATATGAAAATAAAGAGGAAAGACTACAAATTAATCCAAAGCTTCTCTTACGTCAATGTATTGTTGTTTAGGAGATTTAGTTTCTTCGCTTCTGTCTATGTGTATCTGTGTGATGTCAAGTCAGTCAGATGGTAGAACACTACCAATTGTATTCAGTTACGTTCCTTTCTAATTCTTTAGCTGAAGTCCTGACTCCCAGGAGGTCACAATGCAGTAGTATCAATGATACCATTAGAACAGTCCTGATCTAGTACAATGGGTGCTTTCCTAAAACTCGGATATTGGTGTATAGACACATACAGAGGGAAGACCATCTTAGTTGGGCTTGTAGGTTTCAAGAAACCTTTCAATCTAGGTTAGGCAAGAAAAGGATAAAAACGATAAAAAAAAAGGAAGGAGAAAAGGGGTAAGAAAAAATAGTTATGCAATCTTGGGAGGTTTATTGACTATGTCTTTAGCATTTGAGTATATTCATAGTATGTTTAATATCAGAGTATATTTTGTTCCCTGTTCATCATCTCCTTTTCTTATCCTCCTTGTGCTAATCTTCTTCCTTCCATTTTACTTTCTCTCCTTCCTCTTATGAAATGACAACAACAAAGCTTGACTGTAAAGATAATAAACAAAAAACCAGAGAAAATTACACTAATAATAAAGAACTCAACACTCATACGACATCTTTTCCACGCTCTAAAATTTTTTTTTTGTTTTCCATCTTTATCTTTTCAACCTATTTTTGAAGTGTTTTGAAATTATTAATCCAACGGTGATCTACAATGGAGTTTCAGTCACATAAGTCAGGTAAAGAGTCCATTTCTTTTTGGACAATGTCACCCCTTCCCTCACCCTCTCCCAGTTCTTCCTTCCCGTCCCCACCCATGAGTTGCACAGTTCATTTTCAACATAGTATCTAGTTAGTACCACTGCTGTGTTTGTTCCCTTTGTCCCTGTCATTTATCTTTTAATACATTAATGTAGTTATTTCAATTGCCTTAGTTTTTACTCATCATAGCAAAGAGATAAGTAGCTGGGGTACAACGCTAACAAGGTTAGATATTTTTGAGCATGTCTTAAATGTTTTATGCTAATTTAAAATAATAAAGGACTGAAAAATAAAAAAGGGAATCTCCTTCCCCAGTGAACTAAACATCAGTTCATAGGAATTATTCGAGGTCATTGATACAAGAAAATGACAACAATGCATTTCCATTTAGCTCATAATAGTCTAAGCTGTGAGCAGTCTGGAGGCCACGCTAGAGAACACACACACACGCCCTGTTAAAACCAAACCTACCACTGACCAGGGCACACTTGGCATGGGTTTTAAGGGCATCATGTGGAGTGAAGAAAACAAACCAGTTCCACAGAAATACAAGTTATACTACTATATTATTTACTATACAATATTAGCTATTTCTCCATTTGTATGATCCTACTGAAATTATAAGGTGCAATTTTTTAATTGATGATTTAAAACTGAAGCTTAATGGTTACCGGGAAAGAAGTAGTTGGTAGGAGTGGGAGGAAAACGTGTGGTCATACGAATGCCATGGGGGTGATCCTGGTGGTGATGGTGAGGGTTTGTGTGAAACTTTGGTGATACAAGTGTACAAGATGTTACTGTTGATAGCGTAAGAAGATATGAGCAAGATAAGACAGTGTACAAGCTGTTACCATGTCAAACACTGAATAACAACTACCTAGTATCTCTGTTATTCTGTTGTGAACCTACATTTATAGAAAAATAAAAACCTCTTTAAAGTTTAATTTTAAAAATGAAAGGGAAATAAAGACAGAGATTCTGTTGCTCGCAGAGACCTGCCTTTCAAGAAACATGAAAGATACATATTTCCCTAGGCAACCGAAAATAACAATAAATGGTAACTCCAGTCTACCCGAAGAAATAAAGGATTATCAGAAATGTAATTGTGTGGGTAAATAGAAGGGGTAGTAATCATAGATCTACTCCTTTCTTCTTTTAACTGATCTGGAAGATAATTGAATAAACAATAATTATAAAATTTTATTAACTAGATTTATAATATATACAAGTATATTTGATGCCATTAACTCAAAAAGAGAAGGAAATGAAGCTCCCATAGAGGAACACTGCTCACTGTATAGGAATTAAGTTACTACTGCTTTGAAATAGATTATAATAATTTAAGACACATATACTATTTTCTAGAACAAATAATAAGAAACCAACTAAATATATATTGAGAAAGCTAACAGAAAGGAATTAAGAGGACACACTGCCATATATCTAATGCAAAAGAAAGGAATAAGAATGGACGGAGAGATAAAACATCATTCTTATAAAAATAAAATAATGAATCTGGATGCAGGAGGCATATACCTTTAGTCCTAGCTACTCAGGAGTAGAGATCTGAGGATTGCAGTTTGAAGATAGCTCAGACAGGAAAGTCCATGACAGAACACATGAGCCATGAGCCATGAGCCACAAAGCCCAGAAACAGCACCCAGCCCCTGAGTCCAACCCCAAGGACTGGCACAAAAAAGTAAATGCATAAATAATGTCTGTAAGGTACAGAGAAAGCCAACAGCAAGAGGCAAACATAACTTCAATAATGTCAATAACTTTATTAAGTACACAAATAGTTTAGGTATTCTTTAAGCTCAAATAGATTGAAAGTAGAAGTATGAACCTATGCAAAGAAAATTAAAAGAGCAAAACTGGCTATGTTAATATGAGTGGCAAGAAATAATAGGAATTATGTTACTTCATACTAACAAAGGGTCCATATATAAGGAGGACAAAGCAATTCTTAATGCTTAACATCACAATCTAAGAAACAAAAGCGACATAGAGTGAAAAAAATATTCAACAATAGTAGAGATTTTAACCTCCAGGGTCTTAGGAGTGGGAAGGCAGCCAGCGTGGATGCCAAGGCTGGGTGAATCTCCAGCCTTGGCCTATCCAGCATCCACATTCCGAGCCAGTGCACTGCAGCATGAAAGAGAGCTTTTAAAACAACCAGGAAATGTTCTCCAGGCCCCATGCTGGGCCATGAAACAAGCCTTCCTGCACTTAAAAAAATGAACCCACAGTCACCAAGATGCAGTACTGAAAACCCAAACCAGGAGACCACCCTACACCTCTGGAGATGAGTTTCAGAGTCAAATCTCATATCCATCATGCTAAAAACGGAAGGACAAACCACAGGACAGATTCACTTCAAATAGAGCTGTCCATGTAAACAGTCAGACTCGGAGTTACAATGTGCTTCTTAAGATTCAGGGAGGCCGGTGTAAAGGAATAATACCATAATAGTCACAGCAAAATAGAAAACAATCTGAAACAAGTAGAAAGAAAAGCAAGTGATTACTTTTTATCATCTTTGAGAATTATAACTATTGAAGTATAAATGATGATATTGTCAAAGGGAATTGATGAATTATAAGTAATCCACCCCAAATCCAGTTCTATTTTTCATTTTCCCTTTTTCTATTTCAGAGATGAAACAGTTTTGTTCTTTTTCTTATTCACTTATTCTCCCTTCCATAAACATTAGCAAACATTTACTGCGTGGGTAATTTTTGACAAGTTGGGAGCAAAGAGATAAGACAGACCAACTACGTGGGAGCTTACACTCTAGTCAAAGGATGCATGTTAACAGAAGAATTTTAAAAAATCAGATACATTTATTGTGTAATAAGTGATGTAAAATAAATAGTGCTTCAGTTTCATATGATTCCTGACTATAGAGAAAGAAGCCTCAGAAGCTTTGCTAAGTCTAAAAGTCAGAATTTTTCCCCAAATCTTCAGTATGGAAGTTCTACCCAGCCCAGAACAGTACAAACAGCTTGAGACGCTCGGGACCTGAATCACAATAGTGGTTAAAACGTCAGCACACCAATAAGTGTTTGTAGCACAGAAGTGCTAACCAGAAATACAGATAACAAAAGGGCTACATCTATAAACGTGCATTGCCTTTTAGCTGTGTAAACCATATCAATTAAAGATTTTCATTACTTAGTACAGACAGAGAATTAAAGAGAAAATCCAAAGAGAAGGCATGGCTACAGAAGAGAGAGAGGATATTTAGCAGACTGCTTTTCTTTTCCCCTTAACTTCCCTCATCTGCTATGCACTGGTGAGCTAATACCATCTATATTTCAAGAACAACTTCTTTTTCCAAGTTTACCGTACTGTGCTATCCGTGTGCTACATGGAATGATTTTCTTGGTTTGGAATGTCATAAACTTCTAAGTCACACCTTCTAACAGGTTCAGTATTAGAAGGTTGTTTTTTTTTTATGTTTTTACTTAGAAAAACGAAAGACAAAAAACCCTTTATTTCCTCACAGTCATTATGTACATTTCCAACCAACACCACAAAATAATAATTTTAAAAGGTCATTAAAATAGATTACCTACCAATTTACCAGCAAAAGTAACTAAATCTGAATTAAATTTAAAACTTCCCAAGCTACTCGTTTAAGTTTGACCCAAAATAAATAGTATTGTTTAGTTTATGCTGAAGATAGTAAGTTCACATTTGTTATATAACATGCTAATTATCTCAATAAATACTGCAATGACAGCAAACAAAAGTCAAAAGAGGAATTACTTGAGGAAAAGCCTCCCTGTTTATAAAAAAGATGAGCTTTTCAGACAAGCTCTTAAGTCACAAATCAAGCACATGTTTCCCCCTTTGATCAGATATTCTGTGGCTTTGAGGACAGAGGGTAAAATAGCTATATATGATAACTGAGGATGAAGTAGCTATATATGTATGATAACTAGTGCTCAACCAGAGCACAAACACCTTTATTCAATGATCATTATCAGTCCCTTAGAGGAATTCTGATACGGATGAAAAATCATGGCAAGGAAATTACTCCTCAAGAAAGGTATCATTCAAATGGTTTCTGAATCTCATAACAAATCTGATAAATCCAAGAGTCGGACAGCGTAACTTGATATTGAAAAAAGTGACTAGTTTTTGTCCCAGGTGGAAAGGCTTCCATTTCAAGCTTACAGCCACAGGCAAAAAAAGCAGGGAAGCCTGTCTGGTGTGAGGACATATATATATTGTCCTTAACAAACCAGATGCAGCTGGCTGGAGGTCAGCTCGTGACAAAACATGGGATTAGGGGTAAGAAGCCTGAGCAATTTGTCTGGCACTGTTGTTGTGTGAGTTTAGAGATGTTCCCTAATAATTGAGCTTGTTTGTCAAGCAGACTAAATCACAGGCGGTAGCCACATCCCTTTTGAACTCAGTGTATTAGTGAGGAAGATAAATAGAGATACAAAGCAAGACAAATTTAAAACTTGTATAGGAATGAAGCTGAGGTACGTAGGCCGTTGGGGGGTGGAAGGTGTTTGAAGAATCAGTAGTCTCTCCCAGCTAGCTCTTTAGCATCTGCAGATGCGTGTCATTTGCAAGTCCTTTTCCTGCTACATCATTAGCCAGCAGCACAGCTCTCAAAAAAGAATTGTGTTTCAAATAAGAAGCAAATTAGCCAATTTTGGGGAAAAGAACAGCTATTAGTCTACACAAAATGTGCGAGCTATCCCCTTTTGTGTGTGAAATTCTGCACATACAGGCGCTGATGACATCCTGCCAGGACCTGCTTCTCCTCCCAAGACCTTTAGAAAGGGTGAACTGCACACCTGAAAGTCCTTAAGTCTAGCCATCTCCAGACCCCATCCCCGCCTGCCCCCATCATCCAACATCGGGGGTCCCCAGGTGTGCCGGCCTGGCACTGTAAGTAAAACAAAGACTCACGAAGCCACTCTTGTCAGCTCGCCATGAAGAGGTTGACAAGGCATTTGTTCTATTTTAATGAACCAGCCAAGGGCAGCTGGGTCTAGTATCTGTCCCAGTGTGTCCATTTTCAAATCTATTAGTTTCCTCTTGTTTCCCATTCCCTGCTTCCATCTTCCTCTGATGGATTGCTAGAAGAATTGTAAGAGGAGAGAGAGCTGGGAGCCTTCTCCTGATATTCAAAACCAACTTTTGACACAGTAAACCACTTCAGGAAGCCTTTTGTGTGCAGAACACTTTGTTTTGTTCTTTTAAGTCACATTTCAATAGGTTAGAAGTCAGCATTTCAGTTCAAAGACTATTATGAAGAGCATCAGTGGTAGCTTTTGAGAACTGGTTACTTTCTAGTAAGTACACATTCTGAGGCAGGGAAGGGACGGCCATGTAAACTGATTTGCATACGTAGAGCTACAACTTGCCTTACCCAGAATAGCCCTTGTTTTCCTCATTTGAAAATGTTGCGTCCAGCCAGGTGCCCTGGCTCACACTTGTATTCCTAGCAACTTGAGAGGTTGATTGAGAGCTGGAAAATTTGCAATTTTTGAAGCCATTCCAGGCACCATTTCCATACACACAGCAAAATGCTGGACTGGAGGTGTTTCTCACATGATAGAATGCAGCTGTGAGCAAGAAATCAGAGCACAAGGCTCGGAGTTCAAGCTTCAGTACTGGGGCACTTGTAAGCAATGTGCACACGTGTGCATGCACGTGCGCACACACAGGAGTTGCTTTGACCTATATTCATGTATTGGCTTTGAGATCAAAATATCCTTTTGCTTGAAAGCTTTATACACTCTCACTGGTTTGCAAAATATAGTATAAAATATCTAGTATTCAAAGGAACTTTTGGTTCAAGTCAAACTATTTTCTTGATCTTAATGCTTTGTTTACCCCAACACCTCCTGTGCCTCCTAGAGTACTCTGCATGGACTTAAACTCTAGCTTGCATTGAACTAGTCTCACTTTGAGTTCAGGACAAAGCTTAGTAGTAGAGCTCTTGCTCAGACAATGTGAAAATGTCTTCTTCATTCTGTTTGCATATTAAAATTCTCTCCTATCTCAAAACTCCACCAAAGTTGGACTTCTCCATAAAAACCTACCCGAGTGTATAATTGCAATTGGTCCTACCTTCCTCTCTGCTGTCATGATCATATTTTTGCATATTTCTCCTAAGACTATGATATTTTTGTGTATTTCTCCTAAGACTTTATTTTGGATTTATAAAATCTGTACTTGATAGTCTATGTAATTTTGGAAGCAAGAGACCACCCTCAAATATTTGTATAACACAAATTGTCAAAAGGAGATCTTGATATAGTTGGAGTGTGAACTTGAGAAATTTCCAAAGTCTAGTCATTCTGAATTTCATGAGGACAAATGTAACATTTCGTTCCCTCATGCATTCACACTCCCACTGTGCGGTGGACCAGTAGTAATGGAGTCAGCAAATCTGTGAAGCACACACCACCAGAAAACGTGTATTTGTCAAAGCTTATTATAAGTCACTTGCAGCCATGAGTTTGTGCTGACTATTTGTGCACAGAAATGTTTCCCACAAAGCAGCAAGATCTGTAGATGACCGAGGTCATGGTCCCTCTTTCAGGTGGGAGTGTTTTGCATCATCACAATCAGTTGGGTTTAGTTATTTCAGCTGGTTTTGTTACCGTCGTCATTTTCTTGTCATTTTTTTAAGGTGGCATTTAAAATCCTAGAGCATATTAAATGATCTGCAAAGATCACGTTCCAGCAAGCTCACTCCTGTTACCGTTGCATTTTGGTTGGTACTGAGTGATCAATTCACAGAAGAGCGGCTGCTTCCAGGTTTTAGATGCTACAAGGAGAAGCTTGGGGACAAAAATAACAGTGTGATGACCTCAGGAAGAGAACAGATGGGAAGAGCTCCACCAGAAGTTCTCACAGCACTTCATTCCCCTCCCACCAGAAAGATGTAAACGTTAACAGGGTATGAATTAGCGTTACAGTGGGCAGGCATTTGGGGTGGATGGATTAGGATTAATATAGATCGGCAGCAAAGGCCAAGTATACTTTACTTCAGATCTTCCACATAGGATTCACAGCAAAATAATGATCTAGTTTGCCAGACTTTTCAAAGGATTCCTTTCTCTCTCAGATCCTTACATCACCTCCATTGGTAATCAGTGAAGTCAATCATCAGATATCAGGCTGAAAGATGGTGGTGGAAATCTTACTTTTGGCCCTATATTTAGGGAATAGTGGAAAGCAGAGGCAAAGATAAAAGAATGTGTACAATTTCCCCATCTGATATAGAAATGGTAGGGGGTGAGCAGTATCTAGGGAAGAAAGATTTCATCTCAGTCATGCTTGGTAATATAGAAGGAATTATCTCTCCAAGTGTCCTTCACCTTTGTCTACCTGGGAAGTGACCCCATCAGATGTGACACAGAACATTGTGACAGAAGCAGAACCAGAATTGAACATTTCAGGTAGCCCTCGGATCCTGTGCATCGTGATCAGTACCATCCAGGAGCTCTTGTTAAGCCTTTAAAGGGTCACAGTTACTCTGGAAGTAAAATTATCCCACTTTAGAGACCACGTTGTGTCAGAAGAACTGACCTGACATCATAATTGGAGATAAATTCTTAGGTTGTGACCTCAGTGGAGCACCTTCCATTGGTACCTGTGGGAGCCAGCCAGAGGGGTAGAGGGAGGACAGGGAAGGGAAGATAGGGCCCTTTGCGATCCTAACAGGTTTAAATGCCTGCTGGCAAAGCAGCAACTTGGCAGACCGGGTTGATTGTCGTAGGGATCACAGGAAACTGGGAAAGGCACAAAATTATTCTGCACACAAGGGATTCCTCAGGGCTGCCACTATGAAGGTGTGGTGAGCGTCATTCAGTATTGCATAGGTATGCAACAGGGGGCAAGGAGCTATATGAAAGTAATTACAATCACTACTGATTACTTTCTTAGGGCTGCAAGCAGACAGCCCTAGGTTCAGTTCTCAGTACCATAAAACAAAGATCAGTTTTTTTTTTTTTAACCTAAATGAACTATAATTTGTTCTTTTTGTATTAGGGTTGTTTTAAGATGTGTAAATTATACATTTAGACAGCGTTTCTTCTATCCAGTGAATTGGGGTTCATGACCATGAGCTTGTCATTTAAGAGACAAAACAAGGAATTTGATTTTCATTGCTTATCAGAAGGTAGTCTGAGTAAAACTGATATCCACGCATGTGGAGAGATAAGAATTTGGTCCTCCTTCTTCATCTGGTTAACTATGTTGACCAGTCTGAAAGCTGACGTAGGTGAACCTGTTTCTGATACCTCCTGCATTCTGGAGCTGTGTGATAGTCTAAGAGGATAAATGCTTACTCAGCCACGGCAAGCCTTTGTGCTGAGACAGGACAATGCTTCTAAAAAGCACTAGTAGAACGTTGCGGCTGTTGCATCTGAGTGGAAAGAAATCTGCCCTGCATTTTATACCTCTCTGTTTAATTCTCTTTTATGGTTTGATTTACTACTTCTGCCATTTCCTATATCTTTCCTTATTCTTATTTTCCTGGCAATAGTTTATGGTATTGTAGCTTTCATTTCAAAAGTGCAGTTCAATGCTAAGTAAAAAAATATTAGTATTTTTATATCATTAGCATTATACTTCCTGCCATATTTAAACATATGAAAACAAATGCCCATAAAAAGACTTCGAATGATTCAAATACAATTTAATTATGTAATTTACTTACACTTGAAACAGTCCGTTCATTGATCTGTTAACTCACAGAATAACATCACTTTTAGTTAAGCTTTGTGAATACATCTGTTCCCTGTAGTTAGTGGCTAAATAAAGTTCTTTGAAATCTAAGCTACTTTAGGAAGCCTTTATATTTTAGCTTAAACACTGAAAAAAAAAACTCACTATAGCGATGGGAAAATGATAACAGATGGCTGACATAAAACATTATGCAATGTTCATTTTGTCATGTGTGGTGTGTTTTTGCTAACAATCACACTTTTACCATGTATACCAAAAACCTAGTGCCTTCAGTGCTTGGAGCAATAAACACACGGCCTCTAGCCCTCATGACCGGAGGGCTGATCAAAACATTGTGGGAATGGAGATCCCAACGGGTCAGAAAATTTGTTGTCTTCCTTCCTTCCTTTTGGAATCTTTTCAAGTTTTATCTTCTTCATCTCAAAGAGTCCATTCACTTTTACTTTTTTATTTACTCAATATTTTCTTATTAATTTTTTCTGTGCAACTCATTTGGGGTGCTTTGGTTGGTTGTGATTTAACTGCATTGTTTTATAAAACATGTCAGTTGTTTATGTTCACAATTGTGCATACCTTTTAAAGAGACAGAATATGTGAAACAAAAATTTTATGTCATCTGTATTGTATCATTCCGCATAATCAGAATAAGGAGAGAAAACAAGTAGATAATGAACAAAACAGACAATCCAGTAATAAACCATAATTATAAGGCAAAGCTACCAAAGCTGAACACTATATGTAATTGTAAAGACTAACAGTAGTGTCACATGCCAGTAAACTCAGTTATTTAAGGTGTACAGATTAACAGTACTGTGGTTTGAGGCCAACCAGGCCAGATAGTAAGACACCATCTCAACAAACAAGCTGGCTGTGATTGTGCATGTCTGTGTAGAAGGCATAGAAGGAAGCTTGCAGTTCAGGTTGGTACAGATGAAAACAGCAAAGCCTATCTGAGAAATAAGTACAATGAAAAGGGCCGGGAAAGGGGAAGAAAAGGGTAAGTGGTAAACTGCCAGGTTTGAGGTCCTGAATTCAAATTATAGCACTACTATATGATTTGAAGAGGCATGATACTTACCTAAAGTGAATCTCATAGTCACCAGAGATTTCTTGAGTAACTATACTGATTATTATAAAGATCTTATTAGGAGAAAATTTCCGTACTTCAGAAATCTCCAAGGTATTTTCTGTTTCTTTATGTGAGTAGGCCTATGTTTCATAAGAAACCATTTGTTCAGTTTCAAACCACTTTAAAGCTAGTACTTTGCTAACTAACCCCTACACGTATAATAAGAACAAGTCCTTTTTACATGTATGGATAAAAACAAATGTCAAAGCATGTGACATATTTGATTGTGGTAGAGTTAAATTTTACTTAGAGGTTTTGACCTTGTGCCACAACTTTCAACTCTTAATGTCATGCTTCTTAAATCTCATTGTTATGATTTTATCTCTGCATAATTAAAATATATTTTCTCCTCTGCATCCTTCATTTAGAAAAACATTTGATGCAGGGCCTTGTGTGTGAGTGGCACAATTCTCCCTACTTTACAGACAGTTCAGTGTGTGGAGAGCTGAGTTGCCTGTCTCCCCCCATTATTCAGTGTCTCAGAGGAGTGTAAAATAGTCACTGAGAAATCACTTTGCTCTTTCTACCATGTCCAGATTCTGGTCTCTTTATATCTTCCCCTATAATTCCTTTCCTATAATATTCTTCGATCCATTGATAGACAATAGTCCTTAAAACCTTGTTCATGAGATAAACTAATGTGCTGTGAGATACTAACAAATGTTTCATAAAAAATGTGCATAAATCCTTTCATAATTGGAGAGTTAAAATTAATTTCAGAGCTATCTGGAGCCTTTGATATGGTAATTATATTCCTTGTGGTTTTCTAAGAGGCCAGCATAACCTTTCTCAAAATTACTATATATAGAATTTTTTTTGACAAACATATAAAGACTTTATAGAGTTCTGCATTTCACATAAGTAGGAAACTGCTAAAGGTATCTGATCTGCTTTTCTTTTCTTTTTTTATTGTGAAAATATTGTACAGAGGGGTTACAATTACATGGGCAAGATAATGAGTATATTTCCCTTTTTTTGTCTTTTTTGGTACTGGGGATCCAACCCAGGACGTCATACTTGCTAGGCAAGCCCTTTGCCATTGAGCTACATCCCAGCCCATGAGTACATTTCTTATCAAGAAATGTTGCCTCCTCCTTTGTTTCCCCTTCCCATCCCTTCCCATCTCCCACCCCCACCCCCCACCCCACCAAAGTTGTATAGTTCGATTTTCAGTTTGATGTTTGTCTGTTCTCTGGGGAAAATGATGTTTGACAGTATTACATCCCGAACAATGCAAATAATTCTATATTATATCAAATTCAATTCAGTTTTGAAGCACTTTATAGGTCTCTGCTCTATTTTTCTGTGTATACACAAAAATAAACGTATTTAGAAAGAAAATCTTCCATATTAATATTTCCATTAATTTAGAGAAGATTTAATACAATTATCTGAAAATGGTTTCATATTTTAGGAATTACTTTAGAGTCAGTCATAATTGAATTCGACCTTCAAATCTACTAAATAGCCAATTTTTTTTAAGTTTGTGAATTTGAAAGAAAACATTAAAAAACTGCAAATAACATTTGACTGGTTTCATTAGAAATATTTAGGTAACATTTTTACATCTCAGATTCTTCATTTGTAAAATACAGAATAGTATATCTCTACTGAAATTTTGTGAGGGCAAAGTACACACACACACACACACACACACACACACACACACACACACCACACACACACACACACACACACACACACACACACACACACACACATCATGGCCTCATTCCTGTGCAGTTAGCAAATACAACTGAAAAAATCTGTATCCTTTCTATTTAAATCCTATTAATGAAATAAAACTTGTCCTTGATCTTTTATTTCTTTTTCTACAACTAAACGGAGAAAACTTTTATCTTTTTTCTTTTTAATACTGGGCAAGGCTTTATGCTTTCTAGGTAGACTAGGCTCCAACCCTTTCTGCACAGGCCTTGCTTTTTGCCTAGCTATTTACATACCCTTTGGGCTATGATTCTTCTATTTTCGTTTCCCACCCTAGCTGGGCTGAGAGGCTTAGGCCACCTTGATCAGCTTCTTCCATTGAGATCTTGTAGATTGTTCTTCCCAAGTTTACCTTAGAACACCCTGACTTTACCTCCCACATAGCTAACTTGTCAGGCACAAGGCTCCACTGTCCTTGAAAAAGCTGCTCTTTGTGTGTTTTACACCTAGGCCACACCTAGCTGGGTGTCAGCTGCTGTAAGTTCTCACCCATACCTTCTTCCATGGTAGTTCTCAGCTGATGGAGCCTTCTTGAGGTGCCCAGGGATGTCATGCCTCTCCTAAGAAGCAAGCTAGGATAACTATTTTGGCTGATGTGGTAATAAAAGCTCACTTCTTTGCTTCTGGTGGAACAACTTTACTGCTAACATTTAGACTTCAAAGTTCCCAATGGAAAGGAGCTGTAATTAGACTTCTCTTAAAAGCACAGCTTTCTCTGCCTCACCTGCTGCTTTCCTTCTGCTTTTCTTTCTGCCTTCCTCACATTCTTGTATTTTTTTTTTCAAAGGCCTGGCTGTCTTTTCAGACATTTCTTTCATTTCAACAGATCCTACAATGGTATTTATTCTCCAGCTCTCATCACTTTACTATAACCAATTTGTTGTTTAGTAGTTTGCTATGTTCAAGGTTTTATGCCATCTCTTTAAGACTTTTGAACATCAGAAAGCTCTGCTTGTGTTCTCGTAAGCACCTGATTTCAAGATCATGGGAACGTCCTTCCCTGTCTTTACTGTCAATAAAAGTCCACCATTCTCTTCATTAAAAACATGTAGCATATAAAATATGCAATGCACTCTTTCCATTCACTCAAACATTGGGAATTTACACAGGGCTGGGTTTTGAATTGTACAGCTCCCTGACATGTAGAGAGTGGGTTCACAGGCTTTCCATCCAGTCCATGTGATGCCAAATTACTCTTAGCCCTAGTGTCTCCAAGACAACCACAACCAGGACAGAGACGAGAAATCCTTCATTTGCAGCCAATAAATGCAGCATTTCTCAGTGGCTTCTGAAATAATTCTCAAAGAGAACTACTGAAATCGTGCAGCAAATACTCCGTCCTAAGTAAGTATCACCTCCAATCCTTCGCGCTTTCTCGAGGATGGTAGGGTTGGGTGACAATGATTCCCTGCACATTCATGCATTCAGCAGTAAGCCTTCATTCAGCGTGTACCATGTATAAAGCACAGGTGTAGGTATTTATGTTGGAGCTCTCCATTCTAAAGGCAAACAGATGTATTCCTACTTAACTTCTCATAGTAGGTTCCAAAACTGCCAGATGTTACACCAGGGAACTCATCAAGCCGCAGAGATGAGAAAAGCCAGGCATCTTGCCTTCTTCAAGAGACCTGAAGTAAAATGTTCTGAAGTGTCTGTATCCTTGGGGCCGTTTTCAATTCACTTCTGTCTGGCTTTTGCGGCTGGGGTTATCTTTGGGGGGTAGGGTCAGTTTTCTGACTCAGTAGCTTCTCTGGAGGTCATTTCAATCTTGACTAACTAAAGGACAAATTTGATGGCTGGACATCTAGTCCTTGAATTGAGAATCCTTCTTCTCAGTTTATTTGCAGGTAACAGCCAACTTTCCCTTTAAGACTTTGTCCTTAAGACCACATATGGTTAATTTAATAAAGCCCTTATATATTTGTGTGACTCACTGGAAACAATCTCTCAGGATTTTACAACACACACACTCATACTCACACACACACACACACACACACACACACACACACACACACACTAGCTTTCTTTGGTGATAAAGGCTGAGTAATGAGAAGATAAATGTTGGGCTACCTCCTTTTAGAACAGATGAGCTTCTTTCTCAGGCAGGGGTAAATGCACAGAAGAATGAATGAATACATTCTCAACCTTAAGAAATGTGAGGAGTCACTTTTTTTTTCTCTCAGTAGTCAGCTTACCAACTGTGTCTTCGGTGGGAGACCCAGGAACACCAAAGATGACCATGTATATGCATATGAAATACTACCTTTCATCTGAGTACAACAATTCTATGTATCTGTATAAAATGAAACGTTTAGACAGCGAGATACAGGCAATTTGTCTGAAGTAATTGTCAGGACTCATTCACCCAGACAGGCAAGAGAAAACCCAGCCCTTGCTGAGCTCTAGGTACAATGCTTTTGATAGCATACCCAGCCCACCCGTGCAACAAGTCTCTGTGCAAGACTTTTTGCCAGTACTGAGGCTTGAAATCAGAGCTTAGGTACTGCCCCCTAGCTTTTTTTACTTAATCTGGTGCTCTGACACTTGAGCCACATTTCTACTTTTTTTTTTTCTGATTAATTGGAAATAATAGCCACATAGAATTTCTTGGCCCAACTGGCTTCAAAAGACAATCCTCAGATATCAGCCTCCTGAACAGCTAGGATTATAGGCACAGTTCATTATTAGGTGCATAGCTTCCCCTTTGTTGTATGAACACTAGTCCAAAGCTATATATAGTCAAGAGCATGATTATCTTTTCCCTTCTACCAAACTGCTCACCCTGTCAACTGAAGCAAGGCCTACAATTTCATTTTCTTTCATTTATTGTTTTGTCAGTATGCAGGCTTGCACACGGAGTCTCATGCTTGCTAGATGGGTGCCCTATCGTTTGAGCTATGCCCTCAGCTCTTTTGGATTTTGTTATTTTTTTGAACAGGATCTCACGTTTATGCCTAGGCTAGGCCTATTCATTTCATGTATCTGGATTGACAGGCATTCAAACCATAGCCAGATTTTTGTTGGTTGGGATAGGGGATTGTTAACTGTTTGCCTGAGATGACATAAAAAAAGCGATTCTATTGATCTCTGCCTCCCAATTTATGCTTCCCAAATGCCTAGCATTACAGGGGTGAACCATTCATTAGGTTTCAATTTAGTAATCTTTTAAATTTTCACACTGAGGGCTTGTGGCATGGTGCAAGTGATAGAGCCATTGAACTTAGAGGCCCTGAGTTCAAACTCTAGTTACAGGCAAAAAAAATTAAGAAAAAAAGAAATCCATTATTGCATGGTTGCAGCTCAATCGTTGTTTGTTGGAACTTTTGCATGACTAAAGCCTTCAAAATCTGTATTAGGACTATTTATCAACACATCCTGGAAATGGCTAGGCAGTGAGATACGGTGTGGCATGAAAACACAAGCATCTTTTCTTTCTTTTAATATATATTTTTTATTGTAAAGATACTGTACAGAGGGGTTACAGTTATATGAGCAAGGTAATGCGTCCATTTCCCATCAAGCATTGTTACACCTTCCTCTATCTTTCCCCTACCGTTCCTTTCCTAAAACACAAGAATCTTGAAACTTCACTTGGACCACCTCTCATTTTGGTCTACTCTTTTCTTCCTTCTACCTATTTATTCCAATTAGCTGATAAACCCAGACTGGCTGGTGAAGAGATTACAAGTGCTCATGTAAATTCTTCGTAAGTGTGTTTTCTACATACACAAGCATAATAAAGCTACTGTATATAACTACTTAGAATTATATGCAATATTACATAAGAATTATATAGAACTTATATAGCTTATTATATATTCATGTATATGTGTATATATATGAACAATCTTTATGTGAGTGTACAGGGGCTTCAGTTCAGCCCAGGCGTTCATGAGTGCAATGCTTCTCGATCATGTCACCACTTCATCATTCTCTCAACCCCATTCATTCCAAGTTACTTGATTTTGTCTTTACATACAAACATTGGTTATTATGACACTATTTGCTCACCCCCTCCTCTCTCAAAAATTGTCTTTTCCTAGTGATGATGCTGATAGGTAGTTTATCATTCACTGTAACTTCTTTCAAGATGAGCTTTCACTGCTACAGAACAAGAAATGATCCTGGAAAAGCTGACTCTGGATTTCAGGTCTGGTGCTGATCCTACCAGGAGGTGTAGACAGGGTTCTGAGCAGTGGCTTGCAAGCTGGAATTAGCCTGGCAACAGTCCCTCGTGAACACGCAGAGAGGTCAGGCAGTACATGATTATAAATGAGCGTGGTGGACTAGTATGGCCATTAGCTGGGTCGAGTATTCCTATTTCCTATAGTTGTTTACTGTACCTGAATTAATTTGAGGGCTTAAATCCGGCATATTAATTCTGTGCTGCAGGATGCAAAGCTTTGGACTAATCCTTTTAATACTCTTTAGTATAAACACCTTGATCAAGCA
The DNA here is from genome assembly GCF_019054845.1 of Dipodomys spectabilis. NCBI lineage: Eukaryota > Metazoa > Chordata > Mammalia > Rodentia > Heteromyidae > Dipodomys > Dipodomys spectabilis. Next base: position 21,628,978 of record NW_024870696.1, read on the forward strand.
ACAGCTTTATAATTAGTTCTACTTACAGACTGGATATAATTTACTAGTTTTACAGCTCATAAGTTACTGCAACTTTTTAATCATAGTAATTATGCTTTCAAATGGTAGCACAAATGGACTTTTCTAGTTTATTCCAAGAATAAAAACCAAGGCAGTCAAAATCAGGAGATTAATAAAATCCAATATATGGATACACTTGGTATTTTTATGGCAGCTCAAGATCACTCATCCTTGGAATTTAATAACCAGATTAAGGTAGGCTATTGAGCCGGGCAGGTGATTTTTTTTTTAAAGGATGTACAAGTCTCTCTCCCTCTCTCTTTATGCATACACACAGACACACACACAGACACACAGACAGACAGACAGACATATATATATAATATTACACATTTCTTTTTTGAATTGTGAAAATGCTGACATGATTTAATTTTATTACAGCAGTAAGCATTCTGACAATACTTCTCTTATGTACTAAACCTTGTAAGTAAATAATGCTTTAGCTATTTGACATGTGCTGATTCATTTTGCTTTTTATCTGTTTCATCTCAGAGGATTTGAAAGTACAAGTCATTTCTAGCATTAAGAGTATTTGTATGGTCAAGTTTAAAGGGGAGAATTTTAAATTAAAATCTTAAATAGGCATTTAAATTAAATTTATCAAAGGAGTCATTTATATTAATTAAATTTAATCATTTAAAACACTTCATTGAGGTTCAGTAATATTTTGAAAGATAAAGATCTCCAACATTTTAAAAACATTTCATTGGATATACATTATTGGTTGTTTTACTGTTACCAAAAGTCTAGTTCTAGTTCCATGTATAGATAGTTTTTTGAAAAAAAAAAGTGGAAAATAGGTCAAGATTTTTAACTATAAAATCTGAAATTATATTAAAGGAGAGATGTGTGTGTGTATATATAGATACAAAAGTTATGAAATAACTCTCTCTCTTTTGTTTAGACACTTTTCCACAGCGCATGGCCCTTTGTTAAGGCTTGTATGCTTCACGAACCTTTATTTAAATGACAGATATACTTTGGAGTCTACCACTTCTTTGTTTTTTTTCTTCTTTACTGTGAATCTCCTTCCCACAGAAAAATACAAATGTCCATAAGGTGTGTACATTTTGACTCCTGTTAGTTTGTTTTTATTTGATTATTCCACAGAACTCAGCTACTGAATTCAGAACAGTAGAGGAGAAAACGTTCCTTCCCTGAATCAGGAATGCAAAACACAACTTCATATATTCAAGTCTTTATAAATTTGAATGGAAGGTTTCAAACTAGAGTAGCAAGATCATGGAACACGTTGGAATTGATAGTACTTTATTTCCAGAAGATCCTCAATGTTAGTATGCACAGAATTTGCTTTTACTTTTGATTCAAAATGATATATGAAACGTTGAAAGCTGAGACATGTTTTCAGATGACAAATAGAATTGTCTGATCTCAAGTTTCCTTGCAAATCTCTGCATATGATTATTGTGGACTTTAATTAACTTATGAATGAATTTTGCCAAGACTGTGGTTTGAACTTGAGACTTCATGTTCTATCTACTTGTTTGCTTGGCTGAATTATGCTTCTGGCTCAGCTTTTTATCTGGTTATTTTGGAAATGTAGTGGCCAGGACTTCTCTGCCTGGCCTTACTTTGAGTCATGATTCTCGAATCTCAGCCTTCTGAATAGCTGGGATTACAAGTGTGAGCTACTGGATTCCAGCTCCCAATGTGGATACTTTTTTATTTTTCCTGTCATATTCTTTGATAACTATTCTTTATACCAAATAAATCCCAATTATGACTTACATGATTATCCCTTTTGTCTTGCTTAATTACCTCATCTTGCTTTTTAGAACATATCAAATATATCCCAGATTTAGTGACTGAATTTCCTCTTTGTGTCACCTCTTACTCAAATGCTTATATCTCTTCAATAACCACATTATGTTCTCTTATTCTCATGAAGTATCTACTGGGATCCTTTCAGAGTTCTTTTCTGGCCACCTTCTCCAGTACAACGCTCAGTTCTTACAGCACTTACCTCCATCCTGATTTCCATTTTCTTCACAGAAAAACACTCATCACTAATTGCATAGTATGCATGTATTACCATAGGATATGCCATTCTCACTAGCATATGGATTCCATAAGGGCAGTGACCATCTTATTCACCTGTGTGCTCCAGAGCCTAGAAGGATGGTTGGTCACAGTGGATGAGCGTAAGAAGAAGCCTCAGTCACAGTGGAACAAAAGCCACAAGCTCCATCTCTAGTTAACCTTACTATCTTCCGTCCAGGTCAGGCAAGGGCACCCTCACTTCACTGACTGAATCACAGGCTCCAAACCAGAGTATCCAATCCCACTTTTACATAAAATCCCACATCTCTGCACACTCTGGACTCTGATGGAGACAGAATTCTAAGGCTGCAGAAACACAACATGGGTGTATTATAATATGTTTTGTATACATTTTGTAAGGCCAGAGGTCGAATAACGAATGCTTGTTTAACTTCATGCAATCCCTGGTTTTAGTTCACAATGGCTGTCCTTCCATTTATTTCATAAGTTTATTCTTCTGAACATGACATTTCTCTGCTATTGTCTCTTTGTTCCCAACTTTGCATGAACAGTGAATACAAAGTGAAGGAAAAAAGGAAACACGTTTAAAGTTTCATTTTTTCCTCTTTTGATTTCCTTATTGGCAAAGCATTATCGAGTCAAGAAAGACTTCTTGCAGCCTTTGTGGGGCATTCTTTGTTACAGGAAATCTTTTGTTGCATTTCAGGGAAGAAATGAAGCAATTTGATAGGACTCTTTTATCCCAGAGAAAGGGCACAACTTCTTTATTTTCAAGGTTGTGCTTTTTTTTTTTCCAACTGTAAAACATGCTCACTACTGAGGCCATAATTATATGCACTTGTCAATCAATCTTAACCTACTACACTATGGTTACAGAATTTTATCTACAAAGAGAAGGATTAAAGGCTTTGCGTGAAATGAAAGGTACACATGGTCAGAAAAGTATAATGCACATCATTACAATCTGGGAAGAGAGAAATGGACAGAGACAGATTACCAATATTTGATTTCACATACACACTAAAGAAGTATTTAAGACTACCTACAAAATAATATTAGAGAATTTGACACTTTGATTCCTATTTTGTTCTTTTGGCAATTATTTAAAAGAGCTCCTTCCTCCAGCAGCCACATAAATCAAATTTGAAAAGGATAACATTTTAAAGTGAGATTAAGGAAAGAAAAAAAATCCTATTTTAAACTAAATCCTATGACAGAACTTCAAGAGAGGATTTTAAATGTTATTTTCTTCAAATGCAATCTATTTCTTCAAATACAGTTTTTCTGGTGGCTTGGCTAACTGGAATTCTTTTAAAATACATTTCCTACCCTTTTAGTTTCTGATCACCTCTAGGACAATTAAGAAAGGAAAGGAATTTATGAAAGGACTGCAGATAAAAGGCAAGACTAAAGTGGTGAATTCATTTCCAGAGGAAAATCGCTTTGATGTAAATCTCTATGTTCAATAATAAAATGTTAGGAAGATACTAGTCTCCAACTATGTCTGATGCCCTAAAGGATGGTGTGTTTGACATATTGGTTAAATACAGTATATTCAGGGGAAGACTGTAATAGTGTAACTTCTTTGATCCACTAACTTACATTTTAACAAAAGGAATATCAGGAATCTGGAACATGTATTGTGGGGGTGAGGTGGAAGGTCAAGGGAAGAGGAAATCATATGAGCAGAGAAAGAAAAACGTGCGTGAATGCAGTCATGATATTCCATGAACGTATACTGAAATGGAAGCAGAAAAACTGAGGGGATGAGGGATTGGGAGAGAAGGTGGATGACAATAGACAATTACATTGCTTAAGATGCATCATTCTCCCAAACTTGCATATTGAGTTGGAACTCCTTTGTACGACTACTTAGAGATAACAAAATAAATACAAAATTAAAATATATCAAAGGGCAGTGTGTTTGAAATGATTTTTCTTTATTGGCTGCCAAATGGAATTATATTCCAAATGTAATTTTTGAATTTCAATTGAATAGAAAATAATCACTTTTGGACTTGCGATCCTCCTGTCTCCTCCTCCTCGTTGATTACCGGCTTGTGCCACCACGGCCAGCAATAATCACTTTTGAGACTGCTCTAGGAAAACAAACAAATATACAAAAAACAAAAACTAACAAATAAAATCACCAAGAAACCCTACCACCAAAATACAGGCAAGTGATTGAGCATCTTCTTCGTCTTTGTTAGGCAGAACTGCTATGTATAGCCAGAGCATTAAAACAAAAAAAGAGGCTTTCTATCAGTACTGTGTTTGAAGTTAAGCTCTACCATTAAGTAGCTGTATGAAATTAGGAAATCATTGCTTTTTTGTCATATCTGTAAATGGAGTTCATGATAGTATTTACAAGAGCAAATCACATAACACTAAAACTTTTTAAATAATACATAATGATGGATATAAAAGATTTACAAATATGACCTCTAACCATCATCCCTGTTATAAATATTAGCCACATGATATTCTTCCTCATTTAATTTAGGCAAACGTAACCATTTTACACATGGGTTTTTTTTCTGGCTATTTAGAACTATAAGACTTCGGAAATGAATCATTTTTTTCTCTACTTGGTTATTTTTCATCATAGTTTTACACTATCACATTGCCCTTCACTTCTGTTGCTGAATTACACCTCTTTCTACTAGAATGTAAGTTACTCACACAGGAATTATTTAGTCTGTTCTTGCAAGACCGTGTCACTAGAACATAAAATGTAGGTGCACGCAGCCTCAATAAATCTCATGCACAAATACATGAATAAGTGAATGGGTAGATGTATGAATGAATGAATGATAAATTCAGCGTGTGGGATTAAGCCCTCCTCTGCCATTCTAGTTCTGAGCAAAGCTTTGCTCAGTTTTCTTATATTCTGAAAATAGGAATGGTCTTTGAAACTCCCCGTGACAAGAGAGTTCATTATATTGCAATGGCAGAATACTTGGAAGCGGTGGTGGCTTTTCCTTTTGCATTGCTTATAAACATGACTTGTTTCTCATTTGGTCAAGGTCTTACATGTGCCATCTTTCTGCCTTAGGAAATATCATTGCAACAGGAAAACAGAGCAAACGTTTCCATCCAAAGTCATGACACTCGAGGGAACGATAATCTGCAGAGCATGTGACAATCCAGGGCAGGATTATATCTTTCCCCATAACTGAAGTACATTCACTGGACTCCGGGGACACAAGGTCTGCAACAGACTCAGCAACAAACAAACAAACAAACCAACGAATCTGTGGAAAAGGTTCTTGGCAAAGAAGGCCACGTGCTCAGATGTTCTCTTGGCCTCGGACATTTCAGATGTATTCGATAATTGGATGGTAGAGAGATCCTATCCTGCATCTTCTGGGTAGTGAACAAGGAAGCAGCAAGCTCTAGAGCCGAAACTGCCATGAGAGTGGACTTGAAGTAATCTCACGCAGCACTGTACGAGCTGTGAAGCTGATTAAACTGCTGTCAGAAGAGCCCCCATCCTGCTTCGGCATGACCAACCTTTATGGACGGTTTCACCTGCTTCTCATGTAGTGCTTCTCAGCGATGCTTCTTCCTTCTCTGGGTAAGGGAAAAGGCCCTGTGTCTTCAGAAGTATAAATACCCGTCATGAACAGCAAATAATTTTAGAGGCACTATTTTATGCAAATTTCACACTAAAAGTCAGTCTTCATCCCGTCCCTCATCTCCTTGTCCAGCAGTTCCTTTTTTTTTTTTTATGACAGTGCTGGGGTTTTGAACTAAGGGCATGGGTACTATTGCTTAGCTTTTGCACTCAAGGGTGGTATTCTGACACGTGAGAGACAGCTCTGCTTCTGGATTTGTGGTGGTTAATTGAAGATTACGTCTCATGGACTCCTACCCTGGCTGGCTTTGAACCATGATCCTTAGGTCTTAGCCTCCTAAGGAGCTAGGATTATAGATGGGAGCCACCAATGCCTGGCTTGATAGTTCCTCCTTGGCAGATGGGGAAGTAAAGAATAACCTTAAACAAAGTCATAATTTTTACTCTAGCTTATCTGTTATCCTGGGCTTTGGAGTACAGCTCTGTTTTCTGATATCCTGGTAGTGCTAGTAATTTCCCCAAGTGCATTGGGAATTCTATCTTTTTGAATTTCTCTTTTGAACCAGAACTCTTTTGAAAATAAAAACTCGTTTTCTACATTATTAAGACCTACCCCCACCAGGGAATCATCGCTTGATCCTGCCAACAGTCCTTGCCCCAGTCTGGCTGGGTTTATGACAGGTAAAGTGGGTTGAAGCCTAGGATTTAGAAGGGCTACCTTTTCAGCTGCCTGTGTTAACTGGTCTGTCTTCATTTTCTGGTTCACTGTCCCTCCCTGCCTTGTTGCTCCTCAGATGGGCTCCGGGGTCTGAAGGCAACCAGTGATTTCAGTGACCGGCCATGATTGGATATGCCACATTTCTGCCAGACCATTGCAAAGGGTCAGTGTTCCTGGCCACAGTCTAGCTAGGGATGATTTCCAATTGTGGCTAATTGCACTAACTGAGAAAACTCAAATGTATCCTGTTTAAACTTCCACATCTGAGTAGAACAGTAAAATTTCTCAGCTGCCAAAATGACCGTAACAAAGAAGCAGACACAGAATACCTTATCGTAACCATGTGATTTGTTGGTGATGATCCAGGAATACATAAATTACAGATTTCAAAAAAATGGCAACACGAATTGAATATGTGGTATATAGGGAAAGATATTACAAAGTAAAAATCAAAAGAATTTCAACTGAATAGACATAGTGGGATATAAGGATTTGCCAAAACTACTTATGCATTTGTTATTGTAGCCTGAATGGAAAGCGATGATCAGAAGCATAATAGATATTTGTCAGGCCAGAGAAAGATGTGATGCATTTCATTCTGGACTATTACCAGACATGTAGATAATGTAGCTAGATATAGGTATAAAGAAAGAGGTATCAATAATAAGCAAAATAGAATAGTTTCTGCCTTCATAGGGTATTAAAATAAGTGATGAGAATTATTATTGACAACATAGATATCTGGCAATTGTTTTAAATGTGTCTGAAAACAGTATTAACTGGCTTAGCACTAGGAAGCTCAGGTCAGGAATCACACGTACCTTGTGAGGTTTTATGAGGCAGAGTAATCTGATACAATAGGATGTGCCCCTGTACATCCTTAGTGCCTTCTCAGCCTTTGCCCTGCTGGTGGAATAGAAACATCATTGACAGCTGTAAAAACACAATCTACTTTCCACAAACATAGGAAATCCATAGAGCAAGGTAAGCGAATACTTTCATCTTTGATTTAGAAGTTAAAATTCATACTTTTCTAGAGTGGTTTTTCACTCAGTCCTTGCACAAAGAAAGCCAGTTTAAAGCTCTAGGTGAAAATCCAAACCATCAGCCTTACTTGGGCCAAGGTCTTCGTATAGTCATAGTGATGGTCTTTGTATAGTCATGTTTCTGCTGGCCACATTTCTCTACTAAAATATCCAGTGGTCCTTCCAGATCTTTTTAGTAATGGGTAACTGTATATTAATTTATATCCACACACTGTCACTCAAAAAAAGACTCACATTAGACCAATTAGATAGTTGTTTAAATTAGATAGTATTAGACCAAAAGGACCAGTCGACTTTCCCTTAACCTTGATATTTTTTTTTTAATTTAATTTTATTTTATTTGAGAACATACTGTACAGAGGGGTTACAATTACATGGGCAGGATAATGCATACATTTCTTACCAAGCATTGCAGCCTCTTCCTTTGTTTACCCTTCACCTCCCTTCCCAGCCTCCCCCCTCCCCCCCCACCCAATCCTTCCCCCCCTCCCCCCCCACACCGACATTGTAAAGCTCGTTTTTGACATGACATTTTGTACTTCTCATTGTTGCAACAGGTCCACCTGAATCCTTAAACGACTTGTTTGTCCCCATCTCCTCCACATGTTATACTGACATCAAATATAGTGAAAGCGGGGGTTACACTGTGGGGGAGGGACATACAAAGCAACAAAGAAATAATCTTATAAATGCATTAGAAACACATGCATGAAAGAAAAAAAAACATTAAAATACATATTTAAGGGATCGTTTTCCTAACATCACATTATCTGACCTTTTCCGCTTGACTCATACATATACTAGATATTGCATATAAGGGAAACCATGGGACCTATGTTTCTTTGGGCCTGGCTTACTTCACTTAATATAATTTTTTCCAAGTTTTTCCATTTCCTAACAAATGGGGCAATGTCATTCTTTCTGATGGAGGCATAGAATTCCATTGTGTATATATACCACATTTTCTTGATCCATTCATCTACTGAGGGGCATCTGGGTTGGTTCCATATCTTAGCTATGGTAAATAATGCTGCAATAAACATAGTCATGCTGGTAGCTTTAGTGTGGCCTTGTTTGTGATCATTTGGGTAAATGCCCAAAAGTGGGATTGCTGGGTCATAGGGGAGCTCTATGTGAAGTCTTTTGAGGAATCTCCATACTGCTTTCCAAAGTGGCTGAACACGTTTACATTCCCACCAACAATGAAGTAAGGTTCCTTTCTGTCCACATCCCCTCCAGCATCTGTTGTTGTTAGAGTTCTTGATTTTTGCCATTGTAACTGGAGTGAGGTGATATCTCAATGTTGTTTTGATTTGCATTTCTTTTATGGCTAGGGATGTTGAACATTTCTTCATGTGTCTATTGGCCATCCTTCTTTCTTCTTCAGAGAAGTTTCTCTTTAAGTCTTTCTCCCACTTATTTATTGGGCAGTTGTTTCTTTGAGGATTTGTTGTTGGGGGGTTTAATTTTTTGAGTTCCAAGTATATTTTAGATATGAGACCCTTGTCCGTTGTATGGCTAGTAAAGATCTTCTCCCAATCCGTGGGCTTTCTATTGATCTTGCTAGCTATGTCATTTGCCCTGCAGAAGCTCTGCAACTTTATGCAATCCCATTTGTCCAACCTTTCTTTGATTTGTTGTGTTTCCGGGTCTCTATTCAAAAAATTTCAGCCTGAGCCAAGGAGACCTAGGGTTTCTCCTATTCCATCCTGTAATGTTTTCAGAGTGTCTGCTTTGACTTCAAGGTCTTTGATCCATTTGGACTTGATTCTGGTGCAGGGTGATATATAAGGATCTAGCTGTAGTTTTCTACATGTAGATAACCAATTTTGCCAGCACCATTTACTGAAGAGGCTGTCTTTCTTCCATTGTATTGTTTTAGCTCCCTTATCGAAGATTAGATGGCTATAGGTCTGTAGGTTCATTTCTGGGTTTTCAATTCTATTCCATTGGTCCTGAGGTCTGTTCTTATGCCAATACCAAGCTGTTTTGATTACTATGGCTTTATAGTAGAGTTTGAAATTTGGTATTGATATTCCTCCAGCAGTGTTCTTTCCGTTGAGGAGCGTTTTTGCTATTCAGGGTCTTTTATTGTTCCATATGAATTTTTGGATTGCCTCTTCTATTTCCTTGAAGAATGAGGGTGGAATTTTGATAGGTATTGCGTTGAATTTGTAGATAGCCTTGGGAAGTATTGCCATTTTCACGATGTTAATCTTTCCAATCCAGGAGCATGGGAGGTTTTGCCATTTTTTAAGTTCTGTGTTGATTTCCTTTTTCAAGATTTTAAAGTTTTCATCATAGAGGTCCTTCACTTCTTTTTTTTTTTTTTTCTCATGTTATAGCCTTTATTTTACTTGATGGTAATTTCCTTCACTTCTTTAGTTAAGTTAATTCCTAGGTATTTTATTTTTTGTGGGGCTATTACAAATGGAGTTGCTTTCCTAATTTCAGCCACACTTTTCTCATTGTTGGCATACAGAAAAGCCGTTGATTTTTGGGGGTTAATTTTATAACCTGCTACTTTGCCAAAGTTTTGAATCAGCTTGAGTAATTTGGGAGTGGAATCTATGGGATTCTTTAAATACAAGATCATGTCATCTGCAAAGAGGGAAAGTTTTATTTCTTCTTTCCCTATTTGGATCCCCTTTATGTCTGCATCTTGTCTTATTGCTGTAGCTAGGCATTCTAATACTAGATTGAAGAGAAGTGGAGAGAGGGGGCATCCTTGTCTTGTTCCTGAGTTAAGAGGAAATGGCTTTAGTTTTTCACCATTGAGTATAATGCTGGCTGTAGGTTTGTCATATACAGCCTTTATTGTATTGAGGAATGTTCCATGGATTCCTAATTTTTCCAAAACCTTCATCATAAAGGGGTGTTGGATCTTGTCGAATGCTTTTTCTGCGTCTATCGAGATAACCATGTGGTTCTTATTCTTGCTCCTGTTGATGTGATGAATAATATTAATTGATTTGCATATATTGAACCAGCTTTGCATCCCTGAAATGAATCCTGTTTGATCGTGGTGTATGATTTTTTGGATGAATTGTTGAAGTCGATTGGCCAAAATTTTGTTGAGAAGTTTTGCATCAATATTCATCAAAGAAATGGGTCTATAGTTCTCTTTCTTTGATGAGTCCCTGCCTGGTTTTGGGATGAGGGTTATGATGGCTTCATAGAATGTGTTCGGTAGTGAGCTTTCTCTTTCAATTTCCTTGAAGAGTTGGAGGAGAATTGGTGTGAGCTCTGCTTTGAAGGCCTTGTAAAATTCCACTGTAAAACCATCTGGTCCTGGACTTTTCTTAGCTGGGAGGTCTCTTATTGCTGTTTCTATTTCAATACTTGATATGGGCCTGTTAAGATAGTTTAACTCATCTTGGTTTAGTTTTGGCATGCCAATATTTGCTAGGAAGAGGTCCATTTCTGTCAAGTTCTCAAACTTATTAGCATAAAGTTTTGAGAAGTATTCCTTTATAATGTTCTGAATTTTGGTTGTTTCCGTGGTGATGTTTCCATTCTCATCTCTGAGTTTATTAATTTGGGTGTGTTCTCTTCTTTTTCTGATAAGATTTGCTAAGGGTCTGTCAATTTTGTTAAGTTTTTCGAAGAACCAACTCTTTGTTTTGTTGATTCTTTCTATAGTTTTTTTGGATTCTAATTCATTTAATTCTGATTTAATTTTAATTATTTCTTTCCGTCTACTGGATTGGGGTTTATCTTGCTGCTCTTTTTCAAGGAGGTTTAGATGTGTCATTATATTGTTAGTTTCAGATCTCTCCAATTTGTTGATGTAGGAGCTCAGAGCTATAAACTTGCCTCTGAGTACTGCCTTTGCTGTGTCCCAGAGGAGCTGGTAATTTGTGTGTTCATTTTCGTTGAATAGCATGAACATTTGAATTTCCTTTCTAATCTCTTCCATGACCCACTCATGATTCAGCAGTGTGTTGTTCAGCCTCCATGTGATACCGGACTTTCTTTGGTGGCTTTTGGTGTTGAGTTCTAATTTTATTCCCTTGTGGTCAGAGAGAATGCAAGGTATAACTTCAATGTTTCTGAATTTAGACAAGTTTGCTTTGTGGCCTAAAATGTGGTCTATTTTAGAAAACGTTCCATGTGCTGCTGAGAAAAATGTGTATTCTGATGCTGCTGGGTGAAATGTTCGGTAGATGTCTGTTAAGTCTAGTTGATCTATGCAGCTGTTTAGATCTGCGGTTTCTCTGTTGAGTTTTTGCCGAGTTGATCTATCTAGTGGGGAGAGTGGTGTGTTAAAATCCCCAACAATTAATGCCTTTGGATCTATATGGGATTTGAGGGAAAGTAGTGTTTCTTTGATAAATTTGGGTGCTCCATTGTTTGGCGAATAGATATTTAGAATTGTAATATCCTCCTGAAGGAGAGATCCTTTAATTAGTATGTAGCGACCTTCTTTATCTCTTCTCACGAATTTTAATTTGAAGTCTATTTTATCTGATATTAGGATTGCAACTCCTGCCTGTTTATGGGGTCCGTTTGCTTGGTAGATTTTGTTCCAGCCTTTAACATTGAAAATGTGTTTGTTTCTATGGGCAAGATGTGACTCCTGCAGGCAGCAGATAGAAGGGTCTTGTTTTTTAATCCAACTAGATAGTCTATGTCGCTTAATTGGAGAGTTCAGTCCGTTAACATTAAGAGATAGGACTGAGAGGTATTTGGGAGTTCCTGCCATGTTATCCACCTTCTTGGGGGCTGTGAAAACTGGGTTCTTCCTATGGTTCTTGGATTCTCAGTTTGGGTGCAGTTTCTTGGCCTTTATTGCGGTCTTGTTGGTTTTCTATTTGTAGGACATCTTTAAGAATCTTTTGTAGGGCTGGTTTGGTGGAGATGTATTGTTTCAATTTTTCTTTGCTATGGAAGGTTTTTATTTGGCCTTCAGTTATGAAGGAGAGTTTAGCTGGGTATAGTATTCTTGGTTGATAGTTGTTTGTTTTTAGGGCATTGCATACATCATTCCAGGCTCTTCTTGCTTTGATTGTCTCTGCTGAGAAATCTGAGGTGATTCTAATTGGTTTCCCTTTATAGGTGATTACCCTTTTCTCCTTGACAGCTTTAAGGATCTTTTCCTTGGTATGAGTTGATCCTGTGTGGATTATAATGTGACGGTGGGATGTCCTATTCTGGTCTGGTCTATTTGGGGTTCTAAAGGCTTCTTGTATCTGAATAGGCCTATCTTTTTGCATGTTTGGGAAGTTCTCTGCTAGGATCCTGTTAAACAAATTTCCTAGACCATTAACTTCTGTTTCTAGGTGCTCCTCTATACCCATTATCCTTAGATTAGGCCTTCTGATGGTGTCTTCCAGGTGTTGGATAGATCTATCATATTTCTTGGACTTGTCTTGGATGGTTGTATGTTCTTTCTCTATAATATCTAGGCTGTCTTCAATCCCTGAGATTCGATCTTCTGCATGGTCTAACCTGCTGTCAAGACTCTCTACTTTGTTTTTTATCTCTTTTCCTTCTAATTGGTCGGCTGTGATGGCTTCACGTTCTTTGTTGAAGCTCTGTTTTAGGTCTTGTATGAATTTCTTTACTTCCTTAATTTGGTGTTCAGTGTTTGTTCTCAAATCACTTAGTTGATTGGTTATGGTTTCTTTGGACTCCCATTCCTTCTGTTGGGTTCCATTCAGCATTCCCTTTGTGGGCTCCCTGACTTCCTTCAGCTCTTTGTTAATGGATTCCATGAATGCCTTTAGTGATCTTTGTGTGTTCTCTACCTGGTCTCTCAATTCCTGTATTACTCTTTGATTAGCTTCCTCCCGTTCGTGGGATTCCTGCAGTTCTCTTTCCTGCCGTTCGTGGGATTCCTGCAGTTCTCTTTGAGTGTTCTCAGCCTGCTCACGCCATTCCTCTCTTTCTCTTTGTGTATTCTCAAGTTGTTCACGCAAATCCTGTATCATTTTTTGAGTAGCTTCCTCACGCTTATGATATTCCTGTATAAACTTCTGGGATGCCTCCTCTCTTTCCCTATCACGCTCATACAGAGTCCTTTGTAAGTTGTCAAACTTCTCATTTATCATGTTTGCCAGTAGTGTTTGTAGAGCTATTTGGGAACTCTCCTCTGGATTATTCATTATCTGTGCTGACCCCTGATTATCAAGATTGGGAATTGAGATACCCGAATTTGCCATTTTTCTTGTGTTTTTCCGGCTTACTCTGCCCATTTGAGATGAAGATAGCACCAGTTTTGTGCTAGAACACTATCTTAAGGCAACCATCAACCAAAGTTTGCATTTGTACAGTCAATAGTCTACAGATACAATCTAGTTCAACAGATACATCTATTCCACATCAAACAACTATATGTTAATGGACTTCGAACCGCAGAGAAGAATTTGGAAAACCAGAAATTATTAGGGTTAGGGAGAGATGTGGGTAAAAAATAGGGATAGATTGGTGTGGGGAGGCACAGGGAGAGTTAACTATGTCCTAATCACAATGCAGGAAATAGGTTGGGTAGGATGCAAGTAGAGAGAGAGAGGAAAAGAAGAAGGGGAAAGGGGAATGAAAAGAGACCAGAAAAAAAATAGAAGCGTAAAAATTAATGTTATTATATAGATTAAAAGACCATCTATTTAGAGAGGAATGTGAATATTTTGAGAGAAGGTGAGGGACATAGAGGAGATGTGAAAAACTTAAAAAAAATGCTTAAAATATTATATAGGTATAAAGGGGTAGTACTGCTATTAAGGAATTTAAGTCTCAGAGGTTTTGAATTGAGTAATAAATTTGTGGATTAAGTGTGTACACAATGGGGGATAGGGTCTACTAGTTAACTACGGGTTTATCTGAGGATGTGCAGGACAAGAGTTAAGTCACATAAAGAAGAACAAAAGAGAGGAAAAGGTGAAACGGATAGAAAAGGGAGAAGAAAAGATCAGAAGTTCAGTAGAGCTAGACAAAAAAACAAAAAGATAATTAAGAAAGAAAGAAAAAGAGAAAGAAGACAAGAAAAGAAAGGAAAACGCACATTCACGTATTCCTAAAATAAAAATTATAAGAGAAAAGAAAAAGTTACTGGAAACAATTATTTTTTCAAGAGGCAAAAATTAAAGATTAATAAAAGTTCTAGAAAAGGAAAAAAATTTTTTTATATATATAAGGTACCAAAAAAAAAAAAAAAAAAGAAGAAAGAAGTAAAAAAAAAAAGTTCTTTGATTTTTTTGGGAGGGGTGGGAAAAATCCTGTATCTCCCTTGTGTCTGTAGCCTGCCTCTTGCTGGAGTCTCTGGTCTGCTTGAGGTCCTGTGGCTTGATTGGTTTCTTAAGTCAGATTGTTCGAACAGGCAGAAAAATGCTCTGCTTTACCCAAGATTTTGAAATCCCCCTCCCAGGTTAGTTTACTGGGAGGGTGATCTGGTTTGAGAATCACAAAAGAGGGGAATGCAGTGATGAGGCTAGGTTCTGGGTAGAGTTGAGGCCTTTCAATAAACAGTAGCTTTTCCTTGGGGCTATTTTGTGAAAACCTCACAGAGCCCAGCCTGGAGCCATTCTCAGGGTTTCTGTTTCTCAATTGATTGTGGTGGCTGCTAGAGGAAGGGGCAGCCTCTGGCTCTGGTTACCCAGTGAGGAAAGCCACTCCTATGGCTGGTGCCCGAGCTGGGTGACTTTTCCCTGGATGGAGCTGAGTCTGGCAGGTCACTTCGCCGTTAAGTTCTTGTGACCTGCTAAATGACTCGTTTTATTCCAAGGCCTGAGCTGGAGCTAGCTGCTCCTCCGAGCTTTGTCGGTATCCAAGATGGAGATCACCGGTGCTGGGGGGGAGGGGTGGCCTTCCCTCCTCTGCTCCCTGAGAAGGAGTGAGGAAGTTGGGCTTCTACTCATGCTGAGTCTTGGTTCCTGGGTCGGTCTCTGGTCCGTAAACTGCAGGATGAAGATGACCGCTCCTTGTCCGTACTTGCTGGTGTTGAGTAGAATCCGCTCGCCCGCCGCGTCTGGCTCCTTCGTCCTGGACTCTGTGGCTCAGTTATGGTGCCCTGCAGTTGCTGCCTCGACCGCTGCCGCCGCCGCGGCAGCTGCTGGCAAGTGCTCAGATGTGTCTTTTTGCCTTGATTTCCCCTCTCTTGCCTAAATCTCTGTCCTGTGATGGCACACTTGGTGTGGTTCTCTGGCTTAGGGCTGTTCACTGGAACTCTAAAATTGCTTTCTATGCGAGAGCTTGTTCAGATTCCAGCTTCTCCTCCGCCATCTTCCCAGAACTCTCAACCTTGATATTTTTTTATGTGACGCTTGTTAATATTGCAACAGTCTTCTGTTCGCTATAAAATTTCCTCCTCACTCTCCAAAAACTGTTCAGAGGTTCTGATGCATTTGCATTGTTCCTTATTAAAATAAAAGTAAATGCAATGGAGCAAAAATCATAAACTGCTGTGCCATTAAGTAATAAAAATAACAGAGCAGAATCAACCAGTAGAATGCATTCAATTTAGTTGATAAAGTATGTAAAAAGAACCTGCTTTCAATAAGCTCTATTCTGATTGGGATGGATCCATGAATATGACTTGTTAAAAACCCAGGCCTTCAATAAGTTTGCCTTCTAATGAGGGTGATTGAAAAGGCAAAGAGTGAATACAGTTATATTTCCCTCTGACACCAATGTAAGTATGAGTGTGATTAAGATAATTTGATAATTTGACAGTTTACCAGAAGGGCTCACAGAACTCACTAGAAGCATTTACAGTTTATTAAGGAAAATATAGAGACGAAACGCAGCCAGTGGAACAGATACCTGGGGCAGAGACCAACTCCATTCCTCCTGAGCATGTTCAGCTCACTTCCTTAGTACTTATAACTTTGTATTTGGATGTATGTAGGATTTCCCAAGAGGTAAAGGCTGAGCTTACAATGGGCAGGGACCATATTTATTTATATTTCTGTCACTAGTGTCCATTATGCAGAAGTACTCCGTTAGTACTGTATGTGCATTGAGTAAATCAGTGACTACCTTGGAGTCCTTAAAGGCAAAGGGATTACTGTTTGTTATGTACTTCAGATATAATCTCAGAGGATTGTGAGCACTACTTTGTTCAGGAAGATATAAAATCATTATAAAGATGACCTAAACCTAGCAAAAACAGAGCTGGTAATCCTCAAAAGTGGCCTTAGTAGTATGGTTACTGATTGGTGGTTAATATTACTAACTGTTCTAGAAAAAAAATTGGATTAAATTTTTTTGTCCAAATTCTTCATTTTTTGCTTTTTAAGATTAACAAGCAGGTGATTTTTTTCAAAATGTAATATCCATTTATTTGTTCATCTAACTTTTTTTCTTATAAACTAAGCATTCTGTAACATGGGAAGGGAGATAGACACTAACCAAGATATATTCACAAACCGCTTTGTGAATGGAAATCCTTTGCACAACACTTTGTAAAATTCAGTTTTAATTTTTAAAACTTAAAAAAAACACTTTTTAAAAGAACCAGATACAACCCAGTCCTTTAGAAGACTAGAACTCAAGTTTTACATTTTAAGAGGCTCATTGCCTGGTGACTTAGGATGCGTTTAAATGGAGGAGGACAGCCAATGTAATCCCAACCTTCCCCCACAGCATCTCTAGCACATAGAAGAGAAACACTATGACTGTTCATTTTTTCTTTTATCCAATCAACTTCAGCCAAACTGATTGGAGTGTAACTATAAACAAGGAGTCCTGATCCTTATTTGCCTATTTGTGAAAATGAGCTAATAATATCTTTGTCAGAGAAACACTGGGAAAGTTCCTAGGGTATGTCCAACCGACTTCAACGTTGGTCATTTGCTTATTTATTTCTTTTCTTTTTATTGTTTGTAATGCAGAATCTTTGATATTAGAATATTCAGATTTGGAAATTTGAGACTAGAGGGGACTGGGAAAAGTCTATTTTATTTTTATAATATTTACCCCCAAGTCAATCAGAAAAAATATAACCATAATGATATTTCAGTTAATGTGGATTTTTAATCCTACAATGGGATATATGTTATGATCTTTAAAGGAATGATTTCTGTCCTTAAAAGGAGCTAAATATCTTGGTGCTAGGGTTTACCCCTGTGATCTCTATCTGCTTAGCAGATGGCTATATGGAGGACCATGGGTTGAGACTAGCTCCATTAAATAAAAATCCAGGAAACCTCATCTCAACCCATAGCTGGGTAGGGTGGTGTACACCTGTCATCCTGAGATAAGGAGGCTAATGCTTCCAGTCCATCCTGGATGAAAACGTGTATTTGACCCCCATCTTAATAGAAAAAGCTGAGCTTTGTGGAGAGTGCTACATATTTCAGGTACAGTTGGAAGTGTAAACAAGAAGATATATGGCCCATGATCTAGACAAAAATTTAGACCCTATCTCAAAAATAACTTGAGCAAAAAGAGATGGTAGCATGGTTCACGTGGTAGCGTACCTGCCTACAAAGGCCAAAGTCCTGAGTTCTAGTCCCAAAGCTTCCTCCCCCAAAATGAACAGCCATAAGTCAGGTGCCCGTGGCTCACGCCTGTAATCCTAGCTACTCAGGAGGCTGAGATCTGAGGATCGGTTCGAAGCCAGCCTGGGCAGGAAAAGTCCATGCGACTCTTATCTCCAATGAACCACCAGAAAGCTGAAAGTGGTGCTGTGGCTCAAGTGGTGGAGCATTCACCTTGAGATGAAGAGCTGAGGGACAACGCCCAGGCCCAGAGTTCAAGCCCCACGACTGACAAGAAAAAAAAAAAAGAGCACCATAACATGAAAATGTTAAACAAGGCCAGTTTTATGAAAATCTTTTGATGTTGGTGTTAAAACACTAGGAGGACAAGGGTTATTATGTTTAAACAATAATTACATCGATCTATTCATGTTATATATTGTTTTTCATTAATATTGAGGTTCTTGTTTTAAATCAAATTAGTATATTGCTTTTAAGATTTTCCAAATATGTTGATGATTTGTACCAAAATGGCAAGACCGATTCAGTAGTTTGAGAAACCTAGTGCTCTGCTTGCAAAATATTGTGGAAAATTCACCAAAAAGTATACACAGTAAAAATTACTTCTGGCTTTTTCTTGGATGGTAAGGAACAAATACAAAAATTGTCTAGGTCCACTGTTCAAAATATCTTCGGACAACTTAGTTATCAGACAATTAATTCAATATTAAATATATATAAACTAATACATTGAATCAACAGAAGTAGTTTAAGATTAGTAGCTGATTGTTTTGGTGTAAATGTTCCTTCTTAGTTTTCATTGCCTTTCTGTTAGAAGGATGAATAGTGCTGGATGCTTGTGATTTACACGTGTAAATTCTCTGAGGTCCAGTTGAAGTTTGTAGCCAGTCTAGGCAGAAAAGTCTTTGATCTTCCATTTCTACATAATCAGAGTCTGCCAGCTGGAGGCATGGCTCAAGTGGCAGAGCATGAGCCAAACAAAACGAGCAAAGTGAGTTTAAAGGCCTGAGTTCAACTCTGGTATTGCTACAAACAAAAACTAAAGAGAGTAAGAGAAACAGGAAGAAAATTTTCAATTGTTTGACTCCTACTTAACTAGTTATTAATTTAAATTTATTTTAACATCTTCCCAGGTTGTGGTGTCACCATAGCACGCTTAATGTCTGTGCGGCCAGCGGTTTTAGAATAAGCTTGAGTGAGACAGTAATTTTGTTTCTGTGTCTGGATTATTCACCTAATATCATGGTCTCCAGTTCCTACTATCTGGTTGCAAAAGATGAATAGTATTCTGTAGTGTAAAAGTATCATCTTGTATCCATTTACTGATTGAGATTTGACGGATTCTTTGTCTTTGCAATTATGTGTAGTCCAGCCATCAACAGTCATGTGTGTTTTCTCTTTGCATGTTGTTTTGGTGGGATCCCTGGGATCACAGCATAGGTCTAATTTTAATATCTGAG
Source organism: Dipodomys spectabilis (assembly GCF_019054845.1). Classification (NCBI taxonomy): domain Eukaryota; kingdom Metazoa; phylum Chordata; class Mammalia; order Rodentia; family Heteromyidae; genus Dipodomys; species Dipodomys spectabilis. Next base: position 21,648,300 of record NW_024870696.1, read on the forward strand.
GAATCTCCATCCTGCTTGCCAATGGCCACACTTATTTATATTCCCACTAAGATACCCTACATCCTCATCAAGGCCTGTTTTTGTATTTTTATTTAGTTTTTGCCTTTTGATAATAGCCATCCTTACTCTGGTGAGGCGATATCTCATTGTGGTTTTGATTTGTATCTCCCTGGTGATTACTGAGGATGGATGTGCTTTGCTACACCTGCTGGCCTTCACACGTTGTCTTTTGAGAACTGACTACTCAGATCTACTGCCTGTTTTTAAATATGGCATTATTTGTTTTTTGCCATTGTGTTTTTAAAAATATATTTCACACATTAACTTTTTGCCTAAAGTATAATTCAGAAAGTGTTTTCTTTCATTTTATAAATTATTTTTAAATTTACTTACATGAGCATAAACAAATGCCAGATTTCTGCAAACTATGAATCAACGTTCGCAGTTTAAT